>NC_059381.1:15946888-18346888 GCF_019703515.2 Myxocyprinus asiaticus | reverse complement strand
AAAGTAAATCCTCTACAGAACAAGTCAAGGAGTCCAGAACATGAACAGGGGCAAAATGGTGAAATAAGATCAAGAGAAACAAGGGCAGAACAGAACATGTCAGTGGACAAATCTCTTGACATTAGTTCTAATGCCCCTTTGAGGCCAGTAGAGTTCACTACCACTGTGGAAAAGCCAATAAACATTGACTTTGTCACGGAAATTGGTATATATCAGGTAGTTGATGTAACATCTGCCCAGTGTCAGCCTGCTAAGAAGTGTGAACAGCAATCAAGTGCATTGCACAAAGTTCTCAAATACATTAATGTAAAAGACAAGGGTTGTCACAATAACCTGAACTTGGGACAAAATTCCAGTTTAAAGAGTACCTTTATCTCTGACATTGAGCAACATTCTGTAAGTCCACTCTCAAAACGCAGAAGGGTGGATGTTGACGATAACGCTGGAGCAGGACCCACATTCATTGGAGCTAAAACAGTAACTCTAATTGCAAAACATAGTGAAACAATGACAACTGCTAATGAGCTTTGCCCTCATTTTAAGGAAACTGAAACAGACTGTAGAAAAAATAGAGAAAATAAAAAAATTGTAGTCTTTCATTGCTAAGCAGAACCACGATACTGAGTTTCACTTATGCCAACCACCACAGAATGGGAGCCCCCAAATGTAACTACTGTATGCCCCTCAAATAAGGGTAAAAGTGCATAACTAAAACAAAACATTTAAATCAAAGTGCAAATGAACTTCAGACTGAAAGTGAAACTGAGAATCAAGGAAACAAATCAGCAGTTTCGACCAGTTTCAGAAAGTTCAGCTACAGAGATGAGACAACAAGCATGAATGATAATGAGAATGTTCCAGCAGATTTTAGCTCACACGTAAAACCCATGGTTACAAATGAGTTTGTATGTAATTCTGAGAAGTTTAGATCCCCTGACTTGTACACAAAAGAATTGGAGGTGTTTGGTGGTAGTTTACAGCTTGATACTCCAACTGAGAAAATATTGCTTCAGGTGGAGGGTTTTTCAAATGGTAATGCTAATTTAAACATTTTCAAGGCAAGTGAAAAGGAGGGAAACCATGTTGATTTAGGAAGTAAGATAAGAAATAACAATCAACTATCCCATCAGAAAATGAGAATCAGACCAAAAATAGGTCTAAAGGAAAAGAGCAAAACAAAGACCCAGTTTATTACCTCATCAAAATGGCCTGACCAAACAAAATAACAGCCCTTTGCCAACTGAAGCCAAACCCAAATATAAAATTTCACTCACTGACAGTCAGTTGGAGAACATTTTAAATTACAGTAATCAAGTTAATGAAGAAGAATCATGTGCAAATAAACCAGCTGACCAAAGAGAAAACCATGAGTCCACAGACAATAATCTCAACAGGAGCAGCAGCTTTCTATTTGACAGTCTCTACGACAACTCCAACTTGGATGCCATGGAGGAAGCAGCAACGGAGGTCCAGAAGAAGGCGAAGAAGGTCGCTGAGGTACATGCTAATTCAAATAGCTCTTCTTCTCCAGAACTCAATCAGGAGAGGAGAGAATCTCTGCCAACAGACGATCAAGAAGAAATGCAGTGGGGTGAATCATCTTTCAACTTGTCAGAATGGGGAGACTCGATACTCATTGGAGAGCACCTCCTTGAAAAATTAAACAGTGTTGTCAAGGGTTGTGAAGGCGCAAGATGGGGCCCAAACAAAGCAGAGACACCCACGTATACAGATGATATTGTGCCTGAACTGCACTTATCACAAAGCAATGAGCCTCATTCAAAAATGACATTGAAAGACTTCTATTAAATGTTTCTTCATTTCACATCAGCCCAGGAATGCAGGATATTTTTGATCAATGGTCTGATCAGTTTTCTACTCTAGCCAAGGCTCCAGGGCAGTCAAATGCAACTTTAGTGGAGCCTAATGTCCTTGCTGTTCATAAGGAGCAAGCTGTTTTCCCAACAGCAATCGCAAACCATGGGATTGAGCGGGAAAGTCCAAGAAGCTCCAGAAGCGAAGATTTCAAGATAGTCCAGGCAAAACCAATGACCCATAATGACCTTATTCCTCCCACACCTGTTTCTGAGCCAGTCACACCAAGGGTCAAAATGACCACCTCAGCTGTACAATCACCTCAATCACAAAACTCAGCAGAGGTCTGAACTGGATACAAATTCCAAATCCATTACATAGAAAGATGGTCAACCTTTTTTGAAGACAAACTCGGTGTCAGAGTTAGAGATGTTTCTGGCTGATGAGGGCTTTGCAAGACTTTTTCAATGTCCATCACTTCCTGCTTCTAACTCCTGCAGTCTAGAGTAATTTACCATAATTGATGTGGCAAATGATTCAAGGCTTTTCCAAACATTTGTAAAGGAGTGGAAAACGAAGGAGAGATTTTCACTCGCTGTTGCCTGAGAAGATAGCCTGAGAAGACAGTGCCACTATGGGACCCGAGAACGTTATATGTTGAAAATTTTAAAAACATAAGATTTTGGATAAATTATTCTGCATCCTAAATTAAGCTTATATCCTTAAGTTTAAGAAAATGCAATTTCTTAAAGTTTATAAATGCATGTTATCGTCTGTTTGAAGCAACTACTCCTTTGAGGAACAAAAAAAAGATGGCTTCCTTTTAAAAGGCTATGACGACCTTGTTGTCATTGGTGTATCGATATGCTGGGGAGCAAAAGAAGCATATTTTGTATCCCTACAATAGGAGCTGTCAGACACAGGTATTGAATGTGTCACTTGTAAACCTAAACTAAGCTCTAAATGTTATCATCTATAAATTTTAATTGAAATTTACAGAGGACAACTTTAGCGGGAGACAAACCTTCGAAAGCCTTATCCTTTAAATTTACTATAACATAACATAATACTTCCTCCGAACACCTTTCCCAAACAGGTATAAGTGCCAACTTGGCTCCACCACCTCTTGATGAGAATCTGACCATTGAGGAAAGACTGAAGCAAATTCAGTCCTGCTTGGATAAAGCATCTCAGATGCTGAGAGAGTGATGGTCAAATATAACATCATTCAGCTGTACAAGACACTTCTTCCGGCATGTGGGCTCACTATGCGCTGTATATTTGAAGACCCAAAGGTTGGACCGAATCATCAAACTAAAAAGAATATAATTGTGTGACACGGCATGCTTTTTTGTTTTTAAGTTCCCATTGAATTAAAAAAAAAAAAAGGAAAAAAGATTCTGATAAGTTATGGTATCTAATTCAACCCTTATTTCCCCTTAAATATATATTGCATGTTGTCTTCTAGATTCAAGCTCCAAAGAGCGAACCCTCCACAGCATGGTAACCAGCTTTGCTCCTGAGGATCTCCCAGTGTTGGAGGGAATTAATCCTGTTCAGGATGTACAGAGCTTAGGAATCTATGCTGAAGCTAGTCAACCTGGACATTACAGAGCTGCCATTGTGTCTCTTCTTGTCTCCAGAGTCATGATGCACCTCAGTAGTCTTCTTGAAAAGGATGGTTTCTTAGGTAACAAGCATCATTTTAGCTTCTTGAAAATGTGTCTAGACTCAACTTGTTGAGTTATGTTACTAATTATTTGATATCCACTTTATTTGATTTGTAGATGTGTTCAAGAAAGTGGAAATGCCCACCCAGTACTGCTTGGCTCTGTTGTAAGCTGAATGGCATTGGTTTCAGTGTTGAAGAATGTGAGGCTCAGAAGCATGTGATGCAGGCCAAGCTCAGCATTCTTGAATCTCAAGCCTATCAGCTCGCAGGATCCAGCTTCTCAATGACAAATCTAGAGGACATTGCCATGGTCACTCTCATCCTTCTCTTAAAATAGGGATTTCCTGACCTGGAAAAGTCAAGAAAAATGTGTTATACTTTAAAAGATTGTGAAAAAGTCACAGAAATTTCTATAGTGGATCTAAATTTTTGTAGTTATACTCTGCTCTAAAATATTTCATTAGTTAGAAAGTGCACTTTGTAAATGCAATTAAAAAAAAAAAAACTTATCCAGTTATCCGAACGACTGGTAAAATCATGGACAAACGTTTGGTCAAAACCCTAAATTAAAATACATTTACCTACATTAAAATTCAAGAACTTCAAGATGTCAGTTCTCCTTTTTCCTGTGTGAAAAATCTCTATACTCCTTTATTGTGACTGTTATCAGTATTGTTTCCTGAGTTGAAGCTGCCTCGCAATGGAGATTTAAATGGTCCAAAGAATAAGACTCTGGGCTACACTAGGAGGGCAGGAGCCCATGTAAAACTTTCAAAACAGTTCAGCACAACCAAGGTACATTCCACAGTCCAACAGATTGTCAGATTTGTTACATTTTTCAGTAATTTAAATCTGTGGTATACACTTTCTAAATCAGGATGTTTTGGAAAAGCTCAAACCATTGCATCAGTTACCAGGAGTTAACCTTGATTGGAGAAGGATCACAAATGCTTTGACAAAAGTGGTTTTCCCCTTGCAAAGACAGAACTCACAGTTAAAGATGGACAGAATACACCCAATCTCACACTGCCACAGGTGTGAAGCATGAAGTGTAACCTTAAAGAGAATACTTGGAAATGTTCATCTTCATACTTCTTAGGACAGTCAAGTGTATTTGAATGTTTGTCTTTTATAGGGCGGGTGAGCTTCACAGGACCAAATATTAAGAATGTTCCAAAAGATTTTGAAATTCAGAAACCAACCTTAATTTAAGAAAGTCATCCATCACAGTGTGGTACAAGCAAGACATGGTAGAGTCTTGTATTGTTTCAATGTTTTCCCCTCCTTTTTTATTTTACATTTTAGTATATCTGTTGTTTTTATTTCAGGTGTAAAAAAAAATCAAAGATTCATCGGCAGCTGTAAACTCTTTTAAAAATATCAGAGAAAGGGATGCAATTTTCTGTGAGCATGAGGCATGCTTTTGTTCCTTATTCAGGTATGAAACTGTTGTCTAGGGCTAAAGTTTCTTTGCACAAATAGCAGCCTGTGTCATAATAGAGGAGATTATTATTATTTATTTATTATTATTTAGATTTATTGCCATTTGCACAGGTACAAAGCAGTACAAGTACATTGGAATACTTGTGCGTAACTCTTAAGAGTCAAATTTTATAAGAATGACACAATAAGGTCTTAATTGTAAGGTGACCTGGAGTGTCGTGAAAGGCGCCTATTAATAAAATGTATTATTATTATTAATAAACACAATAAAAATAAAAGAAAAAAAACGATATATACATATTAATTTAACAAATAACAAATTTAAAATAATTATATAAAAACTCTATCTGACATAGCCAGTAAGATAAATAATAATAATAAAAAAATTGATCACATCTTAAGGATGTCAGTTTGCTTAATATTTATGCCACATTAACAATTTTGATTTTATATAATTCATTAGGAGGGCTGATTCTGGCTGCAGGCTACTCGGAGTTAGAGCTCTGTATCTATGTGCTCAAAAGTGGTGCAGATGTGTTTAAAAGCATAGCAGCTGAGTGGAAAATGGTGGACCCAGCTTCAGTTGATGATAATCTGAGGCAGCAGGCCAAATAGGTTAAGCACATTTTAATTTATAAGTTATCAGTATGAAATGGGTTGAGCAGTACTTCACCATCACAGCTAAATATTATATCTGTCAAGACTTTTGAGAATACCAGTAAGTTCAATACGTTTTTAGAGTCGGACAGGAATGATTCTGAATGATTTTCTTCATGAATTGGAGTCTTTCATATGCTTACCATTTCATAACTGAGCCAAACATTTGCTTGAGGGGAGATTGGTGGTACTACTCTCAAATTGAGAATGCATTGGTTGTCTCTGAAATCATATGTTAACAGATTTGCTATGGAATAATCTATGGTATGGGAGCAAACTCACTTGGAGAGCAAATGGGCATTGAAGAAAACGATGCTGCCTGATACATTGAGACTTTTAAGTCTAGATACACAGGTAAAATAAAATTGGATAGCTGTGTTCAGAATATGCTGTAATGATATTAAGTGTAATTTGCTTATTTTACTTCAAGGCATACAGACCTTTCTTCGTGAAACTGTGAAGACACTACTTGGCAGGAAGCGTTTCTTGCCTGGAATAAAGGACTCACACACACTCTCTCTCTCTCTCTCTCTCTATATAAAGTCTCATGTAAGCACAGTATTCGTGGAAATTTTCAGAATATTGCTTCTGTTGAATATGTGCAAAAGAAAAGAAAGGTGTTTGTAATCGGGACTCTTTCTTTTCAGGCAGAGTGACAGACAGTGAACACAGCAGTGCAGGGCTCTGCTGCTGACATTGTAAAATTAGCAACAATCAACATCCAGTGCCGACTGGAAGCTTCTACTGGGGAGCCCACATTAAATCAGCACCTGCCAGTCAGATTAGGAATTTATCTCATAGCCTTTTCAGTTTCAGATTATGTGAATTAATTTTGATTTAATATAAATTTACGGTGGTCGGCACAGGAATCAGCTCAGATCTCCTCGAGGGGGCTTTTTTTTAATACTTCAGCTGCATGATGAACTCATCTATGAGATTGCAGAGGAAGATGTCATCCAGATAATTAGGAGGATTTTTTGAATATTTAGTCTACTACAGAATATCTAACAAAAACCCCAATTCATAGCATTATAAAAAAAAAAAATTATCTTACAGGTTGCACAAATTGTTAAGCAAGAGATGGAGTGTGTTATATGTGATTAAATTATATGTGAAGCTTAGAGTAAAAGTCAAAGTGGGTCCGAGCTGGGGTAACCTTCAAGACTTGGACATATAAAAAAAATGTCCTTAACATTTCCTTTTTTTTATTACTCTCTGTTTACATAACTAAACCAATGATTGTAATCATGGTTTACATGAATGTATTATTAAAACACTAAAGGTGCAGATGTGTTTTGTATATATGCAGTAAATTATTTTTTAGCCTGAAATAAAATGTAACAGATGCTTTTAAAAATATGAAGAACCACAGTGCAAAATCTGAAATGCAATTTTTAGTATTTCTCTTAGCATATCCACATTTGTATTCAAAACACAATGTTAATGAATTAAAACGATCTGATGTTTTATTCTTTATTAAAGAATGCTTTATTGAACTCCAGAAAGAATGTTCCTTTGGTCTATTAAAGATGTCCTCCACATTTAATAGCTGTGAATTTCCTTTAACTTTAGGATAAAATTAGAATTACCCAATTACTGTTTGTTTTATGTTACTTCTAGAGGATAGCTATTCATTTTATGATAGGAAAGTACGCACAGTGCCTTTCACCAATCCTCTACAGATTGGACATTTGCGAAGTGAAGGCGCACATTCTTTACACACCACTAAGTGCCCACAGGGAATGAACACAATGTTGACCTCCTTGTCCATGCACACTTTGCAGGTGCGCTCCTCTTGGAGTCTTCTCAACTGTTCTTCCATAGGCAAATCTGTGAACATAATTTCCATTGTAAGTCACTTTATACCAATTCTATCTTTCAGAGTGGGATCTATCCGATTCCCTTAGTCTGATGGCTAGAGATAAAAACGGGGCAAAATCAAAAGAAAACCTTTTCTCATGTTTGAATATACCTGAAAGATCTTGACTCGGTGATGCAGCTTCATTTGCCTGGGCTGAAATTGCAGTGAGAACAAAAAAAAACAAAAACAACAAAAAAAAAAATGGTTGTCAATATTATGTAGTGAGTTATGTTTGTTGTGGAATTTTCCCTGTTCAATGTAGGCTCTTTATAAAAAGTTTTAATAAGCATCACCTTGTTTTGCTTAAGGGATTCCCATTTAAATGTTCCTATCCACTGGCCATGAGGCAAATATCGGATACAGAGATTACACACTGACACAGACTAACAACATGGAACACTGAAAATTCAGACACTGTATGTGAGGATCATGTCTCATTTACATAGTTACATACCCATAAGTTCTCTCAACAGGTAAACATCATTCTTCTTGATCCAGTTGCGGAAAACCTCTGCTGCTGCATTTCCTTTTGACAGGACTAAATCAATGAGCTGTGCAGTCTGCTGCTTGACTGAAGTGCAGTTACGTATGGTGTCATACTCTTTCTGTGAAATTACATTCTCCTCGAGAAGATGGTCCATTAAGCTCTGAACACTTTTTAGACGTTGTGCCAAGGCAGCATGATGTTTCTTAAGGAAAGTAAAACCATCTGTACAAAAAACAAAGTAGACAATTTAGATTTGATAGTCAAACTCTTGAGTCACAGGACACAATCTAATTCTTTAAAAATACCTGAGGCCATTTCTTCAGCAAGGAGCTCCCTCTCCTCCTCTCTCTTCTCATCCTCTGCACTTAGTAAATCAGACACCAGCTCTTGAACAGTTTTGTAATTCTCTCCACTTGTGAGAATTTTGCTCTGGACAGTTTGCTTCACCAAGCCACGCTCAAATCCCATTTCTAAGGCTGACTTCACCACAGGATTGTTCATCATCACTGCATCTTCTGAACGGTCCTCACCAGGACCCAAGTGCACAACTAAACATGGGTTAAAAATATTTAACATCAGTTAAGGTGAACAATAAGTTCTTTTAAAACAATATCTGTATCTAAAAGCTCACTTAACATACTCTAAAAAATACTCTGCAATTTAAATAACAATTACAATATTTTAGAAGAGGTTTTAGAAGAGGTTTCACAAATATTACTTGTTGAACTCACTAGAAACAACTTACCAGGTGGATCAACAAATTCTCTTGAGTTGCCGTCTCCATTAGTCAAGAGCTGTAAGAATTTTTTTTTAGTTGCGGTACATTTAAGATTGCATTACATGTTAACAAATGGCAACATTTTTTTTTACATACCTGCTCAAATAGTCTTGGAAATCGTGCTTGAATCTGAAGGACAAACTCTTGGCCCTTCTCTTGCAAAAGGTACTCGCATCTAAAATAAGAGCATACAATAAATGATATACACTTTGTGCCATCATTGGACTAAAAAAATGACGGCAATAGCCCTTTTAACAGTTATTTACCTTGGAAACCACTTAGCATGTTCCACCCAAGGATCATCCCCTGACTCCCAGCACCTTAGTCCACCATCACAACAAAAGCACTTCACGTCATCATTGCGACCTAATAGTAAACAAACAGATGGGGGAAAAAATTGTAAGCATGCGCATCTAAACATAAAAGACCAAAGACCTTTTAAAAATGCATGACTTTTTCAATAATGTGACCGCCAGGCTCTTACCAACATAGTAAAAGCCAGCTTTAGCCAACTGGTCTGGTCGAACAGGTATTCTTGAGGGCCAATTGACAAATGTGAGTAACCTTTCATCACACTGTTGCATTGCTGAGTTGGATACATTGGAAAGGCCACCACCAGATATAGGTACATTATCTGAACGATCCCCTCGCACAAAACGGCAGTTCGGGTAATGCCTCTGGTGCTCTGTTACTGCCCTGTCTCCTGTTTCCCAGTTGCTAAGCTGGCCTCCGCAACTGAAGCAAGCCACCCTATCACCCTGGCCAAGGTAGTAGAAACCAGCTTTTGCAAGCTCAGCTGGAGTTACTGTAGACAGCGTCCAATTCTGAAAGGTATCAAGTCGTTCTTGTTCCCGCCGCATACCAGGATTGTGACATGCTGCCGGTCGTTGGTGAGACATATCCTCCACTCCACGGGATGCAATAGGACTGGAAGGGGCCAGACTGCTGAATCCCATGTTTAAGTAACCCACCTGCTCCTCAGTCTGGCCTGATGAAGAGGCAGCAGTAATTGATGCTCCTGCAGTAGCAGGAGCAGAAAGCTGCAAGACTGCCACATTGCGAAGCGGGGAAAAGGCAGAGTGGGAGGATGACAGAAGGTTTGCGGTGGCAGGTAAACTCTGGATGAAGCTGCAGTTAGGAGAGAGCTGTTTGTGTTTTTCGGCGGGGCAGTCGATAGACTGCCAATTCTCGGCAGTCACATTGCAGCGGAAACACTGAACACGATCACCGACTCCAGTGTAATAAAACCCTGCACGGGCCAGGCTCCTCTCGGTCACGGCTGCAGTGGTGGGGAACTTAGCATATGTAGATATCCGAAAGAGTTCAGAGGAGTTATCATACTGTAAATCTGCAGGGGAGCTATTACGACACAACCCCCTCAGGAAAGCACTGTTTTGTAGAATTTCCATGAGAAATAGATAGAGGAAAATGGGCTGTCCAGCAGAGAGAAAGGCTTGATTGTAACACCCTGTGTGAGTGCAAAGCATGAACAGTGATATTAAGCAAGGGATTTTACATACAACTTATTCTAGGTTACACAAACAAGAGCATCTGACCCCTATCTAAAAAATTCAGAGACCCTCATTAGAAATCATGTCCTTACAATGTACTGACTGGATTACACCACAGAGGGCAAAGGTGGATTTCTTCACTTGCCCTGAACCGAAACTCAATGAAACTGAACTTATAACCAACAATCTGATGCATCACGTTACACCAAACAAACAGCTGTTAACTTGATGAATTTACTTATGAGATGAACATCCCTCCATGGTTGCTCCCCGATCTCACCCAGGATTACAAAGAAATAAAAAGACTACACTGATGAGCCAAAACATTATGACCACCCGCCTAACATGCTGTTGGTCCTGTTGGCACTCTGACCGGTCTGCGTCTACGCAGCCCCATACGCAGCAGGGTGCGATGCACTGTGTGTTGTGACACATTCCTCCCGTTACCATCATTAAAATTTTCTGTGACTTGTGCCACAGTAGGACTTCTGTCGGTTCGGACCAGATGGGATAGCCTTAGTTGCCCTCGTGCATCGATGAGCCTTGGGCGCCCAACACCCTGCCGCCGGTTTGTGGTTTGTCCCTCCTCTGACCACCGTCGGTAGGTACTCACCACTGCTGACCGGGAGCACCCCACAAGCCTTGCCGTTTCAGAGATGCTCTGACCCAGTCGTCTGGCCATAACAATTTGGCCCTTGTCAAAGTCGCTCAAGTCTTTACTCTTGCCCATTTCTCATGCATTCGACACATTGACAACAATAACTTATTGCTCACTTACCATCTAATCTACCCAGACCTTGACATGTGGACTTGTTAGGAGATGATCAACGCTATTAGTTTCACATGTGAGTGGTCATAATGTTTTAGCTCATCCATGTATACTGATAAAAACACACTTTTAAGTAGTAAATAATTCTTAACAGTAAAACAAATTCAAGATTAACAATTTGAATGTGATCACAGGGTGTTTTCATTCAAGCCTCTCTCTATGCTGGACATCCCATAACTGGAGTCTAGTCGTCCATCATTGAATACATGATTGTATAAAGAAACCGATATAAACTTTCAGATAATAAAAATATAATTGATGTGACAGGAGTGTACTTCCTTCCTTTATGATACAGCAACCTGTAAATAAGATGAGATGTAATATTAGTCATAATTTTTTTACAGGGTTACATTTTGTCTTTATCTTAATTCTCACAACATAAAAAGGGAACCTAATATCATCTGTAGTGTTTCCTGCTTACGTCACTTCTTTCTCCTACCAATCAACATATGACAGCTGGGAAATTAGGAACTTTGAGGTTTCACCCTCCTTAAATATGTAACTCGAATAACTTTAAAAAACACCTACGTTTTTTTTTTTTTTTTTTTTTGTTACTACTGCACTTGTACTTTTCTGAACCGGGTTGAAATTTCAAAAATATAACTTCTGTCTTGTGACGGCCACGAAACGTAGGCATAAATGTATTAGATCACAAGTCAGCTAGGCGTGACTACAACTGTATTTAAAAAAATAAATAAAATAAAAACCCTGTCGGACAAAACAGGTGTTTTAATGAGAGTCATAAAGTGATTTCATATTTAACTTTACACCTCCACGTCAGTACTTTTGTGCTCTTTTCCACTGGTGAATCAGACGCTCGATATGAGATCCTGTATCGCCTTTTCCTCTCGTCTTTGTGGTGAGTAACGAATTCAAATGAAAACCAAAGCAAATAACTTGCGTTACGATACTAATTCCACCTACAAGTATACCACATATTTTTGACCCCATACATGGGCAACTTCCCATGATATATCAGTGGTAAAATACCAAGTAATATTCCCTGCCACGATAGCAGCAGACAACAGCAGTTGTTCCCCCCATCATAACGCTGCCATTTAACGGCCCGTTTAATTAAGTCTTTGCGTGATAACAGAAAGACAAAGAACAAGAACTACTACACGATACAAAGGTCAACAAAGGTTCAGAGTTAGCAAATGTATGGCTGAGAAGACAACTCACCATTACAACCTTTAATAAAAAGATTTAACTCTACAGCACAAAATGTCCTTTCTTCACTTTCTTCAGTACGCATTACATAGCTTGAAGAGAGCGGAAGTGACGTCAGCAACGTTCGCTAATTCAAATAGCTTTACAGATTGTTGTACATTGTATTGTGAACCTTATGACTTTAAGTACGTTTCATATAAATAAAAGCAAAATGAGTTATACAAATTTGATACCTTAAAATTTTAAGGTTTTTATAACTGATTACTTTTTAAGGAGTCTCTTAAATGTTTTAATAATAAAAAATCTAAATGTATTATTTCATTTGCTAAAGAACTGAATTTAATCTAAGTCTCTGATTTAATTAAAAAAATGGTATTACTAATTTTAAATAGTAATTTCATTTATTTTTTTTGTCTTTGTAACCCCTGCTGTTATGTGAATTTGTTTGTTTTGTATGTGTATTGTTATGAAATTAAAAAGTTTTACAGACAGTGATTATTTTCCTAATTTTCTTTTTAAATATTATGTACATAATATTATGTATTATGTACTGTTTCTAAACAGTATGACGTACAGAAACCTCGGTTGCAGAAATCACGTGACATGGCCAGTTTGATGCGCGCTCCGAAGCACTGGTTCGAAATTATTCGTAAAGGTTTCGAAGCTTCATGAACAGTGTTTCTAAAGCGCCCATCACGAACCCTAACCAAAGGATGCGTCTCAATCAGCTCCCTAGTTCAGTAGTCAGGTCACTGATCAGTGAGTCGGCCATTTCTAGGCTTGTCTCAATCGGAAAATCGTTCCAGTGTACCGAAACGTTCGCTCCCTAAAAATCCCACAGTGAACCATAGTGTAATTTATACAGCGATACTGTATAGCTTGAATGCGCAAACTCGTTATCGTGTCGCGTGTGATTGAGTCATAAGTGTCCCAGTGTTCACTGGATGAACACCCTTGCCAGTGCCTGAATTCGAGATCGGCAAGACACGGGATCCTAGAACCACAACAATTCCATAAAATCATATGATCTATTCTTATGATTAGTCATAACACTGTAAAAACAATAGCAATCAACCCAAAATTGCGTGGACATTATTTTATGGCATTTCACTGATACTTATGGTCTACTTCAATATTTTGCCAGTGTTAAGCTTCCTGGTTTGAAAGTTTGTTGTTGCAATGTTGTCAGTTCTCTTCACTTACCTAAGAAGAAATGTGGCAGACGAATGGTAATACCAAAGGCTTGATCTCAGTGCAGTCTGAATGTACGTGTAATGAGAATTTCGCGTAGACTGGTTTATGACTGTAGGCTACTTGTCATATAAACGAGAAGTGCTTGGGACTTTCCGCTGTGACGCACGTCAATTTAATAGATTACAAAATGTACATAACGAAATGCTGTTACTCATTTTTAAAATAAAAGTAAAAAGTTTTGGGGTCATTATTACCATAGCTGATCGTACCACGGTGTTTGTCCGGGTATATATATATATATATATATATATATATATATATATATATATATATATATATATATATATATGTTCTATGTTATATAATAATATGTTATTTTCTTCTTCTTTTTTTAAAACAGTATTTCCCCACCCTTGTAGACTTGGTTACACTTTTGAAGCCACAAAGAGACAAATACAAAGAGGCAAAGAAAAGATAGGATTTTCTTATTATACACCACATAACAATGGAGTCTCTTTTGTGTTTGATTGCAGTTTCACGTTTGAAATATGGGAACACTGAAATATGTTTGATTGTTATTATTAAAGGGATAGTTCAACCAAAAATGTAAATTATCTCATCATGTACTCACCCTCATGCCATCCTAGATGTGTATGATTTTCTTTCTTCTGCAGAACACAAATTAAGATTTTAAAAGAATATTTTAGTTCTGCTGGTCCTCACAATGCAAGTGAATGTTGGCCAGAATTTTGAAGGTCCAAGAAGCACATAAAAGCAGCATAAAAGTAATCCATAAGACTCCAGTGGTTAAATCTATATCTTCTGAAGCGATATAATCAGTTTTTGGGTGAGAAACAGACCAATATTTAAGTCCTTTTTACTATAAATCTCCACATTCACTTTTACTTTCAGATGTGAAAGTGAAACTAAACAGGCGCCACATGTTACTTTTAGATGTGAATGTGAAAGTGGAGATTTATAGTAAAAAATGACTTAAATATTGATATGTTTCTCACCCACACTTATCATATTGCTTTTGAAGATATGGATTTAGCCACTAGAGTCTTATGGATTACTTTTATGCTGCTTTTAGGACCTGAAATATTCTTCTAAAAATCTTAATTTGTGTTCAGCAGGAGAAAGAAAGTCATACACATCTGGGATGACATGAGGGTGAGTAAATGATGAGATAATTTACATTTTTGTTTGAACTATCCCTTTAATAATAACAATCAAACATATTTCAATGTTCCCATATTTCAAACATGAAACTGCAATCAAACACAAATCCTACAGGATCAACCTCTATACTGTATTAAAAAAATGTCTCAAAGTACTTGACAAATGTATAAAATTCAGGGTTATGGTATTTTATGGGTGGGCCCCCTCAATCGCCGGCCCAATTAGTAGGCTACATGATTAGGAAGTAGAAGACCTTAGTGGGCACCCTCATCACAGGGCCCAGGACAATGTTCCCAGTTGTCCCAGCTCCCACCCCCTTCTTATGTAGAGCTAGAACACTTAATTTCCTTAAAAGTCCCCTATACCAAATGTATGGTAAAGGACATATACGTGCCATTTTAATGCATCAGAGGTAAGCAAATGTCTGCTCATTTTCTGTTGCAGATGTGTAACATAATCCCCCTTGATTCTAATAAACAAAAGTAACATGTTAATTATGATTCATTTTCACGCTTTCATTCTTTTAATCATTTTGCCATTTTTTTCTATGAAGTCATATTTTATCACTGCCAACAGTGACAGTGAAAAAAAGCTTTATGTAGCTCTGTAAAGTTTGGATAGAATTGTTTTTTCCGTTATTTACATTTACATTGCATCATCATTAACAACAAAGTTGATTAAGGATAAGGATGCACAAGAAATGTGTAAGGTACATACATAAGCATTAACTTTCAAGACTGTGGATACCACACTGATCTCTTTTGTGTCTGGATCTTTCTGAACACTGTGAAAGACACATGAAACAGATGTTTGTCATATGACCACTGTGCATTTGTTCAGGCATCATGCATGTGAAATGTTTTCCACATTTGAAAATATGGCAGTTATGTGTACTCCATTTCACTCTTTGTCCTCCTTCAAGCTGAAGTATGTACAGTAACTGCTACGACACTAGCGCCATCGAACGAAATTGCAAAAATAAACAATGTTTTCAGAAACAACAGCTTTCTGAATATGCCTTTCAGTTAAATTCTCACCTGACTAAATCTTTGTATATCATTTTTGCAGTCTCAATGTAAGGATCAATGATGTCCTCATATTGGCAAAGCTCACCTCCTAAGACCATGTGCCTAAACAGTCTGAACAAAAACTCCTGACGATTACTTGGACTGATTATGTGATAATTGTCAGTCTTCTTCAAGCAAAATTTGTCAAAAATGACAAACAACAGAAAATAATAGAAATCTAATATATTTTTAAACATTCCAGCTATGTTTGAGAGCATCAGTAGTAATGATCAATGATAAAAAGATCCATACCATTCTTAACTCATCAAAGTCATGGTGTACTTCATTGTAACATTTGACAATGTGACCATAGGGATGCAAAATTCCAATGGAGTAAATTGGATCAAATATATCCACTGACACTTTTGAACAGGGAACAACTTCAATTTTGACATGTGTGATGTCTCTACCTGTAAATGGGTAAAAAGCTGTTATTTGCCTATATGAAAGGAGTTGAGAAAATAACAAACCATTGTGAATGAAAACCAATTCACAACTTGAACTTTCAATTCAATTTAAACTTAAAGTATCATCATGAATACATTATACATTAAACATACCCAGCAGTGTTAATGATCCAGAGGTATCAAGTACCTTCAAATTTTTCTTCACACAGGGATCTTGAAAGAATTTCTGGGAGACATAACTGTTGACAATTACTTTGTAATGTTGCAGTGGAATATGTAAGAAATAATGTACAATCAGCCTGTCATTACTGCACAAAATAAACCCAGACAGGGTGATCAGTTTCATGCTGAAGGGCTTTATTTAGCAAAAATGACTAGCTAACAGAATATTATCCCACTTAGTACAAAACTAATTACTAAATAAGTAGATCAATGGACAGAATATATTAATTTAAGTTAATATTAATATGTTAAAATTATTAATACACTCTTAAAAATTGCTGTTAATTTACTTCAAAATATCAACAGTATAATCCTGTTATTTTTAAATGCATTACATTACTGTTCATTTTGGTTGGTTAAATGACTTGGACGTAATATTACGGTATTTTACAGTATTGATTGCTCAAAGGAAAGAAAACAGTACTTTACAGTATTTTTTGCATTGCATTTTGGGAACACAAGACTACAGTGAGCCCACACGTGTTTAAGGGGTGATTTCTTCACCCATCTTCATCTTCTGAATTAATAGGTGAGTACCCTTTTGCTTTGCTTTTTTAGCATAGCCATAAAACATTAAATTTATGTTCAACTCATATTGTGCTGTGATAATGATTTTGGTAGCCTACCTGCCATCAGATCCTAATATCAACTAAGTAAGCTGTTTGTAACGTTATATTTCTGTCTTTAAGCCCAAGATCTTTGTTTCTTTTACTAAAATTGTTTTCTTTAAGTGATTTGTTGTCAGATTGAATAATGCACTGGATTTGGGTTAATTTGTTAATTTGCATGTCAGATTTGAGATTGGAGTCTGAGCTGACACACAAAACAGTGCAGAAACACCTCACTCAAGCGGTCAGTGTGGTCAGATAACGTTAACAACTTTAATGTTCAGATCTGGGCTGCAAATCGCAAAAGCATTGTAAGCTTAAATAGGTTGTAGAAACCATTGGTTACAGTACTTTCTACAATCTACTTACAAGAAGTATACAACGTTTTTGGGAAACGCAGCTATACGGCTGATAATGTTAAGTTTTATGCAGGGATGCATGATATTCCTTCTCTTTTAATCTGAAAACATTGGTGATACTGGAATTGTATCTAACTTTTTAAACACTTGTTTCAGTGGGAAACCAACTGTAACTGTGACACCGAGTGCAGCTGGATTTCTGAAACGGATCTTATATTACAGGGTGAGATTCATAAAAATGTAACTTCTTTTTATTCTGCGAAGTGCAGCCTTCAAACAACGTTGCAAATTTAATTTAAATAGTGTTCCATTGTTGTCTCTGTAGCGCGCTGAAATGACAGGCATCTTCGTTTGTGTTCTGATGATGATAGAAAATCATACACATCTGGCATGGCATTAAGGTGAGTAAATGATGATTGAATTTTTATATTTGGGTGATCTATTCCTTTAAGAAAGCTCTCCTGACACTAATTATGAATACACACATTTGTTTTTTAGGCGTTTCATCAGGATAAATCCTGAGAGAATACCAAGGCTGGACGAGGCAAAGTCCTGTCAAAGCGTACGGGGAAAGCCGCCCAGAAAAAGATGACATCAGTCAACCCTCGTGTCTCCAGTCTACTAAAGAAACTAATGGACTTTGAGTGGGACTTTATATAAGTCAATGAACCCAGTCATTCACACACACACACTCACTCAACTCACTCAAACACTCACATACTAACACTATCTCACACACACACACTCAACACACACAAACTCACACAAACACTCTCACACACACTCAACACATACAAACTCACACAAGCACTCTCTCTCACACACACACACACACACACACAAACACTCTCTCACACACACACACTCAGTACACACAAACTCACACAAACACTCTCTCTCACACACACACACACACACAAACACTCTCTCTCACACACACACTCAATACACACAAACTCACACAAACACTATCTCACACACACACACACACACACTCAACACACACAAACTCACACAAACACTCCCTCTCTCTCTCTCACACACACACACACACACAAACACAACACACACAAACACTCTCACACTCACTCAACACACACAAACTCACACAAACACTCTCTCACACACACTCAACACACACAAACTCACACAAACACTCTCACACACACTCAACACACACAAACTCACACAAGCACTCTCTCTCTCTCTCTCACACACACACACACACACACACACACACACAAACACTATCTCACACACACACACACTCAGTACACACAAACTCACACAAACTCTCTCTCTCACACACACACACACACACACAAACACTATCTCACACACAAACTCACACAAACACTCTCTCTCTCACACACACACACACATACACACACACACAAACACTCTCTCTCACACACACACTCAATACACACAAACTCACACAAACACTATCTCACACACACACACACTCAACACACAAACTCACACAAACACTCCCTCTCTCTCTCACACACACACACACACACACAACACACACAAACACTCTCACACTCACTCAACACACACAAACTCACACAAACACTCTCTCACACACACTCAACACACACAAACTCACACAAACACTCTCTCACACACACTCAACACACACAAACTCACACAAGCACTCTCTCTCTCACACACACACACACACACACACACACACACACACTCACAAACACTCTCTCACACACACATACTCAGTACACACAAACACTCTCTCTCATACACACACAGTACACACAAACTCACACAAACCCTCTCACACACACACACACACACACTCAATACACACAAACTCACACAAACACTATCTCACACACACACACTCAACACACACAAACTCACACAAACACTCCCTCTCTCTCACACACACACACAAACACTCTCACTCAACACACACAAACACTCTCTCACACACACTCAACACACAAACTCACACAAGCACTCTCACACACACACACACACACACACACACACACACACTCACAAACACTCTCTCACACACACACACTCAGTACACCCAAACTCACACAAACACTCTCTCTCACACACACACACACAAACTCACACAAACACTCAACACACACAAACTCACACAAACACTCTCTCACACACACACACACAAACACTCTCTCTCACACAAACACTCAATACACGCAAACTCACACAAACACTCTCTCTCACACACACACACTCAATACACACTAACTCACACAAACACTCTTTCTCACACACACACACTCAACACACACGAACTCACACAAACACTCTAACACACACACAGTCTCACACACACACACTCAACACACACAAACTCACACAAACACTCTCTCACACACACTCAACACACACAAACTCACACAAGCACTCTCACACACACAAACACTCTCTCACACACACACACTCAGTACACACAAATTCACACAAACACTATCTCACACACACACACACTCTCTCTCTCTCACACACACACACACACATACACACACACACACAAACTCATACAAACACTCTCTCACACACACTCAACACACACAAACTCACACAAGCACTCTCTCTCTCTCACACACACACACACACACACACAAACACTATCTCACACACACACACTCAGTACACACAAACTCACACAAACACTCTCTCTCTCACACACACACACACACACACACACACTCAATACACACAAACTCACACAAACACACACAAACACTCTCTCTCACACACACACTCAGTACACGCAAACTCACACAAACACTCTCTCTCACACACACACACTCAATACACACAAACTCACACAAACACTCTCTCACACACACAAACTCACACAAACACTCTAACACACACACACACACTCAACACACACAAACTCACACAAACACTCTCTCACACACACTCAACACACACGAACTCACACAAGCACTCTCACACACACAAACACTCTCTCACACACACACACTCAGTACACACAAACTCACACAAACACTCTCTCACACACACACACACTCAATACACACAAATTCACACAAACACTATCTCACACACACACACACTCAACACACACAAACACTCTCTCTCTCTCTCACACACACACACACATACACACACAAACTCACACAAACACTCTCACACACAAACTCACACAAACACTCTCTCACACACACTCAACACACACAAACTCACACAAGCACTCTCTCTCACACACACACACACACAAACACTATCTCACACACACACACTCAGTACACACAAACTCACACAAACACTCTCTCTCTCTCACACACACACACACTCAATACACACAAACTCACACAAACACTCTCTCACACATACAAACAGTCTCACACACACACACACACAAACTCACACAAACACTCTCACACACACACACTCAACACACACTCTCTCTCTCACACACACACACACACACACACACACAAACTCACACAAACACTTTCTCAGACACTCACACCACACAAACTCACACAAACACTTTCTCAGACACTCACACACACTGTTTTAGTCATTCATTCAGCCACTTTCTCAGTTATTTACTGAGTGTTTGTGTCCAGAGTTCAGTGTTTGGACAGACAGAGATTTGTTATTATTTGTTATAATATGTATTTTTTATTTATATGGCTGAAATGTAAGTTTATTTACCCAGATCAGCTTTGGGCTTTGTTTTACCAATTGCCTTATAATTTTGTACAAATGTTTTGCAAGAATGGGGTTTTGCAAATAAAGAGAGGTGTTTTGAAAAGACACTTTGAAGCTGTATTATTTGTCTTAAAAGTGTGTCACTATTTGAAAGGCTACATTTATACACTATTATAACATGGTATTTTTTATTGCAAGACTAAGGAATAATTTATTAAATCACAAAGTTTAGAAAAAAAGTAAACACATTGTAGTCCTTTTTGCTAGCAGTCCATTACTCAATAGCTTATACAGTAGCATGCAGTGTATTTTTACTGTAGTTTACAGTAAAATCCTGCAAATATACCTCTTGTGAAAAAGTGCAAATAAACAGTAATTAACTGCTAATCCTTTTGTCAGTATTTTACTGTAAAGGTAGTAAAATAACAGCTTTATGCTGTATTTGCAAAAACAGTAGCAAACTGTAAATTTCAGCTACAGCAAGATACTGTTACTTTTACAGTTACTTGCTGGCAACCCTGCTGCCAGTTCTTTACTGTTTTTTTATGGGAAAATTTTTAACAGTGTAGATAAATGTATATTTTATTATTTATATTATATTAATTTGTGAGAAGGCTGCAGAGTGCTACAAGACACATGAAACTAGTAGAGTAAGTGTAGGAGCCTGTTTGCCAGGAACAATGGTCAAATAGTAGCCTAGTCAATATAAAGATATTTGACCGCAGAATGCTGTGATTGAACAATCAGAATCAAGTATTTCAGTGAGCGGTGGAATAAAACGTTGAAAGTAATGTGCAAAAATTTACCAAGGCAAAGTCGTTCCCCAAATAAGGCTGGAAAGACTGGTAAAAGTTGAAGGCCTGGGTGGTAATTCGACCCAGCATGGACTTAAATGGCAAACACAATTGACATGAAATATAAAAAAATAAAAATAAAACTCTTTTAGAATGGATAATTGATAGATTTTTTGTTTTAGAAAATGCAATTTTTTTCTTGCAGACACACAGAATAGCCTATAGGTTCATAAGAAATCTTTTTTTTTTTATTTTTATTTTTATTTTTTTTTATAAATAAAATAGTTTTCAGCATCAATTTTTAGCATTTTCTACAAAAAAGTGTATCTGATGACTTTATAAATATGCCATGTGGTGTAACCATTAAAAGTACTTTCCTTGCACCTTGAATAGATGAGAGTGAGAGAGAACTTAACGGAATATTTTGAATAGAAAAAATTAATTTCGTCTCGTCCCTCCTTTTCTTTAAAAAAAAAAACAAAAAAAAAAAAACTGGGTTTACAGTGAGGCACTTACAATGGTGTTATGTATGAAAAAGTGAATGGGGGCCAATCCGTAAATGTTAAAATACTCACAGTTTCAAAAGTATAGCCACAAGACATAAACAATATGCGTGTTAACATGATTTTAGTGATAAAATTGCTTACTAACTTTTTCTGTGTAAAGTTATAGCCAATTTTACAACTTTGTTACCATGACGATGTAATGTCAGCAACCCTAAAACCCTTAAATGACTGTAAAATTACAATTTAAACAACTTTAAAGTTCAAATATTACACGAGTTTCAACCTAAGAATAATAGTAAGTGCTTTTATAAAATTATAAGCTTCAAATTTCTGTCTTTAAACCCTCCAAAAACCGGCCCCATTCACTTCCATTGTAAGTCTCACTGTAACCTAAATTTTTGCTTTTTTAAAGAAAAGGAGGAACGAGTCGATATTATTTTTTATAGTAATCAATATTATACCACAAATGCTGTTGACTGAGCTTAACTTGTATTGAACCCGAAACATTCCTTTAATCATTCATTCCAAAAAACTTATTCAAACATATTTTCAAGGTATTTTTTTTTATTTTACAAATATCAATTCAAGTGATTTTTATTGTCTTTTTTTGAGTCAAGAACATGAAGACGTTTTCTTAGAGTTACTCCATATGACCTGCACTAAATGTGCTTCTTCATAAAAAATTTAAAATATCTTTTATATATATTATATATAAAATCATCACACATATGAGGGTCTAAAGGGGTCTTCTCCTTTTTATGTTTTAGTTTTTTTACACGAAAACAAAATGGCAAACAACATGCTGGTTAAACAAATCAAATTATTTGATTTGGTGGACAATTTTTTTTTTCTTTAAATATTAATACAAAAAATGTTCACTGCTGATGTTTAAAGAAATGATAAAATATTACTCTGTACTTATGCCAATATTTCTTTTGCTGTTTCCAAGTATTTTTCAATAATCTTTTTTTGTTTTCAAGAGTTTCAGCTATTAATGAGACTTTGACCCCAGAAAAAAAATATATATATTAATTTGAACATTAGTAATTGAAAACATGTTCATCATAAGATGTGTATTTAAGTATTGTTTTGTGTAAACTGCATTTTTTTTAATGTATTTTTGAGCAACATCCAGACAAAAAAAAAAAAAAATGGCCGTCACGTCATTGACACATAGACAATACATCACAATTATATTGGGCCCCTATGTATTATTTTCACTGCATTTCCTAAAGATAGGCCTACTGATGAAATACACACAAAGTATATAGCTCCAGTAATATTTCTCAACTTAAATACGGTATTTGCTTCTTTTTTCGCGTAATAGTTGCGCACTAAAATGATCGGAATATTTCGAGGTTTAATAGGACAATGGTGTTATATGGATGGATGTAAATGTTTATGGATCATCTTTTCATAATTTCACCAGTTTCTTTTCTACGCAACTATTAATAATCAACTATAGCTATATTACAGGCTACTGCCACACAGTAACTAATCTTATTACTGAATTCAGCGAAATTTAACAGAGCATACCTTTACCATTTCATCAGGAACCTCGACTGAAACGTAAACTTTTTAGTGGAAAGTATACTGAAAGTGTCTCCTCCGCCATGTTGCTTAATGTCGAGGTGTTACTATGACAACTAGAAATAGTCAGTGCGATTTTAAGTCATTTGACGTCATCAGCTCTAGCAGCTGAGTATCAATATTCTTAATACGTGAAAACTTGGTTCATTTGTTTTATTACTGTAATGTTTCATCGGAATTTGGTCCAATGTCAGCTCTTATTTATTTGATCCATGGAAAATGAATTACCATCTAACTCTTAAAGATGTTATATATACCTATACAAATAATGAGAAGACGAAGGAGTATGTATAGTGAATTTCTATATTATAAATGCACTCTAAAAAATGCTGGGGTAAAAATAACCATTGCTGGGTTATTTGGTAACCAAGTGCTGGGTTAATATTGAACGGAACACACACTGGGTTATTTTTGACTCAGCTTGCTGGGTTATTAATTTTAACCAGTGTGCTGGGTTGTTTCTTGACACAATGCTGGGTTAAATCGACTACTTTTTAAAGGTTCTTTATTTTAGATAATCTACTACTAAAAATAGTAATAAGCAAGTTATGCTTATAGAAGCATAACATGTTTCACAAAATTCCAAATAAACAAAACAGTATACATGTACAACATGAAAGCATTTTATTTAATTAGTAAATGGCCAGCAAAATTTATCATTTTATTCTGAACCAGGCAGAAAATTAAAAAAACTATTAAATATGTTATTTTACAGAATATCAAATTAAATAAATTCTATCAATATTTTTATTTAAAATTTAATTTATTTAGTCCAGCATAAAATAATTCAAACAATGTTTAATTAAATTTTCGGAACAAGGCAGTGCTTTAATTATTAAGAATGTACATGAATTACTAAACTGTAGCAAATCAATTCACAATACACCAAATAAATAAATAAAAATAGATACATACATGATACAAAATACCTGCATTAGTTAGTTTAACAAACAATTTAGTCCTCAGCAGCATAAATGGAGGCACGCAAAAAGTAAATTGTTGAATTTTCGGAACCAGGCATCTCATAAACTACCTGCTGCAAAAACTCCCAGGCAGGGGCACATTGTTTTGGAAAGTGGGTGTCAAAGCAAAAATGGACTTGAAACAAACATCTACTGCCTTAAGAAGAGTCTGCTCTTCTAGGGCTTCCCCATTCACCACCATGAAAAACTGTCCACCAACTCCAAGTTCTAAGTCAAATGGGAAGGGCTTCTCCTCCCTCTGTTTTAGTAGGTACTGCACCATGTTGGTTCCAGACTAAATAAGAAAATAACATCAGACATTAAAGTGCATGTACTCCTTACCAAAAAATTGTTACAGGTGTAATGCACTTGATGAACAGCTGTAAAGTAAATAAATGAGCCTGCTCTGGTGTTGTTTTCACATGTTCTACTTACTGGTTGTACATCAATGAAAGAGGTTCTGGCTTCCTCAATAGTTGGCCGGAAGGTTTTGTTGCCAATCTTGTACACTGATGGCGGAATGATCTGAGGTAACATTTTCAGTGCCATGGTGCCTTTGGTATCTAAAAGGAGATAAAAGTTCATTTCAGTGATCCGATCACAAGCGATCAGCACTAAATACAGGTGTAAATGGGGCCCAAAATGTTTTGTAACTGGATCACAAAAAGCATATACTGTATGGAGGTCATCAAAAACACAAGTGACCAAATCACATTTTAGGTGTAAACACTGGTCCATCCTCAATGCGTCCTGGACAGTAGCTAAAGTACACCTCTCAGCTCCTAAAAAACCACTGCACTAACAAGAGTTTTAAACGTTGCTGGTTCTGTGTGGCTTTAAAGGAATAGTTCACCGAAAATATCTAATTCTTTCATAATTTTCACATACTTATGCCATCTTAAACTCATATGACTTTCTTACTTCTGCAGAACACAAACAAAGATATTTTGAAGATGTCTGTTTGTCCTTTTAATACAAGTCAATGGGGTCCAAAACATTCGAGTTCCAAAACTGACCTAAAGGCAACATGAAGGTAATCCATACCTTCCAGAGTCCAGTGGTTTAATCCTTGTCTTCTGATTCAATAGTTTTTGGGTAAGAAACAGACCAAAATGTAACTTGTTATAGGTCGCACACATCAACAATAATTTATTTGTGTTTTGCAGAGGAATGAAAGTTATTTGAGTTTGAGATGACATAAAGGTGATGAAATCAGAGACCCTCCCCTGATGTCTCGCCTGGCCACTTGTGATCAACTCACCTGAAACGCATCTTTAAATAAGCTTAACAGCATTTTAGTGTTTTTAAAAAGTGAGAAAAAGAGAAGATCAAGAAGGGGCAAGTACTTTTAATGCAACTGTTTCTTTTGCATTTGATTTTACATAATTACTAACCTGCAGACATGTTGTCTAAATGAAGGTGTTGCAGCGGGGGCGTGGTCAAGCGTCTCTCAGGAAAGAGAGAAAGCGGTAAGGGCACTTGCACCTGAGCTAGATTATGTCTAACACCTGTGTCTCTAATTACAGTGAGCATGGGGAGAGTGGCATAAAAGAGCCACACCGCCAGCAAAGAAAGAAAGAAAGAGAGAGAGAGAGAGAGAGAGAGAGAGAGAGAGAGAGAGAGAGAGAGAGAGAGAGAGAGAGAGAGAGAGAGAGAGAGAGAGAGAGAGAGAGAGAGAGAGAGAGAGAGAGACACACACACACACACACACACACACACACACACTCTCTCTCTCACTCCCTCACTCCCCAGAGTTATGTTTGTGAAGTTAAGAGTTTATTATAGTTAAGTTGCAGAGACTGTTATTCTATCACGGAAAAAGTTATTACTGTGAAGTTGAGAGCAGTGTGGTCATTAAAGAAACCTAACCTGTGAGTAGAGCAACCTGCCTCCCGCCTCCTCCTTTCCACGGAATATTCACATAAGGAAATACATTTGTTGTCCATCTCTTTTAGCAAAGGCCAGGATCTTGTCAGCGAAGTCAGGCAACCAGGATGAGCACAATTTGTCAGCAGCATCAGGGTGAAGTACACTAAAGTCTTGAGATATCTGTAGTTGGAAATTATGATTGACAATTATGATTATAACGTCATAGAATTTTAGTGATAAATTCAATTTTTTTTATTGTATTTTATTTTACTCAGTTTTTTAAAGTGATGAAATTGAGGCTGGCACTTTATCACATGATTAATGTTATTATAGTTATTATTAAATCAAATAAAATTCATCTGCTTCAATCTACTGGGAAACGGAGCGAAAAACACACTGAGGTTATATTGCATTTACCTTGCCTGGGGTATCCGTTAGACGAGGGAACTCTGATAAAATCTCAGAAATTGGTTTGGAGCTGTTCTGGTGAATCCAGTGAGCCCTAAAAGAGCAGTTGCTTTCATATTCTGCTCAACCTGGTCCTGTTTTTTTAGCCATTCTTTTAATTGAATTGCTCTCAAGAGACAAATTTGATGCTGTTGAGAGGTAAGTTGACAAAGTGAAAAGTCATACTGGTTAATTTACATCAGCTGTACATGTACAGTGCCCTCCACAAATATTGCCACCCTTGGTAAATGAGCAAAACAGTCTGTTTATCCTCTTTTTCATTCAAATATTCACAAATCTAACATTTAAGTCAAGTAAAATTATTGAAAAATCAAAGTAAATAAATGTGGGTGAAAAATCCACAATATAATCTTACTGATGTGCAAAAAAAGGTTGCTGAGCTGCACAAATCAGGATATCTCCAAGTAAGAATAAGTAAGAAGTTTATATATACTTGTTAATAACGAACAGATATATTGCATGTCTAAATTACTAATTTTAGTTCTTGGAAATGTTTTAAAAATTTTAGTCGGAGGCCAATTTTTGGGATGAGTGCTGCAATTGTGTTCTCATCCGATAACAAGAAACTGTCATCATCTATCTGCTCATCTGGAAGATAACAAACAAAAACAAACAGTGAAAGCAGGCATGGATTACATTATATACATTC
The DNA here is from genome assembly GCF_019703515.2 of Myxocyprinus asiaticus. Lineage (NCBI taxonomy): Eukaryota > Metazoa > Chordata > Actinopteri > Cypriniformes > Catostomidae > Myxocyprinus > Myxocyprinus asiaticus. Next base: position 18,319,098 of record NC_059381.1, on the reverse strand, counting down.
TATATTACTCTGACACTGTTTAAATGCTGGAGCTGGCACTGGCTATATCTGAGAAAATCATAATTATCTATAAAAAAATAAAATAAAAAATCCTTGAGAGAAATTGAAAAAGATGTTTGTGAATGTTACCTGCACAATTTTCAACGAGGCACTCAAGATTCCAGCTGGTGAGTTTTTGTTTCACAAAAATGTCCATTGCTGTACAAAAACACAAGGAAATATCTGATTAGCAATATCTTGACTAGGTTAGCTAGCTACTGCTAACTAAACCTAGCTAGCACTGTTGTGTCTTGCTAGCTAGTTGTTGTCTTTTAGTCTATTTCAGCTATCCTCAAAGACATGAGGTTGTAATATGCCTAACAATTCAACATTGTAAAGGTACTTAAGTTTACTATTTCGTGTTTAATAAAACATATTGCACTCCTTTTGTGATATGACATATATGCTGGTCATTGGTTGTTACACAGCAGGTTCCGGGGTTGCTAGGTTACGGGGGAGGGTACTGCACTTTGGTTGTAGTGAGTCGTCTGCCTAAACCTTACCTTTCGGAATCCTCTTTCTTTGGTTTACTTAACGGTTTCATTGTGGCCTGATATTTTTTTTTTATCTTATCGTATCAGTTCAGATACGCATTTCATCGTTTGATAAGGCTGAAAAACGCAATATGGAAATAACCTGTTTTATACAACCACTAGAGCATTTAAGACGAAAAAATGAATATGTCTAAATAAATAATCATAAATAAACAAATAAAAATAAAAACTACGTCTCGAAACGCAGTAACCATGGTTTAAATTGAATAATTGTCATTAACGGGCACCAGAAGAGTAACGGCCACGACGCGATTACAACCTCAGGGTGTTAATCATTTTTGAATGGTCACTTTTTCCTTAATTATGTAAATCCCAAAAATATCATACTTCTCACTAGTTGAAATAAAGCTAGTTTTATAGGTTTATAGCAAAACAAATAGCATCACTCACCTTTACTCAAATACTGTCCAACGTCGTCCTCCTCTCGGCCGTTAAGTTTTGGCTTTGAACAGCGCGAGGAGATGAGCCATTACCCAGAATATTACCCAGCAAAATAGGTTAAATTACTACAGCGAATGGGTCGAAAAAATAACCCAGCATTTTTAGAGTGTGGCAAATATTATATTCATAAACAAAAATTTGCAAAGTGCCAAACAAAATTGAATTTGTTTGTTGGAAATGGAAAACTCTCTCTCTCCTCTCTCTCTCTCTCTCTCAATTTTAAATTTTAAAGTACTTTATTAGTATGATTGTGTTTACATACAATATTGCCAAAGCATTAATACACAAAACAGATAATGACAAGACAAATAATAATAATAATAAAACAGTAACAAATAACAATAAAAATAGAATTAAAATAAGGTGCCAGGTAATTAATAAAATAAAATAAAAACTATAATAACAATATACACTATACAATATAAAATAAAATAAGCATTTAACAAGACATTATGAACATAAAAAATAATAATAATAATGTGACTGAAGTACATTAAGGCAGTGACTGGTTTCTGAGGGTGTGCACTTCAAAAATTAATTTAGCTGCAACTGATGCATGATTGTCCTCCCCCAGTAACACCTGCATTTGATCTGTTTCTGCTGAACTGGAAAACTGTGGCATGAGGTTTGAGAGTTTTTCAAAGTATTTCTCTCTCACCTCTGCAAATTTCTCACAGTGAAGGAGAAAGTGTGCCTCTGTCTCGACCTCACCATCGACCTCACCAGTGTCACAGTGAGCACAGACTTGTTCTTCCTTTGGAAGCCATGCTTGTCTGTGTCTGCCATTTTCTATGGCCAGACTGTGATCACTGAGCCTGTATTTGGTGAGGATCCGTCTCTGTTTTGGATCTCTTACAGTGTGGAGATATTCTGCCAGATTATACTTTCTGTTTAGGGCCTGATAACATTCCAATTTGCTTTGGTTTTTACTTTCATTTTCCCAATGATCCAAATGTGAATTTTTTCTTTCTTTTATGATTTGGTTTATTCTGATTTGGTTTTGTACAGCAGTACTGGTCTGAAACTTGTTAATTGTTAGTGGGTTTGTGAGTTTCAGAACCAGCTGACAAAGGGGACTGGTTTTACGTTTCTCTCTCTCTCTCTTTTCTTTATTTTTCCTTCCTGTATAAAGGTATTGTAATGTTGTCCTCTTTTGTTTTGAACTCATTTGTATGGACATGTTATTTCTTACTTGATGTTATTGTTGTTAATCATAATATATATATATATATATATATTCTTAATACGTAGACATGTTTCTACGTTTGTATTTTTAACACTATACATTTAAGTTGTTCATAAGTAAAGGGTTAAGCCTTGTCTTTCTTTTAACATATTGTTCTACTGAAAAAACTTAAAGAGGATTCATCATGAACATAAACACCCAGTTTTCTATTATTTTGTCTAATTTTATCTATATAAGAAGTAATTCTTCCCTGTGACTTTTAAAGCTGGCAGCTAGGGAGTTGCAGTTTATATAATATATTACAAACTCAGCAGAACTGTCTAATGTCCAACATATGTTCTGACCATGACCAAGAAATTCTGCAGAGATGCTAACAGTTATGTAAATCACAACATTAGCCTGGAAAATGCATCAAAAGCCCCATTATAAAGAATCCCCCCCAAAACCATGTTTCTCCAAGGCAATGTATTCTGGTGTCAAAAAGAGTTTAATGTGCAGGCTACTGCAGGGTTACTGGAAGGAATGTATTTATGTACATGTCTCTGGGTCATGCTGATTCCCACCTCAGCACTAATAAGTGTCACATTTTAGCATCTGGTTTACATAACCAATACAGGATGAGGCAGTCTCAGTCTACAAAACACTGGATCATCTCTTTGAAAGGTGTACACCTTCACACTTTTTATATGTGGGATTGTGACAAATACCAACATGATCTGGATAACTTTATTTCTGTTTCATATGTTTCCTCATCTTCTTGCATCTTTAAATGTAACTATGGTGAGTCTTGTAAACATTTGCTTTTTGTCAGCTGTAAATAATGTATTATATAGGTGTTTCTTAACCTTGTCATACTTGAAAGATTTTACAGTATGCTAGAATGCCTTCTATAAAGCTATTCATTTTCTTATTATCCTGTACATTATGAAATACACAGACTGTTGTTAAAATAACATGTTAAATAGTGAAGAATAGCTTTTTTTGAGATATTATTTTTTTTTCAATTTCATGTTAAACAATGCCATTATATTTTATTGCAATTATAGGAATAGTTCACCCCAAAATAAAAATTATCATCATTTTTACTCACACTCATGCCTTTGTCATGTATGACTTTCTTCTGCTGAACACAAACAAAGATTTATGGAAGAATATCTCAGCTCTGTAGGTCCATATTATGCAAGTGAATGGTGAACAGAACTTTGAAGCTCCAAAAATCACATAAGCATAAAAGTTATCCATAAGACTCCAGTGGTTAAATCTATATCTTCAGAAGTGATATGATATGTGTGGTTGTGAAATAGATCAATATTTAAGTCCTGTTTTTCTATAAATCTCCACTTTCACATTCTTCTTCTTTTGTTTTTGGTGATTCGCATTCTTCATGCATAATGGGCAGGGGCGGGAGAGGAGAATCTATAGTAAAAAATTACTTAAATATTGATCTGTTTCTCACCCACACCTATCGTATCGCTTCTGAAGATATAGATTTCACCACTGGAGTCTTATGGATTACTTTTATGCTGTGTTTATGTGCTGTTTGGAGCTTCAAATTGTTGGTACCCATTCACTTGAATTGTGAGGACCAATAGTGCTGAAATATTCATCTCAACATCTTCATCTGTGTTCAGCAGAAGACAGAAAGTCATACACAACAGGGATGGCATGAGGGTGAGTAAATGATGAGAGAATTAATTGTCATTTTTGGGCAAACTATCCCTTTAACATTTTCTTGATGCAACTAGGAATATAACAGAATTCCAGCATAACTCATCTCAATAAATCTGTTAAATTAACTGAGGAGTTTGAGGATGTCACTCATCATGAATAAAAAGAACACGATAACAGAGATGCAGGCAAGGACAAGTGCACTGTGCCATGTGAAATGACAGCAAAGCTAATGAGCAGTGAGAGGCATTCCTTATGCAGTAGGTGTTTCATTTGTTTTGTGAATGATTTACACATTCTCGACATTCACTGCCTCTGTCTTGCCTACTTAGTCTGTTCGCTGCTTTACTTCACAACTCATTTCGTTTATAATAGATAACCTCCAGCATACCATGGTATCATATACAAGAAGCACTAGGAAGTTAAGAGATCTCATTGATGAACATCAGAAGACTTTGGAATTTCTCTCAAGTCAGGTAATTAGTACATTCCAAACATCATATCCTATACATTCTTTTACAAAATGTTTTGACATTTTATTTTATTTAATAGATAATCGAGCTTATGACCAGAGTAAACACACTCTTAGATGTGCAGAGAACCAACAGTGACATATTTTCTGTAAAGCCTATACTGTCCCATGGTAAGATATTAGCCTGCTTCCATTTGATTTGGTTTCATTTTCCTTTCTATTCCACATCCTCACAGTGAATCCCTTTCGTTTTACAGGGAGAGATTGTAGTGACATCAAAGAAACACATTTTGAAGCTCCAAAAAGTACATAAAGGCAGCAGAAAAGTAATAAATAAGACTCCAGTTTTTAATTCCATATAATCAGAAGTGATATCATAAATGTTGATCTGTTTCTCTCCCACACCTATCATATCACTTCAGAAGACATATATTAAACCGCGGGAGTCTAATGGATTACTTTTATGCTACCTTTACGTGCTTTTGGGCTTCAAAGTTTTGGTCACCTTTCACTTGCACTGTGAGGACCTACAGAGCTGAGATATTCTTCTAAAAATTTCTTCAGCTGAAGAAAGAAAGTCATACACATCTGGGATGACATGAGGGTGAGTAAATGACGAGGGATTCTCATTTTTCCCATCTAACAGGTGTTCTGTGAGATGGATTATATGGAGGGTGGATGTAAAGTAATACAGAGAAGGACAGATGGTCTCACGGCCTTCAAACGAGTTTGGTCAGAGTACTTGGATGGATTTGGACACTTACCAGGTAGGTTTCTCTTATTAATCTTGGCATTAGTCAATTTCCAATTGGGAAAAAAGGAATTAATTGATAAAAATGATGTTGATATTATCTCTTAAATATGAATGGAAGTGCATTTACTGTTGGCTTTGTCTCTGTAGGTGAACATTGGTTGGGTTTGAGGAAGCTCTTCAATATTGTGAGTCAGAAGAGCACACGTTTCCAGCTGCATGTGTCTCTGGTTTCCCATAATGATACCACAGTCTATGCTTCATACGACAGCTTCTGGATTGAAGATGAAATCAAATTCTTTGCAATATACCTTGGCAGATATGCTGGTAGTGCAGGTCAGAAAATCGAAAATAGTTCTAATAACACTGCACTACTCAATGTAAAATTATACAGTGCATCCGGAAAGTATTCACAGCGCTTCACTTTTTCCACATTTTGTTGTGTTACAGCCTTATTCCAAAATGGATTAAATTAATTATTTTCCTCAATTCTACAAACAATAACCCATAATGATAACATGGAAGAAGTTTGTTTGAAATCTTTGCAAATTTATGAAAAAAATAAAAAATAAAAAAAATAAAATAAAAAAAATAAATCACATGTACATAAGTATTCACAGCCTTTGCTCAATACTTTGTTGAAACACCTTTGGCACCAATTACAGCCTCAAGTCTTTTTGAGTATGATGCTACAAGCTTGGCACACCTATTTTTGGGCAGTTTCTCCCCTTCTTTGCAGGACCTCTCAAGCTCCATCAGGCTGGATGGGGAGCGTTGGTGATGGTGATGAGCGGTGCCTGGTTTCCTCCAGACATGACGCTTGCCATTCAGGCCAAAGAGTTCAATCTTAGTTTCATCAGACCAGAGAATTTTGTTTCTCATGGTCTGAGAGTCCTCCAGGCGGGCTATCATGTGCCTTTTACTGAGGAGTAGCTTCCGTCTGGCCACTCTACCATACAGGCCTGATTGGTGGAGTGCTGCAGAGATGGTTGTTCTTCTGGAAGGTTCTCTTCTCTCCACAGAGAAACGCTGGAGCTCTATCAGAGTGACCATTGGGTTCTTGGTCACCTCCCTGACTAAGGCTCTTCTCCGCCAATCGCTCAGTTTGGCCGGGCGGCCAGCTCTAGGAAGAGTCCTGGTGGTTCCAAACTTCTTCCATTTACGGATGATGGAGGCCTCTGTGCTCATTGGGACCTTCAATGCTGCAGACATTTTTCTGTACCCTTCCCCAGATCTGTGCCTCGACACAATCCTGTCTCAGAGGTCTACAGACAATTCCTTGGACTTCATGGCTTGGTTTGTGCTCTGACATGCACTGTTAACTTTGGGACCTTATATAGACAGGTGTGTGCCTTTCCAAATCATGTCCAATCAACTGAATTTATCACAGGTGGACTCCAATCAAGTTATAGAAACATCTCAAGGATGATCAGTGGAAACAGGATGCACCTGAGCTCAATTTTGAGTGTCATGGCAAAGGCTGTGAATACTTAAGTACATGTGATTTTTTTAGTTTTTTATTTTTAATAAATTTGCAAAGATTTCAAACAAACTTCTTTCACGTTGTCATTATGGGGTATTGTTTGTAGAATTTTGAGGAAAATAATGAATTTAATCAATTTTGTAATAAGGCTGTAACATAACAAAATGTGGAAAAAGTGAAGCGCTGTGAATACTTTTCGGATGCACTGTAGGTTCAGAGCTTAAATATTTGTTTTTAATCAATCTACAAACTACAATTATCTATTAAGAATATTTAAAATATTAATATTGTGTCCATTACTTAATATTTCATGTGAAACATGCAGCTAATGCCCAATTAATTAGTTGCACAGTCTTGGCTGCAAATCTAATTAAATCCCTGTTAAAAAAGTAATCTTTCCAAAAAAGTAGCTTTATTCAGTAAATTTAAAGACCCCATTAAATTGCTTGACATGCTCAATTTCTGTTCTGTGTTGATGTATTTCCAATTGAATGAGTTTGAGTGGAATACATTGAAAGGATCCTCCCCTTTTAAAAAAAAAATAGCCAATAGGCTTTAGTCACGTCACAGCCACTAACCATGATTTGCTACTTGCTTGTTAGTTGCAGGTAGTATTAGTGGAAGGGACATTCTCATTCTAGAAATAATTTGATTAGACAAAAATCTGTGTAGTGCAAAATGAGTCATCAATATTGTTGCTCATTTTTCCTGGAAGAGAAAGACTGAAAATATAAGGCAATAGTAAATACTATACATAAACAAGTAGACAGTCCCAAAGCTAACACACATATGAAGAAGAAAAAATCAACTCTGCTTTTGACATAATGGAGTTTATAAAGTATACATTTCTTTCTCTTTATTTCTGCAGGTGATGCTTTTAGAGGGTACGACCAAGAGCAGAACAGAACACAGCCCCTTTCAGTACCTTTGATGTTGACAACGATGGCTGTTTACCATTCTGCACTTTTGATGAAAAAGCTATTGAGAGCTGCAGTGTGCACCTAAACAACACAGGATGGTGGTTTAACCAATGTGGCAAGGCAATCTGAATGGCTTACCACTGGATCAAGATCACTCCACCCAACCACATATTCGATGGGACACCTGGACCAAGAATGGCATACCTGTCAAAATCAAATCAGTGTCTATGAAGATCAGAAGAGTTGATCTCCCGAACTAAAAATAAATCGCTAAAGCTATGAGTGTCTGAAGACCATGCACTGAAATGGAGCAAATTACATTGGTACTAATAATGCACTTTTATTCACATTTTAAGGGGAAAAAAACCCTATGGCATCGTGATGTAGTGCCCTGTGCTTTTTAATCTTGGGTCAGGGTCCAAAATATTCACTTTAAACTTTTCAGGTGTTATGAATAAGGGCAGTTATGTCATAACTCCTGCTAGGTTGGACCAAATGTTTCCACTTAAGATAAACTGTCAAGTTATCAGCTTTTAAAATCCCAGAAGAAAACCTCTGTTGTATTTAGTTTGCATGAGACAGCAGATTTAACTCAAAACAGAATTATAGCTTCTACAAAAAACTTTGTCATAATTAATAGACAGTAGAGCCCAAACACAGGGCAGTCTGTTCCTAAAAGTATTTACTATCATGAAAATGAGCTCTTATATAGACTTCATAGATTATAAGTTTAAGAAAACGAGACTGGATTTGTATTTTTTTACTTTGAATAGCAACTAGGTAGAACTAGCTTTTAGATGACAACCAAGCACTTTGAAATAAAGGAGAATATCTCTGTCCCCACTGACGTGGGTGGCCCATTGTTTGTCCTGATTAATTTGCACGACAGAGAAAATTAACACACTTAAAATAAGCTGCATAGTGTGTGGCCCCCTATTAGCATCACTGTCCTTAGGTAAATATGTCAGTGTGTGTACTGTATATGTTAAACGATCTGTACTGTGTCTATTTAGAGCAAAGAATCCAGACAGATTTTGTCCTGCCAAAGACTAAAACAAATGTCCAAGTTGTGCTGAAGCGTTTCGTGGGCAGAATCTTGCCTTCGGCTGATGTGGGAGTCCGTGAGAGAGTGAAGGGATTTCTGGGACACAGGTCCAGTGGTGTTATGAAACCAGATATCACTGAACCCAGTGTTATAAAATGAATAATTCTGCATTTAGTTCACAAATAGAATCTTTATCTTCAAAGATAAGTACGTGAACGCAAGTGCTTCTAGCAAGCTCTATTTCATGCCTTGTTGTGTTCCAAAATGTATCAGACTGGAATTCATAAAGCAACACAAGTATGCGTTCAGTGTTGTACATGTAATCTCGATTGTGTAATCAGAAGACTAAAACCAAGTACTTGAAATTAGATTACATTACATTTTTCAATGTGCATAATCAGATTACAGTTACTTGTTTATGTATTAGATGATTACAGAGGGATAACATCAATCTAATTTGCAGGGTGGGGGCACAGGAACTCACAAAAAAGAAATTGCTGTTTGATTTCAAATGGATTTCCATCAAAACAACACTTATTCATGCAATAAGTAATCCAAAAGTACTCAGGTTAGAGTGTAATATAAAATATTGAGTTACTGATTACAATTAAATTTGTGTAATTTGTAATCAATACTGAATTACATTTCAGAAGCAATCTACCCAACACTGTATGCATTGCATTTCCAACATTCTCACTAGGGGCGCTATAGTGGAGATTAGCATGAACTGTACGCTTCTACTATGTGTTACTTATGTGTAAGCCAACTATAGTTATTGCAGAGCAGCAGTTTAAATAGAATATTTCTGAGCAAGTAAGCTACTGTAAAGTCAACATATTTATAGCAGTTTACCTGAATAATAACACATCCAATGTAATGACACAGGCTTTTGAAGGTAACTCTATTGCCCCCCCATGTGTATTGAGATATGTTACAGCCATAACACAAGAACGCATGTTGGCAATGCATTGGTCACACGCTCACATCTGCGTACATGTACTTGCATAAGATATGTTTGGCCAAAGGTGACACATCATGGACAGCACTCTTTTGACATAAGAGTTTAACTTTCATAACGTTCCCAATGCAATGCTCCTTCCTTAGTCCACACAAAACATTTAAGAAAACTAAGCTGTAAAAAAGTGGTCATTCAGAAACCATCATGGTTATGATGTCAGACTCAGAACTACAAGCACATTTACAAACAACCACCAATGTTTATATATCATTGCCTATTTAGTATTCAACGACTTTGATGAACGACCAAAAATGAAAATTCTCTCATCATTGACTCTCATGCCATTCCAAATGTGTATGACTTTCTTTCTTCAGCAGAACACAAACAAAGAAGAATATTTCAGCTCTTTAGGTCCATACGGTGCAAGTGAATGGTGACCAGGACTCATATAAAAGGTCCGAAAAGCATATATAAGTAGCATAAAAGTAATCCATATGACTCCAGTGGCTAATTCCATATCTTCAAGAGCGATAAGATAGGTGTGGGTGAGAAACAGATCAACATTTAAGTCCTTTTTTACTATAAATTCACCCCCAGTAGGTGGCGATATGCAAAAAGAATGTGAATCGCTAAAAACAAAGGAAGAAGAATGTGAAAGTGGAGATCATAGAAAAAAAAAAAACTTAAATATTGATCTGTTTCTCACCCACACCATCATATTGCTTCTGAAGACATGGATTTAACCACTGCTGCCTTTATCTGCTTTTTGGACCTTTTTGATATAGAAATCCAAAATTTTGGATATATATAAAAAAACAAATTTAATAACTGCAAAGTAAAATTTTATCCATTGATTCATCAAATATGATTTCATTCCTGGCTAAGAAACACCCAAAGCCCCATAGCAGCCAGCCTTGGGTTCGAGAATATTTAGTTAGTATGATCCCTGTCCCTGGAAATTACGCTAAAAACAGTCACTCTGATGGTCATCAGTATCAGTGCCATCATCAGCATGAGAATAGAAACAAAACAGTGGCTTCCCATGACCCACTGTACAGGTTACCTTTTGACCCATCAGTTTGGCTCATGTAGTCAGTCAGACCACTGAAGCACGTATACTTTTAGACACACACACACACACACACACACACACATATAGAAGTGAGAGTGTGGGAGAAAGAGTGCAAAACAGTTGCAAAATGAAGGGAGTAAAACGTGTGATGTAGCAGCTGAATGTACAGTACGTGGCGACTGGTCAGCTTGGAATTCCATTGAAGCCGTTTCCCACAGTTTCCACAGAGCTGGACTTTGGTAATGAACACACAGGATGTAGAGGTTTATTCGGAACACAGAAATTGACCCAAAGGGATTCTGCATCTGCACTCCTTCATTGGGTTTGATTTTGGAAGCTGAAAGCAGATTTTAATCACGGTTTCTACTCCAAACAAGACTTTGACAAGGAATTTATTTTATTTTGAAAGCAGATGGAGTTTTTCAAAGTGCACATGGCATTTTTGTGATTTGTTAAGTGACTCTTAATAAAGTTTTACTGACAATGCTGTTAACCGAGAATAGTAATGCATTCTTCACTCTGTATAATGTTAGAATTGGGACTAAATGCTTTCAGCTTTATTCAGAGACATTTAACCAAATAAACTGAGCAAGGAACAAAGGAACAATTAATTTCTAAGAATAGAGTATGTTTTTTAAACCAGCATGAAGAGGTAAAGATTGTTATATACCCCATTTATTGCCAATGAGTGAAAAACAACAGTGAAAATTCCTCAGTGCTCTGCACAATCTCAAGACTTAAGTGGGAACATAATAAAGGATTGTAGAGGATGGTGACTTGCCAGTGCGTAGCCCGCACTCTCATCATTTACAGCTGGATGTTTGGCTTTGGTGTATCCACATGTCATTAGTGAACTGCCTCAGTTGAAAGTATGAATCAAAGAAGACCTGTTCTGGATGATAAAAATCAATCAAATTATCACACGATTGAAAGGAGGAACAGAAGTAAAGATAATCTACTGATGAACGAAGACTTAGGTGAAGACTCTTATGGCAGTTATGGACATTTCCATAAGTAAGTTGGATATTTACTTGTTATGTTTCAATGTACTGATCTGAAACTGTCAGTTCAATATATTTGCACATTGATTTGCTCGTAAATAGTATGTCTTTACTGAAGTGGCTCGTTAGATTTTACCAAAGCCTGTTTAAAGCTTGTCATACAAAAATTGTCAAAGTCACAATAGTATAGCATTAACATATGTAATAACATAGTCAGCCAAACAAGTTGGTTATCAACCAAAGCTTAAACTTATCTGAGAATATATGACTGATTTTACTATAAAAAAAAATAAACAACATAACATTATATAGACTTAATTTGTATAATTCAATGTCATATCTGTCATTTCTGTGGGCAAGATCAAAATATCAAATGATATGACTTATATTACTGACTAAAATTAAACTTAATTGTTAAACTCTGCATTATTTTATCCAGTGTTCATCATGTAGAACAGAATATTCTTCTGAGCACAGGAACATATCAGTGTGATTTACTAACACAATACATATATATATATATATATATATATATATATATATATATATATATATATATATATATATATATATATATATATATATAATCTCATTCTAAAGCAAAATGTTCACTGTCCAAGTATTAAGCATTATAAATTAATGAATTATTAAGATCAGTCACTCTAAATATGTCTAGGTGTTATTGGTTCTTCTCAAACCTTTAAATAAAGGAAATATGATATTGAAGGGAATTGAGATTGATAGGAACTTATTGTCTTTCGGTAATAATAAAAGGTTCTACATCAATGAATAAAACTGGAGTAAAATAATCAGAAGGTTAAAAGAACCAGGAAAGAGAAAAATAAACCCTTATGGCACATTAACTTTAAAAGTTTTGTGTAAACAATTCCTTTAAGATGGAAAAGCAATTGATCTGAATCACTTATAAAAATTTAAGTTGATGTGTGTAATTTTTCGATGTTAAAATACTTTCTCCTATCCTATCTTATTGTGCAGACTCAGAGTCAGCTATAAGTAAGTTGTTTGTAGGTTGATTTGCTAGAGCATCCCAACAAGCCCGACAACATTGGCACAAACAGTGGCATGAGTTTGGGGTTGGATTATCTATTTGTCATTATTATCCATTTAGTAGTGGCAAGAAATTACACACTTCACCTTTTCAGTTAAATAGCTGGCCAAAGTAAAAGTTTTTTGTGTTTTTATTCATAGTGAAAGCCTGGCCCGACAGACGCTGCCCAAGAGCAGGAGGCAGGCTGTGCGAGGAGCGGCCTACATGTTCAATGCCCATCCCAACAGCTTAACACCTGTAGAGGAACGCTTCCTTGATGCTGCCGAGTATGGAAACATACCTGTCGTGCGTAGAATGCTTGAGGAGATCCCTGAGTTTGATGTAAATTGTGTGGACTATATGGGCCAGAATGCACTGCAGTTGGCAGTGGCTAACGAACACTTAGAAGTAACAGAGCTGCTGTTAAAGAAAGACAACCTATCACGGATTGGAGATGCACTTTTATTGGCCATCAGCAAAGGCTACACCAGGATTGTAGAGGCCATTCTAAGCCACAAAGCTTTCGCTGACTCCAAAAGACTTACGGCGAGCCCAAGTCAAGCACCAATACACGATGACTTCTTCGCCTATGATGAAGATGGCACACGCTTTTCTCATGATGTCACTCCAATTATTCTAGCATCTCACTGCCACGAATATGAGATTGTGCACATTCTCCTGGGAAAGGGTGCTTGCATTGAGCAGCCACATGATTACTTTTGTACCTGTGACACCTGCAATTACCATCAAAAGTATGATTCTTTTAGTCACTCCCGCTCACGTATAAATGCCTACAGGGGACTGGCCAGTCCAGCTTACCTGTCTCTGTCCAATGAGGATCCTGTGATGGCGGCCCTGGAGCTTAGCAATGAGCTTGCCTCTTTGGCTAATATTGAAAAGGAATTTAAGGTATGGCAAAATCCTGTAGAAGAGGTAGAAATTACTACTCTTAATATCTTAGCATACAGTGACAACCAGTTCTGTTAAAATGTATATATGGAACGTTTTCATATTTATGACATTAATTCTTGTCAACACTGCTAAACAATTTAATGTCACAATTAGCATATATCACATTTCTCACACAAAATCAAAATAAGACTACCCTTGCAAAAACTATTTATTTGCGGTAAACTAAAAGGTAATGTGTGGCAAATTTGCTGTAAACTGTTTCTCATAAAGGTCGTTTGCATATGAAAATATGAACTTGTGGCAAATTTGTGTTTGCACTGGGTTCGTCGGAACACTGTATTATTGCAAGGGTACTAATAACAGATTCATTTGGTATGTCCCAAATGAAGCACTAACTAGTGTATGAATTTTCAAAGTGAAGTATCATCCCAAATGGAACACTAACGTTTTCTAAATACAAGGAAATATTTGTAATTTTGACCAAAGTGACATTTCAAACACATGCAATGTGCTGCCGCTAGCTTTAGCATGTTAGCTAACCTCAGTCCAATGCTTCTTTCTCAAATAATGTACATATTCATAGTGTGGGGGGATGGTAAAGCATTCAACTCATATCTGTAAGATGCTGTCTTCACAGTAGTTTGTCTAGTTGCCACATCCACCGTTAATTAAAGTTGTTTTGTCAGGCTAGCATCATGGGAAGGGACGTGAGTGATTTTCATAATCCGGGAACTCATAATACTGTTCTTTTCATTTAATTTTCAGTGTAAACACACTAATCATATACTTACACAACACAGTTGCGTAGAATAATGCAGAAGTATACGATCTGGGACACAGCTAGCTAACTAGCTAACAAATAAACCAAGAAAATAATCACTCTTATCCTCATAATTAAAGTTTTTTTTCCTCATAAAATAATTAGAACCCCTTTTTTGGCTTTTGATTTTTTCACAATATAAATGTTAAACCTTTGGATGATGGCAAAGTCAATTCAGCGAAGGTTGCTCTTCTGGCAAATTAGCCTGCACAGAACCTGCAGCACACCATTGACAACAATAGACAATTTGCAGCAAGTTTGGCGCAAAGTTCATTTGCATAATCAGTGGCGAATTTGCGGCAAATTTGCAATGAACTCTCGATTTTTGTAAGGGCAGAGAAAAAAAAGTTTGCTACCCTACTACAATAAAGCAGAAATACATAACTGAAATATGTAAAAAAAAAAAAAAAGTATGTAAAATGTCCTCTGAATCATCTTTGTAAGTGCTTAGCAATGATTATCTTCCTCAGAATGAATATAGGAAACTTTCTATGCAATGCAAAGACTTTGTTGTGGGACTTCTGGACCTGTGCCGGAGCACAGAGGAAGTGGAAGCAATTTTGAATGGAGAAGAGGATGATACTTTAGAATTGCCTGGCCGGCCCAGTCTCATTCGTTTAAAACTTGCAATAAAGTACGAACTGAAAAAGGTAAAAAAAAAACAAAAAAACAAAACAGAAGTTCAGTGTTGTTTGGATAATTTCTGGCTTTTGCTCTGCAGAAAAGTTTTCAAACAGAGAGAATGCCTTTCATTGAAATACTTCTTTTTAAAATTGGTCCCAAACAGTTTGTGGCTCATCCTAACTGTCAACAACAGCTCTTATCAATATGGTATGAAAACCTGCCCGGACTCAGGCAGCAGACCACAGCCATTAAGTTCTTGGTGGTTTTAGGTGTTGCCATGGGACTGCCCTTTCTAGCAATGGTGTATTGGGTTGCACCATGCAGCAAGGTAAGTGTGTTCACAGAAAAGGTATGCTCTTTTATTTCTAACACTGTGGAAAAACATGGTGTATTGCATTGCAAACAGACAGTACATATCTGAGGATGACATTAGTAATCAAGAAATGTTTTTAAAGGGATAGTTCAACCCAAAATGACAATTCTGTCATCATTTACTCATCCTCACATTGTTCTAAGCCCATATACCTTTAATTTTTTGTCCATGGAAGTCAACACAGAATCTTGGTCTCAGTCACCATTCACTTTAATTGTATCTTTTTCACAAAGAAGAAAGGAAAACCATGAGGGTGAGTTAATGATGACATGATTTTCATTTTGGGGTGAACTATCCCATTAACATATAAATCATCTACTAAAAAAACTTTGCACAATAAGACTGTTCTTGCCCTTTAATGTTTTTATGGCTTTAAATTCCCATGGTGGTAAATTATAGCAGTGCTTAAAATATCTACCCGTGTCCTTTGAGTCATAGTAATGTGATAAGCATATCAGGCTGATAAGTTGTACTGCAACACATTTACAATAGAATAATTTCAAGTATGTATCCACAGAACAAGAAATCTGTAAAAAGAGTCTAAAAAATGCTCTTATCAACAGATGGGAAAGATCATGCGTGGCCCATTCCTTAAATTTGTGGCCCATGCAGCCTCCTTCACTATTTTCCTTGGTCTTTTGGTCATAAATGCTGCAGACCGCTTTGATGGGACAAAGCTGCTTCCAAATATGACCATTCATGACTATCCGACACAGCTGTTCCGTATGAAAACAACTCCCTTTACGTGGATGGAATTGCTCATCATTTCTTGGGTCGTAGGTTTGTTTCTGACTACGTTTTAACTAAGCAAAGGTTACTACTCCATTACAATCAGTATTAAGAGAACAGAATGTACAGTTCAATTGCATGTCCTTGGTCAAACAGTTAAAAATAATTTATTTTTATGTTTTGGTTTCATTTTCTTAGGTATGATTTGGGCAGAATGCAAGGAGATCTGGTCCCAAGGCCCAAGAGAGTATCTGCTTGAGCCTTGGAATTTGCTTGATTTTGGAATGTTGGCCATTTTCGTGGCCTCCTTCATCTCAAGGATAATGGCTTTCTGGCATGCAAGTGTAGCACAACGCTATGTCGATGAGCTCTACACAGATTTAGCAAATGTAACTTTGCCTGTTGAGGTGGGATACTTTCAGTTGGGTGAGTACCAGTAGTGTCATGTTGGGTAATTCTATAAAAAAACAGGTGCCTTTTCCAGTTTATTATTATTATTTTTTTTTTAAAGATTTTTAACATTCTATCATAAAACTAATGTGTTTAAGTGTTAATAAATTGCATTCTGCCATCTAAAGCTAAATATGTACATTTTATTATATGTTTGCATACATTATAACTATGACTTTAGAAAAGTTTCTGGGTTGACGGTAACAGGTGCTCATGGTCATAAAACTACAAAATTCTTATTAGAAATAGAACGTAATGCTGATATTTCTGCAAATGTTCTGTTTTAAATGATCAGCTGTTTACTTTACAAAATCATGGTAACAGGGTTGACATCTGATGATCATCCCCTACTGAGAAACCTAACAAAACATAAGATAAAGATAAAACAGAAACTTTAACTTATCCTTGAAGAGTATTCCAGAAAGTATGATGCATCAGTTTTGTAGAATGGCCCAGTTGAATTTAGTTTGGCAACATTTTGTATTGACCTAACGTGTTGTCTGTGTAAAATGATGGGATGTCTCTTTTATCTTGTTCCAGCTCGGATTGACTGGCTCCCCTCCGATCCTCAGGTAGTTTCAGAGGGCTTGTTTGCCATTGCAGTGGTTCTGAGCTTCTCCCGAATTGCATACATCCTGCCAGCTAATGAGAGCTTTGGACCACTGCAGATATCTTTGGGCCGAACCGTGAAAGACATCTTTAAGTTCATGGTTATCTTTATCCTGGTGTTTTTAGCCTTCATGATTGGAATGTTCAACCTCTACTCATATTACTTGGGTGCTAAACAGAATGAAGCCTTCACAACGTGAGTAGAACATACCTCTAATGATGAATCGAACTTTTTCTATGTTATTGGCCAAAATAGTTTAGCCAAACATGGAGAATCTGTTGTTATTTACTCACCCTCATGCCATTTTTCTATGGAACACAAAAGAAGAAATTTTCAAAGAATCGTTACACAGTTCTTTGTGCCTTTGTCTGAGGAGGAATATATCAAAACAACGCTTCTCATAAGACAACCCGTTCTTACTTCCAAGGTGTCAAATGAGAGGTTGTCGTAATAGTATGAGACAGCCAAATCATAAGATATCATACAAGTTGGCTCAGAAGATTTTTCCTAAGTTTAACCCCTAAACCACTGTTCCAAACCCAAATCACATCACTGTTGTGTACCATGGAAAAAAGGAGAAAGACTGGGGTTTTGAACGAGCGTTCTTATCCTTGCTAAGTTTAACCCCAAACCCCAAACCTAAACCTAACATCTTGCTGGTTATTGACATACTTCAGTCATTTGTATTGCATAAATAAATATGAAATGAGTAACCAAATTGGTTCACAGACATTTCCTTTCTTAAAATAAAGTGTATATAGGAGGCTAGCTAAAACCTTATGCCTGTGAAGTATCAATTTGAATTTCTGTTTGCTGATTGGTTGATTTCTATGGTAATGAAAGTCAGGGCCATTTCTAGCAATAAGCGGTATAAGCAGCCGCATAGGGCCCCCGAACCACCAGGGGGCCCTGCAAATCAAGGTTGGTTTCGAATTTATTTATTTTTTACATTTTTAGTATAGAGTTATTTATTGTTATTTATAGTCATTTATTGTTAATTTCTATAGCTATTGTTAATTTAGTGTTAATTTTTTGTTAATTTATTGTTACTTTTTTGTGTAATTAATATATTCCAATTTCAAGTTAATATTTTCAGATTTGTTGAAGACTGTATTGTGGTGTCATTCTTGGTTGGGCCTGGATCCGGTAGGGGGTTGGGCCTCTGAGTAAGAATTCACTTAGGGCCCTGTTGAAAGTAGTACCTTTTCATACAGATTGATATATTACGAATTCGCCATCTCGTACAATTTATTATGAGTTGTCATGATACTACTGTGTGTTGAATCAAAATTTGAATCCTTATTCACTGATAATCCTCACCTCCACCAAAGCTTGTGAAACTGGAACTGTCCAGGTTAAAAAATAGCATATCAACATAAATTTCAGCATTGATGCCAAAGTAGCATTGTTTCTCGCATGTGTAGTAACCAAACAGGACGTTATTTTTGAATTCTGGGAAAATCAGTACACTTTTCTGTCTCTCTACCTCCACAGTGTAGAAGAAAGCTTCAAAACATTGTTTTGGGCAATTTTTGGCCTTTCCGAGGTCAGATCAGTAGTCGTGAACAATGGGCACAAGTTCATCGAGAACACTGGCTATGTTCTCTATGGAGTATACAATGTCACAGTAGTCATCGTCCTACTCAACATGCTCATTGCCATGATCAACAATTCCTTTCAGGAAATTGAGGTACTTCACATCTTTTTGTCCCAAAGATCTGCTGACATGATAAATATTTGTGCAGTGGGGCAAATGGGATCTGTAAATCTCTTATAAGTGAGCGGAAACAAAAGCTCTGTGCTGATGAAGCACTTCAGTAGAGAGGTTTTTGTATCTTATGGAAAAAACAATATTGTCTGCTAAGGATGAGTTGATTAGATTGAGTGATTAATTACAATCATCAGTTTTAAATGAAAGACCCAATTTTTTCTTTGCTATTACCTCTGCATCTCTGTGTTGCTTAGTTTGGCTTTCAAATTATTTAAATAATTAGTGCGTTCTGGTGACTTTGTTCTCTGGTTGATTGCAGGATGATGCAGATGTGGAATGGAAGTTTGCCCGTGCCAAGCTCTGGTTCACCTACTTCGAGGAGGGCAGGACTCTCCCAGTACCCTTTAACCTGGTGCCTAGTCCCAAATCTGTCCTGGGTCTGGTGACGGGGGCTAAGGGTCTCCTGCTGGAGCTCTTAGACAGACACAAAGCCATTATGAAGGGGTCTGAGCTCAATGAGGTGAGGCAAATCCACTCAGATTCAACATCTCTCTCTTGTTTTCTCTATAGACAAAGTTTGCTAAAAAATTTCATTTTATTTGTCATCAGTTTATTCACCCTTATGTCGTTCCAAAACCATATGACTATCTTTCTTATATGGAACACCAAAAGTATCATAAAAGGCATACTACTATAGGTTTTGGTGAAAAACAACCTAAAATGTAAATAATTTTCAGTAAGAACCCTGATGTCCATTGCAAGTTCATACTGTAAGTGCAAAACAACGTCAATATTTTCACTGAAAAGTGACTTAAAAATTTCAGTTTGTTTTGCACCAAAACTTATTGTATGCCCTCAGAAGACATGGAATATGAAACATTATTCATATGGACTACTTTTATGATATTTGATATAGTCAACATTAACTGCCATTGTATTGAAAAGGACCGGGATATTAATTCGGGTTTGGAACGTGAACTTTTCCTTTTAGTTTAGTATTTCACATTTACAATCACAATAAACCACTCCATTCTTTCACTTTATTGGATCATATTTTAGTTGGGAAAAAGCAAAGCCAGCAGGGACAAGAATCACACTTGCTCCAGCCGATATCAGGCATGTGAAATTCTGTCTTTTGCTACTTTGAATGTTTGCCATAGACACAAATGTTTTGTATTTTAATTATATATGAAGTATTTAAGGTGGAACTGACTGGTATTGCATTCAATCTGTACAGAAAATTATGAAGCGTCTTGTCAAGCGCTACATCATCAAAGCTCAAAATGACAAAGAATGTGATGAGGTCAACGAGGGTAAGTGTCTTTAAATTTTTTATGCAAGTTTTTACATACAGAAACACTTAATATTTGCTCGCCCTCGTGTCATTTTAAATCTGTGTGCTGTTATTTTTTCCATGGAGCACTATACAGTTCTTGCCATAAAACCAAGGTTGTAACCATCATAGACATTGAGGGACATTGTAGTACTTTAAAAGTGCTTTTTGGGTGTTTTTCTTTCCTATTTGACAGCTATGGTCGCTGTGAATTGTCATTGTATAGGAAGAGCTGCATAAATATTTTTCAGAAGTTCTCCTTTTGTGTTCCACAGAAAAAAAATAACAGGCATTGGAATGACATGACAGCTATTGGCATTGAAATAACATGACAAGGACAACTATTTATTCAAATGTCTGAAAAATATCCTTCTGTGTTGCAGGTGAACTGAAGGAGATTAAGCAAGATATTTCAAGCCTTCGCTATGAGCTGCTAGAGGAAAAGACACACAATATAGAGGAGCTGGCTGAGCTAGTGAGGAAACTTGAAAACAATCTCTCCCAGGACTGCTTAATACTAAATTCTCATTAAGGAAATCCGACAATAGCGTTTTTTACAGCAAAATTTAACTGTTAATCAACTATTTATCAAGCAAGACAATTTGCACAGGGACAACAGTTCCACATGCTTCTTTGCCTTGGCCTGGGTTAGTAGAAAAAAAAAGAAGGTATTGAGCATTTGATGACTGTGAAGAAGTGATATTTTTATGTTTTTGTTAAGGTAATACTTTTAAAGTTGATGTGTGTAATTTGTTATGTTAAAATTAGTGCTCTCAGTTGATTGAAATTTTTTAATCGCGATTAATCGAATAATATTTCGTAGTTAATCACGATTAATCGCAGATTTTGAAATTGCTGAAATTTGACTCTAAATATAATTCTTTTCCTGTCAAAATGTATTTATTTCCTTAGGAAACAAAACAAAACAATGTGTAAACAATATAATGCTTTATTAACATTTTCCAAACAAAGCCTTCTACAGTATAAAGATAGAAATGCATTAAAATAGCACCAATTCAAGTAACATTAAACATTTCCCAAAGTCTAAGTAGTAGTTTGACTAATTGATAGAACTAGTCCCCACATAGTTTGCATCATTATTGTAATTTCCATTAAATCTCATAAACTCTCACCCTCAATATCAATCAGCCGGCATTGTATCTATCCACTTTGTTATAGCAATTGTGAATACATGATTCACGTCAGGGCGTCAGCACCAGGGTCTGGTGCCGCTTTAAACTCCACATGAAAAGCACTTGCAGACAAAAACGTCTCATTCTGTGTTTTGGTGATAGTTAAGACTTGGCGTGCTTCTGAGGTAATTAAAACGCTTTACATAGACTGAAAAATACTTGATTTCTGTCACAAGTTCCATCTTGGCTTGTTTTGTACTACAAGTAGCATTAAGAGCTCCTTTCTCCATCAGTTTTTTCACTGACACTGAATGACTGTTGTGTGTGTTTGTGGTGTGCGTGTCAGTGTAATGACTCCGGGCGGACACATCACAAAGGTTCCGCCCTTCCATTAAGTGTTTATGCTATATTAACGGTAAATGTGTTAATCTTGATTAATAAAAATTAACGCATTAAACTTTTTAAATTAATTGCATGCATTAAAGTGTTAATTTTGCCAGCTCTTTTGTTTGTTTGTTTGAACATCCTGACCAGCACGAAAAGATTGAGTCAACCAATGACGCACAATGGTGAACAATGGTGCGCAGGGAAATCTGTTTGAAAGCAATTACAATTATTTTTCCAATTCTGTTTGGTGAAGCTAGTGGCAGAGAAATTACACACTTTATCTTAAATGTAACACTAAATGCATGTTCTTTTGTATGATACATATGCACAACAATTTCCCTTCAAAAATCTAACTCGCGCAAAAAATAAAACAAATACTTTTTTTTAGCAATTTGGCAACTGGTAAATTCTTCAGTAAAATAAATAAAAAGTAAATATTATAAATATTATTTATAACTCTTGTTTCATTTTACAGCTATACACTGTCCTGTCTGGCATCTCAGCCATAATGTAATGATTGTTCATTGATTTACACCTTCTACTTACAACACACTCACAGCATTCGCACTGTGTATGTTCCTTTTTCCTGACAACTATTTTTCATTTTTGATGTCTCATGTAAATAAAGAAATATATTCTGTTCTCAGCCACATGATTACATACAGCACTTTTGTGATTATCTGTTTATATTTTGGTGCTGGATCTTCACCATATCTCTCCCTGTGGAAATAGTAAATTGTTGTTTTATTAAATTTTCTAAGAGCACTGTTCTCAAGCTTATACACATGCTGTAATATCTGTTGAGTACATCAAGAGAAAGATCACATGTTGAAACCTCAGTCACTGTGTAATTTGTTGTAGAACAAAATGTGAAACTTTCTTGAAGTAATGTCAGCCACAGACCGTAGTTTAGCCTACTAATAAATCGAAAACTGCTATTCAAAAAACCCATTGAAAATTCTGAAAAAAACTGAGCAGTTCTCTAACTAATAAATTAAGAATGAATGAATCGCTTTTTACATTATTTACAGCCTATGTGCTCAATAGAACTATAGCTATTAAGAGTGCATGTGTAGGTCAGACCTAGAAATGACCACAAAAGAAAAAAATATATAGTTTCCCCATACAGCTGGACTTTTACTTATGTGGACATCCTGATTAAATGTCCCTAAGATGTTGTCAGAAGCAAGCACCCAGGCTGACCAAAGTTCAAAGAAAATCCCTTTATTCTTACATCACCAATGATGTAATTGAGTGTTGGCAACAAAAAATTACAGGGGAAGTTTACTTATACCCATCATAATATGGGACTGACTGTTCATATGTGTTATGCTTTTATAATTTACAAATCAAGATTAAATAATGGTTCGAAGAAAAATAAAAGTGTGGATTTTTTGGGCAACATTTATGTTGTCAAGACATAGAATATGTACAGTATGTGATATGTGTATACAGCTTGCCAGAGAAGGATGGGTGCTTTCATTTGTTTCTGATTTGACATTTACAGCTTAAAGGAATAGTTCACCCAAAAATAAAATTCTCTCATCATTTACTCACCCTCATGCCATCTTAAATGTGTATGACTTTTTACTTCTGCTGAACACAAACAACGATTTTTTGAAGAATATTTCAGCTCTGTAGTTCCTTACAATGCAAGTGAAAGGCGACCAAAATTTTGAAGGAAAACATAAAAGTAATCCAAGACTCCAGTGGCTAAATCTGTCTTCAGAAGCGATTTGATAGGTGTGGGTGAGAAACAGATCAATCCCAACTTTCACTTTCTTAATTTGTTTTTGGTGATTTGCATTCTTCGAGCATATCGCCACCTATTGGGCAGAGAGTAGAATTTTTGCTAAAAACGGACCTAAATATTTATTTGTTTCGCACCCACACCTATCATAATGCTTCTGAAGATATGAATTTAACCACTGTAGTCTTATGGATTACTTTTATGTGCATTTTGGAGCTTCCAAAGGTTTGTACCCATTCACTTACATTGTGAGGACCAACAGAGCTGTAATATTCTTCTAAAAATCTTCCGATTGTGTTCAGCAGAAGAAAGTCATATACATCTGGGATGGCATGAGGGTGAGTAAATGATGAGAGAATTTTAATTTTTGGGTGAACTATCCCTTTAAATGTCTAGTGCTTAATCTAACCCAATCTGTAAACATTTTTACTTTGTGTAGGAAATATTATAATAATAAAACAGGTAGAAACACACTAAAACTAAAATGATGTTGAAGCCAAATCATAGTTTCAGTATATATAACAAAAACAAACAAAAAAATTAATAGTTAAAATGCTTTATGAGAAAATGACAATTCAAACATTAAATTACTTTGTGCATGATGTTAATAACCATTATTATAATCTGCATGTCATATTTTTCATTTAAAAATATTGAAATGCTAAACCAGTGTAAAATAAAATACAGCAGAACCATTACATGAACAACTGCATTTTTTGCGAGCACAAAATATTACAGATTACATGTATCTGAGACACACTCAACAACAAAATGTAACACTGCCAGATGTATTTTCTCTTTTGTTGATTGTACTTCATTTAAAATGCACTATATTACACTCACACAAATATATTCAGTAGAAACTAAACTATCTAATGGACACTTTTTGTTAGCATAACATTGATTTATCAAATGCCACAAAAACGTCAAAGTATATTAGTATAATGGTAACACATTACAATAAGGTTCCATTTGTTAACATTACTCAACAACTTTAGTTAACATGAACTAACAATGAACAATACTTTTACAGCATTTATTAATCTTGGTTAATGTTCATTTCAACATATAGTAATATTTTTTTTTTCAATCAAATGTTGTATTTGTTAACATTAGTTAATGCACTATGAACTAACATGATCTATCAATGAACAATTGTATTTTTATTAACTAACATTAACAAAGATTAATAAATGCTGTAAAAAATGTTGTTCATTGTTAGTTCATGATACATAATGCATTAACTAATGTTAATGATTGGAACCTTATTTTAAAGCGTTACAGTATAATTAAATAAGTGACGATATTTTGTTAAAATAATGTTAAGAACACTGAAAGGTTCTTTTTTGAAATGTTTTGCCAAGTTTTGTACCAATTGCACAGATTTACAATGGGTGACACATTTTGAAAACGATTCTTTTAAAGATTCAATAACACTGTTACTACTGTTGAAATAAAAGGTCTGTGCTCAGTGGCACCGCACATTGACTAAATTACAGATGACCTGCATCTACCAAACATGTCTGATCTTTTGGTACCACTTTAAAGTAAATAAAACACACCACTAATAATCACATAAGTGTTACATTATTAATAATAACTTCTGCAGGAGTGCCGTTAGCATTTGCTTTTCATTTACTTTTATGCTCTTCACAGACAGAAATAATTTTGTATGCTTATGGTACAGGTGTACTTCTCCCTCTGTATAACCCATATCTATAGTCCCCTTCAGAACTGTACCGCAGCACTAATCAGAGTTATGAGCAAGCTCATCTCTTGAATTACAGATTTAAAATATCACAGCCCATAAGCATTATGGACTATATATAAATAAAGATATGTGTGTGTTATTACAGTCAACTGCATGTACCTAGAAGGCAATAATCTATTAAAACATTTAAGACAAATGTAATATCTACATCCTGAACAAACATTATCGTATGAAATGGTTAATGATGTAGTTATAATGCAAGTATGCAATAAAACTATTACATACAGTTTGGCATAAATGTACATAAATGGTCCCTTTTTGCAGAAATGATCACCATGGATACCATGGACTTTGCCTTTTTCAGCCCCATCAGAGGAACCCCACATAATTCTCTGGGATGAGTCCAGTCTTGCCATCATATGTTGCTTGTAGCCAACCGGGTTCAACAGAGGGATACACTGCATTGACAAGCACAAATTCAAAGCTGAGACAAAAGCACAAACAATAAACTCCTGCTTTAATAATGAAAACTCAGTGTATTAATGTTCTATATAAATTCTAATGTTCTGTGTGGAGAGTACAGTTACCGTTGGAGAAGAGTGCCCCCTGAGGGAAGCTGAGCTCATGACTGTGCTCTGCTTTACAGGAATACAAGGCTTTTGCCTCTCTGTAAAAAACACCAGAGGGGGTCAGAGACAAAGCAACTAATCTTTTTGAGTTAAAATATTTTGATAAATCTCTTAATACCTTCCCAAAGTAGTGGGCTGGGAAATCACATGGGTCTCAAAGATTGCTGCCCGGGAGGCCACCCTGAAATAACAAGTATGGTATATTTCAGATGTCCACTAAATTTAGATTTTCTTGCTATACCAGCAAGTAAATGTTACATATGATTTTGTTTGTTTGTTTGTTTTTAGAGCCATGTCAGCAACAAGGCTATCCACACAGCGAGAAAAGATTAAGTATCAAAAACACAAAAATTAAAGTAATTTTAGTTTTATGTTAGACAGAAACTCTAAGACAATTTTAGGTGAGCTTGTAATTAAGGTTGTTTCTGAGTAAAACCTTTGTCTAAAAGTATTAAAAGCAGCGCAATCCAATAAAATGTGCTTAATAGTCAGTATAGTCTGACAGGAAAGACATGACGGAGGTCCGTGGGTGGAATACTACCACTCTGTGATTTCTAGAGAAAGGGCTTCTTTAGCTGTGATATCTGCTTTCTCATTGCCTGACAGTCCAAAATGACCTGGGATCCAGAAGAAAAAGATACTGAAGTTTTCTTTCTGTAAGTTGTCTACTTTAGTTAAAATACTCAAAATAATGGGGTGATCAGTCTTTCCAGATTCCAAAGCTTGAAGGCAAGATTCCGAGTCTGTGAAGATTAAAACATTTCATCTTTGTTCATTCTTAAAATTTTCCAGGGCTAAAAGCAGAGCACGAGCTTCAGCAGTAAAGATGGAGCATTGTCCAAGAATACGGATTCCATATTGTTGATCTCCAATAACTGCTGCTGCCGAAACTTTATTATCTGCTTTTGATCCATCAGTGAAAACAGGTTTATGGAGAGGAAAGGCACATCTTATATCTAAAAACTGTTGGTGGTGTCTCTGTCTTTTTGTGTTGGGTCATTGTCAAAATGATATTTGGCCTTTTCAGATCCCATGGTGGTATAGGACAATCATGAGCTTGGGTTACATTGTCCAAATTGATATCCAGGTTTTCTAATATGGTTTCTGGGTATATCTGGGTCTGGCTTCATATAAGTAAGATCGTTCGGGGTGAAAAACTGTCTGGTAGGCTGGATTGCTTTGGTTTTGTTACATATGACTTCAATTAATTGAATATTATCTGAGTGAGACTGTGAGGACTAGATTAGCTGTCTCTAGATTACTTACCATTTCTGAATTTCAGAACCAGGAAAACACCTTTGAGGGCATGTTGGGAGATGAGCTCTCAGCTGCCTCTTACATAGCTGCTTTTAATAACATCTACAATTATTCTTGTTCCATTTTTTGAAAAAGAGAATTACTAAAAAGATTGTTGCTTACACAGATCCAGGTCTCTGGTAGCCATTACTGGCTGAGGAATCAGGTCTGTATCTCACAGTCTCTTTAGGAGGAAGCTCAGGCAGATGCAGGGACTTCAGACTGTCTCTCTGACTGCGTGATACAAGACTCTGAATGGAACCGTGACAGCTCCTGAAACCTTAACATGACCAAGAGATGACTATATTAGAAAAGAGTTGGACAAATATACTTTTTGATACCTGAGGGGAAATTCAGTGCAAAAGAACAGCAACATCAAACACCAAACACATTTGGTCAAATTCACTAAACAGTTGCGGCATTTTTGCATGTGGTATTTCAGCACAAAAACTTGAGCAAAAAACCCAGCGCAATCAGTGCTGAAACTGCGCTGAATCTTGAATATTTAAAGGGATGGTTCACCCAAAAATAAAAATTCTTACTTTCTTCTGCTGAAGATTTTCATAAGAACATTTCAGCTCTGTTTGTCCATTCAATGCAAGTGAATGGTGTCCAGAACTTTGAAGCTCAATAAAGGATGTAAAGGCAGCATAAAAGCAATCCACATGACTCCAGTGTTTAAATCCCTGTCTTTAAAAGCGATCTGATAGGTGTGGGTGAGAAACAGATCACTATTTAAACCTTTTTTACTATGAATTCTCCTCCCTGCTCAGTAGGTGGTGATATGCAGGAAGAATGCAAATTGCCAAAAACAAAAGAATGTGAAAGTGGAGATTTATCGTAAAAAGGAATTAATATTGATCTGTTTCTCACCCAAACCTATCATATCGCTTCTGTAGATATGGATTAAACCACTGGAGTCTTTAATGGATTAATTTTATGCTGCCTTTCTGTATAAAAAACTTATTTTGTGTACAAAAGAAGAAAGAAAAAACACAACTTTTTTATGTAAAATAGGCTCATTATAGATTGCACTTAATTCACAAATGTGCTATTTGCCAGGCGCAAAAACACACTGCGCTTTTACTGCCCAAGGAAAGCAGGCAGTAAAATGTATTTTATATAAAAGAGAGGTTTGTTTACATTTTCTATCAATGATTGCAATTTTAGTGATCAAAATGATGAAGAGACACGTTAAAGAGATGATTCAGGTGTCTGGATCACAGTAATGTAGTGATGCTTTAGAGTCCTGGGAGAGTGCGTCTGCTGCATCCTCAGCAAAATAATGCTCAGAATCAGCCCGAAAGATCAAATTGCACCTTGCAAATTGCATTCAGCACAGATTTTGTGGGCGTGTTTGTGCCGTTGCTTGATCTCCATAATTCCTTTAGTGAATCGGATGCTAAACCAGCGCAGACAGCGCATGCAATTTACTGCCACTTTTATGCAAAAGCACAGCTACCCACTAAGTATGTTTACCTTCAGAGATATGCAGTGAAGTGAGAGAAGAACAGGAGGACAGGCTGCGCTGTTCATCACCATGAACCTCCAGTCGCTTCTGGACTAGCTCTGGAGACCCTTGATCCCCTGGGCTCGTACTCAATGCCTCTTCCCATTCTCCATCCGTCTTGGTGGCATCCTCTTTGGAGCTGGAGTCAGGGCTGGTGGTGCATGCTGAGCTTTTGGGCCCGTTAGAGGAAGGAGAGGGAGTGGTCCAGCACAGACTTCCTGATGCCTTGTGTTTGAAATGCGAGGGGGAGCCGGTCTTGGAACAGCTGTTCTGTTCTGAAGAGTGTGAGGAGAGAGACTCCATACTGCCCATTGGAGTGCTGCTAGGACTGCTACTAAATGTGTCACCTGATGGTGACAGAGACAAGGAGAAGGAAATGTGAAATTAATGGGGGAAGAGTGAAGAGAACATTTACTAGCAGTCATAAGTTTGGACACACTTGATTGAATTTAACTTTCTCTCTTAAAATAATATTCTGGGTTCATTACAAGTTAAGCTCAATCAACACCAAACATTTTTGACTTGTCCCTCTTTTTCTTTAAAAAAAGCAAAAATCTAGGTTCCAGTGAGGCACTTACAATGGAAGTGAATGGGGCCAATCCGTAAATGTTAAAATACTCACTGTTTCAAAAGTTTAGCCACAAGACGTAAACAATATGCGGGTTATCATGATTTTAGTGATAAAATTGCTTAGTAACCTTTTCTGTGTAAAGTTATATCCAATTTTACAACTTTGTTGCCATGACGCCGTAACGCTGTAAAAACTAAAACCCTTACATTACAATAAAAACAATGATTTAAACAACTTTACAGCTTAAATAATACACAAATTTTAACAAGAATTAATGTACACTGGCGGCCAAAGGTTTGCAATAATGTACAGATTTTGCTCTTATGGAAAGAGATTGGTACTTTTATTCACCAAAGTGGCATTCAACTGATCACAATGTATTAATGTCAGGACATTAATAACATGAATAATTACTATTACAATTTGAATTTTTTTAAACTACTTCAAAGAGTTCTCATCAAATATCCTTCACGTGCAGCAATGACAGCTTTGCAGATCCTTGGCATTCTAGCTGTCAGTTTGTCCAGATGCTCAGTTGACATTTCACCCCACACTTCCTGTAGCACTTGCCATAGATGTGGCTGTCTTGTCGGGCACTTCTCACGCACCTTACAGTCTAGCTGATCCCACAAAATCTTAATGGGTTTAAGATCCATAACACTCTTTTCCAATTATCTGTTGTCCAATGTCTGCGTTTCTTTGCCCACTCTAACCTTTTCTTTTTGTTTTTCTGTTTCAAAAGTGGCTTTTTCTTTGCAATTCTTCCCATAAGAATCAGAATCAGAATTGACTTTATTGCCAAATATGTTTTCACCTACAAGGAATTTGCCTTGGTGTTTGATGCATACAATAACAAAAAACAATATACATAGTAAGATAAATAATAAACTATATTTAAGATACAATATATAGAGAAAAAGTAAACTGACTGGTTTTAATAAAGGAGCTGTACAGTTGTGCAAAATATGTGCAGTTGTGCAGGGATGTGCAAAATATGTGCAGAATATGAACCATAGAATGTGCAAATGTTCACTGTTCCAAGTTGTTCACGATTAACAGAAAAGTTCACAATTTGAATATAATAAAACTTGCAATAGACCAGATAAATGTTCTTTAAATTGACGCAAGGCAGATGTGGAAACTATGTTAATGTAATGTGTAGTGTCTATGGAGGTGGGTAAGAGACAGTGTCAGGGGGTCCTAGGCCTTGTTTATGAGGCCAGCTGCAAACGTGAAGAAACTGTTCCTGCGGCGTGAGGTTTTGGTCCTGATGGACCGTAGCCTCCTGCCGGAGGGGAGTGCCTCAAAGAATTTTGTCCTGGGTGGGAAGGGTCGGCCACAATCTTTTCTGCCCGCCTCAGGGTCCTGGAGGCATACAGGTCCTGGAGAGATGGCAAATCGCAGCCAATCACCTTCCCAGCAGAACGAATGACACGCTGCAGTCTGCTTTTGTCCTTGGTAGAGGCAGCAGTGTACCAGATGGTGATGGAGGAGGTGAGGATGGACTCAATGATGGAGGTGTAGAAGTGCACCAGCACCATTTTCAGCAGGTTGAACTTCTTCAGCTGCCGCAGGAAGTACATCCTCTGCTGTGCTTTTTTAATTAGTGAGCTGATGTTCAGCTTCCACTTGAGGTCCTGGGAGATGAATGGTTCCCAGGAAGCGGAAGGACTCCACAGTGACAACTGGAGAGTCACACAGGATGATGGGGGTGGGTGGGCCTGGGTTCTTTCTGAAATCTATGACCATCTCCACTGTCTTCACAGCACTGAGCTCCAAGTTGTTCTGACTGCACCAGGTCAACAGATGATCAATCTCCCGCATATAGATGGACTCATCCCCACCAGAGATGAGCCCAATGAGGGTGGTGTCATCTGCAAACTTCAGGACTGCACCCGAGTCTTCTCTTACTGTTGTACATGAAACTGGTGTTGAGCGGGTAGCATTCAATGAAGCTGTCAGCTGAAGACATGAGAGGTGTCTATTTCTCAAACTAGAGTCTCTGATGTACTTATCCTCTTGTTTAGTTGTACATCTGGCCTTACACATCTCTTTCTGTCCTTGTTAGAGCCAGTTGTCCTTTGTCTTTGAAGACTGTAGTGTACACCTTTGTATGAAATCTTCAGTTTTTTGGCAATTTCAAGCATTGTATAGCCTTCATTCCTCAAAACAATGATTGACTGACGAGTTTCTAGAGAAAGTTGTTTCTTTTTTGCCATTTTTGCATATTGTGGCAACTCAAAAACAAACACAAAGACAATGTTAAGCTTCATTTAACGAAGCAAATAGCTTTCAGCTGTGTTTGATATAATGGCAAGTGATTTTCTAGTACAAGGTTAGCAATTTAGTATGATTACTCAAGGATAAGTGATGTTGGAGTGATGGCTGCTGGAAATGGGGCCTGTCTTGATTTTTATCAAAAATGATTTTTTAAATAGTGATGGTGCTGTTTTTTACATCAGTAATGTTTTGACTATACTTTGTGATCAGTTGAATGCCACTTTGCTGAATTAAAGTACCAATTTCCTTCAGAAACAGAAAAATCTGTACATTATTACAAACTTTTGGCTGCCAGTGTTAGTGCTTTTATTTTCTGCCTTTAAACCCTCCAAAATTGGTCCCATTGTAAGTGCCTCACTGTAATCACTGTAATCTTTTTTTTAAGAATAAGAGGGACGAGTCAAAATAATTTTTTGTTGTAATCAAGATTATGCCACAATTACGGTTGATTGAGCTTCAGTTGTATTAAACCCGGAACATTCCTTTGATTACCTTTTGATCTAAAGGCTTATGTATAAGCTTGAAATAAGTTTTGTATGAATTTCTTCACAAAAGCAAAATTTTAATTAGATTTATTTTTAAATAAATGAATTTTACCAGAGAGTAAAAGCAGTCATCAAGTGCTTAGCATAGTTTTATATTGTTTAAAAAGCATCCTAAATGGATATCTCATGAAGTTCGTTGAGAGAATGCCTAGAGTGTGCAGAGTTGAAATCTAGACAAAAAGTATAAATAAAAGATATTGATTTGACTTTTTGTTGTCCAAATCACTCTGACTCAGATGTTATAAATGCTGTATTTTAATTTGGCTTGTCACAGATAGACAGTCATTGCACTTTGGCAAATGCATTTACGCAACAGAGCCTTCCAGAGACATTTTTAATTTGGTCACTACATAATTCTTACACTTCCACATTCGTTACTTTATAGTTTTGATGACTTAAAGCTGAAGTATGTTATTTCTGTGCCACCAGTGCCACAAAATGGAATTGCAAAAATAAACATTGTTTTTAAAAGAGCTTTCTGAATATGCCCCCCTTCTGCTGTTGATCAAACAAACAGATAGTTCCGCCTCCAACTCACACAATTGGTAGAGCCAATGTTATTGTCTCTCTTGAGATGGGTAGCTCAAAACAAACAGAAGTTTTCAAGAAAATTAACCTATGAATGGCTTATTTATGGCTGTTTCTGCAAATTAAGCTGGGATAGGAGAAAGTATTTTAACACTGAAATAGTTACATACTTCAGCTTGAACTATTTTTCTACAATGTGGAATGTGTAGACAAGATATGAAGTTTTAAAACTAAGCATATACAGCAAAAAAGGAAAATTGTAAAAAACAAACAAAAAACAAACAGACTGAGATCACAGAGGAACATGGAGGAGCCAAACTACATTTCTGCATTAGGGGACACTCACTGTCGGCATCAGCTAGACACAGTGTGGGAGGGTACAGGCCTCTGGACTTGCGGGATCTGGTGGAGAGGCAGATAGCTTTGCTACGGCGGGCGCTGGTACGAGATTGAGAATGAGAGTGAGACTGAGGCTGTGGCAGGGGCAGAGGGACGTTAGGGTCTGGAGCTTGGTGAAATATCTAGGAAAAGAGACAAAAGGGGAATTGGATTGCCAAAGGAAAACCACAGAAATAAAAATCTACCAAGTATCCTTAAAGGGATAGTTCACCAAAAAAATGAAAATTCTCTCATAATTTTCTCACCCACATGCTATCTCAGATGTGTATGACTTTATTTTTGAGTGAACTATCCCTTTAAGAATCTTTGTTTGGGTAAATTAGTAATTTCCCTATTAGTAAAATCAGCAATTCCCATTATATATTATATAGAGAAATAAGCCATAAACCATTGTGCATTCCAGTGATTTCACTCAGGGAAAGGGGTGTTCCTAGGCATGATGCAAAGCACTGCACAAATAACAGTTTCAAAATTGGTAATTTTCCCCCAGCTGCTTGCTCATTGAAATGCTCACCTTGTCGTAGTTTTCTATGAGAATCTCCACAACAATATTTTGAAACTTGATGTTCATCATGGCAGCCACTGTCTCTTCCTGTGACCGCATGAGTGTGGGGCCAAAAATCACACCCAGGTTAGACACGGTCATCAGATTCTTCTGGCTGTGTGTGGAAACCCTGTCAAAAAAGGAGAAAATTTGTTTCAAACTCATTCACACCATTTAGCTCATCTTAAAACATACTTATAAACAAATGAAAATGACATGCAGTTTTGCTATTCTTGCTAAATATTTAGGCATCAGAGTGACCTACACATGCAGGTGTTTGATTAGAATATCCAGCATCTCTCTGTTCTTGTCAGGCAGCTTGTGGACGAGCGCATGAACAGCACAGACTCTGTAGTTCTGATCATCAGACTCTAAAAGTAAAAAACAAATAAACCCTGGATTCAATAAACAGGTCCCAGAAGAGCATAGTGAGCAGCTGACCAAGGAGAAAACAAACATGCTAGAACTCACTGACTGCCATGATGAAGTCTTTGTGGAATCTATAGGTCATGAGGGGTTCTGCAAGACACCTGTAAGGAACAGAACATGAGCCACTTTTCTGTCTTGATAAGCCATTTTTAGAAGTCAAAGTTATGAGCTGTTTATCAACCTGAGGTAATTCTTCAGGCCACTGGTGATGGTCTTGTTATCCCAGGTGTCTGGGTCAAGGTCCATATCTGTAGGAGCTTTGGCTGCTGCAAGGGTGACATAAACATTTACTGTAAATATACACTTACTTACTTACTTAGCACTTTATATAGGAACACCTGTACACCTACTTATCCATGCAATTATCTAATCAGCCAATCATGTGGCAGCAGTGCAACGCATAAAATCATGCAGATATGGGTCAGGAGCTTCAGTTAATGTTCACATCAACCATCAGAATGGGGAAAAAATGTGATTTCAGTGATTTTGACCGTGGCATGATTGTTGGTGCCAGATGGGCTGGTTTGTGTATTTCTGTAACTGCTGATCTCCTGGGATTTTCATGCACAACAGTCTCTAGAGTTCACTCAGAATGGTGCCAAAAACAGAAAAAATTGAATAAAAGTCCTTGTATTGACAATTGATCATTTACTGAACAAGAAATCTGCAGTTGTCTCGACTAGACTTTATTGTCTAAACATAGTATTTTGCATTTAGTGAAAAAACAAGTTCAAACTCACTAAAAAAAGACAGTTGTTGAGAAAATGCTAAATTATTACAGCATCATGTTGCCTTGATTATTTAACTTTGCTCAACAATTCCTTTTTTACAGTGTAAAGTATATGGATGTTTAAATCCATTTACAATGTATGAATGGCACTGCATTTGATAACAACATAAATGTCATAAAAAAATAACTTTTTAGGAGCCACTGTATATGTGTTCTGCTAAAACAAATCTAATTTTCAACACATTCAACACTATTAAAATCTACCTTTGTAGTATGCATCAAAATTCTGCAAAATAAGTACTGGAGAGAACTTACCAAAAACTGAGGTCATAAGTCGTTGCACTTTAGAATTGACTCCACCTATTCTGTACAGCCCCATTGTGTTAATGCCTAGATATGGGAGGGAAAGGACGAGTATCTTGTTACAAGCAATCAAAAGAAAACAGTGATACACTGTAAAATAATGTTCTGCCATCTAACAGGTTTTATTCAGGTCAAATAAATAATTTACTATTATTGAATTAACCTGACTATATTTGAATACACAAATGACAGTCATTTTTAAGGGTCAGATGAGACACAACTACAAATTTTTAAAGTGTATTTTAATTCTATATACACATGTGTGTGTTTGCATATACACAGATCTGTACAGTAACTTGAATATTAAGAAGTGCTTGACATGTACATATACACATACACATGCATGCATACATATCATATATTGCATGAAATTCAAAGGATGTAGACTCACCTCTGGCTTCTACGAGCTCTATACACTTCCTTATAAAATTAAAGCCTGCTTCATTTAGGAATGCTGTGAACACAGAGGGTTAATTTTTTTCAGTTGTACAGCCAATGCAGGTGAACTATTTTTGTCTTATGAATTAGTATGCTTGGTGTCGCAAGTTCAAATTTACAGTTTACATTGGACAGCATTACAAACTTCTCGGATAACAGAGCCAAATTGCTCAAGTCTGTCTCACACTGTATACTCGATTTAATGACAACTGAACAGTTTATGGAGCGAGTGAACTTACTTTCCTCTTTCTTGCTCAGAAGGGCTGGAAGGGTGTAAATCTGGAGAAAATCAGGGTGTGTTTATAAAACACTAAAGAAAATGTCTTTGAAAGCATATACATTAATGCATTATATTGCATTATAAATGTATAACGCATTACGCTTGCGTCAGATAACTATAGAGCTGAATATACAAAATACATTTTAGAGTTTCACTATATAAACATACATGTGCAAACAATGCATTGTATATAATCAACTACAGCTGCCAGCATTAAGAAAACAGAGTTATTAGTAAAGTGTAAAATCTCAGCTGTCATCTTTTTCCTGCCCATGTGTACACTACTGATTGCCTTTAGAATATACAGCTTCTAACAACAATTATGAGTCTAAAACAGAAAAAGGAAGTCAGACCCATTCCCCATAATACATCAAAGAGAATGTGTTTACTTAAGATGTTTACTTTTCAGATATCAGGAAATTTCAGTTTCATACTGGCCATATAAATGTTTAGTGACTCTGGGTTTCCATCCACATTTTTTTTATGCGCATTTTGGGATATCGCATAAATATTTCTGGATGGAAAAATGTGCATAAAAACGTATACACTCGTCTGAGGTGGATAACTTTTTAAAGATAAATGCGCATAAACTTTGATGGAAACACATTAACAGAATAAACTCCTATTGAATTTATTAGGAACAAAAGATGTGCATCCAAAAATTCATGCTACTGAATAATTCATTCATAACTGGACAAACCAGAGGACCAGTCGTCGCATCTGAAATGTTGCTCTGGTCATCCTGAAAAAAACGATGCCTAGAAAATCCAAAGCCTGCATAGAGTTTGCAGAGTAAATAAGTCAAATATAAACTTAAACTGTGCCGAAGAATAGGTTTATTGAAACTTTTGAAAAATATATTATAGATCTGCATGGCAAAGACATAACATAGACACACATAGAGCTCCCAGAACCATGATGCGCCATCGCTCCCAGACATGAGACAAAGTTACAGTATTTTATCTGCGTGCTCTAATCCACAAATATTTTATTAATAAAAGAGTCACAGTGGCTACAACTTCTCCAGAAGTGACAATTTTGCTCTTTTGAACACATGGGATGGAAACACGGCCTTATTCGCATTGTTTTTGCGATAATATGGTTTTACACATAAATTCAACTCACAACTTGGATGGAAACATGCTTTTACTTCAGAGCCTAATGTCTCATTTGCTTTGAAATGGAGGTAGGTAATTCCACATGCAAATTTATCTTGATAGCAATTTGCAATTTCTTGTAATTATCAGCTATTCAAAAAGCCTATCTTTACACCTTAAAGCTCTTGCACTATGAACTTGCACATGGTTATCAAAACAAGATCAGAGTCCTTTTGACCAGATGACTGTTCTTACCGGTTCTTTTCCATCCATGGCCTCCATCCACAGTCGTCTGTTGGATTCAGAGAGAGCCTGCAGTGTGATGATGCCATGTCTGCGGGACAGACTGAGATATCTGAGCTCTCATCCATTCATGTGATATTGTTTTGAAGTATCACAAAGCTTGCATTACTCACAAAACTTGTACTACACAGCTTGCTTATTAAATCCTGTTACTGTATATTTTGAACTGTTTAGATTATGCTCAAAGCACCTTGCCTATTCCAAACCAGGTGTAACAAGTCTAAAAAGCTCTCCTTACATGCAGCAAAGCGTGCAACCAAACCATATGCTTCAGTGTAGCAAGAGGAAACTGGTTTCAGTGCAAGTAAAATTACTGACAGTATAAGTGTTAAAAAGCAACTGTTAAATACAGGATGTAAGAGAGAAGGAAGCTTGTTTTTAATGGATATTATCATTAGGAAACACCAACTCTTCAGAAGCATAGAAGGGAACCATACCGATGTTCTTTAAAGAAACACTGGAGATAACTGAGCAGAAGCCCTTCACAGGGGTTACCTCTTCAGTTACAGTATGAAGCGAGAAAAGATGGAGGAAAGGAAAGAGTGTTGAAAATGACAGACGGAAGAGAGCACTAACACAACGTAACTCTCTTAGAGCTTTAAAATGCTTTACAACTATAAACATCACAGTGTGAGATTTATCTCAATGCTACATGTAAGCCTCCAAAACGTATACACACCTTTCCACCACCTCAATATCAAAGCAGAACCGCTTGTCTATGGAATCTGTCCTTCGTCGAATGCAGGACTTCAGCTTAAACATTTCGGGGGGACTCATGATCAGTCCATTCTATCAATGTAAAACAAAAAATATCTCACTATGGGGTTTGAAATGAGTGAATGAGTGAGTCTTTAGGTGTTTAATAACATTTAAGTGATGAACTTTTAATGTTATTTTGCACCTGTTTGCCTCCAGACTTGAACTCGGAGTTGCTCATTGTAAACATTTTGGTCCCCTTCTCATATGTGCAGTAGTGTCGACTCCATGTGCACCCCAGGGGTCCTTCAATAGAAAACAAGTTGTCATTAGTGCACTTTAGACTTAGTGTAGGTGACTGCGATCAAAGTGTAGATTTGTACATTTATGCATTTGTCTGACACTTTCTTCCAAAGCATTTAAGGTATACTCAACCTGTGTCTCTCAATCAGCTCCCTAGCCCCTTTGTCATGAATCAGTATATCGTAAGCATGACTTTGGGCACTGGCAAGGGCGTTCATATACTGAACATTGGGACACTTGACTCAACTAACTGGGACACGATAACAAGCTCGTGCATTAAAACAGCTGGTATTAATCAACAACATCGCTGTATAAATGACATTTTCGTTGTAGATATTCAAACATACAGTGTTATTTAAAAAAATACATAAAGATATAAAAATATAGAGTGTATTTTTCTAACAAATCTAATATTTAAAAGATTGTTTCCCTTTCATGGTCATTATGGATTAATGACATTACAAACAACATCTCTTTAAAAGAGAAACGGAACAATTTTGCAATTGAGACAGCCCTAGAAATGGCCGACACACTGTTCAGTGTCCTAACTACTAAACTTAACTAGGGAGCCGATTGAGACGCACTTGACCAGTTGAGCTACAAGAACTGTAAAATACAACTTCCCTTACAAAAATCAAGAGTTCTGGCTAACTCCCTGCAAACTTGCCGCAAATTCACCACTCATTATTTTCACAAGCAAATAAGCCTTGTGGCAAACTCTTCATTGTCGCCAAAGGTTTGCTGCAGGTTCACCACTACCGGTGAAGAGCTGCAAACTTCTGACAAACATTTGTGCCGATTCGCAAGCTCAATTGCATGTGAAAATAATGAGTGGAAAATTGGCGGAAAGTTTGTCAGAACTCCAGATTTTTGTACTCTCAGGGATTCGCAAAAATGACTATGATTTAGGATTAGGGGCAATTTCTTATGTGCAACTGAAATAATTAATAAAGTTCTGAAATCAAATATGGCGAATATGCACTAAGCATGTGACCAAACATCATGATGTCATGTCAAAAGAACCAATGAGTTTGACGTTGCTGACCTCAAAATGAATAACGACTTCAATTTCGTTTTATTTATCACTCAGAGTGATCGTACTGCTTCAGACGACTTGGAATGTTGTGCATCGATACGTAGTATAAAGTCGTATTTATATTATAGAGTTGTATCATATGCTTTTACTGTGGTTTTATGTTGCTTTTCAAGCTTGACAGACCAGAGTCACTATTCACTGTCATTATATGGCAAATAAATCCAATAAAATTCACCTTTTGTGTTTCACTTAAGACAGAAAGTCATTCAGGTTTGGAACGACATTAGGGTGAACAAATAATACCAGAATTTTCATTGTTGGCTGAGCTATTCCATTAATTATGTGACAAATCTATGCCAAAAATCTAAGCTAACTGTAAATTTCTAATTCAATCTCATCTTTGAATGTTCTGAACTTAAATTAACATGAGCCCTACAACGTGAGGGGGAGGACTTTAAGTGCAGATCTGTTCATTTAACCCAAGAGCCTCTGAAGATACTCACGCTTCTCCTGCACATAGAGGAAGCCTTCCATGGTCCACTGTCCTGGGGCTTTAAAGTCCTGCTCCGCAGACCTTATCCTTCTCATCAGATTCTCCACTTCCTGTCTTGTGCTCTCAAAATTATTCCTTGTCTTCACAGAGAACATCAAAACAACAGTCTATTGGTTCTAGATGGACATGGTTGAACTCTAAAGTACAGTTCCTTCCATAAACAGCTATAAATACTGGAATAGTAAGTGTTATTCTAATATAGCATTGCATTAACAACCACTTTTAGTCTTTATTATAACTTTCCAAGTCCTTTATCATTTATACAAACACTCATAGAAGCACTTATACAAACACAGGCTTTATTGGCTCATTTGTCAGACTGATAAGCCAGGCCACGTCAACTGAGGGCCAGGGTTTGGCTCTTACATTCTGAAGGTTGAACTGCAATTGTTGCTTATATGGCTCTAACTCGTGTGCCAGCTCGTAACCCTCATGGTAAAAGGTGAACAATCCCTGGAGGAATGACAGGAGCTGAGAGAAAGACAGACGCAGGCAGTCATTGGAGTTTAAAGTTTGAGTAGAATAAATTTGAAACCAATACAAAACTAATGTTTAAGTTCTTTGTTTTGCCTGCTTGAATAAGTGAGGCTTTGCATGCTAATAAATGTGCTAATGATATCTATCCCTTTTCACTTTGCGTTAGTTTGTGTTTTTAAACCGTTCTAAAGGTATAGTGCACCCAAAAACAAAAATTCTGACATAATTTACTCACCCTCATGTCGTTCCAAACCAGTATGACTTCATCTCTTCCGTGGAAGAACAATGGAGGCAGAATGCTAGGGATAGACAGTCTCAGTCACCATTCACTTTCTTTGTAAGGTAAAAAGATGCTGTGAAAGTGAATGGTGACTGAGACTGTTATTCTGCCTAACATAAACAGTATTTTAGTGTTTATGGTAAGAATCATTTTTGGGTGAACTATCCCTTTCCCAAGTCTCGATTTTTGACTATATCAGTCATATTCTGAGGTTGATCCTCAGACGTGCTGATGCGGGATATGACATCAACCATCTGA
This sequence comes from Myxocyprinus asiaticus, assembly GCF_019703515.2. Taxonomy (NCBI): domain Eukaryota; kingdom Metazoa; phylum Chordata; class Actinopteri; order Cypriniformes; family Catostomidae; genus Myxocyprinus; species Myxocyprinus asiaticus. The sequence goes on along the minus strand of NC_059381.1, from coordinate 18,278,372 downwards.
TTTCCGCTGCACAGAAACGACAATGCTGATCCTGAAATTCCAATAGATTACAAAGCAATGGCGAATTTTTTTTTCCATTTTCGTTCTGTAAATGGAAGTGTCCGTCATGTTTCTCGGTTGCATTCATAGCCCTGTCCAATGAAATAGAAACTGATGTGTCTTACCGGCTCAACAAATTCAAATTTTTTTCTCTCTTGCACTTCTTGGATTTTGAAAACATATTCCAGAGAGGCGTCATAGAAGACCTGTCTTTCCTTATTTATCTGGGCGTCTGCCTAAAAAAAAAAAGAATCATTTAGAACCAAGCTGTTTACTGAGGATAAAATAAATTGCTGTGAAGTTGCCATGCATTTGTATTAAGATCAAAATATACTTTGTATACTGTGTGTGTTCTGTCATTTATATAGCAAATAATTTAACATTCAAGTTACCTCCTGTAAAAGGGACTCTTTCTTTCTAGAAGACAGGCTTAAGTGCTTCTCCAAAACGGTGTAATACTTTTCCGTCTCCTTGTCAAATTTCTTCTTTCCTTCCTTCAAAAAAAAAAAAAAAAAAAAAAAAAAGGAAAAAAAAAAGGTGACCGGAGTTGGAATTTCCTGTACTGTAATTATGGTGATAAATGACTTTTGCAGAGATAAAATGTTATATAAAACATCAGACTTGTAAACAAACACCACATAATTGTCTCATGAAAGAATTAGAAGTTTTAATTTGTCAAGTCAGTCAAGTCATTTTTATTTGTATAGCTCTTTTCACACCACAAATCATTTCAAAGCAGCTTTACAGAAAATTATGCTATAACAGAAAATGAAGCTGAAATGTCTGTAATGTCTTAGAGTCATCATTGTGCGGTTTGATGAAAACATGATTGTAGATAATGCCTTAAATTTTGATTGGTTAATTCAGAAAGAATGCTGGCTGTGAAACCTTATAACCAGTAGATTGGCAGACTCATATTCTTTCAGGTAATCTGGATTGAAGTGAAGTTGCTCCACAGATTTCCGCAGAATTCGACATATCCCCATACCTGGTACATTCGATTAATTGTATTCCTTATAACTACATTTTGAAATAGTTTTAAAATAAATGTCTTTCAGCTACCAATAAGAGTGAATTTTTTGGCCATCTGAAAATGATCTGCATCTAATGATAACTGTGCCTGATTGGCTGATTTACAGAAGTGGTCAATACGCCCAGTGTCATATCCAAAATGTCTTAATAATAATGCAGCTCTGTATTCAAATACTGTATTGTTTTAATGATTTTTAGTAATAATTGTGTAAAATTGTGTTCATTTCAACAATTTTCTGCACATCTAATTTTCTCTTATTGAACCGATTATAATGTATACTGTATATGTTGCTGATGGATTACAGTATGTCACCCATCAGCAACCCTGCTCACTACATATCGACATCAGCATCAGCACAGAAAATGCTGAAAAGGAATAGTTCACCCAATTATAATTCTCTCATCATTTACTCACCATAATGTAGTCTCAAACTCATATGACTTCCTTTCTTCTGCACAACACAAACAAATATTTTTGGAAAGAGATATGATGTGTTTTTATCCATGCAATGCAAGTCAATGGGGTACAAAATGTTAAGATCCAAGAAGCACATAAAGGTAGCATAAAAGTAATTCATGTGACTCGTGTGGTTTAATCCATGTCTTCTGAAGCGATATGATCAGTTCTGGGTGAGAAACAGACCAAAATGTAACAATTTTTTCACTAGAAATCTTGACATCTGCAGTGACACTGGCGCGATCATGATTTGAGATTGATTACACTTCCTTGCACGATTACCTTTATATAAACAAAGTAAAAGATGAGAGAATTATAATTTTTTTGAAAGAAAGAAGAACTATTCCTTTAAATAATAGCAGAACATACAAATTATATAAAAAAATATTATCAAAAATGATAAAAATGAATGTTTGCTTTTGGTGGGTATTAAGCTTAATTTGTTCCTTTAACATTGACAATCTATTATAGTAACAATTCAGCACATACAGAAAATAAGGAACAAAATGACTCATCAACAACTCAACAACTCAGCTGAGCAAGAATCACTTTGCATGTACACACTTGTCTTTCAGGTGCCATCAATGATAAGCATTATCAAACTGATGATACCAAGTACGCATGTAACCACAGATAAAAAACAAACATTGTGGGTATTTCAAATCCTATGGGCCATAAAGATGTTTACATTAGACAAGACCCCCACTTCCTGTGCCCACAATGACACCACCTATTTATGTTGAACGGAGAACTCATGCGCTGCAGACCTCCATCAATGAGAATGTCTTAAGATTGCAACTAAAACCAGCTTGAAGCTGTTTGTTTTTCCTCTTTAAGATTAGCCTAACCTTTCCCATGACCTCTAATGGACACTGCATCTGAAACACAGACTGCTGGAGAAATTTCATAGTTCAGTTAGTTCAGTTTCTAAGCGCATCTGCTGGCTAGCTATGACATCACCCTCTCTAGGAATGTGTGCTTTATTTTAAGGGTTTTGAAAAAGATATTCTGGGACTTCATTGTTACCAGAGATTTAAGATTTTAAGATTTTTGCATGCCAGAAACACTTCTGAATGTAGTGAGTTCAAGTGAAGACATCTGGCCTTCAGAGTTTTGAAGTATACAGTTGGGTGAGAACAAATTAAAAAAATCTGAAATTGAAAATCTGGAAAAAAACAAAAACAAAATGTTGCTTTTTAGAAATTTAAAACAATGAAACATTATATCATTATATGAATAAGAAAATATTTCTAGCTCAATAATTATATAAAATAAATTTGTGACACTGACCATGTTAATGCCTTTTGAACAAAAGGTCAGATTATCTCATGTTGTTCCAAAAATAATTATCATTATGTTTATATTTTCAATTGTATTTATGATCTAATTTGTATTGGTATTTTTGCTCCCGTTGTCGTAGAGTGATTTTTAAGTCACTGCAAATGGGGCCGGTGGAAGAAGTTGGACAGAGTAAAATGATTGGATTTGGTATGATTTTTTTGAACACTTTGTTATTTTGGTTATATTTTCATTTTGTTTGAAGGGTAATATGAATTTAGAAATATATTTGGTTTAATTTGTTTGTGTTTCAATAAATTAATACAATTTTTCATAATTAAAATCTAACGGTAGAAGTGCGTTCCGATACAATCACTGTTAATACTAGCCATGATTTGTGTGCCAGTAGACGGAAAATGATTAATAATACTTACATTCTCTATAATTTAAAGGAGCATTTATCCAAATTCTGAGAAGAATCACAATTTCCATGCATATAAAAGGATTGTGTGTCACTGTCATAGAAATATGCCTGACATTCATCAAGGACGCAGTTAAAGCAGAAAACAAAATAATTTCATATTTCTAATCTTCTAATTTATTGCATACAGTCCATTTACACTACCAACTTCTTATGAAACGCTGTCTTTTTTTAAATCGTTGGTGCTTGAGGGAATAGACTATATAATAGGACGCAGATGCTGAAATAACCAGAGAAGAACCTCAGAATTAAATTGCACTTGATCCAGCCTGTGTTGCGCGGATGATTTCGCCAAGCCCTCTTGCGCCTAGACTTAGCGCATGCTTGCACGAAAACATCAAAACTTCATGGCCATGCCCATTGACTTTGTGCTAATGACTTAAGGGACTGCGTTGCACCTAATGCTTGCACTCTTAAAATAGAGCCCTATATGTGTGAACATGATTTTATTTACCTTATCTGTATAATTTTACATCCAATCAACATTCAAGGGATAGTTCACCCAAAAATTGTAATTCCCTCATCATTTACTCATCCTCATGCCATTCCAGATGTGTAAGAATTTCTCTCTTCTGCTGATCACAAACAAAGATTTTTAGAGGAATATTTTAGCTCTGTAGATCCATACAATGCAAGTGAATGGTGACCAGATCTTTCAAGCTCCAAAAAACACATAAAGGCAGCATAAAAGTAATCCATACAACTCCAGTGGTTAAATCTATGTCTTTAGAAGCAATATAATAGGTGTAAAAAATTACTGTTTCTCACCCAAACCTATTATGTGATTTTAGAAGCTTGAAAGGTCTGGTCACCATTCACTTGCATTGTATGGATCTACACAGCTGAGATATTCTTCTTAAAATCTTTGTTTGTGTTCAGCAGAAGAAAGAAAGTCATACAAATCTGGGATGGCATGAGGGTGAGTAAATGATGAGAGAATTTAAATTTTTGGGTGAACGATCCCTTACAGCTACAAATGCTGTCGATTGAGTTTAACTTGTATCGAACACAGAACATGCCTTTAAGCAAAAGGGGAACATACCAAACACTAAGAAATTCATGTTAAATTTTCAATCCAACTCTTCACTCAAATTGTTATGCTGATAATATCATTGGTAATGAAAATGTTTTTATTAAGTTAGAATAAAGCAAAAAATATATGCATTTTCACTTGTGATGTCAAATGTTTGGACCCCATTGTAAGTGTGTGTGTTTGTGTGAGAATGTAAGTGTTTTGGTTTAAATATGTGTGGAGGTTGACAGCCGGACTGTCATTCCCTTTGGTCTCCATCATATCTAAATGTTTAAGTTGAGTGAGTTCCTTCTCAGCTCTAGCTGAAGAGTATCAGGCTAAAACACCCAAATAAGGCATCAAGTTTTTTGTGCTCTTGATCTTTCAGCTGTGAGCTCATCAGTCTATACTCCAGCTCTTCTAATACTGCTGGAGGGATCACATTCACAGATCACTGGGGCTCCCAGCACAAGACCCTAATCTCCTAGAAAGAGTAAACTTTTAACTGGAGTCTGGTTAAAAACATGCCCTCCAGCATTGAAACAATGGCAGCACTCGTTTCATGTTGGTCAATGTGGCGTTACTGTATCTGGCTATAATTTCAACAGGTGTTTGCAATTTTCCCCTTTCCTGTAAAGTTTCATTGCTGACCTATTTTGACCATACAGGATCATGTGGCAGTGCAGGTAAAGACTGCTATCCGTTGACATGTAGAACATTAACTCACAATGGCTTCTAAGAACTTACTTTGGCGGCTCCAATCTGCTCTTTACGAAACTTCTCCAGTGGTGTGATCAAGACGTCATCAGCATTCTGTATCTAGATAAAGAACAATAAAATGTTGACATCATTTGTCAATGACAAATCAGTTCTATTAAATCATCCATTCAAAACCTCCAACTATACAGTTGAAGGCAGATGTTTACATACACCTTAGCCAAATACATTTAAACTCAGTTTTTCACAATTACTGACATTTAATCATAGAAAACATTCCCTGTCTTAGGTCAGTGAGGATCACTACTTCATTTTAAGAATGTGAAAAATAATAGTAGAAAGAATTATTTATTTCAGCTTTTATTTCTTTCATCACATCCCAGTGGGTCAGAAGTTTACATACACTTTGTTAGTATTTGGTAGCATTGCCTTTAAATGGTTTAACTTTGGTCAAACGTTTTGGGTAGCCTTCCACAAGCTTTTCACAATAAGTTGCTGGAATTTTGGCCCATTCCTCCACACAGAACTGGTGTAACTGAGTCAGGTTTGTAGGCCTCCTTGCTCGCACATGCTTTTTCAGTTCTGCCCACAAATTTTCTATTAGATTGAGGTCAGGGCTTTGTGATGGCCACTCCAATACCTTGACTTTGTTGTCCTTAAGCCATTTTGCCACAACTTTGGAGGTATGCTTGGGGTCATTGTCCATTTGGAAGACCCATGTGCGACCGAGCTTTAACTTCCTGGCTGATGTCTTGAGATGTTGCTTCAATATATCCATATAATTTTCCTTTCTCGTGATGCCATCTATTTTGTGAAGAGCACCAGTCCCTCCTGCAGCAAAGCACCCTCACAACATGATGCTGCCACCTGTATGCTTCAAGGTTGGGATGGTGTTCTTCGGCTTGCAAGCCTCAACTTTTTTCTCCAAACATAACGATGGTCATTATGGCCAAACAATTCAATTTTTGTTTAATTAGACCAGAGGATGTAATGGACATTTCTCCAAAAAGTAAGATCTTTGACCCCATGTGCACTTGCAAACTGTAGTCTGGCTTTTTTTATGCATTGGAGCATTGGCTTCTTCCTTGCTGAGCAGCCTTTCAGGTTATGTCGATATAGGGCTCGTTTTACTGTGGATATAGATACTTGTCTAACTGTTTCCTCCAGCATCTTCACAAGGTCCTTTGCTGTTGTTCTGGGATTGATTTACACTTTTTGCACCAAACTATCTCTAGGAGACAGAATGCATTTCCTTCCTTAGTGGTATGATGGCTGTGTGGTCCCATGGTGTTTATAATTGCGTACTATTGTTTGTATAGATGTATGTGGTACTTTCAGGTGTTTGGAAATTGCTCCCAAGGATGAACCAGACTTGTGGAGGTCCACAATTTTTGTTTCTGAGGTCTTGGCTGATTTCTTTTGATTTTCCCATGATGTCAAGCAAAGAGGCACTGAGTTTGAAAGTAGGCCTTAAAATACATCCACAGGTACAGCTCCAATTCAGTACAACTCCTATTAGAAGCTAATTGGCTAATTGTCTAAAGGCTTGACATCATTTTCTGGAATTTTCCAAGCTGCTTAAAGGCACAGGTAACTTCTGACCCACTGGAATTGTGATATAGTCAATTAAAAGTGAAACAATCTGTCTGTAAACAATTGCTGGAAAACGTACTCATGTCATGCACAAAGTAGATGTCCTAAACGACTTGCCAAAACTATAGTTTGCTAATATTAAATCTGTGGAGTGGTTAAAAAAATGTGTATGTAAGTGTATGTAAACTTGAAAAATTATTTATAGCCTCAAAGGTCTGTCTAAAGGAGTCTATATACAGTAGTTCTTGAGAGAAATGTTTGCTTTGTACCTAACTGCCTTGAGATTCTAATTGAGATGGGCCTTTCATTACATACATTGGGTCATTATTCCTGAAGGTTTTATATGGATACAAATGGATGAGAATTTTACAATCTGAAGTGTTAATCCACATTAACAGCTATAAAACAATAACCACAAAATAAACCAGTGCTTAATGTTAGAGCTTCTCGTCATCACAGACTGTTGCTGCTAATAGTTTACAGCAGGCAGACATGGACAGTGCATGGACAGCTTCCAAGGGAATTATTTTAATTTACTGTAAAATAACGGCGCTATAATTAGTACCATTTTCTTGTAGACACTAGGATTGGAAAAACATACAATTACATACACTAGTTCCTTTTATACACTTTCCCATGCACAGCATGGAGGGCTTCATGTCTCGCTAGAGAATTGGTCCAAATAAGTTCCACATGCTTGCCTGCGCTCAGCCAGCGGCAGCACTGACCGTGCATCTCTGGAGGCTCCTTTCACCCACATCAACATTAATGGAATTTGCACTTACAAATAATAGAAATGTACAGACTCCAAGCAGGCCCAGATGTGGGCTATAGGTTTTGAAAATATATCAGTAACAACTTCATTTTTAAGATATGTGTGTATGATTTGTGTATGCATTTCCTGTTGAGCTCGCTGTGCACAGTTGAATGTTTCCCTAGTGTTAAAGCACATTTATACTAAAATTTGGTTGTCTAAAAAGTTTTTCATTTTAAAGGTGCACCAAGTAATTTTTCCACATTCAAAAATCACATATACACGCATGAGACTCCAGTAATATCAGTAGCCTAATAAAAGCTTTTTTATATTACATGGAGTGGATCGCCTCATGGGGGCCTCCATGTTAAGATCACATGACCAGTTGATTAATAAAAAAAATTTGTTGGTAACCCCCCATTATCAGACAGTTTTACTTGATGAATAACTAAAAGCCCCGATATACTGTACTGCATACAAAATCAAAGAATGGGAATGATGCCATTTAAAGCTAAATCTGGCCAAAAAGAAGATTTTTGCATTCGTTTCGGTGGTTTGTAACAGCTCACCTAGTATGTTAAGACCAATCAACATGAATACACCGGAGTACAGAAATATTAGTGAGCTGGTGCAAACTTACCTCCATCTGTACAATCGTTCGCGCAGAGACATTTTTCAAGACCACGTCATGCAAATGTTTTGTTTTTGCTTTGTTTAACCCTTAAATGCATGGCAATTTTCCCAAACACTCTTACATATTTGGCACTTATATCTATTAAAACTTGATGTACAAAATGCCCAGACAGTGTAAAATTGTAAAAAATATTTTCAAGACAATTAGAAAACAATAAAATAAAATATTTTTTTTAAAAATATATTTTGATTCTTTATTTTTCATAAATTAAAGAGATAATGCAACAAATCAGGACAAATCAAGAACAGGATTCATTATATTTAATGAAGTTTCATGAGATACAACTGGCTGTCAAACACATATTGAACATGTGTAATATCTACACATGTGTAATGTATGTGTAACTTATGTGTATCTTATGTGTATTTTATCAGGCACTTGTTGAGTCTAAATAGATGCACAACATTATTTCAGATGTACACCCAAATGACAATAGCCAAATCATACTGTTCATGTGTTGTACTTGCTATAAGTTTACTTTGATGTTGTTTCTTCATCAAATAGCAATGTCAAATATAAATCAAGTTAATCACTGAAACATCAGCACCACCTTGAGTAAGAAATAACATGTATATTATTATGCATGTGTATACGCATATAATGATAATTCACCATTGTTGATAGTTCATTGTTGCACAGAAAGTCAACATAATATAGTATTTATTTGTATGAATATAGTACTCATTTCTCTTGTAATACACAAAGGAATATATATCCTGTGATAGTAAACTTAAATAGATATGATATCATTATAAAAAAAAGATTTATGGAAGTGCAAAAAACAAAAAAAAAAACACTCTTACATACCTCGGGTCTCTAGAGACCCTATACACTTTTGGTACTTAAAACATTATTATTTTTTTTTGCTATTTTGGCACACTATTTATAAGAGATAGATTGATGAATACTAAAGAGGTGTGGGCACAACTCCAAAAAATGGATGAGGTACAGGGGGTGGAATGAGGTTCCAGGTCTCTAAAGACCCGATATATGCGTTTAAGGGTTAATTAGTCTACATAAGGGATCAAATCTACTTAAATACTCCCAAGAGCCCATTCACTCATATGCCATCTGCAGCGAAAGCCATTCACACATCTGCCCAAAGTAAGATATGCCTCCATCATATTTATTTTGTCTGTATTCTGCCCATTAACACTCTTTTATACACCCATCTTTGCAATAGCATCAGTCATCAAAAATTACAATAACAGCGTGTAATCGGCACATATTATGGACGCATATAGCGTTTTAGCTCAATAGCTCCATGAATTCAGAATGTAAACAAGACAAATTAAACATATATGCAGTACGAAATATTACTTTACATCAAAATCGAGTGGTTTAAATAGCTTCTTTTACTGACCTCATGTGAATTCTACTCATAAAGTCATTGCTAACACATTTTAAAGTCACTTTAATTAGGGTTTTACATGCAGGTCTTGAGCGCATCCTCATTTTTTTATGTACCCCTAAATGCCTCCCACAACGGTGTAGCGGGTGTCTGAATGTTCGGGAACAGTACACCATTGCTCGGCTGTTTTGAACTTCTTTTTACCCCAGAATGAAGAACAAAGAAGAACTTCTCCAGAAGTATATTGTGGCCCTTAGTCATGGTTAACTTCTACAATGGCATCGGTAACTGAAAACCTTTGCTTTTGCATGATGTTGCATCCATGCTGCTAGGTGTCAATTTAAGTCCATGACAACTGCCAGGGCAACATAAACATAGCTTTGAACAATATATCAGTTTTATATTTTATTATATAATGCAAAGGCATTCATAATTTTTTATGTGTGGCTAAAGTGTCCAAATACTTTTTGGGGGCACTTTATTTATCAGTCTGATGAAAATTAGATTGACTGTGACAAAATGTTTGCAAAATCACATTAGGTGGTTCCTTACACGTTTCACGGCAGTTCAGAGATGAAATGTCCACTGTGTGGGGCTAAAAGCGAGTTAAATCTGTACCCAAACAGATGACGTTTTTAGGGTTAATGCTCTGTCAAGTTATAAATCATCAAAACGTACCTCTCTACCCTAAACCTTGAATCTAAACCTAACCGATAGTGTCATAAAAAGCAAATGTGACATGAAAAACTTAATGCTTCTTTGATGTGTGGACTCGCATGTTCTTCAGGACTCGTACCCCAGTCCTTTGCATCACAAGTTAAACACTCTATCAGTTGAGCTACCGCACAAATTGATTCCGCACGAAGATTATATAATGCAAATGTTTAAATGTATCGCCTAAGAAGTCATGTGTGTTTAGACGTCATAAGATAGCATTATGTAAGGAACAGGGTGTTTTCATCTTGATTTGTGAGAGAGGGAATAAAAGTTTGTGCCAAATTTGCCATGAACTTTCAATTTTTATAAGGGTTAAGTCTAAAAGTTCGGTTTACCACATACACGTTGCTGAACTTTCATTTTAAACTTTAACAAGATCCTTTTTTATAGCAATAAACCAAGCAAGTCAAACAAACTTGCCTTATAAAAGTAAAATGCATGACAAGCTGCTTTAGCTTTAGATAGGCTATGACCTACACTGAGGCCAACAATAAGCACTCAGATTATTAAAGCAAGGGGTCTTTCAGCACTTCAGATATAGCAGAGCGCCGAGAGCAAAGGGTGCAGACAGTCGCTCTGTTTGCTCAAGAGTTTCTCTCACAACATCCGTCAAAACTTCCCATGGCCCTTTATAGCCAAAGAGGAAACTCACTTCTTACATCAGTCCAAACTATCATGTGGGAAAATGCCTCCCACTTAAAGCAGAGCAGCCTGGCAATGTGCCTAATAATAAAGTACCAGTGGATAAGAGACAGTCCTCTAGTCTGGAAGGATACAAGTGGCAGACGTTCAATGAAACACTACAGTTGTGTTTACTTAATGATTCACAGTTACGAGAGACAGCCTTTAAACCTGACTGTCTGGCCACTATGCTCCAGTAACACAGTGTACTTCCCCGCTGCACCCCTGAGGGAGAGCAATGCATTTACTAGGATTTATTCACCCCTTGGCTCTGCTATTGTACATCAATGAATGAAAAAGCCCTCTGGGACTTTTTCAGCTCGACTGAGGTGTTTGTCATCCTGAGAGGCCCCGGAGCAGCAGCCTGTGAGGCTGAAGCGTAACACGACTACAGTCTGCAGGAAGTAAAGAGACTTTAGGAGGCTGCTGGGTAATTCTTCCCCCGAGGCTCTTCACACAGCTCCACTGACCCACTCTCTTTTCTCCACTGAACAATGGATATGACAGAAACTTTAGTCTGGACGCGGCTGGACTCCTGCACCACTGAGGGGTTCTCTTCCTGGCAAATGCAACATATTTGACTTCCTCGTGAGCAAATTAAGTGTTTCTTGGATATAAACACATTTTAACAGAAATAATAAAAACACAATAACCAGTTTGACCAATATGTTTTTATACCGATAATCATACTTTTCTATTAATCGGTTAATGGTACCTTATTTTTGGTGACAAATCCATTGATTAAATGGTTATTTTATACAATAAATTATAAACTTGATCATAATTGACTTAGTTTGTCAACAATAATATTGTTGTTGCTATAATTATTATTAGTGTTATTATTAAAATGTACACTACAGAGGATTTTTCATTTATTTTTTTATTATTATTGGGCCAGTATATACAAAATCCATGATCAAAACTGTATATGGCCTTAACACAAGTCACTATGGTAAGTCTACAATAATGATTTACATTCAGAACTGAACATTTCAGGCTTCCGCCATTTGTCCTTAAATGTTTATGTCATGTCCATAAACAAAGAAAAAAACCTAATAGTCTCGCCCCCAAATTTGCGCCATTGTCTGAGCCAATGTTGCTGTGTGGACCAATGTTTGAAAGCGCTACACAGCCACAGTGTTACACTTTGTGGGGAAAACAACCTACGAATGGTTTACTTAGAGTTGTTTTTTTGGGATATGGTTTTAACAACAAAATATTAAACACATCATCTTTAAAATAATCAGTATCCATCATAAAACAATATCAGCTGAATTCTAATGTCTAATAAAATCTACTAAGACCAACAAGGCATTCATTGTGTAAGAAAGTATTACTCGGGTCTTTCAGTGAGGAAGAAAACAATATTGTGATCTACAGACTGGAAAAGCAGTCATCAGAAGATATGAGCCAATAAGACAACAATGTGTCATGTGTAGATGACCCAAGGCTTGACATCAGCCTTTTTCTTGGACACCCAGATACAAGCACAAAAGACACAATAGAGATGTTTGTCTTGGTTACAATTGAGGCTGCTGTCTTATATTTACAACAATTATAGATAATAACTTGAGTTATGCATAAGACTGGAAATTCAGATATGACCAAATGTTGCACTGCTCTACAAAATAAAGATCACATCAAATGACACATGATCAATAAACATTACCCCGCAAAATTACAACATTCAAGGCAGATGACTTGATGAATTCAAGAAGTCATTAGACTATGAGATAAAATATGCTGACTCCTGCTATAAATAGATAAAAATAACTATACAACTACATAAGGGCAATGGGAATCATAAATTATGTTTAATCACAACAGATAAGAACTATTATATCAGTAAGAACTATCATAAACTATGCCTTTAAAGGGATAGTTCACCAAAAATGAAAATTCCCTTATCATTTACTCACTCTCATGCCATCCCAGATGTATTTGACTTATTTTTTTCTGCTGAATACAAAGATTTTTAAAAGAATATTTCAGCGCTGCACAACTTTCAGAATGTGAAAGTGAAAGTGGAGATTTATACAATAAAGTCTTAAATATTGATCTGTTTCTCACCTATCATATTGCTTTTTAAGACATATATATTAAACAACAGGAGTCTTATGGATAACTTTTATGTTGCCTTTATATGCTTTGTGGACATTACAAGTTCTGGACACCATTCACTTGCATTGTATGGACCTACAAATCTTCTTTGAATTTTTTTTTGGGGGGGGGGGTGAACTATCCTTTTAAAGTAGAGTAATTCAGGTCAATGTATATCTAATGGCAAAGTGTGTCATGAATCCCAAACAAAGCTCTGTGTTTGTTAACATGTAGGCAGGGTCACCAGTGGAGCACAAGGGAGCATTGTTTGCCGAGTGAGGTCTTTCACTGCTGTACTATGACTAATGATCCATCGGCTGCAGTGGTGAGTGCCAGCATTTTTCCCTGGCAACACACTGCCTAATACTTAATGCCCATAAAAGTGCCAATCTGAAGCTGCATATGATGGCATTGAGGATGTTAGTCTTAAGACTTCATGATTAACTTTAAGAGTGTGACGATAAAGACAAAGTTTAAAAAAAAAGAGCAGCAGAGATATTTCACACTCTCATCACACTCATTATCTACAGCAAGCATCTTTTTGCAAACAACCTGTTTCTCATAAAACTCACAGCAGATAACTTGCAAAAAACCTTGCGCACACTCATAACAGAATGCACTCACAGTTCAACCACTAGCCCAAAAATGTCTTATAAAGCATTTTAAAACGGAGAGGTTCAACCCTAAAAATGTTACAACATTCACAGCTGTTGTATAACAAGTATAAACGGACAAAACTGACATGAAATAGCCTACTTTTAGGCTAAAGAACTATATTAGTTGGCAGAAGAATTTTTTATTCTGTAAATTATTACAAATACATATAACTGCTTATTCAGCATTGGTCTTTTATCATAGTGCTGTTGCCGCTGTTTTATAGAAGTAATCAGTTGAAATTGTGTGTTAACAATGTGTTGAAAAAAACACATCAAAAGGAATAATACAGAAACGTCTACTTAAAAGCAAATAATCACTACAACTACTTCATTTACAACTTCTTTGGCACTTTTGAAGTAAACCACATCATGTGTTGGGTTTATGGGCATAGCTGAGAAATTAAACCCAAATAGCTTAAAGGAATAGTTCACCCAAAAATGAAAATTCTGTCATTATTTTACTCACTCTCATGCCAATCTAAACCTGTATGACTTCTTTCTATCATGGAACCCAACAGGAGATGTTAGACCAAATAAGAATCTCAGTCACCATTCACCTTCATTGTATGAAGAAAAGATGCAATGAAAGTGAATAGTGACTGAGACTAAAGGAACCTGTATACTTCATATGGAACCGAAGAACGTTGACGTAATTGTGAACAAAATCCGGCCAAAACAAACGTGTTTTTTTGTTCATTTCGGTGGTTCATACAAGCTCACCAGTGCAAACATTCAGGAAAACTTTGTACCGGCTGCTAAACACCTTCTTCAGCCATTAGTCCAAGTCATCGGTAGGTGTAACCTGAAGCTCCACCTACTTTGAGGCTGACAGCTAACTCTGTTTGCATTGTTCATCATGAACACACCGGTGTTCAGAGTTATTAGCGAGCTAGTGCAAACTTATCTACATCTGTCTGATCATTCGTGTAGAGACAATTTCCAAGAACATATCATTTGATTTTTTTTTATTTTTTATTAGTCTACAAAAGGAATCAAATCTATTTAAATACTCTTAAGTACCTATTCACTTTGTTTGATATGCTGCTCCACTCATGTGCTTCACACATTTGCTGACAGTGAGATATGCCTCTTATTATCATTCATTTGTTTGTATTCTTCACATTAACACTCTTTTGTACACCCATCTTTGCAGTAGTATCAAAATCATAGAAAATTACAATAACAGAGAGCAAACGGTGCACATTATGGTGTGTATAGCGTGTTAGCGCATTAGCACCATTAATGCAGAATGTAAACATGACAAATTACACCGTGTCCTATCCAGACGCGTATCTTTTCTATGTTAATCAGAGCTTTTGTTCTAACCAGCCATGACAAATGACGAGCAACAGCGACAGGGATTTCTATTTTTGGAATGGTTTCTATTTCTGTGATGTCGCGCCGCCAGCACAGTCACAAAATGGGTCTAAAATTATTCCTATCGCAATATATTTAAGTCGGCATCTCACTAGCCTGTTCACAACAACTTGATTTTAGCTAAGGGTGTCACACACCTATCGAATGTTGTGCTTAAAGTCTCGCTCTCATCAGCAGGTGCTGTCACACACACACACACACACACACACACACACACACACAGGTTCAGATTCAGAATGGCAGTGGGGAGACATCCCAACTCATTCTGACTTTCTCTCCGCTTCCCTGTCATGTGGAGATCGGCAAAATAACAACCGAAGTACTGCGTGAACACAAACAATCGTAAGAGATTGAATAAGGATGCACTTCATAAAGTAACTTTGCTCTGCGTATGTGTGTGGTTGTGTATTTATCCCCTGGGGTTTGCCATAGAAAGTGTATGCCCATACAGCGCTTCAGTGAGAAAATGAGTTGCATTCAAAAAACACACTGTTCCATCTGTGGTTGCACTGATTTTTATATTTTATTGTCAATTATCCTCATTTTAGCATATGAATAACGCGGTGTCGCATCGTGTCTGGTGTGGACAGGCAGATAGCTTGTCGCTTGAATCTTATCACGTTGCATCTAGTTAGGACGATGTGTTAAACATTCTCTACTGCATATATTACTTAAAATCATTGTTGAGTAGTAAAAACAGCTTCTTTTACTGATTTCATGTGAATTCTACTCATAGAATGAGGAACAAAGTAATTGATAACACATTTTAATGTCACATTAGTTAAGGGTTTACATGCAGTCTTGTGCATCCTCATATTTAAATGCTCCTCTAACACAGCAGTGTGGCCGGTGTCTAAATGTTCACAAACAGTATATCGTTGCTCAGCTGTTTTGAACTTCTTTTTGGCTTTGAACAAAGAATGAAGAAGATTCTTCGCTGTGAGTATACCGGGCCTGTACACACTGCCTAATATCTCCATTTGTGTTAGAAAGTCATACAGGTTTTGAACAACATTAGGGTGAGAAAATGATGACAGAATTTTCGTTTTTGGGTTAACGATCCATTTTAATTGCCATAGAAAAGAAACAAAACAACTTACAAGTCGCCGTCTTTCCTCCTCCACTGTGTTCAACAGCTGGGAGAATTCCTTGAATGACTGGGCTGTGATAAGAGAGAAAGAATTTCAATCATGCATCAATCAACTTTACATCTGTAATTACTCAGTAAATCAGTGCATCAGATTGTGCCTTTTATACCTTCAGAATGAAGGACATACAGAAAACCTGAACATATTATTAGCAATGCTGAGAAAATAGCATGGCCACCCACAACCGATCAATGCACAAAGGGGTATTCAAGAAAGAGCCGACCACATGTTCAAGATGTAGAAATGTGAGAGTACCATAAAACACATTTCCTGTATGAGCCACTCATGTGTGCAAGAATGATGATCAGTCATGGGAAAAAATAAATAAATATAATTTCATAAGCAATATCCAATGTTTTACAGTGATTCATAAAAAAAAAATAAAAAAAACTTGTTCTGTTCCAAAATGAATGATTAGAGTTAACTGGGTGCATTGACTCAGAACGAATCAAAAGAATCAAGGAATCCGCACACCAAATCCAAAAGCGTACATACTGTATGATAAATGTGACAAAATCAAAAAGTGTACATTTTAGTCCATCAGACTTTCTTAAGTGCCTCAGATAATCAAAACGTAATCAAGACCAAACTTTTAAACACTACCAATCAAAGCGAATTAGTAGGCAACAGGGAAATAATGAGAACTGAGAAAACAGAAAACAGTTGTAATTCTTGTAACTCTTCAGTAAATCAGTCACCTTGAACCTCAGATCTCAAGCCTTTTGATTCATGAATTTCAGCTTTTGGATTTGGTGTGCAGATTCCTTGATACTTCTGACTTAAAGTATTAAAATTAGTAATTGAAAATATGTTGTTTTAATGTTTACACACCCAAATGTAGGCTAAAACCTACAGCTGAGAAATTATTGAAAACAGAAATGTGGGAAAGCATACTTTCGAAGGAAATCTGCATAGCAATGTAAAATAAACTAATGTTAATATTATGCAATGCAACTTTAAGCATGTGGTCAAATCCTTTCATGATGATGAGCCTGTTCTGGAATCTTTTTTTCTTTTTTAAAGGATGCTTTGTTCACTTCCTGTCCTGGGATGTGCAGCATTTTTCTGTTTGGCTCCCACTTCCCAGCCCCCTCTTGCAATTCCCCAGGGTTTCAACTCCCCCAAGCATCCAATCAGGAACTCAGATAAGAACTACTTTCAACTACTTTCTATTAGGAGGCCTCCGGATAAACAGACCCTCAGCCATTTAAAATTCACGTTACAGCAGTATAAATCTCAGCTGCTTTGATGCATGGTAGGAGAACCATGAATACACTGAGATGCACTTAAATGGGAATGACAAGGCACGCATGAAACAAAGTCATCCTGTTGAGATATAAATATATTAGAATAACCACTGTGGTTTCTGGGATTACGAGTTTTCACATATATATATATATATAGGTATAGCCATTTTTACTGACTGTTTTGTAGCTGCAGTGAAATGGATCAGACAAATATTTATCACCTAGGTTCATACTAAAAGATTCCAACAGTCTTTGTTTCCATCCATACCAAAAGAATGCAGACTGTTTGAACTGCTTAAGAAAAAAAGTGCCGTTATCGACTTACATTCACTTGCACAAGTACTATTTCAGCAGTCTAAATATCTTACATTCTGTTATGACCAGTATGGAAAGCCAAGGACAGAAAGGAACACTCTGATTCCCTGAACTTTCTCTCAGACTGCTGTTTGGGTTTATGGCTTTCTAAATGCCAGACAGCAATAGTCTAAGTCTTAAGTCTGATAAAGAACCATCATTGTTTTGTTTGAAACTATGGAGCTGTGGTACTACAGTACGAGAGAACAGCAATCTGTAGTGTTCTCAGCTTGTTATTAGATACTGTTGGTTGATGACTCAGAAGGACAGCTACAAATAAACAGCATATAGAGACATAGATGTTTAAGTGATATCCACATTATTGTTTACAGCTTAAACAATGTATCATTTACTTAAAGGTGCACTCTGTATTTTTTTATTTTCTATTTTATTGCATGTCGCCTTGGACTTGCCATTGTAGAAATTCACTATTCAGTCAGTCATTAACTTAATCCATGAGTGAAAGTGTCCAATAACTTGCTAAGATTGAGCAAGTAGTATTCAGCTGTTCATGTGATCCAAACATGGCTGCCACCATGAGAGGACCCTCCCCAAGTAGATTTAAACAGCTTTTATAAGGTTACTGATATAATCTTTATCTCAAGTGTGTGGGCTTGATTTTATTATTATGTTTCAAAATTACAGTAGAACTTTTTTAATGAGAAAAAGTATAATAAAACTGAGTACACCGCTAAGCAATATCATACACACACATTAATAAGTAACTTATATTTTAGGCACAGTAAGATCCTCTAACAAAAATAGTTTCAAACAAAACCAAAGCAAGATCAGCGCTCAGACTGGTGGTCTGTCTGAAACACGAAAATATAGACAAGCAGAGTGATACAAAGAGTGAACACCACTTGTGCCATCAGATTGGAGGATCGGAACTAATGGTTGTGCAATATTTAGATTAGTGTTGTTATGTACCTATCAAGTTTGCATCTTGTTTAGTTGCTAACTACTTACCAATGTTAATCTCATCATCAGTCTCTGCATCGCCAATACACTCGAACTGGAAATCTTGAAGGGACTGGGAAAATTTTTGCACCGCTGCAGAAAGATCTGTCAAAGAGACAACAAACTGATTTGTGATGGAGCTACTGTTTTGTAGGTTTAGTTTTATCATTTGAGCACATTCCACTTCCCATAGGAAAGAAAAATCATGTTGATGATAAGTTGATCGTTTCTCCCAGACAGCAGTGGCATTAAAATTGAGAGCAAACTGAGACTTTTGCTTCAGTCTCCTGCTTTCAAAGTAATCTCACATGTGTTTCAGAAGAGGTCTCAAACTGTCCTCTCAGATTAGCCAAGACATCAAAGTATTATCTGAGCTATGCCATCCACATTCATTTTAGAGTTCTATAGTCTTACTGCATGTCAACAATGGTCACATTTGGCTTTATTTCTTCTAAGGATTTAAAAGAAAACATCTAAGACTAAGTTGATACTTGAATGAAAAATAACTGTGAACTCAATCAAGTCTCATGAGCTAAGACAAAGCAATCTCTTTTCCTCTTAGTTGGGTTATCAAGTATGACTATAATGTTAGAAGTATTTATTTTGTTTGGAGAAACAGGAAGGAGAAATGACATCATGAGTTACATAAACCAGTCAATTGAACCATTCATGTAATGCAAGACTTCAGTCTTGTAGGGGAGACATCCACTGCCATTTGTTTGGAACAAAAGCTTGAATGAGCCTGTTGCTGTGGATTGAAGGAGTTGAGAATAAAGGAAAAGGTTTTGAAAGAGAATTGTTTTGGAAAATAACAAGAAATAACCAAAACTGATAGGATCCAAACTTAATTTTCTTGAAACCTCCAAGGCTAAAACTAGTGCATAAAGACAACCCAGATAGCACACGTAAGTCTTCGAGATGTCTGTTTAAGAGTGTTTCATCTGGAAAGCATCACATTCTAATTAACATCTGCTAAACATCTTAAAAAGATCAGACTTGCAAACATTCTAAATCTTAAACGTCTCAAAGGCATCTGTTAAATGTCTAACTGACGTCTGAGAGGAAACGTCTAATTGACATCTGAGAGGAAACGTCTTTTAGACATATTGCAGATGAGCATACAACCTAAAAAAAAAAAAAAAAGATGTCTTCCAGATTTAAACACACATCAAATAGACATCTGGGTGATGTACATGTGCTATCACGGAAGAGAATAGAGCAATGCAAAGATCTGATTACCAACATGGAGAGAGACAGGAGGAGCCAATATAGTGAAGTGGCAGATAACAGAAGTCAAGCTGAGCCTTGTCTCCTTTCATATCATATCAGACCTCAGATGAATAAACAAGCTTTTGATGATGGCATACACAAACCCAGCACATCCTCACTTCTTAAACCTGCTGAGGACATGAGATTACAGTGGTTTGCTGAGGGTTATAAACAGCTATAAAATACAAGAGTCTGAAAATCCTAAATGCACATGTCTACAGGCAGGGCTTGAGAGGGACACTTGAAATGATCACAATCATTTTCTCTAAATGCAGAGCTTCTGCATTTAGCTTTTAACTGAGATTGTGAGGGCATCTGAAGGCTCTTTACAAAAGAGGCTGAGTTTCAAGAAACTAAATGTCTAGCACACTAGATGTATTTTACGGGTCAAAAGGTCAGCAACTAGTCTGACACAGGTCCTTTCATAATATTGAACACTAAACCAAGTAAGCTAAATTCCAGTGTGTCTAATCAACTGCACTACATCAAGACATCAATGTAGACAGCCAGTCAACCCAATTCTGACCATAAAACTTTTTGTCACATGATATAATTGAGCAAATAAAGTCACAACAACAACATTTAATAAAAAGAATCATTATTAAAAAAATATATTTTTCAATCCAAATACCAGTAATACTTTACAATAAGGTTCTATTCATTAACATTAGTACAATATATAACAATATATATATATTACAGCATTTTTTTTCATCTTTGTTAAGATATTAGTAAATAAAAATACAATTGTTCATTGATAGATCATGTTAGTTCATAGTGCATTAACTAATGTTAAAATATACAACTTGTGATTTTAAAAATGCATTACTATATGTTGAAATGAACATTAACCAAGATGAATAAATGCTGTAAACGTATTGTTCATTGTTAGTTCAAGTTAACTGATGTTGTTAAAGATGTTAACAAATGAAACCGTATTGTATTTAAACCTGAATATTTGGAAAAGTCCTGGAACATCCTTGAAATGCCATACATGAACATAGGTATATTTTCTTTTCAACAACCACAGAACGTTTTTATTCTATTAACTTTTCTTTCACGACAAATCTGAGCATTCACGCCTCACAACGTAATTTCAAGTTTATAAGAGATACACATGCCGTGTCTTACTTTTAAGCGCACTGATAAGCATATTGCCATCTTTGATGAGTTCCTTTATGAATTTATTTGTACGATCCAGCTCAATTTCATGGCATTTGAGTCGCTCTCTGAAGTCGGGGCTGTCCAGAAAGGAATCGCTGAATTCCAGCGCAGGGAGCCCCATCGTATCAGTGTAGATGAATGAAACAGTGAAACAAAACCTGACGATCACCACCACCCGGAAAAGCTTTAATCCTTCGGAAAAGTAGATGACTTAATAGTGTAAAATTTCCACGGTTACGAGTCCCGAAACTCCGTATCGCAAAACCCCACTTCCGGATTGCGTTCCCCTGCTCAATCACGGAGGAGTTCAGTAGAGAGGGTAACCAAGTGTAGCGGTGACTCCTACTGGTCTGTTCCCACTCTCCTAGCACACCTACGGTAAAAGATAGGGCACATACGTAGGTGTCTGGGCTTTGTATCCCAGATAGCAAAAGTACATCTCAGTGATGTCTATTTGAGATCTTTTCATCTGTAAAGTAATCTAATTAACATCTGCTAAACATCTTAAAAAGATCAGATTTACAAACATTCTAAATCATAAATGTCTCAAAGACATCTGCTTAATGTCTTATTGACATACGTTGTCAACATTATTTCCAGTGTTACAGCTATAATTAACAGCTCCTTAGCTAATGGAGTTGTTCCAAGCAGTTTTAAGCATGCAATTCTACATCCTTTGTTAAAAAAGCCTTCTTTGGATCTGGCAACACACAATAATTATAGGCCAATCTCTAAATTGCCTTTTATTTCCAAGATCTTGGAGAGAGTTGTCTATTCACAGCTTTACTCCTATCTAAATACATTTGACATTTTAGACACATTTCAGTCTGGCTTCAGACCCTTGCACAGCACTGAATCTGCATTGCTCAATGTTACTAATGATATTTTTCTCTCCATGGATTCAGGCTTACATGTTGTCTTAGTCTTATTAGATCTTAGTGCTGCGTTCGATACTACTGACCATAACATTCTTCTCAATCGTCTCGAGTGTAGGGTTGGCATCCAGGATATGGTCCTCCAGTGATTTGCCTCCTGTCATAAAGATGGGATGTTTTCTGTAAATATGGGGAATTTCTCTTCTACATCGGCTCATTTATCATGTGGCGTCCCTCAAGTGTCAGTTTTAGGACCCTTATTATTTTCCTTGTAAATGCTTCCTCTGAGCTCTATTTTTCAGAAGTACAGCATATCCTACCACTGTTATGCTGATAATTCCCAATTTTACTTAGCAGTGAGCTTAGACAAGAAGTGTTCATTTGATAACATCCTAAATTGCTTCGAAGATATTAAACAATGCCTGGCAAGCAATTTTTTTACAATTAAACGAAAGCAAAACTGAAGTTCTGATTTCAGGTCCCTTCATGTCCTCCTTACCTTGCCTGGCCGCCCAGTTAGGTCCTCTGTCGTCAAATGTACAAGATCATGTAAGAAGTCTTGGAGTGATTTTAGATTCATCATTCATTTTTAATAATCAAATTAGTGCCATTATCAAGGGTAGCTTTTTTCAGCAGAGATCTATCGCTAAAGTCAAACATTTTCTTTCTAGCAAAGACCTGGGAATTGTGATCCACTCACTAATTTTATCAAGGTTAGACTATTGTAACTCATTGTACAATGGCCTCCCACAAACTGCATTATCCCGCCTACAGCTGGTTCAAAATCCAGCAGCTAGACTTTTGACAGGGTCAAGAAAGAGGGATCACATTTCGTCTGTTTTAGCGTCTCTACACTGGCTTCCTGTCAAATTCAGGGTCGATTTTAAAATTCTGCTTTATGTTTACAAGCCACTATCTGGTCTCGCACCCAGATACATCAGTGATCTTCTCGTCCCTTAATCCCCCACCAGAGCACTCAGGTCTTCTCATCAACTTCTTTTGAGGGTACCTCTTTGTTGCTATAGATCTAAGGGTAATCTTGCAAAGTGTAAAGCACTTTGGGTCAACTTCTGTTGTTTATAAATGTGCTCTATAAATAAAGATTGACTTGACTTGATACATATTATATACGTATTGCAGTTGAGCAAACAGCCTAAAAAATATGTCTTCCAGATGTAAACACACACATCAAATAGACATCAGGGTGATGTATGTGTGCTATCAGGGATGGTATGCACTACCTGTGGTTTTCATCCTTTCAGGACATGCGCCTCCCTCCGTTCTCTAATATAAGTTGCCCCCCCACTACCACCAGCTCAACCCAAAATTAAGAAAGAAATTCGTATAAACAAACACTTTGAAATAGGCCTACTACTTGACATTGTCTTTGTTTAATATAGTTAAGGTTATGCCGCTACAGTATATGCATACCAATATACTGTATATAATCTATAGACTTTACCACATTCAGTTTAAGGGCCATTTCTAATGTCACTAAGGGCGCAACTAATGGGATCACCGATGATGAGATTGCTCTGGCAGACAGGTGCGCCAATGAATTATAACGCAAAAGTCGCCAATACACCAAAACCACTGCCTTATTTTATATTTGTCAAAATTTCATCAATTTATTCAATATTTTTTCACTTCACAAAAACATGTGGCTAAAAACTAGTGGTGTTTCTTCGTAAATGAATCAGTTTTTTTAGCAACATTGTCACTTCTTGTTTTGGTCTTGAACAGCACCGTTTTTTGTTTTTTTTTTCCTCCCCTTTTTCTCCCCAATTTGGAATGCACAATTCCCAATGTGCTCTAAGGCCTTGTGGTGGCATAGTGACTCGCCTCAGTCTGGGTGGCGGAGGACGAATTTCAGTTGCCTCTGCTTCTGAGACCGTCAGTCTGTGCATCTTATCACGTGGCTTGCTGAGTGTGTTACCATGGAGACATAACGCGTGTGGAGGCTTCATGCTATTCCCCGTGGCATCCATGCACAACTCACCATGCACCCCACTGAGAGTGAACCTCATTATAGTGACCATGAGGAGGTAACCCCATGTGACTCTACCCTCCCTAGCAACAGGGCCAATTTGGTTGCTTAGGAAACCTGGCTGGGGTCACTCAGCATGCCCTGGATTCAAACTCACGACTCCAGGGGTGGTATTCAGCGTCTTTAATTGCTGAGCTACCCAGGCCCCCCGGCACTGTGTTTTTAGCAAATCAGTTGAATAATTTATTCAATGACTCACTTGGAACAGAAAATATGCAAATTTGTCACCACCTACTGGTGTGAAAATTTAATCTGCAGAAATGAACGGAATCTGAGCGAATCTGTTTGGTGAACGGATTCTAAAGACTCCAGTCACTGTAACGAATCAAATCCCTACCATTATAAAACACTGTCATCTCGCCCCCACCCAGGCCCCAAAGGTACAAATAAAAAAAAATAAAAAAAACCTATAGGGTACAACTGGGCTAAAGGCCCCTTGAGGTAAAAGGCACATTTGATTTGAGTTTCTCCCAAAACACAAAAATAGCAACAAAAACTACCACAGCACTTTCCTAAACACCTGTTTATCACTATGCAATGCAAACATTTTCTGATCCATGAGATCATTGCGTGTTATGTCTACAGTTGCAATCAAAATTATTCAACCCCCCTGACCAGCAATACATTCTGGTGATGTGAATTAAAACACATCAACTAAAACCTCAGTAAACAGTCAAAGTAAGTTTTTAATACACATTTGTGTGATTTTGAGATCAAAGAGTTCAGTTTACCCAAATTTTAAAATAATAAATAACTAATTCTCTCCACAAATGTCATGTCAAAAATATTCAACCCCCAAAGTCAATCATTTGTGGAGCATTCTTTATCCTTAATAACAGCAAATAAATGTTTCAGGTAAGTGTTCTCGGGCTTCGGACACCTCTCTATTAGAATTATTACACATTTCTCATGAGCAGAAGCTTCCAGCTCATTGACATTCTTTGGTTTCTGTGCTTCCACTGCATCCTTGAAATCCCAACAAAGGTTTGCAATGGGATTTTAATGATGGACTGAAAGGGCCATTTAAGGACATTCCACGACCTATCCCTGAACCAGATTTTGGACAACTTGGATGTATCCTTGGTGTTATTGTCTTGCTGGAAAGTCCAGTGATCACCGAGCTTCAATTTACACACTGAAGGCGTCACATTTTTCATGCCAAAATGGCCTGATACCTGAAAGAATCCATGGTGTCAGTCACATAGTCAGGATAGCCGTTTCCTGAAGCCGCAAAACACCCCCCATAACAGGACTGACCCACCTCCATGCTTGACTGTGGGGATGGTGTCATTCTTGTCATCACCTTGTCATCTTATTCCAGATGTACTGCTGACACATGGATCTAAAACTCATTTTCTGTTTAGTGTCATACATCTATAAAACCTTCTTCCAGGACTCCACAGGTCATTCCTAATTACTTCTTGAATATTCAAGTCAGCATTTTTCTTGGTGAAGTTTTGCTTTCTTCCACACCCCAAGAAGGTTGCTGTTGTACCATATTTTAAAACATTATGAATGGTGCTGCCAGCTTTGTCTATTAGAAATTGAAGTGCCTTGGAAATGTACTTTTAGCAATGACTTTTCTTGTGTAATGAAATAATCTCCTCTATTAGCTTTTGAGACAGTTTATATTTAATTGCATTTTTTGCATAGAAATACATTTTTGCTTACAACGCTAAACTTAAATTTTAAAACTTAAATAAGTGCCATTGAAGATTGATGACTTAATTTTATTTTTTAAAAATTACTTGTGTAGTCTTACATATTTAAGAAACAGCTACATGCAATAGGGGTTGAATAATTATGACATGGCTGTATTTTTAAAAAATCCTGCTATTTACAAATATTAGGTTATATATTCACACTATGACTTTGAATGTGTCACTCAACTGATATAGATGTAAAGTTTAAAAATTCTGGGTCATCAGAAAAGCTTACCTTTGTAAATCCTTACTGTCTTGGAGGGGTTGAATAATTTCGATTGCAACTGTAAATGTTGATTTTGAGGTAATTTGATCTTTTTTTTTATGTTACAGATTTATGTAGCTAATGAGAATCCCTAAAATGATCACATTTATTGATTTGTTATTTTCAGTTTTGTTCAAAGTGATTAATCAAAAGTTTTTTAATAGCCATCCAATTAGTGGAAATATAATATTTGGGATAAAAAATAAATAAAAAAAAAACCTGATTCAGGGGTAAAAGACCCCCATAAAACACATTGTTTTTCTTAAGTGGTGGGAAAAGATTTGTTATGAAAATGTTCAAAGTGGACTCACATTAACTGATCCAATCACAATGGAGATTAATTTGTTTAGAATACTGGAGATGTTATGAAATGTTAAATGTGATTCAAATGAACAGGAAATGGTTAACCCTTTTCTGAAGTAGTTATTTTGAATAAGTATTATCTTAATTTGTTACACAAAACATCTTGCTGTCTCCAAAGAATTTACCTAAGTTGTTAAATTCAAATAACTTTTGCCCCTATGATACATGATATCACTATAAACCCCCTGGGGGCCTTTTACCCCAAGTGTGGGGTAAAAGGCCCCCTCGCCACCTTTAAATAAATAAATACATTTTAATCAAAACAACCTGCTGTTTTAATTTTTTCCCCAACAAATTTTGTTGCTCCATCAATATTCATTAAAAATAAATCAGTTATTTTCAATCTTGATACACTTTGTGACCAGAAAAAAAAGAAGAAGCAAATTTTCCTTAAAGATGCACTCTTGTCTTTTTGTCATCTTGGACTTGCGCTGATATCTAGTGGCTTGGAAGCAGCTTCAATTAAAATCTAAAGTTTTCCGTTTAAGATGCCATTGTAGAAATGTAAGCCTTGAACAGTCAGCCTTGATTACTTTAATCGATGAGTGAAAGTGTCAAATAACAGGACGGTTACTGAGATTAAGTGAGTAGTATTCGGCTGGTCATGTGATTCTATGTGTGGACCCTTTCCATGTAGAATAAAACAGCTTTTATAAGGTTACTTATATGACTGGAGTCTTCATTTTAATGTGAGTGCTCATGATTTCCTACATATATTGCAAAATTACAATTCATGTCTTTAGGAAAAATGACTGAGTGCACCTTTAATGTGCCTTTAGCTCATCGTGCCCTACAATACTAGGTCTAAATATCACAGAGTTTTGAGCTGTAGAATCTAATGATGGCCAAATAACACCTGGAGGAAAATTACACTTACAAAGATTTATAACCATTTAGTAAACACAGTTTCAGCCAAAATGTTAGGCCACTACAGTAATTGTTAGCCTACTATTTTACAACAAATACATAGTACAAATTAATATGGGATCTCTTACAGTGTAAGTAACTTTTTAATATGTATTTATTTTTCTTTCATTTAATTTTTTAATGAAAATATACCTCATACCAAGTTGTAAGAAACTCCATTTGTCAGATGTTCTTGGATGGGTGGGCGCCCCAGTCCTATTAAATAAAAAGAGTGCCATCTGTTGGATCACTTATGTAACACCTATAATAAGCTTGCGTTTATGCTGTCCTCAGATCTGTCCTGTCCTCTTCGATTGACCTCTATCTTTGGACAGGGCTTTGATTTTGGTGAGGTTAACGGGGAAAAAAATTATAATAGCGTCCTTTTTATCTGGTAATGTTCGTCACTTGTCAGAACTTTCCCACAGCATCTAGATGTCATGCAACTTGCTTCTGTCAGCTGAGGAGACTATTTTTATCACGACCCACAATCCTGTTCTTTAGAAAGGTCTCTTGGAATGCTCAGCTGTGGTTGTGCAACTTCTTGAGACATGGTTCAACCTTTAGGTAAGTTACTGTTTTCCTGTCGGAGCTGTTTCCAACGCTATACGTCAAGTTCACAAAAAGGTCTCATCAAATCAGGTAACCTTTCAAAGAAAATATCATATTTTCCAACACTACCTAATGTGTAAGTATTAGATAGTTGAATTACTGTAGCTGTTATTGATGTGTGTATGCAGATAAGACAAATACATTTGTTTCATTGAATAAGGTGCAACTCTCCTTTTTCAGAAACTACTGTTGCTCACGTACACTGCTTCAGATAATAATGGTATGCTTATTGATTTTCTCCTTACTGATTAACAGGTATGCTCATGTTTAGTTTTGCATGTCAAAATGTATGGCATGGTACTTATTTAGATTACAAAACAGATCTGCATCACTTTAGGATGTATTATGATGTAGAATGGAAACTAGAGTGCAGTTATTATTTATTAATATTAAACTATCCAAATATGAAACATCTGAGTGTAACTATACTTTCGTCTTTATGTCAATATAGCCTATTAATATAATTATTTTACAGTTTCAAATTTATAATGAGTGAAAGTATTTTGTTTTCCTACAGAGACGGTATAGGAGAACTGGTCCAAAGCTGCACAGGCATTGTGATACCTGTTACAGCCGTCACTGCAAAGCCCCCATAGAGATTTCTATGTCATGCATGGTCATCAACTGCCGCTTGCTTTGTGGTGCCACTTTCCACATGTGCAAAGAGGATGAACACTCCCTTCTGTGTCCAAATGAGAAAGTGCCCTGTCTTAATGCTCATTATGGTTGCCCTTTCACCATGTGTCGCTCTAGGCTGGCCAAACACTTGGAGGTGTGTCCTGCGAGCGTGATATGCTGTTCAATGGAGTGGAACCGCTGGCCTGTCGAGAACCCCGATGCACCCCTGTATATTAACGTCCTGAAAGAAATCCATGAGCAGAAATCACTAGACCTTTCCATGGCACTGAGAGACCAGAAACATTTATGTGCCAGGTTGAAAATGAGGAGCTGTTTTCCTGAGTTAATGGAGGAACGAGAAGAGGAACCCAATCCAACAGAGGAAGAGGGAGCGGTAGGAGGAGAGACCCTGTCTAACAGGATGCACAATGGAAATGAAGGTCCAGTTTTAGTAAATGGACCTTCTAAAGATTGTGAGAAAGCACTGAATATAGATGCAGCCTTCAACTGTGCTGTTGACAAGGAAAAGTACAATTTGTTTGAAAAGATGTTTAGTATGGAAAGGGGTGGTTGCAAGCAGGCAGGGGTTGAGGCATCAAAAAAAGATAAGAAAGGAGAAACGGCACCATCTAAAAGTTCCTCTAACCCAGCCATCACAAAGCAGCAAGGAGCTGCCATAGAGCCTGAAAGACAACCAGAAGGTGAAAACACATCCAATGTAGATGTATCTAAAACTGGACTTGCACCTTGGCAGGATGGTGTCCTGGAGAGACTTGGGCAGCAGGTGAACCCCAGAGAATTCAACATGTATATTGTGCACCATGGTCGCATGCTGATCTCCTTTGGACAAATGGATGCTTGTACGCCCAGAGAAAGAGATTTCGTCTATGGGAATCTGGAGCCGATACCAGTCCAGACTCTTTGTTCCTTCAAAGTTCCTATTAGTTACAAACAAAAACGCATCCAATTTAAAGATACCTCCACGAAGGTGATGACCGAGCACAAGAACGTAGGCACGTCTGATTTTGGTGAGCCTGAGAAAGATGGCCAGGAGATGGATGAGATGTTTGCAACCTTACTCTGCTCTGCAGAAGCTGAGATAAGGGGCCATAAAATAAGTGAAACGGTGCCAACAGATGGACTTTATGTTGACATTGCAACACAGACATATAACTTTTCCACAACTCCCTTCAAGTATAATGCAACCCTGTCTGAAGTTACAGCAGACAGGGATTTAAAACTTCACGTTCAGCTTGATACAGAAACCGTTACTCTCAGACACAACAAAACAACCTCTGCATTCACATTCCTGTGTGGCCATTTCTTTCGGCGGGATGAGTTTGCCTACCATTTTAAGAATGTGCATTCAGATATTCAGTCCTGTTTGAGTGGCTGGTTTGAGCAGAGATGCCCTTTGGCCTACCTCGGTTGCACCTTTAGTCAACGAAGACTCCACCCTGCAACACAAACAGCCACAGTCTTCTATAACCAAGACCTCAGCATTTTCACCCTAAGACCTGAAGTTCCTGTATCTCTAACCAATGATTCCCAGACCACCAGTGCACTAAAGACACATGTGAGATATGAAGATTCTCTTAGTAACCTTCCCTTTGAGGTGCTTTGCCACATTGCTGGTTACCTGGATAGTTTCACCCTGTCCCAGCTAGCCTTGGTCTCGCGATTGTTCAGGAATATATGTGCCACACTTCTTCAGGGAAGGGGAATGGTGGCCTTTAAATGGCAGAAAAAGTCATACTCTCATGGAGGAGCCAGCTGGAAACCAACAGTAGTAAGTTGTTTCACCGTTTGTGCACTGCATAATTCCTCATTATTTACTATTCTATTAATATTGATGATTATAAACCTCTTAGTGAATTTAGGATTGTGTTATCCACTACTTTTGCAAAACAATTCTAACAATTCACAAATCTCGAAACTTCTAAAATATGCAGTGTATAAACACACGGTGGGCCGATAAGATTGGTGTTACAATACAATGGACGCTAAAAAAAGTTGATTTGAGCTTGTTCATATAGGCCTGCTAATCATATTCCAAGGAGATATCAGAGCTCAAGCCCAGTGCTTGAGCCCCTCCATTATGGACAGCACTCGGAATCCAATTACCTTGATGCGCTCCAGGACTATATGAACCAAGTTAAATAAGAAATATTGACAGGCACACCATTATTTGATGGGAATTACTATTACTTTAGAATAACAAAGGTCAAGGTCAACATGTCAGATCATCAAATGTGGACACCCCTTCTAATTAACGGTTTTGGCTCTTAATTCCAGTGAAGACAAATCTTAATGCTATGGCATACAGTGACATTTTGTATGGCAAGCCAAATTGACTTTTAATCACTTAAAGGATTAATTTACCCAAAAATGATAATTGTCTCATGATTTACTTACCTTTAAGCCATGCCAGATGTGTATGTCTTTCCTTCTTCAGCAGAACCGAAATAAAGATTTTTATAAGCACATTTCAGCTCTGTATGTCCATACAGTGAAAGCGAATGGGTGCCATGACACTGCTGACTGTTTGACGGACCAAAAGTCATAACTAAACAGCATTAAAGTAATCCACACGACTCCGGTCGATCAGTGAATAAATTGATAATTAAAACTTAATTAACCTTTAAAAAATGCTTCTTGCTACCAGTCAACCTATCACGAAGCTGTTGCTTGACGTAAGCGCAATAGCGCGTTAACGCGAGAAGTCGTAAGCACGCTTTGTGTTCAACAGAGGAACGTACGTCACGCGAGAGTTAGGGCATTTCAAAAAGCATTGCATCCATTTCAGCCCTCTTTATATCAGATATTACACTTAATCTGTGGCATCTCCTGGCAGCATTTAATAAAACGAGTACATTGCTCCAATCCTGCAAATAACTCTCCCTTAAGCAAGAAGGTAGGCTACTTCAGCTGCTCCATCATGACAAGACGGCTTCCTCAAGATAATTTGCATGACGTAGTGGATGGAAACACGCAACAATTCGTATTTTCTATAGTCAAATTTTTAGAAATATGCTTAAAAATGCTAAACATTTTGATGGAAATCCAGCTACTGATATCAAGAATTGGTATTTCCACTAGTAGTAAAAACATTCCTGATATAAAGAACTACCATTCTAAATAGTAAAAATTGAGTTGTTGACATCAACCATTCATATCCTGTGAATGATTAAAAGCAATTTCTGATTGCCAAATTCTAGAAAAATGTGTGCTTCCAGATTTGTGTCAACAATTTGGGGAGGCCACTTTTCTGTTCCAGACTGACAGTGCCCCTGTGCACAAAGCGAGGTTAATAAAGAAATGGATTAATCAGTCAATAAATGCCAATGGTTTTGAAATTAAAAATAAAAAAAGCATAGAGTATATGGGTGTGGGGTTCGGGTATTCACAGCTTTTGATTATATAGTGCAACTAATCCCAACTAATTTTCCTATATTCACTTCCACTTATTTATTTATTTTTTCCTTAGGTCTGGGAGTTCAGTAGCCTTTTTAGTAAAGTAGGTAACTGGTGCATTGGAGACACACCATCAATGGCTGAGCACCTGAAACACTGTCCATTCTACCAAACTGAACTGAAAACAGAGCCATTTGCCCTGACCAGTATGAATGACAACAAAAAAGAGGAGAGACACAGTTTGGTCACTTTACTTATGGGACAGAAATGATATAGTGACTGGGACTTTGTCTTCTTAAGTTTTTGTGTGAATACACAGTGGAACATTGTGAGAGACATGTCGTACAGAAACTTTACATGTGTTTGATTCTGACTGGACGTTGCCTTTTACCTTTTGTTCTCTCTGTAAAAGTTACATTAAATTACACTGACAATAAAGCTACATGTGTGCTTGGACTTAATTTGCATTGCTCTTTGTCATGTTAAAAGTTTGATATTTTTCATTGCAAACATGTAAAGATGTACACTAGCGGCCAGAAGTTTGCAATAATGTACAGATTTTGCTGTTTGGAAGGAAATTGGTACATTAATTCACCAAAGTGGCATTCAACTGATCACAAAGTATAGTCAGACATTACTGATATAAAAAACAGCACCAACACTATTTGAAAAAAGTCATTTTTGATCAAATCTAGACAGACCCCTTTTCCAGCAGCCATCACCTTATCCTTGAGTAATCATGCTAAATTGCTAATTTGGTACTAGAAAATCACTTGCCATTATATCAAACACAGTTGGAAGCTATTTGGTTCGTTAAAAGAAGCTTAACATTGTCTTTTTGTTTTTGAGTTGCCACAGTATGCAATAGACTGGCATGTCTTAAGATCAATATTAGGTCAAAAATGGCAAAAAAGAAACAGCTTTCTCTAAAAACTCATCAGTCAATCATTGTTTTGAGGATTGAAGGATATACAATGCTTGAACTTGCCAAAAAACTGAAGATTTCATACAAAGGTGTACACTACAGTCTTCAAAGATAAAGGACAACTGGCTCTAACAAGGACAGAAAGAGATGTGGAAGGCCAGATGTACAACTAAACAAGAGGATAAGTACATCAGAGTCTCTAGTTTGAGAAATAGACGCCTCACATGTCCTCAGCTGACAGCTTCATTGAATTCTACACGCTCAACACCAGTTTCATGTACAACAGTAAAGAGAAGACTCAGGGGTGCAGGCCTTATGGTAAGAATTGCAAAGAAAAAGCCACTTTTGAAACAGAAAAACAAAAAGAAGAGGTTAGAGTGGGCAAAGAAACAGACATTGGACAACAGATAATTGGAAAAGAGTGTTATGAATCTTAACCCCACTGAGCATTTGTGAGATCAGCTAGACTGTAAGGTGCGTGAGAAGTGCCTGATAAGACAGCCACATCTATGGCAAGTGCTACAGGAAGTGTGGGGTGAAATGTCAGCTGAGTATCTGGACAAACTGACAGCTAGAATGCCAAGGATCTGCAAAGCTGTCATTGCTGCATGTGGAGGATTTTTTGATGAGAACTCTTTGAAGTAGTTTAAGAAGTTCTGACCATTTTTTTCAAATTGTAATAGTAATTTTTTCACGTTATCAATGTCCTGACTATACATTATGATCAGCTGAATGCCACCTTGGTGAATAAAAGTACCGATTTCTGTCCATAAGAGCAAAATCTGTACATTATTCCAAACTTCTGGCCGCCAGTGTATGTGGAAACTTAAAGCAGTAAAACGTATCACATTATACATAGCACTGTACTGTATGCACTTTACAATTAAGCAATAATAACATGATAAGCAAAGCCAAGTGGTTTTCATACAATAATTTTGAAACTGATTAAAATAATATTTATTTTAGCGTCAAGTCATTTATTTTGCATAACGCTGTTCACAAATAACAATGAGTTTTAAAGCAGCCTTACAGAAAACCATTCTGTAATATCAGTAAAGTCTTAAAGACCCAATTGAACAGCTTTATTGAAAAACTTGCAATTGAAATTCATGCCTAAACATTAGATAAGCACCAGTAAGCAAGCCAAATTTGACTGTGGCACGGAACAAAAAATCCAAAAGATGTTTAGTTAGTGGAGAGAGAAAAACCTTGGGAGAAACCATGGGCTCACCTGAGATAATATAACGGTCGAAATCACTGAGATCAAATTTTTTCTCATTCTGATGGTTGATGTGAACATTAACTGAAGCTCCTGACCCATATCTGCATGATTTTACATAGCACTGCTCCCACATGACTGGCTGATTAGAAAATCGCATGGATAAGTAGGTGTACAGGTGTTCCTATATAACGTGCTAAGTGAGTGTATAAAATAACTGTTTGTATTTATATTACATTAATGGTCCTGCTAAACTTCTTCAGGTTTGGCAGTTTAGCAACCTGTTTTCCACTGTGGATAGCTGGTGCTTTGACAAATTGCCTCCAATTTCTGAACATCTAAAGGATTGTCCATACTACCAGAAGGAGAGTAAGACAGAACCTGTTCCTTTAACTGGTGTTTATGACTGCCAAGAGGGGGACGAGAGGAAGAATCACAGTCTGGTCTCCATGTTCATCAAAAACTAGTAATATTTTGACTATAACAGACACTGAATTTAAGATTTTACTGTTGAACCCCCTTCAGCCTAATAATGGACATATAACAGGATGTATAACAACATATAACATTAAGTATCAATTATGTTTTTATTGTATTGCTATGTTAATCCTACGTGATTAATCTTGTTTTGGCATGTGATTTAGACAATCATCTACAGTATCTATAGTGGAATTCTGTTGGTGCCACTTTGATATATCTGTACATTTGTAATTAAAATGATGTTTATAATGTTACATTACATTAACACATTTTCAAATATGGTTGTGTTAATATGCCTTTTCCCTTATGCTGACAATCATCAGGATTCCTGCAGGTTTTGTTTTATTTCTGTTTTCATTTTGTTTTATTCAGTTTGCCCAGTGAATTTGATGGAAAACCAAGGAAAATGTCTGTTTATGAATAAGTGCTTTTCTCAGGGTGTAAAAGCAAGGACCTAGCATGTCATCTATTAGAGAGAGTTTTATACAACCTCTCTAAATAATAGAATATCATATTAAGAAACGTTAACAGAAAAAAAAATCTATAAGACAAAAACAAACAAACAAACAAAAGAAATAATCAGCCTCTGGCAAAGTTAGTGCCGTATGAAGCATTTAGTTAAATCCTCATGTTGTTTGTTAAATAATATGTACAGTAGCAAAACTTTTATTCAAAGGAATATTCCAGGTTCAATACAAGTTAAGCTCAATCGACAGCATTTGTGGCATAATATCATTTACCACAAAAATCAATTTCCAATTTTCTTAAAAAAAAAAAAAAAAACATTTGGCTCAATCGACTGCATTTGTGGCATAATGTTGAGAACCACAATAAATAGTTTCAACTAGTCTGACCTATTCTTTTAAAAAAAGCAAAAAATCAAGGTTAGAGTGAGGCACTTACAATGAAAGTGAATGGAGGCCAATTCCAAAACATTTCAAAAGTATAGCAACAAGACGTAAACAATATGTGTTTTAACATGATGTAATAAAAACACTTACAAACCTTTTCTGTATAAAATTATTGCCAGTTTTACAACTTTGTTACCATGATGATGTAATGTCAACAAACCCTAAAACCCTAAAACGACTGTAAAAATTATGACTTAAACAACTGTACAGCTTAAATAACACATGAGTTTTAACATAATAATTAATGCAAGTGCTTTTATAAAATTATAAGCTTCACATTTCTGTGTTTAAACCCTCCAGAAATTGGCCACATTCACTTCCATTGTAAGTGCCTCACTGTAACCTTGATTTGTGCTTTTTTTTTTAAAGAATAGGAGGGATGAGTCGAAACAATTTATTGTGGTTATCAACATTATGCCACAAATGCAGTCGATTGAGCTTAACTTGTAACAAACTCAGAATATTCTTTTAATAATTTTCAAAAATAAATGAAAAAATAAAAACATTTAGAAAAATCTTAATTTTTCCCTGTAGAACTTCATATCAGATCTTAGAAATTACCTCAGTTTTAAATCTCTTTTAATGACAATAAAACATGAAAATACAATCATTTAAAGTCTGAATTTCTTTAAACACTGACCCAAATACAGACCAGATACATTTTTAGGGGCTGAGGTTACAGTACATGTAACTTGACTCTTGTATATCACTGTGCTCCAACTTGTCAATGCTTCTCTATTTTTAACTGAAGGGCAGACACAGATATAGGTTCACAAAGACATTAGGTGACTGAGCTGAACACAGTGTGGACCTCACTGTGCAAACACTATGGTAGGACAACTTTTGTTTGCCTTTCAAGTGTCTGCCAAATGCTCTGCAAAAGATCAATGCAATCCTGGTAGTCTAGAAATCATTATACTTTAGGAATAAGAAAAAGAAACATCTTAACTTGTGTGTTTGTTTTTGCATTCTGAGTATGACCAATAAAATGAGTTTATGATGATGAGCTTTCCATATTTCTGAAAATGTAAATATGCAAATTTATATAAATCATGTACATCAACAGTTGCATTTTTGCCTACATTAAAATGGAAAGACGGTAATGCTGCCTGGTCTGCACAGATGATATAAAGCACACAGTGTACTAGATGTCAGATGTGTTTCCATAAGGTAAGTACATCCTGTTGAGAGAAGTTGTGTGTTAACTTTGGACAATGCTTTAAATGTGTGTTTGCTACACCACATTAACTGAATTGGGAAGACTAAATGGTTAAAAACCTTAGCTGGTAAATGAAAGATTGTAAGTTCCACCTCTTGAATGGTTGATTCTTGAGCTACTTCCTTTGTGTGACCTTGATTAGGGCACTTAAAGGGTTTGTTCACCCAAAAATGAAAATTCTCTTATTTACTCACCCTCATGACTTTCTTTCGTCTGCTGAACACAAACTAAGTTTTTTAGATGAAAATCTAAGCTCTGTAGGTCCATACAATGCAAACGGTGGCCAGAACTTTGAATGTCTAATAAGCACATAAAGTCAGCATAAAATTATCCGTGGGACTCCAGTGGTTAAATCTATATCTTCAGAAGCGATATGATAAGTGTGGGTGAGAAACAGATCAATATTTAAGTCTTTTTTACTATATATCTCCACTTTCACTTCCACACTCTTCTTCTTTTGTTTTTGGTGATTTGCATTCTTCATGCATATCACCACCTACTGGGCAGGAAGGAGAATTTATAGTAAAAATTTACTTAAATATTATTCTGTTTCTCACCCGCACATCATATAACTACTGAAGATGTAGATTTAACCACTGGAGTCTTATGGATTACTTTTGTGCTGCCTTTATATGCTTTTTGGAGCTTCAAAATTTTGGCCACCATTCACTTACATTGTATAGACCTACAGAGCTGAAATATTCTTCTTAAAATCCTTGTTTGTGTTCAGCAAAAGAAAGAAATTCATACACATCTGGGATGGCATGAGGATGAGTAAATTAATTTTTATTTTTGGGTGAACTTTCTTTAATTCTAGGTTACTTCAGATTGGCTGTATATATATATATATATATATAGTAAAAATGTTCTGTGGGTTCGTTTGAATAAGAAAACATCAGCTGAATCTGAATAATAATAACAATTTCCATGCTACTACTCTTTTTCAGACAATCATCATTTGACAACCTTGATATTAATAACCACTTACAGTTATGGTGAGACACTTTCAAAAGTTTCTATTCTGTCTAAAACACATACAAATATTTTACCACCTTATTATCATGGATTTTATCACAGGGCAGGCAAAGGACTGAAACATCCAAACTTCATCGACACTGTGAGAGTTGCCACAGCCGACGCTGCAAGACCCCAGTAGAGATTTCTGTCTCGTGTGTGATCATCAGTTGCCGTTTGCTGTGCGGCGCTGTGTTTCACCTCTGCAAGGAAGAAGAACACATGCTTTTGTGCCCTAATGAGAGGGTGCCTTGCCTCAATGTTGAATATGGCTGCCCATTCGCCATGTGCCGATCAAAGTTAGCAAAGCACTTGGAGTTATGTCCTGCCAGCATTGTCTCCTGCTCCATGGAGTGGAACCGATGGCCCATTGAAGAGTCTGAAACCCCTGAGTTCTATGAGAACATCTTAAAGGAGAACCACGCACAGGAACCTCTGGATCTCTCAATGGCTCTAAGGGACCAGCAGCATCTGTTTAGATCACTCAAAATGAAGAATCTTTTTCCAGAACTTATAGAAAAGGTGGCTGAGGAACCTTCAGTTATGGTGCTAGAGGGAGCCGTGGGAGGGGTACCGCTCTCAAATGGAGTAGAGGAAGCAACTGCGTCTGCAGGCATTGCTTCAAACACCGAGTTTCAGGAAGAAGGACTGACTCAGGAGGAAAGAGAAGCTTTAGCAAGGAATCCCAATTTGGTGGATCTTGAGAGCTATAACATTTGGGAGAGAATGTTTAGTATGGAATTGAGTGGCTGCAAACATACCATCAAATCTTTAGGGCAAAATCCTGCATCCTCAAGTGGCACTGAAATAAAGCCACAAGCTAACCCAAGCAGGTTAGAAATCATACAAGAAGAGCCACAAGTGCAAAATGACAGTCACGAAACCCCTTCTGACATACCGAAATACAATGCATACGAAATGGATGAAGACAAATTCCTCATCGCCACATCCCTGTTCGCGTGCGACACGAGACCCAAGAAGAAATTCATATACGAACATTTGGAGCCCATTAAGATTAAATCGGTCCGCACTTTCAAAATCCCAACCAGCTTCAAAGCGAAACAAAGTCGCATTCGAAACCCCTCGCATAACAAAAAGGTGAGCGTAAGTGTTGACACATCGGACCTAGGTGTTGAAATTGATGACATGCCAAAATGGGATGAAGTTCAAGCTACTCTGTTGTGTTCTTTGGAGAGGGAATTACGGGGACACCTCATAGCCGAATCCAGGTCTGCAGATGCTCTTCTTCTGGACGTTGGAACACAGACATATGATTTTTACTCAGCTCCTTTCAAACCAGAGAACTCACTGGCAGATATCATCGCTGACCGGGCTTTGAAACTTCATGTCCAAATTCAACCGGAGAGTGTCACAAGAAGACACAACAAATCCAGCTCTGCATTCACATACCTGTGCAATCACACATTTAGAAGAGATGAGTATCCTTCACACTTCAAGAATGTTCACTCCGACATCCAGAGTTGTGCCAGTGGTTGGTTTGAACAGCGTTGTCCTCTTGCCTACCTGGGCTGCACTTTCATTCAACGAAGGTTCCAGCCCAGTTCTCAAAGAGCGATGGTCTTCTACAATAAAGACCTCAGCACATTCTGCCTCAGACCTGAAGTTTCAGATATTTTATATGAAGGTGTGAAAACGGTGACGATGGAGAGAAAGTGTGCACGCAATACGGATGCTCTAAGCAAGCTTCCCTTTGAGGTTCTAGTCCACATTGTTGGATTTCTTGACAGCTTCAC
This sequence comes from Myxocyprinus asiaticus, assembly GCF_019703515.2. NCBI lineage: Eukaryota > Metazoa > Chordata > Actinopteri > Cypriniformes > Catostomidae > Myxocyprinus > Myxocyprinus asiaticus. Next base: position 18,238,966 of record NC_059381.1, on the reverse strand, counting down.
CCTGACCCAGTTGTCTCTGGTATCCCGACTCATGAGAGAAGTGTGCAGCACCTTGCTGAATGAAAGAGGGATGGTCTCACTGAAGTGGGAGAAGAAGGTCTACTCTCATGGTGGCCGGTGCTGGAGAAGCAGAAAGAAGGTAAGATATTTATGAGATATTGTCAATTCTCCTTTTATCCATTTCAGTTTTAACTAATGAAAAGTGGCAAACATGCATAGAAAATATAGTCTGTGTACAGTATGCATGGACATACACTCACTGAGCACTTTATTAGGAACACTATGGCTCTAATAAAGTACCAGACGTGCTCTTCTGCTGTTGTAACCCATCTGCCTCGAGGTTCGATGTGTTGTGCATTCTGAGATGCTATTCTGCACACAGCAATTGTGCAGAGTGGTTATCTGAGTTACCGTAGACTTTCTGTCAGCTCGAACCAGTCTGGCCATTCTCCATGACCTCTCTCATCAACAAGGCTTTCCGTCTGAAGAACTGCTGCTCACTGGATGTTTTTTGTATTGGCACTATTCTGAGTAAACTCTAGAGGCTGTTGTGCATGAAAATCCCAGGAAATCAGCAGTTACAGAAATACTCAAACCAGCCCATCTGGCACCAACAATCATGCCATGGTCGAAATCACTGAGATCACATTATTCCTCATTCTGATGGTTGATGTGAACATTAACTGAAGCTCCTGACCCATATCTGCATGATTTTACATAGCACTGCTCCCACATGACTGGCTGATTAGAAAATCGCATGGATAAGTAGGTGTACAGGTGTTCCTATATAACGTGCTAAGTGAGTGTATAAAATAACTGTTTGTATTTATATTACATTAATGGTCCTGCTAAACTTCTTCAGGTTTGGCAGTTTAGCAACCTGTTTTCCACTGTGGATAGCTGGTGCTTTGACAAATTGCCTCCAATTTCTGAACATCTAAAGGATTGTCCATACTACCAGAAGGAGAGTAAGACAGAACCTGTTCCTTTAACTGGTGTTTATGACTGCCAAGAGGGGGACGAGAGGAAGAATCACAGTCTGGTCTCCATGTTCATCAAAAACTAGTAATATTTTGACTATAACAGACACTGAATTTAAGATTTTACTGTTGAACCCCCTTCAGCCTAATAATGGACATATAACAGGATGTATAACAACATATAACATTAAGTATCAATTATGTTTTTATTGTATTGCTATGTTAATCCTACGTGATTAATCTTGTTTTGGCATGTGATTTAGACAATCATCTACAGTATCTATAGTGGAATTCTGTTGGTGCCACTTTGATATATCTGTACATTTGTAATTAAAATGATGTTTATAATGTTACATTACATTAACACATTTTCAAATATGGTTGTGTTAATATGCCTTTTCCCTTATGCTGACAATCATCAGGATTCCTGCAGGTTTTGTTTTATTTCTGTTTTCATTTTGTTTTATTCAGTTTGCCCAGTGAATTTGATGGAAAACCAAGGAAAATGTCTGTTTATGAATAAGTGCTTTTCTCAGGGTGTAAAAGCAAGGACCTAGCATGTCATCTATTAGAGAGAGTTTTATACAACCTCTCTAAATAATAGAATATCATATTAAGAAACGTTAACAGAAAAAAAAATCTATAAGACAAAAACAAACAAACAAACAAAAGAAATAATCAGCCTCTTGCAAAGTTAGTGCCGTATGAAGCATTTAGTTAAATCCTCATGTTGTTTGTTAAATAATATGTACAGTAGCAAAACTTTTATTCAAAGGAATATTCCAGGTTCAATACAAGTTAAGCTCAATTGACAGCATTTGTGGCATAATATCATTTACCACAAAAATCAATTTCCAATTTTCTTAAAAAAAAAAAAAAAAATCTGGCTCAATCGACTGCATTTGTGGCATAATGTTGAGAACCACAATAAATAGTTTCAACTAGTCCGACCTATTCTTTTAAAAAAAGCAAAAAATCAAGGTTAGAGTGAGGCACTTACAATGAAAGTGAATGGAGGCCAATTCCAAAACATTTCAAAAGTATAGCAACAAGACGTAAACAATATGTGTTTTAACATGATGTAATAAAAACACTTACAAACCTTTTCTGTATAAAATTATTGCCAGTTTTACAACTTTGTTACCATGATGATGTAATGTCAACAAACCCTAAAACCCTAAAACGACTGTAAAAATTATGACTTAAACAACTGTACAGCTTAAATAACACATGAGTTTTAACATAATAATTAATGCAAGTGCTTTTATAAAATTATAAGCTTCACATTTCTGTGTTTAAACCCTCCAAAAATTGGCCCCATTCACTTCCATTGTAAGTGCCTCACTGTAACCTTGATTTGTGCTTTTTTTAAAGAATAGGAGGGATGAGTCGAAACAATTTATTGTGGTTATCAACATTATGCCACAAATGCAGTCGATTGAGCTTAACTTACTAAACGAACTCAGAATATTCCTTTAATAATTTTCAAAAATAAATGAAAAAAATAAAACATTTTAGTTATACTGCACTTGTTTCTTTACTTTTCTCTCTCTTTTAAAATGTGATAGTGGAAAGGTGGTCATCTTTGTCTTAAAAATATGTATTAGTTATTTCAGAGCTGAATTAACTGGACTGCAATGGCTTACAGTCATGACAGATTTGTGTCTAATTAGTACATGTATTGAATTTTAAAGAATTAAAAAACGTATATATTTCAAATAGTAGAGAACATTTTGGTGGTGAATAAGGAAGAACATTTTTGCATCTGTTGCACTTTCAACAGTTGTTCAATAGTTCACATTTTGGGGAAATGAAACTATTGTGATTTTTTTCCTCTCAACAGCAAGCTTTTTTCTTTTAAACTCCAAAATCAGCAAAAAAGTGTAAAATTTACTGAGAGACACTGGTAAGTCAGAATTGTCTAACTGTAAAAGACTGAATGATTGTATAATCATAATAATCATAAAAAAGAAATTGACGAATTTTGATGTTTTTATGGGTGAAAGTTCTGCTCCCCTTTGTTTCCTGTCAGGATTTCTGTCTGGTACAGGATGGAAAAGATGGGTTGGATGGAATCCCTGGCAGGGACAGCATGCAGGGACCAAAAGGAGAGCAAGGAAATCCAGGTAAGGAAGTAATGTGTCAATGTATGACATGCACTCCATGTCCATGACTATAGTTTTATACAATTTTAAGAAGTTGAATTGTAGCATTCCCACATGATCAATGAGTTTACCATTTTTAATATGAAGGCAGTGAAATGACTTGAAACAAATTGTTTTGTCAGCATTGCAGGTTGAGCTAAACAAGGTTGAACTGGATAAATTTAAAGGAGAGATGGGCAGCAGGGGCCCCCTAGGAGAACTTGGCCCAAAGAGTTAGCTGGGTCTGCAGGGCCCACCTGGTCCCTTCAGCCCTAAGGGTTCAAGGGGATCCAGTGGAGGCACTGACAGAACCATGACCAGTCAGAAACCAGCCTTCCCTCTGCTGCGAAGTAAATTAATTTATCCTCCACCTGGCGAGCCTGTGACCTTTGATGTGAAACTTAGCAATGTCAATGGTCATTTCAGCCTTCAAACTGGCTACTTCATCTGCAAGGTTCCTGGGGTGTACTACTTTGTGTTTCACTTGATGTCTGAGGGATGCTTATGTTTTAGGCTTAAGAGTAACAGTGCATCTCCTGTCAGCCTCAGTTTTTGTGACTCTAACCTAGGATTACTATCTCAGGTTGTGTCAGGTGGAGCCATACTGAAATTAGCTCAAAATGATAAGGTATGGATTGAGCCTTTCAGGTCTGACAATACTGATGGCAACAAAATGTCCAAAAGCTCTGGACAGGCGTCTGCCGTGTTTTATGGATTTTTAAACTATCCTAATATAGAGTAGACTTCATACATATTAAACATTTGATTGCAAATGGTTTTTGATTAAGGTTTTTTTACTGTAGCAGTGATGTAAGCATTTTAAAGCAAAAATAAAAAAAAATCACCTAATCTGCACTGTTCGCATGCTGTATTAAATTTGTGTTGCTCTCATTTCTCCGATAAATATGCCCATTTAACAAATTTCAATAAAAACAAGAGATCTAAAGTGATGTTTTATAGACCATGGCTGTACACTGTGGCTAAACTGAATTAATGTAGATGTAATCTAAATTCTGAAATCCTATTCATTCATTTTGTCATAACAGTAAAATGTGTATCTGATGAAAATAAAATGTGTGGAAAAAACTGCAATGTCTTATTTATGCAGCTTTTCTTTTCATGTAAAATTGTGATTATAAACTCCTCATGAAATGTCTTATGCAACTATAGAAATCAAAAGGAAACACCCTTTTGAATTTTTGGAAAAATTCCCTGAGAATATTCTTTTAAATCAGGTGACACTATACTACTATACACAAACCAATTATGAATTGAGTTTTGTCTGGGTAAGTTTTTGTGAATAATAATGGTAACTTCTAAATAAACTGGTTTAATTAAAGTCAACAATATTATTAAAATTACTGCATCAACCTGACAACATTAGATAATTTTTAAGGGTTAGTTCAAGTAGAAATAACTTCACACAACCACTTTTAACATTGTACACTGAAGAAATGTACTCGTAAAAAATATGTCATGTGGTAACATATAAATCAACTGGTTTTAATCAAGTCAAAATATATTATTTAACATCACTGAATCAACTTCACTCCACACTCAAAAAAGGATTTTTGCAGGTTGTTCATTTTACTTAATTAAAATGAATTAAAGCAACACAATTCTAGAACATTTTGCCACAACATGATTTCATTGCGTTCTATCCAATTGAATTTGTAAAAAATGTAAGTTTACTTAATCCATTTGAGCTGGGACTACATAAATGCTTTTTATAACACTGATGAAACTGGGCCAGGGATTTCCATTTCCCAGTATTCTTTTACTGGATAGGGTAAATAAATGTTGAAATTACATGTTATTTTATGCATTTTTGAGCAAAATGAGAATAGGAGGAGAGTTTTTCATGTATAATGTTCTGTTATATTTGTATTTAAAAAGAGTGTTTGTTAGGCTGGAGTTTTGGGGGTTACAATTGTGGTGAAGATTGGCTATTGTGTTTAGATTGAGGGTGGACTTTCATGTTTGTATGACTGCTGCTTAGTTCCATAAGCAGTTGCTATCAAATTGACAGTGCAAATTCACTGTCCTTATGCTACGTTCCATTCAACTCGGATATGGAATATTCCTACTTGATATCTCCGATCTCCGACCATAAAGGCATTCCATTTCCAGATGCTCGGATGATGACGTGTAAAGAAACAAAACTGCAATGCTCCCGTTAGCTTAGCAGGGGTTTGACTGTCACCAGAGATGTGTAGTAGCAACCCAACTGATAAACAATGCTGCAATGCAAGCATTTGTGCTGCAGGTGTACGGTTATCAAAAGAGAGTATAATTTACCATGTTTTATACACCTGTTTTTGCAGGCATTTGTTAAACAAGCTTTAATATCAAAATTGAAAATTTCCGCACTAGTTTCCCAGTTGGAATTCTGACTTCAAGTAGCATTCCATTGCACTTTTCCTTGTAGGAAGTTGGAAAATCTGACTTTCCGAGTTTAATGGAATGCAACATTACACTTGCTCACCTGGCATATGATTAATATAATAAATTAAGTTGGACCAACAAAAGAAAATTAATTAAATTGAACATTATTAAATTGAGTTTAACTAAACAAATAAAGTTGAGTTAAAGCTACTATAGTACATTGATTTGACCTAATTTAACTCAATTATGTTGTCTCAATGTATAGAGTCCCCCAACCACTAGAGGTTGCGTCAGGAAGGGCATCCGGTGTAAAACCTGTGCCAAGTCAAATATGCGGATCATGGATGGTCTGCTGTGGTGACCCCTAATGGGAGCAGCTAAAAGAAGAGGAAGAAGAAAAAGAAGATACTGTCTCAGTGAATAATTAAGTAAGGGTAGTGACTTCATTTTTTGAGTGCAATAGGTTTCACTGACAAAATTATTTTTAAGGGTAAAATCAGGTAGAAATAGTTCCTTAAGGTAAAAATAGAAGGTTGCCACTTTTTACAGTGTAATATACGACAAAGACAAGTCAGTGGAAGGGTGCAACACTGTCCTGCAGATGCATCATAAAAGAGGAACTCAGTATGCTTGTCATTTCATTTGCCTGTTCTTGTGTTTGTGAACAAAAGAAGTTCAGTGCTCAGTGTTTCAAGTGGAGCTCATTGGTTTGGTTATCTCCTCGTTCTGTAACAAACATGTTTGGTGGTCATATAATGTTTGGAACACTTTTAGTAGTTTCTCTCTGCCTTTCTTTGGGTTCCATGGACACTTGTCCTTCTGCAGGGACCCCAGGTTTGCCGGGTATCCCTGGACTTCCTGGACGTGATGGAAGGGAAGGGGTGAAGGGAGAGAGAGGGGATCCTGGTGAGACTGACTATGCTTTTTGAAAATATTATCTAGTTAGATATACAGAACAGAAATACAGATTAAGCAATGCTCCGACTGAATAATTACTTTTTCAAATTGCTTAGTTGAAGAAAAGGGGCTTGGAAATGTAAAGTTAGCTTTGAGAACAGGTCTAGCATTTTGCAGTTTGTGTGCATATGCCACTTGGTTTGATACATTTTTGATGATCATAAGTTTTTAAGTGACTTTGTTTACTTTTCTTTTACTTTTTCCAAAAGTGTACTTTTGGGGTCACTGTAAACGTCCACATGACAAAAACAGCTTAATAAAAAATCAAAATAAGTGTCTGTTAGAGTTAGAGATAGAGTAGCTTTGTTTAGCCTTATTTAAGAGCAGAAGTCGATTAAAAGTTTCTTTCATGATTTAAAAGCAAACATGCATTTGTGTGTAGTTATGTCTCAGCAGGGATTCCTCTCAAGCCTGATGAGGCTATAAAAAAAGGGAGAAAAGGGGGACCCTGGAATTAAAGGAATCCCTGGAAAGAGAGGTCACCCTGGGGAAACTGGCAAAGAAGGGCTACCTGGCCTGCCCAGACTGAAAGGGACACAGGCGTGTCAGGCTTCTCCAAATCTCACCTGCAGTCTGCATTCAGTGTCTCCTGGGCCACAAAAAACTTGCCCGAGGTGAACACTGTAATATGCTTCAGTACTATTATCACCAATATCAATGACCATTTCAATACTGATGAGAGCAAATTTGTATGTAAACACTGTACTTATTATTTATTTATTATATATCCTAGTACTTATTATTTTGTGTATCATGCGTCATCCACACATACAAATCTGTGTGTAATCCTGATGCTTGATGGGAGGAAAGTTTAGCTAGTTTCTGTGATCACATTCACAACAAGAATAGCCAGCAGGTGCACTCTGGTGGGCTAGCTGTTTGCCTGGCAAAGGATGAGAAAGTTTGGCTACAGTCAAATGCCTAGAATGGCATGTTTGCAACCGGGGATTAGGGTGACAGTGTTTCCTCAGGTTTCCTCATTCATGCACACTGATTGCTTACACTGTTTTTCAGTTAACTGTAATAAATGAACAATAGGACATGCTTGTTAAAAATACTGAGTGTTTTACTCTTTATAACATGCAATGAGGTATTAGAAGGCTATTCTGATCAAAAAATAAAATCATGCTTCAGCAAATTGTTTGTTGTTATGTAAGTTATGTAAACATACATTATCATTCATAGTAAATTTTTGATTTAACACACCTTAGAATCCAAGACTTGATTCTTGCTATAGCTGAAACAGTGAATAAACAATTCTTATAACAATGGAGATACAATTGCAATATGCTGTTAAAAGGGTCATTGACATGATGTTTATTTTTTTTGTCCAGATTGATTTAGCTATTCAAAAATATATAAAAAAATGCAATTCACACAAAAATACATGAATACGCATCTTTTTAAAATCAAAGTAATTTTAATATTTATTCTTCTGGGGCTTAAAGTAAGAAATTTCTATAGGTGGAGTAAAAGTTGAAAAAATAGAAAAACTAAACTTCTTGTAAAAAATAAATAAATAAATAAAAAAGCATTAGTGGTATGGAGTAATTTATAATGCAGTAATAATTTATTATTATCTCTCAAATAAATAAATAAATAAATATATATTTTGCTTTAAAATATTAATACAATTTGAAAAACATTTTACCACCAAATGAAAGTCAGTGGTGTAATGAACATGCAAGTGCCTATTCTGTGGTCATGTGACAAAAAAACAATAAAACAGGGAAGACCCCTTTAGATCCTCATGATTGTGTGTGAAGTTTAAAAAGAAAAAAAAATATCAAAAGTTAAGTTTTGTTCAGGTCAATGGAGACTTCTTGGCATTCATGATTCAAAGATTCATGATATGTGTTAAAAAAAAAAAAAAAAACCTTGAAAAATATGTTTGAAAACTTTTTTGAAAATAATGATTAAGTGTAATGATAATGATTAAATATGTATTCGAGCTGCAAGAAAAGTAATTAACTTGATGATTAAAAAAATATTTGTTTGCAGGAATTTTCAAAGATGCATGAAACAAACATATACCATACAAAAATTACATTTCTACAAAGTTGGCACACATGTTTTATGTTAGATTTTTAAAAGATATCTCCATTTTATCATCTTGAACAACCGAAAAACTATTTTACAAAACTGATTTTCAGAAATTGTTTTAAATGTACCATTTAAAGCAAGAAATTGCCAACACAATTTGAATGACAAAAAATGCATGGTTTCTGCATGTTATGTACAGTAGATCTGTGAGAAATGTCAGTTTGAGGTGAAAAAAAAAAGTTTTTAATTTCTCAATTTCCTTGTTCAGTTTTTCAGAAAAAGGATATGGAACTTGCAAACTCTAGCAAAATGAAATATAAATAATAATAATTAAAAAAAAGCCAAGGTTTTGATGAATATGCATTTTGTTACTTCCCATTATTTTGCAACACTGCTTGCTATTCTCCTCTGAAACTGGGAAATCAAATCAGAGCTTTCATACAGACAGGAGAAAAACATTCAATGTAACACTCTTCTTCAAAGTCATCTGTATTTGCAACAACTTTCTTGGAAGATGGTAAGATAAAGCATACTAATTATAAAACTTGGAATATCTTTGTTATGCTATGTTTGAAACTTTCCTTAAAAGGTAAATTGACACTTATTTCATGTTAACAAAAGATGTTGCTGTATTAAATAAGCACAGGGTTTTGGAATTATCTAAAATGTTTCCCTTAAATGGCGGCTCTTAATGCTTTTCAGTTTCAGAATTTTTCCTCTGTGTATAACAGGAGTTTATCTTCATGTCCACACCTGCCATGTTGCGGTTCAGTATTGTGTTGTGGATGGTTGCTCTCTCTGTGTCAGAAACATGTGATGGCTTCAGGGGTTTCCCTGGAAGACCAGGTATTCCAGGAACTCATGGTGCTTATGGGAAGGATGGTCTAAAAGGGGAGAAAGGAGATCCAGGTAGTGGCATAGCTTATTTCCTATGCAAAATACTGATTTTAAGCACTCTTCAGTAGTTGAAAATTGTTCATATACAGGTGCATCTCAATTAATTAGAATGTCGTGGAAAAGTTCATTTATTTCAGTAATTCAACTCAAATTGTGAAACTTGTGTATTAAATAAATTCAATGCACACAGACTGAAGTAGTTTAAGTCTTTGGTTCTTTTAATTGTGATGATTTTGGCTCACATTTAACAAAAACCCACCAATTCACTATCTCAAAAAATTAGAATATGGTGACATGCCAATCAGCTAATCAACTCAAAACACCTGCAAAGGTTTCCTGAGCCTTCAAAATGGTCGCTCAGTTTGGTTCACTAGGCTACACAATCATGGGGAAGACTGCTGATCTGACAGTTGTCTTGAAGACAATCATTGACACCCTTCACAAGGAGGTAAGCCACAAACATTCATTGCCAAAGAAGCTGGCTGTTCACAGAGTGCTGTATCCAAGCATGTTAACAGAAAGTTGAGTGGAAGGAAAAAGTGTGGAAGAAAAAGATGCACAACCAACCGAGAGAACCGCAGCCTTATGAGGATTGTCAAGCAAAATCGATTCAAGAATTTGGGTGAACTTCACAAGGAATGGACTGAGGCTGGGGTCAAGGCATCAAGAGCCACCACACACAGACATGTCAAGGAATTTGGCTACAGTTGTCGTATTCCTCTTGTTAAGCCACTCCTGAACCACAGACAACGTCAAAGGCGTCTTACCTGGGCTAAGGAGAAGAAGAACTGGACTGTTGCCCAGTGTTCCAAAGTCCTCTTTTCAGATGAGAGCAAGTTTTGTATTTCATTTGGAAACCAAGGTCCTCGAGTCTGGAGGAAGGGTGGAGAAGCTCATAGCCCAAGTTGCTTGAAGTCCAGTGTTAAGTTTCCACAGTCTGTGATGATTTGGGGTGCAATGTCATCTGCTGGTGTTGGTCCATTGTGTTTTTTGAAAACCAAAGTCACTGCACTCATTTACCAAGAAATTTTGGAGCACTTCATGCTTCCTTCTGCTGAAAGATGCTGATTTCATTTTCCAGCAGGATTTGGCACCTGCCCACACTGCCAAAAGCACCAAAAGTTGGTTAAATGACCATGGTGTTGGTGTGCTTGACTGGCCAGCAAACTCACCAGACCTGAACCCCATAGAGAATCTATGGGGTATTGTCAAGAGGAAAATGAGAAACAAGAGACCAAAAAATGCAGATGAGCTGAAGGCCACTGTCAAAGAAACCTGGGCTTCCATACCACCTCAGCAGTGCCACAAACTGATCACCTCCATGCCACGCCGAATTGAGGCAGTAATTAAAGCAAAAGGAGCCCCTACCAAGTATTGAGTACATATACAGTAAATGAACATACTTTCCAGAAGGCCAACAATTCACTAAAAATGTTTTTTTTATTGGTCTTATGATGTATTCTAATTTGTTGAGATAGTGAATTGGTGGGTTTTTGTTAAATGTGAGCCAACATCATCACAATTAAAAGAACCAAAGACTTAAACTACTTCAGTCTGTGTGCATTGAATTTATTTAATACACGAGTTTCACAATTTGAGTTGAATTACTGAAATAAATGAACTTTTCCACGACATTCTAATTTATTGAGATGCACCTGTAGATGAAACTCAATTTCATCTAAAAAAAAATGTACCCAGTGAGCATTGTGAAAATATTTACCTTTTGAATTTGAGAACTGAACATTAATTTTGCTAAATGAATTTTTTTCACCCGGCTGTGTGCATGTTTACAGGTGATGATGGCGTGCCAGTGATCGGGCCAAAAGGTGAGCCGGGAACTGATGGTTTCCCAGGCAGACCAGGTCTGAAGGGGGACGAGGGGATGCCAGGGCAACCAGGACCACTGGGTTTGAAAGGAGAGAAGGGGGTACTTACTGGGGAAGACGCTTCAGATCTGTATTCTGTTTTCTCTTACACAAAAAGTCCTAAGACACAGCTGGTTCAACCAAACAAACCAATACATTTTAGTAACTCACTAATCACCATGGATGGCGACGAGCTCCTGTCTGATGGTGTCTTCAGAGTACTAATAGCTGGCATGTATTACATCAGCTACCACGTGTCTGCCTCCCAGTCTGCTTGCCTAAAAATTCAGGTGGGGGAGGAGGAGAAGATCAGGTTTTGTGAATCTCCTGGAAATGTATTGGTGACCGCAGGGTCTTTGGTACTGCCACTGAAGATAGATGACACAGTGTCTATACAGACCACTGTCCCTAGCTCTATCGTTAGTAGAGAAACTGACTGCATTTTTACAGGTTTCTTGCTCTTCCCAATGAATGTGTGATAATAAACGTGTGCTCATAAAAAATGATTCCAGCAATCAGACTTTCCTCTTCAAATCTATTTTTCTTCAGATCATATTTTGCATCCACTGCTTGGGAATATCAGATGTAATGTGCTAATTAAAACTATAAACTATCATATTTTTGTTTCTTGATTTGAGTCACTGATTACTTAATCATTTATTTTTCTTAAAATATTTTAACACAAGCACTTGATATAAACATATACATACAAATATACTACATACTTACTGTATATATTTATATACACTCAACTAGCACTTTTTTAGGAACACCTGTACACCTAATTATTCATGTGATTATCTAATCAGCAAATTGTGTGGCAGCAGTGCAATGCATAAAATCATGCAGATACAGGTCAGGAGTTTCAGTTAATGTTCACAACAACCACCAGAATGGGGAAAAAAAAGGGATCTCAGTGATTTCAACTGTGGCATGATTGTTGGTGCCAGACGGGCTGTGATGCTTGTGGTGATATTTTTTTACCCACACAGTATACATAAATACAGTATATATACTGAATATATATACTTATCTATTTTTTTTAAAATATCACCATAAGCATATACAGTGCATTTACAAAGTATTCAGACCCCTTAATTTTTTTTCACATTTTGTTATGTTGCAGCCTTATGCGAAAATGATTTAAATACATTTTTTTCCACATTATTCTACACTCCATACCCCATAATGACAGATTTCTGATAACTTTGAAAATCTGTTAAAAAGAAAAAACTGAAATATCACATTAACATAAGTATTCAGACTCTTTGCTATGACACTTTAAAATTTAAGTTTAGCTCAGGTGTATCCCATTTCTCTGGATCATCTTCAAGATGTTTCTCCACTTTGACTGGAGTCCACCTGTGGCAAATTAAATTGATTGGACATGATCTGGAAAGGCACACACCTGTCTATATAAGGTCTCACAGCTGAAAATGCATATCAGAGCAAAAACCAAGCCATGAGGTCAAAGGAACTGCCTGCAGAGCTCAGAGACAGTACTGTGTTGAAGCACAGATCTGTGGAAGGCTAAAAAAAAAAATTGGCTGCATTGAAGGTTCCCAAGACCACAGTGGCCTCCATAATTCTTAAATGGAAGAAGTTTGGAACAACCAGGACTCTTCCTAGAGCTGGCCGCCCAGCCAAACTGAGCAATCGGGGGAGATGTGCCTTGGTAAGAAAGATGACCAAGAACCCGATGGTCACTCTGGTTGAGCTCCAGAGATTATGTGTGGAGATGGGAGAAACTTGCGGAAGGACAACCATCACCACAACACTCCACCGATCTGGGGCTTATGGCAGAGCGGCAAGACAGAAGCCTCTCCTCAGTGCAAGACACATAAAAAAGCACCTAAAGGACTCTCAGACTGAGGAACAAGTTTCTCTGGTCTGATGTAACAATGATTGAACTGTTTGGCCTCAATTCCAAGCGTCACGTCAAGAGGAAACCAGGCACCGCTCATCACCTGCGCAATACCATCCCAACGGTGAAGCATGGTGGTGGTAGCATCATGCTGCGGGGGTATTGGTATATAAGGATATTATAGAGATATCCTTAATAAAAACCAAGTCCAGAGCACTCAGGACCTCAGACTTGGCCGAAGGTTCACCTTTCAACAGGACAATGACCCTAAGCAAACAGCCAAGACAATGCAAGAGTGGCTTAGGGACAACTCTGTGAATGTCCTTGAGTGGCCCAGCCAGAGCCCAGACTTGAACCCAATCGAACAGCTCTGGAGACCTGAAAATGGCTGTCCACCGAAGGTCCCCATCCAACCTGACAGAGCTTGAGAGGATCTGCAGAGAAGAATAACAGAAAATCCCCAAATACGGGTGTGCAAAGCTTGTCGCATCATACCCAAAAAGACTTGATGCTGTAATCGCTGCCAAAGGTGCTTCGACTAAGTACTGAGTTAAGGATCTGAATACTTATGTCAATGTGATATTACAGTTATCAAAAATCTGGTTTTTACTTTGTCATTATGGGGTATGGAGTGTAGATTGATGTAAAAAAAAAATAATTTAAAGCATTTTAGCAGAAGGCTGCAACACAAAATGTGAAAAGATTTAGGGGTCTGAATGCACTGTATACATCAATTTGATTCCATTATAATCATTATACTTTCATATTTGTATGTTCTTTTTTTAATTGTCGAACTGTAGGACCATTTAAGAATAAACTAGTGGAGGCCAAAAAATACAGAATAAAGAATAATAATTAAAGAAAGAAAAAAGAAAGAAATACATTAATATACATTTTAACCTAAAAATTAGATTTGAATTAAAAAGAAATTCATAGACATGGTATGCAAAAACCCACATGCATTTAACTAGTTCAAAAACGTATTATCCAATAAGAAATGGAGCAATGGAGCAGTTTTTTTAATTATAGAGACAAAACCTTTGACAGGTTGAATTGAGCTTCAACTGTACAATGCATATGAGCATAGTGGACATGTTCAGCACAGTCACGTCAGTCTACGGTATTTATTACTGAAGACTCATTGTTCTCATTGAGTACATCACCTTCCAGGCTTTCTAAATAGAGTAAGAGCAGCCATGGCAACAGCTACTTACTGAGGGGAACAGCAGTTACCAAACAAGCCACTGTACTGCAAGAATGTGACAAAAATCAGTCGCAACTAAAACTGCTCAGGAATAAAATTTATGAAAAAAGAAAAAGCGTCATGCTTAAGGTGAGTTTCAAATTACCACTTTTAACTGTAAGCAAATCAATGTTGCCTCTTCTGTCAAGTGTAACTTTAAAGGAGGCAAACAGTCAGTTATGACATTAAATAATAATTGTGCTTAATTAAGTGCTAGAATCTAGTATAGCTTACGGTATACACAGTATAACTATAATGCATAATACAAAAATTTTTTTTTCAGTTTTAACAGTAACTCAAAGATGAGCACTCATGAAAAGCCAGTCGGCAAACAGCAAAGACCATGTCTAAGAATCCCATTTGTTCATCATCGTCAAACTGATTTACTGTTTCACAAAAATGCTCAAAGGATTACTAAACACCCACAAGCCTTTCCAGTGCTGGGAGAGCTTCCTTCTTTAGCAGGTAACCAGCAGGAGATTTTCATTTTTTCATTCAGTGTGTGTCCACAGATATGTGGATTTCTCCCTGCCATAAGCAACAGCAAAGTCTGTATCAGTAATGAAACTGGTAATTTATCAAGAGATGACACATACTGTGTGACTAAAGCATGTTGTAGCATGCCATTTCAAAGTCTCAAAGAAAAAGACAAATGTTGCTGAGTCTGACACATTCTTTTCTTCAGGTTTGCTGCTTTACCCAGGTAAGAGGGAAAAGATGGTAACAACAACTGAAACTGCATTTGGACCCAAAACATGCCCCAAAGTAGAGCCAAAGAGGATTCTACAGTGCAGTCTAACTCTAGATGGTATGAAAAGTATTAAAAGTTAGGAAAATAATTAAATGTACTAATTAAAATGCCAACATGTGATCTATACTAAATGTATCTGTTAAAATCTTACCCAACCTTCAGTATTTTGGAGATCAATGAACTAGTTATGAAACCCCACTTTTACTATTTTTTACTATTCAGGGGACCAGTGCTTCAATACAACACACAGGGAAGATTACCCCGCTTACACACTAGATGGCATCCCAATTGTGTGGCAAAGCAAAGTCCCTTTAAGAGAGGAGAGGACTGCCCAAGTACAGAGATCTTCTCTTTACCAGCAGGACTTTCCTGCCCCAAAGAGAATCCATGTCAGGAGAAACCAGGTCATACCTCATCCTGACAACCTGGCCATCAACCCTTCAATGAGGCAAGTGTACGACCATTAAACTTAAAGGGATAGTTCACTTTGTGGAGAAAAAAAAAGGCAGTATATTATGGACTGTTAGTCACCTTTCACTTTCATTATATGTAAAATAAAAAAAGCTGCAAAGAAAGTGAATGATGACTCAGGCTCCTCCTTTTGTGTCATACAGGTTTGGAACAACATGAGAATTTTCATTTTTGGGTGAACTATCTTTTTAAAGACCTTAAAATAATGGATAAACTTTGCTTGACTTACATTTACAGGAAATCTAAAACTGAACCAAAGCTATTGTGTCGAAGTAATGAAATGATATCTGTTTTCTATAGAGCTGAATACAGAACAGTGCAAAGAGAGATGTACCCAGGCTGGGACGTCTCTGTTCATGCTCGTCCAGCCCCTGCCCAACTTAAAAGAACAGCTTAAAATAAAGCCTGATGAAGCCTGTTACTGAGAATCAAGGTGCATTTTTAAATTGGATGCATAAAATAATCAAATTAATAGATTTAACTATGCTATTGTACTATTCAACCTGTTTTATTAACATGTATTATTGTTGTCAAGTCTTTTGTGACTGATGCGTTTCCTCCTGTACCACATGGCATTTGAAATAAAACAGAAATAGCTACTGAACACACTCAAGAATAAATAATCGAAGAGCAGTAGAGATTTGCTTAGGATATGACAAAACTCATTTCTCGAGCTAACTGAAAGATTCTGTGTTTGAAACTCATAATTAATAAAAACACACAAAAAAAGTGGACAACATCATGTAGTTTCTGTATCTGTAAAATTGTTCAATTAAAATGGCTCTACAGTTGTCTTAAATATGATAACAGTCATTCTCTTACAACACCTAAGAGACATTTTCAGAAAATCAAGACAAAACAGCTTTGTTAAAAAAGTAACATTTAATAATAAATTCAATTAAGAAATGCATGTTGCTTATAAACAATTGAACAAGTCATTACAAACAAAACATTACTTTCTATATAATCAAACATCCTGAATGACACTTGAAAAAAGAAGTGCCACTTGAACATGTCTCTACATGTCTTCCACACTCCATTTGTATGCCATCTCTTGCACAGCTTTCTTGTCAGCCATTCTGCTGTACCGCTTCTGCTCAAAACCATTGGACCTAAAGAATTATAGGAGAAAGTCATTTAAACCAACCAACAGCATAAATACACTTACCTGCTGTCTCACACTTAATACTTAAAAAAAATACAACTGTCTGATGAATGACAGCTATTAAAACCTCTTACCTGTCAACTCCATCCCAGCGATAACCTGGCATTATGTTAAAACGATTTGGAGGAGGGGGCGGACCCCTATAACAGGGTTTTTCTGGAGGAAAAGATAACATGTAAATGATGACAATGTTAGTTGATATGGGAAACACTTATATTGATATGGGAACAGGTGTGTGCCAGGTCATAAGAAATAATCGGATTCAGGGTTCACCTTTGATTCCCTTCAATTTAGCATTTTTCTCTTTCTTCTTGCGAAGCATGTTAGCCATGGGGTCCCCGTCCCTCTCCTTCTCCCTAAGCATCCGATCCAGGTCCTCATCATCTATGTGTCGTGCTAGGGGCTTCTGAGTCTCCCGCATGGCATCTGCCACGTTCTGCTGCTGCATTTCATCCTGGGCAAGCCTGCAAGAGAATAGAGCAATTCAGAGACTATGCACTCAAAGTCCTTTCGGTACTTGATACTAACAATAAATGGAAAATTAATTAATTACTTGTGCAGTGATATAATGGCTATGTCTGAAACCAAACATATTAGATCATTAAATGGACCTCACCCTTTTCCCCATCGTGCATATTTCTCATCCTTTTCTGCTTTCTCTCCAGCTTTCTTGCTAAGCTCGACTCTCTCTGAGTCTAGGTCACGTTTCCTACCAGACTTATCTCGAAAAACTGTCTCTGCATTTCTGGATTGCTCTAAAAGCAAAAGACATCAATCACATTCAAAAGAGATGCTAGTAAATGCGGAATACTAGAAAAAAAAATTACACTTTCTTGCACAGAACATTTTCAATGGCTGTTCATGAGACCTTCAAGAGGCTGGTTGTGTTTTTCCCTTCTGCGAATTTCTTCCTGCTCTTTCCTCAGGGTGTCTACAGAGACTAGGCCAGCAGCTCCACCAGATAACATTCGAGAGCCCTGAAAGCAAAAATTCATAGCTATTCAAATGAAGTACAAGAAAAGACAAGTCAGGAAAAAAATGAGAAAATTCCAAAATACTAATAATGTCACAATGGCCCATAATTAACCTCAGGCCTTATTGAAAATATTATGTGCAATGTGCAAAACTACACATTTTTAAGAAAGCCCTATAATTAGGCTGATTTCGGGTTCACCTGCTGCCAATTGGGCATGTTTATATTAGACACAGCTAGATGAACAGCCAGACAAAGTGCAAAATAATGACACAGAATGCAGCTGGACTATTTTTAACTTGATGCTTTAAATTAACCATCTTAAATTGCAACACTAGAGGCAGAATACACAAAAAAACAGCACACAATGTGACAAAGGCCAAAGACAGCTGTCTATATTATAAGTTGATCGATAGCGCATTTAGTAATAAAATCCCAGATTCAGTTTATTGTTCAACCAAAATCCTAATAATAACCAGAAAAAAAAAAAAAAAAAAAAGAGGAAGATTTGGTGCATAATGCGGGACTTTTAACTATAAACAAAACAAGCCCAAAACACACAAGGGACTCTTATTTTGAAATGGAGACTTGGCTCCGTTACAATGCTCTCTATGTAAGTATTTACAAAATTAAGCTTTTCATAGCCTATATATTCACCAGATGAAGGGTTTTGTATATCTATATTCTACCAGATGAAGTTTAATGAGGAATACTGTTTATTATTATTATTCACAAGAGAGTAAATATATATATATATATATATATATATATATATATAAATTGGAGACACTTTAAATTACATATAATTACGATAACCGATAGTTCCAAAAAGCAGCTATCTGCACCGATTAATCTGTAAAACCGATATATCGGTCTATCTCTAGTCTACATATGTATGGCTGTAGCAATGGTGCATTAATTTGGATAACTTTTTAAGACACTATTTTTCAAGAGAGGGTTTTACCATGCAAACTGTATAACAGATACAGCACCCTTTTTAAAGCACTGCTGCTAAAATCATCAAAAAAGTCTAGATAAGCTGGTTGGATAGTTGGTTGTTGGATGACTTGTCGGCCACCATAATCCATCCCTACTAAATATGGCCTATATTTAAACTTACTGCATGTCCATCGAGAGAGCGTGTCTTGCGTGGTGGAGACAGGTCAGAGTCAGATCCACGGCTCCCCTGGGGCTTCTTCCTGGGAGGAGAAAGATCTGAATCTGAACCTCTTCCACCCTGGCCTCGCTTTCTGGGTGGAGAAAGATCAGAGTCTGAGCCCTGTCGGCCATGAGGACGTCTGCGTGGAGATGACTGGTCTGAGTCAGAGCCTTTTCTGGTCCGGGCTCGTCTCCCAGGGGGTGGAAGGTCACCTGAGGAGTTGGCTTTTGTCTTTTTGCGGTGCGGGGAGTCTGAAATAACAAATATAAAACAATTTTGCTGCGCATTTCATCAGAGATTTTAATGGAAAATATACCACAGATAAACAGTGTTCACACTTTTTGGTGGAAAGTACCTACCAATGCCTTACTTATAGTTGTCTATGCATATTAAGCTAGAATAGGAGAAAATATTTTAATGTCATAACATCTTTAAGATGTGAAGAATACTATAAGTGAAGTGCTCAGGGAGCAAATCATTTTTAACCAAACTAGTGGTTGTTTCACTGTACCTTTATTGTGCTGCCTCTGCGTTCTGGAGGGTGAGCTTTTGATGCTCTTTCTTGGAGTGGAAGGCGATGGGGAGTCATGTAGTCTGTTTTCTGTTCTGTGTCTCTGGGGTGAAAGATCGGGCGAGTCATGATGACCTCTTCTCTGAGGTGAGAGATCTGGTGAGTCATGGCGAACCCTTTTGGGCGACTGGTCAGGGGAGTCGTGCCGCACCCTCCGTACAGGAGAACCCTCTGGTGAGTCATGCCGTACTCCTTGACCTCTGTCAGTGTCTGAACTAAACAAAGGGACATACATTACACTGTAAGTACTAACGAATTACACTGAATAAGAATGAATGTGAGAGAATGAAGGCAGTTACCTTTGATCTAATTTTGAGTCCTGGCTTTCTTGGGCATCTGTATCTTTTGCTACAATGTGCGACACAAATTTGGAAAAATTAATATTTGCTACTATACATACACACACAAAGGTACACGTACAAGTATGAACAAGTACAAGAACATTGATAAAAACATATGTCTTACCACCCATTACTTTCCATTTGTTGCTGGTTCGGAACGCCTCCAGCTGCTTAACCTCATCTGGCCGTTCATCTATCACTTCTGCAATCTAAAAAAAAGAGGATTTCCAAGCCATTTAACATTGATGCAGAGTGTCACAGCTGGACTGAAATGTACTTTCATGCTAACAATTCCTCACAAAAAGTACTGTGACGAAACCATGGTACAACGACAAGCATCAGACAATGCTTTCTTATACACCTTGGTTATTTTTATGGTACTTCCTAGATCAAAGAATACCATGGTACATTCTCCAAAACATGGTATTGCCATGCTATCGTTGGGAGTACCATGGTATCATTCTTTTTGAATGCATATTCAGTAGGACTTTCAGAATGGTTCAAGACACACCACAACTTCTTCTGTATATTGCTTCTAATTAATCTAGTGATAGTAAAAGAAAACATTTAGTTAAAAAGTAACAACATCCTTCTACACACCACAGGCGCCTCTTCGTCGTCTTCATCCTTGTTTTCCTCTTCGTCATGAGCAGCGAGCTGCCTCCAATCAATGTCATCATCCACAATTTTCATCCTGTTGTTTATAAGGATTTGAATGGATATTAATCAGCTGCTTTTACACTGGACTGACAGCAACCCTGTTGTGTTGGTTTCAAATGGGTTGTCTCAAAACCTAGTGAGCTGCCTATCTAGACACTCTTTTGGGCATCATAGACAAACTCGAAAGTCTTTCGGGCACACTTAGTTTTAAGAAATATAAGCTATGTTCGGTGGTTGTCATGGAAGATAACTGCAAGCTAAAAAAAGAGCATTTCTGTTACGCGTTTGCGATCATATTTACCCGCTCCCTGTGGGTTTCGGCCGTTTCTTCTTAATTTTCTTTTCTTTAGACTTCTTACCAGCTTCATCATTAGATAAATATCGTTTAAGGTAATCTGCTTTAGTGAGCGCAGCACCTTTGATAATGCTAGTGGAAGTAGCCATCTCGTTTATGTCTGCGACATTGAACGGGTGCTGCTGAGGGACAAAAAGAACAAAGCGAGTATGTGCGTTTGTGAATTTATTATACGTAAACACTTCGGTCTTCAGACGTTCACGAATGGTCTGATTTGTTATGTTGTTAAACTTACGTTTAATTATAGATTAAAAAGTCTGCTCAATATTACCAATAATATTATATATTAATATTATAATATACAAAACTGACTCAGCTCTCCGTGCCAACCACAATCTGTCGGTGGATCAACAGCTTTCTGACAGATAGGCAGCAGCTAGTGACACTGGGGGAAATCACATCCGGAACCCTCACTACTGAGTAAGGGGGAGGCTGCAGCATATAGTCACTATTAGCACTGGGCTGCGTTCCATTTCAAATTTGTATCCCCTTCCCTCGCAAACTTGTATTTATTTATTTATTTATTTATTTTTTATTTAGTAAACAGTAACATTTACAATTGTCTAAATATAACAATAAGTATTATTTTACAACATAAATATATAGAAATATATAGAAAAGGAAACAATAACAAAAAATAAGTTGAAAAGAACTGAAAAGAAAAAGCCAGGAATGAAAGAAAACTAGACATAAAAGTGTCTTAAGGAAATTTAAATAAATATCTTGTAAAGCTCGCAAATACTCACAGTTTTTAATGCTCTCTTATTGAAAGAGTCTCTAATATTGTCAATGTACATCATGATTTCATTTAACAAAACCATAAAGTTGATAAATGTAGATTTATGGATATGAAATTTGGCCATAATTATGATAAGGTTAACTAAATGAAAAAAACTGTTCATCTTCTTTTGGATAGTCATTAAAGCCAAATAGTAAATTTTCCCATAATATTGAAAATGTTCTTGAATATGGAATATTCTCAATAATGCATTTCTGCACATATTGCCACTGTGTAACTGAATAGTTGCAATGCCAGAATAAATGTAATGAATTTTCATGATAAACATTACAAAAACCACAATTTGTATTAATGTCTTTTTTGAATTTTTGTAAATAATGATTAGCTGGATAGAATCTATGTATGAGTTTAAATGAAACCTCTCTAACTTTGTTTCTAATATGGTACTTCTGAGGTAGTAACCAAACCATTTTCCAGCATATCGTCTTACCATTTAAAGTAAAAAATAAATAAATAAATACATTTATGTTTATACAATATATTTCAATTGTTCCAAATAAAGTAGTGGTGAGGGGAAATATTATGCTTATAGATTAAAGACCATGACATAAACATTTGTTTATGAAAAGCTGACAATTTTACTGGAATTTTATCTATATTATAATTACACATTGATAAAATTAAGACCACCAAACTGTGAAGAAATTTAATGGGGAATGAAGTTCCAGACAGATATGGGATTTTTTATATGGTGCCTAATCCAGTTGATTTTGAATGTGTGATTCATAGTGGTAAAATCAAGAAAATAAGACCACCGTTTTCATATGTATTCATCACTACAGATTTTCTAATATAGTGTGTGTGGTTTTTCCATAAAAAATTAAAGAGAATTTGATAAATTACTTTGCTAGTTGGATTGTCCAGGTATAAAGATATTGTTGCATATGTTAATTTTGCTATCCCTCGCAAACTTCACTCCGTCTCATGGACTCGGATGTACGTCACTGCTTACGTGTCCACTATTGGCGGAAGACATGCAGTGGGTTTAACTGGAACACCCTAAACCCTTGATCTCTTGGAGCATGTTGAAGGCTGATGTCAATTTGTGGAATTATTTAGTGATTTTTGCTTCTGAGAAAACAATGTCTTTGGAGATTGATATCAGAGGCTTATGTATAATTTTTTTTTTCATTAGAATGAATTGTTAGAAAGGATTACTCAAGATTTACACAAACAAAAATTTTAACATAACAATGAACACATAGGCTATAACTGTGTGATAAACAGTTTAAGGTAGCTACAAGTATTATGCTGTTAAACTTTTCTAAACTGCTTAATTGACATAACTTCACTTCCATCATACATTAGAGTTGTGTGGGGGTGCATATGCTGTCATGTCACAATCGAGTTGCATTATGGAATATGGAGCTGCCTGAAGTGTACATCAGAGTAGATTCGTTCCCTTGGTCAGAATCGAGGGGTTGAGGGTCTGTCAATAGAAACTTCCCTCGCTCACTTAAATGTGCAATATGTAACAATTTTCATGTAATATTTGCCTTTTTTTTGCCAATGTGTGAACGGCTTGTAATGCAATTTAAAAAAATAAGCCCTTCCCGGACTTCCTAGGTTGCCTATTAAAGCCTGTAGACTGATTTTCATGCGAAGGGAGCGGGTCGCTTTTGCCGGGAAAATCCAAAGGATGTGACGTTTATGCACGCTCCCGAGAGCCTTGCCTCAGTGCTTCTCTTCTGCTATTCAACAGTGACAACAAACTGCAACACTAGGTAACGTTATCTTAGAGATGGAATCCAGCAAACGGCCAGCTCCCAGCACAACACCGACTCCTACACAAACTCTGAGTAAGCCAAAAAAAAACAATTTATCTACTGAATCCCATCTGGCTAAGTGGTAACGTGATCGTGGTCGAGTGAAAACTAGAGTAGCGTTTCCCAACCACGGTGTCGCGGCACACTAGTGTGCCATGAAAGATTGTCAGGTGTGCTGTGAAAAATGATCAAATTCCACAAAATAAATAAATGCATGAAAAAAATAATCATAATTTCAGGGATCCAAACTCCTCACCTTTCGGAGAAATTCGCCATTTTGAAACCATAATCGGACACTTTTGTGATTGTGAAGAGCAATGATTAATGTGCAAACGTGTCTGATATTTATACGTGTTAAGGGTTTTTCACATGACACGCGTCAGCGCTGCAGAATACACTGAAGTCTATGAAATGACGCCACTTTACACCAAAGTGTTTTCACACACGTTTTTGCTTCACCAATAATGTCTTTGAGAGTACTAAGCGACAAGAAATATTTAAAAACTGTCCAAATTTGTGAAGAGATATTGAATGTCTCATAATTTCTTTTAATTAAATATTACTTTATCGTTTCCGAATATCAGAGTCCCCAGTTAATGGACTAATTTAAATTCACCAAGAAAACGCTTAGACCTAAACATAAACGAGTCCTTTTATTAATTTCTGCTATCAAAGCAACTGAAAGCTTTTTTTCTCTCTTCCAAATATATGTTTTCAATGTTTATTGTGAACATCTCCCGCTTTTTTACATGGCAAACTCGTAAAATCGCCCCTTCATGATGCTTTCAGCAACTCTTGTCTTGTGGAGGGCAATGCGAGCGCTTGACGCTGACGTTGAACAGAGCGTTGCTGCCTCCACTTAACTTGTGTAAAATGTGCTTTACAATGACAAAATAACATTATTGAAACTCAAAGTTATTATTATTTGTCTATTATTGTGGTCTTTTCTGATAAAAGTCATGCTCAGCAGTTTAAATACTGTAGGAAAATGATACCGTAGATCTGCTTTATGTTTATAATTCTTATACTGAAGTCAGTAGATTTGTAGCCGTGCAAGTTTTAATAAAGAAAAAGGTAAGGACATTATTGAAACTCACTATTATTAGACTATTATTGTCTTTTTGGATGAAAAATAATGCTCAGACTGAAAGAAAACTATAGATCTGCTTTGTTCTTTTAATGCTTAAACACTATAAAACTCTTGGTAGATTTTGGTCATGAACGACTCAAAATGATTCACTGACTCACTCATAGCACATAAGATGCTCATTTGTCGCCACCTAGTGACATCTCCAGAAGGGGTCACTGAACTAACCAGTTAATAAAATTTAAAAAATTTGTGAAACAGAAGCAAGCCTCACCAAAATACTTTTTATTTTGCAGCTAATTCTGCACAATTTTGCAGTTAATTTGCTATACTTGAATCACTAAAATAACTGGAATTGGTGCTTTTAGCTTATTCTTTAAAAAAATATCCCTGGAAAAAATTTTCATGGACCAGTGTTTGTCTCACCTTTTTTGTCCCTCATGAGATTGCATCCCTGTAATTTGCTGTGGCAGTGCAAGAACTAATTTGCAAGAACAAATCTACAAATTAGAAACGAAGCAAATTAGTTGTTTTTTCATTACCCAATTAGTGCTCTTGCCACTTGGGACCTCACACTGCGTACCTATGTGACTTGTGTTTTTTGCATAGTTGAATTTCAAACATTACAAGTAAACACGCTACAAAGACGGACAGAAAACATGGACAAGTTCTTGAAAAGGAAAGCTATTGACGATGGTTATGTGGGATAGTGGTGTGCCGTGGTATTTTTATTCGTAAAAAGTGTGTCGCGGCAGAAAAAAGATTGGGAAACACTGAACTAGAGTGAACATCGGCAGGGCATTTGATTCCTGGAGGGACCTTCATTCGGTTTTGGGGATCAAAACCGACCCTGAATTGGCATTCTTCTTATTGGACAGGTAAGCTTACATAACTGCAAAGCATGTGAAATATAGTGCCATAAGGCATAAGGCCAATCTGTGTAATTTTAGCTAACTTGATCTTGCCTGCTAACGCTGATGAACTGCAAGCTACCTTGCTTCATAACTTTCAAATAATTTCAACGATATTCTCTTTATACTAAAAGTCAGGTATACAGGATAAATTTAAGCAAATACACTTAATTTTTTATTCGTAGTACAACATATGACATACAAAACATACAATAGTGCAACATAACAGTGCAGTGCAACAGTAAACTGTCTGGTATAGTTTGGTAGTATGTAGCTGTATGTGTGTATCAGTATGCTATGTTAGCTGATAAGTAGTTTTAGTTTATTCTCAAAGTTTGTAGTAAAACAATCATTCAGCCTCTTTGTACGTTACGTCATTGTTTTGGTCGAAGCTCGCTCGCGTCCCTATGGAGAGTGTGCACAAGCAACAGGTAGCTGGCTGCAGTTCACTTAAAGGCCACAGGTGTCATTAATAACAAGGGTTTCTGTATCTTACATACTGCACCTTTGAGTGGAACGGACTTCCAAAATGGTGGCAGGGATTCCCCCAAGGGGAAGTGCTTAGGGGAGTTATGTGTGAAGTGGAACACAGCCCTGGTGCTCCTCAGGGATGCGTTCTCTCTCCACTGCTCTTCTCCATGTACACGAATGACTGCACTGCAAAAGACCCCACTGTCATGCACCTGAACTTGAAGTCTGTAGACCACACCACGGTCATCGGCTTCATCCACGACGGTGATGAGTTTTCGTACAGATGGTAGGTTGATCAGATGTCTGTCTGGTGCGGTCACAACAACCTTGAGCTGAACACGGTCAAAACAGTGGAGATGAAAATGGCTTTAGGAGAAATCCTCCCGTACTCTATAACTGTCTGGTTTGGTTCAGCCACCAAATCAGACAAAAGGAAACTACAATGGACAGTCAGGACTGCTGAGAGGATTATTGGTGCCCTCCTATCACCAAAAAAAAAAAAAAAAAAAAAATTCCATGTGTACGTGAGCACACTTGACATTAAAACTCATTCTGATTTTGATATTGTATTATTTACATTCATGCCAATAAAGCTATTTTGACTTGAATTAAATGAATATTCTGGGTTCAATACAAATTAAGCTCAATCAACAGCATTTGTAGCATAATGTTGATTACCACAAAAATTTATTTTGACTCGTCCTTCCTTTTCTTACAAATTACAAAGCAAAAATTGAGGTTACAGTGAGGCAATGGAAGTGAATGGAGACAATCTTTTGAGGGCAGAAATTTGAAGCTTTTAATTATTTTATAAAAGCACTTACATTAAATTCTTCTGTGTAATCTTTGAGCTGAGTTGTTTAAATTGCCGTTGTTGTTGGTTTACAGGGTTTATGGTGTAGGGGATTACAGCTTGGGCCCGTAGACCTGTAGGCTTGGAATGAAGACCTGGAGACGAGGTGTCAATCAAATTAGTTGAATTTTACTGAAGAGAGTAGTTTGCAAAATCAAATAGTAGAAGTCAGCAGTACCAAAGCCTCTGAGTTCGAAGACAGGAGAATCACGCACTGAACTCAGGTCCAAAAACATCAATACTTATAGTCAGATACAGTATCAAGTTGACATTAATGCTTTAGCTTCTAGAATTCTGATTGGTTATAAGCATGGATAACTATAGAACATTTCTGAACATGGTCATCGTGTACATTGTTTATCTCATTGATTGTTGGCATGACGCTTTAGTTCTGTATATAGGCTCCAATGGTCCGAGTCAGGTCCTAGGCCACGGACAGTCTTCCCTTTATAGACAGTAGTAGGTCTCTGAGGTCCAGTTGTCCACCTCTTGACTGCTGTTCTCACTTTACTGAATTCCTGAAACAGAAATACCTTTGGAAAAACACACACACACAGTTTCTCCTATTCAAGGTCTTATACTACAAAGCTTCTGTTGGAGACAGGTCTTATCTTATTGAAACTTAAAACATAGAGATAATTGTACTTTCTCTCACTAGAGCTGAAGTTGTATTCTTATTAACTTGGCAGAAACATTCATAATCAAATGTATGTTGTTGGGTCATGAAGACACTAGAGAAGCGGGCTATGTGACCTAGGCCTCTTAGTCAGGAGACACACTGTCTCCTAAAGCATGAAAACAGATATGGAATGGTCTCAAACTGCTTGTACGAGCATGACACCACAAAGAACACATATTAAGATACTTAGAATAATAAATCATTAGCTCAAAAGGATATATGTGTTACAAAATACTGATTAGTTCCACTAAAATAATTCACTTTAGGTTAAATGCTGATCAGTTTAAATTTAATTCACTCAAAGGATATATATATATATATATATTGAAGAGTGGAGGTGGTAATCCAGGCATCCACCCCTTCAATGGCGTTGCGTCATCATGGTAACTTTTTATCATACTAAAATCATGTTAACACACATATTGTTTATGTCTTGTGGCTATACTTTTGAAACAGTGAGTATTTTAACGTTTACATATTGGTCCCATTCACTTCCATTGTAAGTGTCCACTTCCAATTCTCACTGTAACCCTCTTCTTTTTTTAAAGAATCAAAATAACATTTTTGGTAATCAACATTATGCCACAAATGCTGTGGATTAAGTTTAACTTGTATTGAACCCGGAATATTCCTTTAAGTGAATGCAAACATATAATCATGGATATACATTCATCTTAGAACTCTTTCTCGTGATTTTTACACTTTTGTATTATTGTTGGTAATACTAAACTCTGATGATGGACCAGAAATAAATCTATCATGTACTGGAGAGGAAGTTTATTTATACAATTAATTATTAAATTACATTATTTTTGAGAGAGAGAGTGAGAGAGAGAGATCTGAGTCTGAACCTCTTCCACCCTGGCCTCGCTTTCTGGGTGGAGAAAGTTCAGAGTCATGAGGACGTCTGCGTGGAGGGGACTGGTCTGAGACTAAGTCAGGGCCTTTTCCGGTCCGGGCTCGTCTCCTGGGGGGGCGAAAGTTCACCTGAGGAGTTGGCTTTTGTCTTTTTTCGGTGCAGGGAGTCTGAAATAACAAATATAAAACAATTTGAGTGAGAGAGAGAGAGAGAGAGACATTTGGTGTAGTGAGCAGAATAGCTCATATGTTTTTCCAGTCTTTTACAGTCCAGTTTTGGTGAGCTGTGCCCACTGCAGCCTCAGTTTCCTGTTCTTGTCTGACAGAAGTTGAACCCGACGTGGTCTTCTTTTGTAGCCCATCCGCCTTGAGGTTCGACATTCTGAGATGCTATTCTGCTCACTACAATTGAGTGGTTATCTGAGTTACAGTAGCCACTGAATGTTTTTTTTTTTTGTTTGTTTTTTGGCACCATTCTGAGTAAAATCTAGAGACTGTTGTACATGAAAATCACAGGAGATCAGCAGTTACAGAAATACTCAAACCAGCCCGTCTGGCACCAACAATCATGCCACGGTCGAAATAACTAAGAACACATTTTTGTCCCCATTCTGATGGTTGATGTGAACATTAACTGAAGCTCCTGACCCGTATCTACGTGATGTTATGCATCGCACTGCTGCCACATGATTGGCTGTTTAGAAAATCGCATGAATAAGTAGGTGTACAGGTGTACCTAATAAAGTGGTAGGAGAGTACACATACAGTATATATATAGTTTGGGGTCACTTGCCTGAAAAGTTTCTCATGATCTTAAAAATCTTTTGATCTGAAGGTGTATGTTTAAATGTTTGAAATTAGCTTTGTAGACAAAAATATAATTGTGCCAACATATTAATTTATTTAATTACAAAACTAAAATATTATAAAAAAAAAAAAATAATTTTTTTTTGAAATGGATGACTTGGAAATAATTTTAAAAAGCAGCTAATAATTGCCCAGTATTGATGGGAACTCCTTCAATACTGTTTAAAAAGCATCCCAAAGTGATGCCTCAAGAAGTTGGTTGAGAAAATGTCAAGAGTACATGTCTGCAAATTCTAGGCAATGGGTGACTACTCTGAAGATGCTAAAATATAACACAGTTTTGATTTATTTTTATTTTTTTTTAGTCACAACACAATTCCTATAGTTCTATTTCTGTTCTTCCATAGTTTTGATGACTTCACTATTATTCTAAAATGAGAAAAATAATAATAATAAAGAATGAGTAAGTGACCCTAAACTTTTGACCAGTAGTGTGTGTATGTATGTATATATATATATATATATATATATATATACAGGGTTGGGGAGTAACGGAATACATGTAACAGGATTATGTATTTAAAATACAAAATATAAGTTATGTATATTCCACTGCAGTTACAGTTTAAATCATTGGTATTTAGAATACAGTTACATTCAAAAAGAATTAATTTGCATTTTTTTGTCATTTGTTTCATTTAATATTTAGTCCTTTCAGATGGAAAACATTTATACATATAAATGATGTGATCCAAAGTGCATTTGAACAGCAGTGAAACATTTTCTTATGATGTGTTACATTCATACGAGCAGACAGAGAAGTAAGTTTGAAGTTTGGAGCAGAAGAAATAGAAATAAACCTTGTGTAAATTGTCAGCTTTACGCTAAGCTAAAATGCTATTTCTAGCCATTATACATGCACATGTTACCAGTCACGATAATTTTTTTTATCAAGAAAATTCAGGTTGGATCATAATTTCTTCTTTTTTAGTAAGACTTTTGATGTTAGGACAAAAATCTTATTCTTTTTTGGGGGGGGATTTTCTTCCCCTTTTTCACCCAATTTGGAATGCCCATTTCCCAATGCGCTTAAGTCCTGTGATCGCGTAGTGATTCGCCTCAATCTGGGTGGCAGAGAACGAATCTCAGTTGCCTCTGTGTCTGAGACCGTCAACCCGCGCATCTTATCACGTGGCTTGTTGAGCGCGTTGCCACGGAGACATAGCACGTGGAGGCTTCACGCTATTCTCCGCGGCATCCACGCACAACTCACCACGCACCCCACCGAAAACGAACCACATTATAGCGACCACGAGGAGGTTACCACAAAGTATTTAGAATACGTTACTTACCTTGAGTAATCTAACGGAATACGTTACAAATTACATTTTAATTTGTAACATTCTGTAATCTGTAGTGGAATACATTTCAAAAGTAACACTCCCAACCCTGTATATATATATATATATATATATATATATATGTTGTGAGGAGGAGGAGGGCGTGGCCGGGCCATGATGGAGTGCGGCCAGCGCTGAATCAGCTGATCAGCGGGAAAGCGAGATATACATATATATATATATATATATTACAGAATTGTCTGGAAATGTCTTTTTTGGTCTAATAATACAAGTACCCCTTCTCAGTTTGCTCTTTATCTGTGAGGCATCTCATTATTGGCAAGACAAAGGTTAAGTTAGGAATAGCATAAGAAGAACCCAAGCACAATTACACTGATTTTTATTTTTTCATACTTTTATATCTTACAAATAATTTAAATTGCTATCAAAAGGATGCTTGTTTTATTATCGACCTATGATTTTTAAAGACACAACCTTGTGTTAAGCCAAGGGTTTTCAAACTTTCTGATGCCAAGGACCTCCAAATTTGATGATGCCTGTGTGAGGGAACCCTGTGTAAGAAAAGTACTAAACATGATAATATAAAGACTTCTTGTTTGCTAAATTTAATTTCTTGGCTTTTATGTTGTCATTTTACTAAAGCCATAATAAATTATTAAACTATTATATGGAAAATATTTACTTCTTATGAAGTTGACAGTGTATCTTTCTTATGTTGGAGTGATATGACGTATGCTTATGGTGGTAGATGTTTAAACCAGAAAGAGAACATTTTCAATTCAATTCAATATAAAAAATTATATTTTATTTTAAATTTGTATGTTTATTGTAAAAGTATACAATAAAACGATACATTTTGTTTCAAAGCAGCTTTACAGAGTATAGTGAATTACAACCCTTATTTCTTACAAATAAGAATATTTTAATAATTTTAATTACAATAAAATAATCATGATAAATCTAATGATTTCAGATTGAAACTGCAATAATGTCAACATTTTTACACTTTTTTTCTCTTAATTTTTTGTGGACCCCCTAGCACCCCTTGCGGCCCCCTTGAGTCCCCGGACCCCAGTTTAAAACCCCTGTGTTAAGTCACTGTTATAACAAACCAGCTCCAAACTGTGAATAATAATATCCTTTTATCTTATCTTTGCCAGAGATAGCTTAAAGTACAGCAGTAAACTGTACCACTATATTAGTTACAGTGACTGTACAATGTATAATGATGTGAAGATGATTTTAGATGATTTTTGAGTGTCAAAAAGATGATGACAATGAGAAGCACAAATATCAACATTGAATTATGTACACTTGCACTGTGTGGTGAAAATACATTTCATTGTCTAAATCGTTTCAGACTGAATCTTTTATTCATATTCACATGCTTCTCTCTGTTAAATCAGAAAACAGCACCTGGTACATTTGACAGATGCATGTTGCAATGAAACATGCTAAATTAAATTAAAAGTCGGGTCTCTTGTTATAATGTGTGGCCTTGAGGTATTTCCATAATGATAGAGTGCATCTCTTAATCAGCTTTTTGTTCAGTCTGAATTTGTCATCTGTGAGGTAAGCAACATATTCCTTTCCTATCTCTTAAAGACATTTTTGATTTGAATATGATGAAACAACAAACCTCTAATTCTTCTCACCAGCAACCTTTTAACTGTTAGGTTTGCATTCTGGAATCATGTGGGCAGAGGATGACATGTATCCAGGGGTGCCATGTCTCCAAAGTTATACAGAACCTGTGAATGGTAATGTATACCTAATGTATCACGGGACCTCTCTATGTAATGCACAACAGATCAATGCCTTTGGCTTTCGGCCATCTGGACATGGCATGCTGGGACGTGATGTCTACCTCGAGAACTCAACAAGGCCAGCAGATACCCTCTTAATCTGTGTGAGCATGAAAGGGTTGTTATAAGACTTTTGGTTGATGTTGGAAGAGTAAAAAGAATAGATTATCAGGGTCATCCACTGCAGAATACCTGGCATGATCATGGGTATGACACTGTGGTATGGTGCCAAGCGGCCTTGAAGAAGACTGTGTTTGGGAGCCAAGATGAATTCAGATCATCAACATAATTTGTCCAAGTGTAATGCTACTAACAATATTAATAGACAAAAATTTAATGTTCAACCAAGATGCTTCTTTTCAAAGAATAAAAGAGACTACTCGTACTGTTCTTGTTTTTTTTTTTTTTTTTTGGTCTAATTTATCTCTGTATTTTTAAAGGTGATTCTTTAATATTTTAAGTTGAATATTTGCACAGTGCAGTTTGTTCAACCTTACACATTGCCTGCAAGCCAAACATGAAATACGTTGGTACTTCTTTTTTCTTCTTCTTCTTTTTTATTTATTTATTTTTACATAGTAAAGCAATGTCAAGCTATGTATGTTAAATCCAGGTAACTATACTAAACTACTGAAACTACTGAAAATATTATTAGGTTAGTTAAAGGGATCTCAATAAGCCAATGAGGGCCAGAGATCATACTGACTAAATATTTAATTTCAAGGGTTGTAAAAAATTGGATAAAATATACACTTCCTTTTGCCAGTTGATAGCGATATTTTAAGTCAAATAAATGGTGATCCAGTGCAGATGCATGTTTGATACTTGTGTATAGTGCAAATTATTATAAAATAAATTATTGTATAACAGATGAAATACCAATAATAAGATCACATATAAATGAAAATGTCAAAAGTAGGGTAGAAAAGGAAATGATGAATCTGTGCACTGTTATAAAAAGTAAATAAATAAAGAACTGTAGACCATGTAGTTTTTCAACTAGAAATTTAAAATTACTTTTAATTTATTTTAATCTATTTTTTGATCACATAGCCTTTTTCTTAATTACCATAAAACCACGTTCTGTTCTGCCCTGTTTTTTATGCATGTGACCACATGCTTTTGTTTTGTTTACTTTTTTGTACAAAAAGTAGCTAACTACATTGAAGCATATATATATATATATATATATAAATTAAACATACTTTCTAATGTGATCTGAGTTATGCCTCAAATACAATCACACTTCATATATTTTTGCCAATCTTATTTGGCACTTGGAGAAATCTCATAGAATAAAACATTTACACGTAGTCATTTAGCAGACGCTTTAACCAAACTGACTTACATATGAGGAACTTAACAAGCATTTTGTCATACAAAAGTCATCAATATCTTCAGTATCGCACTGCCAAATTCCAAGAGTAGCTAGAGTAGTACACTGTAAAATCTAATTAGTTGACCTTACTTAGATTTTTCAAGGCAATGGGTTTGCATGCTTTAAGTAAACATACTTATTTGGTTCAAGTAAACTGAATGTTATTTTTTAAGTAATGTTAACTAGTTACAAGTAATCTTAACTCATCTATGATTAAAGTATTGTTGCTTTGATTTAATTATTTAAATTGGGTTATAATATGTCTTATACAGAAAGATATGAGGGATAAGGGAAATTATGAATAGACTCTAAGTTAGCCATATGGCACACTGGACTCAGTACTTCATAGTGCACATAAATCTGCCCTCTGTAAAGTACAGTTGAGTAAAGAAGAATGGCTTAAACTAAACAGGCTCAAATTTCACCAGAGGTAACACTTATCACCCTCATGTTGACTTCACAAAAATCTCAATTATCAACCAGCTACAACAAAACAACAACAATAGTCATAAGAATTAAAAACTAAATACATTTTTAAATAAAAAACTATTATTTCACTACATAAGTTACCTTGTTTGGACCAAACAAACATAATTTATTCAAGCGCAAGGGTTTATGGGTATTCCACACAGCCGCAATTTTGTACTTGGTAATTTTAAGTTAGTAGTACTTGAAGCCAAATTTTAAAGAACTTATGTATTTGAGTTATGATTCCAAAATGTGACATTTCAAGTAATGTTTAATTAGGACCACTTAAATGTTTTTATTAATGACAACTTCAGGATTTAGAGAGTAACTGTAACTTAATTTAAACTAGTAAGAATAGTAGAAAGATTAAATTGAGTAAACTATTTTTTATAATTTGAGATTACTATTAGTGTTTACAGTGTATAGAAGCTAGCGCAGAAGAAAGAAACCTAAAGACAAAAAATAAACCTAAAAACTTTTTAAATGTTCCAGTATGACTGAAATTTTGCTGATATGTAATTTAACAAACATCTAAGCAACCACACTACAGTTTGCTCACTCCAAAATATGCTTCAGGCTGTCAGAATTTACTTAAGAGCTTCTCATACTCTCAGCATCACCGAATGTGAACAACCTGGCATGATCATGGTTATGACACTGCCTGGTGCCCTCCAAACAGTGGCATAGTGCCAAGTGGTCTTGAAGAAGACTGTGTTTGGGATCCGAAACGAATTACTTTCATTGATGAAATTCCACTCTGTCTTCAAAATACAGAAGATCCAGTTGAGGATAAATCTACACAATGTTCCATGGCACAAAAAAGGAGGATGCAGAAAAAATCAAAGCCTTTGGTTTTCGTCAATCTGGTGGCATATTTGGACAAGGTGTCTATCTCAGCCGAGATCTAAACAAAGCCAGCACAAAGATTGATCATGATGTACCCATACAACAGAGAAGTGTTCTGAGAGTGAAGATTAATGTTGGGAAAGTAAAGAAGATTGACAATCAAGGTCACCCAATGAAAGAAAACTGGCATGAGCATAGGTATGACACTGCCTGGTGCCCCCCAAAATGTGGCATTGTGCCAAGTGGACTTGAGGAAGACTGTGTTTGGAATCCGAGATGAGTCACAGTCATTGATGTAATTCGTCCAAAGTAAAGAGTATGTGGTGTTTGTTTTGAGCAACAAATATTGGAGAGTGAGTAGCAGGAAAATGATATTTTATTGAGAATTGTGCAGTCAGTGCGGGCAATGTCCTACAATATTTTCATAGGCTGAAGCTGGACAAAAATGTTGATCTAACATGTATTTGCGTGTAGATTCTAAGTATTTCACATTTCCTAGTATCTGTAACTCAAAAAATACAAATCTCTTCTTCAGTTTCAAGTGAGAACCTCACTGTCCATGCGTATGGTAGTCAAATACTCTCAACTTACAGTACAAAGGCTTTTTTTCAAGTCATTGTTATGTTTGTTATTCTAAACAGATGTGTAAACTTCCTGGCTGAACTAGCAGTTGTTATTATGTGTTGGATATTTTACAGTGTAGGCAATATCTTTTTTTACCCCTCAGGTTTTTATTTGGAACAAAAAACTAAATCTTGGTTTACTGTGTACTGTAGTATTAATAAGATTAAGATGTTTGGACATTATTCTGAGCTGTCATGGATCCATGAAGTAAATATGAATCTATACATCTATGGAAAAATGGGCAAAAGCAGGAATGAAATCTAACTGGTTTCCATGAGCAAGTCAATGGAATATCAACGGATAGAGTAATTTAATGACACTGTAGAAGATGTAATTAGTAGTTAGTAATTAATTACTTTTTTTTAGAGTAACTTACCCAACACTGTCCGCAGGCTACAGTCTCACACTAGACCTCATTTAGTATCTGTCGGGTTATAATTATTATTTTATATTGTTTTATGACCTGCCATATGTATGACATTTTAAGTAAAGTGTATATACTGTTTGTCAAGAGATAAAAATATACTTCGCAGATTGAGCAGACTGAAAATTCAGCCAACTGAATTGGGATATTCATATAAATATTGGGAATTTATTAGTGTTATACATACAATATCGTATAAAATTAGATTTCACTAAGCAATCACTATACACCCTTCATTTTAAAAGTGGGTTCACGTACTTAAACTGCCCAACTGAGCAGTAATTACGTGCAGTACACAGTTTAGTAAATTATATTTATTTAAAATATCCTACCTCTTCTGCATTACATTCCCTTGCACTATCTGTATATAACAGTTTTGTATTTGTACATACGTATATATATATATATATATATATATATATATATATATATATATATATATATATATATATATATATATATATATATTCAGTCTTATTGTGTATTTCTATATACTTATATTTTCTATTAGCTTTTTTTTAAATATTTGTATTATCTCTGTCTTGTTGTTGTAATGTTTGTGCACTGGAAGCTTCTGTCACCAAAACAAAAAAATAAAATAAAATAAAAAAATAAAATTCCTTGTATGTGTAGGCATACTTGGCAATAAAGCTCATTCTGATTCTAATTAATAATTAGAATAGACTACATTTTCTATGGAAATTTGAGTCAGATTACTCTCTGCTCAGACTGAATTCATCAGAGAAATAAGCAATCGACTGTACTCTGACACCTACTCAGCTACACTTAGCTACGTCATATGTTATTGTTCATCAACCTGACACTTTTGATCTTTTCTCTTGAGACTCAGTCTGTCACAGCTATGTACATAGTTTCTGACTAGGTGGAGCATTTACAGGAAAACAATCCTTTATGGCAGAAACGAAACTTAAAATATATATTTGAAGTTGATAGTCCTTCTTGTCATTTCAATTTTATTGGAACATTTCATTTAAAAATATTTATTCAAATAATATAAAAACAATAAAATAACAAGAAAAATTTGAATTAATAAGCATTACGCAGGTCACATTACTTGTGTACTGTTTTTCATTATACAAACACGCATACTTCCTTATATACAAAGGTTACTCATAAAATACAAAACAGAACATGAAACAAAGATAAATGCCATTCCTGCTTGTTTTCATAAAAGCTTGACAAATGTCATTAAAACCTAGAAACAAATCACACCATATTTACTTCAGAATTATCAATAAATTGGTCTTGGAGAAACATTAGTAAGACTCTCTTTGCTTTTGGATGTTGGAGAACTTTAAAAGGCAGCCACAGTTTAATCAGATTTGATTAATTTGTTTTTTGTTTTTATGAAGAGAAACTGAAAGTCAATGTAATAACTTCCGTGGACACACCCTGAACAGTACGCCGTTTATAAACTAGCTTTCAGAAGGTCTGCATTCAGAGTTAGGAGCAACATCAGAGGTAAGCCTAATTTGTTTTGGTTTATAAAGCCTATCAACCTTGTAACAACCAATAATATTTTTATACTGTTGACATTTATTTAATTTATACTTTTTATCTCTCTCCCTCTCTTCTCGTGATCTGGTAACCTGAGTTTTCACAATAATTTGAGGATATTGAGAATATTTGTATTTTGTCCAGGTGCAGACATGTGGGCTGAAGA
Source organism: Myxocyprinus asiaticus (assembly GCF_019703515.2). NCBI lineage: Eukaryota > Metazoa > Chordata > Actinopteri > Cypriniformes > Catostomidae > Myxocyprinus > Myxocyprinus asiaticus. The sequence goes on along the minus strand of NC_059381.1, from coordinate 18,201,321 downwards.
TGACTTGGGTCCAAATGTTCCACCATGCCTTAATAGTTGCATAGCACCAACTGAAGGAAAAGTCTACAGAATGTATCATGGCACATCCAGGGAGGCTGCTGATCACATCAAGGTCTATGGCTTTAAACAGTCTTCTAAAGGGATGCTTGGGCCTGGTGTCTACCTCAGCCGAGATCTAAATAAGGCCTCCAGATACCCCCTGGATCTACCAGTTGACCAGAGAGTGGTTCTGAGAGTGAAGGTCAATGTTGGGAAAGTGATAAAGATCAACTATCAAGGTCATCCATTGCAGAAAACCTGGCATAAAAATGGATTTGACACTGCCTGGTGCCCACCAAACTGTGGCATGGTGTCAAGCGGTCTTGAAGAAGACTGTGTGTGGGATCCAAATCAAATCACAGTCATTGGTGAAATTCGTCCAAAGCAAGGGGCGTGTGTTGTTAGGCATGAGCATTATTAAAATACCCCTGAAGAGTGTTTTTTTCTTGATGATCATTTTATAATGTATGTTCTTGTCTTGAAGCTGGAAATTAATAAATGAAAAAAAATTTATGCACAAATCTTTAAATTGTCTTTTATTTATGTTCCTTATGAAATTAACAAAAATGAAATAAAATAAGCTGACTGTATTGCTAAAAGCTGCTTAAATTGTTAAATAAATAAATAAATGGCTCACTTGGTAACAGGCCCGGTTCCAGATTAAAATCACTGAGGGTGCTTCTGAAAATAGTGGGGGTGCTCTGTATAAAGTGGAGATGTTTTGTAATTATACATTTCTTAAAATATATTAAATCATGTTTAAATCTACTAAAACAACGGAAATAACAGTTTTTTATATACAAAACATTTATTGCTTCGTTTTTTCCACATGATCTGTCGCTGAAAATGACAGCAAAATGCTGCGTGTGCAGATTAGGACATACTGATTTGCACAATCATACACGTTTATAAGTTTTGAAGCAGCAATTGTGTGTTTACAAACTGCAGGGATTTTTGTGTGTTTGATGGGATTCAAGGAGGTCTGCTTGCCAATTTACAGTATTAGACTTACATATTCAATTGACCAGAGGTGTGCAATTGTTTTGGTACAGGGGCCACATCAGTTGTTAAGTAGAACATGGAAGAAAGAAGATAAAAATTTTACATAGTTGTATCTTTTAATCCCAGAAGTAGTAGTGCACTCATGCACTCAATGAATGATGCACAGTTTTCTGAAGTGTATACAGACTGATGGGACTATTCTGCGATTGCTTCAAGTTTTGCTGCTACTTTTCTATCACGTGTTAGTAAAACTGAATTAAGACTGAGTATCATTATTAATTGTATATTTTTACCATATTTAGTATTCAGTTTAACACTCTACATCAGGAGTCTGGTTTAATAGTAAAATAAAATATACGGAAATTATAGATTCTAAAATCTTATTTTAATATTGGCCGCAAAGTGGATAAAGCTGTTTTATTCTGAAAACATTATCAGCTCGTTTACACGCTCATGGGTCATGATATGGGTCTCATCAATGGTTTATTTGGCATCCCATTCAGCACACTACTGAATAAAACAGGCTTCATGACACTGATAAATGATTACTGCCATAGTAACATTCGCATACAGGTGTGAGTGACTTCAGCATTTTCAGCAGACTTCAGAACTGGTAGAACCGGGCCTGCTTGGTAAGCCGGATAAGCAAGATATTTTGCTTACAATAGATAGAAATAAAAAGAAATAAAAACATCTTGCTCTCGCTACTTCTGAAAGAAAGTAGAAGAAAGAAAAGTTTTCTTACACAATGAATTAGAACATTTAAATATATTGTAGGCTTCACTCATTTAATGATCCTCTCCTATTTCTTCTTTCTCTTTTAATGAAATTGGTATCCTGAACACTTTGATCTTTTTATTGAAGAAATTTAAGCCAACATTAGCTACGTAAAAACAATCTTAGGTTTGGACTTGACCAATCCAACTGGTGGTTTACGGTCTCAGTCAATACAGTCAGTTTTCATTCATTACTGTTTTTAATAAACCAAATTAAATTGTAACTGTCAGTGGATGTACATCAGGAGCATTTCATTTTGTGATTTCACTGGCTTGATTATCTTGATTGTACTGCATTATCAACTTAACATTCAGACGCCATATTGTACATGCAAATAGCTTCTGACTGGACGGGGAACTAAACAGAATCCCAAACAGGAAGTGACACACTAGAAAAATATTTCCATGGGCATTTTTTGTTGTTTTTACAGTATGTTTCAGGTTTTATGTGCTTTTCTGCCTGGCTTTTTTTTTTTTTGGGGGGGGGGGAGATATGGGTTTCTCCTCTACACCTCCTTCTTAAGGGGTTTTCCTCTCTCTTAGGAAGTCTTGTGCTTGATTACAGTGAGCATTGGCCTAGTCCCACACGTACCAAACTGTGACAATTATGAAAAATGCTATACAAATAAACCTGAATTGAACTAAATTGAATGAAGAATTGATCACATTCAAGCTCTGAATTAAATTTAACAGGTCTCATCATTGAGTGTATCACATCCTTAAGTAGGCTTGTACCGTATGCTGTATAAAATTGGTTTGCACCAGTGGATCACTTCTCTGTGCTCTCCTTTGTATTGTGTACTTCTGTACGAAAATAGTTAGCACAAATGTCTCAGTAGTATAAAATTCTTCAGGGGAACTTTGGGGAAAGTGAGTCTTTAAGTTTAAATACTGTATATTGAAATGCTTTAAATGCACAGAGACTAACTCTCTGAGCAATAAAACACAAACTATTTACCTACTATAACTAAATTTCAGAGGCACAACACTAAATTTCAAGAGTAAACCAGAATAGTTCAAAGCAAGAGCAGACATGTAAAGGCAGAAGAAGAGAGAAAAGATCATTTTTAAATAAATAAATAAATATGAATATAAATTAAGTGATCAAATGATTAGACCAAAATGTTTACAAAAAATCTGGTGATATGAAATTAAAATACAACAAAGAGATTAGGTGAAATTTACACTATTATCAGTATTTATTTTGATAATGTTAAACATTACAGTGATAAATCTGATCTTTCATAAGGATTTGGTACAATCTGTTTCAAGCATGTGAGGAGTTATCATGTGATAATATACTACAAGACTAGATATAGTCAACTTTTTTATCAAGAGGATTAATCAGAACAAATTAAAAGCACATTTACTGATGTCCTTACTGTTCCTGGCATGATTAGCTGCATATCCATATTTTGTATTTAATATTACAGTTTTAGTTTACCTAAGAACACAACACACAATTAATCATGATATCCAGTGAAAATCCCATTTCATGTATGGTCTCATGAATATATAGAACATAAAAATCGTACTTATCTGTGAACATTTCTGCAGTGTTGGTTTCAATTATCAGTTATAATTACGTTGCATATATATCTGTCGTTATATTGTCAGATAAACGATACATGTATTCAGTAGGAATAATAAACTCAGCTTTTTTGGCAGACATGCTTATCCATAAAGGGGCATATGGATGCTTTACAGGACCAGCATTTCTCTACTGTGTGTTTATCCAGTGTCTGCTGACCGCATCCTTTACACTGACTCAGATTTTTCCCATCCGGTTTCTGCAACTGTCCTTTCTGCTTTATGAGACTCTCCAGGGAACTCTTAGTACTGGAGTCTGTGCAATGTGCTATTCCAATCACAGTGAGTCGCTTTGGGTCCCAAACACAGTCCTCCTCAAGACCAACAGTGGCAGGCAACCAGGCTGTATCATATCCATGCTGATGCCAAGTGGTTAGCAGGTTCATGCTTTGGCTGTCAATCCTCTTCACTTTCCCCACTCTCACTCGAAGCTTGAACACAACTCTGTCATTAGGAGCGCAGAATGCTGGGTAACTCATGGCTTTGTTCATGTCCCTACTACAATAGACTCCAGGACCCAGTGTTCCCCCAGCAGAGGGCTGGAACCCTGATGATATGATAGCTGAGGCATTGCTTTTGTGTGTTCCATGGTACATAATATAGCCATGGCTCTTTTTGGGTTGTTGGCCTGGTTTAAGATGCTTTGATTTGTCACAGTATGTCTGCCATCCACTGAATTGTACTGGCATACTGGCACTTATCCAACACTAAGAACTACTGAAGTATATTGAATTTGTCTTTCGCTCCTTACTGAGCCCGCAGTTCCTAAACAACAGAATTTAAACATACAATTATGAGTTAACAGTCAAATTAAACATTGAAATGTTACAATCATCCTTTAAAAATGTCCCCATAGCCAACATATGAACATTTTAAAGGAATATTTCAGGTTCAATACAAGCTAAGCTCAATCAACAGCATTTGTGGCATAATGTTGATTACCACAAATATCCCTCCTTTTCTTAAAAAAAAAAAAAAAAAAGAAGAAAGAAAAAATCCTGGTTTGTGATCGATTAAATTAATAAATGGCAAACAACTGATGATTAATTATTCAATAACATCCCTCATATACACATCTATTTCTGTGTCAACCTCTCTGCTCCCCTAATGTAAGAAACATTCAATTAAATGATCCTCTCTTAAGCACCACCAGCTCATTAACATAGAATTGACATGTTGGCTTTGAAAGTGAAAATAAAAATTAAAAATAAAATTAAAACTGAACTTTGCATTTTAATTTTAATTCTGTCACCTTTATTTATTTTTTTTATTAATCAAATGTTTTGGAAAAAATTAATTTGCAATTGACCCATCGCTAAGCTCCACCCCCCTTGGTAACCGCGGCTCGCTCTGACAAGCTTTGCAAAACTTCCTCTCCAGTTAAATCACCAAGTGATTGAAATGGAGACATTTATTTGTAAAAGAATTTGTTAAATTACACAGTAATGTGATTAAAAACTGTGGAAACGGAATCAAAATTGAGGCAAATGATTATCTTAATGTGTAATTTAATGGCGATTACACACCTAATAACATCAATGTAAGTGAAAAGAACTTCTTATAGCATCTCATCACACACTCACTATGGTGCTGTGAACTCTTTATTTACTATTGCATTTACTAAGACCTGAATCAATACATAAATGAATTCATGTAAAGTTATTAGCTTTAATTTACCTTGGAGCAAATGTAGGTGTCCTTGCTGATGTTATACATGTTTATTTGGGAATGAGGGCTGACACAGTTTAATCAATAGCATGCTCTTTTCAAGATTTATTTGAAGATTTTTTTTTAAAGAATGAAAAAACAGTGTGTATCCTCTCTAGGTACCTCGTGTCACTATTTCAAATGACCCAGCAACAACGTTTTTTTACATTTGTTGGATCATTTCAATAAAATTCCTCATAAAACTATTCAAAAATACACACTGCTTTACACTCTCACTGTGAAATCGTAAGGATTCATGCAACTTTTCTAAATTTGGCTAAAATTTGTATGATATCGTACGACTGCACTTGTAACTACAGCCAATGACATCACTGGACATCGTTTCCATCTAATAAGCGACAATCACTTGCTTCTGTCACACACAACAGCATGTTTACAGACTCTACTGATCAATTAGGTTTAGAAAAGGGGTTTGGGAAAGGCCATAATATTAATAAGCATGTCGTGCATGGAACTCGTGCTTGTGACAATAGGAACTATTGTTGTGTATGCTGTTGCAGCAGGTGCCAGTTTTTAAGAGTGCACCGGAAAGAAACTGTCCCAGAGAATGTGAGTGCATGAGTGTAGAGTTCCGAGTTTAACTAAACAGTCCATTTATAATCGTAAATATCTGTCTTTACTGATTAGAAGAGGCAGAATAAAACAGCGCTTCCGCATTAGGCATTTGCACAAGATGAAATCGTATGAATTTATGTGAACAAAATCGTACGACATCATACGAAATAGCCATCTCCTAAATATGTACGGATTTTCATGAGATCGGGTTGAAGGATCAATTTCTTTTTTCAAACTTTCCTTTTCATTTTAATACTGGCTGTCTTGCCTCAAGATTGCAGTGTATGGAATGTCAGATATTTTAGTTTTAATTTGACAGGGACAATGCATTGTCACTGCAAAAATGAAAGTGAAAATTGATTCATTTAATTTGATTTTGAAGACACTTTGTGGAAATGAACTGGTTAATGAGGTTTTCATTTTCATTTCTATCACTGCATTAATTTATTTAAAAATGGCAGGGAAAATGCCCCATACTAGTTCAAACCTGAGCAGTGAAGAGACTGAGTTGTGCTTGATGCTTTCACTTCTTTTGGAGCTATTTTCGCACAAGCTAACTGACCAATATGCCTGAATCTTACGTTATTTAATACTATTTTGTTTGTTAAACTTTTATTAAACACAATTAAATTATTAAATGTAATTTAATTTAATATAAATATAAAATATAAAAATTTAAATTAAATAAAATTATTCATTCCAAGCAGCATCGGTATGCCATTTTTTTCATGTGTCCTCAGAATGACCCCTTAAATAAGTGTCTCAAATTTTGTGATAATATCTCATTCCGTCCAAGAGCTATAACTGTTTAAGTAAAAGTGGCCACTCCCACTGCTTACATTTTGGTGTAGCTTTGCGATGTTGAATCGAAAGTTAAAACTTTTTTGATAATTATTAATAATGGGACTCCAGAGAAACTTTCTGCACTTGTTTGGTTCCGATTGGGTGAACGGACTAGTTAATATAGCTGCTAAAAGATGATTTTGTTGATGGCGGCCATGTTTTTCAAGGTATGTGACTGTCCTAACAGACCTTGATGGCCCCTTAGACATAGACACTGCATGCAAAATTTAAAGTCGATCGGCCCAACCGTTCCATAGTTAGATTCATTTTAATGCGCTTTACTATTATAGCGCCACCAGAGGTGGAGAATGCACAATTGTTTTTATGTGTCATTAGAATGACTCCATAAATATGTGTACCAAATTTGGTGGCAATATCTGATTCTGTTCAAGAGTTACAACCATTTTAGTAAAAGTGGCCACAGCCATTACAAACATTTTGGTGCACCGTTTGACGCTAAATTTGAATATCAAAATTCCATTGATAACTTTTCATTTTGGGACTCCAGAGAATCATTCTGCACTGGTTTGGTTCCAATCGGGCGAACACCTAGGACTAGTTCGAAAAAGTTATCTTTTAAAATAACCTCAAGTATTTATTGAACATTTTGTTTCACACCAATGGTACTTACAGCAAAGTTGTTCAGAATGAGGAGATCTACAATATGGTATGAATAACGTGTTTCTTGTGAAGCACAGCAGTATTTACAATGATTTACATGCACGTAAAACGCGGTATGCCTCTCGTGGCCAATTTTTTTCACATTTTACACAGACATCTTGGGCCAAGAGACAAATAGGCCTACCCAGTTTAGTTCGGACCTGCCATATTTAACACTATATAATAGCTGCTGAAAGCTGATTGGTCGATGGCGGCCATGTTTTTAAAGATATGTAACTGTCCTCGTTCACCTAGATGGCACCTTGGTCAAAGACACTGCATGCAAAATGTGAAGTCGATCGGACCAACCAAAGTTATTGCCATTTTTAATTTTTTTAATTATTATAGCGCCACCAGGAGGCAGAGGTGTGCATTTTTGCATGTCCTCAGAATGGCTTCATACGTAAGTGTATAAAATTTGGTGATAATATCTCAATCCATTCAAAAGTTATAACAATTTTAGTAAAGGGCCACGCCCACTAAATACAGTTTGGCGTACCATTTGACGAGAAATCAAAATTTCAAAATTCCTTTGGAATATTTTTGCAGCACTTCGTGCTTGGACTCCTAAAAATCCTAACAAAAAGGGGCTTGAACCCCTAAATAACATAACACACCATTGCTGGAATTTAACTCTAACATGCTACTATTCTCATCGGGTTATTTGGAAGGAACCACTTTTTTCATTTTTAATTTAACATTTATAATGCGCAGTTCCTCAGAAGACGAGACGTTAATAGTTTTGTACGTATCTAAATTCCTTGCGAGAAGCGTCTCCATTTTAGACAGGTTAAAAAACAAAAACAAAGACAGTTTCCCGAGATCAACCTTTCACCACGTAGGCTGTTTTGTCGTTGAAAAACCTAACGTTTACTAACCTTGTTTGTCTTAAGGACTTGTTTGAGAGAGACACCGTCACTTCTTATACCTTGGTTTGCATTCCTCAGTGCGTTATGGGCCGACTAATCTCACTTAAAAGCACACATTTGACTTGGGGAAGCTGCTTTCACTTTCATTTCTTAAACACATTCCCAGTGACGCCAAGGCCTGACTCTGCACACAGATACCAACAAATTTAGACGATACCTGTTAAATGTATGCAAGTTAATTTGACAAAAGATAAGAAAAACTCAGTGATACATCATATTTTATTTGTAAACAGACAGGATGTGAAAATTCCATTGCTGAAGCTCAGCTATATGATACATTATTAATACTGCATTTACAACACAATATAATATAGTTGCGATTATAAAATTAAATGCATTATTGCAGTGTATGAAAGTAGATTCTTAACAAACTGAGTTACTTCTGTAAATGTGATGAAACAACAACAACATAAATTACTAATTAATGTTTAAATACAGAAAAAGTGCCTGAACTCTAAAGTCAGTTGGTGCATTTCATTGAAAGCATGTTATTTCATGAGGCTATTAGATAGCAACTGTACTGTCATTTTATCATTATTCTCTGGGGAAGTTATTTGCTAACTCTACTACAAAGTCACACCACTGATTGAGCTAACTTTCTCCTACAACAATGCTGACAGACACTCCTTAAAAGCAGTCAAGTACATTACAAATCCTTTAACTCATTACAGTACACACACAACATGTTGTGAGTTGTGCTTTGGCTTGACACGTAAAAAGACAAAGTAAACAATACCTTCATAGAGGCAGCAAGCAGTACTTACTTTGCAGTAAAGCTAGTGCCAGTAGATTCAAGAAAACACAAATATGCTGAGAAATCTACAGAAATACATTTTGCTTTATTAAGCGAAATTACTATTTTGTACACCCTGTCACTGAATATTTCTTAGAAGCCTTCCCATAGCTGAACGATGCACAAAGGAACCAAAAGACTGAGCCAATGATAACCCAACAGAAACAAGCTGATGGCAGAGCAGGGCTGGATGGTATCTGGAAGGCAAAGACAAGTTCAAGTTTAGGCAGAGAAAAGAGTTTATTACTTTTACATAGTGAGACCATAGAAAATTATCTCAGCTGTTGTACCTAATTCAACAGACAGTGTTTTCTGGATCTTGGTTACTTTACAAATGAAGGTTGTATTCTCAGTAATGGTGAAGCTCATCATGATCAGCCTGAATCCGTATGGTTCAAGTTCTGTTACAAATGTATTGTGTCTAAACTTGGGGTCAGGCATGATGCCAGAGATGTTGGTGTTTATGATGGTCTCCTTTGAGCCTTTGGACATGGAAAACTCATAGTCTGTGTGGTAGTTGGCTTTGGGCTCCAGGAGGCAGTCCACTCTGAGGTCATTATCTTCCTCTTGACATACTGTAATTATGGTCTCCTCATCCTGACACAAGACTGGGCTCATCAGAACTGAAGATGTAAAATAACGAGGACCATCATTTTTGTCTTTGTCATTTGTACTTTGCGCAATTCTTTGCACAACAAATTATGAAGACAGAGTTCAGCTAATTTAAGTTACATTTAAACAAAATTAAAGGAATATTCTGGGTTCAATACAAGTTCAATGCTCAATCAACAGCATCTGTAGCATAATGTTCATTACCACAAAAAGTGCTTTTATAAAATAATAAGCTTTACATTTCTGCCTTTAGCCCCTCCAAAAATTGGCACCTTTAACTTCCAGTAAGTGCCTCATGGTTACATCAAATTTTTTCTTATTTTTCTTTTTAAAGAAAAGGAGGGACAAGTCAAAATACATTTTTCTGTTAAAGGGGTAGTTCACACAAAAATTTAAATTATCTAATCATTTACTCACCCTCATACCATCCCAGATGTGTATGACTTTCTTCTGCTGAACACAAATGAAGATTTTTAGAGGAATATCTCTGCTCTGTAGGTCCATACAATGCAAGTGAATTGTGACCAGACCTTTGAAGCTCCAAAACTCACATAAAGGCAGCATATAAGTAATCCATAAGACTCCAGTGGTTAAATCCATATCTTCAGAAGCTATATGTTAGGTGTAGGTGAGAAACAGATCAACATTTAAGTCCTTTATTACTATAAATCTCCACTTTCACTGGAGATTTATAGTAAAAAAAAGGATTTAAATATTGATCTGTTTCTCATTCAATGTGACTGCGTCACTTCAGGAGACATACAGTATATTAAACCACTGGAGTTGTATGGATTACTTTTATGCTGTCTTTATGTGATTTTTTGTGAAAAAGGAGTTATATTATGTCCTGTTCTCACCCAAAATATTTATCTTGCTTTAGAAGACATTGATTAAACCACTGTAGTTTTATGGGTTACTTTTATCCTGCCTTTATGTTTTTTTGGAGCTTCAAAGGTCTGGTCACTACAGAGCTGAGATTGTCAAGGAATGCAGAGGCAGGACCCAAAAGCAGAGATAAAAAGGGGATTTTTTTTTATAAAAACAATAAAATAAAATAAAATAAATAAAACTCCCACAAGGGGGAAAAGCAGACATAAACTACCCAGAAGGGGGAAAAGGGTAATCCAGGCTGGGGCAGAGGGAAACAGGATCGACTGGACCAAAACAGGAACCAGGTAGGGAAAACAAGACCAACAGGGAAGACTGAACACACAAGACTGGAAACAAGACGAAGTGGCACTGGACAGCAAACATGAGGAGAATAAATAGGGAGAGAAATTAACAGGTTAACAAAACAGGGCAGGTGTGACTAATAAACTAATAATGGGCAAACAAGGAGGTGGGGTATGACGTAAGACAGAGAGGCACGTGGCGATACAGAAACAAAACAAAGCCATGTGCTCTCACAAGACAACAAAACACCCGAATGGCATGAGAGTATATCGGCAAGACAATAAGGCAATATACGCCCATTCCAACCAACAAACAAGACAAGAGAATGCGTAGCAACGGCAAACAAAGTGATGCCACGCATTCTCACATTATGCGAAACCTGAGCGTACATCGCAAGGCAAACGCCACAACATGCACGCAACAGGCGACAAAAACAAGACAAGACACCTGTGCGAGATTTCGGCCACACACAAACCCGAAATCTCTGAAGTGGCTGAAGTGACCGTACCTCAGCACAACATGAAGACAACTCGCGACCAGGGCGGGCAGCGCAAAGTGAGCTCACCGCACATCTGCGGTCACGAGAGACATACACAGAACATGGAGCATGAGTGTCCGAACCCCCACACAGACTGAAACTGAACCAGACAGGGAAGTCGGGATCCAGACACCATGCTCCGGACATGAAACACAAGACAGCTCGCGGCCCAGGCATGCAGCGCAACACGAGCGCAAAGCGAGGCGCACCCGTGTTCGCAAGAGACAGACATAAACTATTAATGCAAGTGCATGCTACCAAGATGACATAAGCGCGATGCACTCACGTCAGTAACAGACAGACATGGAGCATGAGTGTCCAGATCCCGACACAGACCGAAACCGAACCAGACAGGAAGTCAGGACCCAGACGCCATGCTCCAGACATGAAAAAAAGACAGACCGAAGAGCGCACGGCAGGGAATACAACCGAAACCATGCGCTCACACAAAGACATATAACAAAACACAAGACAGACATGGGACAATGATGCCATGGTCCTGTCAGACAAAAACCCAGACTGACAGAGTGACAGGACCGTGACAGCCTCCTGGCGTCCCAAAACAGGAACAACAAACAATACACAAGAGAGACAAAACGAGTACTAACATAAAAACGACAGAAAGGGAGGGAAGGGAGGGAAACCAGGGAGGGAACTTAAGGAACTTAAGGAAAGGGGCGGGGTCCGGCGGCCTGGGGGTAGACCTCAGGGCAGAGCCAGGGTCTGGCGGCCTGGGAGGAGGCCTCAAGGCAGCGGCAGGGTCTGGCGACCTGGGAGGAGGCCTCAGGGTGGAGGCAGGGTCTGGCAGCCTGGGAGGAGGCCTCAGGGCAGAGGTGGAACAGTACTTGGCGGTGGCCGCTGGACAGGGTTCAGGAGGGTGCGGCTCAGGAGGCAGAGCCGTGGAAGGCTCGGGCACTGGCCATGGCAAGGGAACGGCCTGAGTGGCTGTGAATGCTGGCAAAGACTGGGGAATGGCCTCCGTGGCCATGAGAACTGGCAGAGACTGGGGAACAGCCTCCGTGGCCATGAGAACTGGCAGGGAAGGGGGAACGGCCCCCGTGGCTGTGGGCACTGGCAGTGACAGAAACGACCTCCGTGGTTGTGGGCACTGGCAGTGACAGGGGAATGACCTCCATCATGAGAACTGGCAGTGACAGGGGAACAGCCTTCGTGGCTGTGAGCATAGGCAGTGACAGGGGAATGACCTCTGTGGTCGTGGGCATTGGCAGTGACGGGGAAACAGCCTCCGTGGTCATAGGCACTGGCAGTGATGGTGAACAGCCTTCGTGGCTGTGAGCACAGGCAGTGAAAGTGGAACGGCCTCCGTTGCCAGAAGCGCTGGTAGCGACTGGAGAACAGCCTCTGTGGCCGAGAGCGCTGGCTGCGACTGGCGAACGGCCTCTGTGTCCAAGAATGCTGGCAGCGACTGGGGAATGGCCTCTGTGGCCAGGAGCACTGGCAGCGACTGGGGAGGCGGGGTATGACATAAGACAGCGATACAGAAACAAAACAAAGCCACGTGCTCTCACATGACAACAAAACACCCTAATGGCATGAGCGCACATCGCCAAGACAATAAGGCAATTTACGCCCATGCCAACTGAAAATCAAGTTGAAAGAATGCGTAGCAACACCAAACAAAGCGATGCCACGCATTCTCACACTAAACGAAACCTGAGCGTACATCGCGAGGCAAACGCCACACGATGCACGCAACAGGCGACAAAAACAAGACAGGACACCTGTGCGAGAGTTCGGCCACACACAAACCCAAAATCTCAGACCGAAGTGACCAAACCTCAGCACAACATGAAGACAGCTCACGACCGGGCGCGCAGCGCAAAGCGAGCGCAACATGCATCCACAGTCACGAGAGACAGACACAGAACATGGAGCATGAGTGTCTGAAACCCGACACAGACTGAAACTGAACCAGACAGGGAAGTCGGGATCCAGACACACAAATACATAAATGAAACACAAGACAGGCTTGGGAAGATGATGCCACGGTCCCCTCAGACAAAAACTCAAACTGACAGAGTGACAGGACCGTGACAGAGATATTCTAAAAATCTTTGTTTGTGATCTGCAGATGAAAGAAAGTCATATACATCTGGGATGGCATGAGGGTGAGTAAATGATGAGAGATTTAAATTTTTGGGTGAACTATCCCTTTAGTCAACATTATGCCACAAATGCTGTTGCTTGAACCTAACTTGTATTGAACCTGGAATATTCCTTTAAGGCAGTTTAATACAGTATTGTATTGAGAATATTATTTCAATATTGAATAACAAAAATGTTTTAATAAGAAAAGCAACATCCTTATGATTCGCTTACCTCCTAGAACAAGTAGCCATCCAAACATATATTTTAATGTGTTCATTACAGAACTCTATGGAGAAATCAAAGGGGAGAAATTAACACTTCTAAATGCCCCGGAAGAGACACAAAACAACATTTTGACATATTTATATTTTGAATGTTTTTTTCTGAACAACATAAGTGCAATGTCACTCACAAAATGTGCCTTAACATAAATGTGGAGGTCTAAAAAGCCTTCCTTTCAGAAGAGCTAAAAGCAGAGCTGATGAATTAAGTTAGTTCACCCATTTCCCACGTGTTGTTCCAAACCCATATGAATTTCTTTCTTCTGTGAACCATAAAAGGAGATGTTAGGCAGCAGCCTCAGTCCTCATTCACTGTCAGGGTCAAAATTCTTCAAAATGTCTCCTCTTGTGTTCCACAGAAAAAAGTAAGTACAGGTTTGGTGATGAAATGATGTAAATGATGAAAGAATTTACATTTTTGGGTAAACTTACCCCTTCAACAATTATCTTTGAAATTACCCTGAAATAGCAAAATAGCAACAAAAAAAAAAAAAAAAAAAAAAGGGTTTGTAAAAGAGGAAATCACGCTTTTAAACAAACCTGCATTTTAAAATGTTTTGTCATTTCAGATGTGTGGGACACCCAGACACTGAGCTCTCCTGCTGAAATTTCCCACATTGTAAACTCTTAAACTCATAAATAACAATAAGAATAACACATTTCTATGATCTTATTTTTCTTACTGATTGAGATTTATTTTGTTTACTTGTGTGTATACTTTCCCCTTCTCTTCTCTTTTTACTCAATTTGCATTACCAATGCAGTGCTGTTTCTTTTGTGTAATATACTAATAAAAAATAAATAAATAAATAAAAAAAAGTCACTGAGCTCTCCTTGAGACAGTAACAGCAAAACAGTGCTATAGCTCCACCTAACTGCCTTATGCAGCACTTCACCCAACAAATAGCAGGCCTCTGTGAGCCACTGCACTGCAGTTGACTGCAGCAGCCCCTCCCATCTGCTGCACCCATGCAATGTTTCGGATCAGTATATAGGTATGGTGTGTTAACAGGAGAGATATCTCTAGATCCATGTGTGTGAACTGTCCATTCAGTCACACAAGGGGAAATACCTTGATGAAATAATATGAAAGCTGTGCAAAATCGATTGTCATGTTTAATGTCAAATACAAAACAAGCAGTGCAACAAAACATAGTTTTTAAAACATGAAGATTATTGGCTGACGCAATTATGAAAGCTGATCTCTCAGTATAGTCCCCAATCACAGATCACAGACCAAATCTTATTAGTAAATGCAGTTGTCCAGAGCAAAAATTACGTTTACCTTTTAGAGGCTTTAATCCCAGTCCTTTTTTATTTGGTTGGATACCCTTGACGCAGGGTCCTAAAGCTGTACTCCCAGAGAGTGTAGTGAAAAGGAGGGGAACTGAGGTTGTGAGAGAGGAGCAAGTACTCCAGAGTGCAGCCTGGACGATGGGGCGTGGCGACACATTGGGGCGGGGCTACACGTGTAGTTCCGCCCACTTCCGATTTCATTGGTTTATACAGCAGAGTTTATAGATGAAGTTACTGTTTACAAACAAACGCTCCACATTGTCCCTTCCAGGTTCTTTTGGTAGCCCAAATAATAACTGCTGTCTATGGGCGCTTCGCTCAAATTGCGCTGAAACTGCCCAAGAAGTGCTGTATGTGGGGTTGAAACACCCCGTTTCCCACAGATTATTGGAGAGTGGGGCTTCTTTAAATTTCCACCAGATCTTTCATCAGAAAAACTCTGATTTTACATAAATGATGATATTTCACAGGTCACCCTCATTGTTATCGCGTCTGCTCTGTTAGACACAAATGACCCACAGGTTTATTTATTTATTTATTTTTAAATATTTTTTACATTAAAAGACATTATTACATTCTATAAAGCTTAAAAGATTATTAAAACTGCAGCGCTGACTATTTCCTCCACTGAAATCTTCTGCTCGAAAGAACCCGGAAGTGTGACGTCAGAGTAATTTCATCTATTTGTGTATGGTGTTGAGAAGCGTACACAGTTTTATGAGGGCATACATAAATAATTACGTAATGACAATAAAGCTCAAAAAGTAAACGAATAGAAAGAAAGCGCAAAAAAAAAAAATGGCGCACAGTTTCTCTTAATTATAAGCAAACGTGACGTTCAGAGCATTCTGAGTTATTTTAGTGCAGTATCTGTAACTGAGATTCTAATGTGCGTGCATGCCTCTCATATCTGTCCCTCATGTTGATATCAGACACACTGAATCATTTCGTGAAGTTCTCGTGCATGTTCATGCATTCGCTTTTTTAGATTTTCCGATCGTGAAGTTATTTCCCTTTCAAAACCTTGCATTACCGGCAAATTGTAAACTCTTGTTTTATTATGCAGTGCTCCGCTGTTGTGGCACAACGAGCTCAATGCCTGACATGTGTTTGGAGTGGACAGCACAGAATAGTCACAGCTCCAGCTGACTATTATTATGCAGCTAAAATACTTTAACTAATTGGATTTTGAACGCACAAGGTCACAGATATGCATAGCAAATAAGTTATTTATCATCAAAAGCTTAAAAATGAAATTTCAGCTTTAATTCCAGCCCCCCCCTGCAGGAATTTTCAGTTTTTGTGAGCGCAACAACTCCCTACACAGCTTTACTGGCCCATATACATATTTTATTACAAGATAAATGAGGGACAGGGATACTTTTTTATTAGCACTTCAATATTCTGCAATGCAAGTTAACTTTATCCTTGTTTCCCCCTGTTGAAAGAACTGGATAATGCCTTTATTATCAAAGTTCTGGTCCATCTACATTTACTTCTTTAAAGCCACTTTCTTTCAAGGTATACATTTTATCCGTAGGTGTGTTCCCTGGGAACCGAACCCGTGACATTGCCGTTGCTAGCACCAGGTTTACACAAGGTTTATTTCTATTCCTTCTGCTCCAAACTTACTTCAAACTTACTTCTCTGTCTGCTTGTATGAATGTAACACATCATAAGAAAGTGTGTCACCACTGTTCAAATGCACTTTGGATCACATCATTTATATGTATAAATGTTTTCCATCTGAAAGGACTAAATATTAAATGAAACAAATGACAATAAAATGCAAAGTAATCTCTTCAGTAATCCAAATAATTTTGAATGTAACTGTATTCTAAATACCAATGATTTAAATTGTAACTAGTGGAATACAGTTACTTATATTTTGTATTTTAAATATGTAATCCCATTACATGTATTCCGTTACTCCCCAACCCTGCGCTTAATGCAGCTTTATTATAATGTGATGGCTTGCGACTTATTGAATCATTATATGTCACTGTGCATTTCTTATCGTGAAGAAAAATAACAATACACAGCATTATTAATATGAGAGAGAGTTTGTTTTTTTATGAGTTAAAGATGTATTGAAGTGAAAGGTGACAAAAAGGTGAGAGAGGGTAGTCTTCACCCCATTATACACTGCAACAAAATACGTTTTTGATTTGTTTTTGTTTTGGCTTGTATTAAAATATAAATATCTAAAACTCCTTTGAAACAACTTACATTTTCTTTAGCAGCTATACTGCAGAAGAAAAAATTGTTATCTGAGAATGTTGAATATAATATTAAAAATACAAATATTTTTAAATATCTAAAAATCCTTTAAAAAAAACATGTATTCCCCTGAGAAGCAGCATATAAAATATTTAGACTTGGTTTTAGAGAATAGATCTTGAATATAAGTATATTTTGTCTTCTCACAGAAGTATAACCAAGTGGAAAAACTTGTATACAAAATACACTTTATCATTTAAGATACATTCTTTTAAAGCAAGTATAAATATCTTATATGTTGCTTCTCAAGTAAATGTATCTTGTTTCAAGGATTTTTAGACAATTTTAAATGGAAAACAAGACAAAACACTTGATAACAATAGGATTTTTTGCAGTGAATTTTTTACTGAATTAAAAAGTATTTTTTCCCCCTTTAATTCAATGAATGTCATTTAGGGGTATTTTTAAAAGATGATTTTGTCCTCTTTATTGTTAGTAAGCATGTTTAATACAACCTTTTAAGTCAGGGCACAAGCTGAATAATCGGTTAAGAGCTAATGATTAATCGTTGCGATAATCGCCGAATAGCCGAATAATCGTTAGATTAATCGATTATCAAAATAATCGTTAGTTGCAGCCCTAATATTAATCTGTTTTTGCACCCAAACCTATCATATCGCTTCATAAGACATGGATTAAACCACTGGAGTCTTATAGATTACATTTATGCTGCCTTTATATGCTATTTGGACCTTCACATTTTTGGTCACCATTCACTTGCATTGTATGGACCTACAGAGCTGAGATATATTTCTAAAAATCTTTGTTTGTGTTCAGCAGAAGAAACAAAGTCATAGCCTACACATCTGGGATGGCATGAGAGTGAGTAAATGATGAGAGAATTTTCATTTTTGGGTGAACTATCCCTTTAAGACCAGTAATAAAGAGCTTTGAGATACGCTCAAAATCTTTTTGCTCCTTGTTGAATTTAGTTACTTAAAATGAGCTGATGTAACTATTATATTAAGTTAAATTTGTAAAATGGAAGTCCACATTTGCGTTGGGAGAACTTAAATAATTTTCGGTAGCCATAACCAGGTGCAAATGTGATGTCAGGTTCCCAGCATGTACCGTGGCAAACTGCAAATTAATATCTTAATATTTGCTTTTTATTGTTGCATTTGCACTGGTAGTGTTGTGCATGTTGTCCCTATAGGTTTTGTGTCATGTTAGTGAATCTTTTGCCAAAAATATGAATTGTTGAGCATCACCATCATTGTGGTTTGTGTGTTGGATGTTAAGGACCCCGCATGCCTGGTTGGAAAGCTTGATGTAGGCAAGATGTCGACCTCTGTTGTTAAGGCTACAAACGAACAGCATATTATATATACAACAACAAATGTTTGACAGAACATTTAAATTCAGTTGCCTCAAAGTAATTAAAATGATGACTTTGACTATTTTTTTATCTAGTAGTTGTAACAAAATGTATTTAAGTTTGTACGACAAGACTTGATCAAATTCATTCAAATAAATTAGTTTTTGATGGAAAATGTAAATTTCATTGCATGGAAAAGTTTTCCATAATTTGATTAAGTTCACTGAAAGTTTATTTTTTGAGGATGGATGACTTTATTCCCAACTAGCATATCTAATGAGATCTTCACTCTCAATGTTCCTTGCATTATTTGGAGTGTGCAATGATTTATTAAATATATATTAATTGAAAAAAAAAAAACTCTTTACATTTATACTGTACCATTCAATATTACCACATTAACAGTTTAAGTAAACCCATAAGATGCCACTTTCCCTGACAAACGTCAATCATTTTGTCCTCTCGCATTAATCTTCAGTAAACGCTGGTGTGGTGTTGTTTGTCCTTGTTTGTTGCTTTTTGCATTCAAATTAAAGGACATATTAGCATGTCAAAAGCCTTTGTCATATTTCTCTAAGATGGGTGCAGGTATATTCAATATGACAAAGATTTCAGTCAATCAGAAAAAGATTGATGCACCTCAGACAAACACCTTTTCTAGACAGGTTAATATCACACACTGCTGTGTTTATTGTTGCTTTTAGTTTCCAAGGGGCTGAATTATTATTTTCAATGAGAGTGACATCTCCAGTGTTTCCTTAAGTGACATACAAGGTTGAAGGTTTGAGATGCACTGACAGCTCATTGGTGAAATTGAGAATTAATTCCACTGCTTTATTTTGAATTGTTAATTTGTCGCGTCTGATAACAATGTTGGTGGAGTGTAAGGGAGGTGTTTTACATTTAAAAGGATCTCAAAATAAACCATGACAACCTGGCCTTCACATCAAATGAAGAGATTAATTCAGCAGTACCGCACAAATGTTGCCGACTAATTTATTACTTAGACACTCTAAATGAAAGATTCAGCTTTTAACTTACAATAAACCTATGTAATATATAGAATTATGAGGCAATAACAGCACTGGCATAGCATATTTTCACAATGTTTTTGCTATCAAGATTTTGTTCATCTCTTTCTGACATTCTGAATTGAAAATATCTGCTTTTCTACAATGATATGCAGTATGAATAGGCATGCAAGGGATACATTTGCATTTATGTTTTTGACTAAACTGAATCTAATCCCAAACAATGCTATGGAGGATTTCTTTCATTCTTGTTTATTTTATTTTATTTATTTATTTATTTATTGGTGTCTTACAATTTCATTGTTTTTTTCGTAAACATTATGCACCACATTCCAATTATTGTAGACTTGCTCTCTCTCTCTCTCTCAGTTTCAAAGTCCTTTATATGGGGTGATTTTTCATAAAATATTGCCAAACATACAATATTGCATCGCAATATTGCCATCAGTAAAAAAAAAAAAAAAAAAACAGTCACAGAAAAAAGGTGCAGAAGTTGAAATAAAATAACAATATACACCTAAACATTTTATTTTAAAGGAATAGTTCACCCAAAAATGAAAATTCTCTCATCATTTACTCACCTTCATGCCATCCCAGGTTTGCATGACTTTCTTTCTTCGGCAAAACAACAACAAAGACTTTTAGAAGAATATCTCAGCTCTGTAGGTCCTTATAATGCAAGTGAATGGTGATCAGGTCTTTGTAGCTCCAAAAAGCACATAAAGGAAACATAAAAGTAATCCATATGACTATATATTCTGAAGCGATATGTTAGGTTTGGGTGAGAAACAGATAAATATTTAAGTTTTACTCTAAATCTCCACTTTCACTTTTACATCTGAAAGTCACATGCGGTGCCTGTTTAGTTTCACGTTCACATCTGAAAGTGAAAGTGGAAATTTAGGTTAAAAAATAACTAAAATATTGATCTGTTTCTCACCCACACCTATCATATCGCTTCAGAAGATATAGTCTTATGGATTACTTTTATGTCACCTTTATGTGATTTTTGGAGCTACAAATTTCTGGTCACCATTCACTTGCATTGTATGGATATTCTTCTAAAAAATCTTTGTTTGTGTTCAACTGAAGAAAGAAAGTCATACATCTGGGATGGCATGAAGATAAATGATGAGAGAAATTTCATTTTTGGGTGAACTTTCCTTTTAAGGTTTACGCATTTCAATTCCATAGCTAAATTCCATCAAACTGAATTGAGTAATCTTTAACAAAGTCAAATCACATAAAAAACTAAATATCTTTTTAATGTATTAATTGTATTAATTTAAAAATACTTTGTTTTATTTATTTCATTCAGCTTAAAATTATACACAGTTGAATTTAATAGAATTTTGTTTTCAAATTGAAATTCATAAATTTTAAAATAATAAAATAAAATGAAATAAAGTGAAACAGAATAAATGCAACAAACATTACAGTAAATAATACATTAAAGATCAGTAAGAATTTTCTATTTTACAGACATACATGTTGTGATCAAAGCAGTGTTTCTGAGGGTAGAATAACTGCTCTCACCAAGAAGCAATTGCATTGGATCTCTCTGGTCTTAATTATTATTATTATTATTTCGGGGACATTCTGTTCTAATAAAGCAGTATCCTAATGTGATATCTACTTAAATGAAACTGTTGACCTGTTTTGCATTTACATACAATTAGTAACAGTTACAACGACTGACAAAGAGGATTAACAATGAAGAGGATTAAACTCTGTAAAACGGCTCTGCAATCGTATTTGCGTTTATTGACCACACGAGGGTGATCT
Source organism: Myxocyprinus asiaticus (assembly GCF_019703515.2). NCBI lineage: Eukaryota > Metazoa > Chordata > Actinopteri > Cypriniformes > Catostomidae > Myxocyprinus > Myxocyprinus asiaticus. The sequence goes on along the minus strand of NC_059381.1, from coordinate 18,179,983 downwards.
AGCAGTATTTACATATAACATAACGATTCCCTTTAAAAGTGACTTTTCAATGACTTCACCATAGTCTGGATGTCAGCATGCATTCATTTGTTAGTAATATCATGCTTTTGAAACAAGACTGAGCGTGCTGTTGATAGGATATCACACGGTTCTGTACTTCGGTTTACATTTTACGAACACCTTATCCATGTTATTGTGCGTGCTGCACAGTTGTGTCCCGACGAGACACCTGAGTTCGTGCGTTGCACTGTGTCCAGCTTTTTAGCGCATATGTCAAAGACACATAGATGGAGATGAACGCTCCAGGACAACTGGGCAACAACTGACCGATCAAAACCCGATAACTCTCCAGTACAGGCAGTAGGCTAACTTGACAGGGACCTCAAGCGTAGGCTGATTCAGTCGACCATTCTTCATTAATCTCGGTGGTTCCTGCTTTAAGCTGATTTATGTCCGATCCGCTGCCCACGCGCAGCCGAAAGTATTTGTTTTTTCCAAGTGGCCTCGCGCGCAGTTTAAAGTGCGTCTCGATGCACGTAATTGTTTCACAAATACGGAATATTAAAAGGTTCGGAACAGCGCGTGAAAGCCAAGTTAAAAGTGTCATAAAACAGTCGGACATCTGATCGGTTTTTCTGGTCGCCAAACGCATCTCAATAAATGGAGAACTTGGATAAATGTTCTTTTACGGAATGAGAGCTCTGTCCATTTAATATAGTTATTAAACTAGTTATTTTGTATTCGCTGCATATTAAACCAGAACATTATGTTTCTGAATTTGGTGCTTCCACTGATGGCTACCCTTTTGACAGCAGGTAAGTCGGACTATCTATCTATCTCGTGTATGTTTCTTTCTTGTTCTTAAATATCTTTGTGTCATTTTGCATGCTTTATGAGGGAATTTACAGTTCGCTATAATAATATCCATGATTGGTCTATAGAGAGAGTAGCATAATGAACAGTCAAAAAAGATGAGGCACTAATTAAAAGTTCAAAAGCTGCCAGAAGAAGCCTTTCACACTGTATACTTATATGTGTACGTATGCCTTTTGGCTCACTGAAATTTTAAATGTGATCACTATGCTCTGTTTTAATGCAGTGCAATTGCCAATGATGTGGCATGCATGATGGAACAATGTAACAACAGAATCGTGGTTTGTTATGTAAAAGCAAAAGTCTGAGATATTTCCAGCCGAAATGTCATAAGAAACATCTGGTCAATGTGATTGCTTTTTTCACTAAAACAGAGGCAATCGGCTTGTGTTGAGAATAAATCAGCTGTCCCACGCGCAGCGTGCTGGATTTATTTGTGTATTGGGATTTGTGCCATTAATTTCGATATGCCGTTTGCACTCCGCTGGTGATGTACAATATATCAGCCCTGGACGGGAGGTTTAAATATGTCATTTTATGAATTCATCCTCAAGACATCGTCCGTCCGCTGTTGTAGTTTCTCTATCTGCTGCATCCAGCAACACGTGCAATGAAAGTGAATGCGCGCGCGCTTCAAAACGCTCGTTCAGCTCTCGAAACCACTTCGACAAGAATACAATCAGTTAATATTTGTACTCAGTTCTTTATAATTTCAAGTAAAAACAAAAAACGTCCTAACCACTGAATTGCCAGAGGCAACACATTGTTCACATGCTCATAATATTTGTTTGTCAGTTAGGCATATTTTATTTATTAGCTTTATTAAAAAACAAAATTACTCTCATGTAAGGTGTGTGTATGTGTGTGTGTGTGTGTGTGTGTGTGTGTGTGTGTGTGTGTGTGTGTGTGTGTGCATACGTGCGCGCGGCCGTCTCGCGCGCTTTATCATGCCATAAATCCCCATTTTGGCTCTTGGCTGATTATCAAGATGAACGTTTTCAAAAAGAGGATGCGCCGCAAATGTGAATATGTAGTTACTCAAAAGTGGAATTAAGTACTTATTCAAACCCTGTGATATTAATATTTTGTAAATTCTGCCTCAAACTCTATTTATGTTGGGTGAAGTTATGCACCAGCCTTGAACAAGCCTCCGAAAAATGCATGTTATATTGTATATCCTTTTACACTTGACTAAATGTGTTGGTTTTGGAGAAATATATTTGCATAAAATGGCACAAAAATATGTGTTAAATTGCCCCATTTGTATAAATCCAACAAATTATGCATTAAGTTATATTTTTACATTGTAGGCCTATAATACACTCACTTGGCACTTTATCGGAACACCTTTACACCTACTTATTTGTGTGATTATCTAATCATCCAATGGTGTGGCAGCAGTCCAATGCACAAAATCATTCAGATACAGGTCAGGGCCTTCAATCAGTTTTCATATCAACCATCAGAATGGGGAAAATGTGATCTCAGTGATTTCGACCATGGCATGATTATTGGTGCCAGACTGCAGGGCCATAGCTAGTGGGGTGAAAGGTGGTAACGATTCTAGGGGCCCAAAAGTCCTAGGGGCCCCACAACCAATTCTAAAATGTGTTTTTTATAGGAAAGGGGCCCAGAGTAATATACAGTCAGGGGGCCTAGATTATCTTGCTACGGCCCTGCCAGACAGGCTGGTTTGAGTAATTCTGTAACTACTAATCTCCTGGGATTTTCATGCACAACAGTCTCTAGAGTTTACTCAGAATGGTGCCAAAAACAAAAAACATCCAGTGAGTGGCAGTTCTGTGGACGAAAATGCTGTGTTGATGAGAGAGGTAAATGGAGAATGATCAGACTGGTTTGAGCTGACAGAAAGGCTACAGTAACTTAGAAAGCACAACATATCTAATCTTGAGGAGGATGGGCAACAACAGCAGAAGACCACGTCGGGCACTTTATTACGACTATAGTGTTCCTAATAAAGTTCTCAGTGAGTGTATTATATAAACTGTGCAAAACAATGTCGAACCTCATTTAAAAAATGGTTATTGGTTATGTTAGCACATCAGAGGATTGCTCTTAGATTGTCTTTTTGTTGTTGTCTCTGCTTTCATTTATTCTTCAGAGTTCTAATATCTCTGTCTTCCCTCATATATTTTGCTTAGATTCCAGTCTGTCTTTGAAGTCAAACTAAAGCATACTGTAGTTTCCAATGGGAATCATGAGAAAGCCCCAAAAATGTAACCTCACTCATTATAACAAATGTTGTAGTTATTTCTGATGTGCAGCCAGAAAAACTACAACATTTTGTTAACCTGACGTAGACAGATAAATAACTTGATTAAAGATTTTTGTTCTCGAGAAATTATTAATTTAATTGTCAGTTAACATGACTCGTGTACTTTATTGTAAGTCACTTGAGAAGGAATGTATCAGGCTCTGAGGAGTTAAAAATAGAAGTTACATTTTTAAACCCACATTAATATGAAAGAATTCCTCCATTTGCTGCTCTAATTAGAAAGAATGATTGAAAACAATGTTCCTTTGTGTTTACATGTGTATGTGTGTGTGTGGCCTGTCTGGTGTTTAGCATTGTCTGGTCCTTCTGTGGCTGATCCTGACCCACTTCCCCATCCACCCCCCCACCCCGACTATCAGCACTCCCTCTTTAACTGCCACTGATCACGTTCCCACCATCTGTTATATGCGATTCCAGGAGTCTTTTCTAAACTAGGGATGCAGTAGTCCGTGGGCAATGTAGTACGGGGCTGGACTCCAGCAACAGGTCATTGTACTAAAACCATGGGGCCATGGACATAAGCCAGTTCAGTACAAGCGACGCAGCCCTCTGAGCTTGATTAATGATGAGCTGTGATTAAGTTGAGGGACTAATGACAAAAAGCTATAGCTGGACTTCCAACTCTAACTCAGTACCATGGGTGGGGCAAAAATGTAATAGAAATTGATATAAAAGAAAATCTGGATAAAGAGAGTTCAGAGCCACATGGACCTGATGATGTTTTCTTGTTTTTAATTTTTTTTTGTTCTCTTCTCCTAAACTACTCAAATTTAAAATGGGTCAGTGGTCACTAAAACAGATCAATTCGTGTTTCAAATCATTTCAAATTCATTTTGATTCGGATGTGACTGTACATGGTGATGTTCAAGCGGTAAGAGTGAGTGGATAACTCCATAGGCATAGATTTAGGCTGGGATGGTATGGACATGTCCCTCCCAACTTTTATAAAATCAGAAATGTCCCCACCAACATATGGGCAATTTTAACATATAGAAAATGCTTTAACTTTATACTACATTTTTATTTTCATTTTAATGACTATTAAATTTCCTCAGTATCATAATTCATGTTTATGTTGTCCCATCTCTTCTGGAGCAGTGCAGAAACGATGTTGTCACATGGTACCTGTTACCTTTTGTTTTTAAGCACTGTTCAGGATACACCAAAAAAAACAAAAACAATTTAATTTAATTTTGACACATTAAACATAGGTTTATCATATTGCATATCTTCGTCATATAATCCAAGTTTTTCACATATGGCCTGTTTCCTTTATATCGTGCAGCCCTAGTGGTCTGTTCTAAACCTGTTTTATCTTTTAAAAAAATCAGGCTAATTTTTAATCTGCTGGACCAAAGAAATGGGAAATGTGACTTGCTATGTATGTTTTCCCACCAGTTTAATCCATTTATTTAGACAGATTTGCAGACTGATGATAGATAGATGGGCATTATCAAATTTAATGAGTTATAAAGTTTATAAACCAGTCAAAGTGTTGTGGAGGCACTGCCTACTCTTACCAACATGACATTTACCTTGAGAAAAGCAATAAGCCCACAATGAAAAAATGACTAAGATTTAAAAAAAAATTATTTAGCAAGTTTTTCACACAGTTCTGTTAAGTACATTTTGATGGTATAAAATGAAGTAAAATCTGCTTAACTTCATGACATAATATTGATTCAAGTGAGTAAGCAAATTAAACAAACATTTTAGTTAATACAATAACTTTTACTTAAAAATCTGATGTACATGGTACTTAAATAAGCAGAGTAAAATTTAAAAGAACATTTTATATGAACATTTCACATTTTGAACTTTCCTTACAAACACATATTTAATCTTGTACCACATGACATATGGAACCCATCCACAGGGGAACTTATTGCATGCTATGTAGTCTATTCAACAACATCATTTTGCATTACTGGCAATAGAAACATGATACAGAGCTGCCCACGAAGACCTCAACACTTGGTGCACAAAACACCATGTGATTAACAAAATTAACTTCAAACTTTACAAAACAAGAAGTTACCAAACATAACAACAAAATCAACAATAGATACGGTGTAAATAAACTTCCAAACAGTGAAACAATGCAAGCTCATTAATTATTCAAGCCCGATGCATGCTGAGAACACCAGCTTCGAAAAGCCAAGTAAAATGTACTTATTTATCAGTGTAATTTACTCAAATTAGCGAATAAATATGACAAGGTTTTCTACTTTAAGACTGATACATGATGACACATTGTAAAGATAACAAACAATCATTAATATTATAAGCAAGAGCATTCTTTTTTCATGCTTGAATTACAAATGTAGAATTTACTTAATATTTTCAAGTTCAATTTATTCAATGTAGAAAGTACTTAATCTTTTCTACTCTATTTACTTAACCACAAAATAATTTTTTTCAGTGGATATAATCAACAGCTGAAAGAAACAAGTGTTTTAGAGTAGTGTCATCGCATGTAATGGTAGATCCACTTGTAAGAGTTGATAACCCTGCCTGATGATATTACTCAAAGAGAGGTCTCTCAGGGTGACTCTTATGCTTTACTGGCACATCGTATTAAGTACGATCGCTTGCTTAAGGCAGCATACTGCTGTGGTGCTCAGCTTTGGTTAGCGTTACCCAGTACTACAATTAAATCTTAAAGGAGAAGTTCACCCATAAATGAAAATTCTGTCATTTATTTACTCACCATCATGTCATTAAAAACCTGTAACTTTCTTCTGTTGAACACAAAAGGTGATTTTTTGAAGAATATCTTGGCCACTCTTTTCCTTGAAATGAAAGTGAATGAGGACCTGTCATCCTCCAAAATGACTAAAAAGGACCATAAAAGTGATATATTTGCTACATTTCAAGTTAAAAATACACCTTTTGTGGAGAAAAAAGTCAAATGGGCTTGAAACTACATTTTTTAAAAATGACAAATTTTTTATTTTTGGGTGAACTATTCCTTTAAAACATGAGCAAGTCTGTGAATACACTACCATTTCCTGTTTTGTTTGCTAGTATCAAGTGATATGGATATTAGAGGAATATGGTGACCTTTTCTATACCTGCAGGCTTATAAATATGACAACGTGACTGTTGGCAAACAAAATGATGCAAGTAGCCATTTTGTATGTAAAGGTGTTGGAACAATTACTGTATCATGGAAAGGTCATTTCTTATCAATATTTTCTTCAAACTTGCATCGTCTGCATCATCATCATGTATCATATTCTAGAAAAATTTGAAAAGGTGAAGGGAGTGTCGGGACTCTTATCATTGTTTTCTGTTATTATATTGGCTTCCATTTTAAAACGATACAGTCATTGCTGCTCCAGCCTGCATATATCAACAGCTTTGCCTGTCTGCTTTTAGATTAACAACCTAGAGATAGAACAAATTGTGAGAAGAATAATGATGGACAGCTCTTAGGGAAAACAGCAGAAAATTTAAACATTGCTGCGTTTGTGGTTCTGATGATACTGTTTTTATAATTGTAAATTTCCACATTCACAAAAACTATGGTGGAACATGTGCTTTTATGTATTAGATCTGACGATTTTCCTGGTGCTTTTCATTGTCTTAAGTGAACTCGAGGCTAAGAGTTTGGGTTAGCATCATCTCAGCCTCATATGGCATACATATGAACTGCCCACACAGTCAATTCTCTAAATGCATATTGCACACAAAATGGCAAGCACTGGCTGAAAAGGCCAATTCCAGTTGTATATTCCTTTTGGACAGACAGAAATTCTGATTCTTGGTCTTGTATAGCCGTTTGCAGACAGGGACTGATGTGTCATTATTTGAATGGCTTTTAGCCACGCTGGTCTATTATTGTTGTGTTTTAGATAAACCCGCCCCTAAACGGCACATAAAAGCAATAAGAACTTTGGTTGGTCACTTTACATGTCAGTCAAACAGTCTCTTCCTGTCTTATGGTGCGTTCCATTTACCTCAGATGTTGGATGTTGGAGCTGGGAATGACGTCACACCCGAGTTGACCGCATTCCAGTACACAAGTTGGAAAACCAAGATGGACGTATCCAGGCAAACCTTTGTTGTGCTTGCTCTTTCGGAATACAAAAGGGGTGGGGGAAGTAGCCATTGTTAGCAATTCCAGTCTATAAAAACACATAAAAAAGCAGTATTTTGCACAGATAATGCTGAAGTATCATGTCCACAGATAGAGGTTGGATAGTACTGTACTGAGTACTGAGTACTGAGTTTATTGAGACACAGACAAACAGAAGTGCTAATAAACAGTATATTACTACTGTTTCACTTACTGTTGATGCGTTGAGCAGCTATTTTGGATTATGAAGTCGGGGTTGTTGCGGTTCCTCGGAGTTTCCGAGTCGGAACTTCGACTTGAGGGGGTGTTCCATTTAAAAGTTCCTACTGGGAACTCTGAATTTCCGACATCCGAGTACAAATGGAACGCACCATTAGTGGGTGGAACTTGGCCGGAATAATCTGCAAAGTGGACCAGACCTAATGTCCATTGTCAAAAGTTTGGCTATGCAAGACTGTATCATATTTTAAGAGCTTTAAGAACTGACCTTTGATACATAAGGAAACTAAATGATCTGGTGTATAAAGCAAGCAAGCATATGCATTTCAACTGAAGTTCATGATAAATATTGAATCTGTTTAAATAGTTTAAATAGCTCTAAATACATTTGTCATTTTTTCCTCCTATTAAGCCCTTTTATTTCTATATCCTAACTATTCATGATTATATACAGTAGTAAGTTGCATTGAACCCACTATATATTAAGTGTCTTTAACTTCTTAGTGTAATTGTACTTATTATGTTCTTATGTGTTATTCCATTGTACTTACATTTAAAGTACCTGCATTTAATTAATTGTTTATCTGTAGTTACACTGTTAACCTTACCCCTAACCCTAAAGCCCATAGTATACTTCAGTCAGACGAGAACACTAGGCGTCTGCGTACAGGATGCGTGATGCAAAATTCAGTGCTCGAGCACTGAACGCGTGCGGTACGTTTTATCTAACCGCGCGTACTCTGAACTGAACACAGTATGCGCATGCACCTGGAATTACTTAGCACTAATTAGTGGGTCCACAAGGTGGCAACACTTACATTTGAGCCATTGCTTTCTCGAAGAAGCACTAGAAGAAGGTAATGTAATCACCGGTAAACAACAGGAGAAAAAGGTGGAAGCAACAACAGTGGATATGCACGTCAAGCGCTTGTGCGTGAGGAGGTCAGGAGATACCAGCATTTGTGTAACTCAAGTCTGAAGTAATATAAAGACATCTTTATGGGTCTAAACTCTCGAAGATAAATAGTCCAGTCTCTCATAGCAGCTGTAGCGTGCATACGCCCACCACCTGTGAATGCACACAGTAAAATTAAGTATACTTTGAAACGCTAGCGTTCAACTGTACGCTGACGCTAAGCATTCGCCTCAAAACTGAAGTATACTTTGGGATTTAACGTAACCTAAACTAACCTAACCCTACCCCAACCATTACCCTAAACCCTAACCACTAAACCTACCGTACCTCATCCTCAGTAGCAGCAAATATGAATTTTGTGAGAATTTTGCAGAATAGCATGTAGTTACACAATAAATACATTGTATTGTTTATATTTTAATGTTACTACATAGTAGTTAAAGACACCTAAAATAAAGTGGGATAGTTGCATTTAATTATTTGCATTTAGCTTTGTTTTTCCTGCTCTCTGCAACTTTATCAGAAAAGACTTGCAACCCATTTTCGAGAATGGGTTGAGAACCTCTGCTCCAAACAATTTCCAAGGAAAGCAACATTACTGGCTGGCAGCTGCTATTGTTGTCATTGAGAAGAACACAGTAGAACAGTATGGCAACAGTAGGTTGGAAACTACTGTATTTTAGCCACTATGAGCAGTTCATAGATTTCACTTGAACTTTTTTGTCTGGTGACAAAGAGTATGAAAATCCTCTCAACCTATGACCTCTCATCCATTATCTCTGCTTGGTTTTAAATCAATTCTGAAAGCTAAATCATGTCTCATTGCTTTCCATATGTATGTACTTCATTAGCATCAGATCCATGGGATGGACTATATCACTACGAGACTGCTAAAGGGGAAAATGAAAGAACAGAATTAAATTCACGCTCTGTAATGACCTATGATGTCTTTAAATATTGGAATGTAGCAGCACATATTATAATCACAAATCTTCTTGAACGTTCCTATGAAAATGGACAGAGCTCAGCTTTGAAGATAAAAGGGGACCTGAGATATCCTCGCTCATGATCTCTGCCTGTCTATAACACTGTGCAGTAGAGCAGAACAGGGATAATTCACAGTTTAGGGTGTGCTGATAGAGGAAGAGAGCAGGGCAAGAGAAATCGATGACTTGCACATGACCTGGTAGTTTTTAAAGATTTACCCAAGTCCATTCTGAGTCACGTTTTGGTGGAACTGGAAGAAAAATGGGGTGTTGATCTTTTGTCATCTGATAATATAAGTACTAGAAGAGGCTGGGTAATTCATAATGTCTTTATGGCTTAAAGTGTGATGACTGCATAAATCAATCCCATATTTAAAAGTGTCAAATGCTTCTGGTGTTGAGACTGTGGTGTGGCAAACAATTTTTTGACATTTCTCTGTATTATGTACAAATAGCTGTGATGCTGTTCACAACCCATTTGACTTCTGTGAAACAGGATGTTCAACAAGACAAAATGTAGGGCGGGACTTGATTTTATCCATCAGGAATTGATTGGATCATGTAAAATAGCAGTAAAGTACCAGAATGGAGCCAGGTAGTTGGCATGGAGGGGTCGAAAAATAAGAATTTGTGAGAGGGATTTGTTAAGTTTTCTGAAAAAATTAAAAAATAATTTTTTTAAGAAATATATTATTATTATTATTATTATTATTATTATTATTATTATTTTATTTATTTTTTCAGAAGAAGAGCAAGTTATTACATTTTGATGAAAGAATACAAAGACAAATATTCATAATTATTTACAATAAGACCTGGAACTTGCACTTAGAAGTAAATAGGGTCAATTTTGACTTTGTGTTTACTGGTCATTAGACATTATTGAATGTGGGCACTTTGCAGTTCAGAGATGAGTTTGTTTGATATCCAGTAGACAAGATTGCCCAAGCATTAATCATTCTGCTGGCAATTTTAATGGAAATACTCTGCAATTCTGTATGCATTGTGCACAGCTAGGTGTACGCAATGGTCCTTCTGTAGCATTCATTCCTCAAAGCTTTTAATCAGCTCAGAGACCAGAGCTCATCAGTCCACAGGAAGAGGAAATAAGGTCATATGTATATGACAATAAGAAAAGCCATACTGTATTTTGATTGCCAGGTGTGGTTTCAATCATTTTAAAAGTGCATTATGCACCAGTATTGCTCTAAAGTTTTGCAAACATGTTGACTTCCTTAAGTGAAAGTGTGTTATTTTTTTTAGTGTTTAAATACTTTCTCCTATCTCAGCTTAATGTGGATAGACAACTATAAGTAAACCATCCACTGGCTGACTTCCCTGAAAAGCGCAAACAGATGGCTCTGTGACGCTTTCAAGACATTGCTTTGTTTGTTTGAGCATCCCATCCATCCAGATAGAGCAACATTGGCTCAACCAGTGGTGTGTGTTTGGGGCGGAACTATCTGTTTGGCTGACCAACTGTTGATGGGGTTGGTGTTCAGAAGACCTATTTGATATTATTTTGTCATGTTTTGTTGTTAAAATCCATCTTAAGCAGAGCCATTTCATCTTATCTTCACATATTCAACAATTAGTCAGCTAACAAATCTTCTTAAAGGGATAGCTTACCCAAAAATAAAAATTCTGTCATGCTGTTCCCATCCAATATTACTTACTTTCTTCCATGGAACTCAAGAGGAGAACATTTTGAAGATTTTTTAATGCAGCTCTTTTTTCCATGCAATGAAAGTGAAAGGGAACTGAGACTGTCAGTCCCTAACATTCTGCCTAATATCTCCTTTTGTTTCCCATGGAAGAAAGAAAGTCATAGGGGTTTGAAACAACTGAGGGTGAGTAAATGGTCACAGAATTGTAAATCTTTGGGTGAATTACTATTTTGCAGGAGGCAAAACTGTGAATCATTGTTTCATTTTTATTATAATGCAACAAATATCCTACCAGTTTTCTCAGCAGACAATGCGTGCTCTGTGGAAAAGTCCGTGTCTTTTCCGATTGACTCACAAAAGCTGTAAAAAGACTGGACAGCTGAACAGCAGTTTGAACAGTGTTCTTGGTCCCCTTTGTTGACGGAGGCCTTTCATTTCTCATTAGCTTGTGTCCTCAGTGCCATGACTGCCGATGTGTGAAGCACAGGCCTCCCCATCCTTGTCAGGTCATCCTGTCCACATGACAAATCCTGTTTTGGTTTCTGTCACAGGTTTAAAAAGTCCTTGTGAAAAATTTGGTATTTTTAACTGCAATTTGGTATTTTCATTGAAACTGGATTCTGTTATTAATTTCTGATGTTGAATCATTTTTGTGATTTGGCATCAGTAAATCAGAAAATTATTAGTAGTAGTATTCTATTAATGAAAGAGCTCTTGTTTGTTTTAAAGCAATAGTTCACCCAAAATTCTTGACTATTCCATGATAATGGGCAAAAGTTATAACCAATTAAATATTAAAGAAATATACTTAAAAAAATTATTTTTATTTTTTATTTTTTATTATTTGCTCACCCTCATGTCATTTCAAACCTGTATGACATGGAACGAAATTGCAAATTTTTAATGAATATCTTGGTCGCTATTTTCAAGTAATGAAAGTGAACAAGGACTGGAGACAAATTACAAAAAGCACAATAAAGGTATCAGACATGGTATGGTAATTTTAAGGTAATTTATGTCCTGGTTTCTCAAACTTTTTTGAACCAAGGACCCCTTTCATAACCTCAAATTCTTTGCGGACCCCTGCCCCACCACCACCATCACAACAAATATGATATTATTTACTAGAAGTATAAAAATAAGTTTAAATAGGCCTACATACGACATAAAGCTTGCAGAACAGTTGGGCACTGCTGTCCTTTTGTGTCGAGCTTCTGTGTGCAAAGTGTTTCAATTACATTTACATCCAGCGATTGTAAAGCAATTTACAAGTGAGAAATATAACAATACAAACGATTCATATCAAAGACAGCACGAACAAACACCATAAAATGAAGTTAGGGAGATAGTTCATTGCTCAGCTGAGGTTTTAACGCCACCCACAGGACGAAACTTCACCAAGAACACTACAAAGCTCAAACAGTACTGATTTTTTCATAAATTATTATGATTTCCCCTATAGTCAAAGCACGAGTTTAGACATAAGTAAAGCACCATATTCTTGTGATTAATTAGTTTTTATCTGTTACTATAATATCACATTATTTTTGATAATTAAACAGTAATGATACAATAACACAATTGAATAATTATTTAATATTTCAAATGACTATGTCAACTGTCACTTTTTTCTTTTCTGCAAATAAAAGGAAGAATTGGAGAATAAAACTTTTTCATAAGTAGGCCTATTACTACATCTCTCTTCTGTTCGGCAGCAGACGGGACATGATATACTGTATATATTTACATAAATGACAGTTATACTGAAGTGGAAAATTATATATAACGCATAAATAATAGCATACTTTATCTAGCGATATAAAGCAAAATAATTATATAAATTTAAAAATGGGGACCTTGCTAATTCAGTACTGGTCAGCTGTGGCTTGTGAATATTCACACTCATTGTGGTCAATATAACTTGAAATGCACGTTGTTAAACCGCTTCTCTTTTTTTACTGGATGAAGCAACAGCTCTGTGTCTCAATGTTTAATGGATATTTTCCAATGTCATCCACAAAAACTCCTGTTAATAATGCGTGTAAAGAGTAATTTCATCTTGAAGCGAATTTCATTCACCAATCAGAGAAGTCGCTGTTACAATGGGAATAAGCAGATTTTCCAACACTTAAATTTGTGGTCCAGAATCTACAACTTTTTTATTTATTTAGTTTGAATATATTGTTCAAAACTTCTGTTATGTCATATTTTTATACAAGTCAATAGCTTTATATCGAGTAGTTTTTTTATTTGCTTACAACATTGCAACACAATGTTCACAATTCAGGGATTTCCCACGGACCCCCTGTCTATTCGAAAAGGACCCCCGGGTGTCCGTGGACCCCAGTTTGAGAAACGCTGATTTATCTCATTTATTGTGATATCGTAATTTTGTAATTTTTTGTTGATTTATGGTGATTTTATTCGTCTTTATTATGGTGATTTTATATAGATTTCTTAAAAATAATTTTGGTCTTTACAGCCCCAGTCCTAATTCACTTTCATTATAGATCAATCCCATTGTTTACAAACATTGCAGCACATGTGAAGTATTTTTAAAGGTGCTATACTAAATAAACATTATTATTATTATTATTATTATTATTATTAATCATATTGATCTACTAACTCGCAAATCATGGCTAGTATTAAAAGTGATCGATACCTCGTTGATATTATGTGCCGGTGGAATCCCCAAACTGCAAATGCAGGAACTGACTTTAGACTTTGCACCAAGATTTTAAGTGGTTCTCATACGTCTTAGCACAATGACCTATTTCTCTGGAAAACACTTTATTAACATACAATAAACCTACAGTTTGCTCACATACACCCACAGATAGTGCAAACGGTCCCACCCATGGCCACTTGCGCTTTATACTGGCATGAAAATTGCTCTTAGAATTAGCGCTATTACGAAATTAGATACGTTAGACAGTTGTTGCGCTTAGCGGTGTGCTTTGCGCTGAGCCTAGCGTGGTCACGAAAAAAGAACCCTAAATGTTTATAACTTGTCAATTTGCTCATTATCATGGAATAATCAAGGATGGCAATAAAAATCTAAAGAATAATATTTTTTCTAAAACTGAATGTGCTTGTTAAGTATTAGTGCATCAGTAGGCATTGGGCACTAGGCTGATGCTCTCTCTCTCTCTCTCTCTTTTTCTCTCATACGGTTGGAAGCTATCCTGAACTTCAATATCCTGAGTGCTGTAATCTGCTGCTGTCGCTAACCTACTCTAACCTGTCATGCAGTGGCCCCCAATTCAGCAGGGCTTTGCTGTATTTGAGCAGGCTCTTACGAGCAGCCCTAAAGCCTGGGAAAGCTACCCTTCACCGCTGCTGTCTGCTTTAATCTAGGGCAGGCATTCTGCCTGCCAGTGACTTGCATTTTTGTAGTTGTTATTGTGTGGTTTGGTTTTGGTGGTTTAAGAAGGATATTTTTTAGGTTATACACTAGTATTTACAAGGGTATTGTGCTATAAAGGTGGTTTATGAGGACATCCCTAGTGTCCCCTAAATTCAAACGGCTTAAAAAAACATACTATACAATGTTTTTTTGAAAATGTAATTGAAAATGCGGCTGCCCATGTCGCCCATGCCTGAATCCACCCATGCACTGCCAAACCATTCTTCCTGTTGGTCAATGGGGCGAATTTGCCTGTCAAGGTTTACCGAACTTGAACTCCACGTGAAATGCCGTGGTTACCTTCGCATGGTGAAGTTCTGCGGGCGAAATACAGTCATCTTAATGGGCGTGAATTTTCCGCTATGGACTTCCTTTGGCAAAGAATTTCCCCTTTTTGATTTTGCATGGAGTTCAAGTTTGGTGAAGTTTGACAGGTAAATTTGCTGTGAGTCTGCTTGGCAATTAGTTTTTTGCTGGTTTCACAGGCGCTCAACGTCCTCCCACGCTTTCTTCGTCCACGGAATTTTGCCATTCAATGGTAAATGTGACCGCGCCTACACAAAAGAAGTAGGGCTGCGCATTTAATTGCAATTGCAATTAAATCTTGATATGAGCATGTGCAATTTCTAAATCATTTAAATTTTTTTTATTTTCCTTTCTGCAGCCATGGCCCGTGAATTTTAAGTCTAGGCCTTCATTGCGATTTATGGCATTAAGAAAACACAGTTTCACAATGAATAAGACACCGTATGCCTATCATACATTACGTGGCAGTCAACTAATAATACCAATTGACATTTTAAAAACACGTCCATGCACGAAAGCCAGAACCAAGGAGGTCTAATACCAAGAAAAAGCTCTCTAATAATATCTGCGATTTGCTTGTAAGCATCGAGGAATAAATTCTGATTGGATACATTTTTTTGTTTTTTGCTATTCGTTTGTAGATTAATTAGGAGTGGAAAGCGCTGAATTTTTTAAAAATTTATTAGGCATGTTACACCAGCAGAGAAGGCTTTACTGGCCCTGAGAAATCACCACTGCCTTTCTGTGTTTAATTCTGATTGGTGCGTGCACATATTTTGCACGCTTACGATATCTTGCTAATCAGAATACAGTACACAAAAAAGTACCAGTGAGGAACAGAACAGAAATCGGGAAGGTGAATAAAAAATAAAGAAAAACTAAAAGGCATAAAGAAGTAATTGACGCTATCATCTATTACTTATGCAAAGACAACTGTAAGGGGGAAGTCACCCACTGGCCCAAGGACGGTATCCAATGGCGTGGCTGAAGGTCTCCTGCGTGTTCTGTCTTATCGTGCGCGACATTAAATAAATGATTATTTGATTTGAGTTCCATGTTTTTTATTAATCTTATCATTAATTATTTTCTTTATTTCATATGACTCCAATTATGAAAAACCTCGTTGATGTATCTATGCTCTGAATTTTAGTAATTCTCTCTTCTAGACTGCATTTGTTATTTCAATGTTATTTGGGTCCTGTGCTGGTCAGACACAGGTCCTTTAACTACAAATTCATCAGTTTCAGATATTAGTACGTTTTAGACTAAGTCCTTATAGGTTCTCGGCTTTATCCGTTTAGTCTTATTTGGCTAAGTTCTATTATAGATTCTCGGTTTACCGTTTAGCCCCAGTCAATTAAGTCCTGTTTTACAGGTTCTCGGTCCTACATTTAGTGTTCCCATTTAATTCTACTTGGCTAAGTTCTATTAATAGATTCTCAGTTTACCGTTTAGCCCCAGTCAATTAAGTCCTTTTTTACAGGTTCTCGCAGAGTTCTTTGACTTTCCCGGAAGTGATGCAGATAATTTTTGTGACAATCTTACACAACTGACAAAGGAAAAACTTTTGCCAATGTTGCAATTAAATCACAATCGCGATATGATTTTTTTGTCCATGTTGCACTGCCCTAATTAGCTTGTGTTTCAAATTTGAAACAGACAAATACCACACAACACACTGAGATATTTAAACTGTCCAGCCATAGAGAAGGCTACAATCTTCCAAAAACACAGGGAACATTTTGTGTTTATTGTTATGTAAGGGACTTTGCCTCAGCACAGTGTAGACTTATTTTGGATAGGGATTGTCTCCTGTTTTTAGGTGGTTTAACACTGGGGCAAAGGCTTGGGGGTTGGAGTATCAATAACACATCCCACAGGTAAACAAAAGCTGTTTACAGACACCCTGTAGTCAGTATCTTATTGTAGCCATGGTTCTTAAATCCTCCTATTTTTAGATAACTAGATTTAAGCCCAGTCTCAGCCTCAAGGAGCTACTGTTAGTACTGTACCTTATTTACACTCTACAGGCCCACAGTAAAGAGGCTCATCTTCAACTGTCAGTACTCTTCTGCCCATTGATACAATGGCATGTGGAAGAAAAGAATCTTATGTAGGCAAATTAGCTGAACATACCTTTTAGGGAAGTTACTGAGCTAATTGTTCGAGATCTGAAATAGATACATGTCTTATATTTACAGGGGAGACTGGGGCTACTTGTCACATGGGGAAGTTGTCAGAAAGGCTAAATCTCAGTAACTATAAGGTCAAAAGTCAAGTTGTGCAAATGTGTGTTTTCTTTAACAGTGGTTTCATATGTTAGTTTCAAACACCTAGTTTAAAGCTGTCATAAAATAGAATAGTTTTTCTATCATTCAAACTAAAATTCCAATATCATCTAATTTTGTAAAATGTCTTGGCTAAACAAGTGAACACAATAAAAACACACTTGCATTCTGTACATTCATGCAATGGTCAGCTATATCAATAGGTAATTTTAACTGAAAGGTTGTACTATGTTCTCAGGACAAGTATTTTTTTTATAAATGTCAGGTCAGGGAAAGTTGTCACATATTTGGGGGACATATTGTCACATATGTTGTTTATGTTGTAGTTTTATACATTTGATCAATTACAATTTCTGTTGGCCAAAGCAATGATTTTACTTCTTTTCCATCTTTCAAGTTTCGTGAATTGTTTTGTATTGAACTGTTTAAATTTTAAGCCTATTACAGTATTAGCTATTGAATAGCAGATTCTATTGTGACATCTTACACCATAGCCTACCGTGTGACAACTTACCCCACTGTTAGGGCAACTTGTATTCAATTAATTGTATCTTTCTTTCTTTGGCAGTAACAATGAAAATGTTCAATAGATAACATTTATAATGAATTATAATTATAATTATATAATTAAATTCCAAATCTTTATGCCTTTGATTAGACAATATATATTCTTATTGTTACCACATTAAAAGAAGAATTCAGAAGGTTAAGTTTTAGTTTTGTTCTAATATGGCATGTTCTGTTGCTCAGGCTTTGTTTGTTGACACCAGACATCTGTACATCCATGCTCAAGAATGCAGCTCACATATAAATATACAATGAAACATATGTTTTTGCCACTCGAATAATAAAACCCTGACTATTTATCTTTCCATTGCCAGGTGTTCATGGTCAGATGGTTCAGATGGACAGCAGTAAGTCAGGATTTGTGGGCTCACAGGTAGAGCTACGCTGTCAGTTTGTCAACAGCAACCCACCTGTAAAGATCTCCCAGGTCACATGGCAGAAATTAGTAAATGGCACCAAGCAAAACGTGGCCATCGCCAATCCTGCTCTGGGTGTGTCAGTGCTGCCACCCTTCAAAGAGCGTGTGCGCTTCAAAAACCCTGCTGTTCGCCAGCGCACCCCTTCTCTGGAGGACACCACCATAGTCTTTAACAAACTAAGACTGTCTGATGAATCTACCTACATCTGCGAGTACACAACCTTCCCAGCAGGCAACAGGGAGAACATGGTCAATCTCACTGTTTACGGTATGTAATGGCTCTTTCCTCCTAGAACTAAATGTACAGCAAGGTTCCCAGACCACAAATGCCACAATCACAAACACTCAATGAAAACAAAGGAGGTATTATGTGCTGCTGAATAAGTAAACTTAAGGAATTATTCACCCAAAGTGAAAATTATTGTCATTATTTACTTAACATCATTTTATTCCAAACCCAAATGCTGCTTTCTTTTTTTTTTTTTTGGAATCAAAAGAAGGAATTTTGAACTACTACTTTTTCAAACTTCTCTTAGGCTGTTTGTCTGATTCTCACAAAATTTGGTATAAATCATCTACAGACCCTCCTGAAAAAAATTTCTCAAAATAATTTTGTTTAATCAAAACGCTTCAGAGTTATATGCCAATCAAATATTTGGCCGTGGCCCATTTTTACTTATCAACATATATCTTCTAAACGCAAATTCCAGACCTAACAAAACTTTGACAATACACTGTCAAAACTCTGCAAGTGTTTCATCAAGGACGTTGGAATTTGGTATGTATCTTCTTTTATTTAAGTGCTTAAATATCCTTAAAATATTGATCAAAAATGGCTTAACACAGGTCTTTTCCATGCTACAACCGTTCATTGTGACCATGTGTATTAAGCTCCAAAAAACACATTGTATATAAATAGTCCATACTGAATTGAATTTGAGATCAGTCTGATCTGTGAACGAATCATTCTTTTGAGCCAGTTATTTTGAATGAACCTCGTTAGTCTGGTTCACAATTCAAACCATTTGGTTCGCTACGTTTACATGTGCAGTTATAATCAAGCTACAGTGGGTTTTTGCAAAGTCGAGCTACAGTCTATATCTGTCTGTCCAAGTTAACATGACACAATGGATAATCAAATATACGAAGGAAGGACGTCAGCTGAGGAAGTGTTCTATACACGTTGCATGTCTCCTCTGACTTTTGGAGCATGAACACAATGCCAAAACCAATTGTGGTCAGATTAACATGTATAAATGCTGGACAAAACCAAGCTACAATGGCATTATCTAGGTTTATTAGTCCAACTTCACAAAAATGGGACTGGATATATGATTTCAATCGGAATAAAGTATTTACAGTACATGACTGTGACAAGTTTCGTTGTGTGATAGATGAGGAAGCGGGAGCCGGTTTCCACAGTCCACATGGGTCAGAGTTTCGTTTAACAAAATAATAGTAATCGCTTTTCAGCTTCACACTCAAAAAACAAAAGTCTGATTTGCAGCATAAAAGGTAAGACAAGTCAGCTTTTCAGCACAACACTCAGAAAACACAGTCTCTGGTGTGCAACTCTCTCTCTCCTCTCTGTGTGGACTGGGTCGTCTTTTATTTCCCCCGTCTCTCACTGTGAACACAGAAACGGTACTTAGTAGCAATTCATCTTAGGTGGAACTCCTTACTGCTTTCTCTCTCTCCAGATGGGCGCTCGACCACGCCCTCACCTCCACAATGACGAAATTGATGACATTTTTTTGAAATAATGAATTATGCTTTTAGTCCGGCTGAAATAAAAAAAAAACATTATGCATTTAAACGCACTGACTGAGAAATAATAATGGAACTTTTATTTTTGGCTGAACTATTCCCTTACCACTGAACAAGATTAAGGCTCTTAAAATAAGGAAATTATTTAGACAGTTTAAAAGACACATTAAAAATGGTTACATAAAACCAGTGCTACACTAAAGCCTCTGTGATTAAGCTTTAGTGATTAATAGAAAAATCACAATCATCTGATTACTTTCAATACCTGAGCTTTGAAACTGGAGGTACATCTAAGCGGACATGGAACGATGGATTTAACACTATGTAACTTTGATCATAAACTTTCCTTTTCAAATGTGGACAACCAATGTATCGACTTAAACATCATTTAGAAGGGTTATTCAGAAGAACTGTCTTTGTTCAAAATTATATGCACACCAGAATTGTGCATGATAAGTAAAATAGAACTCCAGGAATTTAGCTAAAAAGCTAAAAAATATGATCTTGCAAAAGTTGGAATGGAGGACAACTGATTTCTTGGCAGCATTTTTTCAATAAATTATTAGGAGCCAAGGTTGTGCTGCATAAGATTTTGCAAAACATTTTGTGATGGTCACATGCAAACAGAGATTGATTTTTGTTTCTGAGAAACTCTACTCTAGAATTATTTCTCTGCATATTTCATCATTTTCCAAGTGATGATTGAATCACAATGAGGCCTGTGTCACAATGATGTTTCTAGGAAACTGATTATAATGTACTGTATTACATTTCCTAATGAAAAACAAAAACACTAAGTAATAAGCTGAACAGATTGTAAAACATAACATGGCACAGAATCTTACAGTAATCCAGTGGTTTTCTGCAGTGCATGAAATATCCCTGTGCATATGTGCTAAGCCTCTGTATTTGTTCCTGCAGCTCGCCCTATGATCCAGATGAGTCTTTCCACACCCTCTATAGTTGCGGGATCCAAAGACCTGAAGATGACTGTTGCCACATGCGTTTCAGCCAATGGGAAGCCACCCAGTGTGATCACATGGGAAACTGAATTGGATGGAGAATCCAACACCCAGGAGATCCGCAACCTTGATGGGACCGTCACAGTACGCAGCGATTACTTGGTGGTTCCCAGTCGAGAAATACACCAACAGCTGCTCACCTGCGTCTCCACGTATAATGACGAACAATTCACAGAGAGTGTAATGCTCAACATTCAGTGTAAGAAGCCATGCCTAACAATTGTTTTAAAAGTTTTACTGAATCTTTTTTTTTTTTTTTCTCCCAATTTGGAATGCCCAATTCCCAATGTGCTTTTAAGTCCTCGTGGTTGCGTAGTGATTTGCCTCAGTCTGGGTGACAGAGGACGAATCCCAGTTGCCTCCGCGTCTGAGATCGTCAACCCGCGCATCTTATCACGTGGCTTGTTGAGCGTGTTGCCACGGAGACATAGCACGTGTGCCTATCGCGGCAACCACGCTCAACTCACCACGTGCCCCACCGAGAACGAACCACATTATAGAGGAGGTTACCCATGTGACTGTACCCTCCCTAGCAACCGGGCCAATATGGTTGCTTAGGAGACTTAGCTGGAGTCATTCAGCACGCCCTGGGATTCGAACTAGCGAACTAGCGAACTCCAGGGGTGGTAGCCAGCGTCTTTACCACTGAATCTTTAAAGGAACTGCAACAGCCTATATTAGTTGAATTGTATTAGTTAAAATGGAATTTCCTATTCAAAACCTTCATTACTATTAGTGGCCCTTTTCCAGAATGCTCATAGAGACAATCCACACAACTGACCATTTAGGGAAATAGATGCTTAATAATGTTTCTGTAAAGCATAGCACTAACGATGCCAGAAAGTTGCTTTGGATAAAACTGTTGCATTGTTTCTTCTCTACAGATGAACCAGAGGTGATAATAGAGGGTTTTGATGGGAATTGGTATTTGAACAGAGAAAATGTTCAGCTCACATGCCTGGCTGATGCCAACCCACCCATCTCTTTGTTTCAGTGGAGATAGTAAGTCTAAGTAAACAACAAGCCTTTGAATACTGTGCTGTCTACAGTATCATTTAAAGATATCTATCATTATGAAGAATGCTTAGTTAAAGGGAAAGGTCACCCAATATTGAAATTTCTGTTATCATTTTCTCAGTGTCAGTCACCATTCACTTTCATTCATATCTTTTCCGTACAATGAAAGTGAATGGTGACTGAGGCTAACATTCTGCCTAACATCTCCCTTTGTGTTCCATTGAAGAAAGAAAGCCATACAGGTTTGGAAAAACATAAGGGTGAGTAAATGATGACAGAATTTTCATGTTTAGATATTTCCAACTATCCCTTTAATACATTGCAATGGATAAAAATCTGAAAAAATGTCCAGTACAGTAGTTGAAAGGTTGGATATAACTTGCACAGGCAAGATTAGTAAGCAATTTTATCACTCTAGTCTTATATTAAAAGGTGTAATGTTTAAGTCATGTGGCTATACTTTCAGAAGTGTGAATTTTAATGTTTATTCAGGTACAATGCCTTGCCCCTTAGACTTCCCTTGTAATTGCATTACTTTAAGTAATTTTTGCTTGCTTTTACAAATTGAGTGACAAGTCAAAATTGAAATAACTTTTATTGAACCTGGAACAATCCTTTAAAATACTGAATACCTTCGGGCCTTTGGGCATCTGTCTGTTGTTTGTCAATTTCAGTAAAATTTTATGCAAGACCTGATCAGTATTTTTTCTCTTTAGCTTGAACGGTTCTCTGCCGACTACAGTGGAGGTCCGAGATGATGTGTTGATGTTTAAAGAACCTGTTACCTATGACATTGCGGGCACATACATCTGTGATGCCTCCAACAGCATTGGGACAGGATCTGCATCCACTGAGGTCACCGTCACAGGTATGTTGCAACTTCCCTCTGAACTGAATGCATGCGACTTGTGCGCTTCTGTGCATGTAAATATGCATGTGAATCTTTGAGTGATTTTTTCCTCTTACACCAATCAGCTCTAATCTCACTATTGGCTGCCTCTGAAACATCATTTTAAGAAATATTTCACACAACAATGGAAATTCTGTCATCAATCACTCACCCTCAAGTTTGTAAGACTTTATTTCCGTAGAACTCAAAAGAAGATGTTATATGTTTCAGTCACCATTCACTTTCATTATATGGAAAAAAGATGCAATGAAAGTAAATGGTGACGAAAACTAACATTCTGCTTAATATTTCCTTTTGTGTTCCATGGAAAAAAGTAAGTCATATAGGTTTGAAACAATATGAGGGTGAGTGAATAATGACAGAATTTTTTTTTCTGTGTAATATATTTTGATCTCACTGCCTGAAACTGTATTTAGATATTTGCTCTTTGGGTGTTTTTTAATACAGTGTCTTGCTGGGGCAGCACTTTGCATGTGGCTGCAAGTTGTTTTTGTCTTGCTCCTGAACTGTGATGTCCTTGTTTTTGCAATTTTCTCATTGCATGCTGTTAACATAAGGTGTGGTCTATAGAAGCATGTTTACATTTACATGCATGGTCATGTATGTGTGGTGCTTCTTGCCTGAAGTGCTGCTCTCTTTGCATGGCAGTCTCTTTGCTTGAGTGATGACACCTAGGAAAAAAATCCATGTTGATTGCACAAAGTGAACACAGCACTTCCCTATCCCTACACCCTCCTATTTCTCCTGGAATAATCCATATTGCTATACTAAATGGAGAGGGTCTATATAATGGTTCTCAACTGGTGGGTCACAGGTCAGTTCTGATTAGGTTGGAGACCAACGGGTTTTACATATATTTTGGTGATATGAAATCAATGTCTGACTTGGTAGCATGGGAAGTACTAATACAATATTTGACCCAGTGTTTTTCCATGAGTTCGGCTTGTAAATCACACTTATATTGCTGTTTATGCATTTAATTTTTTACAATTTTTCCTATTGCCATGTTATGTTTTTCTGCGTCATGCAAATTTGCATATTGTTCTTCCTATGCAATTAATGGTAATTTTATAAAAATTCAATGTTTAAAGAAATTGTTCACCCCAAAATGCAATTTTGTCATTTATTCACCCAAATGCTGCTCCAAACCAAGAAACCATTATGAATTTCTTCTGTGGAACAAAAGGTGAATTTAATTGCCATTTAATGACTAGTTCTATTTAATGAATAGTGACTCCAGTCTGTCAAGCTCGAAAAAGGTAAAAAACAAACAAAAACAAAAAACACACACACACACACACGCATCATAAAACCACAGTAAAAGTAATCGATATGACTCATCCATTATATTCCAAGTCTTCTGAAGCCATACAGTCCTGTTGTGTGATAAAAGTAACTTAATTTAAGTCGTTATTAGCTCTCAAATAGATAAATTATTTCAAAACAAACTTTGATTTTAAATTGACAAAGCCTGGCCTGAACGTTTATAACACAGAGACAGACAGACAACAAAATACGTAATCACTACATACATTTATTCACCTCTATACTCACCTCAAAATTAAATGTATACTGCAATAAATCTCTATATTGAAAAATGTTTAAGAACAAAGAAAGCACTCCGGGTAACACTGGCTATACTAATATTACGTTACGACTGTCAAGTTGGAACATTCATAGAATTCCGAGTTTACAACTTGTAATTAAGACGTGAATGTTTTTTGCATGTCAAAATCTCGTTATTACAATAATTCCGACATGACATGGATGCACCATAAATGTTTTGTGTGTGTTTTTTTTTTTTTTTTTTGTCCATTTGAACATTCCATCCATGTAAGTCTATGGGATTTTTCCAATATTTGATCATCCGAGTTATGAAAACCGTAATTCCGATAAAAAAAAAAACCAACAGCCCGAGTTAGGACAGTCTGAAGGTCTGTACAATGTTTGGTGGATGTAGCTTTAAAGCTTTAGGAGGAGTTAAACTGGAAATTTCGGTCTTGGTTCAGGAATTTTGGAAAAACCCAAATCAGCTTAGTATGTTGTCTTTGTCAAGCCAACATAATAAACTACATAAATTAAATATGGCGGCTACATAGATAACATCAAACCTCATTGATTCTTGAGTCATGACGTTTGGTCACGAGACGTAATGAGAACCATGAGAACTTTTTTATATTTCCAATTTCTTTTCCAGTAATTTATAACATTGTACTTTGTATTATATTACGCTAAAATGTGTTTTAAAGAAATCAGTTACCACAGATGTGATGAGGATTTTTAGCACAGCTGCTGAGGGAGTGACAGAAAATTTGGCCCGTTTCTCTCTTCTTACTGATGTTATCCAGCGCTCTATATTTTTATATTCTTTTGCAAAGCTGTGAAAGGGTAATCATAAAATTTTTTATTTTGCTGTTGGAGCAAACGGGTAAGTAAAAATGAAATTATCTGTGGTCTCCCATTCACCGCCATTCAAGTTTAACCAACTACAACGTCTTCCGCTTTGCGAACGTGTGAAAAAGGTCTATTGAGGTTTGAAGTTATTGACGATGCCTCCATAATTCTTTTCGCTTTAATAATGATTTGATTTGTGCATTTGTGAGTCACAACTCACTTTCATCATATGACAAATAAACTCTATGAAGTTACCACTACTCCTTACAAATTCACTTTTTGTGTCCCATGGAAGATTGAAAGTCATACAGGTTTGGAGCGACATTAGGGTGAGTAAATAAAAGCAGATTCTTCATTTTCCTTTAATTTTAAAAACATTTTTGTTTACTTTTGTACAGTAGGCAATTTTGGTACTGTTTTGGATGTAAAATTTGCATCCTGAGGCAAAACCAGATGAGAACCACTACTCTACACTATTTGGCCTTCTCTTTCAGTGAAGCTCTCAAACTTTTGTCCCTCCCTCCCATCTCTTTCCTTACCCAGAATTCCCTAGTTACCCAGGTGAGATGTTTCAGGAGCAACATCAAGTGAGTACTGTCATTGGTGGAGCTGTAGTGTGTGGCACAGTTCTTTTGGCAGCCATTACTCTCCTGGTAGTGTTTGTCTATCGGCGGAGATGCATGTTTAAAGGAGATTACAGTACAAAGAAGCAAATCCTTGGGAATGGCTACAGCAACGCTGGCAGCCTGCCCCAGCATCCCTCTCAAAGCCTGACCTTCTCCGACGACTCAGATGAAGAGATGAAGAAGCTCGAACTTTATAGAGGCTCCAGTATATTAGGAGTAAATGTTCAGGAGTTCCACAGCTGTCATGATAGGAGAATAAAGGCCTACCACACAGGGGTTTTTGAGGAGCATGAGAGATATGGATGCAATGAGCAGACTTATATTTATGATTATGGATCGGAGGTGGAAGTCTCAGTGGACATGGTTCCTCAAACGGATGGCTCTGTCATCTCCAAAGAAGAGTGGTATGTGTAGAAGTTGAAGACTTTGAGCTTCTTAGCATGTTTCTCATCCTATACCTTCTCCTCAAACTCATTCCTTGCCATCTCCCTCCTTTTAAAGCAGGACTTGCGATCAAGTGAAGTTGACTTTGTGTGATCATGTGAATTATTGACATGAAAGTCCAAACTAATGAAGGATGTTTGGGAACTGACAAATGATTGGCCATGAGATTGACTTTGCATGAGATAATGACCTCTTACAAACATTAAAGGCTTTTATAAGCTGGATGTGGGTTGATATCTTGATGGTGCCATAGTACTGAGGAAATAGTTTTGCTGCTGTGTTTACACAAGGGCAATTATTTAAAACTGTACTTTATCCCATAAACTGTGAAAGTCTTGCACTGTGGATAACATTTTGTTCAAGATAAATGAAAATGTTGCCTGTTGCTGTGTCAGATATTGTTTTGTTTAGTTGTTAAAACAGAATAGTGACTTTCTGGCTACTGTTATCACAGGACTTAAATATAACAAACCTGGAAACACATAGGCTACTGTAGAGCTAAATAAAATATTTCCCACAAGAAACTATAATTTCCTGCACAGTTTCAGCCATGCATATTCAAATATCACCAAGAATACCAATTTTCTGCATACTGGACCTCAGTGGCTTCAATACTTAGTGTTAACATGTAGTGTCAATGCTGTTTTTCAAAGTTATATGAGATAACATAACAATATGTTGTACTATATACAGTAAATGCTTTGAAATGGTTCTTTATGTATCTTTATGTATGTGGAAAAATGTTTTAATGCAACCGAACTGGTTGAATGTTACGCTGATCTTTTTCAGGTTGTGATAAGCTAAATAATTTACTCTTGTGCTTATAACATGTGTTATAATATATTAAAAACAATGTTTGATGCCAGCTGTAAAAATTAGTGTTTGTGTTTTTGTTTGTTTTATTTGACAAAAGCCAACATTTTTTTATTCTACAGACATGGTTAAGGGTTTTTTCAAAATCCCTAAACCAAGACCAAAATTCTTCCTACAGCTTTTAAGCTACATCCACCAAACTTTGCACAGACCTTCAGGCTGTTCTGAATTTTATGCTATATCTTTTCTAACTGACTGGTCTTACTTTTTTCGCACAGCAGATGATCAAATATCGGAAACATTTCATAGACTTACATTCATACATTCAAAATTCCATCCGTCCATCCATCCCTCCATCCATCCATCCCTCCATCCATTCATCCATCCATCTGTCCGTCCATCCATCCGTCTGTCCATCCATCCATCCCTCCATCCATCCATCCATCCAGGTTAGCGAAGAGACTATTTAGCAAAGACAGGTAAAAGAGCCAATCACCTTTTAGATAGAGACAATGCCTGTCAGTTAACTCGAGAACGCGCATGCACATTAGCTATACGTACAGTACAACACGGGATTTTTATTTTTTATTTTTTTTATCCTAATCTGAGATAAAGAAGCGTAATTTATGATTCTAGTGTTGTCAGATTTTATTGCTGATTTGAAATATGTTCTTTGATCATAATCTTTACCAACCATTTTTGAGATTTCGGTCTTTCCCCATTCAAGTAGACAGGAGCTGCAATTTCATGACTGGAAATAGCTTCCTGAGGGTTAGGGCCTAAGAACGTTGGGCCTATAAAATCTTCAAAGTTTTTGTCAAGCCAACATCAAAGTTTTTCTCTGTTAACTTTATCAATTTTTTATTTATAACTTTCTTTTCATTTTTATAATTGCAGTGAAAATTGCCCCATGAATTGTTGCTGCTGCATGGTTTGTAAAATGTTGCTTAATATATTAAGAAAAAATCTGGTGTGTTCTTTATTATGTGTATCATTATTATGCTGCCAAGACAGACATACTCAGATATACAATGTTTGTTCTCTGCTGTTATCTTGTGATTTGTACTGAGTGTCAGTAAATCTTGTGAATCCTTGGCTGAAATAAAAATTATGTTAAATAAAAACATAATTGCTATTTACAAGTCAATTAAGATGAAATTGTACACTATTATGTCTTCTTTGTCTTAAATGTTTTTTATTTTATTTGTTTATTTTTTTTCCTCCCCAATTTGTAATGCCCAATTCCCAATACACTCTATGTCCTCGTGGTGGCGTAGTGATTCGCCTCAGTCTGGGTGGTGGAGGACGAATCTCAGTTGCCTGAGCGTCTGAGACCGTAAATATGCGCATCTTATCACGTGGCTTGTGGAGCGCGTTACCGCGGAGACATAGTGCATGTGGAGGCTTCATGCTATTCTCCGCGGCATCCACTCACAACTCACCACGCACTCCACCGAGAGCGAGAACCACATTATAGTGACCACGAGGAGGTTACCCCATGTGACTCTACCCTCCCTAGCAACCGGGCCAATTTGGTTGCTTAGGAGACCTGGCTGGAATTGTCTAATATGTTTTATGAGATATATTTTGCTTCTGATATGGTTAAGGGGAATACATTAAGAAGTTCCACTTTCCAAGCAGAGTAACTAAAGAGGTAATTTTGAGGTCGGATGTTCTTTGCGGTGTGGGTCACTTGGTTTGAGGCTGGCTATTGTCTGTACCGAGTGCAAACATTATGCCATTAACATCTCTTTTACAGCCATTAGAGTGCCCCACGATACAATCCCCTTTTCATTGGTTGCCATTGACATTGTTGTTTTATGTACACAATGACCTAAGGGAAAGCTTGCATGAATAACTTTCATAGTAGCCCCGTTTGCTGGTATGAGTTTGTAAAAAAGAAGGGCATGCATGCTAATGTGAGGTGGATGTGGGCTTTCTTTCTCACCAGCACAAAGCAATAGTACTTGGGCCATACAAAAGAACTATTATCATTACTTATATAGCAAAAACATACATTATAAGATATGTTTCAGAGGCATGTCTTAAATCTGCAGGAGGCTTTTAATATTCCAATACAATGTGATATTAATAGGTACTGAAGTATTAAAAAGTTGAAAACACTTTACAGTAAGTTTATTGCGTTAGTTGATGCACTAGTTAAAGGAATGTTCCGGGTTCAGTACAAGGTAAGCTCAGTTGAACGCATTTGTGGCATATTGTTGATGTGAGGCACTTACAATGGAAGTGAATGGGGCCAATTTTTGGAAGGTTTAAAGACAGAAATGTGAAGCTTATAATTTTATAAAAGCACTTACATTAATTCTTCTGTTAAAACTCATGTATTATTTGAGCTGTAAAGTTGTTTAAATAATTGTTTTCACGGTTCTAATTGGGTTTAAGGGTTAACTGCATTACATCGTAATGGCAACGGAGTTGTAAAATTATCAATAACTTTACACAGAAAAGGTTAATAAGCGATTTTATCACACTAAAATCATGTTAACAAGCATATTGTTTATGTCTTGTGTCTATACTTTTGAAACAGTGAGTATTTTAATGTTTACAGATTGGCCCCATTCACTTACATTGTAAGTGCCTCACTGTAAGACAGATTTTGCTTCTTCTTTTTTAAGAGAAGGAAGGGCAATATTATGTCCCAAATGCTGTTGATTGAGGTTAACTTGTATTGAACCCGGAATATTCCTTTAACTTTAACTAACAATGAACAATAATTTTTAAGCATGTATAATCTTGGATAATGTTCATTTATACATATATTAACACATTTTAACATGATAATTTTTATACTTTAACATGAGTCAATGTATAATAAACTAACAGTGAACAATAGTATATTTTATGACTTTCTTTCTTCCATGAAACACAAAAGTAGATGTTTGGCAGAATAACAGCCTCAGTCACCATTCACTTTCATTGCAGTTTATTTCTCCATACAATGAAAGTGAATGGTGACTGAAGCTTTCATTTGACCTAACATCTCCTATTGTGCTCCATGGAAGAAAGAAAGTTATCCTGGTTTGGAACAACATAAGGATGAGTAAATAACAACAGTATTTATATTTTTGGGAGAGCTATCCCTTTTTCTAATGTTAACGAATAGAACCTTATTGTAAAGTGTTACAAAAAAAGACAGTATGAGTTACAGTATGTATTGTATATGGTGAAATTAGCTAGGATATGCCCACCGTTTATTTTCCCTGCAGAAAAGCCCCTGCCACTGAGTTCCGCAGAAAGGGTGATGGGTGTCCTTGGATGGGTGATTGCCCTGGGCATCATACTCAGTATAGCAGGCACAATATACTTGGTCAACAAACAGCAGCAGCACAAGCACGCAGGGTCGGACAATGGCTCGTAAGTACTCAACTCCATTAAAAATGATTTACTCATTATGATCCCTTTTCATATATCAGCCTGGGACTTTAATAATGAAGTCTTTATAATGTCAGCTAAAGGGGTATTCATCTGTAAGTTAGCACAATGTGTAGCTTAATATATCTACGTCATAGAAGTTATTATACACATATTGTCCCATTTTTATACATACATTTCATGTCATCAAACTTTTTAACATAACAAAAGGTCACACTTAAAGTCTTGGAAGTGGACGTCCTGTGTTTTTGAAACAATCGTACACTCCCATTTAATCAGCTTCGGACAATGATGACTACAATGAGTAAGCTAAGCTTATGTGTTATAAATATGCTTATGTTTACCAGTTTAATATATGGATGAATGTTCTGCAGATACTCTCATTTCAAGTCACTGATTAACATTTTAACTCTTCAGTGCCATATTTATTGCCAGAGGCCCGGAATCAATACTATATGTACAGTACAGCAAGACATGAAAAATGCCATATATACAACTTTCAGTTCCTGAAATGAATAGCACAGTTAAGGAAATGTTTAATGGTGCACTCAGTATCTTTTCCTCAGTAAGCCTTAAACGCATACCTCAGGTCTTTAGACACTCGGAACCTCATTCCACCCCCTGAACCTCATAAATATTTTGGAGTTGTGCCCACACCTCATTAGTATTCCTCAATCTATCTTTTATAAATAGTGTCACACACAAAAAATGCCAAAATTGCAACAACAAAAAAATAATAATATATAAAATAAAATAATAATAATAATAATAATAATAATAATAATAATAATAATAATAATAATGGTTTAAGTACCAAAAGTGTATAGGTGAAAGTGCACTCCCATAAATTATATATTTTTTATAATTATTTCATATCTATTTAAGTTTACAATCACAGGATATCTATATCTTTGCATATTACAAGAGAAATGAGTACTATATTCATACAAATAAACACTATATCACATTGATTTTCTGTGCAACAATGAACTATCAACAATGGCGAATTATCATTATTTTATATGCGTAAACACGTACATAATAATATACATGTTATTTCTTACTCAAGGTGGTGCTGATGTTTCAGTGATGGAATAGATTTATATTTGACATTGCTATTTGATGAAGAAACAACATCGAAGTAAACTTATAGCAAGTACAACACATGAACAGTATGATTTGGCTATTGTCATTTGGGTGTACTACTGAAATAATGTTGTGCATCTATTTAGACTCAACAAGTGCCTGATAAAATACACATAAGATACACATAAGCTACACATAAGTTACACATACATTACACATGTGTAGATTATGTGTAGCTCAATATGTGTTTGACAGCCAGTTGCATTTCATGAAATTTCAGTGTGAAAATAATGAATCCTGTTCTAGGTTTGTCTTGTTTTGTTGCATTATCTTTTTAATTTATGAAAAATAAAACATCAAAATATATCAAAATATATTTTATTTTCTAATTGTCTTAAAAATATTTTTTTTAATTTACACTATCTGGGCAATTTGTACATCCATTTGTGATAGATATAAGTGCCGGGTCGCTAAAGACCCTAATATGTAAGAGTGTTTGGGAAAATTACCATGCATTTAAGGGTTAAAAAGGGGCGTTTACCTCCTAAAAGAAATGAATAGTACTTTTAAAAAATATGTTTCAAATCATGTACACTCACATGAGATGAAGACTCCAGTCATATAAGTAGTCTTTGGCCTTGCCCACATTTTGAAACCTCCATTTTCAGTTTCTTACTGCCATCGTTGTCCAAAGTACAGTACGTGATTATGGAGAGTGCTTTCGAAAGTCTCAGTTTTCAGTGGAGTAAAACACTCCAGTGTGGATGAGAGGTGTAAAGGGAGCAAAATCAATGCAAATGAATACCCATAAGTGTGGACATAACCTAATAAAAGCTGTTTTATTTTACATTGAGCTAGGCTGCCTCATGGTGACCGCCATGTTATCACATAACTAGCCAATTAATACTATTTTTTATTTTATTTTTATGTAACACCCCATTATCACAAGTTTTGGGGCATAAAGCTAAATGTATTGCCCTGTAGCTGTTTTATGCATTGTGTTTTGTTAAGGCCCTCTATATCTTCCTCTCTATTATTACAGGGATAGTTCTTCCCCAGCCCACAAAAAGCCTTCCTCCTCAAAAAAGAAGACAGCTGATGACTTCCAGGTAAGAGAGCACTCAGTCAGCCCACAAAACCACCAATAAGGGCTCTGGGCATCATATCAGAAGAAAAGATGCACTAATGCACAGTAGTCTGGCAGCCGACCTGAATAGAGGTACTGAGGCTTTAATAAAAAAAACCGAACTATACTGAACAGAGAGCGCCTCCTACTTTTTATGTCTTTAAGTCCTAATACCTCTGATAACACAAAGTGATTATTTAGGTATATTCATTTTGTATTCATAGTGTATGCTTTAGCGGTAACACTTTACAATGAGGTTGCATTTGTTAACATTATTTAATACATTTGTTAACTACAATGAACAACTTCTTTACAGCATTTATTAATCTTGGTTAGTGCAAATGTATCTATATATACTAGCACATTTCTTGACATTACATGGTGTATAAGCTAATATTACTTAATGCATTAGTTAACGTGAACTAGTCGGAAACACCTCTTTACAGTGTTTAATCTTGGTATATGTTAATTTATAAGAAGGCCTATAATAATGCATTTTTTAAAACACTAAAAGTTGTCCAAAAATTACTTAATGCGTTAGTTAATGTTAACTAACCATGAAAAATTAAATGTCTTTACAGTATTTATTAGTCTTGTTTAATGCTAATTTATGTAATATGGTACAAAATGTACTAAATCGGAGTTCCGGTGGTGCCATGCGAGAGTCGGACGTGTGAAGGGCGAGCTCTGCGCACTTTGCTAGTTTTATTACTATTTGTGTCATAAACCGGTGAGATACACCCTGATTCTTAACTGTTCTATGAAGACAATATGTCAAAGAATTAAAAATCCTTGAGCTCTGGAGATACTAAAAGATACTTACGTGCTCAAGCTGATACCCTAGACAGGGCCGCAGACCAGGAACTCAGTTTGGACAGTGCAGCGGGAGAAATCCAGCATCAACTGTCCAGCATGTCGGTGATGCTGACGAAGGTCATAGCAGACTTGGAGGATCTTGCTGTAATACGTTGATCGATTATGGCCATGGAGTCAAAATTCACTGAGTTGGTTACAAGAATGGGGGATGTCGAGAAATGGATCGATTATATGGAGTCATCGGAGAGGGAATTAGCTGCTAATCCGCTAGCGACCAAGGTGGATTTGCAATGCGTTTGGGAAAAATTGGAGGATTTGGAGAATCGTAATTGATGAAACAACATCCGCATTGTTGGAATTCCTGAGCATGAGGAAGGCAGAGATGTGGTAAAATTCCTAGATGAGCTCTTCCCAAGTCTGCTCAACATAACAGGCCATAAACTGGAAATCGAGCGAGCTCACAGAGTCCTGGCTCGGAGATCCGCTGAGGGAGACAGGCCTCGATTAATTCTGGCCAAATTTCTGAGATCATCCAATAAAGATCTTGTGTTACGTGAGGCAAGGAATAAAAGACAGCTTTCTTGGAAGAACCACAGCATTTTCTTTTTCCCAGACTTTGCAAATATGACAAGAAGGAAACGTGATCGATTCTCAATTTGGAATGCAAGAAACTCTTACATCAACGGAAAGGTCAATTTTGCTCTGATGTTTTTGGCCAAATTGAGAATAGATACTAAGGATGGACGTAGAGAATTTACATGCCCACATCAAGCACTGTCCTTCATAAATCATTGGAGTGAGTAAGCCATTTGGTGACTTTCATGTTGCTGTTTAGTGGGCCTGACTCACTGAAAATTCACTTGACTGTCCGAGGAAGTTGGCTGCCTTTTTCGTCTTTTTTTGTGGTTCCGCCTTGTAGCTGGAGTTTGTTTTGTGTAATCTGCACGTTTTTGGTGTTTATGCCTCCTGTGGCCTGGAGTTTGGTTTGTGGAATATCTGTTGCAGAACATTGGATTGATTGGGTCTTTTGTTGTACTCATGTATTGGCCGAATGGGCCAGCTTTCTGAACATTCATTTGACTGCCCGAAGAACTGAACAGCCCCTTCCTCTTTTTTTTTTGTGCTGGTTCTGCTAGGATGAATCTACACGTTTTTTGTGTTTATTCCGTTTATTGGCTGGAATTTGTTTTATAGACTATTTTTTGCTGTGTAATTTTGTCTCAACAAAATTTGTATTGAAGCACCGTTCTTGAGCAATCCGATGGAAGTTGTCGCGGGGACTCTCGTAGGCGTACATGGACTGTTTGAGTTTAGAGGGATGGACGCCGGTTGGCACGGTCGTGCGTGGGGTTGATGCGCACGTTTTACTTTTTTCTGTTTTTTGGGCTCCGGGGGAAGTTCAGGGGTTGTTTGTTGCACTAATGGAGAATGTGGTCTTTATCATTTTATTTTTGACACACAATCTATTTTTTCTAATATGTAAAAATGTCAAATGTTAATATGAGTGGATTGTCTCTCTCCACGTGGAATGTCAATGGGTTGGGGCACCCCATTAAAAAGAAGGAAGGTTATTTATTTTCTTAATCGTAAGAAATATTATATAGTGTTTCTTCAAGAAATGCATCTTTCCCCGCAGGAAGCTGAAAAATTTGGGAAGATAAGGGGTGGACATTTTTTCTTTAGTGCTGGATCAAGTAAGAGCAAGGGAAGTCATTACACTGATAAGTAAGCATCTACAATTCAAATGTTTCAAACAGAGTAAAGATAAATTAGGAAGAGTCATTATTGTTTTAGCAGAAATTCAGGGGCAAAGATTGATTTTGGCTAATATTTACGCACCTAACGTTGATGATCAGGGCTTTTTTATAGATCTTGAAGGGATGTTGCAGGCCGCTGGCACCCCTCATGATATAATATTTGGAGGAGACTTTAATCTATTGATGGACTCATGATCATAGTGAAGCAAAAGTGTGTAAGCCCCCTAGAGCAACAGTGACACTTCTCAGGATGTGTAAAAATCTTGGTCGTACAGATATTTGGAGACTTTTGAACCCATCGGGTAGGGACTATACATTCTTTTCATCAGTCAATAAGATTTATTCTAGAATAGATTTTTTTTTTATATATCTAAGTCCCTCATTTCATCTGTTGTTGATTGCTCAATTGGAAACATTTTAGTCTCAGATCACGCCCTGGTGTGTTAAGAGAAAAATAAATCACATAGTTGGCGCTTTAATTTTGTGTTGGCCGCTCATGCGCATGGCGCAACCTCCGTTCATTTGTTACGTGAAAACCACATAGGCGCTGTACAGGAAACAGAAATTATTAGTTCACCTTTCAACTCTTTTGGTCCAAGTCGTTTGTTCTTTTGTCACGTGACAGCCACATACTGCTCACACAGGAAATAGAAATGATTAGTTCACTTCTCGAGTCATCTGGTCCGAGTCGTTCATTTTTGTCACGTGACAGCTGTATACAGATTCCAGAGGTGAAGTAATATTTCTGTTTCTCATAATTTGTCCTTGGCTGCATTATAATTTTTTCCTTATTGGGACTATAATCAAAGTTTGCGTAAGTAGACGTGTTGGGGGGGGGGGGGTTTGGCTATAGAAAATGTAACATTTTAATTTAATTCTGCTCAAATGAATGAAATCACTTGAATAAAGATTCTTCTATTTTGCTGAACAAGACTAAAAGATCCAAGTCAGTAAAATGATCCGATCTTCCCATCACTAGAACAAATGTTAAAGGCTGAAATTAATGTTTATATGGAGACCTACTGGTCCTCAGTATCCTCTGTAGGCATGGCTTGGGAGGCACTTCAAGTGGTTCTTAGGGGCCGGATCATAAAAATCACCAAACAATCCAAAGCATGAGAACTCGTGGAGTTGGAAGGGATTATTAAAAGTAGTCAGAGCTGAAGCGCCAAAAGTCGTCTGATGGCCTCAGAGAATTGGTCCAATTGAAATACAGATATAATACTATTTTGTCACGGAAGGTGGAGTTTTGGCTATTCAGGGCAAGACAGTCATACTTTGAGTCGGGGGACAAAGCAGGGAAGCTTCTGACTAGATATATAAAGCAGAGAGAGTCTTTTTCTACCATTCCCTCTGCTGGTGGTGAAATTTTTACCTCGGCCATTGATATTAATAATGCTTTTAAATAATTCTATCTTGATCTCTATAGTTCCACATCTGCGTCTACTGATGAAGATATTAGAAATTTTGTGGAACATTTAGAACTCCCTAAACTGATGACTGAGCAAAAAATTCTCTTGATTCTGAGAGAACCTTGGAGGAGCTTGGCAAGGTAATTAAGGCCTTGCCTACAGGCAAGGCTCCGGGGCCAGATGGCTTTGCCGCTAAGTTTTTTAGATCTTATGCTACAGAACTGGCTCCACTTTTGCTATAAGTTTTTACAGTATCATTAAAGAATGGAAAGCTTCCACCAACCATGACAAAAGCCCAGATCAGTCTGATTCTTAAAAAGGACAAAGATCCAAGCAAGTGAAAGAGTTACCATCCAATATCCCTTATCCAGTCAAAATGTTTGGCTAATCGATAAAGTTATGACATCTCTTATACATATAGATCAGGTGGGGTTTATTCAGGGCCACAGCTCTTCTGATAACATTAGGTGTTTCATCAATATCATGTGGTCAGTGGCAAATGATCAGACTCCGTCGCTGCCATCTCGCTTGACGCAGAAAAGGCGTTTGATATGGTAGAATGGGATTAAATTTTTAATTTTGGAAATGTATGGGTTTGGGAATACATGTATTGGATGGATTAAGTTACTTTATAGACACCCGTTAGCGGCGGTACAAACAAATGGATTAATTTCAGATTATTTTACTCTGGATAGGGGCACCCGGCAGGGTTTCCCTCTTTCCCCATTATTGTTTTGTCTTGCCCTGGAACCATTAGCAGCCGTGATAAGAAAGGAGGATGATTTTCCAGGGGTGATGGCAGGAGTTGTGGTGCATAAGCTTTTGCTTTACGCAGATGATATTTTATTATTTGTCTCCGACCCTTCTAGATCTATGCCTTGCCTCCTAAGAATTATTAATTCCTTTTCTAAGTTTTCAGGATACAGAGACAATTGGTCTTAATCCGAAGCTTTGGCTCTGACAGCGTACTGCCCAATAACAGCTTTTCAGCCGGGCAACTTCCAGTAGCCCAGACAGGGCATTAAGTATTTGGGCATTTTATTCCCAGCAAATTTGTCTGATTTAGTTAGAGTTAATTTTGACCCCTTAATAAAAAGGTTTTTGAGTGATGTGGGCAGGTGGAATTCATTACATTTATCTATGATTGGGAAGGTTAATGTCATTAAAATGAATTGTATTCCAAAATTTAACTACCTGCTACAATCTCTCCCTGTAGATGTCCCCCTCTCTTATTTCCAGCAATTTGATAGCATAGTGAAGTCCTTCATTTAGAATGGTAAGCGTCCCAGATTACATTTCAATAAGTTACATAGGCCAATTGACATAGGTGGGCTAGGCCTATCCAAGATTTTGTTTTATTATTATGCATTCGGTCTCAGACATTTGGCTCATTGGTCGCTTCCACCTGAGAGAGCCCCTCCCTGGTTCTGTATTGAACAGGAATTTCTTGCCACTATTTCGCCATTGTAAAGCCTTTCTATCAAACTAATCAGAGAAGTTAAGTTACACCCCGTTATCTCGCATTTGCACATGGTATGGACAAAAGTGTCCAGAGTGTATAACTGGGACATTTATTTAAATGTTGCCTCGAGCATATGGCAGAACCCAAAATTATGTATTAATAAGTCCCCTTTCTGCTGGTCAGAGTGGATTTTGAGGGAGGTTAATAGGTGTTGAGATCTTTTGAAAATTTGGTTCAACATTTTGGGATTCCCAGATCTCAGTTTTATAGGTATTTACAACTGTGCCACCTGCTCTGTACTATTTTTGGGAGTAGCATACACCCCCCTAAAGTGGCAGATTGTCTGGGAGTGGTGATTACTGCTTTTGGAAAAGGTCATGAGGCATCAGTGTGTTACTCCCTGCTAATTCAGAGTCTGTGGGGCGGAGCTTTAACTTCTATCAAGAGATTATGGGAGAAAGTTTTCAACTTGGTATTGGAGGAGGGAGTGTGGGCTAGGATTTTAATAAATGTCAAGTCTGCATCTAGAGATGCAAGGATGAGCCTTATGCAATTCAAGATTTTACATAGATTCTATTGGATAGAATTCTAGATTGTATAGGCTTGGTCTTAAAGACACACCCACCTGCTGGCGATGCCAATCAGAGGATGGAGACACGGCCCATATTTTTTGGTGGTGTATTGAGATCCAGGAATTCTGGTTGAATGTTCAGAGTTTTGTGTGTGACGTGGTGGGCACTCAGGTTTCGTTTTGCCCCAGACTCTGTGTTTTGGGCGATGGGGCGGTCATCAATGTGGGGAATAGTCACATAGAGAATTGGATTCTGACCTGTGTGGTGATCGCCAGGCAGATTATTTTGAGGGGTTGGAGGTCAGCTGGTGCGCCCCCAATTCGAGAGTGTGGTTGTGGGGTTTAAATGTTGATTGTACATATATATATATATATATATATATATATATATATATATATATATATATATATATATATATATATATATTGTGTGTGTGTGTGTGTGTGTGTGTGTGTGTGTGTGTGTGTGTTTGCTTTTCTTTATTATTGTAAGAATTAATAATAAAAAAAAATTACAAAATGTAATGTTTGTTAATTACAAAATGTACCAAATCTGTTTACCTATTTACCTTTATCTCTCAATTGAAATGAGTAAACCTATGATGACCTATGCAACATACTTTATATTAGTAGATAAATTAACATTAACAAACATTAATAAATGCTGTCAATTGGTAAGGTTCATTATTAGTTCACGTTAACTAAAGCATTAAAGAATGTTATCATATACACCTTTCAATGTTAATAAATGTGTTAGTAGTATGAATATATTAATTAAGATTAACCAAGATTAATAAATGCTGTAAAAGGGTGTTGTGCAGTGTTAGTTCAGGTTAGCTAATGTATTAAGTAATGTTAACATACACCTTTCAATATTAAGAAATATGTCTGTAGTATATACGTATATTAATTCAGATTAACTAAGATTAATAAATGCTGTGAAGAAGTTTTAGTAACACTTTACACTAATGTTCCATTTGTTAACATCAGTTAACAACATTAGTTAACATGAACTAACAATGAACAATTGTATTAACATTAACAAAGATTAATAAATGCTGTAAAAATATATTGTTCATTGTTAGTTCATGATACATAATGCATTAACTAATGGAACCTTATTGTAAAGTGTTACCAAGTTTTGTTTACAGTTAGTTCATGTTAACTAACTACTGCATTAACTAATGTTAAAAAAATGCAACCTTATTGTAAAGTGTTACCATTAACAATAACAGACTTTAAGAACCTGTGCATATACCTACCCTAAACTTCGCTGCAACCCCAAGTCCCAAAAAGTTGGGACAGTATGAAAAATGCTAATAAAAACAAAAATGTGTGATTTGTAAATTGCATTCACTCTTTGCTAAATTGAAAACACTACAACTACACATTATATGGTGTTTTACCTACAAGCCAGAACCGCCACTGCCCCAAAGACAAATTGGAAGGATTTTGGGCATTTCCCCCTCTACAGTGCACAATATAGTTAAAAGATTCAAGGAATCTGGTCAAATCTCGGTGCGTAAAAGGCAAGACGGAAACCATTTCTGAATGCGCGTGATCTCTGATCCCTCAGATTTCATTGTCTTAAAAAAGATTGTACTTTAAAAAAAAATTATGCATTCTAAATGGGGAAGAAAAAAATCACTTCTAAGTACAGGTTTCAGTGTGACAGCACCAGCAAGCGTAATATCACGGTGACGGTACTCTCATTAAATATACACAACACTGATTCTCTCTTTCTCTCTATCTGACCTTGTAGAGCCCTGGGAGGTTCTATGAAGAGCTCCCGAACACAGCCGACTATGTGAGTTACCGTTTGGCGTGTAACAAAGAGGATTATCTGGAACAGCACTCTCCACCCATTCAACCTCCTCTAACCTTCCTGCCCCAAAAACCCTACACTCAACATAGCAACAAGACCGCTGTATTTACCTACCCAACTCCCCCCGGCCCCATCTCCTCATATACCTTTCCTAAAGAGCAGTATGTATGAATAAATCTGTAACCTCTCTCTTTTTCTTTCTTTATTCAGTTGCTGTGGTGATTGTGTACTTTTGATATTTAACCATTTCTCTCTTTTTTCTTATTTTTTTACATTGTGTTCTATCTGCAAACTTTAAAACATTTGTTATTGTCTAAGCATAACTGGATTTACATGCATATTTTCTTTTTTTAATAATAATGTTGCTTAGATTTAATATGTAAATAATTACAAATTGAAGCATCAGAGTAGCTTTTGGTTGTACACAACAAATTTGATTCTGATCTTCTCAAAGCAGGTCAGTGATCTTTATATCCCATTTACTAGTGCAGGCCTGTATTGTTTATTGTTTTCTGTAAAGTTATGCATTACCCTTATTGTTTTGTCATTCTGGATTTGGATTTGTTCAGTATTCTTTGTATTTTTGAACAGGTCTTTGTCTTTTTGCTGTTTTCATAATAGGGAATTTTATGAGATTGAAAATAACATGATTATAACCAATACTTAAAAAAAATCTCTGTCTGTGAAATGTGTTTATATATATATATATATATATATATATATATATATATATATATATATATTATATATACAGTTTTTTTTATATGTATTCCAGCAAATTCCAGGTAATATATTTATTTAGAATGGTCATTTGTCCTTTATTACTGTTTACATTATGCAAAATGGTACCAGGTACTTCCATAATCTGTAATTCTAATTCGTACATAAAGAGTATTTATATAGTGTATAGAGCACAAGGCAGTGTAAAGAAATTTGATGGATTACATGATATATTTGTGTGTTGTAACATTGACCAGCTGATATTAAAGGGATAGTTCACCCACAAATGAAAATTCTCTCATCTAATCACTCTCATGCCATCCCAGGTGTGTATGACTTTGTTTCTTCTGCTGAACACAAACTAAGATTTTTAGAAGAATATCTCAGCTCTGTAGGTCCTCAAAATTCAAGTGAATGGGACCAGACCTTTCAAGCTCTAAAAATCATTTAAAGGCAACATAAAAGTAATCCATATGACTCCTGTGGTTTAATATGTCTTCTGAAGCTATGCATTCACTTTGGATGAGAGACAGATCAATATTTAAGTCCTTTTTTTTACTATAAATCTCCACTTTCACTTTTACTTGACTTTAAGTGAAAGTGGTGATTTATAGTAAAAAGAGGACTTAAATATTGATTTTTTTCTCACCCACACCTATAGTGCTTCTGAATACATTGATTTAACCATTGAAGTCATATGGATTACTTTTATGCTGCCTTTATGTGATTTTTGGAGCTTCAAAGTTCTGGCCACCATTCATTTGATTTGTATGGACCAACAGAGCTGAGATATTCTTCTAAAATCTTCATTTGTGTTCATCAGAAGATAGAAAGTCAGACACATCTGGGATGGCATGAAAGTGAGTAAATGATGAGAGAATTTTCATTTTGGGTGAACTATCAGCTGTTAATGTTTATAATCTGTGAAAATGTCTCGGAAATGTATTATATTTGAAATTCTTTTTTTTCTAGTAATAAATAAATATTCACTTATATGTTCATTCTGTTTATTTTTGATAATGAGGACATATACTAATTTTGTATATTTTATTAGTCATCTTGCTTTTGTGCATGAATTGATAATGCAATGTGATGTACAGTATGCGAGTAATGAGGAAGTAATTGTGATGATTACACAGGACTTGAACTGAAATGCTTGATCATATTAAGCCTATTAATAGATATAATTTTATGAATATGACATACTTCATGCCATCTGGCATGAACATATCTTGACAGATCACAGTTGGTTCAGTCTGGTTACACAACTGATTTGCACTAATCACTTAATTCAGATTATTTACCATTTGTATGTGTATATGAGTGTAAGCACTCTTTTACTAGTTATATCATTGCATTAGATAACAAAATATCAAAACATGGAGCATTTATTTGAAAGAAAAATAGAACAAACAATCTTTTGTTTTTGGTGTAGGTTTTAAATTATACAACAATAGATATACTGTTCAAGATTACATAAAACTAAAAGTATTTGGACACTTGGTTCTCAAACATAGTGGAACATGTCCATTATTAATGTGATGAACTACACCTGTGGTTACTCTGCTAGGACATCAATGAACTTGAGGAGAGCTGACTTTATACATCTACTAAAAATCACCTTGAGGCCAGTTGGCTAAAAGTAAATGCAAAAATGGCAAAGAAAAGTGTAGTTCTGAGAAAAGGTCTAGCATAATTTATTTGCAGATTCCACTTGATTTGAGTTTTTTTTATCTAATGCAATGAAGATAATACATTTTAAAATGTGGCTCAAGTGTCCAAATGCTTTTGGTGCCACTCTATGCATTCACATTTGTTATGCCATATGTCATTTCATATAAAAATAATTTTATGTGTTTTGGTGTGCTGTCTTGCATGC
This sequence comes from Myxocyprinus asiaticus, assembly GCF_019703515.2. Classification (NCBI taxonomy): domain Eukaryota; kingdom Metazoa; phylum Chordata; class Actinopteri; order Cypriniformes; family Catostomidae; genus Myxocyprinus; species Myxocyprinus asiaticus. The sequence continues at coordinate 18,136,917 of NC_059381.1, read as the reverse complement.
ATAACTGATTGTACTGGTGTGTTTGTCCACTTTACATGGAAGTGTAACATGAGAAACTCATGAATGAATATAGTGAGCCGCTCGGTTTCCTTTGCTTGGCTGAGATGTTAGTGCCGTGGATGGAAACATGACTCACACACACATATTAGCATAATTCTGACATCAAACCCAATGAGGGGTTGAGCCCAGAGATGAGCAGGGATCTGTAATTAAAGTGCACCTCGTCAGGTTGTGACCCCGACAATGAACACTGGAATCCCAATATAGAACTGTAGTCTTTAAAAAAAAAAAAAAAAAAATCAACAAACCAGTCTAAGATGGTTTGCTGGTCTTAGCTGGTTTAAGATGGTCTCCCAGCCTGGCAAACTGAAAGGTGCCAAAAACCCCTCTAAAATCAGCAAACTGACCAGGGCTGCGTTTCCGAAAAGCATCGCAAGCTTAATTTGATTGTAGAGACCATCGCCACCAAAGGTTTCTGCAGTCTGCTTAGGCTTACAATGCATTTGAAAAACGCAGCCCAGGCTGGGAGGCCAGCTAAAACTAGCAAACACTATTAGGCTGAATAAAAGGAATATTCCAGGTTCAATACAAGTTAAACTCTGTGGACTGAGCTTTTAGTCCACTCAGAGGCAGATATATTTGGCAATTAGTCCACAGTGTACTTTTACATTTGAGTGTGAGAAATTGCAGGCGGCATCCCAAAAATGCACAAGTGTGAAGCTTATAATTTTATAGAAGCATTTACTTTCATTCTTCTTTTAAAACTTGTGTACTATTTGAGCTGTAAAGTTGTTTAAATTGTAATTTTTACAGTCATTTTAGGGTTTTGTTGACATTACATCATCATGGCAACAAAGTTGTAAAATTGGCTATAACTTTACAAAGAAAATGTTAGTAAGCGATTTTATCCCACTAAAATCATGTTAACATGCATATTGTTTACGTGTTGTGGCTAGACTTTTGAAATAGTGAGTATTGTTATTAAAATTTTTATTGATTCATAAATTAACACAAAAAATACAACAACATCTATATAATGAATCAAAAACTTTAAACATTAAACCCTCACTATATCCCCTCCCCCTACCAAACTCTCAACCCACCCTGACCCCCCCACGAACATCTCTGTGGTCAATAGAATATAGACACACACAGAAAACTAAAACAACAACATAAAATAACATTCAATAATCAAGTATAATAATAATAATAATAAAACTAAACTCTAAATTACTCCCTCCACCGCCCCACCTCGAGATTCCCTCAAAAATGCTAAATAATTGCCCCATTTCTTATTGTAAGTTTCCCTAACCCCCATCCTAATGCTCAACCCCTCCTCGAAGGCAGCCACCCTCCCCATCTCCGCGCACCACTCCGGGAACGAGTGTGCTCCATCCGACTTCCAACTCCTCAAAATAACCTACCTACCAATCATCACACCGGTCAAAACCCAGTCCTTCATGTACTTATCTACCTAATCCATGACCTCCCAATCTCCCAAAATACAGAGTCTGTGGCAGAATGAGACCTGAGTGCCCAACACAACACACACAAAACTTTGCACCTTCAGCCAAAATTCTTGGATCTTAAGGCACCCCCAAAAAACATGGATGGTGTCTCTCAGTATGGCATCGCCAGCAGATGGGTGTGTCCTTAAGACCAAGCCTATACAATCTAGAGGGGGTCCAATAAAATCTATGTAAAATCTTAAATTACATAAGGCGAACCCTTGCATCTCTAGATGCAGACTTTATGTTTTTTAGAATCCTTGCCCATACTCCCTCCTCCAATACCAAGTTTAAATCTTTCTCCCATAATCTTTTAAGAGAATTTAAAGCTCCGTCCCCCAGACTCTGAATTAACAAGGAGTAATACACTGATGCCTCATGACCCTTCCCAAAGGCAGCAATCACCACTTCCAGAGTATCTGCCACTTTAGGGGGGTGTATGCTACTCCCAAAAACAGAGCAGAGCAGGTGGCGCAGCTGTAAATACTTATAAAATTGAGATCTGGGAATCCCAAAATGTTGAATCACATTTTCAAAAGATGTCAATACTCCACCCTCATACAGGTCACCAAGTGTATTAACCCCTCTCACAATCCAATCTGACCAACAGAAAGGGGACTTATTAATACATAGTTTAGGGTTCAGCCATATGCTCGAGGCTACGTTTAAATAAATATCAGAATTAAACACTCTGGACACTTTTGTCCATATCGAGTGCAAATGCAAAATAACGGGGTGCAACTTAACCTCTCCAGCTAGTTTAATCGAAAGGATTTGCAGTGGCGAGATAGGGGCAAGAACTTCCTTTTCAATACAAAACCAGGGAGGAGCTCTCTCAGGTGGAAGCGACCAATGAACCAAATGTCTAAGACTGAAAGCATAATAATAAAATAAAATCTTGGGTAGGCCTAACCCACCTTTGTCAATCGGCCTATGTAACTTACTGAAATTTAACCTGGGACGTTTACCTTTCCAAATGAAGGACTTCACTATGCTATCAAATTGCTTGAAATAGGAGAGAGGGACATCTATAGGGAGAGATTGAAGCAGGTAGTTAAATTTTGGAATGCAATTCATTTTAATAACATTAACCTTCCCAATCATCGATAAGTGTAATGAAGCCCATCTGTCCACATCATTCGAAAACCTTTTTATTAAGGGATCAAAATTAACTCTGACTAAAATAAAATTCCCAAATACTTAATTCCCTGTTTGGGCCACTGGAAGGCACCCGGCTGGAAGGCCGTTACTGGACAGTACGCTGTCAAAGCCAAAGCTTCAGATTTAGACCAATTTACTTTGTATCCTGAGAATTTGGAAAAGGAGTTAATAATTCTGTGGAGGCAAGGCATGGATCTAGTGGGGTTGGAGACGAATAATAAAATATCATCTGTGTAAAGCAAAAGCTTATGCGCCACACCTCCCGCCATCACCCCTGGAAAATCATCCTCCTTTCTTATCGCAGCTGCTAATGGTTCCAGGGCAAGACAATAATGGCTGAACAATAATGGGGAAAGAGGGCAACCCTGCCGGGTGCCCCTATCCAGAGTAAAATAATCTGAAATTAACCCATTTGTTTGCACCGCTGCTACAGGGTGTCTATAAAGTAACTTAATCCAACCAGTAAATGTATTCCCGAACCCATACGTTACCAAAATCTTAAAAAGATAATCCCATTCTACCATATCAAATGCCTTTTTGGCGTCAAGATGAAATAGTGAGTATTTTAACATGTACGGATTGGCCCCATTCACTTCCATTGTAAGTGCCTCACTGTCACACAGATTTTTTAAATAAAATGAGGGACGAGTCAAAATTCATTTTTGTGGTAATCAATATTATGCCACAAATGCTGTCAACTGAGCTTAACTTGTACTGAACCCGGAATATTCCTTTAAGCTGTTATTTTTTCTTACAGCAAAGTCTTAAGACTGTATTCTTCTCTAAAGTCCACTTGACCTTAAATTCTCACATTGTTCATTGGCCATCCCTGCTTAAAAAGACTAGCTTAACCAACATGCAATTTCCATGCTGGTCTAGCTGGTGGACCAACATAGCCTTGCTTTTCACCAGCAAAACCTAGATGAAGAAGCTGGTTGGCCAGTATGGTCTTTCTAATGAAGCTGGTTTAGCTAGTTTAAAAGCCTTGTGGGGACACCAGCACACCAACATCCCATCCCAAAATTCAACATAACGGGTCTTTTCAGCCTACCTCAGTATGTAGACTGCATAAAACATTTCTGTTGTTAGACATGAATTCTATTTCCTTTCCTCCTTGGTTTGTGTTGGAAAAAGCTAACATTCCAATCATATGTAGGGCTTATTGTTATGTAAAATGTGAAAAAGACAGGGATATCTCAAAAACCCCTACATTTGTGTGTCTAACTGAATTGACCATCAGTGAAGTCTTCATCAACTTTGACATACCATTATAAGACAAATGCACTGTTTGTTATTATTAACATTTGTTTATTACCCTAAGAGAATAAATCATTGTGTTGGGACTAATACATGTATCAGAATGTATCCTCCCTGCTTTGAGTGATGGAAAGCTAGAACAGCCATCCATCCCACCACCCTCAATAATAGATGAGATAAAGCTATCATCGTGTCATCCTAAACCTTGTCTTTCTACACTACTCCGCTGTATTCCTGTAGGTGGAGGGCAAGGTCTGTAAATTATTCAAAGCCAAATCAGTTTAGAGAGTCTCAGTTGCCTATTTTATCATTGAGCCTCTCACCGCCTGTGGAGTCTGGCAGCAATCGAAAGCTCGGAGAAGATCATCATATTTATTGGATGTTTATCATTATTCTTTGATTTTAGAGACCGCTGTTGTGCTTTTCTATCTCTTGGTCAAGGCTTTGGACACCTGAGAGTCATGGCACCATGGTTCACAGAGTTTTAGGGGTGTCTGATATCTGCCTGACTGTTTTATTTCTACCTTTCCTCCAAGGTAAGACTATGAACTGCTTTAATTCGAGATAACTGATATTTAAAATATTATTTTCTAATGTGATGTTTCAATGCTATTATCTAACATATTAACCATACAGTGACCCTGTAAGTATTTGGACTTTAGTTACTCTTAAAATGTATAAATGTCATTGCATTTTATAACAAAATATCAAACCAAGTGGCATTTATTTTAAAGATAGCACAAATACACTTTTCAGAGAAAAGGTGAGAAAAGTTTGTTTTGAAAAAAGGTCTGAAATAATTTGTTTGCAAAAGGAAAAAATCTACAGATGATGTACCCTGATCATCCTAACTTTGTAACTTAATCAGTGCTAATAATACTTGCTAATACTGCCACCTTTCACATTATGCATGTACTCTCACAATTTGTCCCCAGGTGTAGATATCTTGGACCCGGGGGAGGTGGTTTACAGTGAGTCCCGGACCAATGGCGTGGTGGGACATGCAGTGATCCTGGAATGTGGCCCCACCTTACCTGATGTCTATATATGGGGCTTCACCGAACCAGGCACAGACACCATTCGTGCTGTGGTGTACAACTTTGGGAAGGGGCCCAAGCTGCAAAAATTAGCCAAAGACTTGGGTGATCTGACAGTCATCAGCAACAGCGCGTCTCTGTCAATAGAGAAGCTTCCTATGGCTGCTGAAGGAGTTTATACCTGCCAGGCACTGTATGATACTACCGAGGGAGCCAGGCTGTATTACTACTATGTGTATCTACGTGTTCTAGGTCAGTAATCAGAGGTTATTTAAGGACTGATATGAACAATGGCTGGTTAATTTAGCATGCCTCTAACATGTACAATGGCACACTAATCCTGTTGAAAAGACAAGCATAGTTGTTCTCCTGTATTTGTTGGTGTCTATACCAGTCTTTTCTTAAAAGGGCAGAAGCATAAAGATACCTCAGAAAATTAATTTATTGATATTTCCCAAATACTTTTCTTCAAACTATTGCTGTTATTTTAAATTTTACAGTTATCTCCCATGAAAATAGCTTTTGCCTAAAGGTCAGCTGCGTTCTCACAAAATGCAAAACTTTTAGATAAAGATTCTGAGTGGATGCTAGAGTTTTTATTAGGGATGCACCGTTATATCGGCTGCCGATATCTATCGGCCAATTATTGACCAAATTAAAACCACAGGCATATCGGTTATAAGCATGAAAATGCAGATATGAAAAGCCGATGGTTGATTTATAATGAATTAGTAACACACTTTGTAAAACCTCTGAAATTAAATGCACAAACTAGAAATAATAATAGCCACACTATGTTATAAAGTTTGGCACTCCTAAGAGCATTTAATATTTAATTTTTATCCTTTCTCGTTCTTATATTAAAGGCTTAGTTCACCCAAAAATAAAAATTCAGCCCCGCGAGCCCCTCAATCTCCATGAACGCGTCAATGCTGATACTTATGTGCGTGACAAGCACGACCTCGTCTCGTTCGGCGGTTCTGATGCTGGGGATGATGACAATGTCATGTCTCTCGCTGCATCAGGCGAGTGGTCAGTGGATGATGCTATTGCCCCTCCCCCAGTGAGGGTGAGGAGTGTGTACGCGACACTGATAAGGAGATGCTTCTCATCTTTCAAGGGCTGTTGTAGAGCTCTATATACAGTGGTCTCCTCCAGAGGAACCTACACAATCTCGCCTTGATGAATGGTTCCTGCAGTCTGGACGCCGTCAAGTGACCGCGTCTCGTAGATCTGCCCCATTCTTCACTGAAGTTCATAACAAACTGTCAAAATCCTGGCGCATGCCCTATTCAGCTCGCCCATGCAGCAATTACATCCTCTCTAATGTGGATCACGGGGAAGAAAACGGTTATGCCCAACTAGCATCACACCTCTGCCCAGTGGGTAGCAGGGCATGGAAATCCTTCCAAGCCCTGTTGACTGACGTCCGCACTGGATGGAAAAGCATACTCAGTAGTGGGCCACGCTGGTTCAGCACTCCACGTGATGGAGGTGCTCTAGGTCTTTCAAGCCAAGCTCTTCAAGCAAATGGACGAGCAAAGCTACGATCCAGAAACATTCAAAGAGCTCCGCACAGCCACAGATTTAGCGCTGCGCACCACGAAAATCACTGAGCAGGCCATTGGCAAGTCATTGGGCAACGTAGTAGTTCTGGATCGTCACATCTGGCTGACCCTCACAGACATGCGTGACAAGGAAAAAGCCGCTCTGTTGGATGCTCCAGTGTCTCCAGCCGGCCTCTTTGGCAGCTCAGTGGATAAGTTTGCGGAGTGTTATGTCGCGACTCTGCAACAATCACAAGCTATTAGACATTTTATGCCAAAACGGAGTAACGTTTCACAGCCGGCTTGCTCCCACTCTGTTTCAAGTGTCCGCCTCGCACTGGTGGAACAACACCCCCCACGCAACAAAACCGCTCCGGATGGTCACAGCCCTTTGAAGTGGAATGCAGAGCTCGCTGTTCCCTCCAGGTTTGCACCGAAGAAGGCTCGATTGGAGACACACAACACTGTTCCCCATCTCCCCACTGTTGGTTGTCGGGAAAGGAATATTGCTGTTCACAATATTGTTCAAAATTTTGTTTCTGTGTCTCACATTTGTATAAATGCAATAAAAAATGTAATAAATGCAAAAAAGAATACAGCGCTCTCTGCAGATGCATGAGATGCTCACACATTCTCAGTAAAGAGCTCTTTTCCTCTTCAAAGCCCACACATTGTGCACAACCGCTTCCCACTGGTTGCCATCTGTCCCTTACAGGTATTTCAGATTGGGTGCTAAAAATGATCAAACATAGGTATATGATCCAGTTTGCACGCCGGCCACCCTGTTTCAACAGAATTCTGTCTTCCACAGTTCCGTCCGAAGACGCGCCAGTGTTATGAGCTGAAATACACAATCTCCTCCCGAAAAACACGATAGAGGTTGTTCCAAATTGTCAAACCCAAAAAGGGTTTGTGATGAGGAGGAGGGCGGGGCCGGGCCATGAGTGCGTATGGCTAATAAGTCGAGGAGAAGGATAAAGCCAAGCTGGATGCGGCAGTTCGGGAGAGAGAGCCACACGCAGCTGCCGTGTGTGTGTTTTGTGTCTTTTTGTTTCATTAAATATTACTTTGATTGTTCAGCCAGTACCCACCTCCTCCTTTCCCATTTTAACTTACCCTGTTACACTGGAGCCGCTGCCAGGGGCGGAGGGGCTCGCTACCAGCCGCCAGAACACGGAGGGGTGTTCCATCCGCCAGGGGTCGGAGGACTCGCTCCAGTCTGCCCCGGGAGGAGTGGCTGTCGTCCGAGGGTAGAGGAGTGGTCAAAGGACCAGGCGACGGCGTGTCAGGGAACCGGCGAGCAATTTTCCTCAGAAAGGGGGGGCTGTATGTCATGCTGAGGGTTCCCCAGCCTGGGGCAAAGGAGGGAGGAGTGTGACGAGGAGGAGGGTGGGGCTGGCCGTGCGCACTCAAGGCCCTGCCCCACCCTCAATTGGGCTAATCAGCCAAGGAAGAGGGATAAAGCAGTGCCAGATGCGGCAGTTCGGGAGAGAGAGAGCCACACGCAGCTGCCGTGTGTGTGTTTTGTGTCTTTTTGTTTCATTAAATATTACTTTGACTGTTCAGCCGGTTCCCGCCTCCTCCTTTCCCATTTTAACTTACCCTGTTACAGTGTTTTACAGCCGCTATTTTCTTGTCCCAAAGAAAGACGGTGGGCTTCAGACAATCTTAGATCTGAGCCATTTGAATTGCACACATGCAAAGCAGCCATTCAAAATGATTACTCAGAAAAGTATCTTATTGCACATCCACCCACATGATTGGTCTGTGTCGATAGATCTGAAAAATGCATACTTTCATGTACGAATTGTATAATATTACAAGATATTTTTGAGATTCGCATTCGAGGGAACAGCGTATCAAATCACGAGGTGCCCGGTAACCCCATCTGCTATGAACTGGCCACGGTCCAAAATGCGATGTGTGGTGCAACCGCAAGGCGTTTGTTTGTGTTCCGTGACTGCTTTCGGGTCCTTGAATAAGGTATAAAGTGCAACAGCCGGTGGAGTTTCTGGTGTCCCCCTCGGTTAAGATGGTGCCCTATGCAGACTGTGTAATATGCGTATAGGGAGCAGCGATACTGGTAGCTACCTTCAGCCTCCTCCATCACACTTTTTGATTGCGGACTCTGGTTCAAACAAATAAGGCTAGATATCAAAATGCATCTATTCTTCCACTACAAACTCTTCAGACATGTTTTTAAGTTCTGTTCTTTGGTTTGTGTTTGTTTTCTGCTGTTAATAATTTATAGAATAATTTATTAGACTTCTGAATTATACTTCTGTGTCCTTTTGAAACTTGAAGAGGTAGTCACCATAAAATGCCATTGTATGACATCACTGAGAACAACAAATTTCACAATTTCTCCCTTTGTGTTAAGAAAAAGAAAGAAAGTTATATGGGGTTATAACAACACAGGGGTGAGTAAACAATGACTGAATTTTCATTTTTGGACATTTTTTCATCTCTTTAATGTGGAAAAAATGCCATAAATGGACATGACAGCTGTGCAAATGGCACTTCTATATAGGCTACAAGATGATGAAGACCATCCAAAACACTTTGAAACCAGCAGACTTTGACTTCATGACAGTTTGGCCTGATCCAACAGATCCAATTCATGTTCAATGGAACTTGTTTAATGTTAGAACAGTGAAAAGGCTTTTGTTACTCTTTGTACATTTTAAAGCATAATTCCAAAGTAAAACAGTCATCTGATGACAAAATAAAGTAAGTGGCAAAATATCCGTATCTGTATTGTCCTACAGTTTTTTGTTAAAATCGATATCGACCAAAAAATTTAGTGTTAAAAAAGCTAGGTGCAATGCAACAAATAGAACAGAACAAAGGTGTCTCGAGACACGTTTTTAAAGTTGAAGTTCCTTTTGGGGCTGTTCACACTGACAGGGGCACATTAACGCACAGCCTTATACGGGCTAAAGTCCAGGGGCCTACAACTCCCATGGGGCCCATTTTCCCTATCCATGTTCACGGGAGGAGCGAGTTTAAACGCTTTCATCTGGAGATGCGGTTGTTGACATTGTGACAGAGCGCAACCTTTAAAGGCGTCCATGTAGTGCTTGTTCAATGCACAGCAGTTCCAACCCCCCCCACCCAACCCGCTCAACAACTGGAAGGGGCCTCTGCGGACCAGCAAGCCCATGGGCCCAGAGGTTTCTTAAAGCGCCCCTGCACACCGAATGCATCCTTGCCAGTGTTGGGTGTAATGCAGAGGTAATTAAAAGACTGATCTGGACAAAGTAATTAGTTAATGTAATCTAACAGATTACATTCAAAATTCTTGTAATCAGATTACATTTACGGATTTTAAATTTCTTTATAATTACTTGGGTTACACATAGAAACACGTTGAATACATAAAAAAAATTATTATGCTAATATGTATGTCTAATTTGTGTTTTTGTGAGTGGAAGGACATGCGCCCCCAAACGATTCATTGCAAAGGAGAAACCCTGGGTTTTGAGTGTATATCTTGCATATATCAATGGACAAGGAGACATTGTGAATTCGCTGAGCAGAAAAACAAGCAGTGTTAGTAAAAAGTAAAGTAATTAGTAATTTGATAACTTTCCCCATGAAATAATCTAAGTAATCAATTAAAACATTTTGAGAAGTAATTAGTAATCTGTAATGGATACTGGTAAATTACTCCGTCTGAAGTTTTAAAAGCTGAAGTTCTTTAACCTGATACTGCGAATGCGGCACTCCTGCGGCGAACACTAAAAAATCAGCGAAAGGTTCAATTACGTCCGTCTAGCGCATGTTTACATACAAAAACACTTAAAAAAACAGAGCAGAAGGACATACAAACAGGTTTGGTGTGAAGGACCCCTTAAACTTGAACTGGCATCTAAAAAACCTGGAACTCCTGCGTGAGATGCTGCGCAACGGTCAAAGATGTCCATCCAGCAAAAGTTTACATAGAAAAAGAACTGAAACTTTACACAGACGGACGCATTAACGCAATAAAAGTAAATGGCCCCTAACTGAAACACGAACTCTTCTGCCCTCGCTATTAGATTGTTGACAGAACTCTTGCATGTTAATATTGTCAGTATATTTTTATTCCAATTTTCCATGTGCTACAAGTAATAAGATTAAATTTTGTAATGACCTCTACAGTGCCAGTGACCAAACCTTACATTCTGATGAGCGATCCTTCACCAGTGGAGGGCACGTCAGTGATCATGCGCTGTGGCCTGGAGAACGGCACAGGGCCTATTCATTACATATGGGAGCAGGAAAGCAGGGAAGGGCAGTTCACCACCATGGACGAGAGCAACGACAACAACCTGTTCAATCTCACTGAGGTCATCCGCAATCACACTGGCTGGTACAGGTGTATTGCCAGCAATCAGGTCAACGAACAGCGCAGTGATCGGATCTGGCTTGACATTATTTGTAAGAGACTAATACTGTATTGAAATAATAATACAAAGTTGATCAGTGCATGGCATAGTTATTTAGTCTTTTTTGGGTCTTACCTTGTCAAATCTTACCTTTTAATCTGAATTTTGAAAAGCAAGTATGCTAGCAAACACATGTGGGTCTTTTTCCAGTTGGTCCAGACCTGCCTCAGATCAATGTCACCCCTTTCTCGGTAACGGAGCGTGGTTATTCAGCCCTGGAAAGAGAGACTGTTTCCCTCCTGTGTCAAGCCTCTTCAAATCCCCCCAGCCAATATGTCTGGTTCTACAACAACTCCCAGGTGTACACGGGTCCACAGTTCACTATCACCAAGATCCTACGCATGCACACAGGCCACTACGCCTGCCTGGCTCAGAACAATTACCTCAACACTCGCTCCAAGAAAACCATCACCCTCACCGTCTACTGTGAGTGACTCCCATAAACCACTGCCTGGACTCTGCTGGCCATCTTTGCTGATTTTTCAACCTGTCTTCATATTTCCTTCTAAAATTCCTTGTCATTCTTGCTTTTGCTTCCATCTTACACTCTTCTCTGTACACTAACATGCACACGCAAGTTCGTAAACAAAGGTGTCAGGCTTCCAGTGTGGTCGATTCTGGACGTGCATCTGGAGGAGGTGAAGGACAGTTCTGAGAGCTGAAGGTATACAGCTGGTGTGATTGTTTCTGTGTAATGGCAAGTTGAGAAAGGTCTAGAAGCCTTGTTTTGTAAAAACATCTAAATTTCCTCTTCACACTCTATTTATGGCTGTATTTTGCAGCTCTCCCCCTTCTCTTGTCTGCTTAATGTTAGACTGACCACAGTGGTAACAACCTCACCAATACAGTACACTAAGGCCACATCCACACTAATCTGTTTTCAGTTTGGTAACTTAATCATTTTCTAAAGTATGCAGTAATGGAGAAAACAAAATATTCTAAAATGTTTCGTTTTCGAAACGTTCCATTTTCAGTAGAGGAAAACGCCATTCTAGTGTGGATGAGAGGCATCAACGTAGGGGAATCAATGAATTTTTTAAAGGTCTTAGGCCCCATCCACACAAATATGATATTTCTGAAATCTTCGAGTTTTCTGTGTTTTGGCTTTCTAACCACACTTAATCTGCATTTTAGATCACTGAAAATACCTTCCAAAGTGAAGACTTTTCAAAATGCTGTTTTCCATGATGCATGTGGACAGGTGAAACTGAGATTTTGGAATACAGGGACATCATGAAAAAAATGTGTGCAAGGCAATAATTGTTTCTAAATATTGGTCATGCGCTGTCAGGCAGGAATTTGACAGCAATAGCCGAACGCTAATTTGTTTTGTTGTGATCAGCTGTCATAGGTTCTTCCAGATAAACATGTCTGCACCTCTGTTATGCTTCGCCATCTAGCTGTTGTTAGATGTCAGGAAAAAAATAAACTTCAGGACACATTCCCATAATGTGGTTTTTGACACTGAGCTTTACGGCACAATATCGCCATCTCCTAGACCAGCGTGGTTATGTGAGCACAGTGGTTTTGCTTTGACATGGACAGAGAGATTTCCTAAAACACTGTTGGTGAAAAAGCGGAGGGCGAAAACTATGTTTATCAGAAATATTTGGAAATGTGTGGACAAGACCAGTCAATACAGCAAGAAATGATTATAGCAAATCCAAATGGGTGCTTTTTCAGCAAATGCTTGAATTATACCAATTCAATATTTCATCACTCTTGTCTGTAGATGAAGTTCATTAAGCACTTACCTCTATCTAGACACCTAATCCGATCTCTTCGTTGGGCTCAAATTCAGGAGCGCTTCTCTGCCTCTATCAGTTACCTAAATTGGCCCAAATAACCCAGGATCTATTTCACTGCCCAGTGTTACACAATGGTTTTGTTCCCACAGATCCTCCAGATGGTGCACCATCTTGCTCTATCCTCCCAGTTAACAACTACTCTGACCTGGCCCTCCACTGTTCTTGGGAGGGCGGTGTTCCTGCGGCCTCTTTGAGATGGAGCCCGTATGTGTTTGGAGATGAGAGTGAGGGATTCACAAACATCACCAAGATTCAGACAGGTCCAGATATTGCAAACAACTCTTTGTTCATCTGCCAAGGCTCACATGTGGCACAGAATGAAATCAGCAGCTGTAGCGCCAGAACATGTAAGTGTAAAATACGTACTTGTCAGACTCAGCTCACGAAAGGTCCGTAAGCAGTTCATGGGTCTTTGACAAATTAGATTGTTCAATGTGATAAAAATGAGAAATCTTTAAACAATCTATTTTTAGGGGGGCCTGGGTAGCTCTGCGAGTATTGACGCTGACTACTACCCAAGGAGTCGCGAGTTCGAATCCACAGTGTGCTGAGTGACTCCAGCCAGGCCTCCTAAGCAACCAAATTGGCCCGGTTGTTAGGGAGGGTAGAGTCACATGGGGTAACCTCCTTGTGGTCGCAATTAGTGGTTCTCGCTCTCAATAGGGCACGTGGTAAGTTGTGCATGGATCGCGGAGAGTAGCATGAGCCTCCACATGCGGAGTCTCTGCAGTGTCATGCACAGCGAGCCACGTGATAAGATGCATGGATTGACGGTCTTAGAAGCGGAGGCAACTGAGACTTGTCCTCCGCCACCCAGATTGAGGTGAGTAACCGTGCCACCACGAGGACCTACTAAGTAGTGGGAATTGGGCATTCCAAATTGGGAGAAAAGGGGATAAAAAAATAAATAAAAAAATCTATTTTAAAAAAAGAAAACAATATTTGTTTCCACATTGATTTCACATGTTTTTGAAGAACATTTACAGCAATTTCTGAAAAAAGAAGAAGAAAAAAGAATGATTTCGAATACACAAATGTATATTTTTTCTTTGTAAATGTAATATATATATATATATTTTTTTTTTTGTTGTTGTTTTTTTTTTTTTTACAAATATCAAGTTATCATATGTTTCCTCCAAGCTGGAAAAAAAGGGTCAAAATCTGATATTTTAAAAACATAAATGTAAGTAACCTTTATTTAACCAGGATAAAACTCACTGAAATTAAATCTCTTTTACAAGAGAAAAAACTACCTTAACACTAAGTCTTGAGACTCCTCTGTCTTTTTTAGTTTTGTTGTCACATGACAACAAAATGACTACCTGCATGTTGGTTATGCTACTATGATTTAATAAAAACAAAAAAAAAAACAACAAATTAAAAAAAAAGATCAAATCTTTTTAAAAATCTTAAACAGATTATTCCAAACTGCTTATACCAACATTTATTTTTTTCAAGAATTTTATCTTTTATCTTTTTTTTCTTGATCCACACAGTTACAAAACTTACGGGGCTTCCATATGACTCACATGTTAACACTGCTGAATATACTGAACTCTATGAGGTGAAGTGTGAGCGTCAAGACTGCCTATGGCGTTGCGCTTACATCAAGCGCTATAACGCTGTTCTCAAAGTTCAGACAGTTTCAACTCTGGCCCGGCTGACCTTTCAAAGCATCAGCAAATGATTAACTGACAATTTGCATGATGGTAGCGAAGACTGTCTTTGAAATGACAGGTCCAACAGGTCCAGAGTTTGTGATTTTTCACACATGCTTTTGCCTCACTAATTGTCTCTTAGAGAAACTCGTAAAATCACCATTCTGTGATGTGTCATTTTTTTTTTATTTAATCCACAAAAGAAATATCAAGATGACTTTGAACTCAGAATTGAAAGCATGTTCATCATTGTATGGGTGTATTCAGGCAAATTACTGTGGTTAAATTGTTTTGTGTGAACAGCATTTTTAATGTTTTTTTGGAGGACAAAAAAATTAACATCATGTCATTGACCCTTATATATTCCCTTGACTCCAGGGATGCCCTCTGGGGAGCCTAAGTGTTCTGCATATGCCACTCGTAACAATGAGTACCTAATGTTGTCCTGCTCCTGGGAGGGTGGGTTTCCTCGAGCCCTGCTCTGGTGGGCCTCCAGCTTAGGGGACATGCAAGGAACATCTGAGCAGAATGCCAACATCCTAGTTCTGCGGTCCAGCACCACTTACAGTGGCAAAGCCTTTGTATGCCATGGCAAACATCTATTGGCAAAGGAGACCAAACAGTGTGTGTTAAAGCTGGGTAAGAAAGGGTCATTCCTCCACTTTTTCAAAACAGAAAAAGAATCGATTTAAAACTGTCCTCTCTTCTTCTGTCTTCAGAGGCACCAGTCTTAGTGACCCAGCGCAGCATGATGTCTGTTTATGAGGGCAGTGATGTCCAGCTCACCTGTATTTTGAGTAAAAACTACCCTGTCACAGAAATCACCTGGTATAATAACTTAAAACAGCATGTGGATAACATACCTATGAAGTACATCCTGGATCGAGCTGCTGCCTGGACTAACTTGACAGTGCGGGAAACAGACAGCGAGACAGACAGCGGGGAATACTGGTGTTCGGCTACCAACGCTGTTGGAGGAGCAGAGATCCCTGTTATGCTGATGGTGAAAAGTAAGCAAGCCTTTGAAAGGGATAATTCACCAAAAAATAAAATTCTGTCATGAATTACTTCATACTTACATTGTCATGTTCCAAACCTTTATGAATTACTTTCTTCATAGAGAGGGTGAACTACAGTATAATTTGAATAAAAAATTAGTTTACAGAAGCACATGGACACATATGCATAATACCCACCTCAATTCCAGTTGCTCTTCCAATTGGTCATAATAATAGTGATATATAACAACCAACTTTCTAAATGGCTCTGTTTCAGGGTACCCAATGCCCCCAAATTTAACCATCAGTAGGATCATTTACAACAGTCGTCATAGAACAGATGTTGACCTAGAGTGGCTGCCACAGACTGATGGTGACTTCACCGGGTTCTTTATCGAGCGTCAGAGGCTCCCCGACCCTGTGAAGAAACGAAGCAGTGACCCTCCCTGGCAGAAACTGGTAGACCTGGATCCCGATGCCCGGAGCTACCAGGTCAACAGTCTGGATCCCACTGGAACCTATGTGTTCCGTATTACTGCCATCAACCACCGCACCATTGGAAACCCCTCAGAGATTAAGAGCCCAGGTGTGAACTCACACAAGATGCATCAAAGAACTGCTGTTTAATCACATACTGGATGAGCAGTGGTTATGATAATAGTTTTCTCATTTAAATCATATCAAAATACCAATCAAAAGTGGTATATCAGTTGATGCTCTTAGCTATTGTTTGAGATTTTCATTTCCACATTACCACTTATTGGAAATCTAATGTTGTTGTTTTGTTTTGTTGTCCATTCAGGTGAAATGCACAATATCTTCACTACTTACACACCCACACATTTCCTCCCAGTCTCACTGTCCTATTAACTTGTCTTTTGGCCTTTTCTTTCATCACTCCTTATCTATTCATCTCAGTCTGATAATGCAACTTACCTCTTAAGAGAATGCTCATGGTTATAGATATGATGCTAAAACAAGTAGCTAAACAGGTAAACCCAAGCTTCATTAGCCAAACTCATAAAGGTGTTTGGGCTTAAAGGGATAATTCATCCAAAAATGAAAATTCTGTCATCATTACTTACCCTCATTTTGTGTAAACGATGACAAATTTTGGATTAACACTTTAATCTCAGAAATTCTGTCATAAACCAGTAATATATTGATCAATTGATGGAATGGTAAAGAATAAGCGAACTTATTCGCCCATGTAAAATGGTTCATGGTACACTATGCAGTTTGGACACTGATTTTGTCAAGCTGAAACAGGTTTGCTGTCTTCCAGCGGACCCTCCCTTCAATGCCTATCCAGCTGTGATTGGGGCAGCCATCGGGGGCATGATCATAGCAACAATAGCCACTGTACTGCTCTTCATGTTTGTGGTAAGGAACCGCAACAATAACCCACGTAAGTTTTTTTTACACATTTTTAATTTGATCACATTTTCTTTCTCATGGTTGGCACTCGTCGTGGCTGTTTGCTAATGTAATTTTCACACTTTACAGGACTTCATGACTTGATATTTGGAAGGTATGTTTGGCAATTGATATTTTAGATATTCGGTTGCTCTTTTTTCAATATATTATAGATACATTTAACATATATACACTCACTGAGCACTTTATTAGGAACACCCGTTCACCTACTTATTCATGCAGTTATCTAATCAGCCAATCGTGTGGCAGCAGTGCAATGCATAAAATCATGCAGATATAGGTAAGTAGCTTCAGGTAAAGTTCACATCAACCATCAGAATGGGGAAAAAATTTGGTCACAGTAAATTCGACTGTGGAATGAATGTTGGTACCGACGTGCTGGTTTGAGTATTTCTGTAACTGCTGATCTCCTGGGATTTTCATGCACAACAGTCTCTAGAGTTTACTCAGAATGGTGCCAAAAACAAAAAACATCCAGTGAGTGGCAGCTCTATGGACAGAAATGCCTTGCTGATGAGAGAGGTAAACAGAGAATGGCCAAAGTTCGAGCTGACAGAAAGGCTACAGTAACTCAGATAACCACCCAACAGTTGTAGTGAGCAGATTAGTATCTCAGAATGCACAACACGTCGAACCGCGAGGCGAGTGGGCTGCAACAGCAAAAGACCATGTCGGGCCCTTTATTAGGAACATAGTGTTCCTAATAAAAGTGCTCAGTGAGTGTAATAAATTACATATATAAGATAGACTTAAAAGATATGATGCATTTAAGTCTTATTTTCTTTGTTGGAACCAACACACTGTACATTGTGCAATTATTTAGAAATGGATATTCTTATCGATCATTTAAATTTAGTGGTATTTATGTTGTGGTTTTTTCAGGCAGAACAGCCAGTCTAGAGAGAACATTAACTTCCCTGAGGATGAAGTTGTTGGAAGAGGAGAAGGGGACAGAGGCCCAGGAGAGTCAAGTCCATCAGATAGTCCAGGTATCTCAAGCTCCTTGGCAGTTATTCATCAAACTCATATCAAAGCAACAGCATCTTGGTGCATCATTACTTCTAAAATATCTACATGTATTTTATTGTTTTTTTTGTTCACGCCCATTTGATCAAAGAAAGAATACACTTTCTCTTGCAGGACCGTCAATGGCACTGCCAAGGCCAACCGCAACACCTACAAACCTTCCCCCCGGTGAGGAACCAGTCAACGTAACTATAACCGTCATGGCTTCAAGCTAGAGACATGGCTGATCATAATCAACTGTTTGAAGTTACCATAAAATTACCACAGGGTGAAGCACTTTGGGAGACCAGGAACACATTTTTATCAACAGAAACAAAGAGAACAAATTTTATGTTGAGTCTAATTTTATACTAAAGTCACTGAGAGTTTAATGCCTAGATAGCAAATGTCTTACATTTAGAGCAGCTTCAGATATTTGCAAGCTAACTTTACGTATAACTATAACACAAGTATTTGTTGTGCATTAGCAGAAGAATTGCTATGTTTTTGCTAACTAAATTTCCTCATAAGTAGCCTGTTCCACTTCATTAAATTGTAATTGCTTTTGAAAGTAATACAAAGCTTATTTTTAGCAATCCTTAAACATAAATACACAGATTGTGAAAATATCCATTTGCATTCACCTTACATTTGTCTATATTCAGTGATTTAAATACATTTTTAACTGCTTCTAAATGACATGGGTTGATGTTTACTATGTCCTTAAATGACAATGTCTTTGTAAGCAAAATGCGCTCTTTTCTGAACTCACAAATTTTAATAAAATGAAGGCCGAACATGACTCCAAAACAGTCCCTCAAGCTCATGTTCCATCTTTTTTTTCTTCTAAAATTCAAATATAAACAAAGTTAAGTCAAAAAAATATTATTAATGGCAGATTTATTTTCGATTTGTGATTTTATCATTAAGAACTTCACACCTTTTCAAGTGTCTCAATCCCTATCTTTGCAGAAATGGAACACTGATGAACAGATTTAACAAATTGTACAGTTTCTCCACACTCCATTCACGAAACAAACAAAACAATGAACATCTTTCAACTACAAATAAAACATCTAAAACTAAAAGACATGCTCCACAATCATAAAAATTAGAAACAAGTGTGTGTCTGTATGCACATGTAAAAGTAAAATATGCACCAGTTTAAATGAAATGTAGATACACATCAAGTCAAAGGCAAAACTTTTTGGTTACTAATAATGTCAGAAAGTTTCTGTTTCAACTTCAGGAATATTCTCTTGAATTCCAAACCGTCCCCCTAAAATATAAAAGAACAGTTTTTCAGAAGACAAGACTTTTAATGAATTTATCATTTAAAGCTACATTATCATTTGAATTTGCTAATTATTCTTCATGAGGGAAAGATGCCCAATTCTAATGGAGTTCACAAAATGGTTAATCTAGTGTTATAAAAGTAATTAATTCAGTTTATTAATTGTAATTAAATCATAGAAAAAATTTAAGTTTTGCTTGTTTTTACCTTTGAAAGACGGAAATCAACTAAAATGCGTTCCTCCATTTCCAGGAAGTGCACTTTGAAAATGAGCTTATTATTGCGGCGATCCATTGTAGACACTGTCGCCTATGAATCAAACAGAGAATAAAAGACAAAAACAAGATCAGTGCATTATGATTTGGCGTTAAGTTTTTATGCTTTAATGTAACAACTGTTTTATCTGAGGATTACCTGATTGGTGCAGCTCTGTTTCCATGTGTGACCCATAGCTACACAGGCATCACGGAGAGCAATGCAAGATGGTTCTGCCTTTATAGTAGTGAAGAACCTGGTCATCCTCCTCACCAACCGCTGCCATGGGTTCTACAGGAAAAATTAAAACATAACCCATCAGTACAATAGTCCATCAGAACAATTAACTTAAAACAACCAAATTAACCATCATTATTAGTACTATGGCATAAAAACTGGAACAAAATAGAAAAGATCAGAATTTACCTGGCTGGCACCTGGCGTGCCAATCAGTTGGCTGCCTAGTAGCATGTGATCCAGACAGGCAGGCTGGGAAAAGCTAACACTGACATCAGAACACACTGAAACCTCCCTCTCCTCCCACAGTCCCTGTGGCTCAGGCTGAGAGCTGGAGATCTGCGCTCTGTCATCACTAAGGAAATAAACAGTTAGTGAAGGATATGCTCCTTAGAACATAATATGGCAGACTCTACTGAATAGTTTCTCTTCATGCTAAACTGTGACTCCGATGTCATATGGTTTAAATTTGACTTACTGACCTATTTTTTCGTGCCAGCTGTGAGAGTTCAGAGTCAGCCCGATGCATTTTGGCAAATGGCGTGTCACTCTGTCGTTTTACTCCTGTAATCAAAATTCAGAGCCGGTTACGGGTGGTTCAACAACAACTGACTCGCATATCTTTGAAGAATCACAAAAAAAAAAAATAGGACACTATAGAAATTAATTATCAAGAGTTAATATTTGAAAGAACTACCTGATTTGAAACTTCTGCTAAACCAACGGTGTTTTTTAATTTCAGGGATGGTGATCCTGTCCTCTGGATTATGTAGTAACATCTTAGATAGTAGACCTAACAAAGTAAATAAAACACACTTCAGAATTACACCAAAAGATTAGACTTTTACATTTTCTTAAGAAACTGAGTGGTGCTTTTCCATACAAAACTCACCTCCAAGGTCCCAGGGTGTTACTATGAGGGTGCTTAGGTGTTCTGAGTGGTTTTTAGTGCATTGCTATGCAGTTGCTTGGGTAGCTGCTTACTGGCTTATATCAAAAGAGCACAACCCTATATCTCTAGGATATTCAGGTCCCTATACAGCTCTGGAAAAAATTAAGAGACCACTCCAAAATTATCAGTTTCATTGGATTTACCATTTAAAGGTGTGTATTTGAGTAAAATGAACATTTCTGTTTTCTTCTCTAAAGTACTGACAACATTTCTCCCAAATTCCAAATTAAAATATTGTCATTTAGAGCATTTATTTGCCAAAAATGACAACTGGTCAAAATAACAAAAAAGATGCAGTGTTTTCAGACCTCGAATAATGCAAAGAAAACAAGTTCATATTCATTTATAAAAAACACAATACTAATGTTTTAACTTAGGAAGAGTTCAGAAATCAATTTTGGTGAAATAACCCAGATTTCCAATCACAGCTTTCATGCATCTTGGCATGCTCTCTACCAGTCTTTCACATTACTGTTGGGTGACTTTATGCCACTCCTGGTGCAAACATTCAAGCTGCTCAGCTTTGTGGCCATCCATCTTCCTCTTGATCACATTCCAGAGGTTTTCAATGGGGTTCAGGTCTGGAGATTGGGCTGGCCATGAATATGAACTTGTTTTCTATGATTTATTCAAGGTCTGAAAACACTGCATCTTTTTTTGTTATTTTGACCAGTTGTCATTTTCTGCAAATAAATGCTCTAAATGACAATATTTTTATTTGGAATTTGGGAGAAATGTTGTCAGTACTTTATAGAAGAAAACAAAAATGTTCATTTTACTCAAACACACCTATAAATAGTAAATCCAGAGAAACTGATAATTTTGCAGTGGTTTCTTAACTTTTTCCAGAGCTGTATATGGTTCAGGTCCCTCCTTCAATGTAAGTCCATGGAACCTTTGCATCGATTATATCATCCACCAGTCTGATGTCTTAGAAAAGTAATAGCACACAGAGCTGGGTATTAATACAGATTTTTCTCAGCTAATGCTGTTAATTATACGTGGACCTTCTAACTTGGTATATAACAAAAATAATAATTTGACATATTTAATTTTATGATTAGCTTTTCATCATTTTGGTCACATTTTAGCTTTTTAAAAAATACAAATAGCATGTATAGCATTAAAAAATTATATCTTGAAATTATATACTGTATATTATATTAAATGTTTATTTTTGTTGTTTTTAATCAACTGACTGTAATAGAAAGGACATTAAAAAATATTTCCGATGACAAATCGGTTGTGTGTTGGGATGCACCGAAATTTGGGCCACCAAAAAAAAAAGGCTGAAAATTTGAACAGAAACAGAAAATACTTGCATGGAGAAAAAGCATTGTTCATCCACATATCCAGAAGTGAAGTGATCGCTCTCTTGGTTATTAGCATTAATAAAGAGCATTTTCCCAGTGTACTGTGTGTTATTGTAAGTCATGGTCATTACTGTCAAGCTCCAATATGACATTAAAGAAGCATAAATGCAGCATTAAAGTGGTCCATATGACTCGTGCATTATATTCAAAGTCTCCTGAAGCCATACCAGTTTTCAAAGGAAGCATTTAGTAATAACTTCAGTGAATGAGCGCTGCTCTGTTGTTGACACACACTCATTGCTTGCACAGGGTTCTTCCTGGAGTGTTAATGACAAAATAAATGCCAGAGGTTTTTAAAGTTAAGAAATTACGAATTAAATGTTATTATTGAATAATAAAACTATATTATTATTAACAATCAAAATAATAATATATTATAAATTACAATAATATTTAAATTGACGGAATAATGAAATATCCTATTAGAACTAAAGTGAACAAAAAAAAAAAAAGAGATCCAATAAAGAATCCATTACACATTCCAGGTCCACATACTATGTGAAAAAAAAAAACAAAAAAAAAACAAAGGGCCAATAGAACTGGCTTTCCGTACACTAAAATTTTCACTGGAATTACTGTTAATTTAAAAACTGTTAACAAAAACTAGGCTTACTAGGCTACAAATTTTTTTAAGTAATTATTTTCTGTCTACTTTATTATGAGATGTGTTGTTATAAAAAAAAAAAAGTGGTTTCAATGCATCCCTAATAATAACATTTAGAATAATCATTTTTGTTTTTTGGCCCAGTGTGTCCAGAATTTTCAGTTTTGGACAAGAATTTTCATTCTGGTGCGTCACTAGTTGTGTGGATGCCATCTTTGGACACACATTACACAGAACAAGTCAAACCAAACTTTTACTCTACCTGCAGTGAAAGAATCTCGATGCCACTATACTTCTTTGCCACTATACTATCAGTGGCTAATCGTAGACATTTTTGTAGTATAGCGCATATGCAAGTGATTTACTCTCATTGTAGAGGGTTGCGCATAGAGTAAAATATCGATCTTGGGATTAAAGAATTAAAAAAAACATTGTTCAAATGAGGATCACTATTCATCAAAATCAATATTTTTACCTAGCCCTAATATCAAATACTATATGCTCAACAAGCCACACAACTTGAGGTATCATTTATGTCCTTATCACAAATGGTGCGGGATGAGTTACGCACTTTAGGTTAATATTTATGGTTAGGAGTTTGTTCAAATCCCTAATCCTGAGTTTGAGCAACAGTAATAGTGAAGCTTGCCTTAGCAAACACCACTAATATGGTGCCAAGTAAATAGCTGTTGGTAACATACGTATAAAATAATATATTGAATAAATCTAACACTTGTTATGCTTACTGAGGGGCACAGCATCAATTTTCTTCCAGGGTGTTAGGTAGATCTTCTTTTCCAGCCAATCCAAATACTCCTGACAGTTTTCACTTGGCTGGTCCCATGGTAACTCTATGAAGCAAATCAGTACAATAGTTAAGAGCTTGACAAAGAGGAAAATCATACATTACGTAAAAAGGTGTTCTCTGACAGACACACACTATAATATTGCCTTACCTCCTGCTAACATTGCAGTTAGCACAATGCCACAAGCCCAAGTGTCTGCAGGTTGAGCGTGGAAAGCCGAGTATGACATCAGCTCAGGAGCAACATATGGCAGAGTGCCACACAGACGGGCCAACAGCCGCTCCCTGCCACGGTGGCGGAACATGGTAGCCAGTCCAAAATCAGAGATCTTCAGATTATCTGACAGAAATATGCCAGAAGTGAATATACATTTAACTTTACTAAAAGCTACAAGAGACTACAGTATATGTGAATGAAATCATGGTTAAAGGGTGCTATGCAGTGCTCCAAACAGCATCTAGATGAAAAGATGTTTCGAGCCATAACTGTTACTATACTGTGTATTTTAGCACAATTTAACACGGTCATTCAGATGTACCTTTATCATCAAGAAGAATATTCTCGGGCTTTAGGTCACGATGAGCAATCCCAATGCTGTGAAGATATTCCTGCAAATGGGAGAGATCTGGTTTTAGAATAAAGGGGCTATGGAGTAAAAACTACTGAAAAATCTAACAAAACATCTGTAAAAAAAAATAAAATAAAAAAAAAAAAAAAAAACCCACTTACCACACCAGCTATTAACTGCTGAAAAAACCTATGTGCCTCCTTTTCTGGCATCCCCACGTCTGGCTCTGTCCGAATGGAAGATAAATAACATTTTGAGTAGACATTTCAATACAAAAACAACTAGTACATCCGAAAACAAGCTTCTCTGTAGCTCACCAATTCGGTCAAAAAGCTCCCCTCCACTGCAGTACTCTAGAAAGATATACTGGGTCTCCCCCTCACTCCGGTGGCCAAAGAAACGTACTATGTTGGGGTGTGAAAGCATCTTGCATATGCACACCTCTTTCTTCACATTCTCAATGCAATCTTTCGCTTTGGCCTTGTCCACCACTTTCACTGCCACAGCCTCTTCAGTCTTCTTGTTGATGAGCAGTCGCACCCTAAAACAATTCAGGTGTAGAATAAGAGATATTTAAAGAATGCAAGTAGTCAGGAAGAAACTGGGTCTTTTTTGGCCACTTACTCTCCATAAGCCCCCTCTCCAAGGGTCTGTACAACATCCCAATCTTTCACAAAAGGCACAGCCATTGTCCTGTGGTTCTGTGGACTGAAAACAGAATATTCTGTAAAACTGTTTCATGTCTTAAAAGGTAAAAGCTGCGTTATTTTACTTTTTTGAAAAACTGCAGTAGCTTAATACTACTGCTGACACCGGAAACACCAAGGAAAAGATCAAACCTGCATGCTAGCAACTATTTTTAAGTACTAAAACGACTAGAATAATGACTTGCTCATCAGCTAGTTGAGTAAATAATAACAAACTGCATGCCAAACAACACTAGCTAAACAAATGTAAACACAGAGGAAAAAACCAGTCAAAGTCAAGCTGTGGGTTGATCATTGCCAATTTTATTAATATATATATATATATATATTTTTTAATAAACATACCTTACGAATCACATGTAACGACGTTGCAAGTGTCACATGTGATATAGATGGTTTAACCGCTGTACTGTTATAGTTACTTCTAAAAATGACAGAAATCTCTCAAGTAATCCTCGCGCGCACTTCCAAACTTTGGCGCGTTGTGGAGAGGTGACATCACAGGAAGCACGAGAGAGACGATAGGGAGTAGCTGTCAAAATAAAAGCGCAGCGTCGGCTAATGTCATTTTTAAAAATGAATATTATTGTTTGGCATTTACTTAGGGGATTTATATTGTATAACCTTCACCTTCAAAAATCGTTTAAACCGTTGATTCTGTTTCGTAACTGCCACTCCCAGTTTCGGCGACAACCATAGATAAACACAATACGTTATATACTTTTATTTTGTACACTTAACAGCCACAAAGGCAATGGATTGATGTAATTTTATCTTTTTATTATTTTATTTTTTTCCAGAGTGTACTTAATTTTATCTTTTAAATGTTTCGCATTTAAATATCTTTAAAGAATAATACAAGGTGACAACATAATAATAATCATCTGCGAAAAGGTACTTCAGAGATCTTCTATACTGTTTCAAAAATCTCCGCGTTTTCACCATAGGAGAGAGCGTAATGGTCAGCTAGCGTGTTACGACAATAAGTCACCGTTTGCGGATACCATACAAATGAAGGGGAAGAGCCGTCAACTGACACCTACCTGTCGCAAAATTTTCCGTATCTTCTTTGATAAAATAGCGATTTTATCGTAGTAAACTCCACACTTAGTTCATTCCAAAAGGATTGCTTAGTGTAAAACATGTTTATGATTAGCGAACAGGCGGTCAATTTATTAAGTGATTATCTGTTTCCATACAAAAGCAGTTTATTCAGTACACTGAAGCATCTCCTCCATATCAATTAAAATACGGCCTCTGGTTTCCTCGCTAGTGTACCGCCCATAGAATTTCTAAGCGTTGCCTTGCTAACCTTGTAGGCTCTATTTATAGAAGTGCTCTGGCTGCAGACCGACTTTGCTTGTCGTTGCTATAGCAACATCAGGTCCACAAACAAATCTAGACAAGCGGAGGGTTTGCTAAGGGTTTGTTACAACCTTTGTCTGAGAACGTTGTGTTTTTACTTTGAACAAGAAAAAAGACAAACATTTTTACAATGTTGACAGTCCATCGAAACAGGATGCAGTGTCGGGAAATAACGGGACCCACACCACATTCAGTGGCAGTGGTAAGTTATTTATTTATTAGAAAAGCTTCTTATGAGCCTCTTTCATAATGCTTTGCTGTAATTTGCTGTAACCTTATTTAAATACGTGGCATTAATGCAGAGAGAGATGTTTCTTATCCTTAAAGTTTGTATATACATATTTTAATTCTGTACACATTTTAGAGAGCGAAACAGCCTTCATCCAAACCCACAGACTTTCTCATTATGGAGAGAAGGAAACAGGAGGCTGCAAGGAATGAGGTGCTTGAGTTCACCAAGGATCAAAGCTCCTGTGATGTGAGAATGTGCTGGGAGAGGAACACAGAGCGCCGGATGGTGTCTGCCACTATTGGTAGACGGCTGCATGAAGCAATGGAGCAGTACCAAATGAGCATTGATGAAAGAAGGGAAAGGTTTGAATGTAATATGTTCCTCATATGTTATAAGGAAAAAAATATTTCGCTCGAATGTAATGACTTACATTATTTTTTGTCTGGCACTAATTTTGACAGACTTCGTGAACTGCTGGAGTCAGAGGAGCAGGAACTCTTCAGGGAGATGGAGGCAAAAAAGGAGACAGTGTTGGAGAGGCAGGCTAAGATGCGTGAAAGAGCCAAGACTCTGCGAGAGAGAAGAGAGAGTGAAAGAAAGAGAATTGTTACTGATAAGCTTGACCAACTCTTCAGGTAGGAGCAGCTATTAAAAAAAGGGCATATCATTAGTGGCACACGTTAGCAAATTCAAGCCCTATTGGCACCAGTATCCAAAACACAATTGGTGACCAGCTATGCTTGTCTTTTCAGCAGGGAGTTCATAAGTGGACTGTAAATCCAATGATAATCTCCATTTGTAATTACATATAAGAGCAGGTCAGTGAATTTTGATGTTCCATCTGCCTGTGTTTTAGAGAGCAAAGTGAGGAGCTGCGTGCTGTGCAGGTGAAGCACAGGCAAGATGAGGTCTGCACTGAACGCGCAGCTCAGATCCGTACTCAGGAGGAAATGCGACGAATGCAACAAGAAGAAGACAGACTGTTCGTTCAAATGTGGGAGAGCGACAGGTTTGCTAAAGAGGAGCGTGACAACCAGGAGGTTCAACGCCAAAGAGAGAACAACCTCAAGCAGGTGGCATTCCTGCAGGCACAGATGGAAATGGCTGAGCAACAGAGAATCCAGGCCAAACAACTGAAGGAAGAGGAATCCAAACTACTGGTATACAACATTCAGTACTTTAAAGGGATAGTTCACCCATAAATGAAAATTCTCTCATCATTTACTCAACCTCATGCCATTCCAGATGTCTATGACTTTCTTTCTTCTGCAGAACACAAACAAAGATTTTTAGAAGAATATTTCAGCTCTGTTGGTCCTCACAATGCAAGTGAATGGGTACCAAAAGTTTGAAGCTCCAAAAAGCACATAAAGGCAGCATAAAAATAGTCCATAAGACTCCAGTGGTTAAAAATATATCTTCAGAAGTGATATGATTAGTGTGGGTGAGAAACAGATCAAAATTAAAGTACTTTTTCCACTATTAATTCTCCTCCCTGCCCAGTAGGTGGTGATATGCATGAAGAATGCGAATCACCAAAAAAACAAAAGAAAAATAATCTGAAAGTGAAAGGGAAAGTGGAGATTGATAGTAAAAAAGGACTTAAATATTGATCTGTTTCTCACCCACACTTATCATATCACTTCTGAAGAAATGGATTTAACCACTGGAGTCTTATTGATTATGCTGCTTTTATCTACTTTTTGGACCTTCAGATTTCTAGCCACCATGTACTTGCATTGTGAGGACCAACAGATCTGAAATATTCTTCTAAAAATCTTCGTTTGTGTTCTGCAGAAGAAAGAAATTCATACACATCTGGGATGGCATGAGAGTGTGTAAACTCTTTTCATTTTTGCGTGAACTATCCCTTTAATAGATTGAATAATTTCAAATCAAGTTGTACTTATCAGTGTTATAACTGTTAACGAAAACAGTATTTTATACAAAAATATTTTCCATGACTCTAAAACTAATTCATTAAAGCTGAAGTGTGTAATTTCTGTGTCACTAGCACCACCACATTGTTTTCTAACAGCTTTTTCAAACACTCCCCTCAGCTGCCGTTGATCGAACAAACATGTAGCTTCAAACAAACAGATAGAGTCAGTGTTGTTGTTTCGGGTTTGACAGGTTGCTCAAACAAGCAAAGCAATTTTATAGCACCACAGAGTCTCAGTGTTTCACAGCATTTGTGGCATACTTATGATAAGCACAAAAATTTATTTTGATTTGTCCCTCATTTTCTTTAAAAAAAAAGAGCAAAAAAATCAAGAGTTACAGTGAGGCACTTACAATAAAATGAATGGGGCCAATCCATAAACATTAAAATACACACTGTTCAAAAGTATAGCCACAAGACATACACAATATGTGTTAACATGATTTTAGTGTGATAAAATTGCTTATTAACCTTTTCTGTGTAAAGTTATCCAGTTTTACAACTTAATTGCCATGATAACGTAATGTCAACAAACCCTAAAACACTCAAATGACTGTTATAATGATGATTTAAACAACTTTACAGCTCAAATTATATACAAGTTTTAACAGAAGAATTAATGTAAGTGCTTTTATAAAATTATAAGCTTCACATTTCTGTCTTAAAACCTTCCAAAAATTGGCCCCATTCACTTTCATTGTAAGTGCCTCTCTGTAACCCAGATTTTTGCTCTTTTTTTTTTTTTTTTTTAAAGAAAAGGACGATGAGCGGACGAGTCAAAATTATTTTTAGTGGTTATCAACATTATGCCACAAATGCATTCAACTGAGCTTAACTTGTATTGAACCCAGAATAGTCCTTTAAGCTTGGAGAAGAGAAAGTATTTTACCATCGAAAAAGTTACATACTTCAGCTTTAAACATGAAAATGCCACCAGATAGTAATAACACTAGACATCCCTGAGAAATGTAAACATATTAAAAATATATCAGTTAAATAATTAATTTTGGGAAAATGTTCAAGTAAAAACGTAATATACTGAAAAACTAAACTAAAACTAACGGAAACTAACGGAAATCATTCGTTTTACAGTCTTATCATTCTTAGCTCATTAAGTGTCAGACAAGAAGTAAATATAGTTCCCCAAAATCATAGTGTGACATTTAACAAATGATCTTTGATAGTCTCAATGCTTACATGTGCCAGCTTTACAAAAAAGCTTTCAAGGTGTAGTATTGATTCTCTTGAGTGTGGTATTCCTCAGCGAGACCAGAGGGAGATGCTTCATCTGGAGGTAGAGAGAGCACACAGGCAGAAGCTCCAGGACCAGGACAAACAACGCAAGCAGCTGGACCTTTCACTTCGGCTGAAGATGAAGCGCCTGGCGCAAGAGCAGCAAGAAGAGTTGGCACAGGATATGAGCATTCTGGAGGAGCTATTGACTAATAATAGAGATGAAAAGCATGAGGAGGTTCTCAAGAAGGTAAGACTCCAGAACAATATGCATAGCCACACAGTTACCAGCAGAGGGTTTGACCATAACTTAAAGTTAAAGAATAGTTCTCCTATAGCTGGAAATGTATTAAAGTGTTCAAAATAGCAGGATTGAGGTTTATACAGATGATTATAATTCGACATATGCAATAAAAGAGCAGAAGAAAAGCTTGAGCAATCTCCTTTGATTTAAATATTATAGAATGACTCGTAAGAACAATGGGAAATATGTTGAATTGTGAAATGTTCTTCCTGAACAGTTGGAGCGCCAAGAGGAGCAGCGCAGGTACCGGCAGTATCTGGCAGAGCAGCTGGAAGAGCAAAAACGGCAAGAGGCTGAAACAGAGCAGCTGATTGAGTCAGAGCTCCAGCAGGCCTGGGCTCGTCGAGAGGATCAGTGGCGTTTGGAAAAGACAGCCAGAGACCGGCTTATGAAGGATGTCATGGACACTCGCCGATTACAGATCCAGGAGAAGTGTAGGAGAACGCTTTAAAATCTGCCATCTAAGACATGACTTTTATTTATTTACTGTATTTATTTTCGTATACCCTTAGAAAATAAAATGATCCCTTCCCTCTTCATATGTTGTATTCAGTTTATGTTTGAGAATGATCTTAAAGATCCTGTTTATCTTTTTAGTGGACAAGAACATGCAGAAACAGGCTGAGCTTGTCAAAGAGAGAGAGGAGCTCAACCTAATCATCCAAGAAAACAAATTGCTGGATGAAGAAGAAAAGACTTGGTAGGTTTTGATCTATTCAATCATACATGTGTTGAATAAAAAATATTGATGTCTTGTTTAATGGATTTCCAGTTTAAGGGAGGCTGCTCTGGAGTATCAGGCTGATCTGTTGGCTCAGATGCTGCACCGTCAGCGCCTTCGAGAAGCAGAACAAGCTGAGATAGAACAAGAGTTCAAAAAGGGTCTAATGTACCAGGAACAGTATAATAAGAAAATACAGGACATCCTATCGAGGCCCATATCTAGCACCACAGCAGTTCACCCCTTCAGGAGAAGAGAACGTCCCAACTCCAGCTTTGGTGGACAGTTAAATTTGGCATAAATCTAATATTGTCAGATCTGTTTACAGCATTACAGTAGTAACTCTCCCAACAATAACATTTTTCAAACGAAGTTGATTAAAAAGTGACATAAATACTGTTTTTTCAGTTACTGCCTCATTAATGTTACTACTTACTTACACACTTGAAAAAGGCTTCATATTTATCTCTGAATAATTATGGATGTAGTGTAGCTCATCTTAATTTTTCTATGAGGATTAACATTAGTGGTAGCATGCATATCATTTCTCAAGATATGCAACTCTGTGGCATATTGTCCTGCGCATATGTTTTTTATAAACGTGTGTAATCAGATTTACTGTCCCTGTGTAAAGGTTATAGTATTATCTATTCATTGAAACCTTCTTGGATCAGTAATTATTGGGAAGTTAGACTGGACAAACTTGTTCTAAAGGAGATATTTGCATGGTTAAAAGTGAATTATTTAAAGAAAGTCAGTTATTTCAATGAATTGAGTGTCTACTCTTTTGCTCCTTATTTGAAAAGAGTAACATACTTCCTCTATACAGACTCTAACAGCGACCATAACTCAGTCTTAACACAGCAATCATCTAACTGAAAACAATGAACAACTGTGCATGGTTGCTATAGAACATTTAAAGTACAATGAAAGGGTCGAAAGGTGGCAGGTTAAAATCCTCACAAGGACATAATGACTGCAGTGAATTTCCATAATGATTTTTGCAAACAAAGGCATTAAAACCAGTAATCTACTGGTTTAAATGATTAGAGCATGGGTGGGTGGAAATTTTGACACTATGTTTGGCAGATTCCACAACTGATCAAGCATGGTGAAAAGGTTAGTCAACACCCAATACCTGACTTAGGAGTGGTATGGGTGTGGAGGAATTGGTCTGATGTAATATCTGTCTCTTTTTTCTCTCTTTCTCTCCTTTAGTGGTTCAGACAGGTTTCAACTTTTAACCAAGCCGGTTTCTGCCTTTACAAAACACAGATTCAGCAAAGTACTTTATTTAATATTTTCAAGCACGACATGAGGAATATGAAATATCTAATTGATTCAAATCTCTGATGATCACTGTGTATGTGGATATTAGCGCAATTTTCAGTTTAAAGAGAGGAAGATGCGTGAACATGAGCTTTATGTCAAGGTAAGTTGAATGCTGCTAAAATGTTTATCTCTCAGTTAATCTTTCATTCTAACTTCCTTCTTCCCATTAAGTACAAGTGAAACAATTCATAAAAGACATAATTGTCTTTATGTCCTTGTTTATGACTCAGATACCAAGGATATTCTGATGGATTTATGTCTGAACCAGTAGTGTACTCTTGCTCAGTGTGTCAACTGTGTACCTTGCAGATAGGAGCCGCGAGGTTGCTGTGTTTGTCAGCTTTCTGTCTTTGATAAATGATGCAAACATTGAGCACACAGTGTAAAAACCTGATCATTTTGAGCATTTACTCCAACATTTTGCATTACACGTCATTTTTATGACCACACTGCAATTGGCCTAATTAGTTTTATAAAAGCAGCATAGTCATGGTACAATTACATTTCTAAGAACTTCATACCTTAAAGATGAAATATTTGAAATAAAAATGTTATATTTTGTGGTCAAAAACACACTGAATTGCCGAAATAGGCCTGTACGAATGCATTTTTAATCTACATGTCATTTATAGCTCAAGTCAAACTTATACTTAGCTTGGCATTTCTTCTCATTTTGAGATAAGAGCGTATTTAAATGACACTTCTGTAAAGTGAAGGCCTTTATAGGAACAAAAAGACATCATATTATATTCTAAATGCAGTCTTATAGTCAAGACCTAAAATTTCAGGGGTTTTCAAACTGGGGTCTGGGGACCCCCAGGGGGCCGTGAGGGGGTGCTAGGGGGTCCGTGGAAATTTTCAGAGAAAAGTTCATAAATGTAAAAAAAGTTTTGACATTTAAATTTGACATTATTGCCATTTCACTTTAATCTAAAAGTTTTACTTCAAGTTTATACATGTTAGACTATACTCAATTTTGAGTACAATAAAGATACGTTGTCAACATACTACAAAGTTGGCTAAATATTTTCCAGATAGTTAGGGATGCACCGATTTGAACTTTTCTGGCTGATACGATACCGATTTTAACAAAAAAACTATAGGCTGATACCATTATTTTGCCTCTTACTCACCTTATTTTGTCATCAAATTACTGTTCTGCTCATAGGAATAATGCATTTAAAATATTCAAAGATAATAATAATTGTATTTATTTATCACATGTTATACATTTGCACATATACAGTGAAATTCTTCTTTTTTTTCACATATGCCAGCTAAGCTGGGGTCAGAGTGCAGGGTCAGCCATGATACAGTGCCCCTGGAGCAGATAGGGTCAAGGGCCTTGCTCAAGGGCCCAACAGTGGCATCTTGGCAGTGCTGGGGCTTGAACCTCTGATCTTCTGATCAGTAACCCAGAGCCTTAACCGCTGAGCCACTACTGCCCCCAAAGTATGTGTCAGAAGAGGAACAAAAGCTATTTTATTGTTCAATAAATAATACAATAAATAATTTCAATTGAACATGGATTGAACATGGACCAAAATTTTAAGAGAGCCACAATAAAAGATAAATACAAGATAAAATGAAAAATATATAGATATAACATGATCATTTGTGTGTGTGTGTGTGTAAAAAATTCTACATTTTTTACTTTTTCTGCATTTGTTTATTTTGATAGGTATTTCTTAATATTACACACAAAAATGATTATAAATGTAATTCATCTTAATAAATTTACGTAATGAATTATAAATAAATAATCGTTTTTCATCCCAGTGTTTTCACACTGATATGAAAAAACAATGGTTGATATCGTCGGTTTGTATCGATGGTTATTGCCGATGGTTTTAATTTGGTAAATAATTGGCCGATGCATCGGTACATCCCTACAGATATTTAAATAATTTATTTTGGCTTTAGTAGGCCTACAATAACAAAGTAAATAATTTTCATTGTTTTTATACAGTAATATCACACTTAAAAATGTTCTTAATTTTTCTCTGGTCTTCATACATAAAAATATATAGCGACCTTAATATATTTTAGGTGGGTGTTTGTCATTTTTGAGGATCCTTGGCATCAAAAACCTCTTGTCTAATGAATTGTACAGGAAATCCGTATAGCATGTTTCTTAGTGCGGTCCTCGCAATCACCAGAGGGTGTCGCTCTATACAACACTGAAGCCCGTTGATCCATGAGAAACTGCCGGTGCGCTGCGGGCAGGTCAGTCAGCATGATCGAGTCCATGGAGACGGGAGGAATGGAGGGCAGCAACTTCGCTGCTGCATGTCGACAATTACACACTTTTTATTCCTATTGAAACTATATTTTATCCACTCATTGAACTTAGAGATAAGTCACATTCATCTTTCATATTAACGTGATTTTACGAAGAGGAGGTGAAAGAGGGACAGGGGCTATTCCAACTCAAACTCCAAATTACAGTATGGGGAAAGACACCTGCCGTGATCAGGCGCGGCTAGCGCGCTAACATTAGCCGTCAGGGGGAGTTCAAAAGTACAAGCCAGCACAACAAGGCAACAGGACAGAGGAAACCTGGATTACAAAACTTGATGGGAATTTTATCGTATTTAACCGGAGACATTCAACCTTAACGTGTGCTGATGTGACTTGTTCTGGTGAGAGCGAGCTCTTTTATCTGGGATCATGTCTGTGAACGAGCTCTACTCTAAGGTGAGTTGTTGTGATGGTTTTAAAGCGTTATTACACTGTTATATGAGTAAATAAGGCATGTTACAAATGGCCAGTAAATATAACGTCATTTATTTACAGTGTGTAGTGGAGTAAACGCAGCCAAGCTCCACCAATCTTTGCAGAGAGACTTAATAAATTAATGTAATATACCACATTTAAACCATTCCAGTGGTTCTTAAAAAATAAAATAAAATCCTCTAAGTAAAATATTCGACCATTTGACGTCGAGCACTTCTGTTTATTTGCCCTCAACTTCCAGTCAAGGATTGGGAAGTGCCGCGGACAGGTGTAGGTGTGTTTTGACTGGTTTCGGTCTGCTCTGCTGTCTGACGGCAGTTTCGGTGTTCATGGTGTTCTAAACCTAATGAGCTGTCTACATAGACAGCATTATTGGGCATCAAATGCGCGTTCGAAACTGACTCAAAATTCTAAATAGGCAGCTTAGTAGGTTTTGAGACTTCGCCCGGTTTATCCGACGAGCTCTTGCACGTATTGCCTGTGATAGTTCATATTTTATAAATCCGTTGCATATGGGAAGTTGTGGTCTACGTTTGTCTGTCAAATCCAGTCTAATCAATACTTGGGATAAATAATAACTAGGCTAATTCATTAATTGATCCTATTGATCCTGAATGTCCTCGTCCAGTCTTTTAATTTCAAATGTTTTAATGAAACTGAGCTATTGATGAAACTGTGGATGATTCGTCATTTCTGTAGGTTCCGATTATTTAATACTTTGTTTGTAAAAGATGCCTTATTGTTGAATGCCTCATTTGCTGTACTTAAATCTGACCTGTGAACACTAAGCTTTGTCATTTTGTGGAGCTCATAGTGATTGTTGTGA
The DNA here is from genome assembly GCF_019703515.2 of Myxocyprinus asiaticus. NCBI lineage: Eukaryota > Metazoa > Chordata > Actinopteri > Cypriniformes > Catostomidae > Myxocyprinus > Myxocyprinus asiaticus. The sequence continues at coordinate 18,101,584 of NC_059381.1, read as the reverse complement.
TTGTTAAAGGAATATTCCGGGTTCAATACAAGTTAAGCTCAATCGACAGCATTTGTGGCATAATGTTGATTACCACAAAAAATAATTTTGACTCGCCCCTCCTTTTCTTAAAAAAAAAGCCAAAATCTGTCTTACAGTGAGGCACTTACAATGGAAGTGAATGGAGCCATTCTGTAAAAGTTAAAATACTCACTGTTTCAGAAGTATAGCCACAAGACATAATATGCTTGTTAACATGATTTTAGTGTGATAAAATTGCATACTAACCTTTTTTGTGTAGTTATAGACAATTTTACAACTTCGTTGCCATGACGATGTAATGTAAACAAACCCTAAAAAGACCATAAAAATGACGATTTAAACAGCTTTACAGCTCAAATAATACATGAGTTTTAACAGAAGAATTAATATAAGTGCTTTTATAAAATAATAAGCTTGACATTTCTGTCTTTAAACCCTAAAAAAAACGGTCCCATTCACTTCCATTGTAAGTGCCTCACTGTAACCCAGATTTTTGCTTTTTTAAAGAAAAGGTCAAAATAATATTTTGTGGTTATCAACATTATGCCACAAATGCTGTCGATTGAGCTTAACTTGTATTGAACCCGGAATATCCCTTTAATATGCCAAGTGACAGCTGTGCTATTACTGCTCATTGTAATTTAGCATATTTAATGACTTTGATTGTTATTTTTGTTTTATGTTGACCTCTGGTGCATTAAAAAAAAGATGTGGAAAGATAGATGTAGTCTATTACTAATGTTCAAAGTAATTCAACAGTACAGTGAAATCTGCACTTAGTAATTATTTTACTACTATATATATATATATATATATATATATATGTGTGTGTGTGTGTGTGTGTGTGTGTGTGTTGTGATTTTCTTTCATTGCATAGGCTAATACTGCAGATGACTAAGTTGTGTGTACTATTCAGTTTATGCTGATTCTCATAGAGCTACCAAAGCTGGATTCACATTACACCAGTTCAGTCCCTTATTTTTGTCTTTTGTGTTCTTATCAGATCTTTCACCCTAAAATTAAACGTAAAAAGTTCTGCAGCTTTTATGTAGTATTATTAGCTTGTTTTATTCTTGTGACCTAACATGCAACTCTTTGCATGATCACACAATGATCTTGAGACCAATGCAGTGATGTCACTGATTACAGTGAGAACAAATACTGTTTAATAGACAACCAGGCAATTTTCTCAGTATTGGCTATTGGTACATGAGGGTGCTTATCCTTGTTAAACAGGATTTGCAACAGGGTTAATTTTCAGTCATCTATGGCCAAACCCTCTCTTTGTCATCTTCTGTTTAAATGCCCACTTCATAATCTGCTCCTTGATAATCTGGATGGAGACATCTGTTTCTTTCTTAGTCCAGTTTGCTATCTTTTAAGTGAGGCTGTTAATCCAAAATTGCAATGCACATAAGACCATATAACAGCTCAGGGGACTGTCTAGGGATGGGCAGAGCGATACTTAAGTATCGATACTTCCGATACTGATGTGGTATCAAGAATATTGATCCTCACATAAAAATATAGATTCTGAAGTTTTTTAACAAGGGATCTTACTATTTAGTTTACATGAATATTAATGCATCTCATAAGCTTCGAAGTGGAAAAAAATAATTATATGTGAGAATTGTTGCATGGCACCAGAACTATTTTATCTTCCACTCATCTTGACGTGCAGTAGGGATGAGCGGATCAATCCTAAACTATCAATACTTCAAAAATATCGATCGTCACACATAATATCGATTCTAATATACTTTTTTTTAAATTTATTTTTTTTTTTACAAGGGATATTATTATTTGGTTACAATGAACATCAACAATAACAATAAGCTTCAAAGTGAAATAAAAAGGATTAGGCTATATTAGCAAATACTTGTGACAGATGGGAACTATTTCTTCTTCCTCTCATATTAACATACATGCTGAAAGATACAAGCAGACAAGCGCTTGCGCTGTCACAACGCTCATCCAAACAAGAGGGAGCAGTGCTTTGCAGAGGTAATGACAGAAAATCAGAGAAACAGCTTCATTTATTATAATTAGTTTGTGTGATGTTTGTTAAAAGTTTATTTAAATTATTTAAATAAGTTGTTAGAACATTGCTAATGTTCTGTAATTTTTGTTAATTTAGTTACTGTAGTAAAACCATGGTAAATGTTTTTTAAGGGTAAACAAAACAGAAGTCTAATAATTTTCTTTTTAGGTTTATACATGTAAAAAATAATGACTTGAATTATGACTAAACATAATATTTTATATGACCTATTTTATCCCAAGAAATCGCAAAAAAAAATTGATTTATTAGAGGTATCGGTATTGGTATCAACGAAATTGGACTGGAAATTATTGGTATTGGATTGAAAAGAAAATAAGTGGTATCACCCATCCCTACTGTCTACTCTAAAACATACCACAAAAAGTCTTAATGATATTTTTTTATTTTTATTTTTTATTTATTTATTTTTTATTTATCCAATTTGGTTTTGCTTGATTCAGCCTTTTTGTAAGTTACTATGTGCTGGATTCTGTTGTTTGCTCTGTGTATTTGTGTGGCTATTGGTCTCTAAGGACTGGATTAGTTTGGGGCACAATGCACCCCTGCTGATGTCTCGACCCCCTTTCTTGGTGAGGGGGTTTTGTTGAGCCGACTCAAACACAGCCTAGATTTGATGGAGCTAATGCCACTTTTCTGAGTCTTGCATTGACTCATAAACTTGTCGCTTACTTACCAGTCACCAGGCTGAAGTGTTTTGTTCTGCCATGCTACATTAAACAAAAAAACACCCCCTTTCTATTTTTTGGGGTCTGAATCAACATTTGCACTTGGATTTTTTTTTTTTTTTAAGAATGTAGCCTCTTTGTAAAGAGAGATTTCACCCAATAATGCAAAATTCTCACCCGCATGTTGTTCCAAACCTGTATGACTGACTTACTTCCATCTAACAGAAAATGAGATGTTTGGCAGAATGGCCGACTCAGTCAGCATTGACTTTTTATTAAAAAAAAAAGATCCAATGTAAGTGAATGGTGACTGAGACTAACTTCCACCTGTCAGTCCGTAACAGTCTGCCTAACGGAAAATGGTTTTACGGGTTTGGAACAACATAAGGGCGAGTATTTTTGGGTGAACTATTCCTTTAATGACATTGTATACTACATAATTGCACTGTGAAGGTCTCTCAGTGTATCTGGGCAGGTAAATAAGTCATGTGCACGTCCAGAGGGAGTGCTAATCCCACTGCTAAGGTAACTGATGCAGAAAAAAGAGTCCCTATGAAATATGGAGAGTGCAATCTGAGAGAAGCACTGAACGTCCTCTTTTTGTAACACTATCACACTTTTGTGTGTAAAGCAAAACTGTTCCTCCCTGCATAAGCTGTAATCTTTGGATTTATAGGATTTTTTACTTCTGTGAATTGTTGTAGGTTTTATAGACATGTTTTGTGGCTCACACGCAATACTCGTTCTTTAATTCTTGTTTTAACATCTCGTTTATGGCTCCACAAGCACATCTTAATGTGGCCTAGTAAGACTAAACCAGTGATTATGGGAGCAGTAGGCTAGAGTAGAGCGATTTAGAAAATATACATTCTCATATTTTTCAGCCTTTTGATGATGTTCTCTATATGTTCTCTATATATTTGTATATGTCTTTCTTCTGAGGAACAAAAAAGGAGAAATTTTAAGGATTGTCACATACATAATCCCACTTTAAAGTATATAGTCGATTAGGCAAAACTACCAATTTAAAAAATTTACTAGTTGGTGTTAAGGATAATAATGTATAATTAGACTCTGTTATGTTCATGATGGTGTAGTGGGCTAAAGCACATAACTGGTAATTGGAAGGTTGCTGGTTTGATCCCCACAGCCACCACAATTGTGTCCTTGAGCAAGGCACTTATCTCCAGGTTGCTCCGGGGGTATTGTCCCTGTAATAAGTACACTGTAAGTCGCTTTGGATAAAAGCATCTGCCAAATGCATAAATGTAATGTAAATGTAATGTTCATGTGACTCCGATTAGACATATATTAGAGGGATATACGGACGCTAAGCACAGCACTTCAACATGGTAACTAACAGATATTCAACTAATAAATAGTCAAAATAATTATAACATCTTATTGCACGAAACTGTCAAAGTTAGGGATGGGTGCTCAGACGTGGCATCAATGATCGATCATGAAAACGATGATCGATGGTGATCACGCGATGTGACTTTTCACTTAATTCGAAATTCAGTGACAATTACCTGACAACTAAACACAAACGTGTCAAAGAGGGAGTTTATTTTTAATTTTGAGATTGATTACGTTGTGATTTTAAGGGATACATTGATTGTCAGAGACGTCTCATAGCAACCATTCTGATATACGATGTTGCAATGCTATCCTTACGATAATCAAAACAAAGAGAGTGTAATTAACCGTGTTTTGAACACCTGTCTCTGCAAAACGTTTGCTAAACACGTTTTATTATCATTTAAATTAAGAACTTTGACTCGTTAATGGATATTATTTAATAAAAGTGAATGTTTGTCACTGACTGTAAACCTTCCTGTCCTGGGTGCCGACAAGTTTGCGTGATGTAACACACACCTGCATCTCGGCGAAATGGGAGTTGAAGATTTCCGCACGAGTTTCCAAGTTAGAAGTTCGACATGAAGTGTCATTCTGTTGCACTTTCCCCAGTGAAAGGTGGAAATTCAGACACTCCGAGTTAAATGGAACACTTCATGAATCATCACAGCAACAACAATACGGAGCATCGCGTTCTTCCCCACAGGAGAGAACACTTGGGGAGACAGACAGGCAGAGAGAGAGGGAGAGAGAGAGAGAGAGTGGCAGTGGCAGTGGACTCAACGTGCTGAAGTAGTGCATATACAGCAGGTGAGTATTTCAAACAGCTAGACAGAGCGCAGCTAAATGGAACAGAATGCAGCATCTTCAAAACTAAACTTCAACTTAACATGCATATTAAAAACATGATAGTTATGGCGTCTCCTGTTAATCCAACCGCAATTTGAAAATAAACGGTTCAGACAGTCACTAAAAAAACTGGTGCGCGCTTACTAAGATTACTACGATAACCTGAAGGAAGAACAGACAGACGCACGTTGTGCACATTCTTTCGAGTTGGGCAGCATATCTTCACATAATGACAAAATATGATGCATTATATTTTGATTATGCAATCTTTTGTACATTTTGTAAGAGATTATTTAATAACAGCCTATAATAACGAATAGATGATACACTGGAACAACAAGACGCAATGCAGAAGCCAAAGACATTTGTCAGACATGTTATTATATACACAGTTATGTACATATCATTGCCCCTCGAGTACTTGATGAGTACTCGAGTAATTAGTGCCCATCCCTAATAAAATAATTTAAAAAATAAAATTTTAAAGGCTCCAATAAAGAAATGCACAAAACCGCTTATGCACATCCTGAATGCAGAATGACGCCTTTCAATGTAAACAGAGAGCTTGGGTGTCTCAGGGCGATCCTTGCTGCACATTCAAAAACGCAGAACTGCAAGATAATGGTGCTGGTACACATCTAGTTCACGACATCAATCAGTTTAACCTTTCTAACTGCAAATATTTATTTAAGCAGTGTCAAACAGAATCAGAAGAAGACTTTAATATCTCCAAAGCACCTCACAAATACAGGAATATTACTCACAACAGAGGATTTAATGTCCGACGGTGATCGTCTTGTAATGTATTGTTGATGCAGCGCTTTGATAGCTGTAACAGCAGCATTGAATGGACTAAACTTAAAGCATTAAAGAGACGAAACTTCTTGCAGAGAGTTTTACTGTATTGACTATTATCATAATGCATAAATGCTCTCCAAGAAGTTTGTTTGAGAAGGTCCTCAAGTAATTTGAGAATTGCATCTCCCATTAAAATCACCAACACCACTTATAATAATAATTCTAGTGGTCGCCCCACTAATCGACTAGTCAGTTGTTGGACAACTATTCGATTAGTCAACCACCGTAGCACATCCCATTCCCTATAGTCGATACTACTCATGCACTGTATTCCAAGTCTTCTGAAGCCATATGATCACTTTGTGTGTTGAAAAGACCTACATTTATGTTAGAATTGAAATTTACCAATTAATTAATTAATTGCATATTTCAAGATTTGCCAAGAAAAGCCCCCAATTAAAGATGATTCAAAGGCATACTATAACAGTATCATGGCAGACAAGCATTAAATAGTTAGACATTACAAAAAGTGACTTTAGAAGTCAATACATTGTTGTTTTTATTTTCATATCTTTGAACATTAACCTATCACTGGCATACAGTCCACAGCAATCCATTTTGCAATTGAGTTTGTCAATCTGTGTGAGGTTGATTTAGGGGCCATTCACACCGGACACGTTCTTGTATTCTTTCTGCCCTTTTTTAAATTGGTGGTCTATGTAGATATGCAGATCAACATTTTGTGTCATGCCTTAAGCACCACGTTTGTATGACAATGTGTCACAAAGTTTAGTTGTGTTTAATATAGATTCACACTAAAAGTGAAGGAGCCCATGTTTGTGTCCTGGATTATTGTATTATTATTCAAAATTCATATTTTTAATTTAATTTAAATATATTTAATGTACAATTTAAATTATTATTATCAAATAAATCAAGTAGCATCTGGTTACATTTTATTTTATGATTTCACTGACTTGATAAACCTGTGCTGTACTGTGAAATTAACATAACATCCATTCCTCCTTCGCTTTTGGCCCCTGAAAAGGTGAAGAGGCTTTTCTCATGGGCAGACAGCTAACAGCAGAAGTGTGATGGGGCAACAGGGAGGGCAGTATAGCACAGTGTGATGAGGAGGAGGACGAGGCCTGGCCGTAACGATGGACGCCCGGCGCTGAATCAGCCAAGTCAGCCGGGAGAGGAATAAAGAGGAGCCAGGGATGCCAGTTCGAGAGAGACGCATGCAGCAGTCTTGTGTGTTATGCTGGAAAGCAGTTTTATGTTGTGTTGTGTTATGTTCATTTGTGTCATTAAAAGTTTACGTTGACTGCTCAGCCGGTTCCCGCCTCCTCCTTGCCCATCCTGTGAACCCGTTACATTTCCCAGGTTTCGGTACCAATGTAACAGATTCACAGAATGGGAAAGGAGTGTGTGCGTCTCTCTCTCGAACTGGCATCCCTGGCTTCTCTTTATACCTCTCCCGGCTGAATGGGCTGATTCAGCACTGGGCGTCCATCGTTACAGCCCAGCCACGCCCTCCTCCTCATCACACACAGAAAATGCTCTCTAATCTCCTCAGAGAGGTGCAACAAAGCTTCTTTTTCAATACACTTGCTCTCCTCGTGTTTCCTTACTTTGAATTAGTCTAAAGTCCCCAGGGGCAGCTCACTTGTTAACCACTGCTACAAAGCCCTGCTCTTGGTTCATCACAAGCAGGTACTGGTGTCAGGTTTCAACATGATTCAAGCAGCTAGTCAACCTTTCCTGGACAGTGGACACCACAAAGATCACAGGTGGAGAGGGAAAAAAAAGAGAACAAATGTGACACTCTCTAGGAAACACCTAGTCTTTCCATCTAGGACTTTTGTGAGTTTGCTGACAGTCATCAGGGTGTGGCAAGCAGAGACAGAGCTTTTTTCCAACCTTTTACCCTTTAGGTTAAGAAGAAAGTGTGGTAAATCCATAAAAAAATAAGACTTGTTGCCACTAGGGTTGCCACGGTGTACAATGTTACTGGTTTTACTCGGTACAAGGGACAACACCGGTGGGAAACATTATGAATGGAACTTCCAATATCAATACAATAGCCTAAAGAATAGAATAGCCTTAAATAAAGAATAGTTGAAGAGTTTGCGACCCATGATAAATGAATCTAAATAATGCATTGAAAGACAGATTTTCTTTACCAATATATCAAATTACACTGGCAGCAAAGTACGTGAACTGACAGAAGACGTTTAATTGCAGGTAGTGAAATTAATGTGCGTGGTGGGTAACTATAAGACGTCTCAGATTCGTAATGATACAAGAAATGCTGTTAGACACAGACATGCACTTGAAGAAACACACTTTATTATATTTTTAAGAACAGATGACAAAAAAGCTGTCTATGCGCATGTCTGAAGCGCTATCTTGTGGAACGCGTATGTAAAGGGTTCTCACTCTTTCTTTGTTTCAGTCTTCTGAATTGTTTTTTTGCAAGAATAGTATTGTCTACGAGAATTCTGCAAATGACCTCAGACCTTCTCAGCTCAGGAGATGATTTGAGTTCAGTTCGCTTTATTTCCACAGAGCAGTTCGTTGTGAGCGCAACTCTGCAGGGTCACTATATATAACCTAAACATCTGTGATTAAATCATAAAATAATACAAAAACACGTTCAGCTTGAACCATGATTTATATTTCAGTGATTATTATCATCCTTAGAATTAGCAACCAGCAGTAATACCAGCGGTGTTAGTCGGTTTGAACGTGAACACCACACCGGTGTGAAAATTATGGTATCGTGGCAAGTCTAGTTGCCACCGATCATTCACGATCATCTCAGTCAGTGTTGTCTGACTGAGATGCAGAAGAGGTACACCATAGTTTATTTATGCTTAATAGTTACAGCTATTGTCTAAAGGCTACATTAGATTATATAAGCCATCTTTAAACCTGATTTGTGTAGTGTTTTGATGTTAAAATACTTTCTCCTTCCCCAGTTTAATGTGCAGAGACAACTACAAGTTATTCATAGGTTGATTTTCTGAAAAGTGTAAACACTGTGGTTCGGTGGTGGTTTCATAATATTGTTCTGTTTGAGCATCCTGACCTGCCCAACATAACATTCAATCAGCAAATATTATTAATATGGTTTTGTCTAAAATCTGTTTGTCTGACCAATGTCAGATACCCCAGTGTAGAGGTAGACCTATATATAATATTTACTAATGCATGTTTCATCACACATTCATACAATCTTATCAATTCTTTTAGCCAGCAATCCGATGTTTACCGATACCTCAAAGTCTGCCGCGATTTTGATTCGATTAAGGGACCTGAGATCGATATTACGATATTATATGCCTATTTTACACAATCAATTAAACATAATTTGAATATTTTATTGAGCTTGCTGAAAAGTGCAAATCCAGTATCCACACTGGGACATCCACAAAAAAAAAAAATATAATTCAGAAAAATAAATAATCTAAACAAATGTCACATACATGTGATGATCTATCATTTGGTGACAGCTCATTGCCTTGTGGAATGAGGTAAACACTACTGTGACAATTTTTCATCTCTACAACTGTCAAGCAAGTCTTTAAATCCAAAAAACTTACTGTAACAAATAAAGGACGGGCAAGGAGGTTTAATGATATAAATGAAATTAAAACATAGAACATAAAACATAAGACGAACACACATGCAGCGTGGCCGCGTGCATCTCTCTCCCTCTCAAACTGGCACCTCTGGCTTGTCTTTATCCCCGTCCCGGCTGATTAGCCCAATTCAGGGCCGGCCCCGCCCTCCTCCTCGTCACACTCCTCCATCACCCGACTCAGGCATGACGCACTCCCCTCCTTTCCTGGAGGGGGAGGCGTTGCCCTTCCGGCTGTGCCTGCTGGCAGGTCTTCCCCACCTTTCTGGAGCCCTGGGAGAGATGAGGGGAGGGAAAAGGGAAAGGGAAAGAGCGAAGCGGAGTGACAGAGAGAGAGGAGAGAGAGAGAAAAACTTGCTCACCGGTTCACAGACACGCTGCTGAACAGTCAACATAAAGGTTTAATGATATAAATGAACTTAAAACATAGAACATAAAACATTAGACGAACACACATGCCCTCCTCCTTGTCACACTTACATACCCACGACAGGAGAGTATATGCTATTCGTGTTTTTTCTTGGCTACAGCTTCCACAGTTGTATTGAAAATTTCTGTTACAGTTTACTGTGAAAATTTTAGTAAGGGTGTTATGTGTAGATTTGAAAAGTCTTGTAATTTAATGTTGGTGCAGGGCAGGTGTTTTCTCTTTCCCTCGTCAGCGCTGTTCAGATTATCGTGTTTGTTTATCCATTTGACATGATGGAATTGATCCATAGTGCTTTAAAATAGAAAATTCTCCTGCAGAATTTAAATGGGTCATATGCACCACGACATTGAGGAAAGCCTGATTTAATCGTGCATGTGATCAACACTGCGCTATCCTGTCACCGGAGCTCGCAGCCCTGTTGACTTGCGTGAACGGATAGAGCAGAGTGCAGCTTCAATCACTCCTTGCACATCTGTGTCCCACATGACACGAGAAGCATATTTAGCACTTATAAAATCAGATGAATATCATAAGGTTGCTTCATTGCCTGACGGAAATGCGTACGGACGTGGCTGGCATGAGAATGTCAAAATAAAGGTGCATCTTAAAAAAGTATACATTGATGTTTACGCATTGAATCGATGATATCACACCGTTGGTGATTAGATCAATGCATCGATCCAGAGTCGGGTGATGGAGGAGTGTGACGAGGAGGAGGGTGGGGGCGGGACGTGAGGACACACGGCCGGCCCTGAATGTTGGTGCCAGAAGGGCTTTTTTGAGTATTTCTGTAACTGCTGATCTCCTGGGATTTTCACACATTTTCAAACAGTCTCTAGAATTTACCACGAATGGTGCTAAAAACAAAAAACATCCAGTGAGCGGCAGTTCTGTGGACAGGAATGCCTTTTTGATGAGAGAGGTCAACAGAGAATGGCCAGACTGGTTCGAACTGACAAAGTCTACAGTAACTCAGATAACCGCTCTGTACTCTGTGGTGAGAAGAACAGCATCTCAGAATGCTATTCTTAGATGTGGGTTGGCGCTGTTTTGGTGGCACGAGGGGGACCTACACAATATTAGGTAGGTGGTTTTAATGTTGTGGCTGATCGGTGTATATATATATATATATATACATTCACTGAGCACTTTATTAGGAACAGCTGTACACCTACTTATTCATCAGCCAATCATGTGGCAGCAGTGCAATGCATAAAATCATGCAGATACGGGTCAGAAGCTTCAGTTAATGTTCAAATCAACCATCAGAATGGAAAAAAGTGATCTCAGTGATTTATACCGTGGCATGATTGTCAGTGCCAGATGGACTGGTTTGAGTATTTCTGTAATGGCTGATCTCCTGGGATTTTTACACACAACAGTCTCTAGAGTTTACTCAGAATGGAGCATAGTGTTCCTAATAAAGTGCTCAGTGTGAGTGTGTATATATATATATATATATATATATATATATATATATATATATATATACTTTATATACTTTATATATACTGTGTGTGTGTGTATATATATATATACAGGTGCATCTCAATAAATTAGAATGTCGTGGAAAGGTTCATTTATTTCAGTAATTCAACTCAAATTGTGAAACTCGTGTATTAAATAAATTCAATGCACACAGACTGAAGTAGTTTAAGTCTTTGATTCTTTTAATTGTGATGATTTTGGCTCACATTTAACAAAAACCCACCAATTCACTATCTCAGAAAATTAGAATACATCATAAGACCAATAAAAAAAAACATTTTTAGTGAATTGTTGGCCTTCTGGAAAGTATGTTCATTTACTGTATATGTACTCAATACTTGGTAGGGGCTCCTTTTGCTTTAATTACTGCCTCAATTCGGCGTGGCATGGAGGTGATCAGTTTGTGGCACTGCTGAGGTGGTATGGAAGCCCAGGTTTCTTTGACAGTGGCCTTCAGCTCATCTGCATTTTTTGGTCTCTTGTTTCTCATTTTCCTCTTGACAATACCCCATAGATTCTCTATGGGGTTCAGGTCTGGTGAGTTTGCTGGCCAGTCAAGCACACCAACACCATGGTCATTTAACCAACTTTTGGTGCTTTTGGCAGTGTGGGCAGGTGCCAAATCCTGCTGGAAAATGAAATCAGCATCTTTAAAAAGCTGGTCAGCAGAAGGAAGCATGAAGTGCTCCACAATTTCTTGGTAAACGGGTGCAGTGACTTTGGTTTTCAAAAAACACAATGGACCAACACCAGCAGATGACATTGCACCCCAAATCATCACAGACTGTGGAAACTTAACACTGGACTTCAAGCAACTTGGGCTATGAACTTCTCCACCCTTCCTCCAGACTCTAGGACCTTGGTTTCGAAATGAAATACAAAACTTGCTCTCATCTGAAAAGAGGACTTTGGAACACTGGGCAACAGTCCAGTTCTTCTTCTCCTTAGCCCAGGTAAGACGCCTCTGACGTTGTCTGTGGTTCAGGAGTGGCTTAACAAGAGGAATACGACAACTGTAGCCAAATTCCTTGACACGTCTGTGTGTGGTGGCTCTTGATGCCTTGACCCCAGCCTCAGTCCATTCCTTGTGAAGTTCACCCAAATTCTTGAATCAATTTTGCTTGACAATTCTCATAAGGCTGTGGTTCTCTCGGTTGGTTGTGCATCTTTTTCTTCCACACTTTTTCCTTCCACTCAACTTTCTGTTAACATGCTTGGATACAGCACTCTGTGAACAGCCAGCTTCTTTGGCAATGAATGTTTGTGGCTTACCCTCCTTGTGAAGGGTGTCAGTGATTGTCTTCTGGACAACTGTCAGATCAGCAGTCTTCCCCATGATTGTGTAGCCTAGTGAACCAAACTGAGAGACCATTTTGAAGGCTCAGGAAACCTTTGCAGGTGTTTTGAGTTGATTAGCTGATTGGCATGTCACCATATTCTAATTTTTTGAGATAGTGAATTGGTGGGTTTTTGTTAAATGCGAGCCAAAATCATCACAATTAAAAGAACCAAAGACTTAAACTACTTCAGTCTGTGTGCACTGAATTTGTTTAATACACGAGTTTCACAATTTGAGTTGAATTACTGAAATAAATGAAATTTTCCACAACATTCTAATTTATTGAGATGCACCTGTATATATTTACACACTAAGTTTTGAAACACTTACTCATTCTTTATTAAAAATTTTTTTTTCACATTTAGAATAATAGTAAAGTCATCAAAACTGTGGAATAACATAAATGTAACTATGGGAATTATGTTGTGACTAAACAAAATCCAAAATAAATCAAAACTGTGTTATATTTTAGCATCTTCAAAGTAGTCACCCTTTGCCTAGAATTTGCAGACATGTACTCTTGACATTTTCGCAATCAACTTCTTGAGGTATCACCCTGGGATGCTTTTTAAACAGTATTGAAGGAGTTCCCATCTATGTTGGGCACTTATTGGCTGCTTTTCTTTATTATTTGGTCCAAATCATCAATTTAAAAAACTTTTTTTTTTTGTTATTACTTTTTAGTTTTATAATTAAATAAATTAATATGGTGGCACAATTATATTTTTGTCTACAAAACTAATTTCAAACATTTAAACATACACCTTCAGATCAAAAGATTTTTAAGATCATGAGAAACATTTCAGTCAAGTGTTTCAAAACTTTTGACCGGTAGTGTATATATATATATATATATATATATATATATATATATATATATATATATATATATATATATACTGTATATATATACAAAACTCTTCATCTGGTGAATATATAGGCTATAAAAAGCTTCATTTAGTAAATATTTACATATAGAGCATTGTTACGGAGCCAAGACCTGTCTGTGCCTGTCATAGTAGGGAAAGACTAAGAAGTGTTTCATCATTCTATAAATCGATAAAAAAATAAAATAAAAAACTATCGCCCGATTAATCAGTTATCTGCCTTTCATCCACCACCTTGGTTATCAGTATCAGCAAAATAAACAACTGTGTGCCCCAGTGTTTGAGAAACTGATAAGAAAATGTGTGCAATTCTATGTAAATGTTAGTGGCAGAGAATTTGCTCACTTCATCTTTAAAGGTCCGGCCCTCCGTCTTCCATTGTTTAGAAAACAGGTAGTCCCACCCTAAACTCACACCATTTGTTGAGCCAGAACTTGACTTGTCAGACCTCTCAAACAAACTGCAATGTTTGAAAGCCCTACAGTTTTTGCATTTGTCAAGGAAATCAACCTACTAATTGCTTGTTTATATCTCTGCACATCTAGAGGCAAAGTATTTTAACACTGAAAAAATTACAGAGCAGCTGTAAATGCTGTAATATTTCTTGTGGTAACCTAGGGGGAAAAACCAGGCTAGACCAAATAAGAACAAGCAGCATTATGATTTGTGCATAGACTGTTTGATGGCCGAGAAAAATATCCTTCTTAACCACAGTAAACAGAGTCAGTTTATGGTAATTAAGGTTATTTTCTGTTTTCAATCGCTGTGATCTTATTGTCGGATTCTTATTTATTTATCCTAATCAAACCATGATTGCTGTCATAAATCTTCTCATGTAAGCAGATGACGTGGACACAACAGGTCTCTTTGTTATGCAGTTTTTAGAGGTCGCACAAACCAGTCATGCAAGTCTCACTACTGTAACTGATTCCCTCCTACTACAACAGCTTTCCCACTTTATATCCATGGCCCTCTTTACTGTGTCCTTCAAGCCTGCCAAACAGATCACTATACTTTGACTGAGATAATGGAACAAAAGCTTCACACTTCTTCATGGACAGCTGAATTCATGCTCTTAGAATTGGTTGAGAACTCACTTTAGTGTGTTGTAAAAGTCTTGCTCCAAGTATTGTATGAGGGGAGATGAGTTGATGGAAAGACCACTTTGTATTATGTCTTCTACCAGGCTTATAGTTGTTTTTGTATAGACAATTGTTTGTATCAATACCAAAACCATACACATTAAAATGATGCAGTATGGCCCCATCTGCTGAGCTATAAGCTATGATAGCCTCTCGGTAGCCTTGCTTCTATATCTTGTAAATAACCCTGACAAACTTGTAGGTGATTGTATTGATTCAGTGTCGTGGCTGTCTGATGAGAAGTTCCATCTCATTAGCAGACCTGTTAAACTCAGATAATGAAAGGTTGTGGCTCATAGGTGTGGAATGGAAGGCATGCATACAAAGTCTTAGCCATGCTGCAAAAGGAGCAGGTCAGGTTAATCGTTCCCCTGCTGTGCATTTTTTAATGATTCCGTCACTGTTACTTCATGCATTATCAGCTTTAAAGGTACAAAGATCATCACACCTGTTAACTAATTGGTTTCTGCTGTTTAAGCTTGGTCATGCATGCAACTTGTGTTTGTATTTCGGCTTTGAATGGTTATGAGAGATCATGAATGAGAACTGAAAAGCAAAAGAGGATTGTCTCTGTTAGAGAAGCAAAAACATCACTGCTAAGAGATGATGCATTCCTAGTGGCTTTGATGCTTATGTTTTCTCAGTTTAGAAGAAACAGTTTTGGTTGAGTCATTCAAGTCTGTCTTCCATCAGACATTCCATTCATTGCAGGATAGATACAGCATGTCCGTCCTCAAAATACTTTTTTTATTTCGCGTAACTTTTGCTTATCTTTTCAACACTGGGTTAAGGCTACTTAAGCAAGTTGAAAATTGTTATTCTGAAGGGGAGTTACAGTAGAACTGCATTTAACCCTGGATTATGACACCCTGCTCCATAACGGATAAAGGCCCCGGCATACTCATGGCGAAGTGTTTCTTTGTTCTTCGATCAGAGCCAAAAAGATGTTTGAAACTGTTGAGCAACGGTATACGGTTTGCGAACATTTACACACTGGCCACGGCACTGTGGGAGGCATTTAGAGGAGCATTTAAATATGTGGACACACAAGACTACATGTAAAACCTTTACTAATTTGTCCAACCCGATCTCATGAAAAGTCGTACATAATTTACAAGTTGGCTATTTCGTATGGTCTCGCACAATGTTGTTCTCATAAACTCGAACGACTTTCTGGATGTCTAATGCGGAAGTAAGCTCGAATTCCGCACACGAGGTGTTAAGGACATACTTATTAATATTATGCCCTAACCCAAAGCCCTTATCTAAACTTAACCAATCAGTAGAGTGTGTAAACATGATAGGAAGCTATTGTGTGTGACAGAAGCAAGTAATTGTCACGTATTAGATGGAAACGATGTCCAGCGACATCATTGGCTGTAGTGAAAGTCGTAGGAATTCAAACGAGTGCAGTCACACAATATCAGTCATACGAATTAGCCGAATTTAGAAAAGTTGTACAAATCCTGACGATTTTGCCGTGAGAGTGTGTTGAATTTGTCATTAAAATGTGTTATCAATGACTTTGTGCCTCATTTTATGAGTAGAATTCACATGAGATTAGTAAAAGAAGCTGTTTTAAACACTTGTTGATAATGTAAAGTAATATATATGCAGTAGATAATGTGTAATTTGTTGTGTTTACATTCTGCATTCATGGCGCTAATGTGCTAACAGACTATGCATGGCCATAATATGCACCGATTACACTTGTTATTGTAATTTATTATGACTCTGATACTACTGCAAAAATGGTTGTATAAAAGTGTTAATGGGCAAAATACAGTCAAAAGAATGATGATAGGCATATCTTTGGGCAGATGTGTGAATAACTTTTAGCTGCAGATGCCACATGAGTGAAGAAGCATATCAAACTACAGAGTGAATAGACACTTAGTGTATTTGAGTAGATTTGGTTCCTTTTGTAGACTAATTAAACAAAAAAATCGCAAGACATGTTCTTGGAAAATGTCTCGATGTGAATGACCGCACAGATATACTGTAGGTACGTTTGCACCAGCTCGCTAATAACTCTGCACACCGGTGTGTTCATGTTGACTGAGCTTAACTGACTGAACAATGAAAACTGAATTAGTTATCAGCCACACAGTTGGAGGTGCTCCAGGTCATACCTACTGATGACATGGACCAATGGCAGTGAGGTGTTTGGCAGCCGGTATAAAGTTTTCCTGAAAGTTCGCACTGGCTAGCTGTTACAAACCACCGAAACAAACTCGAAAACACCTTAGTTTTGACAATAAACTGTAAACGGTTTTTCATACAAATAATAATGTTAACATGTATAATGTTTACGTGTTGTGGCAATACTTTTGAAACAGTGTGTATTTTAGCTTGTTTATGGACTGGCCCGTCACTTCCATTGTAAAAGCCTTTCCAAAACTACGATTTTTGTTTTTAAATAAACTAAATTATATTAAGTCAAAATAATTATTTGTGGTGATCAATAGTATGGTACGAATGCTGTTGATTCAGCTTAACTTGTACTGAATACAGAACATTTCTTTAACAAGTTCAAGTGTGAAAAGTCTGTACTGTAAGTCTCCACTCTTGGTTTTCAGAATCCTGATTTTCAGAATCATTTCAGAATTCAGAGTTCCTGTCACCTCATTGCACATATTTTCCATGCTTTATCTGGAATCACAGGCTCAGTGGTTAAGGCTCTGGGTTACTGATCAGAAGGTTGGGGGTTCAAGCCCCAGCACTGCCAAGATGCCACTGTTGGGCCCTTGAGCAAGGCCCTTGAC
This sequence comes from Myxocyprinus asiaticus, assembly GCF_019703515.2. NCBI lineage: Eukaryota > Metazoa > Chordata > Actinopteri > Cypriniformes > Catostomidae > Myxocyprinus > Myxocyprinus asiaticus. Next base: position 18,084,133 of record NC_059381.1, on the reverse strand, counting down.
CCTATCTGCTCCAGGGGTGGTGTATCATGGCTGACCCTGCATTCTGACCCTAGCTTGGCTGGGATATGTGAAAAAAAGAATTTCACTGTATATGTGCAAATGTATATGTGTGATAAATAAATATAATTATAAATTATAGTGTTGACTAATTCAAGTTTATTTAAAGGGCACAATTTAAAACAAAAAATGTTGACCAATGTCAAGGAGAAAAACACACAAGAGGAAAAACAGCTTCTAAGGTTGGTTAAAAGCCAGGGTAAAAAGATACGTTTCAACTTGATTTTAAAATCATGTATTGTCGAAGCCAATCTAATATAAATAGGAAAATTGTTCCACAATTTAGGGGCAGCTACTGCAAAAGTGCAGTCGCCCCTTGTCTTTAGTTTAGACCTAGGAACTATTAAAATCCTCTGATCTGACGATCTAAGGGATCACTGGGGATTATGCATCTGTAGCAGATCAGCAAGGTATGAGGGTGCTAGTCCATTATGTGTTTTAAAAACAAAAGAGGGAATTGTAGTAATCTAGTCGTGCAAAAATAAATGTGTGAATGACCTTTTCAAAATCCTTTAATGACAAAAAAGGCTTGACTTTAGAAAAGAGTCTCAATTGAAAAAAAGCTTGTTTTTACGACTGAATTTATCTGTTTATCGTATTTAAGGGTGCTGTCACATACAAAGCCTTTTAAGGAAAGGAGCCAGATTGCCCATGTAAATATTGGCAGAGCCAGCAGTATCAGAGGGGCCAAACAAAATGATCTCTGTTTTAGTGTCAATAAGGCTTAAAAGGTTTAATGACATCCACGATTTCAGATCATTTAGACAGGCCAGCAAAGGTTCTAATGCATTACTGTCGCTCATTTTCGATGTTAAATAAATTTGGGTATCATCTGCATAGCAATGAAATGATACCGCATGTTTCTTAAGCACACTTCCTAAAGGAAGCATATAAAGTGAGAACAGGACAGAGCCCTGAGGAACGCCACAGGTGAGAGGGGCTGACACAGATGAGAATTCCCCAAGACGAACTGAGAAGCTTCTATTCTGTGATTTAAACCAGCTAAGAGCGTTGCCATAGAGGGTTGCCCACACACTGCTCGAGGCATGAGATGAGGATACTATGATCTACAGTATCAAAGGCTGTGCTAAGATTTAACGGCACCAGGATCATCAAATTCCCTGAGACAACAGTTAAAAAGATATCGTTAAAAACTTTTAAAAGGGCAGATTCAATGCTGTGATGCATTCTAAAACCGGACTGAAATACTTCGAAAATATTATCTAAAAAAGTTTGTAACTGAAAAAGTACTGCTTACTCCATGATTTTTTAAATAAAAGGTAATTTAGAGATAGGTCTAAAATTGTAAAGAACAGTCGCATCAAGGTGGGTTTTTTTAAGGAGAGGTTGCACTACTGCGTGTTTAAAATACTCTGGTACTGTCCCTGAGATAATAAATAAACATTTATTTATTATGGACAATATGCTAGGTCCAACAATGTCTATAATTTGTTTCAGAAAATGTCTCGGAATAATGTCCTGGGGGGAGGTAGTGGGCTTCAATAGTTCAACAAACTCTGTAAAAGTAGAAAATGAAATGAGTTCAAATTGACATAGAGCAGCAGAACATATAGGTGGAAACAGTGATCACCCACAGGGGGCTGAATGCATGATCTGACATCTGCAATCCTTTCAGCAAAAAGTTAAGAAAGCAGTCACATATTAATGGGGACATATCAGTAGACATATTTACAGAGGGATTTATGACAGAACTTATAGTGGGAAAAAAGCACCCTAGGTCTATGACAGTTATTAGCAACAACAGCAGATAAATATTTTGTCCATGCTGCTTTCACCTCTTTCTGGAACTTAGATAATGAGACTTTTAAGATTTCATATGACACCTGAAGTTTGTCCTTCTTCCATTTACGTTCTGCTCTTCTGCATATCCATCTTAAAGAGCGGATGGCATCATTCAGCCAAGGGTCTGATTTTGATTTAGCACGTTTTGCCCTCAAGGGAGCAACAGAGTTCAAGATCTTAGCGCAGGTGGAGTAAAATGCATTAACATGTTCCTCAACGCTTTGGTGATGTAAAAGAGAATCAAACTCAAGGGACCGTAATGCCTCTTTGTATGCAGGGGTTGAAATCCTCCTTTGTAGTAGAGCTAAATATACAAGAACAGCAAGTAGGAATATAGGATTTCACAGTTTGGCAAGGGAGTGGAACAGAAAACAAGACAGGCTTATGGTCAAAGCAAAACTAATGTCACGTATTTCAATATCATAGACAGACAAACCGAGCAACAAGACAAGATCCAATGTGTGCCCACGAATGTGTGTTGAATCTTTCTCCAGTTGGTTGAACCCAAGAGAGTCAGTGAGATTTAAAAAATCTTTAGCCAGGGGATTTGTTGGACAGCATACATGAATATTAAAATCCCCAACAAGCAGTATTCTATTGTAATTGGGGACAATACCCCCTAAAAAGTCAGTAAATTCATCAATAAAATCCCTGTTGAATTTAGGAAGACGGTAGACCACCGCACACACCACAGAGTTCACCAGGTCCAGTAAAAATACTTGCAGTTCAAAACTTGAATAAACCTCAGTCTTTAAAATACTACAACTAATGGATGTCAGTCCACCATCCCATCCTATAGTCGAGGAGCATTGAAGAAAGCATAATCTGGGGGTACCAGTTCTGAGAAAGGGCTTATATCACCAACATTCAGCCAAGTTTCTGTTACAAATAAAAAATCTTGGCCACGTGAAATGATAAAGTCATGCAAAATGAATGTCTTATTAATCAACGATCGCACATTAATCAGAGCCAACCTGATCGGGGACTGGTCGTATTCCAGCAAAGAGTCATTGTCCTGCTGCAATGCATGTCGCAGCGGGCGAAGATTTTGTAGAATCACTCCCCCTCGGCGAAAACAAGGTGATTGGTGGAGGAAAAAAATCACTGTAAGAATACGGGACAATGGGCCGAGTCCACCGAAACGATGCTTCCAATGAGCGCTGGGATGTGAAGCAGTCACACTCCCATCCATGTGGCAGAAGATCTGACCGCTTGGCCAGTATCCTTCCACGCTTTCCTTGTCATCTACGGCGTTTCTTTCGAGGAAGAGCGCAGGGCAGTCGGTACACAGACACACACACAGGTAAATTCAACAGAAGCGGGGGAGAGTAGAAATGCGGTCCTCTCAGTTCTGATTTAAGCAGCTCTTCATAAGTGCTTTGAATGTTGAAAAGTGTTTGCCAATTGTACACCAACACAGAAGTAGTATTTTGTATTAACAATGACATTAGGAACACAACAACAAACAAATTGGACAGATTAGGCAGCAGACGTCTTGAGCCACACATCTTGACACTCTAGTGTCTAATGCCTTTGTAAACTCCCCAGAATAACTGAGCCCTTCATGTGTGATATAAACTCTTAGTAAAACAAATCTTCATTTGATCAGAGATCTGATAAGCCTTAACCATACACAATAGATCTATTCCAAAACCTAGTGATCTGCTTATATGTCTGCTGCCTACATGGGCAACTACCTTCTAAGGCAGCATCCAAATTGAAATGGAACTCCATAAGTGACTAAATTGAAACATTCTCCATAGGGATGTATGATATATCGGCAGCCAATATATTATTGGCTGATGACCATGAAAGTCAAAATATTATCATGCCACTAGTGGAATTACCACTGATATTTTCGCAGATAATTTGTTATAGTTTATTTGCTTCCGCCTGAGAATCTCTGACTCAAGCCCCATACACACATGCAGCGACTTTCAGTGACTAAGCGACTTCATCTCATTCATTTTCAATGAGAGCTGATGACTAGACTTGGCCGTGGCGAGCGACACGACAAAGTTGAGAAAAGTTTAACTTAATGCAAATGAGGAGCGACTTTTGGGAGCGACAACCAATAGGAGAGAAGAGTGTGTTCAGTGGAGCTCATGTCATCCGTGTCCTTTGAGATAATGGCGTCGAGTGCAAATTGTATGGAGCAGCGTTGTGATGTTTCTGTGAGTGATTTCACTGTTCTATTATTTGTTTGTAACAACATACATGGATATAATAAAAAAGAAGCGTGGGAAAGTAACTGTTGGCAGTCTGAGTGAGTTTGATTCGTACATTGATAGATCGTTCATCTTTTATTAATAATATGATGCAATGAGCACTGCTTCAGTTCATATAAAACACTCTCCCCTGGAGAATGTGCATTTTAGGGACTAGAAAACTGATTCATTGTCAAATTAGAAATAAATCTTAGTTTTACCGACAGTACATCTCATCTGTGATCATATTTTCAAAAGACATGGCCAGACATGCAGTCCACCAATAATGTTAGAGTGGCAGCAGTAGAAATGCCCACTAGCAACTTCATAGTACAGAGACTAGCGACATCAAGAAATAAAGCACGCAAGCCAAGCTCATGTTGCTCTGTGAGAATTATTTGACCATCTCTGCACCTTGTTATGTTGTTTTGGGGCTGGTTTTTATCGGGATCATGTGCTGTAAGTAAGGACATGCCATTTCCCATATTCTGTTTATGTTTCTTGAAGCAATAAACATGACGAAAACAAGAATGCATGTTACTTCATTTTCACGTATTACTTCATGAAACATAAACAGAATATGGAAAATATCGTATCATTACTTACAACAAAGTTTTGTGATTAAAACAAGCCCAAACACAATGTAACAGTGCACAGATCTTGAAATAATCCTAATGGTGTGACGTGAAATGGCTAAAAACACTAGTTTGTGAGTGAAACTAATATGCTTTTGTATTCTGCAAGTTGAGACTTTCTAACATTATGACTCATGACTATTCGATCCGTATGATGTTTTTACCTATTCCCATTATGATTACTGTGATCACATTTCATAAGTTATAAAGTGGAACTGTCACAGATAAGTGCAGTAATGGGCCTGGGTAGCTTAGTGAGTAAAGACGCTGACTACCACCCCTGGAGTCGCAAGTTCGAATCCAGGGCTTGCTGAGTGACTCCAGCCAGGTCTCTAAGCAACCAAATTGGCCTGGTTGCTAGGGAGGGTAGAGTCACATGGGGGTAACCTCCTCGTGGTCGCCATAATGTGGTTCTCGCTCTCGGTGGGGTGCGTGGTGAGTTGTGCGTGGATGCCACGGAGAATAGCGTGAAGCCTCCACACGCGCTGTCTCTGCGGTAATGCGCGCAACAAGCCACGTGATAAGATGCACGGATTGACGTCTCAGATGTGGAGGCAACTGTGATTCGTCCTTCGCCACCCGGATTGAGGCGAGTCACTTCGCCACCACGAGAACTTAGAGCGCATTGGGAATTGGGAATTCCAAATTGGGGAGCAAAAAAATAAGTGCAGTAATAACCATCTGTGAATGAGACACGCATGCGCACATATGTGCACACTCAAACCACAGCTGCACATGCAGTCTGGCTGTCGGCATAAATATTACACCATGTATACAGAGATTAGGGTTTGTATTGTGTGTTTTGTTGTTTAATGTTCGTTACATGCTGTTGAGTTGTCACCTCACTTTTGTTTAATGCGCATTACATCTGTTAGAAGTAATGCATTAATGCATGTTTCTCTTTCTCTTAGTGATTGGGATACTGTTGGGGAAGAGATTCATCAGGATTACCAGTGTATTTGTTCATTTATTTTTATTATTTTTTATTTTTTATTTAAGTGACATTTATTTCTCATATAGGCACAGTTTACATCAGCCAAACCTTAAATAGCAGCAGTTAAGAGTTTGTCAGATTGTGATGTCCAAATTCCAAGCTTTTAAATTCCATATCAGTGCATCCATATAGTTCTCTATTGGTGGCAACACTGTTAACAGTCAATCTCACAGGACAAAGTAGCAGTTAGTATGTAATTAATACATACTTGTCTACACCTATTAATGATGTCATTGTTGTTTTAAGATGGGATCAGGCAGCTCTAATGGGCTAATGATGTAGTCATTACAAACTGTAAAAAATTAATCTTATCCCTAATCTGCCCATCATTCATTCTGTTCCCTTACATCATTCACACAAAGTCACAGAACCATCCACCTTTTTTTAATTCTTCAGCATTCTACACACAGACACTCAACATTTTTTGAGGGGGGTTTGTTTTTGCATCTATGCACATTCTGAAATAGGATCAAATCTGCACTAGGGCACAAAGTGTCATTACTTGGTAACATTAAGTAAGAAGGGATGCCAGTGCTCTTCCCCACCACGACACAGTGGTAGGGCAAATAAATCTCTCTTGTTCAGCATGTTTGGACCCCTTCCATATTATACAGTGGCCGTAGCAATTGTTTTTGTTGCCATTGTTGTATTGGTAATGGGAAGAGCCATTTGTTTATTTACTAAGTTCATAAAAATGAAATGAGGCTGCAGTTCATACCATGAGAGACATGCATTTATTTTAAAGGTTTAGCGGGGAAATTGATGATGATAACCTCAGCCATTTACATTAATGCAAAATGCTTTTATTTAAAGCAACTTACAGTACATTTATAGTAGCCTATACATTTGACCTGTTCTTAATAATCATACCCATGACCTTGGTGGTGTTAGCACCATGCTCTACCAGTTGAGCTACAGAAATGCATTTCAAACTCTCCAAAAACTGCAGAAAGTTCTGAGAATTTTCCAGATTAATTGTGATGACTTCTGTTGTGACCTAACTACAGTCTGAATGTGTTGCTAATAGGGTTCATGTTCAGGAAATGTTAAGGAGTTTCTCAAAATTAAAAAATGATTTTAGATATGCTTTATTGGCTTTTCTGTGTCCTGTACTAGAAATCTACCGTTAATTAACTAAGTTGGCGTTAGTTATCATTACCGTAAATGTAAATTTTGTTGATTAAATCAGATAGCGTGATATTGATCTTAAAACAAGTCTACACTACTGTGCCCTCAGGCAAATCAGTCTAATGGTTTGTAATATGTGTTTATTATTTTGTTAATAAGTCTGCATTGTACACCCGGTTAAATATTCAGCTGTTACTATTTTCTTGACAGCAAGGAACACCTAGGCCTTCAATCATGGTCCTCCACTGAGGCTTTCATAATAAACTCCCATGGTTAGGTCATTGGAGAATGCTTTACAAACCAAATAAGCCGATGGTTTGTGCAGCTCAATTTGCATGTGGTCTACTATACTGAAACATCTATATTAGGGCAACAGAGGACCTAATGAGGTCAAAGCATCAAATTTAATTTCATTCATTTAGCTTTTAGTATACACGCCCAGAGTGCCAAGCTGTGATGTGTGTGATGCAGTTCCGGTACTGTGTGTTCGTAAAGCTTTTAAATATGTAAAGTATTTGAAATCAGAAGAGGAGGGGCTGGGAAGTTACCAAACGAGAGGACATCTAGAGTTTACAGAAGTATCAGTCTTCAGCATATATGCCTAATTCCAATAATTGACAGAAGTGATGGAGAATTTCGTGGTAGGTGTGGGTGATATGACCACGATATGAGTAATTTTATACCACGATATTAATATATATCACGATATAGTAAAAGTTTCCTGGAAAATCAATATAAATTGGTTTGTATATTAAATAACCATATTGTAATGTCCATATTTGGAAAATCCAAACTCAATTATATTAAAAGTAAAAAACGAAAAAAAATTTTTTTAACTTTTTTAAAACTCAACCTTACCAAAAAGCTAAATTTCACATTATGCCACATTTCAGTCTGATATGTCATTGTTATTACTATTATTATAAACTTACCTCAAGAACTCAAAATCTTCTCAACGCAATGCAACAAAGCAAATAATACACAAGTAAAAAAAACAATTTTACAAAAATAAACTATCAAATAAATATCAAATAAATCTAAATACTCCTTGCAAAAAAAATTTTTGGGCTTTATAATATTCTTTTGTGTGTTTCATTTTTAGGCGGTAAAACTGATTGCTTGTGTTAAGAGTGATTATCGTCTTGCGAAACAGTTTGCAGATTAAATTTTTCTGCTCTGTGTCGGCTTTTGTAACACTACACCACAGACGTCACGCCTGTTTTAATAGCGAGCTCTTCTTCATTTTTATGACTTGTTAGGAAGTCGTCCCATTCTGTGGAGATTTCTTTCTCCATTAGCATTTTTACTGGGTCAAAAATGATTGAGTAGAGTGAGTGATCCGCATAAATTGTGACTTCGATTCAGAGGTTGCATCTAACATGACATTTTTACTCCACTGATGGTTAGGTTTAGTTTTGAGGGTTGGGTTGAGTGTTTCAGTTTAAATATGCATTCCTCTTTCCTGTATTACATCATGTAATGCTGAAAATAACTCACTTCACGCTTTTGGCACCCCTCCGTGGACATTTCACATGGAAAATGCAGCTCACACGTGCCCATACGCCCAACAGCAGTTAATGCTTTTGCCACTGGGGGCAGTGATTCACATTTCAGTCAGCACAGACCAATTTTAGCTAAACCTACAGTATTTTAGTCAACCTACTGTTTCCGATTTCAGAGTGAACTCAGTCTGAATGTAGAGTTTCTGGTGCATTTGAATATTGGCACATTGGTTGGATTCCTTTCATGGTTTAAATGTGAAACTTACTATGGATGAGAACCATGATGAATTGAACCAGTCTGGTTTTGATTCTTCTTAACAATTCTGGTTCCTTACGATTTCACAAACAATTTTTAGAACTTTTGCAAAAGCACCAAATCATAACTGTATTATGTCATATATTTTATATTTTGTTTATATACTGTTTAAACAAAAAATATTTTTTGGTAGCATATATTTTTTTTTTTTACCACAACAAAACAAACATGTATAATAAACAAAAATACTAAATCAAAACCTTTTTTTTTTTTGGTAGAATTCTGGTAGCACAAGTACCACAATAAAATATTGTTCGATATTCAATACGTTAAGCTCATAGCATTTTTTGCATAATGTTGATTATAAAATCAATTCAATTGTAAGTGCCTAAAGCCCCATTCACACATGCCGCTAGTCTCTGTACTATGAAGTCGGTAGTGTGTTCCCACTGCTGTCTTCACTCCTATTGGTTGTCGCTGCTGAAAGTCACTCCTTATTTACATAAAGTTAAACTTTTCTCAAGTTTCTGATGTCTGATGTCTACTAGTTGCCAGATGTCGCCGGAAATCATTGAAAATAAATGAGATCATGTTGCTTTGTTGCTAGAAGTCACTGCATGTGTGAACGGCCATGATTTTTGCTTTATATATAAATATATATATATATATATATATATATATATATATATATATATATATATATATATATATATATATATATATACTGGCGGCCAAAAGTTTGGAATAATGTACAGATTTTGCTGTTTCTGAAGGAAATTAGTACTTCAATTCAACAAAGTGGCATTCAACTGATCACAAAGTATAGTCAGGACATTACTGATGTAAAAAACAGCACCATCACTATTTGAAAAAAGTAATTTTTGATCAAATCTAGACAGACCCCTTTTCCAGCAGCATTCACTCCAACACATTACTCCTTGAGTAATCATGATAAATTGCTAATTTGGTACTAAAAAATCACTTGCCATTATATCAAACACAGTTGAAAGCTATTTGGTTCATTAAATGAAGCTTAACATTGTCTTTGTGTTTGTTTTTGAGTTGCCACAATATGCAAAAATAGCAAAAAAGAAACAGCTTTCTCTAGAAACTCGTCAGTCAATCACTGTTTTGAGGAATGAAGGCTATACAATGCTTGAAATTGCCAAAAAACTGAAGATTTCATACAAAGGTATACACTACAGTCTTCAAAGACAAAGGACAACTGGCTCTAACAAGGACAGAAAGAGATGGGGAAGGCCAGATGTACAACTAAACAAGAGAATAAGTACATCAGAGACTCTAGTTTGAGAAATAGACGCCTCACATGTCCTCAGCTGACAGCTTCATTGAATTCTACCTGCTCAACACCAGTTTCATGTACAACAGTAAAGAGAAGACTCAGGGGTGCAGGCCTTATGGGAAGAATTGCAAAGAAAAAGCCACTTTTGAAACAGAAAAACAAAAAGATAAGGTTAGAGTGGGCAAAGAAACACAGACATTGGACAACAGATAATTGGAAAAGAGTGTTATGGATCTTAACCCCACTGAGCTTTTGTGACATCAGCTAGACTGTAAGGTGCGTGAGAAGTGCCTGATAAGACAGCCACATCTATGGCAAGTGCTACAGGAAGTGTGGGGTGAAATGTCAGCTGAGTATCTGGACAAACTGACAGCTGGAATGCCAAGGATCTACAAAGCTGTCATTGCTGCACATGGAGGATTTTTTGATGAGAACTCTTTGAAGTAGTTTAAGAAGTTCTGAATTTTTTTTTTTAATTGTAATAGTAATTATTCATGTTATTAATGTCCTGACTATACATCGTGATCAGTTGATTGCCACTTTGGTGAATAAAAGTACCGATTTCTTTCCATAAGAGCAAAATCTGTACATTATTCCAAACTTTTGTCCACCAGTGTGTGTGTATATATATATATATATATATATATATATATATATATATATATATATATATATATATATATATATATAAATGAGGGATGAGTTAAAATAATTTTTGGGGGTAATCAACATTGTCCCACAAATGTTATAAATTGAACTTGTATTGAACCCGGAAGATTCATTTAGCCACGCAATGTCATATGAACAACCATACATATTGTTATACTTACAGTACGTCACTTAGTACACTGATTTAAGTCTCATGAACCTTAAGTACAATACAACACAGTAAAAGTTGTAGGTTTATTTCGTGTCAGATATGCCCAAAAATAATGGCTTGCAGTTCAGTAAGTCACATGATAATTCAGTAACTGCTTCAACTGATTCATTGAGTGACTGGGCCGTTTTAGACTGATAATTCTGAACCCTGAAACAAATCGCTTCAGATGGCATTTTTGTATTGAATTTGTTCATAAGACATTTGGATCCGCATCAGCAATCATATAGTTAATTGCTCATTTAACAAGCCTAACTTTAAATTACAAACTTCCACTCTTATCTGTTGTATCAGGGAACATACTATACTCTTCTGGGTCCAGGACAAAGGTTTATGGGTCTTGGGCTGAATTGCACATAACACAGTTCTACACAAATAACCATATTTCATCTTTTAGATCCACATCTGTTTTGAAGAGATTGGATTCTTATGAACGCCCCTAGACATGTACTTTAGCACTGGAATGACATTTTGATAAAATTAAAAACACTTTTTTCGGGTATCTGAGAAACTGCGATTTGTGCAAGCTCATCTGAGCCAGAGGGCACAAGAAATCAGCAGTGATTCAGTGTGGCTTAACCAAGCATTGTTTTGACTTTGTAAGAGCATGACTTATTGTCCCATAGAGGTAAATATAATAAAGGACAAACATTCAGATGAGCTCCTGTTCATATTTATGGCTTATTGGCGTCAGGCAAAGGTTGGGAGGTTATTGTTTTTGGTAATAACGTTTGTGAGAGCTTTTGCTGCATATTTGTTCTGAGACTTTGAGGTACAGTAGTGACAGTTATTGACATTCTGTTGACATATGAATAAAGCCTTTATATGACTTCCTGTCATTGAGCAAACCGATCTAGTTTAACGTTTAAGCCCTTTCAGACATCCCATGAAATCAAAATTGGAGGTTTGTGGTTTTGCCTATTGGTTTTGAGGCCGTTAATATGCAACTCCACTCCTTAATGTTGACACAATTAATTTTTAGCAGATTTGAACATTTAAAATGTACAGCCACTTCCTTCTGGGAAAACGGACCAAATTATTGATGACTCATCTTGTACGTATGCATAGGTGTATATAAATACTGTATGTGCCCAATAAAAAGCTCTCTAGAATAAGAATGGCCCCCTCCTTCCAAATTATAAATACCAACTAGCAATAGCAAGTAGCAGATCATGGCTTGTTTGTTACAAACACACTAACAGTGTGTTTTCTTTCCCAAAAATCAATTACTTGTGAAGTAGGCCTTTGTGGCTAGAATTTATTCCTTTTGAAAGTGTCTTCATTGCTTTTATCAAGGTTACAAGCTGTCCAGTGTGATTTTTCTGGGGTATGTCATAAATTAAAGCCTGTTGGATATTTAAAATGAAAAGGTAGGTGCCCTTCCATATGTCCTGCCTCAAATTCCCATTTCAGATCTTGTTTTCCACTTCACTGTATAATATATATATATATATATATATATATATTAGGGATGGGACGATATATTGAATTTCGACATATCATGAACCAAAAGATTACTAACCATATCGTGGCATAATTCGATATTTCAAAATTTTTAACATTGTTTTCTGTATAATAAAATAACCCATCAAACATCACAATCTCTCCATCACTTGATTTTACCCTTATTGCGCTTTTTTCTACACTGTTTACAGGGTGCACACAAGGTCCTTGAAGTGCTTGAACTTTAAGAACTGGAATACCTAGAAAATGAGAGATTCTCATTAGCCACTTTTCCACCATCATGCCAGACAGTTCTGAGCACAGTACGGAACAGTTACAGTAGCATTTCCACTTGAGCGTAGTTTGGCATGCACGATTATAAACCGTTCTCGGCCCGGAATTCTCGGCACGATTAGCTAACCGTACTCAACCGTTCTCAACAGTGCTGGTTGAATGGCTTAGTACGTGGTGACTCAAAATTGTCAATTTGCTAATGCCAAGGTAACTTATAGTGCTTTTAGTTGTTTCTAGCTTGCCATGTTTGCTAATATTTGGCAGAAGTTAATAAAAGTTCATAAAAAATTAGTGTATGTTTAATGTCTTCATGATTGTACGATGAATGTTTAACTAGTATTGTTGCATACATTTTTTTTTACACGCCTTTTTCGTTAGAGAAGGAGATTACTATATGAGCTCATTAAAACTCAAATATATATCAATATATTCTCATATAGTATTTTCATATAATACTTATAATATTTTGTTAATAAATATACATTTTATCTAGTCTGGGAACTTTTACCTCTCTGCATGTACATGCCCTCATGATGATAAACCTCTCGCTTTTTCTCTTTGCTTTCCTTTTTGCAACATGTGTCTTTTCTGTTTATTAGCAGAGTAAAACCAGGGGGAAAAAGCAGTCCCGAAACGTGCGATCGATCATCCTTCATAGCGCACTCGCTCCAATGTTCACCTTTCAGGCCGTCACCATAGACGGATCTGTTACGGACATTCTACTGATTTCACCGCACCACAGTGGAAAAAGAAACTAACTGTGCCAACTGGCCCGAATCGTCACGGTATGGTATGGTTTTGCGATGAGAACTGTGCAGCCTGATGGTGGAAAAGTGGCTATTGATGTATTGATGGCGCTCGTCGAACTCTGAAAGTGACAGTAGCTTTTTTGCGTTTTTTTATACAAATGAATGTAAACTCAGTGTTATTACCTGTAAAGTGTACACATTATTTCAAACAGTGATAGCTCATATCATTATTATATATACAATTTCATGACATAATATTAATTAATATAATATAGAATTTTTGTATTTTGTATTTTGATTATAATAATGATGACAAACAAATTATTTGTTTGTTATCTTTTCTTATAGATATGAGAAACTCTTATTATTTAAACTTTTAGCATTTATATTGTGTATTTAAGAACTTTATTTTGATGAGAAATTATAATGAGCATTTTGCGCAAACATTGTTTCAGAAAAAAAGAATCTGTAATATTTTGTTATTTAAGTGTTATTACATCTAATTGTGAACCTCAAATTGTGAGATAACCATATTGTCCCATCTATAATATATATAAATAAAATTATAATAATATAATAATATATAAATGCATTTATGAGATATTTTTCTTACTTGAGCTCTTTTTTTAACCTTTGAATCATTCAATTTTGAGTCTACGCAGCTTGAGAATTGGTATTTGGCACAGACATTGTTTGTCATATTTCCACTTTATAAAAAATTTGAGAGCTCAATTTTAAAATGTTATTTAAAAGAAATCTCTGTTCTTGAATAATTACTTAATATCCCACTGAATAATTCTTGTTATCCCAGAACCTCGAGCCTATGTTCCTTTCAGCACTATTACGAGCTGTACTTGCAAGCAGTTAGAACGGTACATTTAATTATTTCAAGATAGAGTGATGTAACAGACTGCAAAACCAGGCAGGACCCCTACTGTTCGATCGAAACATCTAGGCTATGACCTACAGTAATGCATCCTTTCTAGCTCAGACTTTTTGCATTGAGTAGAACCCATCATTCACTCTGCTCTGTTAAAGTACATCTTCATTGTGTCAGAGTAGCCTACATCCCAGACTCTAAGATGAACCGTTCCCCACCGGCCCACTTATTTTATGAGTAATTAAGTATCAGAGATCCAACGGAGCTCTTTGGATCATTATCACTGTTGATGATATGCTGGGACAGCGTTTCACTCTGATCTCTCTTATTTTTGCTGAAATTGTTTTGACAGCGGTTTGAAGTTTAATGACATCATAGTCCCTCTTATTCTATTACTTTTAAATATTTCTGGAAAGGGCCTTCCCGATCGGGAAATTTTGGCTGATGGTAAATGTCACAGATAACACAATATTTATGCAAATGTTAATAGAAAGTAAAACCGGAGTGCTTTGCATTCACAATCCGCGTTAAGCCATTTATACTATTGCAAGTGTCACAGGCGATGTGCGTGCACATGAGGGAGTGCTCATACTTTACACGTTCCTTAGGGGATGCTCTAAGTGCGGTTTGCTGAGCTGAATGCATATTTAATGGCATTTCTTCATTTGCTTAAAATTTGTTTGTTTTGATGGCAAAATGTGAGCGTGATTTGAGGCATGTTCATGGTTATCTAAAATAGTCATGTTTAGATCATATAATTGTGATCAGGTGATTATTTAGTTATCACAACTAGGGATGTGCATGGATAGTTGTTATTTGGTTAACCATTTGACGTGCCTGTATTCGAACACCAAAATACAAAATCATACCATATTCTGTAATTCTACATGTCCAATAAAGTTCTTCAACCCAATCCGAGCCCGACGGTACCTGACAAAGTGTTGGGTTTTGGGCCAGGCTTGCGCCATATTTTCAAGTATAGGGCGAGTTAGGGGCTGTTCACACATATATTTGCATACGTCTGTGCAGTTTTTCAATTGCTTTTCCATGTAAACAAGCGCAGGATGGACTTATTTGAATGTTCAGCATTTCGCGCAGGACTGCTGCATTTCTTAGACACTGTGCCAAGTGAAAAAGAACTTCAATATTTATACATTTCGAGACACCTGTGTTCTGTTTCACCATTTGTTACGCTGCATCCCTCGTGAAAAAGAAGTACACTTATTATGGAAATAATGTTCTTTAAAAAACATACTTAAGTGTGAACTGAATGTACTATTTTCGGACACTTAATTGCATGTTAATTATACTTAAGTGAAAATTTATTACTGTTTAAATTTATATTAAATGCAATAAGTGCACCTTTTGAGTGCTTTTTTTGACACACTTAAGTAGCATTTAAGTAGTGCTAAATAAGTAGTATTGTAACATTTTATAATCAGAGGTTGGTAGAGTACCCAAAACCTTTACTCAAGCAAAAGTACAATTACTTAAAAAAATTATTACTCAAGTAGAAGTAGTAATGTAAAAAACTACTCGGGTAAGAGTAAGAAAGTGTCCAATTAAAAGAATACTCAAGTAGCGAGTAACTAGTTATTTCCACATAAAACATAATGGACGATTAAGCCCCAATTTTCCCATTCATAATACATTTAACATGTATTACAGAATAATAATAATTCTACTAATTATTAATGGAAATTGTCATCATACACCCTCATGTTGTTTCAAACCACATGACTTTCTTCAATGCAACACAATTAAAGAGATTTCAGACAGAATGTTAGCCTTAGTCACCATTTACTATCATTGCATGTTTTTTCCTCCATATTTTAAAAGGGAATGGTGACTGAGACTGTCAGTCTCTAAAATTATGTCTAATATCTTTTTTGGGTTCCAAAAAATACACAAAGTCACACAGGTTTGGAACAACATGAGGGCGGGAAGTAATGACAGAACATTAATTTATGATTGAACTATCACTTTAAGGACACTTGTCAGATTTGGACGAATCTGTCAATTAGACGAGAAGTTTGGAAACCAGTTTCTAGTAATTATTATGGTGAAAAACGTGAACAATGTCCCACAGGCCCAATTACATGTAATGCTGAATAAAACGAAACAAGATCATGCTTTATTAACAACTACTGTCACTATTTCAAAAGTCCTGTATGGACACTTAGATCAGTGTAGTTACAGTATTTTCAGTGTCAAGATCATTTAGATCATTAGTTCTGTACACTAAGGGTAAACTGCAAGTTATCTCTGTATTTGGAAGTGTGTTGGGCTTATTTAAGTTCAGAGCTTGTTTTTGTTGTCCATGAGAAAAACACGCCACATCTAACAAACACAGAAATGCTGTGCAGGCACAGATATATGTCAGCTCGTGCTCCAGAAGTCAAGCACGCGATCCACAAAGCATAAGACATTTACACATAACACAGATGTTTACATGGATTTAGGAACTGATAAATTGCAACACTGATATAAAAATGTATACTTATAAACTGAAGTCATAAGAGCCCGTAGTTACAGAATCACCCTGAAAATGACATTGGCACAGACAAGCCCACGTTATCATAATCGCCAAAATTTACCACGCTGCAATTTTAATCTTGAAATATCTGCTTGTCTTGGTGTAAATTCAAGGCACTGCATGACGAAACTACTCTCTTTCATGGTGTGGAGCGATGAAAGTGTTTATTTGGCGTGCTTGCTGCTGCTGAAGTGGTGGACTCAACTCCAGTAACAGAGCGCCGCTGTAAAGTTCAGCTGTTGTAAAAGTCCCTTTCAAAAATCTCAATAAATTACGCATTTATATAAACTTATTAAATTAAAACCAGTAGTGTAAAGACAGGAACGTCACCCATTGTAATGTAGTAAAAGTAAAACATTTTCATTAGAAATGTACTTAAATGTGAAAAGTACCCACCTTTAAATATACTCATAAAAGTACATTTTTTCCAAAAAGTTACTCAAGTAAATGTAACGTAGTAAATGTAGCGCGTTGCTACCCACCTCTGTTTATAATGAACTTGAAATGTATTTAAAATATATTTTATATATTAAGAATATATTAAAGTAAAATGTTGGATGTAATTAATTACAACTTAATATCTGTTGAACTGTATTTCAAATAAGTGTGCAATTCTAAAACATTTCAAAATGCACTTAAAATGTATTTTTATTATAATCATAAATGTGCTGGTGTATATACTACACACTACTTGTTTACAGTTGAATTGCTACTAAAACACACTTTAGTGCTACTAAATATGTGATTCAAAAACACAATCTAATACAATTGAAATGTATTTAGTAATAATCTTGAATGTACATGCATATCTTTCAATTGTACATTTACATATATTGTTTCCTAAGCAACATAAATTGAGATAAACTATTTTTTGACAAGTGCCATTTTTTGTATACACTGAAGAAAATTTGTCCAGATCTAAGTAAATAAAAAAGCATCACCTTTAGTCAACAGTAAAAAATTACATGCGTTAACAGGTATTAAATTATTGCAGTATGCAACAGTTAACACTTTTCAGGTTTTAAAGTGCCTGGCATAATAAAAGCAAACCCCAAAAATTATTTTATTCTTAAAATTTTATTTTTAAATACACATAAATTAAAAGCTTATAAATTAAAAACTAAGGCTGAGCATTTCAAATACAAAATAAAATAATATTTTGTGCTATTTTGTAATGAAAATAAAAGTCAAACATACAAAGAAAAACCTTCCCATTTACAAAATAACAACATGGTTTGCATACATAGTACATGTAACATGTATAACAACAATATAGCTGGGTAATTTTTAAAGAAGGAAATAACTCCTGCTGCTTTGCAGAGAGGTTCAGCATCGTTAGTGTCATCCCTCCACAGTATGCCCATGATAATTTTTTAGAAACCCTCAAAGGTGTATTTAGGTCCTTCTGGATATCTCAAGTTCAGCATGTAAATTAAGCCAAACATCATGGCACAAGCACATGCAGTAGAACTCATGTAAAAACTCCACAGCGTCAATGACAATACCAATGTTCAGGGGAGTGCTGAGAGTATCTTCATGAATGACAAAAAATGGCCATGTTGGCCAAGGTGTACCACACACTTTAGGAACCACTGGGACACACAAATTCATTTACATGTATCGAATACCTGATCCACGACTTTAACAGCATCCTTGTTTTTCTCACAGACTGCTCCTTTGCTCCTAGTAACTTAGAGAAGTAGAGACTAATCACAGGATTCACGTCTTCCATGTAATTTAAAAGTACTGTTTTCATGTGCAACAATTCTGCATTCATCTGTGAGAGAAAGATATAAACAAATGGAACACAAAAATATAAGTTTTACACTACACAGCACTAGCTTAAAAATATGATTAGGGCTACATCAAATGTCATTTTATGAAGATATTTCCCAAAACTACTGCAAGAAATTTCAAAAATATAGTACAAGGTCTGAAGTATAGCTGGTATGGGAATCTATTAAGAGAATTCTTTGTTTTGTTTTTTTCTCCCCTTTTCTCCCCAATTTGGAATGCCCAATTCCCAATGTGCTCTAAGTCCTTGTGGTGGTGTAGTGACTCGCCTCAGTCCGGGTGGCGGAGGACGAATCTCAGTTGCCTCTGCGTCTGAGACTGTCAATCCGCGCATTTTATGCGCGTGTGGAGGCTTCATGCTATTCTCCACGGCATCCACGCACATCTCACCACGTGCCCCACCGAGAGCGAGAACCACATTATAGCGACCACGAGGAGGTTACCCCATGTGACTCTACCCTCCCTATCAACCGGGCCAATTTGGTTATTTAGGAGACCTGGGTGGAGTCACTCAGCATGCCCTGGATTCGAACTCGTGACTCCAGGGGCGGTATTACTCGCTGAGCTACCCAGGCCCCCAAGAGAATTCTTATATATAATTCATATATATAGCAGCTGACTTTCCATCTAATTGGTCTTGACTAAACAAAAGATAAATTATACAGTTATCTTGAAACCGAATTATAATACCCCCAAACCTTATGGAAAGCCATTCAAAATCTTTATACTGCAAAAGAAAAGGAGAGCCATTATTGAAAAATGGCTTAAAGGTGGAAAAGGGCATTAATCTGCTTTTTCCAACACGGAAAAAGTGAAGGGCAGGTTAAAGGTACACTCAGTAACTTTTGTCTTTGTGTCATCTTGGACTTACACTTACACGATTACTGAGATTAAGCGAGTAGTATTTGGCTGGTCATGTGAATCTAAAATGGCAGCCCCCATGTGCGGACCCTCTCCATGTAGATTAAAACAGCCATCATATGTTACTGATATGACTGGAGTCTTCATTTTAATGTGAGTGGTAATGATTTCCTGATGATATTGCAAAATTATAATTCATGTCTTTACGAGTTCAACTTTTTTAATAAGGAACCTTTAAGTAATATCTAAATTAAATATCTGCACAATATCTTAAATGTTTTAAGTATTCTTGGTTAGATAAATCACAATCACCAACCACTGATTTAAATAGTCATGATTAATCTGAATTGTAGTTAAAGCATTCAGTTACTAATAAATGATAAAGAAAACATTATGTTTGCATAAGAAATCGTCTGTTTGGGTGTGTAAATCACAGATTCTCCATTTCTCAAACTGCACAGGGCATGCAAACACTTAAATCAAAGTAAATTTGCAATAATTAACAGGTTATAAAATGAATCTTGCCATTTGACCACATATTGTGGGGGTTTCCAACTTTTTGCCAGTCGTTCAAAAGATATGCTTAAACTGTTGGGCGGGACATGTCTCAAAATGGCTGAACACAGGTGTAAACTCATTAAACATTTGTTTAACTGAACTGCAGTGTATCAAAGAAACTTTCACATGTCAAGCTTCACACACTAACACTAAACACTTATTTATTACAATTGGCTTGGCCAACAGCCACAAAAGTACACATTTCAAAGAAAAATAAACTCACCAAATCTGTGTTTCTCAACAAACTCCAGATCAATCCACCAAAAATATCAAATATTTTGAAGTAACCATCTACACCGGTGGCCAAAAGTTTGCAATAATGTACAGATTTTGCTGTTTGGAAGGAAATTGGTACATTAATTCACCAAAGTGGCATTCAACTGATCACAAAGTATAGTCAGAACATTACTGATATAAAAAACAGCACCATCACTATTTGAAAAAGTCATTTTTGATCAAATCTAGACAGACCCCTTTTCCAGCAGCCATCACTCCAACACCTTACCCTTGAGTAATCATGCTAAATTGCTAATTTGGTACTAGAAAATCACTTGCCATTATATCAAACACTGCTGAAAGCTCTTTGGTTCATTAAATGAAGCTTAACATTGTCTTTGTGTTTGTTTTTGAGTTGCCACAGTATGCAATAGAGTGGCATGTCTTAAGGTTAATATTAGGTCAAAAATGGCAAAAAAGAAACAGCTTTCTCTAGAAACTCATAAGTCAATCATTGTTTTGAGGAATGAAGGCTATACAGTGCTTGAAATGAGATTTCATACAAAGGTGTACACTATAGTCTTCAAAGACAAAGGACAACTGGCTCTAACAAGGACAGAAAGAGATGTGGAAGGCCAGATGTACAACTAAACAAGAGGATAAGTACATCAGAGTCTCTAGTTTGAGAAATAGATGCCTCACATGTCCTCAGCTGACAGCTTCATTGAATTCTACCCGCTCAACACCAGTTTCATGTACAACAGTAAAGAGAAGACTCAGGGGTGCAGGCCTTACGGTAAGAATTGCAAAGAAAAAGCCACTTTTGAAACAGAAAAACAAAAAGAATAGGTTAGAGTGGGCAAAGAAACACAGACATTGGACAACAAATAATTGGAAAAGAGTGTTATGGATCTTAAACCCATTGAGCTTTTGTGGGATCAGCTAGACTGTAAGGTGTGTGAGAAGTGCCTGACAAGACAGCCACATCTATGGCAAGTGCTACAAGAAGCGTGGGGTGAAATGTCACCTGAGCATCTGGACAAACTGACAGCTAGAATGCCAAGGATCTGCAAAGCTGTCATTGCTTAACAGTTGTTTGACTTTTCTTTAGATAAAATCACACTTAACACAGCCCACATACACCCCAATGTGGTTCAATTTATCCTGAAACTCTTCTGCCTGGACTGCTGATACCCAGCAGTTATGAGATCACTGTAATTGATGCAAAATCTGTAGGCTACTGATAAAAATTCTAGAGCTTTCCTTTTCAGCTTATTCAGTTTTGTATGTTCCAAAACCTCACTGTGATTTTGAAGATGTATGGCCGTCAGAGACTGTATGGGATGAGACGAGTCACTGGCATACAGTACTTATGATTGGGAGAAATCGTAATGGAAATCCTGCCTTACAATTAAAAGACACCTTTTTGATGGCGACATTGCCTGAAAGATGACTCAAGAATGTGCATGCGAATTAGCTAGAGCCAGGGGGTCAGGAATTGGCTTAGCAGGTCCCAATTAGCACCTGCTGGTAGTTGCTGGAACTATCCTGTGATGGCAAAATGCATGTTTCTCCATTGACAGCTATTCAAAGTAGCCTTGTTTTCTGATGATTTTTCTTTTCAAGAAGCATTTTAATCTAAATTTTATTTCATTACATTATAGCACATCTTTTTCTGGTGACGAAGGTTTAAGGTCTCTTAAAAACGTTAAAAGGGACTTTACCCTATCTGATTCAGTTGACGAGTGATCAGTCATTTGACAGCCAATCACCCGGAACTGAGTGCCCATGAGCAAAGATGGCTGCCTCCATTTTGCATACTTCCTGGGCACCATCCTCTATCTGAGCACTGCCATATAGTTAAATGGGGATGCTAATGGATAGTTATCTTCAGGTACTTTAGAACTCTTTGGCTAGAGCAACCTGTTTTGAAAAATAGTGTTTTTTGCATGATTTGAGTTAAAGATGCACAATTTATGACACAAATGTCAGATTTTATTGCCGAGTTAAAATATGTTTTTTAATTATAATCTTGACCAAACATTTTGGAGATTCAAGTAAGTAGAAGTTGTAGCTGTATCCCACTTGGATCCAATTGAGAAACAGAAAATAGCTGCCTGGAAGCATTACTAACATGGCTGCTGAGTTACCTGACTTGACTTAAAGGGACTTTGGTACCACCTAGTTCATTTGTCCACTGGCATAAGCGACACCAGGATTGTGTTGTATATTCAAATTAATTCAAATGGATGCATTGTTCCGATATCATTTTTGCATGGTATGTGACAATATATAAGCCAGTGATTACATTTACTGTGCTTATAGTTGGATGTCAATTTGTTCTTACATTTAAAGGTTGTATTCATGTGTGT
Source organism: Myxocyprinus asiaticus (assembly GCF_019703515.2). Lineage (NCBI taxonomy): Eukaryota > Metazoa > Chordata > Actinopteri > Cypriniformes > Catostomidae > Myxocyprinus > Myxocyprinus asiaticus. The sequence continues at coordinate 18,061,668 of NC_059381.1, read as the reverse complement.
TTTCAGTACACCCGGGTTTGGATCCCTGATCCAGAAGAGGTCTGGAAGTCAGCAGAAATCATCAAGGATTATAAGGAGGGAGACTCAGTCCTTCTCCTCAAATTAGAAGATGAATCGGTAAGCAAACACCCTCCCCTTCTTTTACCTTAAATCAGATTTATACATATATATTTATACCTGTCATTTTAATAGAGATTGTAAGATTTTCATTCAGGTAAAGCAGGATGGATAAGGCAATAGCTTTTTAATCTCAGTCCTGACACAGCAGTTGTGAACTAAAGCAGAACATCTCTTATCAAGCCATCCCGCTCCCTGCCACTGTTAGGTAGCATTCACCGCACTGAAGAATGTGTGTCTATGAATCATTAAGCATGTTTTGTTGGGTAAGAAATGCAAGTCCTTACCCAACAAAAGAGACAGGGGGTGAATATAATACTGTCAAGAGTATTATCAAAAAATTATGCAGTGTGTTTAGGGAAACCTGAATAAACCAATAGATGAAAGAAAGATCAGCATGTCTCATTGATGCACTTTATGTTTTATACACTCATGCATATAATGCAATTCTGACACTCTCGACTTGGCCAAAGACACTTTAGACTCTTGAAGCTTTCAAGGAAATTCACCCCTTTATAGTGGTTTGAATTCACTCAATTTGTAATCTACTATTTCTACTTAATAGCATTACTGTCTCTATTCCTAGACATTAGAATATTCAATTGGTCCCAAAAACAATCCGCTTCCATTTCTTCGGAATCCTGATATTCTGGTTGGAGAGAATGACCTCACGGCTCTCAGCTACCTCCACGAGCCAGCTGTGCTCCACAATCTTAAGGTCCGCTTCCTGGAGTCCAATCACATTTACACTTACTGTGGTAAGTTTATGCCTGTTGTCACAATGTCCTCCTATTGGTGATGTCAGAAGTATCTGTACTTCTGTACAAAGCCGATGCTAAAATTAAAAATATGTAACGATACCGGTGTTTCTACAGTACCAGTAGTACTGATCACAGACTCAGTTCAGTCCCCTCGCACTGTCTGACTGACAGACGGCTGCTTACAAATGCTCACACACTCATTTGAGCAGGTTTTCTGTGAGTACTTTACACTGAAAGAGACAATAAATCAAATTAAAATGATATGTGATATGTCCCAGTGTGACTGTAAAACCGCAAATGGATGCGATTTAATAAAATATATATACAGTCTACATGTGATGTGTGTGGAAAAGTGAATGTGTGAAGCTGCTCATATGCTGAAAACACAGACTGATCAAAACACCACATTTTATGAGCATTGTGCGCTGTGCATGAGCGCTCATTTACTGTGATGCGTGGAGTGCCTGCATACTATATATTGTATTTGTACAATTAAATTGCAGCATTTTGTGCTTTAATAATCACACTGGGTCATTCACGTGAAAATAAAAGTTGTATTCAAAATAAAAGCTTGACACGCAAAGTTTAAGAAATTGAAATAACTAGTGTTTAGTAAAATTTATTTTATTATTATTATTATTATTATTATTATTATTATATTGAACCTATATCTCACAAGCAAGAGTGCTGTTGTACTGAATAGAAGTTTTTGTCAATGTTTTCATTTATAATGTGATGCTCTGTTGTGCAGCACTTTATTTCACATAAAACAAGACCAATGTTGTTTTAGATAATTTTGTGAGGATTTTTACTAAAGCACCTAATTTAACAAAAAAATATATACAGTATATTGTTTTGTTGAAAAGTAACTGTTCTATTAAATTATGAAAACATGGAATTTGGGAAAAAATGTAATAGAATTTTGGAAAATAATAAAACTGATTTCATAGGGTCCTATATATATATATATATATATATATATATATAAAAGACGAAGCAATTATTACTTGAGAAATACTAGAAGGAAACATGCTATTGTTTTAATTTATTATTTACATTGAAATTTAACATTTTAATAGGCTAAAATGAGTGTATTCATTAGCATATTACCTATTTTTTCTGTGGTAAAGAAATTGGTATTGAGAATCGTGAAATTTTACTGGTATCGGTACCAAATACTAACATTTTGCTGGTATTGTGATAACTCTACTCTCTTTAATAAATGAATAGTTCACCCAGAAATTTAAATTCTGTCATTGTTTACTCACCCTCAAGACATTCCAACACCGTATGACTGTCATACTGTCTTCTGAGGAACATAAAAAGAAGGTATTTTTAAGAATGTTGCAATCGCTGATTTCCATACAATAGCAATCGATAGTGACTCACTTTAAAGCTTAAAAAAAGCACCCACAAGTGTCATAAAAGTAGTTCACATATTCCAGTTCACAAATCAAATATAGTGACAATGAGGGTTGATATTACTGACGTGTTGCCATATTTGATTTGGGCTCTGTATACATGAGTTGATTATTTGATTTGAATCGAAAGTGAATAATAACTTACATTTTGGATTGTTCATCATACAAAGGGATTGTATGCCTTCAGAAGACTTGGAATATGACTCACAGGTCACATTGACTACTTTGATAACATTTGGGTGCTTTTTTAAGCTATAAAGTGAGGCACTATCAATTGGTCTTGTATGGAAATTCTTTAAAATATAAAAATTTTTGTTCTGCATAGGAAAGAAAGTCATATGGATTTGTAAAAACTTGAGGGAGAGTAAAAAATGACAGAATTAAAATTTTTGGGTGAACAACTTTTTCATTGATCATCATGATATTATATGATTTAATCCTTCATAGTTCATTTAAATTCACTATTTCAGAGTAACTTCCTGCTTCCCCAGGGCAAATTTAAATAATTTGAAAAAGGCTTTCACTGAAGACCTCATTTCCTCTCATGAAAAGTAGAGCAGTGTTTCCCAACCACTGTGCCGCGACACACTAATGTGCCGTGAAAGATTGCTGTGGAAAATTATAAAATAAATGCATGAAAAAAATAATACTTTCAGGGATCCAAACTCCTCACCTTTCGGAGAAATTCGCCATTTTGAAACCATAATCGGACACTTTTGTGATTGTGAAGAACAATGATTAATGTGCAAACGTGTCTGATATTTATACGTGTTAAGGGTTTTTCACATGAATACATTGAAGTCTATGAAATGACGCCACTTTACACCAAAGTGTTTTTCACACACATTTTTGCTTCACAAATAATGTCTTTGAGAGTACTAAGCGACAAGAAATATTTAAAAACTGTCCAAATTTGTGAAGAGATATTGAATCTCATAATTTCTTTTAATTAAATATTAACTTATCATTTCTGAATATCAGAGTCCCCAGTTATTGAACTCGCTGAAAACGCTTAGACATAAACGAGTCCTTTTATTAATTTCTGCTATCAAAGCAACTGCAAGCTTTTTTTCTCTCTTCCAAATATATGTTTTCAATGTTTATTGTGAACATCTCCCGCTTTTTTACGTGGCAAACTCATAACATCACCCCTCTGTGATGCTTTCAGCAACTCTTGTCTTGTGGAGGGCAATGCGGCGCTTGACGCTGGCGTTGAACGGAGCGTTGACGCCTCGACTAAACTCATGTGAAATGCGCTTTACAATGACGAAATAACATTATTGAAACTCAAAGTTATTATTATTTGTCTATTATTGTGGTCTTTTCTGATAAAAGTCATGCTCAGCAGTTTAAATACTGTAGGAAAATGATACCGTAGATCTGCTTTGTGTTTATAATTCTTATACTGAAGTCAGTAGATTTGTAGCCATGCAAGTTTTAATAAAGGAGAAGGACATTATTGAAACTCACTATTATTAGACTATTATTGTCTTTTTGGATGAAAAATAATGCTCAGAATGAAGACTATAGATCTGATTTGTCCTTTTAATTAATTAATTAATTAATTAATGCTTAAACACTATAAAACTCTTGGTAGATTTCGGTCATGAACGACTCAAAATGATTCACTGACTCACTCATAGCACATAAGATGCTCATTTGTCGCCACCTAGTGACATCTCCAGAAGGGGTCATTGAACTAATCAGTTAATAAAATTGAAAAAATTTGTGAAACAGAAACAAGCGTCACCAAAATACTCTTTATTTTGCAGCTAATTCTGCACATTTGTAAACTTGAATAAACTTGAATCACTAAAGTAGCTGGAACTGGTGCTTTTAGCTTATTCTTTAAAAAAAATATCCCCAGAAAATGTTTTCGTGGACCAGTGACTAATTTGTTGTGGCATTGCAAGAACAAATCTACAAATTAGAAAATAAGAAAATTTGTTGTTTTTTCATTACCCATTTAGCGCTCTTGCCACCTGTGACCTCACACAGCATAGCATACCCATGTGACTTTTTTAAATTTATTTATTTATTTATTTATTTATTTTTGCATAGCTGAATTTCAAACATTACAAGTAAACATGCTACTAAGACAGACAGAAAACATGGACAAGTCCTGGAAAAGGAAAAATATTTACAATGGTTAGCCTATGTGGGATAGTGGTGTGCCGTAGAATTTTTTAGTCGTAAAAGGTTGGAAAACACTGCCCTAGAGTGTCATAAACACTTGCTAACTCATTTAAACAGTTGTCAGTAGAGGTGGGTGGTATTATCAAGATATTATATCATATTTGTTTAAATACAACCCTAAAAGGGTTTATATATTACAAAATCAAGTAATATTGCATATTGATCAAGTGTCTAGTAAATAAATACTTTAAAAATGTATGGTACTTCACCTCATTTATTTATTTATTTATTTTAATGTTATGGATACAAAACAAGATGATAAGATTATTCATTAGGGACTTGATTTTTAGCACGTTATGCATTTGGGTGTTCTTGGTGGTTCCTATGGCATTTCTAGGTGGTTGCTGGGGTGTTCTTGGAGGTTGCTAGGTGGCTATTTACTGACCCAAGGCATAAGAGCCCACCACAACGTCTATATAATAGTTTAAATTGAGCATTAGTAATTTTAATGCTTACCTTAGCATTCGTTTGAATGATGCCTAGCAGAAATCAATATGTGTTTTGCCAATAATTGATAAATTAGTTCCTAAATATCTCTGTGTGGGAGCCTTTTTCAGCAATGTTGCGTGGGATATTCACACATTACATTGTAGTTGTAAACTTGTGATTTTCTTCTTCTCAGGGATTGTTCTGGTTGCTATCAACCCTTACGAGCAGCTACAGATCTATGGAGAAGAAGTCATCAATGCATACAGTGGGCAGAACATGGGGGACATGGACCCTCATATTTTTGCTGTGGCTGAGGAAGCTTACAAACAGATGGCCAGGTATGTGCTCATTTTTGAGCCCTTTCATGCAAGACTGAATGACTGTTGTACTTTCCTGTTAATAAGACAAGCTTTTTTTTTCAGAATTTATTTGTCTTTGAGATGACAATCTCTTTATGTTAAATAGTGTCCCCCATCTCTGTTGCTACTTTTTTCCTCTCTTTCCAGTGGTTTTGCAGCAGGTTACACTGATAAACCCCTAACATATCATTTTTGCAATATAAACTCACTTTCCACTTTATTAGGAAATTATGGTCCTAATAAAGTGTCAGACGTGGTCTTGCTGTTGTAGCCCATCTGCCTCAATGTTCGACGTGTTGATCATTCTGAGATGCTATTCTGCTCACTACAATTGTACAGAGTGTTATCTGAGTTACCGTAGCCTTTCTATCAGCTCAAACCAGTCTGGTCATTCTCCGTTGACCTCTCTCATCAACAAGGCGTTTCCATCTGCAGAACTGCCTCTCACTGGATGTTTTTTGTTTTTGGCAGCATTCTGAGTAAACTCTAGAGACTGTTGTGCATGAAAATCCCAGGAGATCAGCAGTTACAGAAATACTCAAACCAGCCCATCTGGCATCAACAATCATGCCACGGTAGAAATCACTGAGATCACATTTTTCCCCATTCTGATGGTTGATGTGAATATTAACTGAAGCTCCTGACCCGTATCTAAATGTTTTTATGCATTTCACTGCTGCCACACGATTGGCTGATTAGATAATCACATTAATAAGTAGGTGTAGGTGTTCCTAATAAAGTGCTAAGTGAGTGTATATTTGAGTGTATATTTTTGTGAAACTCTTATGTGTATCTTTAACTACACTTGTTATATGCACAAACAGTCAATAATTATACTTATTTAAGTTTTACTAAGCATATACATTTGAAAATTTAACATTGCTTTTAAAAAGTATGCATCACACAGTAACAGTTCTTTACTCTTTTTTTGAGTATGACATCAATCTGATCCGGTTCACTTCAATCTATTTGAGCTGATTCAATGAAGACGTCAGTTGTCTGACCGATTCATTGCATGATACAGACAGATTCTGAATCACCAATCAGTTCGACTGATTAATAAAAAAAAAATAGCTCCTGAATAGTGGTGCAGAAACACTACTGTTTTATTAATCCTCAGGAAGTTGTTATCATCATCAGGTGAATGTTTGAGCCACACATTGTTTTATAACAAAGAGCAAAGTTTCAGTGCAATAATAGATTCCCACTGCTTGTAAACAGGAAATGACATCATATGCTTTGAAAGCTGTGAGTAATGTGAAAGTTCAGTCTGGCTTAGTAATGGATAGAGTGGGCGGTTAATCACAGTGTACGCAACATAATTCCCCTAGCCTTTGTGTTTACATGCTTTTTTGTTGCTTGAAACAAAAGACAAAGCCATTTTCACATCAGGTTTAAGCTCAAGTTAAACTTCCCACGCTGTGGCACCATGACTTGTGTAATGACCAAGACCCAAAATAAGCTAAAAGCATAGGGAAGAAATGGTGAGAGCGCAACATAGTCTCAAGGAGGATATCTAAGCATATGTGAGATTTGATTGATTCTTTAGGTCAGGTTTGACACATGTCAGTTAGAATGAATGGGGATGTCAGTTATTTAAGAAAGTGTCAAAAGTGGCCCTTTGCTGCATTTTGGTTTTCCTGAGGAAGCTCTTTAGGGAAGTGTGCATGTGGTACATATGGGCTCCTGTAGAGGGTGACTGGAGGCTGAATGTGTTGATGTGTTTTGATCGGAGATGTCAGACCATTATGAGGATTTTAACAGCAGTAAACAGCTGACCCTGAAGTGTGAAAATAAACGTTACATGTTTGAACTTTATTTGAAATGTATTCAATGATGGACAAAAAATCAATTCTGTATTTATCATATACAGCAGTGCATATGTTCATTACTGTTTCTGTATATTAACCTGAGCTTTCTTCCACAGAGATGAGAAGAACCAGTCGATAATCGTGAGTGGAGAGTCTGGAGCTGGTAAAACCGTTTCTGCCAAGTACGCCATGCGCTTCTTCGCCACAGTAGGGGGTTCAGCCAACGACACCAACGTCGAAGAGAAAGTACTGGCCTCTAGCCCCATTATGGAGGTATGAATCATTTGTGAAAATGAGACTCCAAAATCTGTGCAGTATCTTGGCCTAATCATTACAAAGCATTGATTATAGGACAAAACATACTTTACATAAGCACATGAATGCAGTTGCTTCTAGCTTCGCAAACACTATTTGGTGTGTAGTTGCATTCCAAAATGTGTCATTCCGTATTTCATAACACAATGCAAGTGTGCATTGCATTCTCAACGTTGCCAAAAGGGACACTATGTGAGCCCCCTTGAGTACTGAGTAGGATTTTATGATTTGGATAAAAAGTCATATTGCGATTATTTGGAAAAATATTGTGATTTTAACTGAGATATAATTAATAAAAAACAAGTAAGTGATTCCTCATGACTATAATTTGGTAATGTATTGCTCTGCTAATAAAAAGACTCGAGGGTTCACACTTGAGTCCTCTTAAAAAGAACCAAACTCATACCTTTTTCACTTCAGCCACAAGAAGACAAATAAATAAAACAGTGAAACAAAGAGAGAGAGAAAAAAAAACATTCTCCTATTAATATTTACATTGTACCTGTCCACTGTTTACCTGTTTTTGTCCACTTTATGATAGGGGCTCAGCCTACTATTTATTATCATAATTTGTTGGAACCCAGTCAACTTGAATATTATATTATTTTAATATTACTATATTATATTTATTATTATCATTATCATACAATAGTAATATATTTCTGTAATAAAATCTTAACTTGCACAGGGCATTGCTTTGTGGTCCAGTTAAACCAAAGAGTTCTAAACCATCAAGCTTTTATTTTATGCGGACAACTGCAGAAAGATTTTCCATGTGTAGCTAATTGCTGTATAACATGCTCCTCATTTTAACATCTCCTCTGTATACAAATACCTGATGCCATGTTTTTAATATTTGTATATTAACTTGTAGCATATTTGGAATAACTACATTTTATGCCAATTATGCTTTAAATATAACACACTCCGAACTGGGAGCACATCTGTTAGTCTGAGCATGAGATGGAGTTGTGGAGCACAAAACCATGCTGAAAGCACTGTGGTAATGCACTTATACAATACAGACAGGACAGAGCAGCGCACATACTGTTAACTTTGAAATGAGCAGACTATTTATTTATTTATTTAATTAAATCGCAGCCCTCACAAGGTCATGTCGCGATTTCAATTTTATTTTGATCAATTTTGCAGCCCTAGTACTGAGGTTTGTTACCATCACAGAAAAACACGCAAGAACACTCAAAATGTATGTTCAGCTGGACCAGATGTTTACAATACTTGAGCCAAGCGCTCGCCTCTGCACACATACTTTCATAAAGTGTGTTTCTTGTCTAAAACCAAATTTTCAGCCACTTAAAATTTTCGGCCAAAGATGATAATTTGATTAAGGTCAATATTACTTTAAACAACACATGCATAATTGCTCTTTTATATAAAACTTAAGCATATATTTATTATGTTTTAAGTTTTTGAGTTATTGTAGTAATGGCAACTAAAGGATAAACAGTGTAATCACTTAAAAATATAATTTTTTAGTTATTTCTAACATATAAAATGAGCATTTTCATCTTTTGTTTCGGTTTTCAGCCCTGTGTGTCCCGAAATTTTCGGTTTTGGCTAAGGATGCACCGATCCGATACCTAGATCGGTATCGGCTCCGGTACTGAATCTTTTAAACGGATCGGGTATCAGTCCGACGAGCCCTATCCAAATCCGATACTGTGTGTTAGTCATGTTCGTTACTGTCATGCTCCAAAAATGACATAAAAGAACAATAGAAACACAATTAAAGTAGTTCATATGACTTGAGCATTTTATTCAAAGCCACTTGAAGACGTGCAATAGCTCTGTGAATCACAAAAGGCTGTGTTTAATAAGTAAATATATAAAATGCATGCGCAGCTCCAGCGCATCAGTGAATGGCGCTGCTCTGTTTACACACACTCGTGGCTATTTTTAGCCTTCACGTGCAATATTTGAGCGCCACTCACGAACATCATCTCAGATGTAGATGCTCAATAGTTTGGTTCACTTACAATATGCATTTAGAACGGCACCAGAGGTGCATTTTACCAGAATCTGAATAAGAAGCAAATTAAACTACTTTGAACTTGCCTACAAACAGACACATACAGGGCTTCCTGGAGAGTTCAGAATGTCAAAATAAAAAGTGAGGGTTTAAAAGTTAAAGGTGTACGATTGAGATATATTACTATATATTACTATTATAATATATTATTATTTGTTTATAAATGATAATAATATTTAAGTTGAATGGGTTCCAAAAAATAACTGTGAATGAAAAGTGGACTGATGTCTTACAACTAAATTGAACAAAAAAGAGATCTGAATCCTTTAAAGTCCAGATAAAAGTTGTAAAAATGTTGCAAAAAAAAAAAAAAAAAAATGTCTTCTTTTCTACTGATGACTTATACTAGAATTACCGTTAATTTTGCTGCAGTATACTAGTTAATAATAAAGTGTTTCTTAATAAGCTATACATTTATATTGAAATAATGTGTAGTTAGAGGTTTGTGTTTCTTTACAAATTAAAGAGCACACCCAGTTAGTTCCACACAATAATGTAAAGATATTCTAAACTGATTATGCAAAAATACAACACTGGTATCGGATCGGGATCGGTATCGGCAAATACTTAGATTTCCGATATCGGAATCGGATCGGAAGATAAAAAGTGGTATCGGTGCATCCCTAGTTTCAGCCAAGAATTTTCATTTTTGTGCATCAGTATTTGTTGTAAAAAAGTTGTATTACCAAGTACTGCCATCGTGTTTACAGCATCTTTGGCTGTAAAGGTGCCCTCACTTCACAATCTCATCGCAGCACTGACACACTTGAGCTGCGAAATTAAACTCAAGGATCACCAGGCCTGTTTGAACTGATAAGAGCAGAGAAGTCGCATGTGCCCTTCAGGAAGATAATCTGTGTGCCAAAGAGATTGGCCAAATCTCACAGTCAATGTATCATTACAGCGGAAATGAGCACTGGCGTTAGAAGGGCCTCTTAGGACACAGAGAGAGAAAGAGAGATATAGGCAGATTATCCTACAGTAATGCTACAGGTGACACACAGTATCTTAACTCAGACAAACAAATGACCTGAAATTACTTATCGCAAGCAATGCAACAATATGAATTTTACACCTCCTCAAAACAGGATATGTTTTTGTTGTGAAAGTCTCTCTCCACCCTCCAAGTCATATTCTATTATGCATCAGTCATGTTAATTTGATCCAGAATATGTGAATAGAGTGGAACAACAATGATTTTCACTCTCTGTTTAAAGTATTCTGTAATGATTACTCTCCAACCCCATTCCAGGTTTCCCCCACTCTGCACTGCTCACATATTATGATTTGATCATATGGTCTTTCAAACTTACCCAGCTAAGTTGGTAAGACAAGTATAATAAACATTCTCTGTGCAGGCCATTGGAAATGCAAAAACCACCCGTAATGACAACAGCAGCCGCTTTGGGAAATACATCCAGATCGGTTTTGATAAGAGATATCACATCATCGGTGCCAACATGCGAACGTATCTTCTTGAGAAGTCTAGAGTAGTATTTCAGGTGTGTATTGTGTGACTTTAAGCTTTAATTGCTGCTTTTGTACAAGCCTGTCAGTTCATCAGTTGACTTTATGAAGTGGTTTTCCCTATGCTGAAAATTTTTTTAGGCTGAGGAAGAGAGAAACTACCATATTTTCTACCAGCTCTGTGCGTCATCATCTCTAGAAGAATTTAAAGATCTTGTCTTGAGTAAGTGTCCCAGTAACCAACTGTTTAGTTTCAAGTCAACATGAAGTCAGAATTGACCATATTTTCATCCTTAATACATGTTCCTGGTGTTATTGTACAAGATTCATCAGTGCACAGTATTCCAAAGAACAAAATGTTTGTAATCTATAATCAAATTGTAATAACGTCCTTTTCGACTGCTTAGGCCTTGTTTTAGGCTACTGTTGTAGGTAATATAGCCTTTCTAAAATATTCCCAATAGTTTGTGCAGTAATTTAATGCTGGTTAAGGTAAAGATAATTAAGGTGATGGCAATCAAATTAACCAGTCCATTACCAGTGGATAAAATAAAGACCTAAATTCTTTCTCACTCTGGAATATGTCAAATTACAGAAGTAAAATGGGTTGCAAATGCCATTTCAAGTTGACATTAGTACCTGTATTTCTATAGTCCTATTATTGTTATTGTGCTAGTGACAGTCTAAAGTCTTACTCATGAATACTGTTCATTCACCCTCATGTTTTAGCCAGCGCAGAAGATTTCACCTACACTTCTCTTGGTGAAAACATATTCATTGAGGGAGTGAATGATGCAGAAGACCTTGTGAAGACAAGAGAGGCTCTCATGCTGCTTGGTGAGAATTACAGTAATTAACATCAAATTCATCCTGTTAAATGAATTAAGACCAACAGTATAGCAAAACCAGAGTGCATGTCTTGCATACATATTTAACATAGTGAATTTGTGTATTGTACAGGTGTGAAAGAGGTTCATCAATTGAGCATCTTTAAGATTATTGCCTCCATCTTGCACCTGGGGAACGTGGAGATTGTGTCAGAGAGAGATGGAGAATCCTGCCATATCAATGTAAGTGCACAGCAAATAACATGCCCTGTTTATACCATGTTATTTGTTTTATAGTCTCAGCCTCAGATGGCACGCCCACAGAACATTAATGGACCATCTGATTCATATTGCACACAAAATTGGTTTTTCAAAAGCGCATGCTCTAATCTAATTCGCTGACTGCTTTACAATTTCCACAAGTCCGAATACACAGGTTTTTATGAATCCACTTTAAACAAAGTCATGCTTGTTTGATGGCACTTTGCTTTGTTTGAAACACTTAGTAGCAAGTAAATGTGATCTTCAAGTGTAACACTTTACAATAAGTTTCCATTCATTAACATTAGTTAATGCATTAGCTATCATGAACAAACAATTAACAATATAATCTTTACATCATTTATTTATCTTTGTTAATGATAGTTTTTAAAAATACTAGAGATGTCAGAATTAACGCGTTAAAGCATGCGATTAAAAAAGTAAAAAAAAAAAAAAAAATCTTAATCACGATTAACACATTTACCATTAATACAGCATAAACCAGCATAAACACTGGTTGGGAAGACGGAACCTTTGTAATGTGTCTGCCCAGAGTCATTTCACTGACGCACACTTCACAACACACACAACAGCCATGTCAGTGATCAAGTGATGGAGAAAGGAGCTCTTGATGCTATTTGATGTACAAAACAAGCCCAGATGTTACTTGTGATAGAAATCAAGTATTTTTCAGCCTATGTAAGGTGCATTTTAACTTCCACAGAAGCACGTCAAGTCTTAACTATCACCAAAACCCAGAATGAGACGTTTATGTCTGCAAGTGATTTTCATGTGGAGTTCAAAGTGACGCTTGACACTCTGATGCAAATCATGAACGTGGCTGCCCTGTTGCTGTAGCAAAGCGAATAGCCACAGTCTACTGGCAGATTAATATTGTAGAGGATGAAAGTTTAAGAGATTTGATGCCTATTGCAATGAATATGCAACCTACGGGGAGACTAGTTCTTTCAATTAATCAAACTCCCACATAGACTTTGGGAAACCTTTAATGTAACTTGAAATGGTGCTATTTTAGTGCATTTCCATCTTTATACTGTGGATAGCTTTGTTTGGAAAATGTTAATAAAGCATTATATTGTCACATATATTTTTTTTTCTTTCCTAAGATTGAAATAAATGCATTTTGACTGGAAAAGAAGTATACATGGTGTCAAATATCAACATTTTCATCTGCGATTAAGTTTGATTAACTACAAAAAAATATGCAATTAATCGCGTTAAAAAAAAATGTAATCGACTGACAGCATTAAAATATACAATTGTTCATTGTTAGTTCATACTGCATTAACTAATGTTAACATATGCAACTTTTGCTTTAAAAAAATGTAAGGGTTGCAAACTAAGCTTTCTGCTAAAGTCACCTTTTCTGAAGTTAATTTGCCTAAATTGTTCAGTAAAATTTTCTACATTTTCTGTATTAAAATCACTTCAAAAAGGATTTCTTTAAGCTTAAACACTTAAACAAAACGCTTTAAATACAACAAACAAATCAACAGAAATGGTACACCTGGAACTCCTGCAATGACTAGTGTAATTATAGTTTTTAATGCAGTTTTTATTTCTATTTTATATCAATCTGCCATTCCAAATTAGTTTTCGTTAGTTTTCACAGTTTGTCTGTTAGTTTTAGTTTTAGTTTTCTCAGTTTCAGTTTAGTTAGTTTTTATTTTAGTTTAAGTTATTTTAGTTTTAGTATTTTTCATGGCAGCCAAAGCAGAAGCATTAACTGGTATCATTTAAAAATGTCTAACATCATTACATTTCTCAGGGCAGTCTTGTTGTTACCTCTATCAATTTGTAATATCGTGTTTAATTTGGATTGTAAATGTTGCATATTTTATAACATGAATATGTGTAAAATGACAAAGGGCATTTAAACTTGATCCCCATTGTATCCATATGAATTTCCTTAGATGATTATATATCAATTCTTAACTAATCTTTGGGAAGTAAACAATTAAAGGAAGTGTTCACCCAAAAATGAAAATTCTCTTATAATTTACTCACCCTCATGCCATCCCAGATGTGTCTGACTTTCTTTCTTCTGCTGAACACAAAGATTTTTAGAAGAATACCTCAGCTCTGTAGTTCCATACAATGCAAGTCATCAATGCAAGCTTCAAAAAGCACATAAAGATAGCATTCTTTTTTACTGTAAATCTTGACATCAGCAGTCTCATTGGTGATCTATCCTGTAGACTGCAATTACAAGATTTATATTGAAAAAGGAGTTACATTTTGGTCTGTTCTCACCCAAAACCGATTAGATTTCATCAGAAGACATGAATTAAACCACTTAAGGATTACTTTGAGTGCATTTTAAAGCTTCAAAGCTTTGGACCCTGTTGACACGTGTTGTATGGACCTACTGAGCTGTGATATTTCTACAGTATCTTTGTTTGTGTTCAGCAGAAGAAAGAAAGTCAAACACATCTGGGATGGCATGAGGGGGAGTAAATAATCAGAGAATTGTATATATATATATATTTTTTTTTTTTTTTGAGATTTTAAATTGATGATTTTTACATTGGGATGTGTGGCAGAGCTCATTTCTTTACCACTGGTGGGAAAAGCAATGGTAAAGAAAATAACAGAAATTTGAGGTGTAATGTTTGTAAATGTTACATAATGATTTATGATGTAAAAGTGTTCCAAAATATAAAAAATGTATTCTAAATTCTTTGTAGATATTTTCTAGAGAATCATTTGTCCTTTGAGATTTGTTCAAAAGAGGGTCTTCAAAGGTTCTACTCAGTATTAAGAATTTCTTCATTTTTCCTTTTGACTAAGGTAGAAGACATCCTAAGCTTTCTTCAAAGATATAATGTCAGGTTCTGTGTGTTTGGATCATAATTAAAAGTCCAAGAAATGTATAATTTCCAAAAGTGTCCTACTTTGCCCAAAACTAAAATTGAAATGAATCCAAGATCATTTTTATTTTAGTTAGTGTTGGAGTAAAAAAAAAAAAAAAAAAAAAAAGCATTTTAGTTTAGTTTTAGTTTTTTCAAATAATTTTTTTTGTTTATTTTTATTTTAATTAACGAAAATGTTTTTTATTTTAGTTTTCGTTAACTATAATAACACTGGCAATGACTTTCTCACCTTTTTCTCCGCTTATGAGTTTGCATCCTTGATACTGTATGTTGAAATTAACTTTAAGATTAATAAATGCTGTAAAAGTATTATTCATTGTTAGTTCATGTTAACTAATATTGTTAACTAATGTTAACAAATGGAACCTTATTGTAAAGTGTTTCCTCTTCAAGCACAACCATAGGTATCTGATTTCAGATGTAATTGCCCATAAACATCACATGAGGTTCAAAAGTCTGTTACTTGTGAAAATGAATTTTTCTAATTCTAATTTTCTAGTTTTTTCGTTACAAATTTTATTGTTAGCATAATATGGTGAGTGAAAATGTTAATACCAACCTGTTTTTGGTCCTGCAGAGGGATGACACTCACTTGCAGCATTTCTGTCGGCTGCTGGGTATCGAGCAGGAGCAGATGGAGCACTGGCTCTGCCGCAGGAAGCTGGTGACCACTTCCGAGACTTACGTGAAGAACATGGCACATGCCCAGGCAGTCAATGCCCGAGACGCCCTTGCCAAACACATCTATGCCCACCTCTTTGACTGGATCGTAGAGCATATTAATAAGGCCCTGCACACCTCCACCAAACAACACTCATTTATCGGAGTACTGGATATCTACGGGTGGGTAGTTGAAGCAAAACGTGCGCATTTACTTTTTTTGTCAACATTAAGTTTTTGGTTTAGAATGTATAAGGGAGAAAAAAGAATCTTTGTTTTTCATAATTTTAATTACACTATGAAGGAGGGTGCCGTATCCATAGTATGCTAACACACATTTGGTGTGAGTTAAATGCCATAGAGAGGGATATTTCCATAAACATTAAGATGAAAAGTGACGTGAAAGAGTCACAGAATCTTTTGTTAGTGTACTAGTTAATGTATAATTAGAGGAGTCACAGTGTGATGTCCGTCCCAGATTAGTCCTCCTCACTGAAAAGTTGGAATAGCAGAGCACATGGTGTGGAGTTTAAGAGCTTTTGTGCTCTTTTTTGTGCATTCTTTCATAGGACCAATCGTGTGCCACTGTGGGACATTGGAAACCCCCTCTCCAACTTCCTGTCATGTGCTTGTATATTGACCTTCCCATAGCAGAAAACTCATTGACTTTAGAGCCTTTCTGACTTAGGAACTAATTACTTCCTCTCAGCAGGGGAACGTATTGATTAGCACTAGAGTAAATAAGCAGAGGATGCCAAGCTAGATGATGCAGAGAAAAGCATGGAAAGTGTTCAGATTGTTTTCAGGCAAATGTGGAGGATTTGGGACACTGGTGCATTTATCATGTCATTATCTCTTAACAGATTTGAAACGTTCGAGATCAACAGCTTTGAGCAGTTCTGTATTAACTATGCCAATGAGAAACTACAGCAGCAGTTCAACTCGGTCAGTAATGTTGTATCACACTCATATGCTTAATAGTGTCATTTATTAGTGTTGAGATTCTTGGCTGTATTTAGTCTCAGATTTAAAGACCCCATGAAATCACTTGACAAGTGCAGTTTTCTTTCCTCTTTTGACTTATTTCATATTGAAATAGGAAGTTGGGGTGGGACATGTCAAAAGGCAAATAGGGTTTAGTTACGTCACAGGCGTGAACCATGATTTGCTACTTGCTATTGCTCAGTGTTCATTTTTACACAGTTTTTTTTTTTTAAGTGATCGTTTTTGTCTTTTACATTTCATAATTCACAATTTCTTTTCGTAATTTAGTCCATTTTACTCTGACTACAGTCTACAAAAATAACATATTTTAGTTGACAGTAATGTGTAAAATGACAAAAGTGTGTGTCAAACTGAAACAGTGTTATATTGCATTGTTAATATCTTGCAGTATATTTGTTTTCTCATCATATTATTGTCAACAGTGCTTTAAAAAATCTTTTAATTATCATCATGATGTGTATTTGTTATCATTGATGAAATAAAAAAAATCTTTGACGAACATTGTCGTCAGTAATTTCGTAGACGAGATTAACACTGCTAATGCTATTCAGTGTCAGGTAGTATTAGGAGGAGGAACATTTTCATTTTAGAGAGCATTTGACTGGACAAGAATGTATAGAGTGCAAGATGAGTCATAAATATTTTCGGCCCATTTTCCCAGAAAAGGAAGACTGTAAATACATTTTTAATAAATAAACAAAGTAAATAAGCTAAAAGATAATCTTGTCAAATTGAAGACTACACTTGTTTATAGCCTCAAATGAAATAAATTAGCCACAAAATTGGGTCTTTAATATTTGAGTCATTCATCATAATGTGAATAGCTCACCTTCAATACTTCATCAAATTCCCTTCAGCATGTGTTTAAACTGGAGCAAGAGGAGTATATGAAGGAGCAGATCCCCTGGACACTTATAGATTTTTATGATAACCAGCCGTGCATTGACCTCATTGAAGCCAAGCTCGGTATCCTGGATCTTCTCGACGAGGAGTGTAAGGTAAGGATTGAGTAGAAGGAGAACAGTTGTTGAGAAGATGATAAAGAGAATTTGAAAGGCATGTTGTGTAAACAGCTCCCACTACAGAGCATCTCATTTAGTTTTAAACACCTCTTGAGAATGAATGAATTATTTATTTACTCCATCCAGTCTGGCGTTAAAGTTCTTTGAAGTTTTTGAGAATAAGCAGCTTCAAAAGCATGAATTTGCTATTTCTGTTACAGGTAACCCAAATAAAGGAGCTGGTATTTTCAGTCCTCTAGAGTTCAACATTTTTTGTCTCCCACAGGTGCCCAAAGGAACCGATCAGAACTGGGCCCAAAAGCTGTACAGCCAGCACACACGCAGCGAGCATTTTGAGAAGCCCAGAATGTCCAACCGCTCCTTTATTGTGGTCCACTTTGCAGATAGGGTGAGTTCAGCATAGTTTAAGCAGGTAAAGGCTGTAAGGCTCAGGATGTTCTGTTATGTCTACATAGCCGATGTGATATTAAAAGAGTGTTCCAGGTTCAATACATGTTGAGCGCAGTCGACAGCATTTGTGGAATAATGTTGATTACCACAAAGAAATTATTTCGACTCGTTTCTCCTTTTATTTAAAAAAAAGCAAAAATCGAGGTTACAGTGAGGCACTTACAATGGAAGTGAATAGGGACAATGAAAGTGAACGTGGCCAATTTTTCGTGGGTTTAAAAACATTTTAAGCTTATAATTTTATAAAAGCACTTGCATTAATTTTTTCTGTTAAAGCTTGTGTATTATTTGAGCAATAAATTAGTTTAAATCATAATTTTAACCTTCATTTTAGGGTTTTAGGGTTTGTTGACATTATATTGTCATGGTAATGAATTTGTAAAATTGGCAATAGTTTTATACAGAAAAGGGTTGTACGTGATTTTATCACACTAAAATCATGTTTACACGAATATCCTTTGTCTTGTGGCTAGAATTTTGAAACAGTGGGTTTTTGTACATCCACAAATTGGCCCCCATTCACTTCCATTATAAGAGCCTCACTGGAACCAAGATTTTTGCTTTTTTTGAAAGAAAAGGAGGAACAAGTCAAAATTAATTTTTTTGGTAATCAACATTATGCCACAAATTATTTCGATCGAGCTTAACTTGTACTGAACCCAGAACATTGCTTTAAGATATCAGCAACCCAAGGATGTTTATTAGACCAGTCAAGTCTTTTTAATTGCTTAAAACTCTTTTTACAATAGCAACTGTGACAAGTAATCTTTTTCTATATGGCAGGGTGTCTGCAGATCTTTAAAAGTATTAAAATGTCTTAAATTTAGGCTAGAAAAGTCTGAAATATCTTAAACAGCATAGAGAGAAACCTTAAATGTCAAACTTGGTAGTTGTCAATCTTCCAATTTTTTTTTTTTTTTTTATTCAATTCTTGATTGTGCAATACACTGGGCTGCATAAAAAAGTCTCATAAATGTACCATTTTGTGGTAAACGCAGCAATTCATATTCTGTACTACAGTGTAAAGATTTTTTTTTTTTTTTCATTTACTGTAAAGGTCTTAAAATGTCTTAATTTTAATTCCCTTAATCATACAGATACCATGATATGAAAAGTACTGTACAGAATCACATTCTTAGTCATTTATGGGTGAACACAGAGGAATTAGTGCTAGGGTTGCATTATATGACAAAACCTGTACAGTAAGGATTTTACAGGGAGTAAAATCGAGACTAGCAACTCCTAGGCTACACCCAACAAGGCTTTATGAGTTATTGCTTTACTGCAGAAGCAAGTATTCTCATTATAATTCAAAAGGCCTACCGTATACCAAAAACACAAACAGTCTAAAGTTGTAATTGCAAATGATTCACAATTAGATCAGAAATGATACTTGCATAACATGACTTCAGTACTTTTGTGGAAATGAGGTCATTGCGTGCTTGTGTCAGAAAGCTATGTTACACAGTTTGTCCTGAGGAAATTTCTAACAGAGTTTTTTAGGAAAAGAATAATAATTTTGTTTATTCATATATGGGCTCCCCAGTGAACGCGCAAAACAATTGACAGACAGAAAGCTCCTTAAAGTCTTCTGATTGGAATTTAATAAAAAAATGCTTACAGCACATTTAATTTTAATTGCTGTATTTAAATTGTATCTCTATTTAACATGTATATTAGCATTATATTGGCCTTTGGGCACCCTGCTCTCTACTAATCGGGACTGGCCATATCGATTGACCACAGCAAAAACAACCATGTGGTAACGTGATTTTCAGTGTGGTGTTGATATTTAAGTTTCACTCCTGTGATGTGATGTCATCCCTTGCAGGTTGAGTATCTTTGTGATGGCTTCCTGGAGAAGAACAGAGACACTGTCTATGAGGAGCAGATAAACATCCTCAAGGCCAGCCAGGTGAGCTCTTGTTACTTGTTAAGAAAGAATTAAACCACTGGCTACCACCCAGCTCGAATCCCAGGGTGTGCTGAGTGACTCCAGCCAGGCTTCCTAAGCAACCAAATTGGCCCGGTTGCTTGGGAGGGTAGAGTCACATGAGGTAACCTCCTCATGGTCGCTATAATGTGGTTCGTTCTTGGTGGGGCACGTGGTGAGTTGAGCGTGGATGCCGCAGTGGATGGCGTAAAGCCTCCACACGCGCTATGTCTCCGTGGCAACGCGCTCAACAAGCCAAGTGATAAGTTATAAGATGCGCGGGTTGGCGGTCTCAGACGCGGAGGCAGCTGGGATTCTTCCTCCGCCACCCGGATTGAGGCGAGTCACTACGCAACCACGAGGACTTAAAAGCACATTGGGAATTGGGCATTCCAAATTAGGGAGAAAAGGGGAAAAATCCAAAAAAAAAAAAAGGAAAGAAAGAAAGAATTAAACATTGTTTTAATTGGTAATTTTAGCATTTAAATGATGCATCAACAAACTATAACTATTAGCTCACCTCACACAAAGTTACACATCTTGTATTTGAATATCTTAATTTCAAGATCATTAATTTACCATTTTATTACTATATTAGTGAACAATGCTCAGGTAAGGTGGCATACACACCCGTACACTAATTTTTTAATCAATCCTCAAATAAACAAAACATTCACAGTAAATATACTGGGGAAAAATGTCACTGTTTTCCATCTTAATCTGACCGTATTGCCACAACACTCAAGTCTTACTCCTGTATGTTACACACCAATACAAAATGATAGGACCACCTGATTCCTATAAAGATTGTAAAAATTTGTAGATAGAAGTAGAAAACATTATCACAAAATGTATGTGCTGTAGAGTAGGGATGGGCACGAGTAGGAGTACTCTGAAGTGACAGCAATGATCGATCAAAAAAACGATGATCCATAATAAGCATGCCTGACGTGACTTTTCACAAAATTTGAAATTCAGAGACAACTCATACACATACATGTCAATGAGGGGTCTTATTTTACATTTTGAGATTGATTATGTCATGATTTTCAGCAATACCTTGCGGTCTGAATCATCACAGCAACAAGCTTCAAACACAGCGCACCATAACTTTCTGTCTGGGGTAGAGACAGTGCTCAACACTCTAGAGAAGCACACACACACACACCAGGAAAGTTCTTCCAAACAGCAAGATGGAGCGCAGCTTAATGGAACAGAATGTAGAGTCTTAAAAACTACTTTCAACTTTACACGGCGTATTAAAAAAAATGATGGTTATGGCATATCTGGTCAAGCCAACCGTGGTTTGCAAATATAAGCCAGCCATGATGAAAACAGTGGCGCGCACTGATAATTACAGCCAGTCTTCGCATAATGACAAAATATTGCATTACATTTTGATTATGCCTTTTTTTGTACTTTTTGTAATAGACTGCGTTATAACAGCATAAATAATGAATATCTGAGACACTTGAACAACAACGAGACGCAATGCAGCAGTTAAGACTTCTGTCTGGCCTATATGTACATAGACATACATACAAAATTACCAAAATGCCCATCCCTACTGTAGAGTGAGACACTCTTTAAACACGCATTTCAGTTTAGTCATGTTTTCCAAGAAGGTGTTTATGACAACAGACAAATCAGCTCAGTCATGTTTCTTCAGCCCCTGAGCTGTTCCACACCCAGCCAAGCCTCTGTTTATATCTGTGATTGAAATCACACTTCTGCTTATGTTTTGGTCTCTGACCTGTTTAACTCTTAAATACATGGGTGTTTCACCAAACATTATTACATACCTTGGGTCTTTAGCAACATGGCACATACACTTACTGAGCATTTTATTTGGAACACTATGGTCCTAATGGAGTGCCCGACGTGGTCTTCTGCTGTTGTAGTCCATCCGCCTCAAGTTTCTACATGCTGTGCATTCTGAGATGCTATTCTGCTCACTACAGTTGTACAGAGGGGTTATCTGAGTTACCATAGCCTTTCTGTCAGCTCCAACCAGTCCGGCCATCTACAAAATGCCAAGATAGTGTAATATTTTCAAGACAATAAGAAAATAATAGAAAATAATATATTCTGCTATATTTTGATGTTTTATTTCTTATATATCTGAGATGATACAACAAATAATAGAACTGGGTTCATAACTTCCACTCTGCAATTTTATGAGACACAACTGGCTGTCAAACATATATTGATTTACACATAACACATAAGATACACATAAATTACACATATGCAGGTTGAAGAACACTAAAGAGGTAGCGAGTACAACTCATATTTGAGTTACATATATATTCATATCACAACATTATGAGGTAAAGGGGGTGGAATGAGATCCGTGGTCACTTAAGACCTGAGCATTTAAGTGTTAAGTAGTTAATTGACTAAGTTTGTTTTTCAGACAAACAGAATCCTGAACTTGTCCACACCTAGCAGCCATTGTATCAGTCAAATAGCTCGACTAACAAACAGCCAAATTCATCTTAAATGCAGAGATTTAAAAGGATATCCATTGTCTGCGTCAACACTGAGCACTCTTAGTGTTTTGTGTGTAGGTGTCTTGGCAAAAGCATTTGTAGGAATCTGAGATAAGTTAATATACACACAGCAGCAAATCAACTGCTACAAGCTGAAGATATTCCCTGCAATAGAGATCTGAAATGCTGTCAGGTTTATAATTCAGAGACTGTCCCATATTATTTACTTTTGTATCTTTTCCCTAAAGACTGTTTTATAATGTTAGGTATGGTTTCTTACAAAAAACAGTTGTAATTTGGTTTTACATGATCATTTATCCCCCCTCTTAATCCTTGAGATTATCTGCAGATAATTTAATCAGATTTTAGGTTCAATCACAAATGTAAACTAAGGTGTCACTGCAAAGAACATTCAGTTTAAGCATCAGATAACAGTTGAGATGGAGTTTCCTCAGGCTTTATTTAGATATGTATGTATTCAGATATTTAAATAAGTATCCCTGTAGTATTCTTGTTCAGGATTTTAGGCATGTTCAGTGAGATGTTTTATTTACAAATGCAGAACAAAGTAACTGAATTCACTTCAGTCCTTTCTAATAATGAGACTGTGTCTAATATAAAGATGGTATGTTGGAAATTGATTCATCTGGTTTAAAAGTGCCCTTCTTATGTACGTTTTTATATAAAATTGGCGAAGATTGATCAATTTTGATCATGATACAACTCATCCATGCTGTGCGTATTTCAGTTGTGTTTTGTAGCTGGTCCAGTAGCTCTGTTTATCAGTATCGTCCCATCAGGCTTTCCAGCGATAGCGGTGTAATGGTGTAATCCGTATTCTGTCTTAGACTCCTGACACTTGGCAAGATGATGGTATTAGTAATGCATTGAAACACACGGTGTACCTGCCTTGCAGGGAGTGGATTTTTAATCTCTTCCAAAAGTGCTTTGATGTGCTACTGGAGTTGCATTAAAATGAAAATTACAAACTGGGGATCTTATGTAAGATGTAATACGTCTGTGATGCCACTAAAAATTCACTGTGGTTCTTAAAGCAGGCAGCAGTAACAGTGCTGAAGGACATCTAATGATATTCTTTTGTTTATAAAATAATAGTCTACTCTTTTGTTGATTTTTGTTTCCTAATGGGCACTTGTTATGTTAGTCAAGCTTTCTTGCACAAAAAACAGTCCTTATTTATGATTACGTAACCATTTTCCACCCTCTCTCTGACCCGTAAAATTATGTTTTCCTACTGTACCTTAATGTACGTACAGTACAGTAAATTACCTCTTTTATGATTGTTGAGCTTTCTCGATACAGTATGTTGTCTGTAACATTATTATATTCATTATTTTATCTAACACTGTATTCCCTACCAATTTGTTTCTTTCTTTTATTTCTTTCTTGTTTCTGCATGAACATGAGTGGCACTGCCCAATGTTTTGGACCATGTGTACTAACCGCTAGGCCTTGACTGAGATAAATCATAACACTTTTAACTCCAGCTCTATTTTTTGTTCAGTTCCAGTTGGTGGCGGATCTCTTCCAGGATGGTAAAGAAGTTGCCAAGCCCTCCAAGGTCAATGTCCGGGCTGCCAAGCCCATGCCAAAAGGCCACAACCGTGAGCACAGAAAAACTGTGGGCACCCAGGTGAGGCTTAGCACAGTGCCCGAACCACCAAGCCCAGATTTAAACATCCATATTTGTTGATAGTGGATCAGCTGAATTCCTATTTATTTTAAAGAAAATATTATATGAGCTCGTTGATACCACCATGTTTGTGGTTTCTCTCTTTCATAGTTCAGGAACTCTCTACATCTTCTGATGGAAACACTGAACGCGACCACACCTCATTATGTGCGCTGCATTAAACCCAATGATGTAAAGGAAGCTTTTGTGTAAGTTTTGTGTGTTTGTCTGTATTGTTGCTTGAAGCTGGAATTGTTCGTCTATTACTACTTATCTAACATTTCTTGGCCAGAAATAGAGCGGTACTGTATGGCAAATTCATTTAAAGCTCCTTGAGAGCATTAGAGTCATGCTGGTTTATTAGACATTTTATTTACTGTGAGAAGTTCATGTCAAACTGACCTTAGTTGCACCATAAGTTTCCTCCTACATACAACATCAAAGCTCCTCTGAGAATTAGCAGATCAGGTTATGTAAGATAAAATGAGACCTAGATTTACTAGAGCAAAATCAGTAGATAGACGCTGATGGACTGATGGACACTACCCTCTGCCAAATGCTTAATATAATAAAACTTTTTCTAATTATTTGTCAATGAGGTGTTTTGAACAACTGTAAACTTTGTACATGACATACCGTTCACTAGCTGGGTTTACATCAAAATTTGTTGCATTTTTTTAAGTGCATTTCTAAAAATGAAACTAAAGAAAATATGAAACATTGCACGTTTCCATCCACTACGTCATGCGCATTATCTTGAGGGAGCCATCTTGTCATGATGGAGCAGCTGAATGACCTCCTTGCTTTGGGGTGAGTTTTATTAGCAGGATTGGAACAATTGTACCTCGTTTTATTAAATGCCGCCCAGAGACGCTGCAGAACAAGTGTAATATCTTATATAATGATGGCTGAAATGTCATCGCATTCCTGGGAGCGTCCGCGCTTAAAACTGTTCTGGCGGATAGTAAGGACCCACTTTAAAGACCAGCTGTGGCATAAACACTTCTGAATGTCAAGAGCTATGTTCGAAGAAGGTCTGTGCTTTTGTGAGGCCAGTCACATCAAGCCATCGCACATTCATAACACTTGCAGGAATGGTCAAAACACGTCATCATATTAAGAATATAAAGTTCCAATCACCTTAATGTTCGCATTTTAATTAAAGCAAAACTCTACCAAATCCACCTCCTCCTAGTGTTTAAAGTTGTAAGCGAATTTTGAGAGTTTATTTGCATATCAAGCTTCTCCATTCAGGATTTCTTATGTGCAATTTCAAAATGCACATAAAAATTGTTGAATGGAAACCCAGCTACTGTTCCTAATACTGAAATATAAGCAAATGTTTCTTACAAAATAAGATGCCAATGCATCTTATGCAGTTAACCATTGCATTTAGCAGATTTTCAACTTATTTAATAGGGTTCCCACGGTCATGAAAAATCTAGAATCATCAGGGAATTTTAAAATTGTGGTTTCCCAGCCTTGAAAAGTCACAGAAAATAACAAAATCCAATAAAATCATGGAAAAATAATACAATTTTACAAAAAGACTCATTTGTTAATGTACAAGGAATCATGAATTACAATGAAACTATTTTTTACAGCATTTATTAATCTTGGTTAATGTTAAATAAATTTACAATTGTTCATTGTTAGTTCATGTTAGTTCATAAGGAATTAATGTTAACAAACAACTTGTTAACATATGTTAATGTTAACATACGCTCACTGAGCACTTTATTAGGAATACTGTGGTCCTAATAAAGTGCCAGATGTGGTCAAAATCACTGAGATTACATTTTTCTCCATTCTGATGGTTGATGTGAACATTAACTGAAGCTTCTGACCTGTATCTGCATGAGTTTATGCATTGCACTGCTGCCACACCATTGGCTGATTAGATAATCGAATGAATATGTAGGTGTACAGGTGTTCCTAATGAAGTGCTCAGTGAATGTACATCAATAATACAACATAATAAAACAAAATAATACTTTTTTTATATAAAATATATTGCAGTATTTGTTGAAATTATCATTAACCAAGATTAATAAGTGCTGTAAAATGTATTCTGAAGGTGTGAGGAACCCTGTATACTAACTAAAATGTCTATTTGTTAATTGTTTTTCTGGAAAATGTATAATTCCGGAAAAAGGTCAGAATCTTGTTTGGTTCTGTTTTTGTCCTCTCTGCAAATTCCTGAGGACAAGGGCCCCTTCAGGGATGCTTAATTGAGAGGGTTTTGTCAGTCACATGCTCTTAAGGTTGTGAATAGGCAGTCACAGAGCTCTGAGTCAAACAGTCTCCGGTCCCCCTGTGGACTGCAGCCTCCCAATGCCTCTCTCACGGGAGATGTGCTCTATGCTTAAGAGAAAGATACGGTAGGTCTAGATAATACTCCAAATCTGATCTTATTTTCCTCCAGTGGTTCGAGATCCTAACTTTTTGTACCCAGCAATATTGTGGAAATCTCTGGATCACATTTTCTTTGTGTAGTATTATATGTAATTTTGCTTCTATAGGGAGTTATTCACTCTTGACCATCTTTCTTTCTCTAGATTTGATTCTAGAAGAGCTGTTCAGCAACTACGAGCATGTGGAGTTCTGGAGACCATCCGTATCAGTGCCGCCGGATATCCATCCAGGTAATGGGTCTATAGATTCCTCTAAAGGGCTCTTCAGACCCCCTAATATTAGAGGTGGCTCTGATTAGGCTTTGGGTCTGTGAAACTGAAATGCTGTCTTTCCCATTGTCATGTCAATCTATGTGCCCATTTTTTTCTGTCGGACATGTACGAAAATCAACAATCAGATCTTTTATGTTGATAATACATTCCTTCCCACGATTGTAATTCCTGTGTTAATACATTTATGCTGCCTCTGTGTTGCATTATAAAAGTCTGTGTAAATACCTAACGCTTCGGATATGGCTTCTCCGCTTTCTTTGCAGTGTAAAGACTGGTAAAAATGATTAAAGAACACATTTATGCATTTACATGAATGACACTAAATTTATGATTAAGCTTAATAAGCTGACAATGTGTAATGTAATGTAAATGTCTTAAACTGTGGTCAAGGAAAGGTCATAAAGAGTTTAAGCAAAACCTGATCGATATACACCTAGATTTTTGTGCATTACCATGATTTTGCTTAGCATGTAAACACTTTTATCAGTGTTCTGTCACCTTATATAATGTAAAGTTTTATTTTGTTGTCAGGTTTTTATACAGAGCTTATTTTTGATGGTTACCAGTTTTTTTGTTGTACATGGAAACACATGAATTTATGGAGTTTAATAGTTATGGAAATCTGTAAAGCCAAAAATAAGTTTAAAATAAATGTATGTGATCTGGGTTTTTAAAAATGATTTTTGTTGTAAATTCTTACATTCTCACATCTACTGACTATCCTCAGATGGACGTATCCAGATTTCTACAGCAGATATCGGGTGCTCATGACAAAGAAGGACTTGACCAATGGGGATAAGAAGCAGGTCTGTAAGAACCTGCTGGAAACCTTGATCAAGGTAAGAGCTTTGTCATTTCTTGCTAGAGTTTAAAATGAAAGTTTTATGCATGATACTCAGCCAAATCCTCCAGTAATTCTGTCCTGATCATTTCTTGTTGCAAACTACAGAGAGCTCCACTGAGTAAATTAGATAAGCAAAGTAAATTGCTGAGAACATTCTGTATTAGAAGATGAAAACCATATTTCTTAAATTCATCTTGCACATTAGTTGCATCAGCCGCAATGACGTCATTTTGTGCCCATGAACCCTTGCAAAAAAGGGGTAGCGTCAAGCATAAACCAGGCTCCAGGCATTAGTCAGGGGCAAGGACAGAAATGATCATGGCCATGATGATTCATCATGAAATGCCACCAAAAGTAACAAAAATGCCTCAAAATTCAAAAAGTGGGTGCAAAAAATGCTTCCTGTAATGAATTCTTTACAGACATGTTTGATGTCTTGTAACATCTTATATATTATTAATATTCTAGGCCTAGAATATTGTTGCATAAATTATTCAGATTGAAAATGTACATTATTTAATTGATTAAATTGGAAGTATTTGGGATAAAGGATGATACACGACACATTTTTATATGATTAGAAAAAATAAACCCTCATAAACATCAAAAATACAGCTTAAAATCAGTTAATTTCTGAAGCTAGTCAGGGGACGACATTTGTCTCCTCAAGGATGGAAAATATTTATCACTGATTATTCAAGGTTATATACAGTATCATTACTAAAGCTGTTTAAGCGTGACTGTCTTTTACGTAATTTCTCCTTCAGGATCCAGATAAGTTCCAGTTTGGAAAGACTAAGATTTTCTTCAGGGCAGGTCAGGTGGCCTATCTGGAAAAGCTCAGAGCAGATAAGTTCCGCTACGCCTGCATTAAGATCCAGAAGACGGTGCGAGGATGGCTACAGAGAAATCGCTACCGTAAGATCCGCAAGTCTGCCATCACACTACAGAGATATGGCCGGGGTTATCTGGCACGCAGGTAAGGAAGAGTTTGGGTGAATATCAGGAAAAATAGTTCAGGTCACAATATATTTTGCATAAAGAAAATGAAGCCTATTTTAGGACCATTAAGATTTTTTGCATTGTGACATCAGTTATGACAAATAAGCACATTTTCCCCTCCAGTTCTCATTACTGAAATGCATCCAGACATTTGAGTTGAGAATTTTTTTGTAATTCTCATTATTCTCAGTGATGATTAGAGAATAGGTTCATATTGAGATCTTATAAAATGACTGTAATAGTATTAGTAATTTTTATGAGAACTCAGTGTGAACCTATTGACAATCACTTTTTTTAAGCATGAATTGAAAGCAGTACAACTAATACTACCATGATGTATAAATACATAATTTAAATAATAATTATATTAATTCTGTATAACATTCTATTCTATTTAATTCATGAACATCTATTTAATTTACATGGTCCTTAAAATAGACTTAATTTTCTGAAAGCAAAGTGTAATTTCTTATATCTCTCTTTTGACTTTGGGGTGTAATACGACTGAGGTTTTGTGCGATTTACCCTAACTGTAGTAGACAGCTCTTAGTTTGTACTAGTGTACTGCTTATGAACTTAACCTCACTCACTTTACTTAAAACAGTATATTTCTTTCTCATTCTTTCACACTCTTTTAGGTATGCCGAGATGCTTCGTCTCACCCGAGCAGCACTTATATGTCAGAAACAGTACCGGATGGTACGAGTTCGGCGGGAGTATCTAAGAATCCGTCGGGCTGTGATCACCATTCAAGCTTTTACCCGTGGCATGTTTATACGCAGGATATATCAAGAGGTACTGCACTCCACTGTCTCTCACTCCTTGCTCTCTTTCTGGCTTGTACTGCTTTCCCTTAATTGAGAAAATTGTATTGAATTCTGAATGCGATGTCACCAGAAGTCACAGCAAAAACAGACTCTCTTAGCACATACAAACTTATTCAATATCTTTTACACAAGGTTTTCACTTTATATCTAAAAATGGTGGGGACAGTGGCATCTGAACAAGTTTTAAAGGGGAGGGGTAAACGTGCTTGTTGTGATGTCACAATGTGGTAAAGGCTTAGCTCATGAATATTAATTAGATTATGCTCATATTTTTTATGTTTTGATAAACATATAGTGTATGTGAGGTGCTGATTTGGAAATTAGGTCTGTAGTGGAGTGTTTGTCTATTTCTAAGTAAAAACTAAAATGTTAATAATTTATAATTAGATAATCAATTAATAATTAGATCGTAAATTATAATTAGAAAAAAATGATTTAAACCGTTTAATAGCACATTGAATGCTATTTTTCATATAAAAGCTCTCATTGTGATTTGATGGAGCAATGTGTTGTGAAAGATTTTATGTGATAACTTTATCCTTAAAAAATTATCCATGAAAAACAGGCTTAAATTATGCTTATGCATAAGGGTCAGTTTCTAAAATAAATCCAAAATTGTAAGCTTCTGTTTGTCTCTATTCAGTTCATGCTCCATCACAAAGCCATGATCATACAGAAGACTGTCCGTGGCTGGCTCGTGAGGAAGAAGTACCTCCACTCTCGAAATGCCGCCATCGTCATTCAGTGTTTCTACCGCCGCGTGCGTGCCAAGCGCCAACTTAAACAGCTTAAGATAGAGGCCCGTTCAGCCGAACACTTTAAAAACCTCAACGTCGGAATGGAGAACAAAATTGTGCAGCTCCAGAAGAAAATGGATGTTAAGGTACGGGAAGATAATATAATTTATTAAATGTCATCAGAACTGATTGACATGCATACATTTACTTATTTACATATTGCTGAGTATGTATTTCCTTCTGTTTACAGTCAAAGGAGTATAAAACTCAGAATGAGCAGCTGGTTGTTGCTAATACTGCTCTGGGCTCTGAAGTCAATAAACTCCAGAAGGAACTGGAGACCCTTCGCAGTCGGCAAACCGCTGGCTCCTCACTGCAGGACGAGCTTGAGAGGCTGAGGGCTGAGCTCCAGGAAGCCCACACCCAGAGGAAGCAGATAGAGGAGGAGTTCAACAACGAAAAACAGGGGCTCGAACAGGTGATAAAAGATTAACTTGAACTAGTAGTTGATGCTTGGAATAATTTTTTAGTTTTGTTGAAAAAAAAAATTATATTTCAGTATTATAATTTAAATGAATAATAATGGCCAGATTTGACAAAAACAGAATAATAATGTCATAATATAATACATTATATTATAATTTTATATATATATATATATATATATATATATATATATATATATATATATATATATATATACACACACATATTGTATATTATGCTTGTATATAATATATTTTTATTATTATTTATTTTTAAAGATAATCTGAACAGGCTACCTTACAGTTACCTTACAGGGTCTTTAGTGTCCACAGTGTTTGGACTGAAAGGGTGGTGGAACTCTTTTCTTTTATTCTGTAGAGGGTGGAGGAGCTGGAGAAAGAGAACATGCTCTTGAAGAAGGAAAAAGAAGAGATGAACTGCAAAATCCAGACCTCCACTCAGGGTGAGTTTCATGGCCACACACACACAGCATCTGTGAAGGCATGAGTATAAAGAGCTGAGGGATGTGTGGGTTGCCCGGAGGGCTGGGCTGGTTTTGTTTGACGCACAAGAGGGTCTGTGTGCAGAAGTTGGGCAAATGAGACAGAAACTGCATTGGATTTCAACGGAGCAATGTGACTCTGCCTCTGTACCTGCGCAACTCAAAGCTGACCATTGTTTCAAGCTGCTTCACATGCAGAAATGTTATTTGAAACCCGAGGTTTGATCTAAATACGCTTTTTTATTTTTTAAATGTCGCTTTAACGTGTTTTGTACTGATTTTCTTAGTTCCTTTCTCTTTTCAAGGCTGTTAAAGTTGATCAAAGTGGTTTATATAGCTGCAAAGAAGTAAATGGCTCTAGGCAGCATCTGCTCTGAATGTACTGCTTGTTTTGATGACTTTGAATAGTTTGTTTTGTTACACTGTCTTTGGGAGGAAGCATTTTTATCTCAGAGCTTTTAACCTCTGGTTTGTCTTATCGTGACTCTTTGTCCCATGTAAGGTTAAAGGTGACTCAAAATGCTCTTTCGAGGAGAAAAGTGTTGTGAAATTCAATAGGACAATATAGGACAGTCAAAGCTTGGGTCACAATCAAACTTTTATGTGGCTTTTGATAGATTGATTGAAATTCAAGATAACCATGATAGAGTTGATAGTCTTATCTTATACAATGCCCTTTCACTATGTCATGTCTAAAACAGTTATTATAATAGATATAATAGATCAATTAGAAATTGGTATTTTATATGTATATTATATATATATATATATATATATATATATATATATATATATATATATATATATATATATATATATATATATAATTTTAATTTTATTTTTCTTTCAAAAAGGAGAGATTTGGAAATAGATAAACCAGACCTTCTTTATATAGTATGTCCAATATGGAGCTTCATGCAATCACAAATTTTTACTTGTGTCTTATCTCAATAAATTCAGATGAAAGGTCAAAGGAAACATAATCACAGGTTTATTATACCACTTATCTCCTTATATGGAAATTGACTGTTTAATGGATGGCGGTTACATCAGCGAACCCCTATCAGGCCATACATCTGAAGGTTCTCTTTGAATCTTTTCCAAGTGCCAAGTTGTAATTAGAGTCTCTAATACATGCAGTAAGTCCAGGGATATCTGATGCTTGCTGAAAATAAGAAGTAAATGGGAATTTGTACTAAAAATAATGTATTGATGTCATTCCTAAGGAAAAAATGGTGCTGATCTGTTTTTTTAAATGGCCCCTGAATATAGAACTTACATTTTTAAAGCCAAAGGGTGTAATGTCTGCACCATTAGCATCACTAAATGGAATTGCAAAAAAAAAAAAAGAAATAGTTTTTAGGTTTCCCAAACCATCTGTAATTGGAAAAATATGTTTATTATGCCTTAAATGCATATATTCTCAGTTTATGAAAGTTGATACAGGCAAATAAGAGCAAAAAGGTGTGGTGTGTCATCTGGCTTTGTTATACTTAAGTGTGTGAATGCGTGTATTGTGTCTCTCAGGTCAGGGAGGCGATGTGTCTCAGAAGGAAAGCCGTCTGCAGTCTGAGCTGGATGAGGAGAGACTACGCTATCAGAACCTGCTGAAAGAATGCTCCAGACTGGAGCAGAGATATGATAACCTGCAGGAGGAGATGAAGGTAATGTTGACCAACAGGTTGCAAACAGAAGTGAGATAAGGGCATCAACTAACAACAAGTTTGATAATCAGTCTAACAGTTATTTCCTCTTTTTATGCTCTCCTTCAAACAATGTGCAAAATTAAGTCTATATAATGTATTGTATGCAAAAAGTGGTCTAAAATATAGTTACAGCCCACTCCAGTCTAGGGGTTGGAGAAGTGTAGCAAGGATTTGGAGTTCCCTTCTCCTGTCCCAGAATTCAGTGATCACAGACCATTTTAATAACTCATACAGTATGTTTGTATTAACAAAGCTTGAAGGAAGTACAAAAAGACTCAGGAGGGGATAAGACCAAAATATCAAACAAAAAGTTACAATACCTGGGAACTTAACAATTACCTTACCTAAACAAAGAAAATAGAAAAGAAATGACAAAAAGTCTTCCTAACTCCCTCTCTAACACAAAACAGGAGATAAAAGTAATAAGTAGTAAGCCAAACTGGCATCCACCTCCCTGCAGCTTCCTTTTACGTAAAACAGTGGCTATTCAATGGCTGATGTTCAACAAGTTAGTTTGTATAAAACTCCTAGGGGGTATTTACACTTGGTCACTTCAAGCATTTTTACTAGAGCTGTCAAAATGATCACTTTAACGCGTGTGATTAATTAAAAAAGTTAAACGCTTTATTTTGTTATTTAATTTTTAATGTGATTAATGCATTTACCATTAATAAAGCATAAACCAGCATAAACATTGGTCTGACCAGGGCGGAACCTTTTTGATGTGTCCGCCCAGAGTCATTACACTGACGGACACACCACAACTCACACACACACTCAACAGAGGTTCCGTGTCAATGATAAAGTGTTGGAGAAAGCTATTTGTTATACAAAACAAGCCCAGATGGGACTTGTGATAGAAATCAAGTACTTTACAGCCCCTGTTATGTGCAGTTTAATTACCAGAGAAGCACGTCAAGTCTTAACTCTCACAAAAATGTTGTTTGCAGTGCTTTTCATGTGGAGTTCAAAGCGCCGCTTGATGTTGGCACTGACGGCCTGATGCGAATCATGAATGCGGCTTCACGATTCCTGTAGCAAAGCGGAAAGCCACAGTCTGGCTGCTAATTAATATTCTGAAGGATGAGAGTTTAAGAGATTTAATGCTCATTGCAATGAATATGCAACCTATGAAGGGGCTAGTTCTTTTAATAAGTCAAACCCCCACTTAGACTTTGGGAAACATTTAATGTTACTTGAATCCATGCTATTTTAGTGCATTGCTATCTTAATACTGTGGAAGGCTTTGTTTGGAAAGTGTTAATAAAGCGTTATGTTGTTACATATTTGTAACAGTTAAAGGATGGGCAAGGAGGAGGCGGGAACCAGCAGAACAGTCAACGTAACTTTAAATGTCAAACATAAACTTAAAACAACATAAAACGAACACACACACACACACACACACACACACACACACACACACACAGCGTGGCCACGTGCGTCTCTTCTTTCTTTCTCTCGAATTGGTGTCCCCTCTGATCTCGGTTTCCCTCTGATAATCTGATTCAGTGCCAGCCGTGCTCCCTCACGGCCCGGCTCAGCCCTCCTCCTCGTCACACTCCTCCCCCGCCCGATTCAGGCCGGGGCACCACCGGACTGACTTACCGAACTTTTCCTTTAATATAAAGTGCTCCCATGATTCTTCTTTTTTTTTTATTCCATTCCATAGAAATAGGGTTATTGACTGCTGTAAAGTGACATCACTGATGGAGGTTCTAATTTCAGAGTGCAAAGGCCCATCAATAAAGACATTTGTTGTCAATCATTTTAATTATCGTTTTTTACATTTTTTTTTATTAGCTGTTCCAGCCTTACTTGAAATGAATACAAATAATGATGTTTTATGGTTGTGTTTTTATATGTTATAGTTCCACCACGGCCATCGCCGTAACCCCTCCAACCAGAGCAGTGTAGGTTCAGACTCCAACTACCAATCCATCAGCATGTCTGAAGTTGACACTGATGACACCATCCAGCAGGTGGAGGTAAAGCAAAATATCTAGATCTGCCTCAACAGGCCAGACATTAGGTTCTGTTTTCTCACTGACATCTCTGTGAACAGCAGAACAGGCTTCAGTAGGGCTATAAAAGCACATGAAGATGGCATTAATGTTCTGCTCTATATTATGTGCTTCTTTAGGAAATGGGCATAGAGAAGGCCGCCATGGACCTCAGTGTGTTCATGAAGTTGCAGAAGCGGGTGCGAGAGCTGGAGCAGGAGAGGTTGAGGCTGCAGACCAACCTGGAGAAAGTGGAGGAGTTGCGCAAGTGCCAGGCCCGTTATTTCTCATGTCTTCTCTGCTTTCATAATCCTCTCATAGTGGCTATCAACCGCCAGCTGAAAGTGCTTCTAACAGTGCATAGACAAAAAATGTATTGACAATGTTTATGGGTATACCAGGCATGCAAACGACTCATGTTACAGCTAAAGTCACCTTTTCTGAAGCTATTTTGCCCAAATTGTTCAGCAACATTTTCTATATTTTCCTTATTAAAATCACTTGAAAGAGTTACTTTAAGCTTAAACACTTAAAAAAAGCTTTAAATACAACAAACAAATTAACAGAAATTATACATCTGGAACACCTTCTATGACTTTCTCAACTTTTTCACCGCTCATGAGTTTGCATCCCTAGTGTACATTTGGAAAGATTAATGTCGTCATAGCTTTTTTGACTAATTAAAAGACTACATTAAATATTTGTACCTTTACTAATTAATATGTTACAGCGTAGAACCATTTAAAATATACAAGTGAAGGCAAAAAACACTTTATCCAAATGCGTGGTCACTTTTACATTGGCACGGTGAAATTCTGTGGGCAAAATACATTCATTTCAATGGGAATCCACGCATTTGTGAATTTCGCGCAGTCCGTCATCCAATTCCTGTCTCTCTCCTGCTGAATTTTCTCTAATAGTATCCTCCCTACTATTAATAAAAGCAGCAAAAAGGCCCAAAACTGGTATAATATCTTGAGTGACTGCTAACTATTGTCCTCCTTTTTGGCAGTAGCTTGCACCATAGCTGGCCGCTGTAGATTATCTCACGTCACAGCAGGTCATAAACAACACTTCATCTTTTCATACAGCCTGTCATCTAGATTTGCAACAGCATGATCCTCTGCCTTATCAGTTAGCCTATGTTTAAATGTTTTTTTTTGCTCTTTTATCTTACAGGGTAGTGAGGCCAACAGTCCCACGTCAGAGGACATAAACACAGACCTGGCCTACAACAGTCTGAAGGTAACAGCATATGCAGTCCTGTCCTGCTCAGTGTAACGGTCACGTTGTTCTGCCTCCAGTCAGATGTCTGTCTTAGTGCTTATTGATTTGCTCTGCACTGTTGTTGCTCTACTGCTGTTGTCTGCGCTGCCTGTTAAACTGTGGGTGAGTGGCACAATGCAGCAATTTAAGATTAGGACGTTTTTAGAGAGCTGAATAATGCCAGGATTCAAAAGGAATGACAGGTGATTTCATGGATTTTGTTTTGCATTTATTTTTATATTTTATTTGCGTAAAGCAACGCAATATTATTTTGTTGACTGAACATCAAGAGGATTTAAGAGAGCAGAATTGTGCCTGGAATTTGAAGGAATGGCACATATTTGTTTTATTTTGTTTTGCGTTTATTTTTGTATTGTTTATTTGAGTACAGCAATGCAATACTGCATTTTGTTAATTGAATACTAGGAAGTATTTAGAGATCTGACTTATGACAGAATTCAATAAGAATGTCACGTGATTTCGTAGATTTTGTTTTGCGTTTATTTATGTTAAACTAATCAATACTGGGTTTTGTTCATTTAATATTAAGAAGTTTTTAGAGAGCTGAATTATGCCCGTATTCAAAAGGAATGGCATGTGATTTCATTGATCTTGTTTTGTGTTTATTTTTGTGTCATTTATTTGCATAAAGTATCGCAATAAAAGGAATTGCACATGATTCTGAAGATTATGTTTTGCGTTTATTTTCATAGTGTCTCTTTGCATAAAGCAATGCAATACTGCGTTTTGTTAATTTAACAAATAAGGTAAAACTTTGAGAAGTCGCTGGCATTTGTATTGCCTTTTGGGTCTCACATGTATCTCTATAATGTGAATGTGATCTTCCTCTGACACATTACAAACTCTTAATGCTTTCATATCAGTGATCAGTCATTTAATTGTGCATAGGGGGCGTGTTTAAACCTCAATGGAAGAGTTCGGTTTAATAGCTTCAATCAGTTAGACTCTGACCAGAGAGCAAAGTACAGGTTAAAGATCTTAAGTTAATTTAGTGTTGTGGAGCTAAATGTGGAGCTTGAGGCAGTAGAATTATGTAACAGATTTGTTAGTTTTCTTAAAGTGCCCCAACTTTGCTGTGTGATCTATTTTATTTAATAATTGCTGATGGTTCTTGCTCAGCAGGGCTCAAACGCTCTGCGATTCTGATCAAAGCATTAGCTGCAGGCTTTAGAGATGTTTGAAGTGACTGCAGTGTTGCTTGATTTTCTAATCACTCCCTATGTTACTTTGTCTCTTTGTTTATAAGCATGTTTCATGCTCATACACAAAGATGTTCAGGCCTATTTAGAAATGCCATAGATTTCTGGGCCTGAAAAAGTAATGGAAATAATAAAATGCAAATTAAAGGTAGATGGTTGCCCCATAGACTTCCATTGTAAGTGCATTACTGTACACACTCTTTTTCCCTTTGCATCTAAACTATATTTGTAAACATTTGTTCTGTCTACAGAGGCAAGAGCTGGAGTCTGAGAATAAGAAGTTGAAGAATGACCTGAATGAGTTGAGGAAATCGGTGGCCGACAGGGCCTCCGAGAACAACTCGTCCAGTGAGCTTCAGGAGAGCTACAACCTGCTGCTCAATCAACTCAAAGCAGCCAGTGAGGAGTTAGATGTGCGCAAGGAGGAAGTCCTTATGCTCAAGGCCCAAATCGTCAACTCCAGAAGCCAGTTAGATAATACTAATCACATTGTAAGTCTAAAAACATAAGTACCCATCAGTTGGCATGAATGTAATATAAAATCTGACATTTACAGGCTTCTGATTTGGGTACTAACATCAGCCTGTGCAGTCATATCTTGAAGTTTGTTATATAGATTGGAATAAGTGAATTATGTAGATCTCAGATAAAGTTATTTTGGTCTGACATAGTCAAACATTGTCTCATCAGCCCACACACCAAAGACTTTCTAGTCCATTACCATGCCATCAGATGTCAGTGAAGGTTCTTTGAAATGAAAGCCTTCAGCTAAAGCAAAAAAGACATGGAATGGGATAGGATAAGATGAGATATAATAGGGTTTGATGGCGCTCAGAATAGCTCAGAAAAGTAGATTCAAGGGTAATAGTGGTGTCTCAGAGCTTTACAAAAACTTCAGTGCTTCTGTCCACCTGCCTGTCTCAATCCTCTGAGGTGGGCATAGCAGTAACAGTATTGATTGAACTTGGTTAGAAATATCTCTCTCTCTCTCATTCTCAGTCTGTTATATTTGTATATACCCACAAAGGTGTTTTTTTTTCCTATCTAAATTATTATGATTATGTTTTAAAAGCAGCTGAAGCCTTCTTCCAGGTTCAATACAAGTTAAACTGTATCAGCTGCATCTGTGACATGCTGACAGTTACAACAGAAAATAGTTTCATCTATTCCAATTTTTGTCCGATACTGATTTTAACAAAAACTTATAGGCCAATACAGATACCGATATTTTGCCACTTGCATTATTTTGTCATCAGATGACTGTTTTACTTCGGAATTATGCTTTAAATATGTACAAAGAGGTACAAAAGCTTTATGACTGTTCTAACAATAAATAATTTCCATTGAACATGGATTGGATCTGTTGAACACATGACAGGCCATACTGTCATGAAGTCAGAGTCTGCTGGTTTCAAAGTGTTTTGAATGGTTTCCCTCATTTTGTAGCCTATAGGTAAGTGCCGTTTGCACAACTGTCACATCCATTTATGGTGTTTTTTCCGCATTAACAAAAGAAATGGAAGAATAAAAATTAAATATTAGGAGTGCCATTTCTTCTACATATTGTGGCTATTATTATTTCTGGATTGTGCATTTAAATTCACAGAGTTTTTACAAAGTGTGTTACTAATTAATTATAAATCAACCATCAGTTTTTCGTATCAGCATTTTCATGTTTATAACCGATATGACAGTGGTTTTAATTTGGTCAATAATTTGCCTGTAAATATCGGCAGCGGATACATCGGTGCATCCCTAGTTTCAACTATTGAAACTAGTCCCTTAGTTTGTAAAAACTGCATTTACAGTAATGCACCTATGATTGAAGTCTATGGGGCAAGACATTGCACCTAAATAAATGTTAAAATACAGTTATAACGGTATAGCCTCAAATCTTAAACTGACCAGTGTTGGGTAAGTTACTCAAAAATAGTAATCCACTACAAATGACTAATTATTTCTCTGAAATTGTAATAAGTGTACTTTACTAATTACATCATTGAAAAAGTAATCACATTACTAATTACTTTTAAGTTACTTTCTAACAGCTTTTCTGCTCAACAAATTCAAAGTAATGTCTGTATTTCTTGTTCATTGTTACACAAAAGTCATACACCCAGCACCTCACATTTCTCCCTCACAATTACTTGTTATGGGACCATAATTCATTTATTTGTTTTATAAACAATATATTAGAAATAAGCATAACCCAATAATGTACTTAGAAGTAATTAAATTAACTGAAAGTCAGTAACTGTAATCTGATTACAAAAATGTCATGCATTACACTATTTTTATGACTAAAAAGTAATTACATTACAATTACTAATTACTTTGTAATTGGATTACACCCAACACCGGTGCTAACATGAGACTGGTGTGATAAAATCAATAAAATTACTAACTCTGTCTGTGTAAAGTTAAATATAATCTTTCAACTCTTGTGATGACCATGTAAATACATATACAGTACATGCATAACCAGAAGTTCTTCGACCTTTTTTGAAGGGACTAATTAATAAAAGCGCTTTAACTTAAGTACAAGCTTCAAATTTCTGCTTTTAAACCCTCCGCTATGCCTTGCCCCATAGACTTCAATTATTTGACAAATATTTTTGCTTGTCTTTACAAACTGAGTGACGAGTCACATTATTTTCTGTTGTAATCAACAGCATGTCACAGAGGTTTATAGTAGCTTAGCTTGCATTGAACATTCCTTTAATAAGTTGTTTAAACTGACAGCATTTTGGTTTTCGTGCCTTATTCTGATATACCAATCCTATGCACTTATACAAGAAATATGTCTCATTCTAACAGGATTCCAACGATGTATCGGAATGGACCGACAACAAAAAGCCCCTGGTGGATGCTTCAGAGGCAAATGAGTCAAAGAAGTAAGGCAACTCAGTCTGCACAATGAACACGTTTTAAAGTGACACTGCCCCTCCTCCATTTTACCATTTGTCTTTTTAAATGAACATATAGTGCAGTGGTATTGACTTCACAATCTAATTTCAAAATAGCTCTCTGTTTCAGCTGTTCATGGCCTGTCTGCTTTCATTTTCTTCACTTTCCTGACCCACATAACTAAAGAACCAAACAACTCTCATGAAACCTTCTTAAAGCTTTAAAGAATAATCATCATTTACTCACTTTTATACTTGTCTTTATAAAAGAACCAAGGTCCATTTTGATTTTCAAGATTACGTTTTATATCTGGAAAGTTACTTTAAGCTACCCCCACACTGTCAAATCTGAGCCTTCATACCATCCAATATCCATCTAGGCATATCAGAATTCATGACTCTCTGCTCACTGCCACATTTTAAAAGCAATCTTGTATGAGTCTGTAAGAGAGCAAGAGGTGTTAGATGAGGGACAGATTACCTCTGAAAGAATACGTTATTGTTCTTTCCGGTCTGGCCACTTCAAACACTGCATATCCATCTCTTTTCTTATGCATGTGTTTCTCTTCCTTTCTCTATTTCTCATTTCCTGCGAGTACCACATCTCTTTATAGACATTGCTTGGGTGGATGGCAGCCCACCTAAACAAATGCAACATTATGGCCCAATCATGTTGAAATGACCTAATAGGTGGTGAAGATACAAGCCATAACAGCTAAATTACCTTTTTCCTCTAAGATTTCATAATTGAAATGAAATGGGCATATTAAATTTGCCCCCATTCTGAAGCTTGATGTCTAACCTGACTTATCTAACCTGCCATTCCTTGCCTGGCTGAACTAACTGATGCTGCTTTCTTGCCATTCTTCCCCTCTGCTTTCTCTCTTGTCTGTCTGCTGTCACTTCTCTCTTGTTTCCTGGGCTGTCTGTTGCTTGGACAGCAGAAAAGCACAAGATTGGGGTTATCTGAATGAAGATGGTGAGCTTGGCCTGGCCTACCAGGGTCTAAAGCAAGTTGCCAGGTTGTGCTTCACTTTTCTACTGACTTTCCATCTTCATTTTCTCTTTCGTTTCAACTGGCTTTCATTTTTCCCACCATTTCCCCATAGACCAGGGGTCGGCAACCTTAGGCCACCATTGGCACGCAAAGGGGCAATAATTGGCACACAAGCGATGAGAACGAGAGAGATTAATAATCTAATCTAACCTGGGCCATATCCTGTACCCACTCCCCTTCTCTCACCACTACTTTCCTGTTTACACTTTAATGCCCTAGAAATACAGGCAAAGTGTCCAAAAATATTTGCAAATAAAAAAATTATAAAAGCCACAAATATTGTCAGCCCCTGCAATA
This sequence comes from Myxocyprinus asiaticus, assembly GCF_019703515.2. Lineage (NCBI taxonomy): Eukaryota > Metazoa > Chordata > Actinopteri > Cypriniformes > Catostomidae > Myxocyprinus > Myxocyprinus asiaticus. Next base: position 18,019,965 of record NC_059381.1, on the reverse strand, counting down.
GATTTTGAAATGGAGTCATATATATTGCTTTTTGTTCCTTTTACACATAACATTTTTGTTTTGGGGACTTGGTTTTAGATCTTGTCATTAATATATGGCATTTATAATGCTTGCTAATGATACAAACTACTCTAATATTTTATAACTGGCAGATTATGGTTTACATGCAAATTAAATGACTTGTGTTTTTACTACTGTTTGCTTCAGGCTGCTGGAGGCTCAGCTGCAGACACAGTCTCGTCAACACCGGGATGAACTAGAAGCTCTCCACACACAGATTGAACTGCTGAAGGATAATCTAGAGAAGAAGCAGGAGATGCTGAACCACTTCTCCACACTCTCTCCTGAAGCACTGGTGGAGTTCAGCGTACAGCAGGAGATCACACGACTCACTAATGATAACCTGGTGAGAGAAATCAACTCTCAATCGCTTTAGCCCTTAAACAGTTGAGGCAGTTTTACATGGTTCACTGTAACTGTGAGTTCCCTATTCATTTTCTCTCAAAAGAGAAAAAAAAAATTTGAGTGAAAACATTTTTTTGTAGAGACACCTAAAAAATTGCTTTCACCTTGTGATTTTTTTTTTTTTCACAGCGCAGTTCAGGGCTTCTGAAAGGTAGTCTTTTTCATTTTAGTGAATTGGTTCATTCAGACTGTTAATAACAGTTCCTGTGCGGCTTTTTATGCCAATATCGTATAGAATATTTTAGTCAGATATTGCTGTTCATCACTATGTTTTGAACTTCATTACATAAATCAGTGTGTAAACTGTTGTATTTAGGGTCAATTTATTTCAAGTTTAATACTGTCATCCTGATTGAGATAAATCTAGTTATGATTGAAAAAATTTATTATATCATATGAACGTTAAATATATTAAAAAAATGTATATTGTCCCCTTAAACTAGAGGTCGACGATTGTGGATTTTGTCGATACCGATAACTAAGGTGGTGGGGAAAAAGGCAGATAACAGATTAATTGGCAGATATTTTTTAAATCGATTTATAGAATGTTTAAAAGATTCTTACACCCTGTCCACCAGATGTGACGCCAACAAATGCAAATCACTCCCATTATAATATATGATATTATCTACACTGGATGTGTAAGTCAGGTCTCATTGCGACGACAGTAAATGGCCATTTTGCGCTGCACGTGCTGGTGCTACTCCTGCCAACAAGACAAATAAACAATTTAGAATGTGCATTTCAACGCGTCCAGTGTTGACAGCCTCAAGCCATTGCGGTGGAACATCGCTCACATCCGATGTAGACACAGTGTTAGTCTTTCCTTACTATGACGGGGCTACAAGAGTCTGAAATGAAGAAAATCCCAGATTCAGTGTATTGTGCAATAAAAATCCCAGTAATAACCAGAAAAAATTATGATTTGATTATGATATTTAACGATAAAATGCCCAAAATTCACCAGGGACTCTTATTTGAATTTGAGACTTGGCTCTGTAACAATGCTTTATATTTAAGTATTTACCAAATTTATAGCTTATATTCACCAGATGAAGGATTTTGTATATACATATAGCTTCTTAGTATCATCTAGTGTAGCCAACTAACTTGACTTTAGTTACGTTTTTAAAAATTTGAGTAACTTTTTAACAGTTTCAATGTAGCTTCCCCAAAATTGCAAATAACTATTGCTTCAAAATGAGGAGTAAAGTAGCTTTTGTATCCAGCATACAATACTGATGTTCCCACTCAATATGACATGATTGTGGTTGTGTATTCTAGGATCTCAAAGAACTTGTGGAGAAGCTGGAGAAGAATGAGAAGAAGCTGAAGAAGCAGTTGAGAATCTATATGAAGAAAGTGCAGGAGTTGGAAGGTTAGACATTTGCTTTTGATCTCAGTGTGACATGCTTGTTTAGTACTGTTGTGTGCTAATGTGCTTTTATTCTTTAACAGTGATTCAGGTAAGTAAAAGCCGGCCAGAACTTACCCGGCAGGTCACTGTACAGAGGAAAGAGAAGGACTTTGAAGGCATGCTGGAGTACTACAAAGAAGATGAGGCCTTGCTGGTCAAGAATTTAGTTACAGGTATGTGTATTTGCATGCAGGCAGTTGTGAGTATATATACATTGGGACTTCATTTTACCCACTAATTATTTATGTGTGTCTTGTTTTCAGACATGAAGCCCCATGTTGTGTCAGCCACTGTTCCCTGCCTCCCTGCCTACATCCTCTTTATGTGCGTCCGCCATGCTGACTACATCAACGACGACCAGAAACTTCACTCACTTCTCACCTCAACCATCAACGGCATCAAAAAGATCCTGAAGGTACGTATGTCCTATACACACTCATATGACCTGTCCAGCACAGCCAAAACACTCCCAGAATTCTAAGTTGTACAATGCAACTATAGGCACATTATGATAGGTTGTCCATCATCTGTTTTTCTCACTTCTTCAGAAAAATAACGATGACTTTGAGATGACCTCCTTCTGGCTGGCAAACACCAGTCGACTACTTCACTGTCTGAAGCAGTACAGTGGGGATGAGGTGAGACATCATAATGTTTTTCACAATTTCTTAAATCATAACACTGTTCTAAGTCGTGTGGCTCAGTTATAAGCAGGATATGTCAATCATTGTAACGCCCATCATTCTTATAGTCCTACACATCCCACACCCCTTGCATATTTGTACAAATTTAATCATACTGTCAGCTACCAATAAGAGGGTGGTACTCTTAGCTCCATTTAACATATTTTAACATATTTCAATCCATTCCATAGAATTCTGTTCTTAGAATGTTTCAGATGGCCTCTGTATAGATCTGTCAGAGATTTCACTCTTGTTTCTTGACGTAGGCTTTTATGACTCAGAACTCTGCCAAGCAGAATGAGCACTGCCTGAAGAACTTTGACCTGGCGGAGTATCGACAGGTTCTGAGTGACCTTTCCATCCAGATCTATCAGCAGCTTGTCAGAGTGGCAGAGGGCATCATGCAACCCATGATTGGTGAGTACAACTAGACACTGGGCCACTGTACATGCTAAAGATGGACGTTTATGTTAAAGGAACTTCCATTTTTCCTCTGTGGAGATTCTTCAAAAATTCGCCTGTTGTGTTCCACAGAAAAAATAGCTTGTCTGGCCATACGAAATTTCATGTTTTTTCTTGTTTGATTTTGGTAGTGTCTGCAATGCTTGAGAGTGAGAGCATCCCCAGTCTGGCCGGTGTGAAGCCTATGGGTTACAGGAACCGCTCGTCTAGTTTTGACTGTGAGGCTGGGGGTCCAGTGGGCTATACGCTGGAGGCCTTGATCAGGCAGCTGGGACAGTTCTACACCACCATGGCAGATCATGGCCTGGACCCTGAGATCGGCCAGCAGGTGGTTCGGCAGCTCTTTTACTCCATTAATGCGGTGACTCTCAACAACCTGCTGCTGCGCAAAGATGTTTGCTCCTGGAGTACTGGCATGCAGCTCAGGTACCGAGAACACATCTCAACACTAAACTCAAACTGTACACTTTACACTTAAAGGGATAGTTAACCCAAAAATCATCATTTAATCACTGTCATGTTGTTCCAAAACCTGTGTGACTTTCTTTCTTCTGTGGAACATAAAGCGAGATGTTAGGCAGATAGTTAGACCCAGTAACCATTCATTGTAGGGGAAATAAGTCTTACATTCTGCAGAAAGAAAGAAAGTCTGCAGAAGGAAATAATTTTTTTGTGGTAATCAACATTACGCCACAAATGCTGTCGATTGAGCTAAACTTGTATTGAACCCGGAATATTCCTTTAAATGATGTCAGAATGTTCATCTTTGGGTGAACTAGCCCTTTGATATTTAGAGCAATTTGATAAAGCAATGTCAGTTGATAGTAACAGTTGAATTGTTGATTTTTCTGTTGTTATCAGATACAACATCAGTCAGTTGGAGGAATGGCTGAGGGGAAAGAATCTGCACCAGGGTGGCGCTATAGCTACCATGGAGCCACTTATCCAGGCCGCCCAACTGTTGCAAGTTAAGAAGAAGACGTCCCAAGATGCTGAGGCCATTTGCTCACTCTGTACTGCTCTCAGTTTGCAGCAGGTAACACCTTAGACTGTCTGTTTACATTCATCTCTTTCATGTATAGGTTCATTTGTTGAATTGTCTTTGTTAATCATGCCCTTATTTTGCTTCAGATTGTGAAGATTCTGAACCTGTACACACCACTAAATGAGTTTGAGGAGAGAGTCACTGTGTCTTTCATCAGGGACATACAGGTAAAACACATTCAGACCGATACTATAGACAGCTTGTGCAGGGGGCGTTCAGACCGAACGTGTTCTTGCCAGATACAGCGCAACAAATAGAACAGAACGCAGGTGTCTTGAGATTCGCTTTAAAAGTTCTTTTTAGCTTGATGCGTTCTCTAAAAAAACATGGCGCTTCTGAGCGAGCCACAGAAAAAACAGCAAGCGCAACAGTCAAGGACGTCAGTGTGAACGACATCTTAGGCTTTGTTCAGACAAGCAGCAAAAATCTGATTTTGGGGTTTGTCTGACTCTATTTAGTTGAACAGCAAAAAAATATATATACAGTATATTTTACAAACCCATTCCAAACCACATCCATACACTGCAAAAAATCATTTTCTTAATTAGTATTTTTGTCTTGATTTCTAGTGATGTTTTTTGGGGGTTTTCATTCCTTGATTCATTTTAAGTCCCTGTTCCTCAAAGCGAACTACGTGACATTCACCATGTAGTAAATAACGATGAGTGATCAAGGCTTTGGACACAGTATGCATGAATGCGTAAAATGCCTCTGTCGCTTGTTATCTCAGTGCCTTGTGAGTTTAGCACTGCAGTGAAATGTCATGATCAGTGATGGGTAAGTTACAAAATAAGTAATCACTACAATTTACTAAATACTTCTCTAAAAAGTAATCACATTACTAATTATTTTTCTTTTAAGTTACTTTCTAAATCACTTTTCCTAGAAAAGTGATTCCACAATCGTCGACCTCTAGTTTAAGGGGACAATATACATTTTTTTAATATATTTAACGTTCATATGATATAATAAATTTTTTCAATCATAACTAGATTTATCTCAATCAGGATGACAGTATTAAACTTGAAATAAATTGACCCTAAATACAACAGTTTACACACTGATTTATGTAATGAAGTTCAAAATGTGTAAATTTCCTTTTTATTCATTGTCGAACCCCCTTTAGCTGTCACAGAAACGCTAACAGATGTATATATGTATTACATTACTTTTGTGACTAAAGGTATTAGATTACAGTAACTAATTACTTTGTAATCATATACTCCCAACAATGGTCATGATAGACATAAACAGAGGTAAAAAAGATTTCCCCATAATGACATATATTCTCTTCTAAGTCTCTTTTCATTGCTCTGACGCTTACATTATTATAGCAACCCATGTAGATACACTGGGTGACTGACTATATACTGTCTGAACAAACAGATCAGATTTAATCACTTGCAGAATTTCAGTGTGGACAGTCAGTTCTAAAGATCATATTTGAAACCCAGATCCAAATTATATTTTTGAGCACATTTTTGTATATTTGTCTGTTTAAGAACTACTTGTCCAATAAATGCAATTCATTCTATCCACAGAATCGCCTCCAAGATCGGATAGAAAACAACCAACTCCTGGTGGACACCAAGTACACTTTCCCCGTTCTCTTCCCCTACACCCCCTCAGCGCTCAGTCTGGAGACCATACACATCCCTGCATCCCTCAGCCTGGACTTCCTCACACGGGTCTGAGGTCTCAATCTCTCTGTTTCACTCTAAATACTACTGAGTCAGACCTGCGACCTGCAGAGAGAAGCTCAGGCCTACCGCAGATCTGCTGACCCACCTACTAACATCTCCATCTTATTATGGACAATCTCCCTGAACAACTTACTGTGGTGTCGAGACGCTGTAGTTTCAGTGTGTTCAGTGAGGGACCGAGTCAGGATGGCGCATGCATGGTGTACATAAGCTGTCTGCTTTTTGACTTTACTTGTATAACACTCAACTCTGGTTTTCTCAGGGGTCAATTTAATACAACCGGGTTAATACAAGCAAAGCCACAGGCCATTCTTGAGAGACAGAAAAAAAAGAAGTTAAAACACTATATTTGGACTGGGATGTCTTTCACTAATACTTATAATTACATAACTTCAATCTAAATGATTATATGAGGGGTTTGGGCTACTGATAAAACACTAATGCAGGACTTATGTGCCAGCACATTTATTTATCTGTATTAGTATGCACTGATTTGTGTATTTTATTCCCTTTTGCTTGTGTCGGAGCACACTCTCGTCTCATTCACAGTGATTTTTCTTTCCTTAGCAAAAGGAAGCAGAAGAAATCTCTGCATTGCAGGGAATCAGTCTTTCCAAACAGGCTCTTTTTACATTTTTTCTGTTCTTTTGGAGACACAAATTCAGAGACATTGGGATCTGAATTGGTCAGAGCCACCAAAGCAGGTCCGATATGCTCTTCTGATGGACAGTGGCAAGTTAAAGTATGTGGAGCAGAGGACGTCTGTTGTATGAGAGGAATTTGAGCTGGGATATTTCATAATCTTAACAAAAATCAAATGATTGCTGTTTGTTGGGGGAATATTGAATGTGCTGGAGGGGAAAGCATGTGCTAGTCAGATGAAGAAATGTATCACAAGTGCATCGAGGCTTGATATACACAGATTATTTATTTGGTGTGCAGGAAAGAAGACGTACTTAAAACTCCAGACAGTTTCATAAGAGCAAATGTCATATCATACTTTGTACTTTTGCACAGCTCTGTAAATGATTATGTGCAATCAAATAGCAATAACCACAAGCAATGTTTACTTTAAAAAAAAGAGAATAAGAAAAGAGAATAAAGAAAATTGTATAAAATCTTTTACAGTGGATTTTACCCCCCTTTTCTATGTTAAAACACAAAAATAACACTTGCTCTCTGGATATCTTTTCCTGGATTGAAATAGTTATTTGAATACCAATCAAGTAAGGACTGTGGATTTTCATAGTGGATTCATATGTGTGTGTATATATATATGAGTAATTTTACATTTGAAATTAATTTTGCAATGGGTTTTCATAGTATAATCCAGTTTGTTTTTGTGTGCCTTGAAAATGTAGTCCTGGTTTTAGGGTTGTCTTCATTTTTTACTGCTCTCTACTGACTATATTTGTAACTTAATATCTGGAGCACTAGCCAAGACTGTGTACTGCACAATTACAAAAACTGTTGCATTGAGACAACAAATATATTTTTCATAATTACTGATAATTTCACCTAGCTCTCACACATTTGAGGTAGAAAACATGTTTGCTGTGATTTTAATTTTATGTGAAAATCCAGCAGTTGGTATACAATTTTTCCCTGTATCACAGATCAAATTTTTGTATTACACTAAAATAGAAATGTTAGGTTCTAGAACGGATCTCACACTTACTATAGTAAGTCACACTAGAACTGTCACATATGCTATAATTTATTCAGCCTTCAGTTTATGCTATTAAAATGTAACTTGTTGCATTAAGAGTTTAACATTGATGAAATCAATCCACTAAAAGTAATAGTCCCTGACATAATAACTAAGATTAATAGTTGCTGCCTAAGGGGTAAAGAGGTGTTTTCAGCATGGCTGGAAAAGAAATACAGAAAGAGACAAATGCTTTAAATCTGCACAAAAACATATTAATACTAAATGGTTGCATCGATTCAAAATATATTCGGAAAGAAAAAGGAATCCACACATCTAGTCAAATTGTAAAACCAAAGAAACATGAGGCTTTCAGTCTAAGATCCTAGATCAAATACATTTTGCTTAAGAATTACAGAATCCATTGTGTGTCGAGCCCTGTATTGACCAATCAGAATCCAGGATGCTAAATAAATTGTATTATGTCCAATAATGTGTTTAATATGTGAAATAAATACTATTTAACACATTTGTAATTGTCCCCCAGAAGTGCATATCTGACAAATCAGATGAGGATTGAAACAGGAAGTGTGTAACAAAGGGAAATTATATGAAATTTGTTTTGATATTATTCTTTTGATTGCTGTAAATGTCAGGACAGGTGTCAAGATAATGAATCACATTCAAAGGCAGTCAAAATGTTACACTGTTGACCACCTTTGAATGTGATTTAGATCAAATATTTTTATTTTAATATATGTATATATATATATATATATATATATATATATATATATATATATACATACACACAGTTGTGCTCAAAAGTTTGCATACCCTGGCAGAAATTGTGAAATTTTGGCATTGATTTTGAAAATATGACTGATCATGCAAAAAATGTCTTTTAAAAAGACGGAAAAAGACGGTGTGGTTGTTTCAAGGAGCACAATACTTGTTGACCCCTCTCCAAACATAGCACTTATGGTTGTGACCATAAAGCTCTATTTTGGTCTCGTCACTCCAAATTACAGTGTGCCAGAAGCTGTGAGGCGTGTCAAGGTGTTGTCGGGCATATTGTAATTGGGCTTTTTTGTGGCATTTGTGCAGTAAAGGCTTCTTTCTGGCAGCTCGACCATGCAGCTCATTTTTTGTTCAAGTATCGTCGTATTGTGCTCCTTGAAACAACCACACCGTCTTTTTCCAGAGCAGCCTGTATTTCTCCTGGGGTTACCTGTGGGTTTTTCTTTGTATCCCAAACAATTCTTCTGGCAGTTGTGTCAGAAATCTTTCTTGGTCTACCTGACCTTGGCTTGGTATCAAGAGATCCCCGAATCTTCCACTTAAGTGATTGAACAGTACTGACTGGCATTTTCAAGGCTTTGGATATCTTTTTATATCCTTTTTCCATCTTTATAAGTTCCATTACCTTGTTACGCAGGTCTTTTGACAGTTCTTTTCTGCTCCCCATGGCTCAGTATTTAGCCTGCACAGTGCATCCACTTGAGCGCTAACAAACTCATTGACTATTTACACACAGACACTAACTGCAATTTAAAAAGCCACAGGTGTGGGAAATTAACCTTTAGTTGCCATTTAAACCTGTGTGTGTCACCTTGTGTGTCTGTAACAAGGCCAAACATTCAAGGGTATGTAAACTTTTGATCAGGGCCATTTGGGTGATTTATGTTATTATGATTTAAAAAGGAGCCAAACAACTATGTGATAATAAATGGCTTCAAATGATCACTATCCTTAAATAAAGACAGTTTTTTGCATGATCAGTCATATTTCCAAAATCAATGCCAAAATTTCCAATTTCTGCCAGGGTATGCAAACTTTTGAGCATAACTGTATGTATATATATATATATATATATATATATATATATATATATATATATATATATATATATATATATATATGGATACATTGTTTTAAATTAAACTCATCTTTTTATCTCTCTCTTTTGCTGCTTGTGACTTCCTCGACAGGATCTTGTGAATGTGGCTGTGCACTTTTTCCCAGACACACAAGCCCTGTGGTAACTGTCATAGGATGGCAAGACACACACCACTGTCATATTCTGGCTTGTCTGCTGAAACTCTGTTTGTGGTAACGTTTTCACAGGAAGCCATCGCGCTTTTTGTAACACAAACTCAATGCTCCTATAAGCATGGCTAAAGAAACAATCTTAAAGGGACAGTTCACCCAAAAATTAAAATTCTGTCATCATTTGCTCAGCCTGTTGTTGTTCCAGACCTATATGTTTATTCCGTGGAAAACAAAAGGAGATGTTAGGTAGTATGTTGAATGGAAAATGATGCAATGAAAGTGAATGATGACTCAGTCTAAGATTCCATGAAACAACAAAGGTGAGTATAAATGATGTCAGAATGTTAATTTTTTGGTGAACTCTACCTGTAAAATTTTCAAATAAACATTAACTAAACAACCAATACTTTTTTATGTTACAGCATACATGTTTATCTTAGCCAGGTCAATGCATTAGGGAAAGTCCATCCACAAACCAAAATGTTATACTCTCAGTTTTCATGACACCAACTTTTGTGACCACTTGTTCCTGTGTATTTCATGAAAACTTTCACTTTACTTGAGAATCATAATGAATTCAGCTGTTACAAAAACCACATCCATACAGACAAGTCATCTTGTAACAGTCTATAATGCAGAATTTCTGAAAACAAAAAATGACAGCATATGATTTAAAAAAACTGTGCAGAATGTTTATTACAGTCATGTTTTATATATAGGACAAGCTACCCATTTTAAAGGGTTAGTACAAAAATTATATTTCTGTCATAATTGAATCACCCACCTCGAAAGGAGACATTCTCAAAGATGTACTGGTAATGTTTTCCATGCAATTACAACGAATAGGGACTGAAGTTATCAAACTTTAAAAAAACATGGTCTGTACAACTCATGCACTATACTCCTGGTTTTCTGAAGCCATACAATAGCTTTGTGTTAAGAAACAGATCAGTTTTTCCAGTTCACAGAACCAGTCTGAACTATTCATTCACAAATCGAACTGATCTGGTTCTCGAGATGTTATTGTAGAGCTAACATCTCTGTAGAGGTGATGATTTTTCTTGAAAAACGGTTTGAATTTCAGTCAGCTCTACATACAAATCAATCATATAACTTCAGAAGACTTGGAATATAGTGCGCTAGTCGTATGGACCACTTTTATGATACTTTTATAGTGCTTTTGCATCTTTTTAAGCTTGGAAACTCCAGTCCCCATTCAGTGTTATTGCATGGAAATAATAACCAGTACATTCTTCAAAATGTATCCTTCTGTTTTCAACGGAGAAAGAACCCTGATTGCACACATGTCTCAGAGATGTCTGTTTAAGAGCGTTTCATCTGGAAAGCATTATATTCTAATAAACTTCTTAAAAAGATCAGATTTACACACATTCTAAATCATAAACATCTCAAAGAGATCTGCAAAATGTCTTTTTGACATCATCAAAGAGGAAACTTCTTACAGACATATTGCAGATGAGCAAACAACCTAAAAAAATACATCTTTCAGAAGATGTAAACAACTCACATATCACATAGATGTGTGGGTGATGTAGGTGTGCTATCAGGGAAAGTCACGTGTTTGGACTTTTCACAACATGAATGTGAGTAAATGATGACAGTTTCATTTTTGGGTGAACTGTCCCTTTAAGTTGTTAAGTAAACGTAAGTAAAGTGTGAAATCCATTCGCCTCCTCGCGTTACAAAGGGCTTAAAACTCATGGATCCCGACCAACCAATGCTGTTTAGAGAAAGAAAGCATTTAGCATCGAATATAGACAAGCACTGTATGCAGAGAAACCGCTGAAGCTGTTGTGAGATGTTTATGTACGATAGGGGCCTACAGAGATAAAGTGTGGTTTCAGAGGGGAGGGGGGCCTCACCCTGCAACTCAAAGTGCTCATCATCGCATCTCTGCGACTGCGCGCCACGCCGATGATCTCCAGCCACGCGGGGACTTAACAAACTTCTCGGGTGATTGTAATTGCAACCAACTGAGGGAAAAGATGTCTCATCGTTTCTGTGAAAAACACTAATGACACAGATAAAACACGCGGAGAGAGCTCTTTCCCCTTTCCCCTCCGCGTTTTCTCGTTCTCACATGATCACAGTGTAGCTACACAGAGTGTTAACCGCAGTAATCGTCCAAGGGCGCATTCGCGAGCACATACGCTAGCAACCCTGAACCACCTCCTCCCACTGATGTTGCACCAGCTTTAACACTATAGACATGTATGCATTTGATAACACTTTTATGTAAAGTGACTTACAGTGCATTCAAGATATATAAGTTATCACTTCGTTTGCTCCCTGGGAATTTAACCCATGAGTTTAGTATAGCCCCATGCTCTACCAGTGTTTTGTCTTTCTCAAACTTTCTTTCATTTAATATTTGGTTAACTGTCCGTGATATAGCTGAAAAGCATTTAAAGGAATAGTTCACCCAAAATGAAAATGATCTCATCATTTACTCACCCTCATGCATCCCAGATGTGTCTGTCTTCTGCTGAACATAAACGAAGATTTTTAGAAAGATATTTCAGCTCTGTAGGTCCATAAAATGCAAGTGAATGGTGGCCAGAACTTTGAAGGTCCAAAAAGCATATAAAGGCAGCATAAATGTAATCAATATGACTCCAGTGGTTAAATATGTCTTCAGAAGTGATATAAGTCTGGGTGAGAAACAGATCAATTCCTATTTACTGTAAATCTTCACTCTCACTTTCACATTCTTCTTTCGTTTTTTGACGATTCGTATTCTTTGTGTATATTGCCACCTACTGGACAGGGAGGAGAAGTTTTATTAAAAAGGTGTGCTTTATGTGCTTTTTGGACCTCCAAAGTTTGCCCACCGTTCACTTGCATTGAATGGACTTACAGAGCTGAGATTTTCATATGAAAATCTTAATTTGTGTTTTGAAGAAGAAAGAAAGACACATCTGGGATGGCGTGAGGATGAGTAAATGATGAGAGAATTTTCATTTGTGGGTGAACTATCCCTTTAAGAGGCTGATTTTGAATTGATAAAGTAATGTTTATGTACAAGTTAAGCTCATTCCACAGCATTTGTGGCATGATATTGATTACCACCATAAATAATTTTTGACTGAATTTCAAGCCTCTTTTTTTTTTTTTTTTTTTTTAATCGCCATTACCGTGCAATGGAAGTGAAAGAGGCCAGTGCATAAACCTTAAAAATACACTCTTATTTTTCAAAACTATAGCCACAAGAGTCAAGATGTAAACATCATATGTGTTAACATGATATTAGTGTGATAAAATTGCTTACTAACCTCATTAGTGTAAAGTTATATCCAATATTAGAACTTCGTTGCCATTACGACACAACATTGGTAAACCCTTAAAGCGATTTTATCGCACTGAAATCACATAGACCCAAGATTTTGTTACCACGTATAATATTTACATCCGTGGATGTAAATATTATATTCCAACATTAGCAATTAGTTAAGCTGATGACAAATGCAAATTCATTTCAATCCCTGCTGGAAAAAAAGAACTTAAACCAGCCTAAACTGGTGTGCTGGACATAGTTGGTTTAAAAGTAATGTTCTCAGAACTTTGGCTAACATTCTCTAAAAGCTCTCACAATGTTATGAACAAACATTCACTCAGTAATGTTAATATAACATTCTTTCAACATTTTATGTCATTCATAAACATTCTCAAAACATTAGCATGGAAACGTTATTCATACATTGTTAGCTGAACTTTCTTTAAACGTTACTATATTGTACAAAAGAAGTCCACAGTTTTCAAACATTTCCAGAATGTTCCTATAACCAAGAAAAAATGTTCTTAAAAAAAAAAACAAAAAAAAAAACTGGATGTTTTGTACGTTCCCAGAACTTTCAAATAGCATTTTCATAACCTAATGGGAACAATAGGAAAACACTCAAGCCTGGTTTCCAGGTGAAAGTGCCCAAAACTTTGAGAGACCAGCAAAGTTTTTTCCTGCTAGAGTGAACCATTCATGATAGCACACTGATTTATTTTGGGATGATCAATGTTGCCTCCCACACCAAAGCCATTTATGTGGTTACTTAGCTGGTCAAAAAAGTTAATTATAAGCTTTCTCTTTCCTTCACCTTAGAATCACCATAGTCCTGCAGAGTCATACAGTGAAGAAACTGGTTTTACTAATGCACTATTATGATTTGCACTTTAAATGTTAAAATACTCAAAGGTTTATTTTGAGTCTTTATATGTCATTACAAAAGGAATCAATGTCCTCTGTAGATACAGGAACTCTGCAGGTCGACAGCTGAGTAACCACAACTTATCCAAAACACAATCATATAAGTTAAGTAATTTTTATTTGTATAAATAAGGTTTCTCTCAAGGTTATTTTTCTCCAGTAACCAACATCTTATGGAGTTTTGTGTTCCTTGACAGTCACCTTCAGCTTGCTCACAGAGGTTCTAAATACAATTATTATTTTATTATTTTATTTTTACACAATTTACAATCATATTTAATCAAACTACACTATGACCACTCTAAGACTTTATAAATATTACAGTTTCATTTATTGTTAATGCATGATTTTCTGTAAAGCTGTTTTGAAATTATGTGTGTTGTGAAAAGCGCTAAACAAATAAAAATTTCTTAACTTTTGCTGGCTAAACAGCATGAATACAATGCCAATATTAGTTATTTGTGTGCAATGCCGGTCATGGTTTAAGATGAGTAAACTAAGTAATTGTTAAGGCCAGTGTTTAAAAAAACTTTTTTTTTATGAACTGTTTGATTAATGACTAATGTCTTTGAAGTCCATCCTGGATTAATTGCAGAAGTTCACATAGATGCAATTGTTCTTTGTTAGTTGGCTGATGAAGGCTTTTGTTGGCAATTAAATGATAGTCTATGTATTCCATTTCAAGAGTGTTGTCCATCAATAGACAAAGGTGATGCAGGCAGAGATCAATGAGGTGCATCACAGTTCAAATGGCAGGTCATTTCGGTGAGGTTCAGTGGGGTCCATCCTAAATCCAAAGTTCAGGCAGTAGCATATGAAGTATCCGATGTTTACAGTTGGAGATGGCATCAGATCATCTTCTGAAGTCCATCGTAAAATACTGAAGTGATGTCTGGCTAGCACCAGCTGCATTTAGTCATCATCACTCGGAGACACATAGCAGTGGAATCCAACACCAAGTAGGAACGGAGCTGGATCTGGCAGGCTCTGGTAACCTCGGGATATGAAACCCAAGGTTGAGACATGGAAACAAATAGAATAATATTAGCGTAGATGCCATTCAATTTTATGCAGAGTTATAGATCATGATAGATGTTTCTGGTTCTGGCAGACCTAACTAAAGCAGCATAATTGTGAGTTGAAGGATAAATTAGAAAATAATCTACCTCCTTTTGTGGATTTTGATAGTCTAGGAACTATTAACAAGCCAGAATTTTGTGATCATAATGAACGTGATGGAATATAGCATGACAGAAGGTTACTTAAGTACTGTGGAGCTAGACCATTCAAAGCTTTGTATGTAGTTAACAGAATTTAAAAATTAATACAAAATTGAAAGGTAGCCAATGTAACGATGATAAAATGGAGCTAATATGATCATATTTCTTGGTTCTAGTCAGCACTCTGGCAGCTGCATTTTGAACCAATTTAAGTTTATTTATTGAACTTGCAGTACATCCTCCCAGTAATGCATTACAATAATCTAGTCTTGAGGTCATGAACGCAGGAATTAGTTTTTCAGCATCAGCAACAGAGAGCATGTGTCGTAACTTGGCAATATTTCTGAGGTGGAAGAATGCTGTTCTACATACATTGGAAATGTGATTTTCAAAGGACAGATTGGTATCAAATATAACACCCAAGTTCTTCGCTGTAGAAGACGACGTACAGTGTTGGGTGTAATGCATTACTAAGTAATTAATTACTGTAATTAAATTACTTTTTCTTTGAAAAAAGTAAAGTAAGGGATCACTCTTAATTTTTAAGTAATTTAATTACAGTTACTTCTGATGAACTTGTTTTAAATACTGTATAGACTATAGAACAATTCTATGTATAACAATAGTGAATTTAAAATTGAAATGTAATGTCTAATGTTAAAATGTATATTGTAAAATGTTTTCTAATTTAATGCAGCCCCCTTAAATTCTTTGACCAGTTCATTAATAATTTATTTGATTTTATATGATTTATTTGAAAGAATTAAAAGAAATATTTCATGTCTATCCTTGTATTTTTCATCTGGTCGAGGTTGATAAGGGTTTTCAGACAGAGTAATTAGTACAGTTATCTAATTACACTGTAGAAGATGTAATTAGTAGTTAGTAATTAATTACTTTTTTAAGAGTAACTTACCCAACACTGATGACATAACAGTACATCCGAGAGTCAAATGATATTTTAGCTGCTTATTTTTAGAGGCTTTTGATCCAATAATTAGCACCTCTGTTTTGTCGGAATTTAATAGAAGGAAATTTCTGGGTTTTTGTTGGGGGGTTTTTTAACAATTTTTACTGATTCCAAATCAAATTCCTCAAATCAACACAAACAGCACATGAAAACACGGAATCAACTTACATCAATATATAAAAAATCTGGGCTATGTCCCCATCCTCCAACTGGCATCACCAGCAAAAAGGTGTGTCTTTAAGGCCAAGCCTATACAATCTAGAGGGAGTCCAATAAAAACGATGCAGAATCTTAAATTGGCGTACCCTTGCATCCCTAGACATAGACTTGACATTTTTTTAAAAGCCTACCCCATTCTTCATCCTCCAGTACTAAATTCAAGTCTGTCTCCCATAACTTAAGGGATGTTAAAACCCCATCCCCTAGACTCTGAATTAGCCAGGAATAGCACGCTGAAGCCTCGTGACCCTTTCCAAAAGCAGCAAGTACCATCTAAAGAGTGTATGCCGCTTTAGGGGACTACGTACTACACCCAAAGGTGGTACAATGTAGATGGCGCAGCTGTAAGTACCTGAAGGATTGAGATCTGGGAATCCCAAACCGCTGTATAATCATTTCAAAGGATCTCAATGCTCCATTTTCATTCAGGTCACCCAGCATAGCAACTCCCTTCTCAAACCATTCTGTCCAGCAGAAAGGGGACTTGTTAATGCAGAATTTGGATTTAACCAAATACATGCGGCAACGTTCAGGTAAATGTCCGAATTGAACACCCAGGAAACTTTTGTCCACACTAAATGCATGTGTGAGATAATAGGATGTGTCTTTACTTCTACTGGCAGCTTGGTAGGAAGACTTTGCAATGGCAAGATAGGGGCAAGGACCTCCTGTTCAATAAAGAGCCAGGGAGGAGCTCTCTCAGTTGGAAGCGACCAGTGCGCCAAATATCTGAGACCAAAAGCATAATAGTAAAACAAAAATCTTGGGGAGACCTAACCCACCTTTGTCAGTTGATTCCAGATAAAGGATTAGCTATACTATCAAATTGTTTAAAATAAAACAGGGGAACTTCAATATTTTAACATCTAGCTGGATCAGTGAGATTGGACGGTAACTCTTACACTAGCTTGGATCTTTGTCCTTTTTAAGAATCAGAGTGATCCGGGCTTGTGTCATGGTTGGCGGAAGCTTTCCATTCTTTAATGATTCTGTATAAACTTCTAGCAAATGTGGAGCCAGTTCTGTAGCATAAGCCGTCTGGCCCCGGGGCCTTGCCTGTAGGCAAGGCCTTAATTACCTTGCCAAGCTCCTTCAAGGTTATCTCAGAATCAAGAGAATGTTTTTTGCTCTGTCATCAGTTTAGGGAGTTCTAATGGTTCCACAAAGTTTCTAATATCTTCATCAGCAGACGAAGACATGGAACTATAGAGATCAAGATAAAAGCATTCTTTCTCTTAAAAGCATTATTAATAACAATGGCTGAGGTAAATATTTGACCACCAGCAGATTTCACTGAGGGAATGGTAGAAAAGGACTCTCTCTGCTTTATATATCTAGCCAGAAATTTTCCTGCTTTGTCCCCTGACACAAAGTATGACTGTTTTGCCCTAAATAGCCAAAACTCCACCTTCTGCAACAAAATAGTGTTATATCTGTATTTCAATCGGGTCAATTCTCTGAGGCCATCAGACGACATTTGGCGCTTCAGCTTTGCCTCGGCACTTTTAATATTCCCTTCCAACTCCACAAGTTCTCGTGCTTTGGATTTTTTGATGAATGAGGCATACTGTATGATCCGACCCCTAAGAACCGCCTTAAGTGCCTCCCAAGCCATGCCCACAGAGGATACTGTGGACCAGTTAGTCTCCATATAAGCATTGATTTCGGCTTTTAACATTTGTTGAAATTCAGGATTTTGCAAAAGGGATACATTAACGTGTCAACTACATGATTTCTTTTTCTCCAAATGTGGCAACACCTCTAAACACACCAGGGCATGATCTGAGACTAAGATGTTTCCAATTGAGCAATCAACAACAGATGAAATGAGGGACTTAGATATATTAAAAATATTTATATTCTAGAATAAATCTTATGGACTGATGAAAAAATGTATAGTCCCTACCGGATGGGTTCAAAAGTCTCCAAATATCTGTAAGACCAAGATTTTTACACATCCTTTGAAGTGTCACTGTTGCTCTAGGGGGCTTACACACTTTTGCTTCACTATGATCAAGGACTGAGTCAATCAAAAAATTAAAGTCTCCTCCCAATATTATATCATGAGGGGTGCCAGCGGCTTGCAACATCCCTTCAAGATCTATAAAAAAGCCCTGATCATCAAAGTTATGTTGCAAAACATTGCAGGTAACCTCTGGGCCTAATGGTCATGACATGTACCAAGTTTCGTCCCAATCCCTCAAAGCATTGCGGAGATACAGCCTCAAGTTCAACTTTAGGTGTTCTTCGTCGAATTTATTGAAGCGCCATTCGAAAACGGTATGGTTTATCAAAATTCTGGGATTAAATTTTTGTTGTGAGTGCCTCTAGATGATGCAGGCCAAGTTTTGTGCAAATCGGACAAACAGTCTAGGAGGAGTTTGGAAAAAGTAGGTTTTCAAAACATTTAAAAATGGCAGAGAGGAAGTTTACTCAATCATGA
Source organism: Myxocyprinus asiaticus (assembly GCF_019703515.2). Classification (NCBI taxonomy): domain Eukaryota; kingdom Metazoa; phylum Chordata; class Actinopteri; order Cypriniformes; family Catostomidae; genus Myxocyprinus; species Myxocyprinus asiaticus. The sequence continues at coordinate 18,001,419 of NC_059381.1, read as the reverse complement.
CATAATTGGTATCATTGTTCTCGGCATGAACCATGGAATCTATCAAGACCAGTCTCATGACAGTAGGAAAAAGGAGTCAATAGCTATTAGCATTTTTAGAAATAGCATTATAATGTTTGACCACAAGGTGGCGCTGTCCCGACACTTTTTTTAGTCCCTTCAGAGCATGGTGCCAAAGACACATACCGAGTTTCGTAACGATATGCCAAGTCGTTCGTAAAATACAGCATTTTATGACTAAATTCAAAATGGCCGACATTCAAAATGGTCGACATAGGAATTGTTCATATCGTTGGACTCGCTATACCCCACTGAATCTAAAGAGACCAATTTGATGATTTTATGACAAACTGTTCAGACGTTCTAAGCAAAAATGTGCTTTTTTCATATCTCGTGACCACTAGGTGGTACTGTTCTGAAACTGAGCAGGCACCTTCGAGTCATGGTGCCTATGACAAATAATAAGTTTGGTGTGATTATGCTAAAGTGTTATGGAGATATACCCTCACATCCATTTTGGCGTGCTCTTCGTCGAATTCGTTTAAGCGCCATTCGAAAATGGTATGGTTTATTAAAATTCTGTGAATTGCTTTTTGTCTTGAGTGCCTCTAGATGATGCAGGCCTATTTTCGTGCAAATCGGACAAACGGCCTAGAACGAGTTCGAAAAAGTATGTTTTTCAGAAAATTCAAAATGGCGGAAAATGACGTCATAGGGTGGAATCGAATCGTCTTGAGCCAAGGAATCAGAGGAAAATATTTTGTTTCTAGGAATCACGGATCAAAAGTTATTAACATAAACATGAGTGCAAATTTGGGCAGTTGGTGGCGCTAGAGGGTTTGAGGTAGAGACGCCAAATTTACTGTGGTAACACATCCGACTGTCCTCTATCTGTGTACCATATTTCATAACTTTCCCACAAGCGGTTCTATGGGCTGCCACAGACTCAAGAGTGGAAGAAGAAGAAGAAGAAGCGGAAGAATAATAATAAGAAGAAAACTAACGAAAACAATAGGGGTCTTTCGCCCCTTTGGGGCTTGACCCCTAAATAGCAAAGTGCGCAGAGCTCGCCGTTCACACGTCTGACCCTCGCATGGCGCCACAGAAAGCACTAATTATCACTGGGTTTAAAAAATGTATAAAGTTGGGTATCGTCGGCATAACAGTGGAAACTTATTCCATGATTTCTGATAATATCTTCCAGTGGAAGCATGTACAAGAGAAAAGCAGAGGCCCTAAAACTGATCCCTGTGACACTCCATACTTAACTTTTGTTTATAACTCACAACACAAGCAGCAGACTAAATAGTGTAGACTATTATTACTGTACCCTATTATTAAAGATGAAGTGTGTCATTTCTGCACCACTAGCATCGCCCAAACCGAATTGCAAAAGTAATCACTGATTTCAAACAGTTTGCAGAAAACTCCCTCTTTCTTCCATTGGTTGTACAAACAGATACTGTAGTCCCGCCCAAACTCACACTATTGGTCGAGCAAATGTTCAGATATCGGGCTAAATAAGCCGCTCAAACAAACAGAGAAATGTTTTGATAACTCCACAGTGTTACATTTTTATGTACGTTTAACCTACAAATGTCTTACTTATAGTTCACTCTACATATGACATTGGGGAAAAAATACACGTGTGTCAAGACAATCAGAATGTGTATAAAAATCCAGTTTATGGAAATATGGTATGAACCAAAATGACCCTTTATATCAGGGGTCGCTTTCCAGCATTGGCATGCGGAGAGGTAATCACTGGCATGCCAGCAACGGCGAGAGAGAAGTAGACTATTTTATTTATATAAATTCCGCACCTGCATTCCAATCTACATCTTGATATAATCCTTCCTCATGTGCAAGCGTGTTTTCATGAGCTGAATGGGAGTCTAAACAAAAAGTTAAAATGCGATGAGACTGCAGCATACCCAACAGACTCGTGCAGCGTGTGCAAGCCATTCGCACATCACGGGCCGGAAGCGCTTCACTTTCGGTTAATCGCGCGAGTAAACGCACCCGCTTTGCTTCGGTCAGGCTGCGCGGATGACAGCCTACATTCCGTGTTTCATTTGTTTCTTTTACCTTTCAGAACAACACGTGATGTAATAAGGAAAACACCACTATTAATCCTTGAGATTTCCAAACCAGCATACAGGTACACCCTCCTTAAACCATGGTCAAACTCAAAATTACATTAAACAAATAAAAGAGAAAACATAAACCCACATCATGCGGTTCAAAAATCGGAGTCTTTTCAAAATATAAATTAAACCTGGAAATGTAAGCACAGTGTAGTTCTAGCGGGAAGACTAGCAGCTGTACATCATCGCACCATTAGCTAGGTAACTCCTACCCAATCACATGTAAGTCAGTGCTTTATAAGTCTGGTCACAATCTATCACATTGCTGTTTCAGTGTGCTAACACGGCAACCTCCACCACCCCACCATCACCAGTTGAGTCCCGTCCTGCACGGGGGTAGGCTCCTCGCCCCTGCCTCCTAGGATATGATGGTTCCGAGTACAACTTCTTTGGACCGCCAGATGGGGCTTACACCAAAGAGAGACATTAAATTTCTGTTTTATATTCATCAAATAAATGTCATCTTAAATTTCATTCAAGTCTGTGAGTCTTCCTGATAGAAATAAAGGTTTAGGATTTTGCAGATGCAATTCGCCGAAAAAGGCTAAATAGTTGACGGCTTGTGATGCGCGAATGGCTTGCATGCGCAGCGTGAGTCTTATCACACTTTAATAGTGTTTATCCTCTCATTCAGCTGATGAAAACATGCTGGGTGATCATGAGGAAGGATTCCATCAAGATGTAGATTGGAATGCAGGTGCGAAAAACATCATATAAATAAAATAGCCTGCTCCTCTCTCGCTGTTGCTTGCGTACTAGTGATTACCCCTCTGCCTGATTTTGAAAAATGTATGACATTATATAAGAAATATTTAAGATTCCACACAATTTCATGATCAGTAATCAAATAAGCAAATTTGTGACATTAACTGTGTTAACTCATTTTGTACAAAAGGACAGGTTTTCTTTCACAAGATGCTCTGTGAAAATTCACATGCAGGATCATGATTATATCATAATCATTGGGTTTTGAACAAATTTTTCACTCAAACTGTTATGCTGATAATATAATTTGTAGTTAAAAATAAATGATTAAATTTTGAAAAATACAAAATAGAAACTTTTCACAAGCGGACTCATACTTCGGATTATCACACACATGCGCATGTTTTGTTTTTTGTTTTTTTATGGGGGGGGAGTGGACCTCAGCACAGCCATTGACCAGGAAAATAAATAATGGCACTCCATATCAAAAAGGTTGCCGACCCTGCTTTATATCGTGTTTTTCAACATCTCTGTCATTTTGTATTGGAAATTAATTCAATCTTGTCTATTCAGTAGTTCAAGTTGACATTATTCTGGCCTCATTTTTACATAAACACAATTACTTGAGGCGACAGGAAGTGGGTTGGAGTAGGTTACCACTTGTTTTTGTTTTTCAGATTGAAGGTACATGCTGAGAGAGGACTTTTTCATTTCATATTTACCTGCACTTTTTGCAAACAGTTTTGTAAGCAACATCTTATATTTGAAAGGCAAACAACAATGGCATACATGCTTCCTTACCTCCTTTATAATGCTGTTTTTATTTTGTTTTTATTTTCAAGATGAAAAATAATTTAGATTTTGAAAGCAGTGATTTTCATACACTAAACCAAATACATTTTTGTCTATACTGGTGAAATAATACTACTGTACATCATAGAACTGTATAGGTTATTGTTGTTGTTTAACCTTTCTTGATCATGTCTTTTTGTAAAATGGAGAAGAAATATCTACCTAGGCCTTATTTATTTTGTCTGCTTTTTTGGCCTCAATTTTGTCCCAAATCTCAAAATGTTCATATCTTAATTTAGTTTCAAACCACAGACTGTCTACTTTGCTCCCCCATGGTTTGATCTGATTTAAATGCTGACTGCTCTCTGCTACAGCTGTTACCAGACAACTTGTATGTGTTCTTTTTTAAGTTTACAAAATTTCAGTCTCTTAGTTACTTAGGTGCACCAGTAACGTTCAGTAAATTCAGTAGCATAATTACTTGATACATCTATTCCTAGAGATTTAAGGTTCTTTACGTAATTTTCCTATTTTGTTACTAATCATTTAAAATGGTTCAGTTAAAATCCAATTGCGTTCATATTTCTCTTTCAGTCACATGTGATATATATCCTCTCTCTCTCTCGCTGTGTGTGTCTCTCTCTTCCTCTCTCTCTCTCTCTCTCTCTCTCTCTCTCTCTCTCTCATGTGAAAGTACCACTGAGAGTTGAACTTTGAGCCATCAGTCTTGTCAGTAACTGTGTGAGTAATGCAAACGTGTGTCTTGGGTGATTTACGCTACACATTACTGGATGGGAGATGGCAGGGCTATTATGGATACTCTTTGTTTTTTGTCCATTCGTTCTGTCTGAAAGTGGCGATGATGGTAAGTAATCAGATATATATATATATATATATATATATTCCTTAATTCAACTGTAAGAATTGTAAAGTAGTGAAAAAATACTTTTTATTATTTTCCTTTATTTCCTTGTTAACAGAGTTTGGTCAGATTTGTGGCAAGTGCTCATAGTGTAATTGTGTGATAAAACTAATTCTAGTTAGATAACATGTAAACATAATCAAGAGATATGCCTTTGTGAAAGATTCATTTGTGAACATATATTTTTTCTAGACAATTTAGACTTGTTTTCACAAGTAGCTTACTCATTGAGGCAAACTAATATAAGGCTGCTGACCTTTAGTTCATTTAGATGTTTTTCCCCACTTGATTCATTGATAGATCTGCCAGATGGAGAGATTGTGACCTGTTCATCCAGTTTGACTTTGAGCCAGAACAATCTGACCTGTTCGCTGAATAACGAACATATTCGGGAGGTCACATCAGCAAGTCTTTGGTATAAAATGCATCGGTATTTTGGACCGACAAAATTCGATGAAACAAACTCATTGCTTTGTTTTGGTTAGACATATTTACTGTAAAGGGGTCTGTAAGTCATTTGTATAATTAAAAACAGTTCATAATGGTGTTTTTTTATTGTGCATTTGAAGCATTAACATTGATTGAATTACAAATGACAAACCTCCCCCCGATTTAGCATGACGAGAGAAGAAAAAAAATGTACAAATGCAACTCTAGGACCACAAGGCATCACTTTTCAGAACTTGGCCAATTTAGTGGCATATGAGCTCCAAGTAAACATAGGGGAGGAGAACATTAAAAAACCCATCAACCTGTATAAACTTGGCAAGTCATTTTTGCAATTATTTATTTTGCATACCACTTTTTGGTTATTTTTTATTTATTTTAAATGCAGTATGTCCATGTCTTTGTCCTTACAGTTAAAATTCCAGCGCCTGAAATCAAGAATGCAACTTATAGGGAAGACACAGAGGAAGGTGTCATATCAATTATGCACAGTCATGCCTTTGTTGAAAACCCTAAGTTCGAAGTGGAAATTTTGGGGGGCAAATTCGCAAACAAGGTAACACATTACCTCACGTGTAAATAAAGATAGTATCACTTAGAATCACTTTAACAGCACTTAACAACGGCAATGTCTTTTTTTTTCTTTTTTTTTTAAACAGTCCTATACTATTGAAAATCGGGATTTTACTATTAGCAGGGACATACTTGGTGGAGATGGGGTTTACTCTATCCGTGTTAGAGCAAAACCTGTAGGATTTTTCGACGGCGACTGGAGTGACTGGAGCTTGAGGGCCAATTTCACTATAAAAAGTGAGTGGATCCTTGACTGGAGCTCAGGTGTTTATTACTTGTAAAACACGAGAGGGTAAAACAGATGCCCATGGGATTATGAATGAAAGAGTTTAATGTTAGAGATTTTGGGCTAGCTGCAAGTTTGCACCAGTATTTTGGTACTAGTTTTAACATTTATTAACATGTCTGAATTGGGATGAAGATGTAAATAATAACATATGCTACTGCCACAGCAAGAAATCTTGAACCTCCAAAGGTCACTTACATCATTATCACCATCTTTGTTGTTCTGGTGTTCATCATTGGTTTCGCAGTCTTACGTTGGAGAACACAGTAAGTCTGTCTTTGCTTCATTTAAAACACTGACAAAAAGTCTCCTTTAGGATTTAGGGACAATTCTGTCATCATTTACTTACCCTCATTACATACCTGTGTGACTTTCCTCCGTGAAACTCAAATTGACATGTTTTAGGCTTTTGGGCTTGATTTTCGGGTCACCTTGGTATTTTTTTAACTAATGGTTTTCTCATCCAGAATAAAAGGTTACATCACACCAAACATCCCACACCCAAAGTCAACCCTCGCACAAATGCACAAAGCAAAGGAGGTAATTCAGGAGACTCTACATTTGTCATTTTGCTCATTCAATGGTTGTTCTGCTAGTTTAAACCATTGAAATATCCACTTGGATGGAAGTCCTCAATGCAACTTGTCAATAGCTTTTCATGAAAATGTTTGTCCTTTTCAGGGCCTTCCTTTCACTTTCAGTCCTGAGATATTCGGTGATGTCTTCATACACCGTGTGGATTACGTAGATGAAAAGCCATCTGCAGCAGAGGATGAGCACCGCTACAGTCAAGCGAGTTCTGCAAATTCTCGGCCTACATCAGAGTGTGAAATGAACACAAATGCAGATGAATGGCTTCCAAAAGAGCAGTCCCACTTGAAAATAAGATTGTTAGATGAGTCCGATTTTTCCAAGGAAAGAGAAAGTAGTTGCTCTCAGGCTCTAACAACCCCACAACGACAATGTAAGGATGAAGCCTATGTTACTATGTCGAGCCTCTTCAAAACACAATGAGGAGGTGAAGATGGTCTAGTTATGCTGCTTACATGATCAAGGTGTAACCAAGATTGTATTTGATGTTGAGAATTCAGAAACTTAAGGAGCCTGCAATATATGTTTGAGACGGCCCTCCTGATCATTTTGCTGTGTGATGATGAGTGTAAATAATGAAAGTAAATATAATGTAGCACTCATTCTGGCCAAAGATACTTGTTCTTTAGACAGATTTCAATTGCAATCAAGCATCATGCACAGTCCTCATTTTCGTTTTCATTCTGAATGTTTCAGAAAATACATCTGAATTAAGGGTGAATCAGACCAGCCTTTCAAGGAACTTTGCACAGACCACAGTGAGGAGGACAAATGCAAGAACTCAATGCCAGTTTCTACCACACCACTAAACCTAGTGTAGACAGCTAAATACAATGGTCAGACGTGGCCCCCAAAGATTCACACTTCTTAAGTCACATCTACTAACAGACCTCAAATAACTGCTGCTAGCCTCAATGTTTTCAGCCAGGCTTTTACCCATTAACTGTTTCATCTATAGGCTTAAATGGACCTGAGCAAAGCTGAGGGATTTCATGTTCTTCATACTGTATTCTGTTAACCTCGGCAGAATGTACAAAACAAAACTGATACATACAATTCCAGTGGCACTTTTTCTGTGATTAGGGAGGATTGCACTGTATATACACAAAGCAAATGTTCTCAATGTTAATTTTGTAATGCATTTAACTATATATAGCAATCTGAATACTATATTAAATAAACAAAATATTTCGACTATTATTTTCTTTTTTCTCATAATTAATTTACATTTAACACAAGTTATTGTAAGTGATTATAAATTATAGGTAACACTTTACAATAAGGCTGTATTCATTCATTGTATTTGTTAACTACATTAGTTAACATGAACAAACAATGAACAATAGTTTTATTTTCAACATATATTAACACATTTTGACATGTTAACATACAGTAGATAATGCATTATAAACTAACATCAACTAGCAATGAACAACTGTATTTTTCTAAATAAATATTAACCAAGATTAATAAATGCTGTAAAATATATTAATTGTTAGTTCATGATACCTAACGATTTACTAATGTCAACAACATTATGTATGTGACATTTTGTTTGATATTCTGTTCAGCAAAAAAGGGATGTTTCTTTTAACAGTAAAAAAAAAAAAAAATTATGTTAGCCACTATCACTTTTTTTGTAAAATGAAACAACATATTTCAAAGCATGCATAATTATGTGAGTCACAAGACTTCCAAAACAGCTTTTATCACAAACATGATTCAACAATGTGTTTGAACCTAAACAACTAATAACAAAAGTCATAAATTTTACACAGGATTATGAGTATTCAGGCTTCAACAGTATTTCCATTGTTCGGTGTACATAACCTTCCAACACATTCAGTGGTGTCACATTTACTATTTATCTAATTACAGCAGTTTTCTTTAAAACATTTTTATCATTATCAACCCGTTTAAAAGCATAATCACTCATAGCCTCCATGCATTCTTCATCATTAAAATAAAATACACATCGCTATCGATGGAGGCGCTGACTCCACTATAGTAGTTCCAAAATTCATCTTTTGTCACCTGTAAAAAAAAAAAAAGGAGAACTAATATTATAAAACAAACTGGTAACCCTGAAAGACGCTAAAGGCAAAACCCCAAGGGATAGGTCCAACCCAGAAAGACCCAGAGAGAAGATGGCATTCTGTGTGAATTAATAACAGCTATAAATTTGTATAGAGTTAGTGTTTCTCGTGTGGATCCAAGCAGGTGCAAAAGACAGCTTTCATTAGACAAAAGAGGATGCGTTCACTCAAGAATTAAAGTCTAGCAACAATACCACACCACCTGCTTTTCTTTGATAAGTGGCTGATTTTCGAAATAGAACAATACATGATTTTGTGCAGCTGCTTGTGTGCACTGAGAAACACTGTGTGGTATTAGTAATTAGCTGATTGTTTTGATTGTGTGAGGTAGATCCCAAAACCACAAAGTTAATAGTTGTTAGACATTCTTTTAAAGGTATAGTTCACCCAGAAATGAAAATTCTGTTGTCATCATCTTTTCACACTCATGTGGTTCCAAACCCACAAAACAAAAATAGGACATGTTAGGCAGAATGTTTGGTACAGCCAAAGTCAATTTCAATGGCCACGTCCCAAAGAGATTAAGAGAAAGTGGTTTTACACACAGATATCTCCCAGAGAACACGGATTAATGTGGTCATGTAAACACATTAGCGGCATTTTACAGGTTTCTGAAGAGCGCGCATGTGCATGAACAGACCAGATAACTAACATCATCGGATGGAGCCCAACAACAAGTCAACACAGTGAAAAGATTTCAACATTAAAGGACACACACTATAAACTAGGGCTGGCCGATATGTCTTAAATTACATCTCTATTTTTCAGCAAATTGAAGATATTCGATATATATCTCGATATTTATGTATTTGCTCTAAAATGGCTCAAGTGTTTGTTTTTTTTAACCAGAGGAACCATCATTTAATCCAAACCGCCACTGCAGCCAAGTAGATTCAATATTTTAAAGACATTAAATTAAAATATAATTAGTTTTTCATTAAATAAACACAAGGGAGAATGAAATTCAATCATTTTCATTGATATGCACTTTATATTGCATATAATTTACAATGATACATAGTAGCTTAATAAAAAGCATTATTTACCTTCAAATGTTTTTACTAATACATTTTTGTGAATGAACAAGGTGTGCAAAGCACATTGCATAACGCTAAAATATTACTGTGGGACACATCAGGTTTATTATTATAATATAATGCTCAATTATCATTATTATTCTGATTATTAGATTTGCGTTATACAAAAGTAATATATTTTTGTCCTGTTTACTTCACCTCCACCTGGGGCTTTTATTGACACCGAAAGTGCTGTCATATTTACTTCAACTTCAAAAGCTTTTATTTCAACACAGAAAAGGCCATGTGTATTTGACAGTTTACAATGTTCCGCATTTCCTGAAACTCTGTAATCTCCTCCTTTTCTGTTATACAGTGCCACGTTTGAAGATTTGTATAATATCTTGTAATGGTTACTAATGTTTGGAATTGCGCAAATGCTTCAACCTGCATAACTTTGATTTCACAATCAATGCAAGTGAACTGATCTGAGAGCGCTGCCATGCGCGTGCACACAGATCAGCATGTCACTGGTTTGTTCTGAATCACACACAGACCATATTTACCTGTATTTAAATCACAGCCTTTTGTGGATTAATAATCACATATGACCAACTCGCCATTTTGATGTTATTTTGATTGTGCAGCCCTGAAAGATCGGGAAATTAGTCTACTGATGCGCTCTTTATTAAAATTAATAGCCAAATGAAAGCACATTAAAATCATTGTGATATTCACGATATTGGTCAATTTTACATCGTCAGCAAAATTCTCAATTATATCGTTAATATTCGATATATCGCCTAGCCCTACTATAAACTATACCCATTAACACACATCAATGTAAAATATCGATGGTCGCTCATTTTCACCTATATGCGCTCATACACTGGGGAATCCCAGAGTTTTACGTAAGAGGAAAACCCCACTATTGCAGCGCAATTCTGCTGCAGGTTGCAATAGAAATAAGGAGACAAACATCAACAACTCTGGAATATCTGGAAATAAAGAAAAGCAATGGAGTATAAAATAGCGAAGTCTTCCATGGATGCCATGTTTGTTATTTACACAAGCGTTGCAGGGAAATTACATTGCTGTGGAGAAAACTGCTTACTGACCAAGCCATATGTAAACTGGAGTAAAGAGTATGCCGCTTATACCATGCATGTAAACTGGAATGCCACTTTCTCACAATAAGCCGCTTTTTGGTGTCCATGTTAACATTGCAACTTTTTTCATACATTGACTATGAAAAAAAGTTGCAATGAAAGTGGAAGGGTGCCAGTTCTTCATATTCTGCCTAACATCTCCTTTTGTGTTCCAAGGAAGAAAGAAAGTCATTCGGGTTTGGAACAAAATGAGTATATGGTAACAGAATACTCATGTTTGGGTGAACTATCCCTTTAAGACTTGACCCTGTCAAAACTGTGCCTGTTGTTTAGCATTGTACAAACCAAAAGGAAGTGATATAATAACAAGTAACATAGTGGGTAAAACAAAATACGATTATCTGATAGAGTATTATATTCTAATAGAGCACAATAGGCATAACAGAGCATAATAATTAAATGTTTTAATTAATATGCAAGAATACATGTGCTACGGAGTGGCATTTGCAATATTTGTTGGTACGAATAGGCTCTTAAACAGTGTAGCAACATATACGAGATCCTGAATTTGGCCATTTAGGAAAACCAAGTACAGAGTACAAATTAATAGATTTGACAGAGTCAAGACATCAGAATTTGTATTAGTGATGCTGATTCAATTCACAACTCTTGCTAAAGATGAGATGACACCTTTGTTCTTTACCCTAAAAAAGATGTTTCAGAAGGTTAGTCAAGCTTCCAAGCATTTTTCATCATTATTATAAAGTAGACGTCTGTGTCAATGGAGGCACTCACACCAGAGTAGTAATTCATAAACTCCTCTTTTGTGACCTGATGCATAAAGGCATATAGCATTATCAAAGAGAACATCACAGAACTGACTTATAACTGGTGCAATGGAATTGGTTGGACGCTTAAAACCAAAGCTGTAGAAATCAGACCTGTTATTCAAAAGAAGGTCTGTGTAATAATAAGATATTATTAATAACAGGTTATATATGCTTGACATTTGTTCAGTATTCTCATACCTTCCCATCCTTGTCATCTGGAGAGTCAAAACTGTCCAGGAATTTGCGGAATACTTGCTCTTCGCTCCATTCGCCATTCTGATATTTGGGGTGATTTTTGGCACTGTATACACCTCTCAGATCCTCAACTGTAATCACACCATCTCCTGTCTTATCCAGCTTTTTAAATGCCTGTAACACCACCTCCTTTCTAGCATTAGACATCGGTGGCTGCAATCACATGAATGCACATAATATTGTGAGCAAATTGCAGAAGTGCCACTGCACTAAAAACAATTCACTGCTTAATGTGATTACCCTTAGTGTGATAAGAAACTCGTCAAAGTCAATGACTCCACTGCCGTCCCTGTCAAATTGCTGAAAAAGTTTCATTGCCTCCTCTTTTTCAATGAGCACACCATAGTCATTCAGGCCTTTCAGAAATTCTTTCATGTCAAGTGTGCGACTGTTGTCATCGTCCATGATCCTGAAAGTCCTGAGAACATCACACTATCATCATATACAGTTGTGCTCAAAAGTTTGCATACCCTGGCAGAAATTGTGAAATTTTGGCATTGATTTTGAAAATATGACTGATCATGCAAAAAAAAAAAAAACAACTGTCTTTTATTTAAGGATAGTGATCATATGAAGCCATTTATTATCACATAGTTGTTTGGCTCCTTTTTAAATCATAATGATAACATAAATCACCCAAATGGCCCTGATCAAAAGTTTATGTACCCTTGAATGTTTGGCCTTGTTACAGACACACAAGGTGACGCACACAGGTTTAAATGGCAATTAAAGGTTAATTTCCCACACCTGTGGCTTTTTAAATTGCAATTTTTTGCATGATCCGTCATATTTTCAAAATCAGTGCCAAAATTTCACAATTTCTGCCAGTGTATGCAAACTTTTGAGCACAACTGTACCTGTACTCAAGGGTGGATCATGGTCCTGTTTCAACAGTCTCTTTTGTAACATCCAAATAACAAGAAATTAGGTTGTAAATATGCTAAATAAAATTGCAGTTGTGAGATATAATGTGTACCTGCCCAGTCCTTTGATTCCTGCTGATCCTCGTGCCAAACACTGCAGCCTCAGGCGCTCAATGGGGTCTGAACACTCTGCCAGTTTCTTTTTGGCATTGATTGCCATTTCTCGGTCATGCCGCGATGTCCCTGCCATGTTACTCGAATCTAAACTCGACAAGAATTATTTATTTATTAATTTACCTTTATCTAAAGCGACTTACAAACGAGGAACATAAGTGACGATCTCTGCAGTACCGCACTGCCATTCATCGATAGATGTAGCATACACTTAAGTAGAACTCTAAATTAAGATTTGTAAATGTTGACCATTGGCTACATGCATGTTAACAATGCAGTTAGGAACCGACATGCACTTATAGCACTCTTTATTGGCTGTTGTCCTGTGAACAAGACATCACGTTACAGTTAAGTCTTCACTTATCTGTAATGCTGCAATTGCACATACTTACTGAAGAAAGAAGTGCAAGAAAACAAGATGATTAATGTGCTGAATCCACCTGGATTTCCGTATCGTTGCTTCCCTGTCAAAGCGTTCCACCGTTTCCATAGCGACGAATGTTTCGCTTTGATTGGTCAGTACTGTTTCAGGTGTATTTAGAACGCACTGTTTAACCTTTCACTCTTGTTTGTTCACTTCAAAAGCCTTTCAACGATTACTGGTTGTTGTGTCACAAACAGGGCCACAAAAAATACAGCTACAATATATTTACACTCTTCAAAGTCTCTTCAATGGGTACTGCAGTGTTTTTGGATCGTTCCGCGGACAAACTATTGAAAAAAAATTTTTTCAAGAGCATTCAGTAGACAAAAAAACTCCAGACAATACGAGTTGTGGAAAATCAGATGTGATCTTGGAGCTTTATACCGTGCGTACCATTGAAGAAATGTCAATAAAGTAAAAATCAAAGATGGCGCTACCGTGAATAAGGTCTATGCCAGTGTTTCCCAACCACTATGCATACTAGTGTGCCGTGAAAGATTGTCAGGTGTGCTGTGAAAAATGATCAAATTCCACAAAATAAATAAATGCATGAAATAATAATAATAATTTCAGGGATCCAAACTTCTCACCTTTCGGAGAAATTCGCCGTTTTGAAACCATAATCGGACACTTTTGTGATTGTGAAGAGCAATGATTAATGTGCAAACGTGTCTGATATTTATACGTGTTAAGGGTTTTTCACATGACTCGCATCAGCGCTGCAGAATACATTGAAGTCTATGAAATGACGCCACTTTACACCAAAGTGTTTTCACACACGTTTTTGCTTCACCAATAATGTCTTTGAGAGTACTAAGCAACAAGAAATATTTAAAAACTGTCCAAATTTGTGAAGAGATATTGAATGTCTCATAATTTATTTTAATTAAATATTACTTTATCATTTCTGAATATCAGAGTCCCCAGTTATTGAACTCGCTGAAAACGCTTAGACATAAACGAGTCCTTTTATTAATTTCTGCTATCAAAGCAACTGAAAGCTTTTTTTCTCTCTTCCAAATATATGTTTTCAATGTTTATTGTGAACATCTCCCGCTTTTTTACGTGGCAAACTCATAACATCACCCCTCTGTGATGCTTTCAACAACTCTTGTCTTGTGGAGGGCAATGCGGCGCTTGACGCTGGCGTTGAACGGAGCGTTGACGCCTCGACTAAACTCATGTGAAATGCGCTTTACAATGACGAAATAACATTATTGAAACTCAAAGTTATTATTATTTGTCTATTATTGTGGTCTTTTCTGATAAAAGTCATGCTCAGCAGTTTAAATACTGTAGGAAAATGATACCGTAGATCTGCTTTGTGTTTATAATTCTTATACTGAAGTCAGTAGATTTGTAGCCATGCAAGTTTTAATAAAGGAGAAGGACATTATTGAAACTCACTATTATGAGACTATTATTGTTGTCTTTTTGGATGAAAAATAATGCTCAGAATGAAGACTATAGATCTGATTTGTCCTTTTAATTAATTAATTAATTAATTAATGCTTAAACACTATAAAACTCTTGGTAGATTTTGGTCATGAACGACTCAAAATGATTCACTGACTCACTCATAGCACATAAGATGCTCATTTGTCGCCACCTAGTGACATCTCCAGAAGGGGTCATTGAACTAATCAGTTAATAAAATTGAAAAAATTTGTGAAACAGAAACAAGCGTCACCAAAATACTCTTTATTTTGCAGCTAATTCTGCACAAGTGTAAATTTGAATAAACTTGAATCACTAAAATAGCTGGAACTGGTGCTTTTAGCTTATTCTTTAAAAAAAAAATATCCCTAGAAAATGTTTTTCATAGACCAGTGATTGTCTCACCTTTTTTGTCCCTCATGCATTTGCATCACTGTAATTTGTTGTGGCAAGCAAATCTGTTGTTTTTTCATTACCCATTTTGCGCTCTTGCCACTTGTGACCTCACACAGCATAGCCCTACCTATGTGACTTTTTTTTTTTTTTTTGCATAGCCGAATTTCAAAATTACAATTAAACACGCTACTAAGATGGACAGAAAACATGGACAAGTTCTTGAACAGGAAAAATATTTACAGTGGTTAGCCTATGTGGGATAGTGGTGTGCCGTAGAATTTTTTAGTCGTAAAAAGTGTGCTGTGGCAGAAAAAAGGTTGGGAAACACTGGTCTATGCTATGGTCCTAATAAAGTGCCAGACGTGTTCTTCTGCCGATGTAGCCCATCCACCTCAAGTTTCAACCTGTTGTGCATTCTGAGATGCTATTCTGCTCACTACAATTGTACAGAGTCAGTATCTGAGTTACCGTAGACTTTGTCAGCTCAAGCCATTCTGGCCATTCTCCGTTGACCTAGCTCTCTCATCAACAAGGCGTTCCTGTCCCCAAAACTGCTGCTCACTGGATGTTTTTGGCACCATTCTGAGTAAACCCTAGAGACTGTTGTGTGTGAAAATCCCAGGAGATCAGCAGTTACAGAAATACTCAAACCAGCCCGTCTGGCACCAACAATCATGCCACGGTCTAAATCATTGAGATCACATTTTTCCCCCATTCTGTTGATGTGAACATTAACTGAAGCTCCTGACCCATATCTGAATGATTTTATGCACTGCACTGCTTAAACACCATTGGCTGATTAGATAATTGCATTAATAAGGTAGGTGTACAGGTGTTCCAAATAAACTGCTCAGTTAGTGTAGATCGTTGAATATGTAATTACTGCTTATGTCTACTTTTGATATTTCAAAGTCTTTCTAATTGATTAAGGAGTCATATCTAATGTTTGTTAATAAACACAGCAGACTTTAGATGAGATAATGCATTTTTTTTTTTTTTTTTT
The DNA here is from genome assembly GCF_019703515.2 of Myxocyprinus asiaticus. Lineage (NCBI taxonomy): Eukaryota > Metazoa > Chordata > Actinopteri > Cypriniformes > Catostomidae > Myxocyprinus > Myxocyprinus asiaticus. The sequence continues at coordinate 17,985,353 of NC_059381.1, read as the reverse complement.
ACATGAACACCATTCATGGATCTTTTAATCCATAATTTAATGCTTCTAAGGTGTGTTTTAACTTAAAAATAAAAACAAAATTATATACAACAGGTAGTTCCGGTCCTCGAATCTGATTGGACGAGCGGCATTCTGGGACGCTCCACCAGAGATTATTTAGCAGAGACGGACCACTTCTATGGACCCTTTGCCCCTGCAAGGCAAACTTCAATAGCTGTGAATGGGAGACCATGCCAAATATAATTTTTGCTTATCCATTTGATTCAACATCAAAGGGAAAATGCCATTGTTACGTTTCCAAAACTTTCCAAATAATAATAATTAAAAAAAAGAGTGGTGGATAACAGCTGTGAGAAGAGAGATGGCAAATGTACAGTCACTTTCTCAGCATCTGTATTAACTCGTTTTTTAAAACTAATTTCAGGGTAATATAAAGTAAAATGTTATAAATTTACACGAAATAATTACGAAATTGCAAATATAAAAAAGTTATTTTCACATCATCACAGTCTGTGAAAAGAGTCCATTGAAATGAATGGGAGAAACTGGAACGCCCAACAACCAACAGATGTAGAAAAGAAAGTACCGCTTTTACAAGTAAAAGAGTTGATCACCTTTTAGATCCAGATATTGCCTGTCAGTCAGCTCTCGAACGTACATGCGCATTAGCTGAATCAGCCTGAAAAATAGCGCTTTTAGCGTAAGCTGAGCTAAAGAACCACAATTAATGATACCATCGTTGTCAGATTTTACTGCTGGTTTTAAATGTGTTCTTTGGTCGTAATTTTGACCAACTCTTTGGAGATTTCAGTCTTTTCCCCAATTCAAGTCGATCGGAGCTGTACTTTTATGCCGCTTGTTTACATAGTAAATAGCTGCTCAGCCTGCCCAGAAGCATTCAACAGATGGTTGCCAAGGTGACTGACTTGCCTTGAAAGGGATTGTTGCTTGTTGGCCGTGCTTCTCTGATTGGTGGAATCGTCATTAAACACGATTTTAAAACAATTAAGTTGAAGTAACGTGGACTGATGGCTTTAAAAAAGGCATATACCATCGATGAACAACCCCGTCCCGAAGTTCACGATAGGACGGTCTTTAATGGTTTATAAGGTTATCGTTGAAAATCAATTCGCCTTTGGAAAAAATGAATGGGATTTTTACTTCCGTGTTGCGCTCTATTTGTATCACTTCACTTTTCTGTGTTCGTGGAATTTTGGTTTGCATTTTAGTGATTTATTCAGTGACCATTTTTATAGCTCATATCTTTACAAATGAGCATCTTTTATGTTATGTACAAGTATTTAATCTGTATTCAGATTCAATGTATTCAATCTGACTCAGCTGATTAAAAAAAACGTCATTCACCAAAGAAACAATAGAAGTGAGCGAGAAAGATTTGTTAACTTAAAAGATTCATTCAAAAACACTGATTCATTTACAAACAAAACACTACTAGTTCAAAACAGAGTGTAGTGTAACAAAACAGTGTAGAGATCTCCACTTTCACCTTCTTGTTTTTGGCGATTTTCATTCTTTATGCATATCGCCACCTACTGGGCAGAGAGGAGAATTTTTAGTAAAAAAGGACTTCAATTTTGATCTGTTTCTCACCCACACATATCATATCACTTCTGAAGATATACATTTCACCACTGGAGTCACATGCATTGCTTTTATGCTGCCTTTATGTGCTTTTTAGATCTTCAAAATCCTGGCACCCATTCACTTGCCTACAGAGCTGAAATATTCTTCTAAAACTCTTGTTTGTGTTCAGCAGAAGAAAGACATTTACATCTGTGATGGCATGAGGGTGAGTTGAGAGAATTTGAATTTTTTGGTGAACTGTCTCTTTAAGTTGTTCCACGAATATGCAATATGAAATGACATTGGCTTCTGTACTTCTTTAATAAGAATACTAAAAACTAAGTTCCAGTTGGCCTTCATCAATACACTACTTGTTGACTGACCAAAACAAAAGATTACACCTCATTACCAACAAAGTTAATTTCCTCATAAATACACATCTTCAGTAAACCAAAAGGAATGAGCAAAAAAAAAAAAAAAAAAAAAAAAAAGCCCTTTTTTATTTTCAAGGGCTGCTTAGCATTTGTAGAGAGAATACAGTAGACAGTTTATTTTTACATGATATTTATAGTAGTGAAATTTAACATTACTTACATCTGCGACTGCACTTCCTTTAAAAAACAAGAATAAAACTTCTCGGCATATTCAATAGAATACCATGCAGTAATTTACATCAGATATATTAGATTATTCTATGTGTGTAACACAAGGAGAATTTCAAGTATTAGATCACCTGAAATTGTCAAAAATTGTCTTGCGCTTTATAATCATGTCTTCTAAGTGTTACGTAGTTGTTAAATATTCAATTGACAATTTTATACGCCACATATTTCTACAAGAAAACCACACTCTTGTATTAAATATGATTATGTATTCATGTAGGTGTGATTGGCATTAAGAATATGTCTTTAAGAGTTTAAAGATCTTTAAAACCTTCTCTAATCCAAATGGCATCAGACATTTTCAAACAAACAGAACATGTTTTTAAGTGTACATTACCAGCATCATGGATTTACCATTTTGAAAAGTGAAAAAATGTAACCGTGCAAAGTATAAATGGCCTGTCAAACATTCATTTCACATTATTTCCACTTAACTAAGGGTGATTTCACATATAGTACATTTTAAGTGAACCAAACCCAGTTCCGTTAAAGGGAACCAGCTGCAAATGACCTCAGTGCTTTTGGTGTTCACAATGTAAGTGGACTTAAAAGAGGACCCAGTTTCTTTTTTGGTCCTCTTCACATTATTGTGGTCTCAGACCCCTTGTTTTTCACACCACAGCTCCTTAATAACTCAGACCCCGTTGCAGCTAGGGCTGTTACGATTTTGAAAATTGGCAGACAGTATTTTTTCATAAATAATTGTGATTATTATGATATGCAATTGTCATACAAATTGTCATACTTCTTAAGGTTCACGTATGCTTATTACAGATAGGCCAACACCTTAAGTGGCAATTTATTGATATTTAACTTGAAATAATTTAAAATGGGGTTATGTGATTACTTTTAAGGCTTTAAAAAAATATATAATTTTTAATGAAAAATTATTGCACAGGGATAGAATTACATAAAAAGTAATATTTTATATGTTAAATCATTTATGAAACCCAGACAACACCGCCAATTATATTACATTATGCAATAGTAATAATGTATACTGTATTTCTGTCCTAAATTCTTCACTCTCTCACATTATGTTACCCTTATTTCACATGAAGGAAAACATTTGAAATTCTATGTGCATTTGAAAATATGTTTCTTTATCTATGATCTCGAGAGTAATGGAGCAAGCAAGCATCTCCTCCTGCATGTCTTTTAAATTGTGTGTAAATAAAATGAAAGGGAAACTATAAAAATCCTCACTTGTATTTTCGTGGGTGTTTGGTGTGAACCTCTGTAGACGGTATACCCATCAGAGCACTTTAAAGCGGTTCATCTTAAAGCAGCCAGTCCGTTCATTTTAGGTGCTCAAATAATACAAGAACAGAATATGAGACACAAAAACACATTATGGTAATCATGGTATGTCTATATTTGCTTAAAATTCCCATATGTGGACAGTAAATTGTGACTGGACTATGAAGTATTTAATGCAGCTATGTATGGCAAGCCACGAGATACTTATGTCATAAAACGCAAAGTGGAATGGTACCTCTTCGCTTTCACGTCGCACAAATCAATCAAACCACAAAAGCACCCACAAACGAACCGTAATCAGACCAGGTTCTTTTAGTGGGGTCTGAGACCACATGGGTTGTTCACATATACACGTTATACTGCTCTGAGAGCACTTGGAGTGCTCAAACAAACTAGATGTGAAAACACCCTAAGGTAACCCAACTTCATTGCAAAGAGTTGTGCGAGGTCGCTTAGTCAACAGAGTAACAGCCATGTGAAACAAGCAAATGAACAGGTGATGATTAACACTGTACCAAAGTCATAGAACCAATAAAGGGCTGATAATAATTCAAGATTACACATCCTCCATTCATGCACCTGGCAGTTAATTTTGGAATGGTGCCCTTCCCAGAACCCTTTTTTTTTTTTCTTTTTTTAAATATGAACAGTTCAGTTGTTCAATGTGTGCAAACCAAAAGACATAATAATACAGCTTTACTAACCAAGTTAAACATTTGTGAAAATAAATATTAGATTCATTCATAAAATACATGATACAAGAACAGTTTGTATGGATGGAATGTTAAAATGAGCTTCACTTCGAACGTGGTGACTCATTCGGCCCCGAGCTTATCAAGCACATTAAAGGAATAGTTAATCTAAAAACATTCTGTTGTCATTTACTCACCATCATTGTGCTTCAAACCCATATTGCTTTCTTTTTTTGTAGAACACGAAAAGATGTTTAGCAGTCTAACAGACTTAGTCACCGTTCACTTGAATTGATTGGAAAAAAGATGCGAGTGAGTGTCAGTCATTACATACTGCCTAACACCTCTTTTTGTGTTCCAAAGAAGAATGAAAGTCATAGGGAATTGGAACAACATGACTGAGTAAATAATGTCAGAATCTTCATTTTAGGGTGAACTATCCTTTTAACAAAAGAAGCAATCAATTAAAATAATAATAATAAAAAATTGAGATTTCTTTAAAGACAAAATTGCTTCTTTTCCAAAGACAATAATATTTGTCCCTTAAACTAATCATCTACAGGAAAGCCATAACACTTTAAAATGGTACATTTTAGAGTAATTTTAACTGCATTCGATCAGTGCAGTTTTACAGTCTCCCAAATGCTATGCCAGAGCATATAACAACTAATAATAATAATAACAATAACATACAAAAAACCTACATTATATTTTGTAAAACAGCCTATATGTAGACCTAAAAATAAAATCTCTATTCACACATACAACTAACACAAATTGGCCACAATCACGTCAATTCATATTTACTTGGCTGATTTAAATGCTCAGGTACATTTCAGTACCTGAACCCATCAGTAGTAAATGATGTAACAGTGTCTCAGGTCAACTCCTTCCAGTCTGTAGTACTCATTCAACTGTAAAACACCTTATGTTCAGTGCTCTGACTGTTCAACTTCACATTAACTTTGACTCATTTCTTGAAACAGAGTAAAGAAACAGTAGGCAAAGACATTTCCCTTTGTCATATGCAGCAGTTTGACTGCCTGGCACCTCAAAATGAATGTGCATGTGTGTTTTCTATGTGTCTGCATGCTTACGTTGTAATCAGGAAACATGCAAGTAACTACACTGCATTACAGGATACAGGAAGCAGAATATGTTTAAAATGAGAAGGTCAAATAGACCAAACCTGTTGAGTGTTTTTAGAGGTAAAATGCAGAATATTAGACAATTATTTTCTTGTAGAGACAGTGTTATTTGATTGAAAAGAATGAAAATGCTTCACCCTTTACTTTAAACATCATCAAAGATACGGCTTCGAGATGACGACATTGAGAGATACCTTCCACTGGCACGTCTGTGGGAGACAAAGATGAAAAGTGAGTGCATACAGTCCAGATGAACACAAATAAGCTTCATAACAATAAAACTTTCTCAATTTAACCTGCCACTGCCCGATTCCAAAGGGTCATCAGTTAGTGTTTCAGGGTTAAAGTCCAAGGGCTCAGCATCTTGTAGTAGCTCAATGCTGTCCCTCCCTGACTGGCTTCCACTACGAGAGTACTTGGCCTCTATTCCAGAAAAAAAAATAAAAAGGGAAAAATAAAGGATACAAATCCAGACAAAAGGATAAAAAAACTGGCTGTTTTTCCAGAAAGAACAGCCCTCAAATTTGACATTAAATGAATATTCCAGGTTCAATACAAGTTAAGCTCAATTGACAGCATTTGTGGCATAATGTTTCTTTTTTTAAATTTTTTTTTTATATATATATATATAAAGAAAAGAGGTTCCAGTGAGGCACTTACAATGGAAGTGAAAGGGGCCAATTTTAGAGGGTTTAAAAGGCAGAAATGTGAAGCTTATAATTTTTTTTAAAGCACTTATATTAATTCTTCTGTTAAAACTTCTGTATTATTTGAGCTATGAAGTTGTTTGACCTCTTCAACTCTGGGACATGTATGGGCTATTGCACGCAATTTTTCACATTACAGTTTTTCAAAAATTGGTCAAATTTTTTCAGAACCCCCACCCCCCAATAATAAAAAAAAAAGACTCCTGTTATTCACAAATTATACTGTATATGTTTACAATATTATGATGAATATGTGTTTTTGTCTTTTTTTTTTTTGTAAGCATGCAATTCTACTTCTGTTTACACCACCTACCTCCAAAAAGTCTTATTTTATTCCACTAAATGGCAGCAAGCACTAGAAAAATACATTTTTCCTCTCTCACCTTCCGTCACAAAATGCCAATCTGAAATGTAGGTAGCGCTCGCACACATTATAGCCCTCACAAATTTTGAAATGAAAAAAAGATGCAGTGAAAGTGAATGGTGATTGAGGCCAACATTCTGCCAATCATCTCCTTTCATAACCCATGGAAGAAAGAAAGTAATACTGGTTTGGAACAACATGAGGGTGAGTAAATGATGACAGAATTTTTTGGGTAAAATGTCCCTTGAAATACTTATTGGGTATTAAACATACGCCGGTTTGTGTTTGAATTCAGAGTTTCAGCATAGTTAGTTTCCTTCATCTCAGACATTGAGGCCTGGTTTCTAGAAGCAATATCATCTCGCTGAGCATAACGCTCTTTCCACTCCTGCAGAGAAAAACAGCAATGATTGGCTGATGCTAATAAGACACTAGTATGTTATTGGTATAAAAGACAGTTAAAGTTCTGTACAACTTCATAAATATACAGTTGTGACCAAAAATATTGGCAGCCTTGGTAAATATGAGAAAAGCCTGTGAAAAATATATCCTTATTGTTTGTCCTTTTGGTCTTTAATTCAAAATATTCACAAAAATCTATCCTCTAAAAGATATCAGACAATTCCAAACACAACAAGTTTTATCAAAAAACTAATATTTTTGTCAAATATATGTGTGACACAATTATTGGCACCCTTGTATTCAGTACTTCGTGCAACCTCCCTTTGCCACGATAACAGCTCTTAGACTTCTCTTATAATGCCTAATGAGGTTGGAGAACACATGGCAAGGTATCGGAGATCATTCCTCCATACAGAATCTCTTCAGATCCTTCAAATTTAGAGGTCCATGCTGGTGGACTCTCCTCTTCAGTTCACCCCACAGGTTTTCTATGGGGTTCAGGTCGGGGGACTGGGATGGCCATGGCAGAACCTTGATTTTGTGGTTAGTGAACCATTTTTGTGTTGATTTTTATGTGTTTTGGATCATTCTCCTGCTGGAATATCAAACCACAGCCCATTTTAAGCTTTCTGGCAGAGGCAATCAGGTTTTGATTTTTTTAACAGATGGTATTTGATAGAGTCCATGATGCCATGTATCCGAACAAGATGTCCAGGACCTCTGGCATAAAAACAGCCCAACAACGTTAAAGATCCACCACCATATTTAACTGTGGGCATTGGGTACTTTTCCATATGGCTACCTCTCTATGTACACCAAACTCATCTCTGGTGTTTGCTGCCAAAGAGCTCTATTTTTGTTTCATCTGACTTTAGAACCCAGTCCCATTTGAAGTTCCAGTAGTGTCTGGCAAATTGAAGACCTTTGTTGTTGGATGAGAGCAGAGGCTTTTTTCTTGAAACCCTCCCAAACATCTTGTGGTTATATAGGAGATGTCTGATTGTAGTTTTGGAGACTTTCTGACCCCAAGACCCAACTAATTCCTGTAATTATCCAGCTGTGATCCTTGGAGAATTTTTGACCACTCGAACCATCCTCCTCACTGTACGTGGAGACAATATAGGCACACGTCCTCTTTCAGACCAATTCGTAACATCTCCAGTTGATTGGCACTTCTTAATTATTGCCATGAAGGTGGAAATGGGTATTTTCAATGCTTTGGCTATTTTCCTATAGCCACTTCCCATTTTGTGAAGCTCAACAACCTTTTGCTGCACATCATAACTTTATTATTTGGTCTTACACATTGTGATGGATGACTAAGTGAATTTGGCCTGTGTGTTGCCTCATATTTATACTCATGTGAAACAGGAAGTCATGGCTGAACAATTTCATGTTCCTTGTCACTCAGGTGTACTAAAAAAAATTAAGTTATGAATGGGAATATACTTCAGATATATTTTACTCATAAGAATTTCTAGGGGTGCAAATAATTGTGGCAAACGTGTTTTGGAGAAAAATATTTAATTACGAGATTTTCCCCCCTTTCAATTAGTTTACTATACTTCATTAAAGGTTAGATTTTTGTGAATATTTTGAATGAAAGATCAAAAGGATAAACAAGACACATATTTTTCACAGCCGCCTTTGCTATTTACCAAGGGTGCCAATATTGTTGGCCAGCACTGTATATGATATAATCTTCAAAAAACACATTTGTAAACAATGATTTCCAAAATCCTTGTTTTCAGAAGATTATATCATATGCTGTAAATGTATAGGAGCCAACTGGTTGTAGTTCAAAAACAGGATGCTCACTCTTCGCCTGTTCTCCCCATCTTCTATTCTTTGACGTTTTCTTCTTTCTATGCAACAAACAACAGGATAAGTTAAATGCATGCATTTGATTAATTCTAGAGGATCATGTTCAATGCAAACACTGTTGTCACTGGTAGATAACCTCTGACGCATTGGGGTTTTTCACTTTCGCACAGTAAAACTTTAGCAATGAAAAAAAATTGATTCGTATGCAAATTAATGTTTATTCCTGTTTCATGACTAACCATAGCAACCACAGGAGATCTCACTACCTCATGTTTTTTTTTTTTTTTTTAAATACAGCAAACATAAATATGCGGTATGTGCTGAGGTTCATCATGCCAGCTCTGATATAAGCACAATCTTACATGATAAAGTTCCAACATTTTATTTAGACAACATTGTTTTGCATTTTGTCCTAAAATTTCTAAACAAATCACCTCTGCGGAGGAGCTCCCTGCCCTCATCAATCAGGTCAGAGGTAATTTCATTGTCTCCCATGAACTGCTGGAAGCCCAGGAGGTTCAGGCAACGTGTGCCGAGACTGGAAAGAAATGAGTCATACACAGAACCATACCATAAAATTTTTCTGTCTGATGATTCATAGAAAATATGAACACACACCTGAAATATGTAGCGATGCAGAGGATAACTATCAGCATTGGGTAATAGATGTAGAAGCCGTTAGCAATGAAGGACAGCACCCGCATCGAACCCATGATCTAAGACATTAGAAAATGTTAATTAAGGAGTTGTTGTGTTTAATTGTACTTAGATATATCGATAAAAAGGACTCTGGGGTGTTGAAGACCCTCTGAACAGCTGTATTGTACTATATTAGAATCTCACACATAAATAAACAAACAAACAAACAAACAAACACACCAGCAGTCATCAAAAAGTCAAAAAACTAATATTTTACATTCAGGGTTCCCATATATTTTGGTAAATTTCCATGACTTTCCAAGTCATTTGTGATTACTGCATAACTAGACAAAAAAAATATTTCCTTTTTTTTTTTTTTAAATTGACTATAAATTTCGAAGTATAGGTCTTTGTTGAACAATAATGGGCGTTTCCCAATCTGTTGGTGTTGTTAAACCATTATGGGCATTTCTAAACTATCCAATAAAACTAGGGAATCTCAAATGTAGTAATCACTGAGCGTTTCCAAACCAGGGTGGGCATTTTGCAACTATTTTATGAAAGCATGTAGTCTCAATGTAGTAGGCAAATTGTGTAAAGCGGTTGAAAAATGCCCATCACGGTTTGAAAACGCCCACTGATTGGAAAGCGCCCATTTTTGTTCTGCAGAGACACAAGTCACTAAATTTCCACGACTTTGCATGAAAATCCTATTAATTATCATGACTTTTCCAGGCCTGAAAATACCAATTTTAAACTTCTCTGATATTTCTATGACTGTGGGAACACTGTCAAGTTTCATAAAATAATAAAACTCACAGAGGTATATGCAGTTTGCTCCTTTGCCTGGTGAGATATGGCAGAATCCATGTGAATCAATCCCAGGAAGTTTAGACAAAGAGGGGGAGTCAAGCGGCAGAAAAGCCTAGCAAACAACACACAGAATTCTATGAATGATTTTTATTTGCATGGCTTTCTCAGAGGAAAATTAAGGGTAAAGTTTATGGACAAACAAAGTGTAAGAAGTATGAGTGACCCTAACAAACCAAGCACTGTGATTGAATTAACAAATACCAGTCTGTTTTCATACACTTAATACCACTATATGAGTTACATACATGCCGCTGAACTGAAGGCTGTAAGCGTCGGTTTGGTGATGTGAAGCTAGGTAGTAGTAGTTGAAGACTCGGATGCGGAACACAGTTGAGTAGACGCAGGTGCAGAGGAAAAAGATGGTGATGAAGCACGCCATCTACAGGCCAGAATGAAAATTTTAATGCCAGATCCACAAAACAGAGAGAGTGGTAAAATTACACATTGAACACAAATAACTGGATCCAATAAAGTGCAACAGAGGTGAATTTGTCAGTAAGTTCTTAGTTTTGGTGCATACCAGGGGTCAGCAACCTTTCTGACAATGCAGTTTAAAATTGACCTTGTTTTTAAATCACTTTTCCATATCAACAACCCCCTTTTCAAAACACATAGATCTTCTCACACTGTCTATTTAAATGGTTAAAAAAATATATAAATATATATATATATATATATATATATATATATATATATATATATATATATATATATATATATATATATATATATATATATATATATATATATATATATATATATATATTTTGATCAGACATTTTTAAAAAGTATCTATGCACCCATCACAGTAAAGGACTACACTAGTTGAAATTTAATAAAGTGACAGAAGACCATGAGAGAAAAACATTCCTCTGTGCATATAGTTTGGAATAGAATGGAGTAGAAAATACTCAGGCATGTGATTGGGAAAGGACAAAAAAGCAGGAAAATGTAACTAATGTAACCTAAAATACTTTTGCAGCATTTATTAACCTTGGTTAATGTTAATTTCAACATACAGTATACTTTTTGTTTATTTGATGATACCTAATGCATTTACTAATATTATTATGTGCTACCGATTATCTAATATTGCTGCACAGTTCAGTGTGTGAACTGTATATAAAAAAATAAAATAAAATAAAAATTGTATAGAAAAATAGGCCTATGAGAAATGTAAACCTAATATATTGTCCTAAAATATGACATCCACTCTTAATTTAAGCAATTTAACAGCCGGCATGTCATTGAAAAGTAGCCTACTTGAAGAACAGAGAAAAAAATAAAAATGTGGAAAAAAATAGGCATACTGTACAGAGCCACAAACGCCATTTACTACTTAGACCACACATTTTTGTTGAGTGAAATAAACATGTCAACGTGGTCCAGTGAAACACGGGACCTGATTCACCTGAGATGATTAATCAGTGCACCTGAAAAAGCCTGCTTGTCTAGAGCAGAAGCTGCAAACACACACATTCTGATACAGTAGCAACTTACAAGCCACCATTTCGGAAACCTGCTTTCAGCACGGAAAATTTTACTATGCCGTGTTTTGGTTGAAAAGTTTTTAAATCGAGAATGCACAGCACATTAGATATTACAATATTACAGACCACATGAGATATTACACCCCCCCAGATTAATCTGGAAGAATCACATCCCTGAATACTTTATTATTCCCTATAAGGGAAATTTCTTTGTTCCTATTAGAGATTTTCAGTCATGGATAAATTGACTCACCTCAATGTACAGGTAGTTATAATCTCTCTCAGCAAGCTGAATAAACACAGCAAAGAGCGAAAGAACGGGGCGAGTACTGAAAAAGGTGCATTCCGACCAAACCACAGCCACAGAAAAGAGAGCCAGAACCACAGCCAGCACACGGAAAAACCACTGTTTCAGCAAACACTCCCAGTACCACTCTGGTGAAGAAGAAAAAGACAATAAAAGCAGGGCAAAACCAACAAGACCAAAAAGATCATAGTTATTACCATATGTGCTAACATAATATCATTGATTGACTATAACTTTGATATTTGCTTAAAGGGGTCATGACATGAGGAATCAAATTGTCCTTAATCTTTTGACCTATAAGAGGTCATTGTTCTATAAAAAGATATTGTAAGTTTCAGAACTCAAAACGTTCTCCTCATTGCAAAAAGAGCTGCTAAAATGTCTTGTTCTCTACTTCCTCCACATTGTGATGTCACACTGTGGTCGACATTTGCAACCGACCGCCTCCACAACAACACATCATCGTCAGCTTGACCTTTAATCACTTCCATAGCCCCGCCCAGTAGCGTTGAGCAGTGAGATGGCAAGGAGAGAGAGCAGGTCAGTCAAGAGCAGAGAGCCAATCATAACAGCAGGCTTTTATTGTCAAGTCTTAAAGGAGAAGCAGCACCAAAACTGAGCATTTCTGACAGAGAGTCAGAATGAGGGTGGAAAATGATCATGTTTTACAAATATATGACTGGTTTTTTTTATGCAAACACTTTACTAACATTATAAGTGAAACTCAAGAAACATATTAAAATAATTTAAAACAAGGCTTGTCATGACCCTTTAAACATATCTGTCACCTACCTACTGTAGGCGTATAGATGTAGCGTCTGAACCAGCCTACAGGTTCTGGAGAAGCAAAGCTGTGAACAAACTGCCGAGAGGAGCTGGTTTCATTTTTGGCAACGTCCTCCAAGTGAAAAGCCTGTTCCAGCAAGATCTGCCATTGAACACGTGTGCGATTGTGTCTCTGAACAGCGTAGATCACCTGAGAAACCAGGTAAATGTTACACCAGGACACAATCCAGAATGTACAGAGAACAGACCTGAAGACTGGGTGGTGCTGTACCTGCTTGTGTAGTTTTGAAAGGCTTCTTTCAGAGGGGTATGTGTTTTGTTTATCATCAAAATCCTCGTAGTCATCAATGTTCCTTCCCATCTTTTCTTGATATTCAACAGGGCACTAAAAAAATAGCTGTAGACTTAGAGAAGCATGATTGTTGAATTTGCATAATTCATAAACATTCACCTCAAAGGCAGTTAGAGGCACATGATTGCCGTTGTCCTCTCACCTTTCGCAGAATAGTGTCTACATTCTTCCTCAAGGGATGGTTGTATTTGATTGACTCATTGATTTTTCTAACCTCCTAACATAGAAACCACAGACATAAAAAAAAAACATGTGAGAAATCTTGAAACCAGCCCATTAGGACTGCTGTGAGAATAATGTGAAAGTGTACAAATACACATGGCTTTCACCTCCATCACATCCTCCAGATTCTCCTCTGCATCCGCCTTCTCAGTCATGAGCTTGGCCACCTTGAAGTAAGTCTTGATGAGAAGGTGACCCTGGCGCGAGGCCTCCCAGTATGAGCGGGGGATCTCAACCAGGCCATAACCCAACAGCAACACTAAAAGAAACAGACCCCATGTGTTGGCCGCAGTGATACCGATGGTCTGCAGCTCATACCTGGTGGAATGGTACCCTGTTAGCGCTTAAAGGGATAGTTCACCCTAAAATGAAAATTATGTCATCATTTAGTCACAGTCATGCTGTTCAAAACCCATATGGCTTTCTTGCTTCCGTCGAACAAAAAATTAGACATTAAGCAGAATGGCATTCTCAGTCACCATACGCTTTCATTGTATGGAACAAAGACACAATGAAAGTCATTGGTGACTGAGGCTGTAAGTCCCTTACATTCAACCAAACATCACCTTGTGTGTTCCACAGAAGAAAAAAAAAGTCATGAAGGTTTGGAACAACATTTCAAGACTGGTATACAGACCAGGAAAGGTGCCACTGAGGATGCACAGCTACATAAATGAGAAGCGAGCCAAAGATGAAAAGGTATGTGCCATAATAGATGGCATTCTCAATGAGGGCTGTCTTGATTTTCCCCATGATGGAAAAACCCCCAGAGCGAGCATAGGACTGCATGAATGGCAGGAGAAGCCTAGGAAGATAAAAAAAAAATAAAAACACCATTCTCACATGCATTACATATATGAGCAGGTATGATAAAGCTTAGTTATGTGTGTGTGTTTATATGAGCATTTTTTTAAAATACACATTAGACTGGCTCATGTAATAACAGTAACATATAATTAACTTGATTTAAGAAGCCATTATCAAGTCAGAAAGGGCAAAGCTTTCTCACCAAGTAAGACACTGTGAGGTCCAGTACACAACCCTCCAGAACACTGGCATGATGCCATTTGGAATGTAACTCCATGGTTTATAGCACACATGTGGGGTGCTTCAACAAAAAGGCAAAATATATGTTCACAAACATGCTAAATAACAGAGAGCCTACACTATGTACAGTTGTGCTCAAAAGTTTGCATACCCTTGGAGAATTGGTAATATATGTACCATTTTAAAGGAAACATGAGTGAGCAGGCAAAACACATTTCTTTTATTTCTTATGGGATTCATATTCAACTGTAGGTTATAACAGAATGGCACAATCATAAAACAAAATGTGGCAACAATGAAAAAAATGAAATGACCCCTGTTCAAAAGTCTGCATACCCTTAGATCTTAATACTGTGTATTGCCCCCTTTAGCATCAATGACAGCGTGCAGTCTTTTGTAATAGTTGTCTATGAGGCCCCAAATTCTTGCAGGTGGTATAGCTGCCCATTCGTCTTGGCAAAATGCCTCCAGGTCATGCAAAGTCTTTGGTCGTCTTGCATGAACCGCGAGTTTGAGATCTCCCCAGAGTGGCTCGATGATATTAAGGTCAGGAGACTGTAATGGCCGCTCCAGGACCTTCACCTTTTTCTGCTGTAACCACTGGAGGGTCAACTTGGCCTTGTGCTTAGGGTCACTGTCATGCTGGAAAGTCCAAGAGCATCCCATGCACAGCTTTCGTGCAGAAGAATGCAAATTGTCTGCTAGTATTTTCTGAAAATATGCTGCATTCATCTTGCCATCAATTTTCACAAGATTCCCCGTGCCTTTAGAGCTCACATACCCCCCAAAACATCAGTGAGCCACCACCATGCTTCACTGTGGGGATGGTATTCTTTTCACTATAGGCCTTGTTGACCCCTCTCCAAACATAACGCTTATGGTTGTGACCATAAAGCTCTATTTTGGTCTCGTCACTCCAAATTACAGTGTACCAGAAGCTGCGAGGCGTGTCAAGGTGTTGTCGAGCATATTGTAACCGGGATTTTTTGTGGCATTGGCGCAGTACAGGCTTCTTTCTGGCAACTCGACCACGCAGCTAATTTTTGTTCAAGTATCGTCATATTGTGCTGCTTGAAACAACCACACCGTCTTTTACCAGAGCAGCCTGTATTTCTCCTGAGGTTACCTGTGGGTTTTTCTTGGTATCCTGAACAATTCTTCTGGCAGTTGTGGCTGAAATCTTTCTTGGTCTACCTGACCTTGGCTTGGTATCAAGAGATTCCTGAATTTTCCACTTCTTAATAAGTGATTGAACAGTACTGACTGGCATTTTCAAGACTTTGGATATCTTTTTATATCCTTTTCCATCTTTATAAAGTTCCATTACCTTGTTACGCAGGTCTTTTGACAGTTCTTTTCTGCTCCCCATGGCTCAGTATCTAGCCTGCTCAGTGCATCCACATGAGAGCTAACAAACTCATTGACTATTTACACACAGGCACTAATTGCAATTTAAAAAGCCACAGGTGTGGGAAATTAACCTTTAATTGCCATTTAAACCTGTGTGTGTCACCTTGTGTGTCTGTAACAAGGCCAAACATTCAAGGGTGTGTAAACTTTTGATCAGGGCCATTTGGGTGATTTCTGTTATCATTTTGATTTAAAAAGGAGCCAAACAACTATGTGATAATAAATGGCTTCATATGATCACTATCCTTAAAAAACATGATCCGTCATATTTTTAAAATCAATGCCAAAATTTCACAATTTCTGCCAGGGTATGCAAACTTTTGAGCACAACTGTATGTAATTCAGGATGGGCCTACTTGAATATTTGGATTATTGCCGTCCTGAATTTTTCTGTGAGTGCATCTTGAGTTCATCCTAAAACAGGAATGGATCAATTTGACAGACTTACCTTTTACTGGGTGATACAGAGGTATTTCCAGTTGTCTGGTTTGAAGTGACAGGGCTCACAGTGGGTGTCTGAGCATGTACTTCATGATCAATTATGCACTGTTTGTAGATTGTCTGAAAATCAATTGCACATGTTGTCTAAAATGTGCACCAAAAACTGCATTTGAAATGTAAAAGTATTGGACACTTAAAAGGATAGTCACCCAAAAATGAAAATGTTCTCATCATTTACTCACCCTCATGTTGTTCAAAACCTGTTTGGCTTTAATTCTTCTTTGAACATAAAAGATGATAAAGGGACAGTTCACCCCAAAATGAAAACTGTCTCATCATTTACCCTCATGTCATCCCAGATGGGTGTGACTTTCTTTCTTCTGCAGAACACAAACAAAGGTTTTTAGAAGAATATTTCAGCTCTGTAGGTCCATACAATGCAAGTTAATGGTAACCAAAAACTTTGAAGCCAAGTTGTCTGGGTTCAATGAGCACTGTTGACTGAGACAACTAAGGACTTTCCAGAAAATAAACATATGAACTTTCTCACAATTAACATTTCTTCCTGAGGCACTACACCCCACTGAGCAAAGATTGCGAATTGACCTACAGAGCCGAGATATTCTTCTAAAAATCTTCATTTGTGTTCAGCAGAAGAAGGAAAGTCATACACATCTGGGATGGCATGAGGGTGAGTAAATGATGAGAATTTTCCTTTTTGGGTGAACTATGCCTTTAAGTGTGGGAAAAGATTCAATGAAAGTGAATGGTGACTCAGGCAATCAATCCCTCCTACGTGTTCCATGAAAAAAAGCAAGTCATATGGGTTTGGGATGGCATAAGGCCGAGTAAATGATTACAGAATTTTCATTTTTAGGTGACCTATTCCTTTAAGAGGGGAGCCAAACTCACCGTGCTGACATCCAGGGGAAGAATGAAGACGATGAGAAAGCACAAATACCAAGCCAGCAGTGTGCCAAAAAGAACCATGCGCTGCTGCTTTCTGAAGTCGCCATAGCGATGCAGGAGGAACAGAGCCAGGAAAAAGACCCCCACAATCTCTATTCCCAGCGCTGCCCCACTCATAGTGCACCCAACACTCCTCTCACTCTCCCTGGGACTGATAGCACCTGCAAAATATATATCACTACTATAATTACAAAAGTAATTTATATTATGTATTAAATTATTTATTAATAATAAATTATATAATAACTATATAATATAGTTTTTATTTACAATAAATAATAACTAAAATAATACATTAGGATAAAGCATACTATTGACCGTAATGTAAACGCAAAAGAGTATGTAAAAAGAGTGGGACAGAGTCCTAGGACAAAGGACAGCGAGGACAATTCATGGAACTAAGGATACTGACACACAAGATCTATTGTTTGTTGTCATTATATGAGCTAGTGAGCATTATCACGAGTCTGTAGGTACTTATTTAAGCCATTACACATGTTATGCATCTCAGAAAGACTCTTTTGTTTTTCCTCACTTGAGCATAACGAGGGGACCCAGCTATTTGCTCAGTAAAGTGCCAAAAGTGCATTTACATTAGGGTCAGTAGGATTCTGTTTTTCGAGCCCACAATCTGGCACATTCGTATTATTTTAGTTATTATATCTTGTAAATAAAAATTATTATATAAATTATAATCAATAATTAATTTAATAAATAATCTAAATTATATTACTATAAAATTAATTATAATAATATACATACATTATATATAATTTTAATTGTTATTGGTTTGTGTTATTTATATAACAGTAGTATTATTTAAAATATAATTTTTATATTATTATTATTATGCTCTTAATTCTTTCTTATTAATTTTCTGTTCTTTTTTAAATCATTAATTCTAACTCAAAACACAACATGCCACTAAGCTTACTACGCATGCAAACAAGCTAGTTCACTTGGCATATAAGCATACACATGATGGTTAACACACATCCCGAAGACATTGGTGCATATGCAATCCCAATTAAATACGATTGCTTTACGATTAAGCTTGCTTTCAAACAAACGAGCTGTCAGTCACAATATCCAGTTGATCATCTGACGACTTTCGGGCAGTGCCCATGTTTTGCTCCAAATCGTGAGATCACCTGAATTTGCCTTACCTAGTTCTGTCGCCGAGAAATATGTGATGCAGTACGATGATATCCTATTTCCTTTCTTCAGTACAGACAAACCTCGAGCATCGTGTAACAATATACCTGTACACAATCCACATTTGACTGATTTCCAGAAAATCACACGTCACTCGTCTGACGACGTTTAATGGGCGGCGATCTAGTTTCTTCTTCTTGAGTGTCAATGACTGGCCATAGGTACATATCGCCAACTACCGTACAAAAGTGCAAATAACCTTCGTACTAAACACTTCTTTGAGATTGTGCCTTGTAGAATATGCGCAATGCGTAAAGTTGCACGTGTAGAAATGAAATATGGATATCGCTGTACCACTTTTTGAGATAAGAATTTTATGTACTATTGTAACATGAGCGCTCATTATCAACAGAGAAAGTTTAGCAGAGACCGACCACTGGTATTAAAATGAATAGGAGAACGGCCAACGAATGTTAAAAAGGAAGTCCCGCTTTACATGTAAAATAGCCAATTACCTTTTAGATAAAGACATCGCCTTACAGTGACTCGAGAACAAGAACGCGCATAAACTGGACCAGCCTGAAAAATAGCATCTTTTTAGAGTGATCTGAGCTAAAGAAGCACAATTTATGATACAGTTGTTGTTAGATTTTACTACTGCTTTTAAATATGTTCTTTGATCGTAAACCCCATTCATGTCGATAGGAGCTGTACTTATATGCCGCTTGTTTACATAGAAAATAGCTGCACAGTATACCCGCGAGCGTTCCAAAGATGGCCCCCGAGTGGGCTGACTTGCCTTAAAAGATACTTGTTGTGAACTTGTTTATTCTACTTGATAAGCGTTTTATTAGTGGCCAATGCAATTCATTGAACCTTTTCCAAAATTATATGATTACATCTCTGTCGGTGTTGGGCATGAAAAAAAAAAAAACCGCACACACACACAAATCACAGAAAAAAAATTTATTACCTGATTATTTATTGCTGATGACAGAATTAAGGAGGCGCACCGGGGGAAGTGCATACTTGCATACATATATAGCGGCGCCGTTTTGTGGCGTGTTCTGCATAACACGGCGGCCCATGCAGCCCCATTTCACCCAATGGCCAGTCCGCCACTGGTTTGAACTGAAACGGACACCAAAGAATGGTCTGTACACACTCGTTCATGAGGTGCGCATGCATGAACTCCTAAAAAGGAGATTTACTTGCTGGGGGAAAAGTGTGCTTTGGGCTTACGCTTGAATTGCTTCAAGATGGCACCAAGTATGGCTGCTGCGCTGCAAACTCTGACCCAATATTGCAGTTTTTTGTTTTGTCTACAATTATTGTGTTTTTCTTCTTGGATGTCATCTGCCTTATTGTCTACGATAGACAAACACTTTTGGACATTGGTTCTTCAATACCACACCGAAAACCGGACTTTAAATTCCTCAATGCAGAGCCGCTGTTTTCATACATAACAGCAGAGCCCTTTGTCTGGGCTGCCCAGCCGCGGAAACGTAGCCGGAAAAGGGGAAGGAGAACCGGCGTTCTCATCAGACTAAGACGTAGCACAAATCGACCCCCACTACCCAGCATTCTACTGGCAAATGTTCAGTATCTCGACAACAAGCTCTGCAAGCTGAGAGTGTGGATCTCTTTCCAACGAGAGACGAGGGACTGCTGCATTATCTGCCTTACAGAAACTTGGATGTCTGTGGAGATTCCAGACTCAGCCATCGAACCCGTGGGTGCACCGAGCGGACAGAGTGAAAGACTTCTCAGGTAAAAGCAGATGAGGTGTGAAAATCCTGGTGTGATCAGAGGAACGTACATTCTGTCAAGTCTTTCTGCTCTCCTGATCTGGAATTTCTCATGCTTCTGTGTCGACCATTCTGGCTACTGAGGGAATTCACAGCGGTCTTATCACAGCTGTGTACATCCCCCCACAAGCCGACACAGACCAGGCACTCAAGGAACTTTATGTGAGCAGGAAACTGCGCACCCTGAGGCTGCATTCGTTGTGATCGGGGACTTTAACAAAGCCAACTTCAAGTCAATCACACTGAAATACTTCCAACACATCAGTTGCAACACACGAGGGGACCGGGTTTTGGACCATTGCTACTCTCCTTTCTGGGATGACTACAGATCCCTCCCCCATCCACCATTTGGCAAATCGGACCACTCGGGGGTCACGTGACACCATGCGAGAAGCAGACGTGTGAGCGGTTAGCTCTGCGCCCTTTGCTGGTTTTTTGATTATTTTCATGTTATAACCGGTGAGATTTGATACACCCAGTTACATATTTGCTCTTTGAGGTAAACATGGCAAAGAAGTCAAAATCCTCAGACTCTGGAGATAGTAGAAGACACTTACGTGTTGAAGCTGAGGCCTATGATGGGACTGCGAGCCGGGGACTCGATTTGGCGGCACGTCGGGAGATGAAATCCAGCGTCAACTGTCCAACATCTCGGTGATGCTGACGAAGATTGTTGCTGACTTGGAGGATCTCGCTGCAATACGTCAATCTATTACGGCGATGGAAACAAAATTCTATGAGTTGGTCACAAGAGTGACAGATGTTGAGAAACTAATCGATTGTCTGGAATCATCGGAAAGGGAATTATCCGCTAATCCACCTGCATCTAAAACAGACTTGGAATTTATTTTGGAAAAACTGGAAGATCTCGAAAATAGGAATCGAAAGAACAATTTTCGAATTGTTGGAATTCGTGAAGAGGGCAGAGATATGGTGAAAATCCTAGACGAGCTCTTCCCGAGTCTGCTCGACATAACAGGCCATAAGCTGGAAATCGAGCGAGCTCACAGAGTCCCGGTTCGCAGATCTGCTGAGGGAAACAGGCCCCGATCAATCCTGGCCAAATCTCTGAGATCATCCGATAAAGATCTTGTGTTGCGCCAGGCGAAGAGCAAAGGAAAGCTTCCTTGGAAGAATCACAATATTTTCTTGTTACCAAATTCAGCAAGAGAGAAATGCGATCGGTTCAAGGAATGTAAGAAACTCTTACATTAATGGAAGATCGCTTTTGCACTGATGTTTCCGGCCAAACTGAGAATAGACACCAAGGACGGCAGCAAAGTATTTTTATGCCCCAAAAAGGCACTGGCCTTCATACAAATTATGGGTGAGTAAACCATTGGGCGTTTCTTATGTAAGTGGACTGACTCGACTATCTAAGGAAGCTGGGCGTTATTTTTTGTTTCTTTCTGCGTTGGCTCCGCCTAGCGGCTGGTGTATGTTTTGTGGCATGACACTCCAAAAAACTTTTGCATTGACGGAAGATCACTTTTACACTGAAGTTCCCGGCCAGATTGAGAATGGACACTGTGGATGACCGCAAAATATCTACATGCTCACATAAAGGAAGTCTTTTATAAAGTTGACTGAGTAAGTCATGATGTATTTTTTTTTATGCGGCCTCTGGGTTAATTTGACTCTTGATCATCCGAGGAACCGGGATGCCTGTTTTGTTTCTTTATGTTCTGGCTCCGCCTAGCGGCTGGAGTTTGTTTTGTTGAATAATGCTCCTTCGGGTCAGCTGTGTATGAATCTGATCATTCTTTGTGCTTATGCCTCCTGTTGTCTCGAGTTTGTTTTGTGGAGTAATTTTAAAGGACATTAGAATGATTATGTCATATGCTGCACTCATAACAGCCAGCTCACTGAACAATTGTCTGTCTGTCCGAGGAAACTGAACGGCTTTATATCAGCTGGAGTTTGTTTTGTGGATGAACACACCTTCAAGACAGTTCTGTGAATGAATCTACATGTTCTTTGTGTTTATTCTGCCTGTTGGCTGGGGTCTGTTTTACAAAGTATTTTCAGTTATGTAATTTTGCCTCACAAAACCTTTGCAGCAGCACCGTACTTGAGCAATCCGATGGCAAAGTTGTCGCGGGGGTTCTCGCATGCGTACATGGACTCTTTGAGTTTAGAGGGATTGACGGCGGTTGGCGCTGTTGTGCGCGGGGTGTATGCGCACATTTTTCTTTTTTCTGTTTGTTTTGTTTGGGTGGAAGTTCGGGGTTTGATTGTCGCATTAATGGGGAATGTGGTCTGTATAATCTTGCTTTTGACACACAATTTTTTTTTAATTATATCAATATATCAGTTGTTAATATGAGTGGATTATCTCTCTCCACATGGAATGTCAATGGGTCGGGGCACCCCATAAAAAGAAGGAAGGTTATTTCTTTTCTCAAGCGTAAGAAATATGATATAGTCTTTCTTCAAGAAACGCATCTTTTCCCACAGGAAAATGAAAAATTTGGGAAGATATGGGGTGGGCATGTTTTCTTTAGTGCTGGCTCAAGTAAGAGTAGGGGAGTCATTATACTGATAAATAAACATCTGCAATTCAAATGTCTCAAACAGATTAAAGATAAATTAGGAAGAGTCATTATTTTTTTAGCAGACATTCAGGGGCAAAGGTTGATAAAGCTGATGATCAGGGCTTTTTTTATAGATCTTGAAGGGATGTTGCAAACCGCTGGCACCCCTCATGATATGATATTGGGAGGAGACTTTAATTTATTGATGGACTCAATCCTTGATCATAGTGAAGCAAAAATGTGTAAGCCCCTAGAGCAACAGTGACACTTCACAGGATGTGTAAAAATCTTGGTCTTGCAGATATCTGGTGACTTTTGAACCCATCTGGTTGGGACTACACATTTTTTTCATCAGTTCATAAGATTTATTCTAGAATAGATTTATATATATATATATATATATATATATATAAATCCCTCATTTCATCTGTTGTTGACTGCTCAATTGGAAACATCTTAGTCTCAGATCACGCCCTGGTGAGTTTAGAGATGTTGCCACATACAGAGAAAAAGAAATCATATAGTTGCCATTTTAATGTATCCCTTTTGCAAAATCCTGATTTCTAACAAATGTTAAAGACTGAAATCAATGTTTATATGGAGACCAACTGGTCCTCAGTATCCTCTGTGGGCGTGGCTTGGGAGGCACTTAAGGCAGTTCTTAGGGGTCGGATCATACAGTATGCCTCATTCATAAAAAAATCCAAAGCACGAGAACTCGTGGAGTTGTAAGGGAATATTAAAAGTGCCGAGGCAGAGCTGAAGCGCCTAATGTCATCTGATGGCCTCAGAGAATTAACCCGATTGAAATACAGATATAATACTATTTTGTCGCAGAAAGTAGAGTTTTGGTTGTTCAGGGCAAGACAGTCATACTTTGAGTTGGGGGATTAAGCAGGGAAGCTTCTGGCAAGATATATAAAACAGAGAGAGTCTTTTTCTACCATTCCCTCAGTGAAATCTGCTGGTGGTGAAATATTTACTTCAGCCATTGATAATAATAATGCTTTTAAAGAATTCTATCTTGATCTTTATAGTTCCACATCTTCGTCTACTGATGAAGATATTAGAAACTTTGTGGAACCATTAGAACTCCCTAAATTGACGACTGAGCAAAAAAACTCTCTTGATTCAGAGATAACCTTGGAGGAGCTTGACAAGGTAATTAAGGCCTTGTTTTCAGGCAAAGCTCCGGGGCCAGATAGTTTTGCCGCTGAATTTTTTAGATCTTATGCTGCAGAATTGGCTCCACTTTTGTTAGAAGTTTATACGGAATCATTAAAGAATGGAAAGATTCCGCCAACCATGACACAAGCCCGGATCAGTCTGATTCTTAAAAAGGACAAAGATCCAAGCGAGTGTAAGAGTTACCGTCCAATTTCCCTGATCCAGCTAGATCAGCTAAAATATTGTCAAATATTTTGGCTAATCGATTAAGTAAAGTTATGACATCTCTTATACATATAGATCAGGTGGGGTTTATTTGGGGCCGTAGCTCTTCAGATAATATTAGGCGTTTCATCAATATCATGTGGTCAGTGGCGAATGATCAGACTCTGGTCACTGCCATCTCACTTGATGCCGAAAAGGCATTTGATATGGTAGAATGGGATTAACTTTTTAAGATTTTGGAAATATATGGGTTTGGGAGTACATTTATTGGTTGGATTAAGTTACTTTATAGACACTCTGTAGCGGCGGTACAATCAAATGGATTAATTTCAGATTTTTTTACTTTGAATAGGGGCACTCGGCAGGGTTGCCCTCTTTCCCCATTATTATTCTGTCTTGCCCTGGAACCATTAGCAGCTGCGATAAGAAAGAAGGAGGATTTTCCAGGGGTGGTGGTGGGAGGTGTGGCGCATAAGCTTTTGCTTTTTGCAGATGATATTTTATTATTCGTCTCTGACCCTACTAGATCTATGCCTTGCCTCCACAGAATTATTAATTCCTTTTCTAAGTTTTCAGGATACAAAGTCAATCTGGGTTAAATATAGATTCTGCGTATATATATATGTTTTGCTGTTTCTTTCTAACAGATGAATCAATAAAAATGTTAATTGCAAAAAAAAAAAAAAAAAAATCGGACCACTCTTCCGTTCTCCTGCCCGCTTACAGGCAGAAACTGAAACAGGAAGCACCCGCCCTCAGAACGATCCAGTTCTGGTTGGTCCATTCAGATTCTATGCAACAAGACTATTTTGATCACGTGGACTGGGAGATGTTCCAATCCACCTCTGATGACGACATTGAGGTCTACACTTATACCGTTACGTGTTTCATCAGGAAGTGCATAGATGATTTAGTGCCGAATACGGATCTACCCTAACCAGAAACCGTGGATTAATAGCGATGTTCGTGTGGCACTTAATGCGTGGACCTCCGCTTTTAATTCCGGGAACACGGAGGAGCATAAACAAGCCAGTTATGCCCTCCGCAAAACTTTTAGAGCAGCTAAACGCCAGTACAGAGACAAGATTGAAGGACAGTTCAACACCTACTCTAGAAGCATGTGGCAGGGAATTAATATCATCACAGACTTCAAAGGGAATAAAAACTCCACCGTAAACACCGCTGCCTCTCTCCCGGATGAGCTTAATACTTTTTATGCTCGTTTCAATGGAAAAAACACCGCCCTCATGGAGAGAGCTCTCACGGCCGAAGCTACAGAGTTTAGTTCACTCTCCGTTTCTGTAGTGGACTTAAACCGATCCTTCCGACAGGTGAATATTCGTAAAGCCGCGGGTCCAGACGGCATTCCGGGCAGCGTCATCAGAGCGTGCGCGTACCAACTGACTGGTGTTTTTACGGACATTTTCAACCTTTCCCTCTCCTTGTCTGTGGTCCCCACATGCTTTAAAATGTCCACCATTGTGCCTGTACCAAAGCAACTCAAAATCACTTGCTTAAATGACTGGGGTCCTGTTGCTCTCACCCCCATCATCAGCAAATGCTTTGAGAGGCTAATCAGAGATTACATCTGCTCTGTGCTGCCTGCCTCACTGGACTCACTGCATTTTGCTTACCGCAACAACCGCTCCACTGATGATGCCATTGCGCTAACACTACACACTGCTCTCTCCCACCTGGAAAAAAGGAACACTTATATGAGAATGCTGTTTGTAGACTACAGCTCAGCATTCAACACCATAATGCCCTCCAAGCTTTATGTGAAACTCCAGGCTCTGGGTTTAAACAGCTTGCTGTGCAGCTGGATCCTGGACTTCCTGTCAAGCAGACGCCAGGTGGTTAGAATGGGCAGCAACATCTCCTCATCACTGACCCTCAACACTGGAGCCCCACAGGGCTATGTTCTCAGCCCATTCCTGTATTCGCTGTACACACATGACTGTGTGGCAACACATAGCTCCAATGCCATCATTAAGTTAGCTGATGATACAACGGTGGTAGGTCTGATCACTGACAATGATGAAACAGCCTACAGAGAGGAGGTGCACACTCTGACACGCTGGTGTCAGGAGCACAACCTCTCCCTCAACGTCAGTAAGACCAAGGAGCTTGTGGTGGACTTCAGGAGTAAAGACAGAGAACACAGCCCCATCACCATCAATGGAGCACCGGTGGAGAGAGTCAGCAGCTTCAGGTTCCTCGTTGTCCACATCACTGAGTAATTCACATGGTCCGTCCACACTGAGGCCATTGTGAAGAAGGCTCACCAGCGCCTCTTCTTTCTGAGATGGCTGAGGAAGTTTGGAATGAACCACCACATCCTCACACGGTTCTACACCAGCACTGTAGAGAGCATCCTGACTGGCTGCATCACTGCCTGGTAAGGTAACAGCACCGCCCTCAACCGCAAAGCCCTGCAAAGGGTGGTGCGAACTGCCAGACACCTCATCGGAGGTGAGCTTCCCTCCCTCCTGGACATCTATACCAGGCGGTGTGTGAAAAAACTTGGAGGATCATCAGAGACTCTAGCCACCCGAGCCATGGGATGCACTCATGTCTCATGTCTCATGTAGAGGAGGCACAGCCTGAAGCAACCCGTTCACCAGCGAAGTGGCGAGGCGGAGTGATGTTAATGATAATAAAAAAGAATAGGGGCCCTTAGCTTCTGGGGGCTCTAGTCAGTTGCCTAACTTTGCCTAGTGCTAAGTCCGCCCCTGCCAGAAACCGAACATAAACACCAAGAAACTGAAACCTGCTTAAGATGAATAATAGTTCAATGGGACAGAAACAATGCAACAGTTATTACATCTAATTTTTTACCTTGGACCTGTCCATGTTGTCATTATTTCTGTGAGAGAAACTTCACTGTGGGAACATGTGGCCATGGAACTTGTGTCACCCTCAGACATGTGTGGTGTTCGCTGATACGCGTGACTGTGCGACTGCTGAATGTCCCACGTAATTAAAAGAAATTGCACTGATCATGCAAACTATAACATAGCTACATGCAACACCACAAATTTAAATGTTTATCTGTTCTGCTGTTGCTAATAAAATAATAGTATAAATACATCTTAATTTACAGGCTAAATCAATGTGAATGTTTTCAAACATTACTTATTTATTTTTTTCCGCAAATCGTCCCACGGGCCGGAGATGACTCCTCCTTGACAAAAGTCAATCAAAATGGATTATGTGTGGGAGCACAGAAAGTATTTTTCCCCAAGAGCTGATGGTGTGAGTCTACACAACCCCTTTACTACGTGAAATTGCTTGTTAGGTGTTTTTTCACTCTAAATGTTCATTTTTTCCAACACCCACGGAGGTAAATTGGACCTGGCAGATGATATTCAGACAGCCATGACACACTGCACTTTTTCATAATACAAGCGTTTAATTGTTATACATGTAATTCTGCAATTTTTTTAGGTTTCAACTTGTTAATAATTTGTGTTAAAATGTGTAGTTGGCATGAAATTTCAAACAGGACAGCTCGTATTATTTTACATGCAAGTTCATAACATTAAAGGAAATTATTTGTACTTTTTAAAATTAATTTTTCACCCCACATTTTTAAGAGGCTTAAATGCGATTAAAATAGTTGTAAATACAATATAAAATAGAGGCTATTTGCACTAAGTGCAAATAGAGTTAGATGCTATTTGCATTCTAGTGCAGATAGTGGCAGATACTCTTACACCCCTGTTTAAATACTAACATACAGTACAGTGACATCACTGCAGCATTTTTAATGTGTTTATTCAACTTATTCGATTATTCGACTATTCTGCGATTATTGCAACGATTAATCATTAGCTCTTAACCGATTATTCAGCTTGTGCCCCAACTTATATTAAACGTGCTTACTAACAATAAAGAGGACAAAATCATCTTTTAAAAATACCTCTAAATGACATTCACTGAATTAAAGGGAAAAAAATATACACTTTTTATTAAGTTTAAAGTAAAGAAATTCACAGCAAAAAATCTTATTGTTATCAAATTGTCTAAAAATCCTTAAAACAAGATACATTTACTTAAGAAGCAACATATAAGATATTTAGACTTGCTTTAAAAGAATGTATCTTAAATATAAGTGTATTTTGTATATAAGTGTAAAAGTTTTTCACTTGGTTATACTTCTGCGAGTGCAGTAAAGACAAAATATACTTATATTCAAGATCTATTCTCTAAAAGCAAGTCTAAATATTTTATATGCTGCTTCTCAGGGGAATGCATATTTTTTAAAAGGATTTTTATATATTTAAAAATATTTGTATTTTTGTATTTCTCACCTTTCTGTTCAATTCAGTCCATCTTTAACTCATAAAAAACAAACTCTCTCTTATTAATAAAGCTGCGTATTGCCATTTTTCTTCACGATAAGAAATGCACAGTGACATATTATGATTCAATAAGTCACGAGCCATCATGTTATAATCTAGCTGCAGCAAGCGTGCGTGCTAGAGGGATGAGTGTCCCCGCGACAGAGTGTGCCTCAGCCGGTGCAGTTTCAATCTCTCCCTCATAGATCGGGACATTCGTGCGACTCATAGAAGAGGCGCTGACCACACAGAAAAATGCCAGTTTCGGAGTTTGTAGTTATTGACATGATCTGCTTCCGTATTATTTGAACTTTATTAAAGCTATAAGGTATTAAATCTAACTGCATTTAAGATGTAATGCCGGGGTGTTCGATCCTTTAAAGAGCTCCGGCTCCACTTATTCCATAACGAGAGTGCTTCTGTATTTACTTATTTGGTATTTTTGTATAATTCCCTCATACTTTGTGATCTACATCACCTGAAGCTGTTTGGAAAGTTTAGAGTGTGTCTAGAGAGTGAGCTGTGTAATTCTGTCAGGTGTATTCTGTTGATTCATGTCTTTTATTTTGAAATTCTAGTTCCTGTTTCATGTCATGTTTTCCTGTTTCCCTAGTCATGTGATTTCTGTTTTCCCTCCATGTTCATGTGTCATGTTTTCATTGGTTTATTGTTTAATTATCTTGTTATCAGTTCTGTTTGTTCATTGGTTTATGTTCTCCCATGTCTTATATTTAAGCCCTCATGTTTGCATTGTCTATTGGTCGAGTATTGAATGTTATCGGATGTGTTTGCCAAGCCATGGCCAAGCCATGGCCAAGCCATGGCCAAGCCTAGCCAAGCCTAGTCTGGTTATAGTCAAGTTTCATGTTATGATTGCTTCATGTTTGTAGTCAGGGTTAATGGTTTTCACGGTCTCTAAATAAACTGCACTTGGGTTCTTCATCTTCACGTCCTCGTCATCGTCATCATTGTCAGCAGTTCCAGCCAACATACGTTATAGAATACTCGACCACCCATGGACCCAGAGGTTTTGCTTCTGCGCTTACATCAGGGGAATCGTCCTCTGGAGGACTATGTTGAGGACTTCTGTGGTCTAGCCAGCCAGGTGGACTTTGATGAGGTTGCCCTCAAGGGTTGTTTTAGATTTGGACTGAATGAGTCCATTTCTTTTTTGATGCCTGGCGATCGCAGTTCCCTCAGCCTGGCTCAATATATCGACCTCGCCCTTCGATTCATCGGTTCCCCGTTCACTGTGGGGGAGGCGGATCCCGAGCCAGAGTTCCACGTCATGGCCGCCGCCGAGCCAGAGTTCCACGACATGGCCACCGCCGAGCCAGAGTTCCACGACATGGCCGCCGCCGAGCCAGAGTCCCGCGACGCCTCAGCCTGCTCCATGCCACGTCACAGCGACGCCTCAGCCTGCTCCATGCCACGTCACAGCGACGCCTCAGCCTGCTCCATGCCACGTCACAGCAACGCCTCAGCCTGCTCCATGCCAAGTCACAGCGACGCCTCAGCCTGCTCCATGCCAAGTCATAGCGACGCCTCAGCCTGCTCCATGCCACGTCACAGCGACGCCTCAGCCTGCTCCATGCCACGTCACAGCGACGCCTCAGCCTGCTCCATGCCACGTCACAGCGACGCTTCAGCCTGCTCCATGCCACGTCACAGCGACGCCTCAGCCTGCTCCATGCCACGTCACAGCGACGCCTCAGCCTGCTCCATGCCTCGTCACAGCGACGCCTCAGCCTGCTCCATGCCTCGTCACAGCGACGCCTCAGCCTGCTCCATGCCTCGTCACAGCAACGCCTCAGCCTGCTCCATGCCACGTCACAGCGACGCCTTAGCCTGCTCCATGCCTCGTCACAGCGACGCCTCAGCCTGCTCCATGCCACGTCACAGCGACGCCTCAGCCTGCTCCATGCCCCGTCACAGCGATGTCTCAGCCTGCTCCATGCCATGTCACAGCGACCCCTCAGCCTGCTCCATGCCATGTCACAGCCACACCTGAGCAGTGGGACCTGGAGATGGTTCCCACCCTTATACCCACCTTTAGTTCTCCTGAGCAGGCAAGGGGAACTTTCGGCCCTCCGATCTCGCCTGGACCCTCTGAGCCCTGGACTTCACTTTGGCCTGTCGGTCCCTTGACATTGCCTCAGCTCGGCGTTCCCTCGGCTCCACTACGGTCCTTCAGCCTGTCGGCTGTGCCGGGGTCCCTCGTCCCTCTGGCTCCTCCTTGGTCTGTCGGTCACCTGGCTCCGCTTTGGCTCTCCGATCCTCTGGCTGTGCCTCGTCCCTCCAATCTGTCAGCTTCACCGGGGACCTCCATCCCTATGGCTCCACCTTGGTCCTCAGTCCCACCGGCTCCACCTCAGTCTTTCGATCCCTCAGCTCCGCCTTGCTCCTTCGAGCCTCTAGCACCGCCTTGGTCCTCCCTGCCATCGGCTCCACCCTGGCCCTTCGTGTCTTCGGCTACTCTCCGGGCACCACATTCCAAGGCTCCGCCCCTCGAGCCTCTCATGGCTCCACCTTCCATGGCTCCACCCCTCGAGCCTCTCATGGCTTCACCTCCCACGGACTTTGCCCTGGTCCCATGCCCCTCGCCCTTTCTCGCCACGCCCCACGCCTCAAGACACCCCCCCCCGCTCCCTACAGAACTTTGAATTATGTCATGTATTACGTGTTTTATGTGTTGGGGTGTCAGGAGACACCCCTTAGTGGGGGGGATATGTCAGGTGTATTCTGTTGAATCATGTCTTTTATTTTGAAATTCTAGTTCCTGTTTCATGTCATGTGTTCCTGTTTCCCTAGTCATGTGATTTCTGTTTTCCCTCCACGTTCATGTGTCATGTTTTCATTGGTTTATTGTTTAATTATCTTGTTATCAGTTCTGTTTGTTCATTGGTTTATGTTCTCCCATGTCTTGTATTTAAGCCCTCATGTTTGCATTGTCTATTGGTCGAGTATTGAATGTTATCGGATGTGTTTGTCAAGCCAAGTCAAGTCAAGTCAAGTCTAGTCTGGTTATAGTCAAGTTTCATGTTATGATTGCTTCATGTTTGTAGTCAGGGTTAATGGTTTTCACAGTCTCTAAATAAACTGCACTTGGGTTCTTCATCTTCACGTCCTCGTCATCGTCATCATTATCAGCAGTTCCAGCCAACATACGTTACAAATTCTTCCTCTCCTCAATCAAACGCAAGCTGAAGTGCTGCTCTCCAGCGTCATCATTAGCGTTTCAAATTATCTCATGTTACAAATGAGATCAAACAACTATTCAACAACGAAGAGTTTTGTCGACAATTTTTTATTGTCGACGTTGACGATAACGTCGACTAATCATTTCAGCCCTAGTTTTACTACAGTAACCATAGTATCACCATGGATTTTTCTAGTAAAATCATAGTAACCACAAAATTAAACATGGTTACTATTAACAACATGTTACTATAGTAACACCATGGTTTGTACATCAGAACTATATAGTTTCCACCAAAACACATGGTTACTACAATATTACTACAGTAAAACAATGGCTAATTTTATCTGGATCAAATACTTCTCTCAACTCCCGACCTTCACTGTGACCAAATCACTGCCAGGAATCTCATTTATTTATTACTATAAGTAGTATTATAGAAGATATTAAGATAGCAGTGGGATTTGAACCCAGATCTCCAGCGTAACAACACATACACATACTGTCGTTACACCCAGAGCTACTACAGCCACACATGAGGGGCACAGTTTGTCATATAATCCTGTGTTTCCACCAGACTACTGAAGTGCAGATAGTCACTTAGTTATCCAAACTCTTAATCCACTAAATGCCTAACCCATTAACCAGTTTAATGTCTCTGCCCCATCGTGAAAAATTTGAATATGCCCGCCTTCATTTGATCAGTAGTTGACCCCAAATAAATCTGCCGTGGCTGTCTTGAGTTTGGTCCTCAAGACTGCAACAGAAGTCTGCCCCCCCCCCCCCCCCCCAACCCCTGTAGTTAGTTTAATTCATTGTCCTCCAGTCAAACCCATATCAGTTTAATTTTAACCAGCTTTGCTTTGCTTGTCTCCCTCGATCTCAGCGCCCGCTGCGTGTGTGAAAGAGGGAGCAAGAGTGCACACTTTTATTCAAGTGACTGTGAGAACAATGCACTTTTTGATAAAAACATAAAACAAGCAGGGTTGGAAGGGTTACTTTTTAAATGTAATCCATTAGAAATAGTTATTACTTAGTACAAATGTATCCGGTAACTTAATTCAGTTACCTCAATAAAAAAGTTATATAATCAGATTATTTTTAGTTACTTTTTGATTACCTCAACATTGCATATATGAATAAAGTCAAGAGAAAAGCAATATTTTCTCAATATTGCAAACAAACTGTATTTGAATAATGTTATGAGTTATGTTATGAGTGATGTAGCTATTATTATATACAGTATAAGAAAAGAAAATAGAAAAAAACATGAAAAACGGGGACACTGCCTCCTTAATAGGAAAACAGAATATTTTCAAATGTAGAACAACTCCACATTTTTAACCAAATCAGCTGATCTGTTACAGAAAATAGTTTATTTTCTCATCAAGCAAATGCAGTTAGAACAGATGAACTGAATTATGTCTTGGTTAACAAAATATGACAGGAAATACCTCAGATTCAAAAACACTACAAAGTTGAATTCTGCCATGTATTGCAGTTAGCATGTAGTCTAATCAGCACTGGTCTCTAAATGCAATTCGAAAACACTCGAAGACTTACCAAATGTAAAATGTAGGCTGATTTAGAATGAAGAATTAGAGGTTTTAATAAATTAATATGAAATCATGTAATCCATAAAAAGTAACTGTAATCTGATTACAAGTTTTTAAAATGTACATTTTATCAAATTACTAGTATTTGGTTTTTGTATTTTGATTACGTTATCTAGACTAAGCACTGGTCAAAAAAGACAAACTGGTCTACTGATTGGATCACAAAAACGTAGTGTTGTTGATACACCCAATTGTGCAGTGTGCTCACCACCACCACAGGCGGATTATCCAATGGGTTTTATGGGCGTGTGCCCAGGGGGCACTAGGGGGCCCACGCGAGCAAAAAACTAAAAGTTATCGTTGAAAAACACAGGCAGTGAGGTGTGTTAAAAAAGCCTGGCCATCAAACCAAGTCAGTTAGGGGTCCACCAAACATTTGTGCCCAAGGGGCACTTGATGATCCGGGCATGACCACCACGACCGAAAATAAAAGACTGCTAGTCGGCGCCCTGCGCACATTTAACGACTCAAAGTCGTGTTTTCATATCTTTTCTTCATATGTCAAACCACATTTTTTGGTTTGACAT
Organism: Myxocyprinus asiaticus; assembly: GCF_019703515.2. Classification (NCBI taxonomy): domain Eukaryota; kingdom Metazoa; phylum Chordata; class Actinopteri; order Cypriniformes; family Catostomidae; genus Myxocyprinus; species Myxocyprinus asiaticus. The sequence goes on along the minus strand of NC_059381.1, from coordinate 17,951,600 downwards.
ATGAAAATACAACCCAGGATACATTAAAAACAGGGTTGTGGGTTAATCACACTGTTGTTGTTTATGGTTTTACAGAACAGTCCATTTCTCTTTTTCAGTTTATGTTAGCAATTCTTACATGGTGTTGGGCCTGTGCAGTTCAAAGTCCAAAGCAAAACCGGTCAGAACCCCTGCAATGGTTTCAAGTCGATGCCAAGGCCTCTTTAAATGTGGGCGGTGTTCCAAAAGTGTATCTACGTGAGATTGGTTGCTCTGATTCATTTCAGTGTCGCTCACACGTTCTGGGCGTGTCTGTCTAGAGGCTCGTGAGTCGTGACGTGAGGACCTTGAGCACGACTTCGCTAGTGGTACATTAACATTTTGGGACAGACAAACAATATTATTTGAGAAAATAATGCAATAATTAATGGCGAAATCCTCGTTTGATAATGATTCTGAGTCGTCTAGATTCGATTCGGACGTCCTGAAGGTAAGACTTGTCTATTATAAGCCGTTCCATGTGAGTTTCAAAAACTGTGCTATGTAAACGCGAAAGTTGTATTTGCGCGTCACGAATTATCACTGCGATTTGGTAGTTTCGTTTCAGTCGTGCCTCATATATTGATTTCCATGTCGAATTGTTCATATCACAACAATATGTTAATTTTTCGTGCGCAAACGGAGTTGTACTGTTTCAATCGTGCATGTGTTTTTATTATACTAACAATAGCCTTTATCTTCCACATGGTTTAAATAGCTCTATATGTTTACAGCAACCCAATACCTAAGGTACAGTTATGGTCAAAAGTATGTGGAAACCACTTCTGATGAATATATTTGGCTGTTCCAGTTATATTTCTGAGGAAAAATCTGACGTTCCAGAGAATTGTGTACTTTTAACTTTGTTGCAACGGTTTGTCTAGGGCACCTATCTTTTCACAATGCCCCTGTGCACAAAGCGAGGTTTATAAAAATGGTTTATTAAGTCTGGTGTGGAAGAATATGACCAGCCTGTACAAAACCTCGACCTGAATCACACTGGACACCTTTGGAATGAGTTGGAACGCTGACTGTGAGTCAGAGCACATGATGACCCAACATTGGTGCTGAGTGCTGACCTCACTGATGCTCTGATGCCATGTTCCAACATCTAGTACAAAGCCTTCCCAGAAGAGTGGAAGCTGTTTTAGCAACAAAGAAAAAGATTCATTCTTTTGAAAATAAATACTCAACAAGAGCATTTATGGGCCTTGTTTTGTGCACCAGGGGATTGTCTTGCTGCAACAGAAAAAGTCGCTCCCCAAAATATTTGCCACAGAGTTGGAAGTGCAGAATTCTCTAGAATGTCATTTGTACAGTGTAACATTAAAAGAATGGTTCAAACAAAAATAAAAATTCTGTAATCATTTACTCACCCTCATTCCAGCCCAGATGTGTATGACTTTCATTCTTCTGCTGAACATAAACAAAGATTTTTAGAATATCTCAGCTCTGTAGATCCATACAGTACAAGTGAATGGTGACTAAAAACTCCAAAGTTTGAAACTCCAAAAAGCATATAAAGGCAGCATAAAATAAATACATAATCCTTAGGTGTTTCCCAAACCGCACACTTCTGCACTATTCTACGCCATTTTGTAGTGTATGTAGTGTGAGTAGTACGTTTACACTGAAAATGCGGCAAAAGGAAGTGCACTTTAAGTACCCGGATAATGCGCTTTTTCTCAAAAGAGAGTGTGGAATGTTGGACACTTCATGCACTCAATGCCCACGGCTTGCCGTAGATAGCGGAAGGGGCGGAGTTACCTGGCTGCGCTGCTGGTCTGACAAAACAGTTGTAAATAATGAAGAATGTAGCAGCTGGTGAAACTTCAGTGGATACATCACCTTACAAATGTGAGTTGAATGCTTTACCATCAACCCAAGCTGTGTGAATATGTATGTCGTTTGAGATTGGCTAATGCGCTAAAGTTAGCAGCAACACATCACATGCGCTTGAAACGTCACTTCTGTCAGCTGTTAAACGGCGAATGCTTTCGTGTACTAAAAACAATTAAGTGTTCCATTTGGGACGATTCTACACTTTGAAAATTCATACACTACACGGCTGAGTGCATAGTATATTTTATAAGTGCATAGTGTGTCGTTTGGGACACAGCTCTTGTCTTCTGAAGCAATCTAATCGATTTTGGGTGAGAACAGAACAGAATGTAACTCCTTTTTCGCTGTACATCTTTCCATTGCAGTTTCTAGGCGTGATCATGATTTCAAGCTCGATTACACTTCCTAGTACTTGACGTATGCGCAGAGCGCTAGATGGCTTTAGGAAGTTTTATCGAGTTTGAAGTCATGATCATCAAGGAGACTGCTGATGTCAAGATTTATACAGTAATATTTTGGTCGGTTTTCACCACAAACCTATTAGATTGCTTCAGAAGACATGAATTAAACCACTGGAGTCGTATGCAGTACTTTTATGCTGCCTTTATGTGCTTTTTGGAGCTTCAAAGTTTTGGTCACCACTTGCATTAAAATTAACCTACAGAGCTGAGATACTGTATTTTTCTAAAAGAACATCTTCATTTGTGTTCTGCAGAAGAAAGTAAGTCATACACATCTGGGATGGCATGAGGGTGAGTAAATGATGAGAGAATTTTCATTTTTGGTTAAACTATTCTTTTAAGATTTGTTTTCACTGGATTAGCCAAACCAATTAAATGGTGGTGTTCATATACTTTTGGCAATATAGTTTATTTACTGCATCTGCATGCTGTGGTAGTTGGGGGGTTTTGCCAGTTATTTATCTTTTTCTCCATCTCAAATGACCATGTTACTGCAGAGATCATATTAACACTCTTCAGATCGAGAGTAGTTCATTATCTATGCACTGGTAGTATCTAATCAGAGATGGGGAGTATGCATTTAGGATCTAGTATGTTTTTTTTTATTTTATATATGTTCTGTGCTCCTTGTCTTTGTTTCTTATAGAACATGGATTTTAAACCCCAGTTCCTGTAAAAGACATCTGGTGAGTTGACCCTCAAACACTTACCTGAGACAGCAGACCAGTCCATTTATAACAAGGAACTTCCAAAAGCTTCCTTCATTTAAGAGTCTCATTGTCTGAATCTTCTGGCCCAGGTCTCAATTTGTTTTTTGTCAAGTCATTTTTATTTGTATAGTGCTTTTCACAACACACATCGTTTCAAAGCAGCTTTACAGGAAATCATGCATTAACAAAAAATGAAACTGTAATATCTATAAAGTCTTAGTGATCATTGTGTAGTTTGATTAAATATGATTGTAAATTGTGTATAGAAATTAAATAATAATTGTATTTAGATCCCCTTTGAGCAAGCTGTAAGTGTCTGTGGCAAGGAACACAAAACTCCATAAGATGTTGGTAAATGGAGAAAAATAACCTTGGGAAAAACCAGGCTGTTTTTGTGTCTTTTGTATTACATTATTGGTGTTTATTTTCCCTCTGTTATAAACATAGATTGGGGACACTAATCAGCTTTGTGTTGTGTACATATGAGCAGTGGGCACTGTCTTCAGAAGAACCCACTGAGCCAGATATGGATGTTACAGGTAAGCAGTGGTGTTGTTGTGGCCATACGCAACGTACAAATGCTTGCTTTTTTCCCAGGTCTGTTTGCATATAACGACTTCTAAGGATCAATATTTGCGTATACCCTCAGTATATCCACTTGTTTTTCTGCTTCAGAAGTCCATAATCTACTGTCTTTAGTTTCCCTTTAACTGTATTGGATGCTGTTTTGTGAAACTGGAGATTCTTTGTTGTAATTGGTGCATTATCACTTGAATTCTGCCATTCCCTGCCCCTGACAACTGTTGTCACCTGCATCGACTGAGAGAATTTGACATTGAGTGGAGAGAGAGAGAGAGTCACCCTCACGCTGAAGCAGTATCAGGTAAAATTAAATGACGAAATATGCCAAACGTCCAGTAAAATGAGGAATCGTCCCATAATTAAGGGAAAAAATTGCGTTCCATATGAAATCCATACGCGATGCAGTTTGTCCCGTATTTTAGCATCACACACCCAAACTGCTGAGAATGTTTCACAAATCGAGAGAAATGGACCTGAAACACACACACCTTTCGCGTGAGTTGTGTGAGATATCGGCTGTTGCTTTACACGGATGATCAGTGACAATCAGCGCATGTTTTCTGTCAGAAGCAAGATAATTTTGTCAAAATCATATAGCATTCGAGTGCATGTTAATTGTTTCCCATCATTGGGATTTTAAAACACCAGTAAACACACCTATTCATGACTGTCACAATTAATCACCTTTCTGTTCCATGGACTTTTATATTGAAATGGTTTTTTGTCCCATGTCTTCAGTTTTCTCCAACTACATTTCCCATAATGCACTGCCCTCATCACTGCCATCTGTTTCCAATCCTCCTCACCTGTTCTCCATTCCCTCATTAGCACCTTCTTGTATAAGTACCCTCCTGTTTTGTCCATTCCTTTGTCAGTTCTTGAATTGTTACTAGTTGGTTATGTATTATGTTGAGTTGTTATTTTGTTGTGTTCCACTCCAGCGTATTTCCTTGTGTGATTCCATGTAAGAGATTTGTTCCACTCCAGCGTGTTTCCTAGATTGATTCCTTGTATGCCATTTGTTCCACTCCAGCATCTACCATTAAAAGACTGAAAAGTTACTCCTGCATCTCCTCTCTTCCACTCCACGAACCAGCGTTACAGAAGAACTGACCAAACAAAGAATACAGACTCACTTACCTGTCCCTCCCAACGTCCAACTCGCAAGACTCTCCGCGATTCCTCTCCACCTTCTACTCCAGCGATTCCCTCTAATCCTCCTCTCCTACAAGACCAGACCGACAGGAGTCATGGAGCTGACTGGTTCATTTATGGAATTATTCAAACAAGACCTTCCTCTCCTGGAATACACCGTCAAGTTCTGTCAACTCGTCACTTCCACCACTATCTCGGACCCCTATCTCATTGCCATTTACGGAATGGGTTTGAACTTCCATCATCAGCTCTTCCAGAAGTGGAGAATCTTCCCTTTGTGGAATATGTCCGAGCCACACTGTCCATCCATCACCCCTCGCAGCCTGCCACGGTCCCTGTCTCCAGGCCTGCCACGGTCCCTGTCTCCAAGGTAACTCTTTTCCATACATTCCCCCTAAATAATTTTTTTTGGGGGGGGCTCACCCACTCCAAGCTCCGTTGGTTGATTCCCCGCCGCAGTCTGTGGTAGCGACCATGGAGGTGGCATTTCCCCCGTACACTGTGAATTAACTGTGAACCCCAGGCCACAACCAGTGCCCATGCCTGCCACGGTTAACGAGCCAGTGCCCATGCCTGCCACGGTTAACGAGCCAGAGCCAATGCCTGTAGCCTCGACCGTGCCAGAGCCAATGCCTGTAGCCTCGACCGTGCCAGAGCCAATGCCTGTAGCCTGTGGCTCTGTCTCCGGGCCCATCTCCGGCTCCGCCATTGGGATCTCAAATCCCTACTCCTGCTGCTCCACCTCTGGATCCACCTATGGCTAAGCCCCCTACATTTCCACCTCCTGTGGCCAAACCCTTCCCTTCCTAGAGCTGCCTCCCAGGCCTCCTGACCCAGTCCCTGCCCAGTGGCCGCCTCCCAGGCCTCCTGACCCAGTCCCTGCCCAGTGGCCGCCTCCCAGGCCTCCTGACCCAGTCCCTGCCCAGTGGCCGCCTCCCAGGCCTCCTGACCCAGTCCCTGCCCAGTGGCCGCCTCCCAGGCCTCCTGACCCAGTCCCTGCCCAGTGGCCGCTTCCCAGGCCTCCTGACCCAGTCCCTGCCCAGTGGCCGCCTCCCAGGCCTCCTGACCCAGTCCCTGCCCAGTGGCCGCCTCCCAGGCCTCCTGACCCAGTCCCTGCCCTGTGGCCGCCTCCCAGGCCTCCTGACCAAGTCCCTGCCCTGTGGCCGCCTCCCAGGCCTCCTGACCAAGTCCCTGCCCTGTGGCCGCCTCCCAGGACTCCTGACCCAGTCCCTGCCCTGTGGCCGTCTCCCGATTCTATCCCAACCCTGAGGCCACCCCCCAGACCTCCAGACCCAGTCCTTGTCCTGGGGTCTCCTCCCTGGCCACCTGATCATCTTCCTGGATCCTTCCTCTTCTTCTGCATCATCCTACCCTCCTCATTTGTCTTTGGGCACCAGGAGTTGCCCTTAAAAGGGGGGGTGTTGTCACGGTTATTCACCGTTCTGTTCCATGGACTCTTATTTTGAAGTGTTTTTTTGTCCTATGTCTTCAGTTTTCTCCAACTACATTTCCCATAATGCACTGCCCTCATCACTGCCATCTGTTTCCAATCCTCCTCACCTGTTCTCCATTCCCTCATCAGCACCTTCTTGTATAAGTACCCTCCTGTTTTGTCCTTTCCTTTGTCAGTTCTTGAATTGTTACTAGTTGGTTATGTATTATGTTGAGTTGTTATTTTGTAGTGTTCCACTCCAGCGTGTTTCCTAGATTGATTCCTTGTATGCCATTTGTTCCACTCCAGCATCTATCATTAAAAGACTGAAAAGTTACTCCGGCATCTCCTCTCTTCTAGGGGTGGGGGAAGAAATCGTTTCAGCGATGCATCGCAATTCATACTCAATCGATTCTGAGTTCAGTTTAAATCACGGCAGAGCAGTGGTGCGTGTCATAAACAGTGCACAAACACGACTGTTTGCAGACCAGCTGTATCAAACACATGACCATTTGTGCCTGAATGAAACTACGATCCCGAAATTCTCTCACAAACCCACTCACATAGCAACGGGAGAGTTTATTCGTGATAAGCCAACAAACAACATGAAAGACGTGCTTGCATACATTATTGCACTGATTTGCACACAACAGGGGAAAACACAAAAGAAAATGAGGCAGCGGTTCAGGAGATGTTGATGTTTTCATTTAATGATTTTTTTCCATTGCCTTTCTCTACTCTTGCGCGCTCTCCATTTCATTGGCTTTTGCTTTATTGCCGGTCACTGCCAGTCACTCAATTGTCAGGACAGTGCGCAGACCTGATGATAAAGGTTTGAATCCATCATAGCTTTTGCGACAGGGTCGTGCGATCTACTCGCAGAGCAAACAGATGGAACGGTGCATACGAGACGCATGATACATTTCTGAAGCAACAACAGCGCTATTTAAACTGCTTTACTATCACTAGTGCAGGTGAGGAGAGGAGAAGCTGACAGCTGCACTCTCATAGAAGCAGGTATATCTCTCATCCTTGACCAGCAACTTCCAGTTGTGGTTAATTCAAATGAATAGCATGGCATAGATTAATTTTAGATAATAATTAAATTCTATTAAATGATTTACAATGCTTAAAAATAAAAAAAATAATATAATCAGTTGAAGTAATAGTATTCAGTGTGTTTTGATGGAGAACCAATATTTTTTTTTCTTGTGCTTAAGAGATTTTTTTTTTTTTTTTTTAATTTTTTATAAGGTTCTAAAGAAATAAACTGAAGAACTGAGATACTCTTTTAAACTATAGAACCACTTATTTAATCTTGTGGCTGTTCCCATATTTTGTTCACAGCTCATACTGAATGTTAAAGGCCAGTTTATGTAATGTGACTCGTTCTGATTTTTTAAAACAGCTGTTAAATAAAAAGCTGAAAGGGAAATAATAAGTAAAAAATAAATTTTGAAAAAATTGAAAGAAAGAAATTGAAGGACAAAATGCATCGTGATGCATCGAGAATCATTTTATAATCGAATCGTAACCCTTTGAATCGTAATCGAATCGTGAGGCCAGTGAAGATTCCCACCTCTACTCTCTTCCACTCCATGAACCAGCGTTACAATGACATGCCATTACATTTTATTGCATATGTCAGAGCTCGTTCTGGTAGAGAGAGAGGTAAGAAAAACTGCATTAATTCAAAATAAAAGTACAGTAGTACAGGTGTCGTTAAAACACTTAATGTGATTTTCTTACGTTTCCCTTATGATAAACACTATTGACACTACTGCCAAAACAACGACACTTATCCAAGGAGAAATACACTATTTGCATGTTAAGCCTTTTCTCTCCTTTCTCTCTTCCTGGTCATTTTATTAAAGCGTTTTTCAGTTTAAGTTTAGTAGGGAACGTTTGCACTGAACGCGTTTTTGTGTCCGTCTGCGCTGTTTTTCAATGTAAAGCAGTGTCTCGCACAGGAACGCCTGTAAATATGGGTCATTCCTACAATTCTGTGTCATTTAAGTCCCCATTTCAGGTGTGTGTGTTATTTATATTGTTTAATTTCACCCGATTACAATTTTGATAGGCTCGTTATAAAGAATAAAGCCTTTTTTATAATGTTATACACTTCTGTGGGCTTAAAAGTTACATTTTTTATAATTGAAATCATTTTCTATTGCACTGTCATTTTCTCATGCCCCAAAACTGCACGTCAATTATCTTTGACAAAAATAAATGCTAAATCATTGGATTTCTATTTTTCACCCACATACAGTTGAGTTTAGTGTTACATTCTCTCACTAACATGTGTTCATTTGTGGTAAGTGTGTTATTTTAACACTGATAGTGGAGTTTGTTTGTGTGTCCCTTGATTTATTGCGCACCCTGTTATGTCATGATACTATGACCTTTTATTGAAGATATACTGTATGTTAGGAAATTACATCACACACACTGGAGGTGTACATCACCCATTCTGCAAAGTTACTTTGAGTTATTTGAAGTTTATAACTATTTGTTTTTATTTATGTGTTCCTTTATTTTGTGGTGTTAGTCATATGTGGTCAAGCATAACATGCCCACCCTGTTATGGGAAGATATATGGGAAATTAATAGAATTGAAAATTTCAATACACCGTATTTATGTTAACAAAAATATCCTCCTTTTTATGTTAAAAAAAAATCGTAAATATTAGTTTACAAACATGTTTCCTAGATATCAATCACAGACCATGTAGTGGATAATTTATCCACTGAATGTCCACCCTGTTATTGTCCACCCTGATGCTGCCCATTTAACTGGATGGACATCTTTTTTTTTAGTAATTTAGCTTGTCCAGTATGACTTATACAATCTTTAATATGTTCCTGAAATGATGAAACATTAAGAAACTTGTAAAAGTATGTTTTATATGTCAAAAGTTTCAAAGCCGGAATGTCACCAAATTGTAGGAATGACCCATTTACAATATGTACAGTTGCAGTTCCGCCGCTCTCTATATGCGGATTACGCAGTCAGACGAAAAGGGACTGGGCAATAGTAAACCACTTTTTTTGGTAGGACTACACCACTGCAGGTAAGTGTCACCTTTTTGGGTTTACATTATTTGTTTAAGATACAGGTCATGCAGTGAAAATTATATAAACTGTTTACTTGTAACATTTCAGTGTTCAGAATTTTTGGTCAATTAAATTTCATGAATTCAAATCTCTGATGCTTTAACATTATTATTACATGTACAGTACAGGGTTTCCATCAGCTGGTAACTACCGTTTTATGATGGTTAAAATGTCCTAATGTGTGATAAATTCAAACATTGTCGAACACAATGTCTGGAGAAAATGTTAGCATGATGCATCAGAATCCCCTTTATTTGATGTCACAAATGTACAGTGTGACGCCATGCCAATGATAACAGCGTTTGGCTGCCACAGAGGTTTAAACTTTCCCGAAGCTTGCAGAGTACTAATCCGTGACTGCAGTGCATTGTATCCCACACACTGGCAAAAGCAGCCTGCGTTATTCCTGTCTCGCATGCCAACAGTGAGACGTTTCTCACGTCAGAATCACATTAAAACAGCTTTGTGTTGCCGTCTTCTGGAAAGAAGAACACCATGCTTATGTGAATCTCAAGTTGGAGAGAAATGCTGCACACATTTGACTTCGGCAGCAAAATGCCTTTGTGCCATGAAAAATAGAATGGGCATAAAAATAAAGAGCCAAGAAAATTACCCAAGGTGAGAAATTATGACACAACCTATCGATTTGTTATTTTAATAGTTATTTATAAACGAGAGGATATGTGGCAAATTGCAGTTTAGTTGTTTTGTTTTACCCCCATTGTTGAATGTTTTGTATTTTTTTAAATTAGACCCTAATTCCAAGACGGACGTTTTTGTTTTTGAATGAAAAAGCAGCTATAATGAACAAATGTTTATCGTATATTTGACTTGATTGTGCCATTAGTAGCCTATATAGTAGTCTATGCATAGTCCATTATGTTGCAGCACAAAATAAACAGAAATAAGATGACACTTTGGCCGGCACCAAATTTTTTAGCAGAAACTCTGGTACAGTAGGGACAGTTGAAGTCAGAAGTTTACATACACCTTAGCCAAATACATTTAAACTCAGTTTTTCCACAATTCATGACATTTAATCGTAGAAAACATTCCCTGTCTTAGGTCAGTTAGGATCACTACTTTATTTTAAGAAATTGAAGTCAGAATAATTGTTGAGAGAATGATTTATTTCAGCTTTTATTTATATTATTATTACATTCCCAGTGGGTCAGAAGTTTACATACACTTTGTTAGTATTTGGGAGCATTGCCTTTAAATTGTTTAACTTAAATCAAACGTTTTGGGTAGCCTTCCACAAGCTTCTCACAATAAGTTGCTGGAATTTTGGCCCATTCCTCCAGACAGATCTGGTGTAACTGAGTCAGGTTTGTAGGCCTCCTTGCTCGCACACGATTTTTCAGTTCTGACCACAAATTTTTGACTTTGTTATCCTTAAGCCATTTTGCAACAAATTTGGAGGTATGCTTGGGGTCATTGTCCATTTGGAAGACCCATTTGCGAACAAGCTTTAACTTCCTGGCTGATGTCTTGATGTTGCTTCAAAATATCCACATCATTTTCTTTCCTCATGATGCCATTTATTTTGTGAAGTGCACCAGTACCTCCCGCAGCAAAGCACCCCCACAACATGATGCTAACACCCCCATGCTTCACGGTTGGGATGGTGTTCTTCTGCTTGCAAACCCTTTTTCCTCCAAACATAACGATGGTCATTATGGCCAAACAGTTCAATATTTGTTTAATTAGACCAGAGGACATTTCTCTAAATAGTAAGATCTTTGTCACCATGTGCACTTGCAAATTGTAGACTGACTTTTTTATGGAGGTTTTGGAGAACTGACTTCGTCCTTGCTGAGCAGCCTTTCAGGTTATGTCGATATAGGACTCGTTTTACTGTGGATATCGATACTTGTCTACCTGTTTACTCCAGCATCTTCACAAGGTCCTTTGTTGTTGTTCTGGGATTGATTCGCACTTTTCACACCAACTATGTTCATCTCTAGGAGACAGAATGCATCTCCTTCCTGAGCGGTATGATAGCTGCGTGGTCCCATGTTGTTTTACTTGCATACTATTGTTTGTACAGATGAATGTGGTACCTTCAAGCATTTGGAAATTGCTCCCAACGATGAACCAGAACTGTGGAGGTCTACAATTTTTGTTTCTGAGGTCTTGGCTGATTTCTTTTGATTTTCCCATGATGTCAAGCAAAGAGGCACTGAGTTTGAAGGTAGGCCTTAAAATACATCCACAGGTACACCTCCTATCAGAAGCTAATTGGCTAATTTTCTAAAGGCTTGACATTTTCTGGAATTTTCCAAGCTGCTTAAAGGCACAGTTAACTTGGTGTATGTAAACTTCTGACCCACTGGAATTGTGATATAGTCAATTAAAAGTGAAACAATCTGTCTGTAAACAATTGTTGTAAAAATGACTCGTGTCATGCACAAAGTAGATGTCCTAAACAACTTGCCAAAACTATAGTTTGCTAATATTAAATCTGTGGAATGGTTAAAAAATGAGTTTTAATGTCTTCAGCCTAAGTGTATGTAAACTTCTGACTTCAACTGTATAATGTTTGACTTTAGTGAGTAGTGTTTTATGTGCAACACTACAAAAAAAAAAAAAATGTGTGATGCCTTTTGTCTGGGCCTCATCTTTTCCTTGTCAGCTTGTGCAAGCCGATCATCCTTGCAGAAGACACCCCAGCGCTCCTCACACATGGCTGCACTGGAAAATCAACCTTCACAAAAGCTTTCTGATCTAACTGAAGAAGTAAGTGAAATGCTAGCTGCTACCCTAATTTTGCAGAATGATATATATACAAACGTTCACTTTCAATTTACACTTCAATTTTAAAGTACTTTATTGGCATGATTGTTTTATATACAATATTGCCAAAGTTTGACAGAAAAATTCACAGAAATAAAAATAAGTTGCCAGTGATGTTAATAAATTAATAAGTTTACAACATGCAATAAATTAAAATCCAGTAGAATATAACAACAACAACAACAACAACAAAAAAAAAAGCTAAACATTTATCAAGACATGAATTAACATTACGAAAACTATATTGTTCTGTTGGGCAGAGAACCTTGAATATGGTGATCAAAATGGTAATTGGCTTCCCCAAAATAAATTTTGCTGATGCTGATTAGGGATATGACGATGTGTCAAATTTCAATATATCGCGAACCAAAAAAACTGATTAACCATATCGAGGCAAAAGTCAATATTTTGACATTTTCAACATTGTTTTCTCTCCATTTTTCTCTGTCGCTTGATTTGATCCCAACTGCGCTTTATTTTCATTAGGTCTTTGAAGTGCTTAATGTGCTTGAATTGAGCTTTTAGAAATTTAAGTACTGGAATACCTGGAAATTGCCCTGATTTGTTGAAAAATGCTTGAGATTAAAACAGACCATTTCTACTATGTAATGTGTGTCCATCAAAGATGAAATCCACGCACTCCACTCTAAGTGAATAATGCATCTTTAATATCCTTAGTCAGATAAAAAGTCAATTTTAAATACAAATAGCTCAGATGAGCTAAAAAAAAAAATTGAATTCTCTCGTTAATAACCGGAACACAGCGAGATGCACGTTGAACTCTTAAAGTGACAGTAACCTTTTTAGCGTTTATAATACAAATGAATGTAATCTCTGTTTTTGCTTGTAAATTGTACACGTTATTTCAAACATTGATAGCTCATAATATTAAATGATAGAATGTAGAAATTATATATTTTTTAAAAATGTGACTAATGATGAAAAAAAATTATATAAAAAAAAAAATACACTTTTACATAACTTTTCAGGAGTGTAGTTTGTTAAATTGCTTGTTCTGCACCTGATAAACCTGAATAAACCTTATTTGTGCTTTATCTTTTCTCATTGAAAAAGGTATATGAGCAATGCTTATTTAAACTTTGAGCATTTCTGTTGTGTATTAAAGAGCTTTATTTTGATGAGAAATTATAATGTGCATTTTGCACAATTTTTTCAAAAAATAAAAAAAATTCTGTCATACTTTTGTCATTTAAGTGTTATTATATTGAATCTAAATTATATCGAATCGTGAACGTCATATATCAAACCGAATCATGATATAACCATATCATCCCATCCCTAAAACTGATGCATCCTTCCAGGTTGACACCTGCAACACCTTCTCTATCTCCTTTCTTTTCTCCCACAGCTTCTACTGCCAGAAGGTTGGAAGCAGACGCTCCCCAAAGAGCAACATCTGTGGGTCAGCAAGGCTCTCTTCACCAGAGACGCATCTGGGAAGTTGACGCTGACTGAACCTCTGCAACTGTGGTGGTCTCCTCCTGGACCCCAGATGCTATATTCACAGCCTCCTCTTTCACCGGACCCGTTCTTTCACAGCAGGCTGTTCCTTTGGATGCCCTACCACATGTGGGGATATAGACTTCTGTGCACAAAGCCCAACTGCCGTCGCCTTGGCAACCATTTGACAGCTTGCGGGCTGTACAAGACTGTTCGGAGGGTTTTGGACCTGAGTGGGTGGTACTTCATGGTAACAGAGTACCTGGAGTGCTGTTCCTGTAAGAAGAAAGTGGCGGGCTGGTCGCAGGATATTATGGATCAGCTGGATCCCATCCATTGTGAGAAATTCCCAGCAATCCTGACCTACAGGTTGGCAGTGTTGTTTGTTTATTTAGCAACATGAGAATAAAAGATTTGAAAGAATAAAAATTTAGCAATAAGAGCATGAATTCCAAAGTAATGAAAGTGAATTTCAAAACATGATAATTGTGTAAAATGCTCATTGGCCTGATGTTGTTGTGTGTCTTTTGCGTCAAGATTGTCCTGCGACAAGGAGATTGTCAGACTGATGCGAGGTCAAACACCAGGAAACAGTGCAACCACACTGTACCGGCACCTGCGTGTCAGGCACAAAGAGCAGTGGCTGGTCCAGTCTGCAGAGTACTTCTCTGTACTAAACAAGTTTCAAGATCCCAGCACCCTTACTGCCAGGCTGCCACAGATGATGCCATTGCCTTCTCCGTCATTGCTGTTGTCAGTATATGTAAAGGATGTACTGGCACGGCTCGGAGAAATGAAGGCCAGGGTCACTTCCATCTATGGCTCCATCCTGAAAATGGCATACACCAAGAAGGTGTGCAGATACAACTAAATTCAGGAGAGAAAAAAATAGCAAGCTAAATGCAATGCATTTCTATTTAAAGATTTAAACATCTCTGTAGCAGAAGATCTGATGTATGAAGAGATTGATAGATAATAAAGCATGAAGTATAAACATACAGGGTCTAGTAGCTTACTACTAGCTTATTACTTTTCATTCATCTTTAAGGTCACTCAGAAACATGCTGCAGATTCAGCTGTGTGGACCATAAGCATGGGGAATGAGGTTGGTCAGGTCCTAATGTGTGTCTTAACCCAAGCAGAAGGAGAGGGCCTGCTTCCTATGTGCTCCGGGTTGATGGAGCGTTACCGGCGGGCTGGAGAGGCTCCTCCAAAAGTCCTCTATGTGGACCGTGAATGCTGTGCCACTCTGGGGAAGGGCAAAGCAGCTGCCATGTTCCATGAGTGGGACCAACTGGTCGTCAGACTCGACGTGTACCATTTTATTCACCAATTCGCAGCAGGTATCACTTCAGAAAACCACACGCTGTACAGTGTCTTCATGGGACGCCTCTTCTCTTGCATCTTTGAGTGGGATGCAGCGGATTTAGAAAGACTGCTAGAATCCAAGCAGTCAGAGCTGCGACAGTCCGCGGGTTTCTTAACCAGAGCACCCAGCAAGCCCACTGCCAAAGAGTTGGCAAGGCATTGCCGACACTACACACGTGGGGCTCATGTGACCGAACAGCTCATTGAGCAGCTGTTGAAAGACTTCATGGAGGCTACAGACATGATGGGCATCAGACTTGTGGACCAGGAGAGGATGATGGAGATCTGGAGAACCCAGCGATGCCATCTTTCCTGTATCCAGGATCCTCCAGATGTGCAGCTTTATAGGAAGGTTGGAGAGGTGACTAGAGGAGGGGTCAATCTGCCTGTGTACAACTGTGCACGTGACTTTGCGTCCATTGATTCATTCCACTGGCATCTAAACCACTTCATTCCAGGTTTGGATGACCTATGAATAATGTGTTATTTGTGTGTTTTGTGTCCGCATGCATACACACACACACTAATGTTTTTGAATATCAACAACTTTCTCTCTTTTTTTTTTTTTTTTTTTTTTTTTTTTTTTTTAAGTGACATGTTCAAAGGACTTGCACTTCCACGTTTACCTACTGGAGGGGCTAGTGCAATGGAACGAGGCTCGTGCAGAAGGTGGCAATGGACAAGGCATCTACTATGGCAGTCAATTGCAGCAATATGTAAACCGTCTGAGCCAGATGTTTCTTGGCTGTAAATTGGATGAAGATCACACCAACTCGGGAAAGTATACTGGTAATCCATTGCATAATGCATATGTTTTCCTTGCTGTCTAATTTCTGCTGTATTTAGTCCAGTTTTTCTTGTTTTATTCTTCTCTAGCTGCTATTACACTTAAAATTCAGTGCTTAGACGTTAGTTTAAGGACCATGGGCAAGCTGTTTTCTTGCCCACTCGTACACAATCAGACAAAAACCCATTGTTTGATAAACTGTTTGTACAGGTGAGCTCATAGGGGTGGAGTATCTGTACTCCCAAACCAACAGAGTGTTGGAGGTGGACGACATTATGGATCCCGATACTCCGGATGAGAATGGAAGTGATGAGGACCTGGAAGGTGATCTGGAACATGAGAGATTTGAGGATTTGCACTTTGATGGCCTTGAGCCCTTTGAATTCTTGGAGTTCAGCCTCAATCCACCTCAACCTGTTCAACATCAGGCAGTGGTTGTGCAAATGCCTTTCTCCAGTCCTTCTACATTCCAGCCAGATCCGATCGTGTCTTCCACATCTGGGCCCTTAAAAGATGAGCGTACCACAGCAGACACATTTACTCCACAGGGCATGTCACAGGAGGATGATGATGTAAGTCTTGTGCACTTTAAAAAACAAACAGACAAAAAAAACAATTACGCGCATATTTTATCCAACACACTTGGCTTTTTGATATCATGAACTACTTTAAATTCAAAAACAAGAATGATGTCCCAACAAGCTCAGCAGATGTATTCATAATCGACATTTCTGATGACATCACCAGCAGTTGCGATCTTGGAGACAACTTGTTTAATCTCTATTTGTCAACAAAAAGAATTCATAATTGTCACATACATACAGTATTTTAAATCCAAAATACAGTTACGATGAATTGCGATTTCTCAATGCATTGGTTTGTCTTGATTTACATTTATGCATTTGGCAGACGCTTTTATCCAAAGCAACTTGCAGTGCATTCAAGGTATATATATATATATATTTTTTTTTTTAATCAGTTTGTGTGTTCCCTGGGAATCAAACCCATGACACTAGTGGTGCTAGCGCCATGCTCTACCAGTTGAGCTACAGTATTTATTACCTCTTTTATTTACAGTGTCTCTGTAGCTTACTTTTTAATTAGGAGACTCATTTATCTTTTTCATATACAGGAGAATTGCCTGGGACCTGATGATATTCCTGGTTATGACCATGTTATTAACTTGGCCAATAGTTTGGTTGACTTAAGAAACCAGGGATTTGTCAAGCAGCGAAAGGTGGATGAGATTGTCACTCTATGGGACAAGCTGTCAGAGCAAGACAAGGGCAATATCCCTTATCCAGGTCGCCATGAAGACAGACTGCACTTTGTGACTCCTTGCATAGATGGTCTGAAAAGGTGTGCCTTTTGACTGAAATAGACATTGTATTTGGATTAGATTTGATGAGTTATTTTTAGGGGTGGATGAAAACATTGATTTTCCGATGCATTGCGATCTTCATTTAAACGATATCGATTCTTAAACCCTAAAATCGATCTTTTACTCTATGCGCAACCCTCTATTACAATGAAAGAAAATGTGCGACTAAAAATGTCTGTGATTAGCCACTGGCTGGTAAAGGTTCAGATTTCACTCACCAGTAATTGTGTAGTATAGTGGTGGAGTATTCAGCAGCGAGAGCCTTTCACTGCATATTGGGAGTAAAAGTTGTTCTGTGTAATGTGTGTCCAAAGACGAGATCCATGCGAATCTTTTGTCATTTAATTATGTCTCTTTTAATACTCTTTCTGTTTTCTACAGTCAGTTGTTGGTCAAAAATAACAACAAATAAACATTTCATTCTAATAGCGTACATCACGTTTGAGGTAAAGCCATTCGAGTTCTCTCTCGTTAACGTAAGCTCATTTACAGAGGCTTATTACAGAAATGCCGGTTCAGCAAATGTGTTCAACAAATCAGTGTAAATACTTGTAAATAGTGCAAATTTTGGAATTAAACAAACATGTAACAAAATATAATATATGCAATATTACTGTAATATCAAATTCATGATTAAATACATGGATTTGTACATTTTTAAAAAGCTACTATGTGACAAATTATGAAAAAGTAATAAAATATGAATTGTAAAATTAATATTTTCTTAATGTACCAAGTTATAAGGGTCCCTGTATAATTAACAGCATTAAACATGCTAGATGTAATATTTTTACTGTACTAAATCATAAAATTACCATAATATGTCATTAGAGAATTGGGAAACATGCTAAGTTGAAATACTGGCTTCTCCGATAACAATGGTACAACCAGTATATTCTACTTTGAAGTTTCCATTCTGGGCCGGAATTTCTGTTTATGTTTTGGCCTATGTGATCCCGCCCACTGCCCACTCACCAATAGTATTTCGACTCAGCCGTGTTGCCAGATCTGAACAAGTTTGCAGGCAAACAACACTGCGTGCTGCAGCCATGGAAGCCAGCAAACGAACTGGATCAGAGATAACAGATTCCACCTGACCTAAAAAGCCTCGCCAGCCATCTAAAAACCACCATGACCAGAGGCGTAGTAAAACAAGGATAAATATTGGAATGCCTTTTGGAAGATGGAGACATAAAGAAATCCTTTAAAACGTATGCTGAGTTGGCTAAGTCGTGTCAACATTCTGACAACCCACATGAGCTTCGAGTCTGGGGCGGGGCAGACAACTCTCCAATATTTTTAATTTGGACTGCTGTACCCATTTCAAATGCTTGTTGTCAATCTTACATATAGCACCTTTAACTGGGAGTGAATTTATTTTATATGTAAGCAAAAGGGACATTATAATGGAAGTATACCCATATGAATTGATATTGAATTGAAATTGAATCGAGAGATTATGAATCGTAATCGAATCAGTAAATCTGTATCGATACCCAGCCCTAGTTATTTTACATGCATTTTTAATCTGTAATGAAAATACTTTTTGCACCTTTTTCCACAATATCAGCCGCCTTGTCGAGGCCATTTGCCTGGCTCTCAGCCGCATTCACCCTGCCGGTCAGACCATTGCAGGTGTCAGGGTGAACAGGTGGGCTGCCATCCTCCGGGATTACTGCATGATTAGGGACATAGTCCTGGACAACACTGTGATCACGGCCCGGACGAGGATACAGCTATTTGACGTAAACCAGCGGACACTCTGCCAGTGGTGGGTCCAGAAAATTGCTTAATAGGCAGTTGTATTTTCACTTTGCTTTTCACATAGATTAATTGATCATCTTTTATGTAAATAGGTACAACACCAGAAGGCATAGGCAAGAACAGATGGTTTTGAACAAATGCATTGACCACATGAGGGCTCCTTTGGAGGCCTCCGCACCCCTTCCTCCTGTGCTAGAGCCCCTTCATCATGGACCTGTAATTAAAGTGGAGGTGGATGCTTCTGGACTGGACACGTGTGTTCAGGGCCATCCTCTTCCAGTCCAGGGGAGCCCCAAGCCTTCTTATGCAGCCCTCTTGCTATCACCCCAAGAGCAAAGAACTGCTGACACCACACCTCCTAGTCCAAAGGTGCCCAGGACCACAGCGTGGCGACGGAGGAAGGCAGAGGAAGAAGCTGCCCAAAGAGGGTTACCCATTAAGCGGCCATGCGAACAGTATGTTTGTAAAAAGTGTGGCAAACCAAAGACTAAAGAGTTTGGTCATAGCCAGTTCCGTGGGGTCCACTTTTGTGCCAAAGCTGCTGGAAAGACTGTAGAGCAGTGGATGGAAGAAATGAGAAGTGGACAGGGATCGGTGACTCAACATGTAAATGTTTCGTTGTAACATTTTTGTACATTTCCATTGTTTATTTTGTTCATACAGTATATAGATTGTCAGTAGTAATTTTCAGCTATTTATTGGTTTTCATTGTTCGTGTGATTTCTGAAATGGCAGTATGTTTGAGGATTCTGACTGGGCAGGATGTCCATATTTTAACAATGGAAGATGGAGAGGGTGTTTTTAATGTTATTTTAATTGTTTGGTTCTACTAATGGTACAGAAATGACACACTTAAAGGAATATTCCGGGTCCAAAACAAGTTAAGCTCAATCGACAGCATTCGTGGCATAATGTTTAGTGCCGCAAAAATTAATTTAGACTTGTCCCTCCTTTTCTTAAAAAAAAAAAAAAAAAAAAAAAAAAGGAAATATATGGATTCCAGTGAGGCACTTACTATGGAAGTGAATGGGGCCAATACATAAATGTTAAAATACTATTTCAAAACGCGTTCTGTGCGTGATTTCCTTCAAGACAGGAATGTCAGTGTTCTGCCAGGGCTAGCGAAGAGCCCGGATCTCAATCTCATTGAGCACGTCTGGGACCTGTTGGATCGGAGAGTGAGGGCTAGGGCCATTCCCCCAGAAATGTCCGGGAACTTGCAAGTGCCTTGGTGGAAGTGTGGGGTAACATCTCACAGCAAGAACTGACAAATCTTTTGCAGTCCATGAGGAGGAGATGCACTGCAGTACTTAATGCAGCTGGTGGCCACACCAGGTACTCCCTCTGTTCAGGGATACATTATTCCATTTCTGTTAGTCACATGTCTGTGAAACTTGTTCAGTTTATGTCTTAGTTGTTGAATCTTTATGTTCATACAAATATTTACACATGTTAAGTTTGCTGAAAATAAAAGCAGTTGAAAGTGAGAGGATGTTTCTTTTTTTGCTGAGTTTATATATATATATTAACTTTTTTTTTTTTTTTTTTTTGCAATCAACATTGTGCCACAAATGCTGTCGGCTGATCTTGACTTGCATTGAACCTGGAAGATTCCATAAACCTTTAAATTAACACAGTTTACATTAAGGTTAAACCGTTAATGATTTGCTTTTATAATTTGCTTCAATTGTGTATGATTTATAAATGGTTAACTGCATTACATAAAAATAACCTTGGAACAAATACATTTTTGGGTCTATTTGATTTAGAACCCCTTCACACCTCAAAGGTGAATGGGTGGTATGAATATGGAAAGTTAAAAAGACCATAAAAGCTAGGAATAATATAAATTTAACAGATTGATGTTAATCATATCATAATTTTTTTTTTATTTTGTCAGCACATATATTTTGATTTTTTGGAGAAGATTGCTGTTTAATGTCACCGGTCGACTACTAAAACAGTGAATGCAACCCAGGTATTACAAGTATACAATCTTCCTTTAGACAAAATCTAATCTCAGTCACACTCCTGATAAAATATGTTATAATCATAAATGGAAGATAAGGATTGCATACTAAAAAAGGGATGCAGGTTTTAAGGCCATCCATTCAGTACTCTCAAACCAGAGGTCACTGTGAGATCTAAAAGAGGAGAGTAAAGACACATGTTCCCCTTTAGACAGCATGTTTCTCCACCTTCTGTGAGGACAAGCCATAACAAAGACCTTGGCTTAGAATTCTGGGTCCCTTGATCCTTGACTGTATTTGGTCTGGGCCCCTTTCATATTAAAAAAATACAGTTTGTTTTGGGCCCCTAGAATCATTACCACCTTTTACCCCATTAGTTACAGCTCTTTTTAAGTTAAACATTTTGTATATTCAGTGAAGTTTCTGCATGCCAGCTGAAAAAACCCAAACATCTTTATGCAGCCTAAGCTGGCCTGTTTGTCTTGACTGGTTTAAATTGGCCTCCCTGACTGGACAAGCTGGTTTAGCTGGTCAACAAGGTGGGCCTGACCAGCTGGAAAGTGCCCCAAACCCCTCTAAAAGAAGCCTTCAAGGCTGAGAGACCACCTAGGACCAGTAAACTGACATAGACTTGTTTAAACAGTTTTTTTAGCAGGTAAACTGTTTTGAAGTCCACCAAAATGTATGACAGTAACAAAATTTTTCATGTTTCACTGGCGGGATTAGTTGGCGCCCAAACGGCTAGTGATGTTACTCCTCCACAGTAGAGGGCAGCAACTCAACATCCCTCTATCACACTGTCAGAATCGCATCCGGTGACCCACGCTGGAGCCAATGGAATCGCAGTATGACAGGCGGTCTAGAGACAGCTTTAAATACGCCAGCCTGACTGCACACGGGAGGGAAGCGGTGCTGGATCTGAAAGTTAGAAGAATAAGTGAACGCTGATCAAAGATCAAAATATTACGAAGCCAAGGAGATGTCAGGCGAACGGTAATTAGTTGTATTTATTTGAGCAAGCCTTGTATTTTAATATGCACTTTATATTGAGCATGATTCCTTGAAATTAGGAGACTTGTATGTGTTTCTCTAATCTACATTTGCACTCTCCCTCCACTTTGGTGTATTACATGCTTGCGGTTTAGTCTGCTTCAGTATTCTATTAATGCTAATCACAGCAATAAACCTATTTATTTTAACATGACCTTTAACCGTATGTGAACAGATCCGCAAGATTGTATTTTAATAATATTGTTGGTTTCGAGCATGCTGTTGGCGCGCGCCACCGGTCACCACTCGCGCGAGCTGTTTTCCAAGCGTAACTTTATTTGTGCAAATCTTAATCGCCGAACTTGCATAAGATTAAATTAGTGCATATATTGTTTTGGTTTTGTAAAAACACAATTATGAGTACTTATATATATATATATGTATGTAGGCGTGAACAGAGTTGGCTCGTGACAAATGGCGGGCATCACAGAACTTGTGAAAGTGAGCATTTAAATTTAAAACTTTCTCAGTGTGAAAGAAGTCTCAACAGTTTTGATGGTGTTGGTTAACTATCAAATATTACACATTTTGTAGTGAGTAAACATGCGAACTACCATTTCTACAGATTTGTTGTAGGCTTAATTTATGTGATAGGTGCCAGCGCAACTACTCAGATGGCTTTCTACTTTTATACCAAAATATCTTTTTTTTTTTTTTTTTTTTCACCCACAAGAAATAGTCTAATGCTTTGTTTTCATGTTATTATCTAGGCCGCTTAAAGTGCTCCCATGTCTGAGTGAGAATTTGGAGGGATCCCTGTGCAGGCCGCAGAGGACTAAATGTAAAAGAAAGCCCTCCTGCGGTGGGAGGCTCCACACTGAAAACACTCCAAACGAGCTCATCCAGCAGTGGTCGCCGCCACACAAAAAGCCCCTGACTTCGGCCAAAGGGAAAGAAAATCAGGAAAATGTGTTTGTTCTTGCCAGGCGTCCCAGGAAAAGGAGAGAAACAACAGGTTTGCCAATAATGTACTACAATTTGGTTTGAAACATTGTGTCTTGTGATGTAACTGGGACTTCATTGCATGACTAGGTTCTTTAGGCCTCTCATTTTTATCACAGCCCTTAGAAGACAGGGCGTAATTAAAAAAAAAAAAAAAAAAATCTGAAATAGTTTTGCATGCCCTCACAATTAATTTACCATGGTTTTACTATACCATATTTTAACCTTGATATTTGTAGTACCATAGTAACCACAAGAATAATAATGATTAAAGGGACAGTTCACCTAAAAATGAAAATTCTCTCATTATTTACTCACCCTCATGCCATCCCAGATGTGTATGACTTTCTTCTTCTGCAGAACACAAATGAAGATTTTTAGAATATCTCAGCTCTGTAGTTCCATACAATGCAAGTGAATGGTGATCAGACCTTTTGAAGATCTGAAAACAGAAAGTCAGCATAAAAGTAATCCATATGACTCCAGTGGTTTGATCAATGTTTTCTGAAGTGATCCAGTTGGTTTTGGGTGAAAACAGACTAAAATATAACTAATTTTTCACTGTACATCTTGACCGCAGTCTCCTTGGTGATCATAATTTCAAGCCCGATTACACTTCCTAGTGCTTGACGCATGCACAGAGCGTTAGACGGCGCTATAGGAAGTGTAATCGTGTTTGAAATCATGATCACCAAGGAGACTGCTGTCAAGATGTACAGTGAAAAATGAGTTATATTTTGGTCTGTTCTCACCCAAAACCAACAGGAGTACTTCAGAAGACATTAATTAAACCACTGGAGTCGTATGGATTACTTCTGTGCTGACTTTATCTGCTTTTTTGTACCTTCAAAAGTCTGATCACCATTCACTTGCATTGTATGGACCTACAGAGCTGAAATATTCTTCTAAAAATCTTCGTTTGTGTTCTGCAGAGGAAAGTCATACACATCTGGGATGGCATTAAGTTGAGTAAATGAGACCATTTTCATTTTTGGGTTAACTATTCCTTTAATCATAAAACCATGGTTACAATATGGTTAGAGTATACTGTATTAACAGGGTTCCAGCGGATCCTTAAAGTCTTAAGATTTAAAATTCAGATTTCCAAAATTTAAGGTCATAAAAAGACTTAAATATCTTAAATGATGCAACAAAAGTCTTAATTTATTTAAAGAGGTCTTAAGTTTGGGAGTGGAAAGACAGGAATCGTGATATGACCTAATGTGATTATCAAACTTCAAAAGAATCTGATTAAATAAATGCATGCTCTGCATCCTTCAAAGTGAAAACATGACACTGTTGTATTTTCTCCAAGCACACAGGGGCTTGAGTGTTTCCAGCTGTTGCAGAGCAGTTCACAATCGTTAAGCCATATCAGAAATTTATGACAAGCAATTACTAATGATCGTCTGTTGATGATGATGTGTTGATGAAATATGACAGTGCTTGTGTTTAATTGTTTATATTGTAATAAGTTGTAGATTATTGTAGGAGTGCACATTTTATATCCCTTATTTGTCTGAATGAGCAGCTGGAAGCAGTGAGAGTCCCCGGTGTATTTCAAAGTTAAAGTGCCTTTAAAGTTAAAAGTTCCACGCTATGAATCAAATCTGCAACCCCCCCCCATCACCTCTGTCTGGCCCTCCCCATCACAGGAAAGAAAGACTAAGAACATTTAATATAGGCTACCAATTAAAAAAAAAAAAAAAAAAACTATTGGCAGAAAAACTGCCATTCTTTCAACACATTATCGAATCGGCACTATCCAATATCGGTTGTCCTGTAATTTGCATTTATTTTATATAATGGTACATAAACTAATTTTAAAGTGATACTTATATATTAGTGCCAGACCGATATATCGGCCAATAATTGCCTGTCACCGATATATCTGTATCAGCGTATATGTTTACCGAAATGCACCGATATGAAAACTTTTTTTTCTGAACATATAATGCAGAAAACAATGCTTTAGAATTGGTGTCAGCGTAGTTTGTCCAGCAGAGCGCACTCCGACTCCATTGTTTACAGAGCTGACTCTGGTGGCTCTGCAGACAGGGCGGAGTTGAGCTGTCTGTGTTCACAGTAAGTTGCTAACTAGTTTGTGAAATACATACTGGAAAGTTAATAAACAATGACTCCATCATTTTCCCTTTTCAATATTACTAATATAACGTTAACCCTGTCCCTGACAACCATGTCACTCATGTTTATCTTTGCTATTGTTTGCTATGTTAGCCAGCTATAGTTTGTCAGTGCAGTAAGTAATGTAGCAGATTGAAAGGTAAACATCACAGCATCTTTTTGCAGCTTAGTAGACAACGGTGCGGTGGTGGATTGTGTCTGAGCGTTGATTTCATGCTGTGTTATTACCTAGTTGGTGAGACGCAATGCTGGAAAATAAAATAAACAACGTCCATCTTTTACTCTCTGTGACAACGAGCTTATAGCTAACTAGCTAATCACGTAGCTACTTTCATTGTTGTCAGCTGAGTGGAAGCTAATGTGTAAACGTGTATTCACCAAACTGTTTTGTTCAGGATTCACAGTTTGGTACCCCCTTCAACCGAACAAATCCAGTCATTGCATTTACAAAATGAAATATTTAAAAGTGGTTTTCCACCATTGAAAGTTTCCCCTGAACTTGCATGGCAGAATAGTGTAACACCGCTGCCGATGTTTATCTTGACTCGGCAGTATTAAAATAGTCAGCATTTGACTGATACTAAACAATACTGATGTTTATTTAGCTATTTATTTTATTTATATTTTAATGGTCAGCCATTGACTGAACAGTACTGATGTTTATTTGGCTATTTTTTTATTTATTTATTTTAATGATCAGCAATTGACTTATATAGTACTGATGTTAAGCTATTTATTGTATTTTTATTTATTCTTTATTTTCTCTGTTCATTTTTAGAATTGGTTGACAATGTATAATAATAATGTCAAATATTCTTTGATAAAAATATTTAAGCAGCCTTCTGAGTACCTTTGCATAGACCTATCGGTGAGAAATCCTCATAGAAAAGGTCTGTTTTTATTCCAGCTCAAATTAACCATATCGGTCACCATATCGGTAATCGGTGAATTTTCCCTCTCTAAAATCGGTCGGGCTCGTTTGTGTGTGTGGAAAACATTAAGTATTTTAAACTTGCGTATAGCCTACCCTGTTTTACTTTACTGTGGGCCTCTGCCTGTTTAAGTAAGAGTCTGTGATAAATGATTTATTTTGAGATTTTGTTTGTTTGTTTTGGTATGGGGTAGGGACGCACCGATCCGATACCTGGATCGGTATCGGCTCCGATACTGAAGCTTTTAGACGGATCGGGTATCGGTCCGAGCCCGATCCAAATCCGATACTGTGTTAGTCATGTTCATTACTGTCAAGCTCCAAAAATGACAAAAACCGTAAAAACACCATTAAAGCAGTTCATATGACTCGTGCATTTTATTCAAAGCCACTTGAAGATATGCGATAGCTCTGTGAATCACAAAAGGCTGTGTTTTATAAATAAATACATAGTATGCGCAGCTCCAGCGCGTCAGTGAATGGTGCTGCTCTGTTGACACAAACTCACGCACAGGCTGGTGATGCACTCCTGGCTATTTTTAGCCTTCACAGCGGTGCGCAATATTTGAACGCTACTCAAGAACAACATCTCAGATGTAGATGCTCAATAGTTCGGATCACTTATAATATGAATTTAGAACGGCACCGGAGGTGCATTTTACCAGAATTTGAATAAGAAGCGAATTGAACTACTGTGAACTTGCCTACAAACAGACACATACAGGGCTTCCTGGAGGGTTCAGAATGTAAAACTAAAAGCGTGAGTGTTTAAAAAGTGCACGATTTAAATATTACTGTTGTATTTAAAATTAAGTCAATATTAATAACAATGTATTATTGTCATCATTAGTATTTGTTTACAATTCATAACAATATTTAAGTTTAATGGGTTACAAAAAATAACTGTGAATGAAAAGTGGACTGATGTCTTAAAACTACATTTAACAAAAAAGAGATCTGAATCCTTTAAAGTCCAGATAAAAGTTGAAACATTTAAAAAAGCAAAAATAAAACACTGGTTTCTTTTCTACTGAAGACTGGAATTACTGTTAATTTTGCTGCTACATTATCCAGTATACTTGTTGTTAATAAAGTGTTTCTTAATAAGCTATACATTTATATTGAAATAATGTGTAGTTAGAGGTTTGTGTTTCTTTACATATTAAAGAGCACACCCAGTTAGTTCCACACAATAATGTAAAGATATTCTAAACTGATTATGCAAAAAAACAACACTGGTATCGGCATGGGATCGGTATTGGCCGATACTGAGATTTCTGATATCGGATCGGAAGAGAAAAAGTGGTATCGGTGCATCCCTAGTATGGAGTATTAATTTTATGTGTCCAGGTCTTGAAAAATGTCTTAAAGGTGCTATATGTAAGATTGACAACAAGCATTTGAAATGGGTACTGCAGTCCAAATTCAAAATATTGGAGAGTTGTCTGCCCGCCCCAGACTCGAAGCTCATACGGGTTGCCAGAATGTTGACATGCAAATTAGCCAACTCAGCATCCGTTTTAAAGGATTTCTTTATGTCTCCATCTTCCAAAAGGCATTCCAATATTTATCCTTGTTTTACTACGCCTCTGGTCATGGTGGTTTATAGACGGATGGCGAGGCTTTTTAGGTCAGGTGGAATCTGTTATCTCTGATCCAGTTCGTTTGCTGGCTTCCATGGCTGCAGCACGCAGTGTTTGCCTGCAAACTTATTCAGATCTGGCAACACGGCTGTGTCAAAATACTATTGGTGAGTGGGCAGTGGGCGGGATCACACAGGCCAAAACATAAACAGAAATTCCGGCCCGGAATGGAAACTTCAAAGTAGAATATACTGACTGTAGCATTGTTATCGGAGAAGCCAGTATTTCAACTTAGCATGTTTCCCAATTCTCTAATGACATATTATGGTCCTTTTATGATTTAGTACAGTCAAAATATTACATCTAGCACCTTTTAAATTTGATTTTAAATACTCTGCAGCAACTCTGATTAATACCATGGTTTCTGCCAAAAACAACACGTGGTTAGCCTTCAAAAGTCATGGGTACTACAATATTACTGTAGAAAAACCAGTTAATTTGGTATTTGTATAGTTAAACCATAATAACCACAATATTATGATTTTGGTAGCACTATTTTACAGTACTGTTCTACATTTACATATTATATAATTACAACAAATATAGTAATTACTAGGTACTAAACCTAACATTTAACCCATGTTAAGTACATGTAGTTACCTAATACTACTCAGTACTTTCTTGGGCAAGTATACAGAAAGTACATGTACTGTAAAATAAAGTGCAAAATCACTACAAATATCATGGTTAAAATATGGTTACTGTAGTAAAACCATGGTAAATTTATTGTGTGGGCACGCAAAACTATTACATTCCACACTGTCCTCTAAAGGGAAACCTAAATATCAGGGAATTTTAAAATTGTTTTCCAGGCCTGGAACAGTCAGGAAAATTAATAACATTGTTTTGTAATAACATTATTGAAGAATATGCATTATTCTGGTTGCTGTCAGAAATTTCATTGGCTAGACATTGTTCACAAGCCACAGTGACGTTCTATTTGTGAACAATCAGTTTCTTGAGTTGGTTATTTTCAATGAATCGATCAAACCAGATCTGAATGGTTCATAAGTGAATTGGCATGAATCAAAATTATTTAAAATCTTTATCCCAAAAAGATTGAAAGTTATACAGATTAATTGGTCTAAAAGTGTAGGATACCTGTTATCAGCACAATTGCATTTGATTTCTATTATTAGTTATGCTTGCTAAAGCAAAAGAATATATAAAAGTCTAGTTTAATTTTATTCATTTTATTTGCATTTCTTGAGTTGTTTATGCAAAACATTGACTATACTGTAATATTATAATATTGATAAGTTGTTAAATTGCTCCTCCCCCAGCAAGCCTATGTTGGGACAGTCTGCCTGATGAGCTGTTGCTTGGGATCCTGTCTCGCCTCTCACTGAAAGATCTTCTCAGGACGTCCCGTGTCTGCAAGCGCTGGCATCGTTTGGCGTATGTTTTAGGTTTCCCTTCATTACTAAGATGATGTTGAAAGTTTTACTCCATGCATCTTCTGTATAGATGTGTCAGAAATTTCTCTGGTGAGGTAAAAATGCCCTGTTTGCAGGTTTGATGAGTCTCTGTGGCATAGTGTGGACTTGGTGGGAAGAGCTCTGCTAGATGCTGAGCTTGGGCAGGTGCTCTCTGCTGGGGTGTTGAGACTGCGCTGTCCACACACCTGCATCGGCCAACCCAATTTTAAAAATATAGAGTGAGTAATGCATGTTTTCACGGTGCCACAGTTTAGTCATGTGTTAGTCCTGCTGTTATTGCTGTTTCACACATTTGTACTATATATCTTTATTGCAGACAAATTCGTGTCCAACATATGGATTTGTCAGGCTGCACAGTGGAGCCCTCAGTCCTAGAAGACATCCTGTCCCGTTGTAGACATCTACAGAATCTTAGTCTTGAGGGTTTGGTGCTCTCTGATAATATTATTCAGTAAGTGATGGTGAACTGCACATACTCTCATAACCTGCTATTGGAAGTACTGCAGAATCTTGATCCCTTGCTGTGTATAGCTAACAGGAATCTGAGGAATTGTCTGTATATAATTTGCAATTAAATTTTTAAACTTCCCACAGTAATGGAAAACCTGAAAATATCAGGGAATTTAAAATTTTTTATTTGTAGTATTATTATTATTATTATTATTATTATTTTTTTTTTTTTACTTCCCATGGAAATAAACAATAACCATAATTTTAAAATCTTTTAAAAATCTTTTACCCTCAGAGTCCTACAGTGGAGTTGTAG
Source organism: Myxocyprinus asiaticus (assembly GCF_019703515.2). Classification (NCBI taxonomy): domain Eukaryota; kingdom Metazoa; phylum Chordata; class Actinopteri; order Cypriniformes; family Catostomidae; genus Myxocyprinus; species Myxocyprinus asiaticus. The sequence goes on along the minus strand of NC_059381.1, from coordinate 17,921,843 downwards.
TGCCATGTTAAATAATAAAAAAAAACGACTTAATGTCTACGGAAGTCGTAGCCTCTCGAGAGAAGGAAGTCGTATGGAAAGTAACATCAAAGTGATGTGATGGACATCAGCATAGTGCGTCTGGGTGTTTGGATACAGTAAACACCACTAAGCAGGGAGATATAATTGGTTATGTAATTTTGGTAACATCCCCTCATTTATTGTATTGTTTTGAGAGCAGAACCAACCAATAAAGCTCAACAAAATATTTCTTAGCATGCACAAATGGCAATTTCTGGCCAATCTCTCCGTGTATTTTTACAAATCTTTATCCATATTCTCAAACGATTGGAAAAGTTATGGAAATGTATTTGGTCAAAAGGTGTGGGGACCCTGTATAAAGACCATGCATCTTTAACAAAAATTATCGGTCTATTTTATAGCAATCTGGCTCAAAACTCTGAGCTTGTCCGACTGAACTTGTGTGGTTCTTCTGGTTTCTCCCCTGAACCTCTGGCTGAGATGCTCAAATTGTGCACCAGGTAAGATTAACAGATGTGCGTCCATGACCTTTTTTCATTTGTTGCTCAATATTATGATACAGTATTACTGAACGTCATGTTCAATAACATACTACTATTCCCCCTCCCAGACTTGAAGAAATGAACGTGTCATGGTGTGATTTCAAAGGTCTCCATGTTCAGGCCATTGCTAACAACATCCCCTCCAGTGTCACTCAACTGAACATCAGTGGTTACAGACAGAATCTCACCATGGAAGGTGAGGACAGCATGGAGTTTAACTTTTGGATTGTATTTTGTTTCACCGTTTCATAAAGTCAATTATTTTTTTTATTTTTATTTTTTTAAATGTATATAGAAGTCAAGGCTATAGTGGAAAGATGTCCAGATCTCACGAATTTGGATTTGAGGTAATGAGATGATTTTGGAAGATCACTGGATGATTTGCTTAATAGTAAATAGCAGAAGATTAATGTTTGTTTTTTGTGTTAACATTACAGCGACAGCGTGCTTCTGACATCAGACAGTTTCCCAGTCCTGCAGCAACTTTCCTCACTTAAACATCTGGCCCTGAGCCGCTGTTATCAGATCCACCCAGCTTCTCTTGTGTAAGACATATATATTTGGCAGAAGCTTTTATCCATTCATGGTATGCATTTTATCAGTTTGTGTGTTGCCTGGGAATCAGACCCATGACCTTGACATTGATTGTAGTGCCCAACTGATATATTATATTATATATTAGCATTTCACCGATATATCGGTATCGGCGTATGTTTGCCGATATGAAAACTTTTTTCACAACATATAATGCAGAAAACAATGCTTTAGAATTGGTGTCATAGCGTAGTTTGTCGAGCAGAGCGTGCTCCGACTCCATTGTTTACAGAGCTGACTCTGCGCTGACGGTGGTCTCTTCTCATTAAATTGCTAACTAGTTTTTGAAATAAATAATAAATTACCCCATCATTTTATATAACTAATATAATGTTAACCTTGTCCCTGACAACCATGTCACTCATGTTTATCACATCTGTTTGCTGTTAGCCAGCTATAGTTTGTCAATCCAGTCAGTAATGTAGCAGATTGAAAGGTAAACATCAGAGCATCTTTTTGAAGATCAGCAGACAACGGTGCGGTGGTGGATTGTGTCTGAGTGTTGATTTCACGCTTCAATGTTGCCTAGTTGGTGAGACACAATGCTGGAAAGTAAATAAAGTCCATCTTTTACTCTCCATGACAACGAGCTTAGAGCTAACTAGCTAATCACGTAGCTACTTTCATTGTTGTCAGCTGAGTGGAAGTTAATGAGTAAACATGAATTCACCAAACTGTTTTGTTCAGGATTCACAGTTTGGTACCCCCTTCAACTGAACAATTCCAGTCATTGCAATTACAAAATGTAATATTTAAAAGTCTGGTTTTCCAGACATTAAAATAGGATACGTAATAAAAGTAGATTTAATAAATAGTATATTTGCCCTGTGTAAATAATAATATATAGGAACTGTATCTAAAATAAATGAGGGGTGATACATAATAATACAACAGACTGGGAAAAATAGACATTTATTCATTTTAATATCCTAGATATATATTTTTAATGTGTTGAAACTTGACACCGGGATGCACCCTGAAAACGGCACCGTTAGATCGGTTTCATGCTGAAGAGCCACTTTTTTTTTTTTTTCTCTTTCGTAAATGAGTGTAAATGCCAACATCATATATGTCGAAAGGACTGATGCCTGACAACCAAAACATGAGCTCATTGATGTCATTGAATATCAGTCCGCTTTTTTATTCCATCTGTTACTCCTGGTCGTAGGCTGCCGTATATATTTAGTTTATATGTAGGGTTACGTCCTACATAAATTTAATGGTGCAACGCTCAAATATTTAGTAGAGCATAAATTGTGACTTATTGCCCATTTACGCCACAACTAGGCTAAGTTGTAATGTACGTATAGCTGGTGCAACCAGCCCCTGATGTTTATTTAGCTATTTATTTTATTTGAATTTCTTTATTTTAATGGTCAGTCATTGACTGATACTAAACATACAGTACTGATGTTTATTTAGCTATTTATTTTATTTGAATTTCTTTATTTAAATGGTCAGCAATTGACTGATACTAAACATACAGTACTGATTTTTTAGCTATTTTATTTGAATTTCTTTATTTTAATGGTCAGCAATTGACTTGTACTAACAGTACTGATGTTTATTAAGCTATTTATTGTATTTTTATTTATTCTTTATTTTCTCAGTGTTCATTTCTAGAATTTGTTGACAATGTATAATAATAATAATAATGTCAAATGTTCTTTCTTTGATAAATATTTAAGAAAGCAGCCTTCTGAGTACCTTTGCATAGTCATATCGGTGCAAAATCGGTGAAAAATCCACATAGAAAAGGTCTGTTTTCATTCCAGCTCAAAAATGAGCTATATTGGTAATCAGTGAATTTTCCCTCTCTAAAATCGGTATCGGTCTCAAAAATCCCATATCGGTCGGGCTCTGATTGCTACATGCTCTACCAATTCAGATACAGGAACATTTGTTAACTTCACAAGAGAAAGATTACAATGGTCACACTTGTGTTTTTGTCTGTCTGTATACAGACTTTGCATACAACCACTAAAATATTATTTTCTCCCTCTCTTTGCATCTAGTGACTTTGAAAAGTTTCCAAATTTGCAGACACTGGAGGTCTTTGGGCTAATACAGGACAGCTACCTGCCTATTCTTAGTAAAGGTCTACCACACATACAGATCAGCACTCTGCCTTTCTCTACTGTAGCACGCCCCAGTTCATCATTGAGAAAGGATGCAACTCTTTGGGGATTGCACTGTCGGCTTGTTTACAAACAATAATGTTTTTATTCCAGGACAATTACAGGGTAAAACAAATGGTAAAAAAAATCTTGATGTTTCAACTCTACTTCTGTTTCCAATTAGAATTACTTATTTTAAATGTCTTAAACATCACTGGGTCCCACCACTTTCTTCTTTATAAAAAAAAAAAAAAAAAAAAAATGCTTTAAATTTTTAATGACAAAAAGGTCCTGACAATCTTGAATCGAGCAGCATTTTAGTCATTTATATTGCAGTGAACATCTCATATGATGACAAATTTAGAGATGAAGAAAGGACAAGTTTTAATTGCTGGAATCTGGCTACACATTTAAATGTAGTGATATTTTAGCTTTGAATGTTTGGTACCAATAGTTGTTAATGTTTGGAAATGCTCATTTCATTAGATGTGTCGGTTCAAATTATATCTAGATATAGGTCCTACGTGTCAAATACAAGCTGTGCTTTCATGCCAAGATCAAGTATATTTTTCAAAGGTATTTAGTATAAAAATAAAATGGTTTTATACTGTTCCTGAATTTTGTGGTCACACAAAAGCATTAAACCAGGTCAACAAATGCTTTCATGTTAAGAGAAATATTGTGAATCTTCTCTTTGTATTCCTGACCAGTTTTAACATGGGAAAACTTGAATTAACTTTTGTCAATAGAAATGTATTTTTATGAATGTTTACATGGTTGTAAATAAATGTAATGCTTTTATTTAAAGCTATTCTCAAAAGCTTTTATGTGAATTTACGGTGTACTCTTATCTACCACTCTATAAAAATCTTTAGTTTTGTCAACCCAACAAATGTAGATTTAAATGAAGTAAATTACATAGACACATTTTAATGAAAGACCAAGTATATTTACATTTTAAAGCAAAAACAAAATGATTTGCTTGTCTTAAAGGGTTCACCTAAAAATTAATATTCTCTTCATTTACTGACCCTCGTGTCATCCCAGATGTGTGTGACATTTTTTGCTGAACACAAAGATTTTTAGAAGAATATTTCAGCTCTGTAGCGCCATACAATGCAAGTGAATGGTGGCCAGAACTTTGACGGTTCAAAAAGCAGATAAAGGCTGCATAAATGTAATTCGTAAGACTCCAGTGGATTAATCTATGTCTTCAGAAGTGATATGATAGGTGTGGGTAAGAAACAAATATTTAAGTCCCCTTTTTACTATAAAACTCCACGTTCACATTCCTTGACATTTTAAAAGTGGAGATTTATGGTAAAAAAAAAAAAGGACTTGTATATCGATCTGATTCTCTCTCACACCTATCATATTGCTTTTTGGAGCTTAAAAGGTCTGGTCACCATTCACTTACATTGTACATAAAGAGCTTAAATATTCTTCTAAAAATCTTAATTCTTTCTTCTGCAGAACATGTTACACATCTGGGATGGCATGAGGGTGAGTAAATGAGAGAATTTTCATTTTTGGGTGAACTAACCCTTTAAGTCAGCTCCTGAAAAAGGAAAGCTTGACCTGTTCGGACTGGATTCTCACATCCAAACATTTGCTCTAGTGTGGACTTTAGAAACATGCTAAAATATCAAATAGGTTGCAGTTTAAGAAAGCGTTGACTTCAATTTTAATATATACTTTTGTACATATTTGGTACATCGGTGCCAAAAATGCAAAAGCTTAAATAATCTTGAATACATGTGCTTCATAAAGCATAAATCTGAATTTGTAAACAAACTCAAAATATTAAAGCTATTTTATCTGTAAATGTTTCTGTAATGCTTGATTTTCAGTGTATAGGGACTGTAAAGAGTTCTAGAATACACCAAACAGCTGACATTGTGTAACAACACATGGCACTAAATCTGGTATTGGTGCATTTAGGGGGAAAAAAAAAAAAGTATTTTAACATTTATTTTTGATGGTTGCAACCAAGAGGTTCATGTAAGGACAGACTTGAAGTTTGAAATCCTGATATACTAGTACAACTGGTACAAAAAAGTACATTTCATCTGCAAACCCCATTGTCCCATTAAAAATGTCAGAGATTAAATAACCAACTGTCCAATTATTTTAGCATTGTCCGTCTCAATAAATAAGCAACAGTAACAAAAGGATTTAATCAAGGATGACAGTTCGCAACAGGTCCTCCTCATTTAAGCAGATTGTAGCAATAGCACCATCATTAAACTCGAAGGATGTCCCACCATCCACCACCATGCAGGCATCCCAACACCTTGAGCGGACACAAACCCTATCAACAATAACCACAATGTTTACATCTTTCACAGCATTTTCACCAAATATACACTTATGGAGTTTAAACAATAATGTACATTAAAACTCACTTGTTTGCAAAACCTCTTTGTTGGCTACTGGAAAATACTCTGTTGACAATGGGCTCTCTAATACTGAAGAACATTTTGTCCTCCTCTGGGCCGAAGATCAGAGACTCGTTGTATGCTTCTGTCACTGATTAAAATAAAATATAAATTATACAAATAAACTAACTTATGAAATTACCCAAATCTAACAGGACAGTACTAGACAAACTTGAACATCAGTAAAAGTTTACCATAGCAAGCACTTCTAAATTTAATAGAATAGAATACACTGAACATAAATTACTGTCGATACTACTGAAAATAATGAAAGACATTGTATTTACTCACCACTCTTAATGAACTCTTGATTTAGAGGAATATCCAAACCAGTTTTTGATTTACCTAAGATGTAGAAGATTGTACTTTGAAGATCTTCAAAACTTTTAAACTTATTCATGAAATGTGCAGAACAAACTTGTTCTTAAAACAAATTTAAATTCCATTTTCCCATTGAATCAAATTGGGCAGTTTATGATAAAACAGATTATTTAATGATTTAAACAAGAATTTGTTCTGTTTGTGTTTCACGAATAAGGCCTGTCCTGTGTATAAGATGCAGCATATTTATTCAAATGTCAGTCATTTTTGTGTATCACACCTATTCTAAGGACATCTTCCACTGCCTGCTCCACAAGTTTATTAATATTGTAGGACCTGGATGAAGAAACAAAAATTGTGGTTACTTCTGATGAGCTGCAGAAGAACTGACTTCATTTAAACAACATTTAGACGCACCAGGCTTTAGATCCAGTTCCAGTGCAAATGCTGAGTCCTGAGCTCTTCTGCTTCTCCCACGGTCCATCATCGATAGAGATCTCATAGTATGACGCCCTATGAAGTGAGAGGGTAAGATGGGGTTTGAAGGATTTATACTTCACCCTGTGGCAGACGGAGATCCACAAATAAGGGGAGGAAGGGGGGATGCATGGATTGAAGGAGGAAAAGTGGATAATGAGAAGCAATGGTAGGCGAGTGGTTCCACAAAGCTTCCTCAACGTCAAATGGCAGGCTGGGATATATACCTGGAGGAAAGGGATTCTCCAATGAAGATCTCGTTGAGACCACGGACAGGGAGTAGATGTGGCCTTGTGAGGCTGTCGTGTGTCATACCTGTTGCAAAAGCATGACAGCAATGTAATCTCTGTGGTTTTTATTTAATTTTGCATTAAAAAAAAGCCTGTGTCATGGCAAATAGTATCAAAAGTGTGTACTTTGGCACGAGGCCAACTGAACTGTGTAATACAAGTGGCAGTCTGGCAAGCACTATTTATGTTCATATTATATTAAAAAGTTTTAATATGTAGGGTTATTTAATTTTCACAGATTAGGGCTTTCAAGTTTGGCTAAAGAAATTAAGTTAATGTGTTTAAAGTTTAGCTGTATACACGTTAGCCAAATACATTTAAACTCAGTTTTTCACAATTCCTGACATTTAATCGTAGAAAACATTCCCTGTCTTAGATCACTTTATTTTAAGAATGTGAAATGTCAGAATAATAGTAGAGAGAATGATTTATTTCAGCTTTTATTTCTTTCATCACATTCCCAGTGGGTCAGAAGTTTACATACACTTTGTTAGTATTTGGTAGCATTGCCTTTAAATTGTTTAACTTGGGTCAAACGTTTTGGGTAGCCTTCCACAAGCTTCTCACAATAAGTTGCTGGAATTTTGGCCCATTCCTCCAGACAAAACTGGCGTAACTGAGTCAGGTTTGTAGGCCTCCTTGCTCGCATGCTTGAAGGGTTGGATGCCTGAATCACCACCTCCTCTTCTTCAATACATTTATATCCTTTGAGTGAATTAAATCTAAACTGATCAGCATTTAACCTAATGTGATTAATTGAATGATTTTAGTGGAACTATTCAGTATTCTTATGAGTTAATTATGTATACAACATTATACATATCATATTCTTATGAGCAAATGATTCATTAATATAGTCTCTTAATATATGTTCTCTGTGGTTTCAAGCAGTTTGAGACCAATGACAAGAAGCCTAGGTCATGTAGGAGCTTCATGACCTAACAACATACGTTTGATAATGAATGTTTCTGCCAATTTAACAAGAATACTACTTCAGCTCTCCTGAGAGAAAGTACAGTTATCTCTATGTTTAAATTCCAACAGGATATGGCCAGTATCCAACAGAAGCTATGTAGTATACGACCTTGAATAGGAGAAGCTGTGTGTGTGTTTTCTCCAAGCTTTCTGTTTCAGGAGTCCAGAGTTAGAATAGCAGTCTAGAGGTGGACAACTGGACATCAGAGACCTATGGATGACCATAAAGGGAGGACTGTCTGAGGCCTAAGACCCGACTTGGACCATTGGAGCCTATATACAGAACTAAAGCATCATGCAAAGTCAATGAGATAAACGACGTACATGATGACCATGTCCAGAAGTGTTCTATAGTTATCTATGCTAACCAATATATAACCAATCAGAACCCTAGAAGACTATAGCATTGACATCACCTTGATGCTGTATCTGACTATAAGTTTTGATGTTTTTGGACCTGAGTTGCATGGTTATCTCCTGTCTACAAACTCAGAGGCTTTTTTACTGCTGACTTCTGCTATTTGATTTTGCAAATAACTTTCTTCAGTTAAAACTTCAGCTAATTGATTGAAACCTCGACTCCTGGTCTTCACTCCAAGCCTACTGGTCTATGGGCCCAAGCTGTATTGCCTTTCACACTTTTTCAGTTCTGCCCACAAATTTTCTACCAAATTGAGGTCAGGTCTTTGTGATGGCCACTCCAATTCCTTGACTTTGTTGCCATTTTTGCCACAACTTTGGAGGTATGCTTGGGGTCATTGTCCATTTGAAAGACCCATTTGCGACAGAGCTTTAACTTCATGGCTGATGTCTTGAGATTTTGCTTCAATATATCCACATAATTTTCCTTCCTCATGATGCCATCTATTTTGTGAAGTGCACCAGTCCCTTCTGCAGCAAAGCACCCCAACAACATGATGCTGCCACCCCCATTCTTCACGGTTGGGATGGTGTTCTTCGGCTTGCAAGACTTATAATTTTTCCTCCAAACATAACGATGATCATTATGGACAAACAGTTCAATTTTTATTTCATCAGACCAGAGGACATTTCTCCAAAAAGTAATATCTTTGTCCCCATGTGCACTTGCAAACTGTAGTCTGGCTTTTTTTATGGCAGTTTTTTAGCATTGGCTTCTTCCTTGCTGAGCAGCCTTTCAGGTTATGGCGATATAGGACTCGCTTTCCTGTGGATATAGATACTTGTCTACCTGTTTCCTCCAGCATCTTCACAAAGTCCTTTGCTGTTGTTCTGGGATTAATTTGCACCAAACTACATTCATCTCTAGGAGACAGAATGCGTCACCTTCCTGAGCGGTATGATGGCTGTGTGGTCCCATGGTGTTTATACTTGCGTACTATTGTTTGTACAGATGAATGTGGTACCTTCAGGCATTTGGAAATTGCTCCCAAGGATGAACCAGACTTGTGGAGGTCCACATTTTTTTTTTCTGAAGTCTTGGCTGATTGTTTTTTTTTTTTTTTTCCATGATGTCAAGCAAAGAGGCACTGAGTTTGAAGGTAGGCCTTTAAATACATCCACAGGTACACCTCCTGTCAGAAGCTAATTGTCTAAAGGCTTGACATCATTAACTTAGTGCATGTAAACTTCTGACCCACTGGAATTGTGATATAGTCAATTAAAAGCAAAACAATCTGTCTGTAAACAATTGTTGGAAATATTACTTGTGTCATGCACAAAGTAGATGTCCTAAACAACTTTCAAAAACTATAATTTGCTAATATTAAATCTGTGGAATGGTTAAAAAAATGAGTTTAATGACTTCAACCTAAGTATATGTAAACTTCTGACTTCAACTATATATTCCATTATTTATGTCATCCACACCAACTGCAGAACCCAACACTTAAACATTATTTTGTGACTTTTACTTAAACTGGAACGGAAAGGGTAAATGCTTTACAGAATTCTATATTTAATTAATATTAAAATATATTATATTTAGTAATATTTAGAATGTATTACATTAATTATAAATAATAATAATACAAATATATAAAATAATAAATTATATATTATATAATAATAATAATGTTTTATTTATTTTGTACAAATTTAAAATAACTTTTTTAGCTAACTCAAGGTTGAGTAACCCTGCTTTATAGTCACACCATGGAACAGTGCATAGCTAGAACACAGAGATACGCTCTTATAATGTTAGAAGTTAGAATAGTCTAAAAGTTTAGACAGGATAAACAAGTACACAGCAGAGGAGAGCAATGGTAAACAGAGAGCAGGAATCATACTCTGCTGGGTCTCTGTAGTGATGCGGTGGGCCTTGCTGTGCTGCTCCAGGCTCAGCTGCAGCTCGTGCAGGTCCACTGGACTGGGGTTAATACCTGTGCCCTCCAAGAACATTCGGACACGTTGACGCCACTGCCATCTGGTGGAGATAGTGGCTTTTTAAAAAATTGAATTGGAAGATATACAGTAGTAAAGGGTGTGTAAAAGCAAGTAGAATGGTCCCCAAAATGGGCGGGGCTTAGAAGCTCTAAAGTTGTCAGGTATCATGAACTCTTCACTGGCTGTGTCCGAAATCGCTAACTTGTTCACTGTTTCTTATATAGTTGATCAGGGGGGAATTCGGACGCTGACATATAGATGAAGGTACTGTTTACAAACGCCCGCCCCGCCCGGGTTCTTTTGGTTGCCCAGAGTAAAAACTGCTGTCTATAGGCGCTTCGCTCAAATTGCGCTGAAACTGCCCAAAACGTGCTGTTTGTGGGGTTGAAACACCCTGTTTCCCACAGATTATTGGAGAGTGGGGCTTCTTTAAATTTCCACCTGATGGTTGCATCAGGAAAACTCTGATTTTACATAATTGATGATATTTCACGGGTCACCGTCATTGTTTTCGCGTCAGCTCTATTAGACACAAATGACCCACAGGTTTATTTATTTATTTATTTTTTAAATATTTTTACATTAAAAGACATTATTACATTCTATAAAGCTTAAAAGATTATTAAAACTGCAGCGATGCCTACTGCCACCATTGAAATTTGCTGCTCGAAAGAACCCAGAAGCGCAGTTTCCTGCGGTGTGACGTCAGAGTAATTTCATCTATACATGCAGCATCAGAGAGAGCGCTGGAGATGATGCAGAAACAACTTCATCACATATGAACTTTTATCTTACATGCAGGATAATAATAATCAAAATCATAATAACAACAATTATAATACTTTTTATTCTTATAAAATGGTATATACAATAAACCTTAATTCTGTTTGTCACGTTTAACCCGTTAATATATATTTACATAATGATAAAAAAAATGTATACTAAAAACTACCAACAAGAATAAAAACAATAAATACACACATATATACACTGGTGGAGAAAAGTTTTGAATAATGTACAGATTTTGTTGTTTTGGAAGGAAATTGGTACTTTAATTCACCAAAGTGGCATTCAACTGATCACAAAGTATAGTCAGGACATTACTGATGTAAAAAACAGCACCAACACTATTTGAAAAAAGTCATTTTTGATCAAATCTAGACAGACCCCATTTCCAGCAGTCATCACTCCAACACCTTATCCTTGAGTAATCATGCTAAATTGCTAATTTGGTACAAGAAATTCAATTGTCATTATATTAAACACAGCTGAAAGCTGTTTGGTTCGTTAAATGAAGCTTAACATTGTCTTTGTGTTTGTTTTTGAGTTACCACAGTATGCAATAGACTGGCATGTCTTAAGGTCAATATTAGGTCAAGAATGGCAAAAAAGAAACAGCTTTCTCTAAAAACTCATCAGTCAATCACTGTTCTGAGGAATGAAGTCTATTCAGTGCTTGAAATTGCCAAAAAACTGAAGATTTCATACAAAGGTGAACACTACAGTCTTCAAAGACAAAGGACAACTGGCTCTAACAAGGACAGAAAGAGATGTGTAAGGCCAGATGTACAACTAAACAAGAGGATAAGTACATCAGAGTCTCTAGTTTGAGAAATAGACGCCTCACATGTCCTCAGCTGACAGCTTCATTGAATTCTACCCGCTCAACACCAGTTTCATGTACAACAGTAAAGAGAAGACTCAGCGGTGCAGGCCTTATGGGAAGAATTGCAAAGAAAAAGCCACTTTTGAAACAGAAAAACAAAAAGAAAAGGTTAGAGTGGGCAAAGAAACACAGACATTGAACAACAGATAATTGGAAAAGAGTGTTATGGATCTTAAACCCATTAAGATTTTGTGGGATCAGCTAGACTGTAAGGTGCGTGAGAAGTGCCCGACAAGACAGCCACATCTATGGCAAGTGCTACAGGAAGTGTGGGGTGAAATGTCAGCTGAGTATCTGGACAAACTGACAGCTGGAATGCCAAGGATCTGCAAAGCTGTCATTGCTGCACGTGGAGGATTTTTTGATGAGAACTCTTTGAAGTAGTTTAAGAAGTTCTGACCATTTTTTTCAAATTGTAATAGTAATTTTTCACGTTATTAATGTCCTGACTATACATCGTGATCAGTTGATTGCCACATTGGTGAATAAAAGTACCGATTTCTTTCCATAAGAGCAAAATCTGTACATTATTCCAAACTTTTGGACACCAGTGCATATAGTATCATCTTGACACTCTCCCATCCAAACTCGGCAGTATTTCTAAGCACCGAGAAGAGATGACGTGTGCATAGCGTCCTGTAATACAGTACTAAAGTTATAAATAACAACATCCATTGAATATTAGACGAATACCTACGTGATAACTGAATATTTGAATAACTTCCACTGTGCAGTCTTCTAAGCTAACAGTGGTATGACCTCAAAGAATTAGTGAAGAAAGGAATCACTGCATTTTAATGGCAAAATAAAAATGTATCTGTATGATTTTGTATCACTATATTTTATTATGTTATTTATAATCATGTAGTGATATGTTTACAAGTGAAACACTACAGCCAGTGTGAAATAAAACATTGCAGGAATGAAATTAAGCCGTTAATTGGCGTGTCTCTCTCTCTAATAGGTGCACTTTAACATATATATATATATATAACAAAAAGAATGAAGATTTATTGTATTAATTAGTACTACCAGGATTTCGTGGCACTTTTTCCTGATTTTTGAGGCCCAAAATGACTGAATTTGCTGCGGCTTTTCTCAAATTTTGCGATGCAATTTTCAGTATTGTTTTGTGTTGTTTTGCAGTGAAAACTCACAAATCATCACTATACCTCTGTAATTGTGTTTATTACATTGTAAATGCAATTACATGTAAATATTTTAGTGCACAATAACTTTCTATGCAGTTAGCAAGCAAAAAAAAAAAACAAAAAAAAAAAACTAAAAAACAGAATTACACACAAAAATACCATACATTTAGGTGAAGCTGTGGGTGTTGCAAGACCCATAATTATTTTTGTATTAACAATTTCTGCCTCAGACAATGCAAGAAAACTTTTCTAAGTTTAAATCTGTAAACTAAAAACACAAATGAGGATTCAATAATTGGGCCAGTTGCAATTATTACATCGTCTAATATTGAAATCTGATATACATATACAAACAAATACAATTAGAGTTCATATGTTTCAGCATTTATGTACAAATTTAAATTTCCCAAATGCTTCGAAAAAAAAGAGTCCCTTTTTCAGGACACTGTATTTTAAATATAATTTTGCAAAAATCCAAATAACTTTACAGATCTTTATTGTAAAAGGTTTAAACAATGTTTTCCGTGCTTGTTCAGTGAACCATAAACAATTAATGAACATGCACCTGTGGAACGGTCGTTAAGACACTAACAACTTACAGACGGTAGGCAATTAAGGTCACGGTTATAAAAACTTAGGACACTAAAGAGACCTTTCTACTGACTCTGAAAAACACTAAAAGAAAGATGCCCAGGGTCCCTGCTCATCTGTGTGAATGTGCTTTAGGCATGCTGAATGGAGGCATGAGGACTGCGGATGTGGCCAGGGCAATAAATTGCAATGTCCGTACTGTGAGACGCCTAAGACAGCGCTACAGGGAGACAGGAAGGACAGCCGATCGTCCTCGCAGTGGCAGACCACGTGTAACAACACCTGCACAGGATCGGTACATCTGAATATCACACCTGCGGGACAGGTACAGGATGGCAACAACAACTGCCCGAGTTACACCAGGAACACACAATCCCTCCATCAGTGCTCCGACTGTCCGCAATAGGCTGAGAGAGGCTGGACTGAGGGCTTGTAGGCCTGTGGTAAGACAGGTCCTTACCAGACATCACCGGCAACAATGTCCCCTATGGGCACAAACCCACCTTCTCTGGACCAGACAGGACTGGCAAAAAGTACTCTTCACTGACGAGTCACAGTTTTGTCTCACCAAGGGTGATGGTCGGACTCACGTTTATCATTGAAGGGATGAGCGTTACACCGAGGCCTGTGCTCTGGAGTGGGATCGATTTGGAGGTAGAGGATCCGTCATAGTCTGGGGCGGAGTGTCACAGCATCATCTTGTTGTCATTGCAGGCAATCCCAACACTGTGCGTTACAGGGAAGACATCCTCCTCCCTCATGTGGTACCCTTCCTGCAGGCTCATCCTGACATGACCCTACAGCATGACAATGCCACCAGCCATACTGCTCGTTCTGTGTGTGATTTCCTGCAAGACAGGAATGTCAGTGTTCTGCCATGGCCAGCGAAGAGCCCGGATCTCAATCTCATTGAGCATGTCTGGGACCTGTTGGATCGGAGGGTGAGAGCTAGGGCCATTCCCCCCAGAAATGTCCAGGAACTTGCACGTGCCTTGGTGGAAGAGTGGGGTAACATCTCACAGCAAGAACTGGCAAATCTGGTGCAGTCCATGAGGAGGAGATGCACTGCAGTACTTAATGCAGCTGGTGGCCACACCAGATACTGACTGTTACTTTTGATTTAACACATTATTCCATTTCTGTTAGTCACACATCTGTGAAACTTGTTCAGTTTATGTCTTAGTTGTTGAATCTTTTTATGTTCATACAAATATTTACACATGTTAAGTTTGCTGAAAATAAAAGCAGTTGAAGGTGAGAGGACGTTTCTTTTTTGCTGAGTTTATTTTGAAACGTTGCATATAGCTATTTTGACGCTGTCAAACATGAAGGAAAGCAATGGGATTCCCTCAGGTTTACGTTTTTTGCAGAAAATGTGCAGAAATTATAAAAAAATTGCAAGCTGGCGCAAATAATGCGGAGATTGATTGAATCGCAAAATCACAAAATCCTGGAGGGACTGATTAATATATTATTTAATAAGAATAACAAGTAAGGCACAAGTATTTTAAAAGTTCATATGTGACGTTGTTTCTGCGACAGCCCCAGAGCTCCGACACTCTGTGTATACGTCAGCATCCGAATTCACTCACTAATTTCGTTCACTCACTGCTGAGATATAGTGCACTCAATGCCATTCACTATACAGGAAATAGTGAATGAGTGTACAATTTCGGGCACAGCCATCCATTGGTTGAACACTCAAAATCCAGATGCATTGTGGGTAAGAATGAGTGAACAAATGTAGGGAACGAGATGTAGGGAACAAATTCGGACACTACTACAAAATGGCTGACACCCAAAATAGTGCAATACTTAGTGGATAGGGGGCAACTTCACTAGCTATTACAGTTTATCAATGGCATAAAAGGAATAGTTCACCCAAAAATGAAAATATTTGCATTATTTACCCACCCTCATGCCAGCGCAGATGTGTATGACTTTTTTCTTTTGCTGAACACAAACGAAGATTTTTAGAAGAATATTTCAGCTCTGTAGGTCCATACAGTGCAAGCGAATGGTGACCAGAACTTTGATTGCCCAAAAACCATATAAAAGCAGCATAAAAGTAATCCATATGACTCCAGTGGTTAAATCTATGTCTTCAGAAGCTATATAATAGGTGTGGGTGAGAAACAGATAACTTTTTAAATCCTTTTTTACTATAAATTCTCACCCTGCCCAGTAGGTGGCGATATGCACAAAGAATGCGAATCGCCAAAAACAAAAGAAGAATGTGAGGAATTATAGTAAAAGTTGACTTAAATATTGACCTGTTTCTCACCCACACTTATAATGCTTCTAAAGACATGGATTTAACCACTGGAGACGTTTGGATTACTTTTGTTTCCTTTATGTAATTTTTGGACCTTCAAAGTTCTGGCCACCATTCACTTACATCGTATGGACCTACAGAGCTGAGATATTCTTTTAAAAATCTTCACTTGTGTTCAGCAGAAGAAAGTCATATAGCACACCTAATACACTTATGGGATAGCATGAAGGTGAGTAAATGATGAGAATTTTTGGGTGAACTATCCCTTTAAGTGTACATTATCATCCTGCTCAGTGCTGAAGCAGCAAATAGAATTACTCTATTTCACTGACATGCGACCTGTTCCTCTTCTCCACACTAGTCAGGCTGGACCAATCACAGTCGTTAGTGATTATAGGATTAGGAATTTATTTAATCATTTTAGAAAGATGCCTGGGGTGGATTTCTCTTTATATGTGAGGGACTTATTAACAGAATTAATACATTTAAGCGATTATACTTGTTAGTGGAAAAATCTCTCCATAGAAAAAAAAACAAAAAACAAACAACCAACAAAAAAAAATTAAAAAAAAAAAAAAAAAAAAAGAAAGAACCTGCCCTTAATTTTGAAAGCAGCTTATATGAGGGATTTGGCCTTCTGAGCTACCAAGCACCCCCATCCCCCAGCAGCACACCAGTTTTTGTCCCATAAGAAATAACATTAGCCACCCAATGGGTAGATAAATATCTCAGGTATGTAATATGTGGAACTCTCATATGAAATTATAAATTATTCTGACAACTTCTGCACTAGAGCATAATGAAAAATGCATTTTGTCAAGTTCTGCTCCAGGAGGTGTGGAAAAAAACAACTGTAAATTGGATTACTTAGCAAATGGATTACTGCCGACAAAAAACAAGTAAGAGGTACTAACCTGAACTCACCCTTCCTGAGTTTCCGCAAGGCCTCAGAAAAGGCATGTGTATAGCGTACAGGTAAACACAGGTGACCCTCTGACCTTTATACAGAAACAGTACAGACACATTATATAGCTATGAAACAAAATGTATATATATTAAAAAAAAAAACTAAAACAAACTGTAGACTATTGTTATTACCTTTCTGGGTCTGTATTGACCCCCAATACAGGCTTGTTTTTATCAAACACTTTACTGGCAACTAGCAGCATGGTGCCATCACCTAAAAAAAAAATCAACAAGTCTGTTAGAGTTTAATGAAAGGATTGTTGAGATCACTACTTGCCTTATGCATTCATAATATGATCATAAATTAGGTAACATATTAACAGCATATGAAATGGAGAAACTGGAAAAATGACAAGCTAATCAGTAGCAGGCACCAGCAACAAAAAAACGTGAATTTTCAAGAGGAGCATTTAACAAAGAATACAACAGAGTCCATAAGGTCCTGTGTAAAAAATACATTCTACACAGCAAAACAAGCAAGCAGCCAATTTAGCTATAAAACTTTAAAAGCAGAGAGCCCAAGCTTTACCTCCAGCAGAGATAATGGCATCTGCCCATCTTACGGTGTCCTCATTATACTCTCCTCTTTTAACAACGCGCACCTCAATCCCTTCTTTCCTATAATGAAGGGAATGAAAGCAGGACTGTGTGGTCATTCATATGGTTGTCAATCATTTCAAATACTGTCAGAAGTTTCATTATTGAGCATCATCTTACTGTAGATTGTCCACAATTTGTCCAACATTGAGGGTATGTATTCTGTGTCTCTCCAGAAGCCCACTGTAACTCGATCCTTTCAAGGCAAGCTATGATAACAAGGAGCAGACAAATTAATGATCGTTAACATATATATATATATATATATATATAATTATATTAATATATTAAAAAATGGCTTCTTTAAAATATTATCACAAGTAGAAAAAAAAATAATAAATACATTAAAAAAATACTGTTTTTCAAATATTTGGTCAAATATTGTAGCATGCATTGTTGGAGGACTTTTAATAGTAAATAAAATGTGTAAAAGTATATAACAACTGTTGACAACAGTACCAAAGCTGCAAAGGACGGTAAAAGATTAACAGACTCCTTTGGTTAAGCAGTGTAAAACTTCCTAGTAAAGACTTGTTTGGAGTTAAAAGTGAGTAGAATACTATAGGAAATATTACTGCTTTCAAGGCTGCAAAAGAATAGTAAAATTATTCTATATATAGAGCGACAAAAAGTTGTTGGTAAAATTATACTCTGAAAAGTGAACTCTTCACTAAATCCAAATTATCCAAAATATCTATATCTAATATCCAAATATAACTTTTCTCAGTAAACACAAATATAGATGGTAATTGTTATAGGAATTATGAGAATTTAATTTTTACTTTTAATTAAAAGGATAGTTCACCCAAAAATGAAAATTCTCTCATCTACTCACCATCATGCCATTCGAGATGTTTATGACTACCTTTCTTCTGCATGAATGCGTGAATGGTGACCAGAACTTTGAGCTCCAAAAACATATAAAAGGCAGCATAAAAGTAACCCATAAGACTCCAGTGGTTAAATCGATGTCTTCAGAAGCGGATAGGTGTTGGTGAGAAACACATCAATTTTAAGTCCTTTTTTAATATCAATCTCCACTTCTGCCTATACTTTCACAGTCTTTTGTTTTTGCCAGTTTGCATTCTTTATGCATATCACCACCTACTGGGCAGAGAAGAGAGTTTATTATAAAAAAAAGGACTTAAATATTGATATATTTATCACCCACACCTCTCATATCACTTCTGAAGACGTGGATTTAACCACTGGAGTTTTATAGATTACCTTTATGCTGCCTTTGTTTGCTTTTTGGAGCTTCAAAGTTCTGATCAACATTCACTTGCATTGTACGGACATACAGAGTTTAAATATTTTTATAATAATCTTAATTTGTGTTCAGCAGAAGAAAGTAAGTCATACACATCTGGGATGGAATGCGAGAGAGAGTAAATGAGAGAATTTTCATTTTTGGGTGAACTATCCCTTTACTAAATGATGTAACTACGTCATCCAGCATTGTGACTGAAGACCAATCACAGTTCAGTATGCAAATATCGGTTAGACTTTGAATGCCGAACATTCTACTAGTGCGTCAATGGAATAATTTAAAAGTTTGATCTCACGTTTCCTAAGACGCGTTTTCAGAAGAGCGCTGGCATTTTCAGCTGGCAAAAAACGCTTTGTTGTAAAGTTGTAATTATCATAGATATAAACATGTGTATCTATGATAAGTATTTCCGAAAAAAACTTTCAATGTGCTACACGAAGCGTAATGTACTGCAGAAAACTCACAAGAATGTGAAAACAGTGCGCTTTGCAAGCGCCATGGTGTCTAATGCAAAGTGTTTAATCCACTCGGATAAACAGGTGTATCTGTTCACAAGTAGCTTACCAGCTGTTTAAGATCCTCCTCTGACAGACCCGCATAGCGATATCTCTGCTGCTCAAATTCATAGCGAGTGGTCTTTGTCACGACGGCTACTTTAGCAGGTTTGAAGCCAGATTCAGCTTGCGAAGCAACTTTACACACAGCTGTCTGATGAAAACACAGACGACTACAATAGCTCCCAGCGAAAACCGCCACTAATGGATTTCCATAGGAGAGTGATTTCTTTAAAGCTCGGGATAGCATTCTACTACCGGAAAACAGTGTTAGGAAAACGATAAGGGGGGGATTAAAAAGTTTCAGGTGATTATTCTAAGATGAGTTTCGCAGCTTTATCTATCATTTAGGATTTGGGTCTGCTGCCTAGACTAGACCAGGAAGTGCAGACTACTGAACACCATCCAAGTCCTTCTGGCGCAGGTTTCGTGTGCTATGTCCTTCCTAAGTCACACAGCATGCGTTTACATGGACAGCTTGCTGATTACAGCTGTCAGTTTTAGCATGTCAAACTGGCCACCAACTCAACCTCTTTAAACGCACTGACAGATCACATCCCCATTTATCTCTCCACGGACACCTGAACGACGAAACGCGCGAGTCTAAGCGATATACAGTCACTTTACTTTTAACTTCTACCTAAATACAGTTCTTCAACTCTCAAACTTGAGGCTAATAAAAACACCAGAGCCAACACTCACGCATGCCGCCATCTTTAAAGCACGTAGCGCTGACTCGAGATCGGTGGGCGTGGCTTTGACGTAGACGTTTTATTGGCTAGTGCCGTGTGTCCATTCTCCACTGCCATTCAACATCACTTTTGGATATCGCACGTCCCCACAGGCTAGGATGGGGAAGTTGGTGTGTCATTAGACAACTCTAAATAGTATGGACATCTGGGGAAAATCCCATAGTACTTTGTGTTAATTTTATTTTTTTATTTTTATATATATTTGATTACTAAAAGGTTTGAGAGTGTTTTGATGCCGAGACAGACTAGACCATTGTCCTTACAGGTCTTCCGATTCTAGTTTGTAAGAGTAGATTGAATTAAAGTTGCAAACTCAGCAAATTTTTTTTTAGCCTATGTTGCACTGGCCGATATGACAGTCGTCTTGTACTTACGGTGTGTTTTACTAAAAACTTTGGACAAGTCAAAAGATTATTATTATTATCTCAACATGTCGGCCCCCGTGAGTCGACCTAGCTGCTTCATGTATAATAAAACATGCTTTTTTTTAGGCCACTGACTGGAGTTGTCATCATAGGGATTAGGTCTTGTCCGTGTAAATATATACAGAAGATTTTCAGATTAATCGCAATCTTCCCGATATCGATTCCTTAAATCTTGAGATTATTATCTTTTAATATGCACTGTTAAGCACCGAGATCCTTTTAACTTTGGGAGACTCCAGTCTCATTAATATGTGCTTAACTGCAACAAAATGCTGAACTGCCAATATTCTTAAAGAGACAGTACCGTTTTAATACTGGTTCATATCACTGTAAATACTTGTAAATAGTACAAATTATACATGTAAACACTAAACATGTAGGCCTAACTATATATATATATATATATATATATATATATATATATATATATATATATATATATATATTAGGGGTGTAACGGTTCTTGGTAAAAAAAAAATAGAACCGTACGGTTCGGTAAGTATTGGCACTGCGGTTTACCTCAAGTTTATCGACGCATTTGGAGCACAAGGTTTTACAAAGAAAACAAAGCATCAAATAGACACGCACAGTTACAACCTCCACTAATGCACCTGAATGGCTCTGTAAATGGATACGCTCCACCTGTGTTTCAGGTGGGTCATCTTGATGACATCACTGTTCTGCAAGCTTTGTGTGTAGTTCAAAATGGCAAGCAGAGAAAACGAGTCGCGGATAGAGAAACCCCCTGCTTTATTCTGTTCTCCTGTCTGAATTTTTTTCTTCTTCAGTCAATTACAACAACGATGGTCAAAAAACGTTTACAAAACAGACACTTTTTGCAGACATCGCTTCACACGAGTGCTGTATACTGGTAATACATCGATATATGATTATTTACGCCGAAATCACCGGGGAAAGATAGCGTGTGGTGCACACAGAGCCGCATATGATTAAAACTAGAGCCGCGTCACAACATCCCTCGTATCCATTTTAATAGCAAAGTTCCTTTTATAGTGATGTACAGCTTTCTAATATTGAATATATTTGCAGTATATTGTTGATATATGTAGCATAACAGTGCAGGCATTAAGTTAAAATGTTGATTTAGTAATAAGAGAAAAGTTTAAAAAAAATATTTTTTAGTTAAAGACTCTAAAGAAAATTAACCATGGTTTTACTATAGTAATATTGTAATAACCATGACTGTAATAACCATGACTGCTGTCATTATGGTTTTCTTGAAATCATGGTTTTGATACAATTAATCATGGTTTTACAGCAGTAATCCTGTAGTTTCCATATAGTAACCATGATTTGACTATATACTGTAAACATGACAGTAACATGTTGATTTTGTGGTTATCTACAAATACCATAGTTAAAATATCGGTTACTGTAAAACAATGATTTAAATTTTTTTTTCAGGGCAAACCTGTTGAAGTGTTTGTTACCAAATATTCAAATATTCTACCAAGTATTCTTACTATGGATTTGGCAGTAATATATATTTTTTCTGAACATAGCAAATAGCGAATCGTACCGAAACCGTGACCCTAAAACCGTGATAGAAACCAAACCGTGACAAATTTTAACCGGTACACCCCTAATATATGTATGTATGTATGTATGTATATATATATACATTGTAATGGTTCAGATTTCTTTATACTATTTACAAGTATTTGCACTGACATGTACAACAAGTATTTAAACGGTACTTTCTCTTTAAGAATGCCGACAGAACAGCATTTGTTTTGGTTGTTTGTTAAGGAGACTGGAGTCACATACAGCTTCTTTATTAGAATTCATTGTTTCTTTTTTATTGTTTGTTGTTATATACACTACTGTTCAAAAGTTTAGGGTCACTTACTCATTCTTTCTTTTTTTTTTTTCTTCCACATTTTAGAATAATAGTAAAGTCATCACAACTATGAAATAATAGAAATGGAAATATGGGAATTATGTTGTGACTAACAAAATCCAAAATAAATCAAAACTATGTTATATTTTAGCATCTTCAAAGTAGTTACCATATGCCTAGAATTTGCAGACATGTACTCTTGACATTTTCTCAACCAACTTCTTGAGGTATCACCCTGGGATGCTTTTTAAACAGTATTGAAGGAGTTCCCATCTATATGTTGGGCACTTATTGGCTGCTATCCTTAATTATTTGGTCCAAGTCATCCATTTCAAAAACTGTTTTTTTAAATAATATTTTAATTTTGTAATTAAATAAATTAATATGTTGGCACAAATATAATTTTGTCTACAAAACTAATTTCAAACATTTAAGCATACGCCTTCAAAAGATTTTTAAGATCATGAGAAACATTTCAGTCAAGTGACCCCAAAATTGTGAACGGTAGTGTGTGTGTGTATATATATATATATATATATATATATATATAAACCTTGTGTAAATTGTCAGCTTTATGCTAAGCTAAAATGCTATTTCTAGCCATTTTACATGCACATGTTTCCAGACCTGATCATATTTTTTTATCAAGAAAATTCACGTTGGATCATAATTTCTTTTTTTCTAGTAAGACCTTTGATGTTAGGGCAAAAATCTTATTCTTGATAATAATTTTTGTATTGTTTTCCTGTAAAAATATCTAAAAATCCTTAAAACAAGATCAATTTGATTTATCTTGTTTCAGAAACAACACTGCATAAGATATTTAGGTTTTTCAGAGAATGTATTTTTAACGTGTATTTTGTCTTACTGTACTGGCAGAGTTTTTATAGTCAAAACAAGTGAAAAAATCTACCAGTGCTGATGAAGTAATCCAAAGTATTTACTGACCTTGAGTAATCTAACCGAATATGTTACAAATGACATTTTACAGCATGTATTCTGTAATCTGTAGTGGAATACATTTCAAAAGTAACCCTCCCAACCCTGTATATATATATCATTTTTATCATTGAAAAGGAGTTACATGGTGTTTACCCTGTAGTACACATCTTTGGTTTTTGATGAAGGGGTACATGAGCCTTACTGATGGTGCTGTGGAGGTACTAGAGAAAACAGTGGCCTACATTAAACAGATTTTTCAATAGTGCTTTTCATTTATTTGTGCAGAGGAACATACAGACTGCACTTAGGCCTTATGTAATTATTTTTAGGCACTCGAAAAGGAGTTGTCAATGTAGTTTAATATGGACACAGCAAAATCATGTAAGCAGAACAGCTAAATCATCAAAGAAGTTTATTGCTCTCTCATTTTGAAAACTTCTTGTTTGTGGAGTGCTGGTACCCCTGGATAATGCTCTACAGAACAGATAAAGAGTCCTAGAAGACTAAAGGCCCCCATAAAACACTTTTTTTTTCTTAAGTGGGGTGAATATATTTGTTATGAAAAATGTTCAAAGTGGGCTCACACTGACTGATCCAATCACAATGGAGATTAATTTGTTTAGAATACTGGAGATGTTATGAAATTTCAAATACCATTCAAATGAACAGGAAATGGTTAACCCTTTTCTGAAGTGGTTATTTTGAATAAGTATTATCTTAAGTTGTTACCAAAAAAAAAAAAAAAAACAAACAAAAAAAAAAAAAAGCATCTTGCTGTCAAATTTGTGTGAAGAATTTACAAGTTTGCTTGTTTTGAGTATTGGGGGGTTACCTCGCTCCCATCACCCCTGGAATCCACGCCCCTGATTGTATGTTATCCACAATTTCATCCATTGTTAAATTGATTATTGAGTTTATGTTATATCAATCATAAAGTTATTCAAATCGAGAGCCAATACATCAGAATTGGTTATCATCAGTTGTTTCTCCTTAAAAGTTTTTGCATAGAGACGATATACTGAAAACATCAACCACTAAGCTGCCAAGATTAGACAAGCACTACACAAAAATGTGACTACTTTTTGCAAAGCGGCCCCTCTTGTTATGTAAATTTTATTACATTTAGACGCTGACGCACAAAAATAGGCTTCCACTGTACAACACCGCAGGAAAACACACACACACACACACACACACACACACACACACACACACACACACACAGAGAGAGAGAGAGAGAGAGAGAGAGAGGAAAGGTTTGATGTACTTTTTGAAGCCCTCATAACAATAACTGTAGTGCCACAGCGTTACTTCCAGTTGGTAATGGGCCAGACAAGAAGCAAGGGTTCTGTTTTTTCACTCTAGAGCAGGCGTTTTCAAACTGGGTTCCATGGACCCCTAGGGAGCCGCCATGAGTTGCTAAGAGGTCTGCAGAAAAAAAAAAAAGACCCAATTTAACAATATTATTCTTTCATTCTACTTTTTAAAGAGTATAAATATATTTCAATTCAATTTAAAAAAAAATGTCTTCAGGTTTGTACATCTAATATTACTCTAACAGTGGGTATAAAAAAAGATATGTGCTCAACTTAATACGAAGTAATATTTTCCAGATTTTTAATATGATATTTTAAAAATTTATTTTCATTTTTCTTAATGACCTTTATTACAAAATAACAGCCAGTTATTTAATTTTGCAAACCACACATTGTCTTTATAATATAACGCTTACTTTTTTCTCACACAGTATAAAAGGGAATTTATATCTAAAATATAAAACTATACATTTTTGAAAAGGGGTCCCTCGCAAGGGGATCATCATGTTTGGGGGTCCTTGGTATCAAAAAGTTTGAAAATCTCTGCTCTAGAGAAGCGGACAGACCTAGGCACTGTCGCATTGACTGTGGTTGGTTCTGACCGGATTCGGTTATTCAGTGAGATATTGCGTTACTTATCAAACTCTATTTTTGCGGTTACAGAACTCAGTCTGTTTAGTTACTGTTGCCATGTGGTCCAGATTACAGTGATCGTTCTAAAAGCTTAAACAATGTGTCCACAATTTCTGTGACTAGAAAAGGACATGAAGAATAGAGAAAGGGACTTTTGCGCTTTGGTTTCTTGAGGGCTGAAAACTATTTCAATAAGTCTTTTCTGGAAAAAGAGCATGTAGTAACTTTCCAGTCCCATGTCGTTGATGTCATGATTACTGCTTCATTACATTGTAATAGTAGGTTATGATCCATGAATGAGCAGTAGGCTAATGTTTCTTTAAAATTTCCATCATAATTTATTTGATAAACAATGCAACACCCAATAGACAATTGTTACTAGCAGCCTTGCATGTAATGTAACACTTTACAACAAGGTTCCATTTGTAAACATTAGTTAATGCATCAGGTATCATGAACAAACAATAAACAAAATATTTTTAAAGCATTTATTAATCTTTGTTAATGTTTGTTAATAAAAATACAATTGTTCTTTGATAGTTCATACTAGTTCGTAGTGCATTAACAAATACAACTTTTGATTTAAAAAATGTATTACTATATGTTAAAATTAACATTAAGATTAATAAATGCTTAATTACTACATTGTTAGTTCATGTTAACTAATGTTGTTAACTAATGTTAACAAATGGAACCGTACTGTAAAGTCTTACTCTAACATTTACAATTATGTCACTCTTAAACAGTGGAAACTACATTGCTGAAGACAATATCAATGACAGATCACAAACAAAACATTCATCAGTGAGGAAATTATGAATTTTTCACTTGGATCTTAGTTTTGATTAACATGATGAAGTTTATGCACCATTAAAATAACAAGCTGTGTTATCAAGAAGACGACAACTGTTGTTAATTTTAAAGTTTTGTTTGGAATCTGAGATGACTTGCATGATGTACACTTAAAAAAAAAATGTTACACTAAATAAAAGTGCTTCATGTGGTAACATCTAAATTAACTGTTTTTATTAAAGTCAAAAATAAGGTTACATTACATTAGGTGACACCAACAATGTTCATTTTGAGGGTTAGATCAGATAGAAATACAAGGTAACAGTTGAAGGTTACCACGTTTTACAGTGCATGCCCATGGGACATGATTCTCATTTTATTGATTTTGTACAATTTCTCTCAAACAAAATCTATTTTTTGAAAGTATTGATGGATGACACGGCAGTAATTATATTTGTACAATTTCAGAACCGTATTTATTCTCCCTTATGGGTACAATACTGACCCGGCTAACCCAGCTGAAGTTGGAAAAGCTAAAGGTGGTACACCAACGATTACTGCAGCGATATGAGCACCAGCCCTTTTTCTCCTGTCTTTCTGGACTCTACGACTGCCAGTGGAGATGCTTCCAGCGCACCCATGCCCAGCCCGGACACTACTGCTGCTCTAAGGTGCTTCCATATATTTCAAATGCACATATACTTTATCTGTATATTATGTTTTGTAAAATAGCCACACAAGTTTAGTGTTCATGTGATCAAAGCAGACATGAGCTGGAAATTATGTAAATAATCAGAGTATTGTTCTTTCTATCAAACATTCCATACTACAAACTTTTGTGTCCTTATATGTCTTAATACTGTATGTGATTATTATAATAACATTCAGGTCAGGTGGAAAGTTTAATGACAGTAAGCTAGATATTTGTACATTTTAAAAGGATTACTGTCTTTAATATTGCAGCTGAAGTGTGGCAGTTTTGCTCTGATCATTCTGACTTTTTGTCTTAGTCTGGTGTTCCTGTACTTCTGGGCTGAAGCACAAAATTACTACAATGACTTTGACTGACTGGTATCATTAAAAAAAAAAACAAAAAAAATGTATGTCTGTACACAGCAAACTTAGATGACAAGTATGAAAAGTAGTTTCTTAAAGGGACAGTTCACCCAAAAATTTACATTCTCTAAAAATTTACTCACCTTCATGCCATCTAAGATGTGTATGACTTTTTTTCTTCTGCAGAACACAAACAAAGATTTTTAGAAGAATATCTCTTGCTCTGTTTGTCCATACAATGCAAGTAAATGATGACCAGATCTTTGAAGCTCAAAAAAACACATAAAGTCAGCACAAAAGTGATTTAAACATCTCCAATAGTTAAATCCATGCCTTCATATGTGATATGATAGGTGTGGGTGAGGAACAGATCAATATTTAAGTCTAATGGTATGGTATCCTCCCCCATCATATATCTCCATTTTCACTTTCACTTTCAAAATGTGAAAGAATGTGAAAGTAGAGATTTATAGTAAAATTGGACAGAGCTGAGATATTCTTCTAAAAATCATAATTTGTGTTTAGCAGAAGAGCGAAAGTCATACACATCTGGGATGGCATGAGGGTGAGTGAATGATGAGAGAATTTTCATTTTTGCGTGTACTATCCCTTTAACACTTTGATTGTAATTGCATTACTGTAGATATGATTTTTGTTTGTTTTTAAAAATGTAGAGAAGATTCAAGATTTTTTGAGAACTAAAAAAAAATAAATAAAAAAAGCTAAAACCAGGATAGATGTTTTTTTTCTTCTTCTTCCTAAAACCATTTTCAGTTTTAGAGGAGTTTTGGGCTGTTTTAAACCAGCTAAGACCCACCAACCAGGGTATTTTTTAGCAGGGTTAACAGGGATATTAGCTGTAAAAAATTCTAAGATTTCATACAATGCTACAGTAATATTTCTCTCTTTGTCTCCAGATTTAATTTAGGAAATATGGGCTTCTGGTTTCCGTGGTCCATAATTTTGCTGATTCTTGCTTTTTTCTGTTCACTTATGTTGCTGTTCTGCTGATATGTGTTATGAGAGCATTCATTCTTATTACCAGTGAGCTAAACTCATGTCTTTACAAAACCAAGTTTAAAACCAGTATAACATATTAATGTTCTCCATTATCACAGACTAAAACAGCTTATTGTTTTGTGTCAATGTAGTTTTCTTTTGCTTCTTAACATAGCTGCTTAACAACAAATTACTGATAAATCCATTCAAACAACCCTCAGGTATAGACTGCATTTACAGTACACATGCACTTATGCATATACAGTAATATGTTTTCATTCACAGCTGCTTGCAGTTTGTCTTCTCTCAGAAGGCCAGAGATTATATTTACATTGGTGTCACAAGGTAACTTCCTTCACATCTTACCTATTACACTCACAAAATTCCATCAAATTGGGTGTAAATGTAATAATAACTACTGAAAATGTAACACTTTATGTTTTATGTAGAACATATCTCTTTTGATAGATTGGGATCTTGTTGACTTTGATTCTCTCTATCGAGGCCACATTGGTTCTCACAGATTTATGAAGCAAGGAGTGGATAACTGTACTTTTAACTTTTCAGGCACGCTCACTATCAAATGTTTATCCCAAAATAATTTACATCATGCTGATCTTGACTATATACTATATACTATATATTTGTGACATTTGCCTATAAAACTTCCCTATTCACATTTAGGTAACTGCTCCATATCTACACACGTTCTTTTAATTGCTTTATTATAATGGCCAATAACCTTGCATGTATTCCAGCTCAATATGAGAGGTAAGTCTGAGTTTAATCCCTTCTTGCCAAAAATAATATGCATAAAATACAATATTTCTAACATCTTGAAAATGGAAGGACACACATTATAATTTATATAATGGTTTGTTGGCACCACCATGATGCAGTTCTAATACTATTATATAATAATTACAATTTCAAAAATTTAATAGTTTTAAAATATAATAATTACTTATGTCACACAAAGTGCACATTTTTATTGTGAATACAGTGCATAATGTCATTAATCGTGGTAAATCAGTAGTTAGTGTTACTATTCTCTGTGAATTAACAAGTGCCTTTGCTTAAGTAAGATGGATGGCCGTTATGGGGCTGTATGTAGCTGTTCTAGTCACTCTGTACCCGGTACCTCTGGGTATGCATTTCCCCTTCATTAAAGAGAGTAACAGCTTGGGGCCAGCTCCTGCTTTAATTGGACACAGGGGAGCACCAATGGCATGCTTCATTCTTCTTGTTCTTTGCCGTTTCAGGCTCAAGCACCAATCTTTGAATATAACCATTTGTGTTGCTTTTTAAAGGTGATGTTTATTTTGCGATATTAAATCCAATATTATCCATGTTTAATGTGCAAAGACAACTATAAGTAAGCCATTCGCAAATTGACTTCCCAGAAGTGTGTAAACATTGTGACTCTGTGGTGCTCTCAACATTACTCTGTTGGTTGGAGTGGTTAGACATGTCACTTTTAAAACAAAATAAAATACAATTATTATTAACTTAAAATAAATTATTATTAAATTATAACAGCACTGTACATGGCTGTATGGAATTTATAGGCCAGCAATGTATCGTACTGTATACAGATACAAGGAAAAAAAAAAAAAGTCTGTTGTATTTTCTCTCAGCTTGCAGCTAAAAATACCTTCATATCTTTTGAGAAGGCAATGGCAGCTGAGCTGATGGTCTGGAGACTGATGTCACTATCAGGTCGTTTGTAGCTTCTTAGAAAGGCTCTTTAATTTATAATGGATCTACAGTCTGTCAAAAATGATGTTCGTCTTTTAACATAGTGTGGAGAGATGGGCGTGGCCAAGCGACATCTGTGGAGAGTGAGGCCGGGAGAGAGAGAACGGTAAGGATAGACACCTGGGGAAAATTATCTCTGACAACTGTTTTGTGTTAACAGTGAAAGCTGGAGGTTGATAAAAGAGCAGCAGAGCCACAGTGAAGGGAGAGGAGACCTGAAGCTTACAACACTGCGGAGGGCAGCATGATTTTAATCTGAACCTTTGAAAAAGGACTTTGTTGAAAGCTGATGAGTTTTTGTGTGCCAGCTGAAAAGCAACTAAATAAATCACCCTGAAGTGTGTAAGCTGGTTCCTGCATCCTTATTTTCCCTTTTAACTGACCTGAGAGTGTCACACATAGTTTCATGTTACACCTCTTGCTGCAGCTACGATGGAGTACCTTTCCTCATGCATGATAAGAACTTGAGCCGGACAACTAATGTGAAAGATGTATTCCCTAACTGGACAGACACCTCACCTGCAATGTTTAATTGGAGAGAGTTGCAAAGGCTCAATTCTAGATCCTGGTTCTTCTCTGTAAGGCGGAGAGATACATTTTTTATTCTATAACAAGGAGTACAGTGCCCCAAAAATAGAATTTAGGCTACACTTAAAAATGTCTTTAAAAAAATCAAGAGACATTTATTTTAAAGAAAAATGGCACAAGCACACCTTTCAACCAAAACGTTTAAAAGAAGTAATTTGATAATTTTAGAGTTATAAATAGCTGTATTTTTTTAAATGAAGACAAAAGTATTTGTCCACTTTCTGGTTGTCAAAGCTGGTTGATCATTAATTTGATGAAGAAAAATTGCCTTGACACCAGATGGTTTAAAGTAATTTCAAAAATGGCTCAGAAAAGTTATTTTTGCAGATGCAAAAACCAGTGAAATTCAAAAAGTACTTTCTGGGGACAATATATGTTGTTATCAAGATCACATTTTTGCTATTGTCCTTTTCTTTTATTTGGGTTGAACAAGGTCAAAACAAGGCTAGACATTTTTCCTGTTTAAAAAAAAAAAAAATCTTTAAACAGAGTATTTTCAATATTAGTTTCCTAATTTTCTGCTAGCAAGACCCCTTTGGAACAGCTTTCTCTCTGAGTCCGGAGGAGCGTATGCAAGCTCAGAATCAGTCTGTGTGCACACTGAGGGCCTTCCTGGATCTGGCTGCTCAGCACGGGACACTAGCCACCCAGGGGTAAGCCTTATATAGACAGCTGGATATCCTGAATGCTGAAAGTCCTCAAGAACGAGTCATCTATTCACTCAAGTCAGGTGTGCCATTACACTGTTAATTCATTGCACAGTAGTGCTATTTATCTTTAAATTTGTAAATGTGTTCTGTAAAGCATAAATGTATTGTAGTGATAGTAATCAGTAAATGTGTAACTTGAAAGTAACTTGAACATTCTGTGTGCACCCAAATGGCCTGTTAAGTAAATTTAGTATAATGACTTTGAAGGGATAATTCACCCAAAAATGAAAATTCTCTCATCATTACTCAGCCATCCCAGATGTGTATGACTGACTTTGTTCTGCACACAAATGAAGATTTAAGAAGAATATTTCAGTTCTGTAGGTCTTTTCAATGCAAGTGAATTGTGGTCAGACCTTTGAAGCTTCGAAAATCACATAAAGGCACCAAAAAAGTAACCCATACGACTCCAGTGGTTTAATATATGTCCTCTGAAGCGATGCAATTGCTTCAGGTGTGAAGCAGATCAATTTTTAAATCTTTTTTTAATTTTTTTACCATTAATATGTTTCAGAATGTGAAAGTGAAAATGTAAAAAGAGTGGCTCAGTGACAATATCAAAACATTCATCTGTTTGTCTGAGCATCCAAACCAGCACGAGACAACAGCATGAGTTGAGTTTGGGGCGGGACTATCTGTTTGTCCAATGGCAGATGGGGCAGTGTTTGGAAAACAGTCATTTTTTTTGGAATAGAGTGCAACAGTCTGGTTCTGAAAGTAAAAATCCCATTCGTTTTCTCCATAAGGCAAATTGATTTTGAACTTTTAAACCTTTAAAGACAGACCTACTGTGAGCTGTGAGGTTGTTAATGGACATTTGCAATGCCTCATGGGATTGTAGTCCATTCCCTCATGAAAGATGATAAATACATAGTCTTGTACCTTTGTCTTTTTGTCAGATTTTCAATTGTTTTTTTTATTCAAATCAAAGCTTGTAATCTTGTGATTCACCTCAGAGCTGGTTGGTTTGGTTCATGGCTTAGTACCAAAGGTGTAATTTACTGGTGGGATGGGTTGGACATGTCCCTACCACTTTTTGCCTTTGACAATTTTGTCCCCACCACTTTTTAAAATAGCTTTCATCAAGTGTCTAATGCAGAAGAAACATCTCTAGTTCTTAAACAGGAGTTTCCATTTTGTTTTTTATAATAAGTGGCGATCAGACACCTGAGTTTGTTATGAGTGCCTGTTGTGGCTATTATCAGTGGCGTTGGTGAAGATGAGCTAAAATCATAAACTATTCAAATAACTGTTGATAAATGTTAAAAATAATATACATTGTGTATATACTAGTTTCATATGTTTTGTTTTATACCAACCTTGAGTGTACACTGTGTTTTTTGTATATGTGTGACCTTTTATTTTCCACAGAAAATACGCAGCTGCAAACATCAGCACTAACTTGTATGTGATCAGCGAGCTGTGGCTGTATTCTCTTGCCTGGTGTTCGGGGGCTCACTCTGTTACCACAAATGCTGTTCACATACTCAAGAACCTGCAAAGACCACTGTTTCTGATGGTAAATTACACATATCTAATAGTACATACTTCTGGTAATCAGTACTCTATTCCACTGCAGATTTCCTCTCTTTCTCTCTCATTACTGTTTCTCTCTCAGACACCAGTTGAGTACATGCTTATGTGGACTCTGACTGATTTGGCTTCCTTTATTCTTGTCCTGATTATTTTTGTGTTTCACTGGTGAGTACAAGCATAGAATTTGTGATATAGAGTAAGTGCATTTATTTATAACTGATATTTTAAATCACTCCATATTCCCTATAAAGTGCACTGTATGTGGTGTCAGCCATTTTGTAGTGTTGTCTGAATTCTAAGTGAACAATTTAATTCCCTAGTAGTGCACACTTTTTTAGTTGTTATATATTAACATAAATGGTAAATAATGATTGTTTCTTGTTGTCAAATAGTTTTATATAATAGCAAAGATGGTAAATAATTGTTTTTGTTGTTAAATTGTTGTTATATAATAACAAAGATGGTAAATAAAATAGTTTTTTGTTGTTGAATAGTTGCTATACAATAACAAAGATGGTAAATAAAATAGTTTTTTGTTGAATAGTTGTTATATAATAACAAAGATGGTAAATAATTGTTTTTGTTGTTAAATTGTTGTTATATAATAAAGATGGTAAATAAAATAGTTTTTTGTTGTTGAATAGTTGTTATATAATAACAAAAATGGTAAATAAAATAGTTTTTTGTTGTTGAATAGTTGTTATATAATAACAAAGATGGTAAATAAAATAGTTTTTTGTTGAATAGTTGTTATATAATAACAAAGATGGTAAATAATTGTTTTTGTTGTTAAATTGTTGTTATATAATAACAAAGATGGTAAATAAAATAGTTTTTTGTTGTTGAATAGTTGTTAGATAACAGCAAAGATGCTGAATAATATTTTTTGTTGTTGAATAGCTGTTATAAAATAAAAAGATGGCAAATAATCATTCGTTTAATTCATAAAATGTTTTCAGTCATGAACTTAATTATTAACATAATGCCATGTGTTTTATCTTTTTTGACTAATTTACTATTTAGTGAACTATGTGGCATTCTCTATAGAAGGAATAGTGAATGAGTGAACTAGTGAGCATTTTTCTATACAACCCTGGTTTATGTCCAGTGTACACTGTTGCTATTTGTATTGCAGGTGGAGGAAGTGTTGACTGGCTCTCTGTGTGAGAAGCAGTTCCCTATCTGTCACTCACTCGACGTTGTGTCGATGTAGTGACACTAGGGGTCACTCTTGGGAGCCCGAGACACCTCTGGTCTTTGATAAAAGGCCAATGAAAATTGGCAAGTGGTATTTGCAAGCCACTACCCCGGACATACGGGTATAAAAGGAGCTGGTATGCAACCACTCATTCAGATTTTCTCTTCGGAGCCGAACAGTCATGCTCACTGAGCTGAATTCTACTGTTCATTCACCTCTGCTGGATTTGACAGCGCATTTCAGCGGCTTCTCCCTCCTCTGCACTGGTGCACTGCAGAGAACGCCCCTGGGTGCTTCGGCAGAAAACAAAGAGAGTATATTTTCTGAAAGAGCTTTTCCTCTAAAAGAGTATATTTCTCTAAAAGAGCGGCACACACGGAATGCCTTTTTAAAGACGGGCTTGTCTCACGGCGAGTCTGGCTTCTTGTTTGGAGCCCGCGAAGATGATGAGCTCTCGAGTGCAGCATCGGAGAGCGGGCTTGTCCAGTCGGACGCAGAAGCCTCAGCTGGGCTCCCACCCTTGGGGACGATTGCCCAGTCACAGGCTGATGCCGAAATGACAGACATGCTTTCCTGGGCGGCCGCGAGCGTCGGGTTAGAGTGGAACCCTCCGCTCTCCCCTGAGCCCTCGTGGCTTGATGACTGGTTCCTGGGCTCGAGGTGCCGCTCAAAGCAGCCACGCCCCGCTCCAGTGCCTTTCTTCCTGGAAGTGCACGAGGAGCTGACGAAATCATGGGAGGCACCTTTTACTGCCCAGCCCCGATTCCGCAGTTCCCACGCTCTCACTACCCTCGATGGCGGGGCGGCCAGGGGCTATATGGCAATTCCCCCAGTGGATGAGGCGCTCGCGGTGCACCTATGTCCGTAGAGCGACGCCACCTGGCGCGGACACCCTAAGCTCCCGTCCAAGCCCTGTAGGCTCACGTCGTCCCTGACGGAAAAGAGCAAGCTCCTCCCGGTTCAGAGCATCTCTTTTCTCGGTTTGGAGCTGGACTTGATGGCGCGCCTTACGAACGAGCGCGCCCAGTCGGTGCTAGCCTGTTTGAAGGCATTCAAACAGAAAACAGCGGTTCCACTGAAACTTTTTCAGAGGCTCCTGGGGCATATGCATCCTCGGCGGTAGCCACCCCGCTCGCGTTGATGCATATAAGACTGCTTCAGCACTGGCTTCAGACTCAAGTCCCGAGATGGGCATGGCGCCACGGGACACATCGCGTGGTCATCATGCCGGTCTGTCACCATCTTTTCAGCCCTTGGACCGACCTCTCGTTTCTACGGGCAGGTGTTCCTCTAGAACTGGTCTCCAGGCGCATCGTGGCCATGACAGACGCCTCCAAAATGGGCTGGGGTGCTGTTTGCAAAGGGCTGGCCTGTGGATGGGCCCACGACTGCATTGGCACATCAACTGTCTCAAGTTGTTGGCAATCCTGCTTGCCCTGTGGAGGTTTTGGCCATTGATCCAGGGCAAGCATGTGTTAGTTCGGACAGACAACATGGCAACGGTAGCATATGTCAACCACCAAGGTGGTCTGCGCTCTCGCTGTATGTCACAACTCGCCTGCCGTCTCCTCCTCTGGAGTCAGCAGCACTTCAAGTCACTGCGAGCCACTCACATCCCGGGCAACCTCAACACTACAGCAGACGTGCTGTCACGGCAGGTTACCCTCAGGGGAGAGTGGAGACTCCACCCTCAGGTGGTCCATTTGGAGTCGATTCGGACGGGCACAGGTGGACCTGTTCACCTCCCAAGAATCCTCCCACTGCCCACTCTGGTATGCCCTCACCAAGGCTCCCCTCGGCATAGACGTGCTGGCACACAGCTTCCCCCCTGGCCTGCGCAAATATGCGTTTCCCCCAGTGAGCCTACCTGCACAGACCCTGTGCAAGGTCAGGGAGGACGAGGAGCAGGTCGTCCTGGTAGCACCCTACTGGCCCACCCAGACGTGGTTCTCAGACCTCACGCTCCTCGCGACAGCACCCCCTGGCGAATTCCCCTGAGGAAGGACCTTCTTTCTCAGGGACGGGGCACCCTCTGGCACCCACGACCAGACCTCTGGAATCTCCATGTCTGGCCCCTAGACGGGACGTGGAAGACCTAAGCAGTCTACTACCTGCAGTGGTAGACACGATCACTCAGGCTAGGGCCCCCTCTACGAGGCACCTGTATGCCTTTAAGTGGCATCTGTTCACTAAGTGGTGTTGTTCCTGACGGGAAGACTCCCAGATATGCGCAGTCAGATCAGTGCTTTCCTTCCTGCAGGAGAGGTTGGAAGGGAGGCTGTCCCCTTCCACCTTGAAGGTGTACGTTGCTGCCATAGCAGCACACCACGATGCAGTCGATGGTAAGTCCTTAGGGAAGCACGACCTGATCATCAGGTTCCTAAGAGGCGCCAGGAGGCTGAATCCCTCCAGACCGCGTCTTGTTCCCTCATGGGACCTCTCTGTAGTTCTTCAGGGTCTACAGAGAGCCCCCTTTGAGCCTTTGCAGTCAGCCGAGCTTAAGGCACTCTCCTTGAAGTCTGCCCTCCTGAATGTGCTCACTTCCATCAAGAGGGTAGGAGACCTACAAGCGTTCTCTGTCAGCGAAACGTGCCTGGAGTTCAGTCCGGGTTACTCTCACGTGATCCTGAGACCCCGACCGGGCTATGTGCCCAAGGTTCCCACCACCCCTTTTAGGGACCAGGTGGTGAACCTGCAAGTGCTGCCCCAGGAGGAGGCAGACCCAGCCCTGTCATTGCTGTGTCCGGTGTGCGCATTACACATCTATTTGGATCGCATGCAGACTTTTAGACTTTGTCTGCTTTGGTGAACAGCGGAAAGGAAGTGCTGTCTCCAAGCAGAGGATCGCCCACTGGCTCATTGACGCCATAACTATGGCATATCACGCCCAGGACATGCTGCCCCCGGTAGGGCTACGAGCCCATTCTACCAGGGGTGTAGCAGCTTCCTTGACCCTGGCCAGGGGTACCTCTCTAACAGACATTTGCAGAGCAGCAGGCTGGGCAACACCCAACACCTTTGCAAGGTTCTACAACCTCCGGGTGGGACCGGTTTCGTCCCAGGTAGTGGCACGCAATACAAGCGGATAAGCCCGGGATAGCCGGCCAGGTGTATCGCTTGCACATAGCGCCTTCCACCTCCCTTTGAGCTGAAGACATGTGCCATTAATTCCCAGTAGTGTTCACAAACTTTGTTCCCTGGTTGACTTCCTCCGAGCCCTGTGGCAGTCAAGTTTTCAGACAGACTCGCTGCCAGCCCAGTACACGTGCTAACTAAGAGTCCTGTTCTGGGGTAGGTGCTCCGCATGTGGCGGTTCCCTGTTAGGCTAACCCCATGTGATATATATCTTCCGCTAATTCGTTTCCCTATTGGCAAACTGCGTCTTACTTGGGCAGAGCCCCTCTGCCCCAGTCTCCATGTTTGTAGTAACTCCTCCCCCATTGGGTAGGATCTACCTTGAAGACTCTCCACATGGTTGGAAAGACCATGTGACGTATTCTTCCACTTAAATATCCCCCCTCTCTTTGGGTGAGGTGTGGTCTCCGCGGTGTCTTCCCCTTGGGAGGGACACCCCCCGACTAGACCTGGCGGCCCAGTCGGATAATCCCCCTTCTTTTTCAGGGAGAGGAAAAAGAGAAGGGGAAAAGAGGCCACGACTGGGTTAAGCCTGTCTCTATCTCTTGAGTAGTCGACTTGTCCTCAAAGGGCCGTTCGACACTCATAACTATGTTGGGGGAGGTTACGTGTCGACCTGGTGTGCTGGCTATGAGGCACACAGTAGTCTGCCCACCACACACCGCCAGTACACGTAACACAGTTCAGCCAATTGTGGCGTTTCATATAGGGACCCCTAGTGTCACTACATCGACACAACGTCGAGTAAGTGACAGATAGGAAACGTCATGGTTACTTGTGTAACCTCCTGCCACAACGCTGAACTACCCGCTGAAATGTCCGGACCTTATATCGGCTCCTCAGCATAAAACCTGAATGAGTGGTTGCATACCAGCTCCTTTTATACCCGTATGTCTGGGGGAGTGGCATGCAAATACCACTCGACAATTTTCATTGGCCTTTTATCAAAGACCAGAGGTGTCTCGGGCTCCCAAGAGTGACCCCTAGTGTCACTACATCGACACAACGTCTCGTTCCCTCCATCAGGGAACGGAGGTTACACAAGTAACCATGACATTTAGTACTTGAAAATGGATCATACATAGAGTTCAGGACAGGTAAAGAGATTTAATCTCACAAACTACCTCTTAAAGCAATTAATTGAAAACTGAAGAATTAATCTTAATCCTGAAACTTTTACTGATCATGTTTTACCTTCCCTTGAACAGAGATGATGTGTCGTCTTTATCCTGCATGAGTGGTTCTCTCTGAAGCACCCAGTGATGCCTGATGGTTAATATTTAACTCTGTAACTTCAAAAACTTCTAACTGATGTTCAGTTATTTCAGTCTATATTGACCATTTTTATTTATTTATTTTTTTTCAAATAAAAGTGTCATTCCAGTTACATTTACAAGCCTAATGATTATCAATGCTACTGTAAAGGTTTCGTTTTTTTTAATTTTTTTTATGTTTCATCTTAAGTAGTATTAAAATCCATTTTTTTACATTTTGACATTCATTACTCCTAGGCTGGACCTAACTGTATAAGAAAAAGGTGGTCATAAATAATTTCTTTGCTAATGTTCCTTTTTTTCCTGGACTAATTTAATTTAGGTCTATTGCGAGGAATATTTAAGTCACAAAGCGAACACTTCCTTAGGCTGGTTTACTCTAACTGTCTGACATGATGATGTCATTTAAAAGAATGTTGATTGATCTGAACCTGTTGATGACAATTTTTTTCAGTTTAGCCAATGTTAGTCTCCTCTTTGCATGGAGAGTGCAATATGATTTGTATCTGTTTGATGCTCTCAATCTAGTTTAAGTATGCAATACATACTTTGTGATATTTGCTCTTTATTTCTAATTGTTTGGATAATTACCTTGTTTATTTTCCTGAACTGTGTTTGTAAAGACTGTTACAATCTTATATTTTGTTGTTTTGTTTTTTATAATTTGAAGAACACTTGTTGCTTGAATACATTCTGGAAAGAGCATGTTGTTTTCTATTGACTTTTTAAAGAAAACCAGTTTTGCTCTCACAAGATTTGTATAAGTTTTACAATCATTTGTATGATCAGGATATATGGGCTCTATTTTAAAAGTGCTAGCGCTATGCCAAAAGTCAATGGGCATGGTCAGGAAGTTTTGGTATTTTCGTGCAAGCAAGCGCTAAGTCTATGCGCAAGTGGGTTTGGCGAAATTGCGCGCAAAGTGCTAATGGAATGGGTCAAGTGCAATTTAATTCAGAGGTTCTTCTCCAGCACCACCTGCATCCTATTATATAGTCCATTCCCCATCAAGCAATATAAACAAAGACTTTTTGCATTAACTGCATCCTTGCTGAATGTTAGGTATATTTCTATGACAGTGACACGCTCCTTTTATACACATGGAAAATGTGGTTCTCTTCAGGATTTGGATGTAGACTCCGTTAAATTGTAGAGAATGTAAGTATTATTAATCATTTTCATCCACTGACACACAAACCATGGCTAGTATTAACAGTGATTGTATCAGCACACACTTCTTCCAGTCGATTTTGATTTTGGAAAATTAAATTAAACACGAAAAAATTAAACCAGAAATATTTCTAAATTAAAATTACACTTCATATGAAATGAAAATATAATCAAAATAATGAAGTGGTCAAAAAAATCATACCAAATCCAAACATTTAACTCTCTCTAACTCATTTCCTGGCCTCTTTTGGAACGACTTAAAAATCTCTCTAAGAGATCAGGAGAAAAAAATCTAATTAGATCATAAATACAATTGTAAATATAAACATAATAATAATTGAAAAATAAACCACAACTTAAAGATAGTTTAACACAAATCTCATAAATATTTGTTTCATAAAACAGCTACAACAGTGATCGTCATGGACATAATTTGATGTTCCACTATATTTTCAGAGTTATGACATGGACTTGATTACCACCTGCTGATGATATCTCCAAATTGCAAATACAGGAACTGAGTTTAGACTTTGCACTGCAAACAGACCTGCTTTTGAAATGTCTTGGTGCAATTACCTTTTCTCTGGAAAATAGCAAATTGCACTTTGCACCACTTAATTTACATACAATCCACCCTCAGTTTGCATGCATACATCCACAGATAGCGCAAACACTCACACCCACACACTTGCGCTTTTCACTGGCACATAAATTGCACTTAGAATCAGCGCTCTCATGAAAATTGGATAAGATGTTGCGCACGGTCTTGGTGCGTATCCCTGCGCTTTGCACACTCACGAAAATTGAGCCCTATAAATTTATATGTGTAATTTTTTGTGTTAAAAGAGCACAGATATATTTTATTCATAAAGACACTTTACATATGTTGCACACAATAGGTTACTGTAATGTTAAATAATTTAGACTTATTTTCACCTTTGTTGAATTGTCAAGTTTAATTCAGCATTCTTGTTAATTATTTATGAACTCATCAACTATATCCATTTCTACTTGTTTTGAAACTACGATATGGAGTGTTTGTTCTCATTTCACTTTAGCTTTTAATCAGATAATATGGCTTAGAAAAGTATAAGGATATTATACATTTTCACGTGCAATGTAAAAAAAGAGAGAACCCCCCCCCCCAAAAAAAACCACAACAAAGCTAAAGTTGATGCAAGTAAAGACTGAAGCAATTAAACAGCTCTGCAGTTAGAGTACTTACCACCGCACAATCTTCCCTGTGTTTATGATGTCTTGAATGTCAAAAATGTCATTAATTTTAATAAAATAACCTTGCCATCTAATGGACATTATTGTTTTATTTATAAACAGCAGCTTCCAATTAAAAAAATTAGAATGACCAGAATTATAACTACAAATTCATGTATTATAACAACACACTGAATAAATAAATTGAACAAAGTCTAAAGATTCAATAATTTATATCTACGTATCTTGTGCAGAAAACAGAATGATTGTAGTCATATTACAGAGAATTAAAGTTCATAAAACACATTTTAAAACGTATCTCTGCAATACTTGGTCAAGTCTTTACAAAGGGAAAGAAGAGTCAATATTGCATACTGAAATAACATTCAGAACAAGCCATGTGAGGATCTTTTTACACCTAATTAAATTCTATAATCATTGATTGAAGGAAAACATTCATGTGCCAATTATTTTGGAAAACAAATAGAGAAATTAAGGTTTAAAATGACATAAAAGTAAGTTCATATGACATAGTTTTTGAGGGAAGCATCATGACCTAATATTAATTTCTAAATCTGCATAATGTATTTAATTGGCAAAATGAGATGTGCAAATCATTTAGACATTAAATAATTAGCTGAAATCAGTAACTTTTATTAAGGACAAACTGTTATCCTTTCAATGTTATACTTCAAGTCACGGACTCATTGTAATGAACGGATTGTCAATTAAACATATTCTTCATTGACATTAAAAGACTGAGAATTGCTATAATATAAATTAAACTCACGCTTGACAATTAAGGCTCCAGTATGCAAAAGTAATTATACTAAAAACAGAATCAGTTTTATGTGTCTAGGAAATAATGAGAAAAACTGTGCCAACTCTGCAGTACCATATAAATATGCCAGTTCTCCATAGATTTTGCATGAATGTATGAATTCATTCAGCAATTCAGAATACAGAGTTAGAGGTTGTTCAAACTGTGTGTCTGTGTCTGTGTATGTGTGCCTACAAATAAACCATTGAAAACATTTAGTTTTACTTGTTGTTTCCAAGTGAACTGCGTTGCTTGGTCTTAGTAGTCAGCATCTGGCTGATGTAAGAGTTCAGAAGGTCATCCATCTTGTATCCCTGAAATCAAATGGTAAAGTCTGACTGTGAAGTACTGTATTGTTGAACCATGAGTAAACTACGAAATCTACTGTAAAAGAGAAGTCGGAGCCTTTTCCGGTCATCAATGACTCACCAATGATGTCTCGCACAGCAGCTTGCTGCCTCTAACCAGATTACCAATGGTGATGTGGAAATAGGCATGTCCACTACTCCAGTTAGAGACTTTGGTGAAGGGATGCGTCCCCAAAATATTCTGTAAGCAGATGAGCAAATGTCATTCGGTGGCCCTGAAATGTATATGGACAATTAAGTCACAAGTAAAAGTGTATGAATGTCTTTGAATTAAATACACCAAAATATCAAATTAAGTGGCATTTACTTTAATGAATGCAGGCACAAACATTTAAAAAAAATTAAAAGGAAAACATTTCACTAAAATAATTTGGCTAGATTTCAAATGATAAAACAATTGATAACAATTGAATTAATGCATCCACTAAAATCAGTTTAGGACCAGGTGGACAAAAGACAACGGAAAAATGTTTAAGGAAAGTTACTTCTGAGAAAAGTTCTAGCAACATTTGTTTGAAAATCATACATTTTAAGTGTCTAAATGCTTTTTGGGATCTCTGTATAAAATTAAATGTCTTGCTTGACTCAAAAAGAAAACAGTTACTGTAATTGCTGTAAGTGCAAAATCAATTTTTACATATGCACTACAAGCTAAAATTAAAATATGCTTAACCTGTCATTTAGCTCCATTACCTTCTCTTTTTTCATTTTTATGAGCAGTGTGTAACCATACTTTTGTTTTTGGGTCAATCAGACTTACACCAAGCTTGTTGATCGCTATCAAGAGGACTTCTGGGAAATTTGGATCTGTGGATTGCTGTGGGAGAATATCAAACATGGCATACAAGTTCATCTTACATAGAATAAAAGACCAATTTCTAACCAAAACAATGTGATTTTGTTTGTTGAGTTAAAAAGATATATAGGATTGCATTACTGTGCATTGTGACAAACTTGCTTTGACTTCAAAAAAGGCAGATCCAAAAGTAAGCAAATTGTAAATGATTTCTAGAAACATAACTTTTGCTTCCTCTCGAGATTTCCCTGCGTGCTTATTAGTATGTGACATGAACTGCAAAAGAAACAAAAAGACAGATACATTCACCGTATTTACTTAAAGGAATATTCCGGGTTCAATACAAGTTAAGCTCAATCGACAGCATTTGTGGCATAATATTGATTACCGCAAATATAACTTGCCCCTCCTTTTCTTTAAATAAAGCAAAAATCTGGGTTACAGTGAGACATTTACAATGGAAGTGAATGGGGCCAATCCACAAACATTCAAATACACACAGTTTCAAACGTATTGCCACAAGACATAAACAATGTGCGTGTTAACATGATTTTAGTGTGATAAAATCACATACTAACATATTCTGTGTAGACAATTTTACAGCTTTGTTTTCATGATGATGTAATGTCAACAAACCCTAATATGACTGTAAAAATGACAACTTAAACAACTTTACATCTCAAATAATACATGAGTTTT
Organism: Myxocyprinus asiaticus; assembly: GCF_019703515.2. Classification (NCBI taxonomy): domain Eukaryota; kingdom Metazoa; phylum Chordata; class Actinopteri; order Cypriniformes; family Catostomidae; genus Myxocyprinus; species Myxocyprinus asiaticus. The sequence continues at coordinate 17,878,594 of NC_059381.1, read as the reverse complement.
AACAGAAGAATAAATGTAAGTGCTTTATAAAATTATAAGCTTAACATTTTTGGCTTTAAATCCTCCAGAAATTGGCCCTATTCACTTCCAATGTAAGTGCCCCACTGGAACCTTGATTTTTGCTCTTTTTAAATAAAAAGAGCGAAAAGTTGAAATAAAGTTTTGTGGTAATCAACATTATGCCACAAATGTTGTTGACTTAGTTTGTTTTGAACTCAGAATATTCCTTTAAGAGCAGTACATTCTTTTCATAAATGAGTACATACTTGAGCAGAGTAATTATATATAGAAGGATTATCATGACAGTAATTTTATAAAGGACTGAGCTAAGTAGGACTAGTGCTGGTCACCCACCCGTTTCAAGTCTTCAGGTGAGAGCTTTCATATCAGGTCCTGAGGAACAAACTCTTTCAGCATCTTGTGGAGACTGAAAAACTGTGATTTGTCCTCCTAAAACTTCACCCAGTAAATTGGTGCAGCAAGCTGGAACGCCTCTTCAAGAGAGCACTTGTGGTAGCCATGCAGGTACTTGGGGAGCTCCTTGAGTTTTGGAAAAATGGAATGAAGTGTGTGACACCTCAAACTCACCCAACCATGTTCCAACATTTAGAGGAAATCTTTCTCAGAAGAGAGAGGGATTAATGCATATAATTTAAATTACATTTTGCAAGCATATATAGGTGTAATATTCGGGTGTCCACATACTTTTGGCCATACACCGATGAGCCAAAACATTATGACCACTCACATGTGAAGAGAATAACGTTGATCATCTCTTAACAAGACCACATGTCAAGGTCTGGGTAGATTAGATGGTAAGCGAACAATCAGTTCTCGTAGTCAACATTTTGAATGCAGGAGAAATGGGCAGGAGTAAAGACCTGAGTGACTTTGAAAAGGGCCAAAGTGTTGGCCAGACCATCTCTGAAACGGCAAGGCTTGTAGGCTGCTCCCGGTCAGCAGTGTTGAGTACCTACTGACAGTGGTCCGAGGAGGGACAAACCACAAACCAGTGACAGGGTGTTGGGTGCTCAAGGCTCATCGATGCTCGAGGGCAATGAAGGTTATCCTGTCTGGTCCGAACCAACAGGTCTACTCTGGCACAAGTCACAGATAATTTGTAATGATGGTTACGGGAGGAATGTGTCACAACACACAGTGCATTGCACCCTGCTGCGTATGGGACTGTGTAGCCACAGACCGGTCAGAGTGCCCATGATGACTCCTGTCCACCGTTGAAAGCAATTACAATGGGCACGCGAGTGTCGGAACTGGACCTTGGAGCAGTGGAAGAAGGTCACCTGGTTTGATGAGTCCCGTTTTCTTTTACATCATGTGGAAGGCTGTATACATTTGCGCCTTCTACCTGGGGAAGTGATGGCACCAGGATGCACTTTGGGAAGACGACAAGCCGGTGGAGGGAGTATGATGCTCTGAGCAATGTTCTGCTGGGAAACCCTGGGTCCGGCAATTCATGTGGACATCAATTTGACACGTGCCACCAACCTAAACATCATTGCAGACAAGGTACACCCCTTCATGGCAATGGTACTCCCTGATGGCAGTGGCCTCTTTCAGCAGGATAATGCAACCTGCCACACTGCACACATTGTTTGGGAATGGTTTGAGGAACATGATGAAGAGTTCAAGGTGTTGCCCTGGCCTCCAAATTCCCTAGATCTCAAACCGATTGAACATCTATAGGATGTGTTGGACCAACAAGTCCGATCCACGGGGCTTCACCTTGCAACTTACAGGATTTTAAGGATCTGCTGCCAATGTCTTGGTGCCAGATACCACAGGACACCATCAGGGGTCTTGTAGATTCCATGCCTCGGCGGGACGGCGCTGTTTTGGTGGCACACGGAGCACCAACAGCATATAAGGCATATTGGTTATAATGTTTTGGTCATCAGTGTATAGGGTAGTTGGAAGTGGGCCTGTATTCACAGCTTAAGACCAAATTTGTGAGTTTAGTGAGATTGTTTTTTTTCACCTGATAGTAATGGAAAATGGAGTCAGCCATGGGATCTCTGACTGGCACTGTATTGGTCCACAGTTTCTTCATGAAAAACACCTGATAGGTCAGAGAAGGCACTGTGCCTGGAGAGTGAAGAGAAGAATTGTCACTTTTTCATGTTTTTTTCTCATGTACACCCAGGTGCTAAGTATCTGATAATTAATACATAAATAAATAAACAAACCATCTTTCACAGCTCTGGCTTTTTTGATCCAGTCTGTCAGATGTTGAACAAAGTCAAATAAGAAATCTCCTTCTGGAACACTTATCACATGAAAAGTTAAATATTTGGAGATCCACAGAAAAAAACATCACAAATCCCAGTATTGGCATATCAAACAAAATATTCTACATCAACTCATGGCAGCAAGAGCAGTATAATTAAAGTGTTAAATGAAAAGTTAAATGTATTATTCATAATATTCAGATTAAATGATTTTTCAGACAAGTAATACAGTGCCAATAGCCTAACTGTAGGCTGTTTGAGGTTGCTAGTTGAGTGTTATAATTTTATGACGGCTTGAAACATAGCTCAGAATTCAGAGTTGACTATCAGTATTATGAATACACTAACACACTTACACATATTTATGAACTGACAAAAAACCTACTAACTACAGGGCATGTGTTTTGTGAAACGGAAAAAACATCTAACCTAAACCCTGCTCTGATTTTAAAATAGTTCTTCTGTATGTCAGATCAAAATGCTTTGTTAACAAGCAACATGTCATGAACTCTCACAGGATAAACATCTTCATCTTATCTGAAGAGTCATATACAGTACATCAGACATGACAGCCTCTAAGCCTCACCTTGTCAGAAATTTCACAAACAAGCTGAAACCCTCAGAGGACTGGAGCATAATTCTGCCAGTGATGTTCAGACAGAAATCTTTTGCTTTTGTGCTTGATTCAACCTCAAAGGTCTATGGATAAAAAAAGAGGGAAGAAAGATACTGTATAAGATGCCAGTCACTGGGTTTTGGAGGAAAGTCTTCTCCAGCATACAATCAGGTCCACTAGTGAAAATTTTCTACTTTGTTTTGTCCAGGTTCAAATGGAAAATTCCAGATTTTTTTATGTGGTCTCAGACTTTTGAACCATGCTGTATATATTCTAATTTAATATTTCTGCTTTAGTTTTCACATGCTAAAATGAAATTCTAGAAAATTGTAAAATGTACAGTATATACTTTCAGTGCATTAATAAAATTAATATTGCACTTTTTAGTTGAACTGTTGTATAAAAGCAATTTTACACTTGCAAGCGTGCTGTTTTGTCAGTATATCAGCACAGCTGTGATTACCTGCAGCCAAATAACAGCTGTGCTGATATATGGTCATAACAGCACACTTGCTTGTGTGATATTGCTTTAATTTTCTTTATTATTTCCTATAACCAAGAACACTGTGCAGGCCAGATCTCTGCTACATTAAAACCAAACCTAAAATTAATCTCCAGAGTCTTGAGTCTTTTCATACTATATCTCTTTGCCATATATGCCATTTTCTCCAATAGTACTGCACAACTCTGAGCTTAATTGAGGATTCAAATGAGGTCAGAGCACAACAGGGCATTCTCTCAGCTTCCTCATGCATAAATGAACACAGCCAGACAAGAGAGAGAGAGAAAATATTTTTCCCACAGGAGGCTGAATAGACGCACTGGTAACAGATGCAAGTCTAGTGGAAATCTGAGTTAACATGCCGTATTGTATTGAAAGCCCTCACCTCATTTGTGTCATCAGGAAAGTACATTTTATGAAAGATCTGGGTAGTTTTGTGCTGAATGGCCTCCACTTCTACAAGGTGAGGAGGGTACTTTCTGGATCCGTTTCTGTCAGAGGCAAAGAACATTTTCAAACCTTCTACTGTTTTCGAGTCATTTTTGACTTTGTAAAGAATACTCTATAAATCGTTTTTGGTGCTGGAACCAGGCTTTTTGTCATTGTCAATAATATCTAAACAAACACAATAAAAAAAAGCTAATTTAATTTAAAAAAAATTATTGTTCCATGAAAAGTGTTCTTTTCTGTGTTTTGTTATGGCCAAATTTGACCCATATTTGAAGAACCAGTTATGGCCTTTCACCATTGGCCTTTTAGCATGTAATGAAGCTTTACATATTTTGTTGTTGTTGTAAATCTCTGAATCAAATTTGAAGATTTAGCCCTTCACAAATACTGTTCTCAGAAGTTGTTATAAAATATGTGAGGTATCATGAAACGCCAAAAGTGATTCTAAAGAATTTAACATTTCATTTTTTTTTTATTGTTATTTTTAATTTTTATAAGGCGACATTTACTTTAGATCTGTTTTACCCTAAATTAAGCCTTTCGCGATAATTTATTAATCGTCTGATCGCGGTAATTGATTTAATCACTGTTATTTCAGATAACCGCGATTATTGTGCACTTCAAATTCCAATCACATTTTAATGTCCAAATAATGGGATTTTAAGCGAATAAATAAATGCCATGAATGGTGCATTTGTGCGTCTCATTGTACTGAACTGCAAACGCCTCACTGACCCGCACCGCAGACTTCACCCAGAGCAGCTCATGAATTGCTCGTCAAGATTACCCACTTCTCAAGCGATCTGATGTGTGCGCTGTCTGCATAAATATAAACGAGGTATAAATAAACTTATCTTAAACTTTGATAGTGAATGTAAAGCGCCTCGGTTTCACTTTAATTTAACGATCATGTAATGGCAAATGTTCCTGAATCCTGGTCATTACAGGACCACAAGCAGTGTTAAAGACACACACAGTGACACAGAGCTGCTTACTCTTTCTGTGGAGATGATAAAATAAAAAAATGGAATCTTAAAGGATCTTCATGAGAAATAAGGGCTTGTGGGTTTAATTGGACAGACTTAAAAATAAAATAAAAGTGAAAGAATTTAGGACTGAAATATTTTACTATTGCATATAATATAATATAATACATGTATAATATAATATAATATTCCAAAAACAACAGTGTAAATGTAAAATGGACCAAGACTAAAGTTGACCAAAAAGAGAGACATATTTTTAGTATTAAGAAGTATTTTGACATTTAAAAAATTATTTTTCCATGTCATTCATAAGTTTTAAAGCTTAAAAAGGAATCATATGCCCATTTTAATATTTGATTTATATATTTGAAGAACGCCCATACATACATGAAACCCATTAGAACAAACAGTTCAGTCAACAAGCAACATGCTGATAAAAACAAAATGATAAGGAATCTAAATTAAGTGTTTTGTGGTTTTAGTCCATGTCTAATCACTGTGAAGCCATCTATATGCCAGTGTACTCCAAGCAGATACTACTTGGTCTATTACTTAACAGACTTACAGTCTTTTGGGATAAAGGACCAATAATATTGATGACTCATCCTGCACTACATAATATTTTGTACAATCAAATACTCTCTAGAATAAGAATGTCCCTTAACCTTCAACTGACTAGCAAGGTTGTGTATAGGTTCATAGCTGTGACATAACTAATGCCCATTGGCTATTTAAAAAAAGGGATGATCCCTTTATATGTCCTGTCCAAACTTTTAATTTCAAAAGGTTTCAAACACGTCCTTAACGCAAGCCATTTCATGGGGTCTTTTAACATAAAGTTAATTTGCAGGCTAACCACTAGGGGGCAGAATGCTACAGATTTGTGACTTGAGAAACATTTTCACATTAAAAATTCACACTGGCTGTGTCAGCATTGGCTGGGTGAAAGACCTACTTCACGTGATTCTCACTCAGCTGCTTGATGATCTGGCAGAAGATCTCATCCTTCAGAGGTTCAGCCTTCAGAGCTCCCTCAAAGATCTGATCAGTTAGCTCATTTACGGAACAGCTTCTCTTGGAGGGATAATCGCCCATATACTTCATGATAGGTACAGCAGAGTCAAGGGTCAAAATTAGCAGCTAGATATTCAGTTGAAAATATTATGAAGTTAAAGGGATAGTTCACCCAAAAAAGTTATGTTCTTCCAAAAACCTGTATGACTTTCTTTATTTCGTAGAACACAAAAGGACATGATAGGCAGAATGACAGCTCTAATGACCATTCACTTTTCTTGTGTGGGAAAAAAAAAAAGATGGTGACTGAGACTAACATTCTGCCTAACATCTTCCTTGTGTTTCTTCCATGGAAGAAAGAAAGTTATACAGTTTGGAACAACATGAGAGTGAGTAAATGATGAGAGAATTTCCATTTTCGGATAAACTATCCTTTTACCACTATTACACTATTACTATTAAAAACACTATCCAGTGTTTTTCAGTGTTTTTTGTAATGCTTTTCAACGTTTAAATATCCTCCTATCCCAGTTTAATATGCAGAGACGACCACGTTGTGGTTAAATTTTAGTGTCATTTTTAATATGGATGACTTTTAAAGTCATTTATCTATTTTGTAATTTTCCATTTGTTTTATTCCATATTTTCTGCCTTAATTCAAACCATGTATTGCTAAGTTAAAAAAATAAATAAAATAATCAACTTCAACATAAGTACGCCATTAATGGTTAATTTTCCCAAAAAGTGTAATGCTGTGGCTCTCATACATTTTCAAAACATTGCTCTGTTTGTTTGAGTATTCTAACCAGCTTAAATTGATAGTTCACCCAAAAATGAAAGTTCTCTCACCATTTACTCACCCTCATGCCATCCCAGATGTGTATGACTTTCTTTCTTCTGTAGAAAACAAACAAGAATATCTCAGCCCTGTTCTTACAATGCAGGTGAATGGTGACCAAGACTCATAAAAGTAATCCATACAACTCCAGTGATTTAATCAATATCTTCAAAAGCGATATGATAAGTATGGGTTACAAACATCTAACTCATAACCAAAGTCCTTTTTATTTATTTTTTTACTATAAATCTCCAATTTAGCTTTCACTTTTAAAATGTAAAAGGATGTGAAAGTGGAGATTTATAGTAAAAAAAAGGACTTAAATATTGATCTGTTTCTCACCAACACCTATCATATCACTTCTGAAGATATGAATTTAACCACTAGAGTATTATGGATTTCTTTTATGCTGCCTTTATGTGATTTTTGGAGCTTCAAAGGTCTTATAATCCTTGTTTGTTATCTACAGAAGAAAGAATGTTCACATATGTGATGGCATGAGGGTGAGTAAATGATGAGAGAATTTACATTTTTGGGTGAACTATCCTTTTAACAGATCAACATTGTCTCTAACATTGGAGTACCTTTGGGGCGGGACTATCTGTTTGAAAACAGTCATTATTTTTGCACTTCTGTTTAGTGAAACTAGTGGCGCAGAAATCACATGCTTCACATTTGAGATCTTCTAGCTTTTTTTGGCTCAATGTATTTGTGTCTTTGACCATAAATAGCTTGGTTACGATGTTTAATATATTTGATTTATTTGTATAATAATTTATAATTTCATATAAACACACTGACCACAATATCATATGGTGGTCTGCGGGGAAGCCTCCTCTCTTCTTAGTTCTGTCATTGACTCCATGAGCCCAACCTGAAGTCAGCACCTATTCTCCAGTGTGCTCATCCAGAACGATCAGATCTCCAATTGAGAAGCTCAGGAATGAAGAGTCCTGTCCAGCTGGAAAAACAATGAATAATAACACACGCATAAATAAGCACTTATGTTTATCTGTAAGATGCTGAACCGTGCTTTTTTGATTATGCTGGCCCTTCTTGTCTTGACCCAAAGTCTATCTGGGTCTAAATCAAATGCAATGACTATATTTTTGGTTTCTAGTGCAATTTTAAAAGCAGACTGCAGCCCATTTGGTCATCACTGTATGTTTACTCACCAGGGTAATGGCTGTCTACCATGGCCACCAAAAACTTTGACCTTGAACGGAGGCCCTCCAGAAAGGTGACAACCAGGTCCCAGATGTCTTCAGCAATGTTGGATGTGAAAGTGTATTCATCTCCTTTAATAATTGCCAGAGTGAAGCTCTGTCCTTGCATCTTTCCTCCTCTGTATTGGAAGAGTGGGCATCCACAGTTCAGATTAACTAAATCTAGTCCAATTATGAGTAATTTAATACTTACATCAAATTAAGTGGGTTTGGTTAAATAATCTACCACACCTGCTGCTGGAAACTGCAGTAATTTCAGGAAAAGAAAGGTCCAGAAGGACCTGCTCCTGCTCATCCACAAAGTAGACTCCAATCCAGTTTACTGCCACTATAACATCATTCTTTGGAAGACTAGGCCCTGTGCATATACAGAAACAACAGCCTTTGAGACTTTAGCTTTAGCAGACCTAATCAAATCAAAATGTCTTACTATTTGTTTCATGGGATTTATGGGTAGGGCTTTTCAAACCTTTTTAATCAAAGACCCCTTTTGTAACCCCAAACTGTTTGCATAATGACATAATCGAATCTATCTTGTCACATTCTTTGCAATAATTTATTCTCAACAAAAACTTTTCTACAATCACTGAGCACTTTATTAGGAAGTCTATGGCCCAAATAAAGTGCCCGACATGGTCTTCTGCTGTTGTAACCAATCCGCCTCAAGGTTCGACGTGTTGTGCATTCTGAGATGTTATTCTGCTCACTACAATTGTACAGAGTAGTTACCTGAGTTACTGTAGCCTTTCTGTCAGCTCGAACCAGTCTGGCCATTCTCCGTTGACCTCCCTCATCAACAAGGCGTTTCCGTCTGCAGAACTGCCACTCACTGGATGTTTTTTGTTTTTGGCACCATAATGAGTAAACTCTAGAGACTGTTGTGCAAGAAAATCCCAGGAGATCAGCAGTTACAGGAATACTCAAACCAGCTTGTCTGGCACCAACAATCATGCCACGGTTTAAATCACTGAAATCAGACTTTTTCCCCATTCTGATGGTTGATATGAACATTAACTGAAGCTCCTGACCCATATCTGCATGATTTTATGCATTGCACTGCTGCCACACGATTGGCTGAATTGCATGGATAAGTAGGTGTACAGGTGTACCCACTAAAGTGCTCAGTGAGTGTATGTACTAGTCAATTGTTTTTTTATTGTATCATTGTTGCGAATTTGATAATATGAATTGTTGTTCATTTATTCTCTTTATCAGTACAGATTCTTGTACTCACTAAAAAATAAAATATAAAGTAAAATATCCTGATGTTGTGACTCATTTTCAGAGCTGAAAACTCATTATTAAAGAATGTTTTTAAATGTCTATGAAGAAAATAAATAGAAACAATACTGTCATAACCCAGGGTGTTAGAAATTGAGCTGTTGTGCTCACATCATATTTTCATCATTTCTCAGAGAAAATCACCTGTCGTCTCGTCACCTGCTAATAAGCATAAAATGTAACAAACTCATGCATTACCACACTGCTAGGATGATCCATAAAATTGATCCCTTGCTTTATTAAACATTCATGTCCATTACTTTAGCCAATGAAATGTAGAAGGGTAATTAAAATGGCCTTTACCCTTGAGGGAAGGAACATGTGATTAATGTTCCCTCAGGAATCATCAAGCAAATCTCAACCTGCTCAGTCAATCCAAACCGCTGACTTAACTACAAATCCATAACAAGACAGTAACCACTAAGTGAGGCAGAAAGAATTCTGTCCAATATTCAGGACTTTGTGATTGCACTCTCACTGGGGGAGAGTGGTAGACGATATGAGGGTTGCCACTGGCACACCATTAGACTGGGGAGTTAATAGATGTAGATCTGTGCGGACACATTATGGGCTGCAACAACAGAGTGCTGTTAGCCTTGTTACAAAATGAAAAGGTTGAAAAGATTTCCTTGATTGTGGTAATGCAGCCCTATACTGTTCCATAATATAAATGTGAATGGCCGATTTTAAAGAAACTGTGCCATTTGTATATAAACATTTTCAAGAAATTATATTTTCCCAACTCCACCACCATATACATTGGGGAACCACCTTAGGGGGTTGCATCCCCCCAATATTCAGATTAGTGGCCAACAAATATTGGGAATGTCAATGGACAATTCTTAAATTGTTAGACTTAATCCTAAATATGCTGTTACAACCTTGAAAAGTGATTTATATTTATTCATATTATCCCTAAAGATCTATCTATATTGTTTCAACCCTATCACAGTTAATTTGGATATACTACTTTAATAACTAGTAGTATAACACATTATATAACACATATAGTTAATACATATGAATAAACCATAACATTTCTCTTTCAAAACATGTTTGTTACTTTCAAAATATTTCAGGGATTAAGGTCAGAGCAAAAATGGCTAGTAGTGGTATTAAAGGAATAGTTCACCCAAAAATGACAATTCTCTTATCAGTTACTCACTTTTAAGTTGTCTCAAACTCGTATGATTTCTTCCACGGAATGCAAACGAAGATATTTTAATAGAGATATGTTGTCTGTTTGTCCATACAATGCAAGTGAATGGTAACCAAATTTTAAGCTCCAAAAAGAAAGCCATCCAATCAGTTTTTGGTGAGAACAGACCAAAATGTAACTCTTTTTTTCACTGTATATCTTGCCATTGCAGTCGAGCTGGCCTGTCAAGAGATGGCACCTGAGGAGTTAGTATGCACACTGTTGAGGCTTTTAAGTTGGACCAAAAAGATCAAATAAATGACAATACATTAAAGGTGCTGTAAGCAATTTTAGCCATTGTACATCTACAAGACTGAGCCGTTGGATTAGCCACGCCCCCTCTTTCCAAAACCCTGCACTCCAAAGATAACAAATGAGCTTTACTGAGATAGACAGACATCATGTAGAAACGGTTGTTAAAAACAAAAATAACAAGATAGCACCCTCAACTGACAACTGTTATGAACTACACTGCATAAAAATGGCAGTAAAGCTCAACAATTTGCTGTATAACACATTACAATAGTATGAGAATGTGCAAAATGATTGACAGGTAGAAAGCGTCAGAGACCGCGGCCGGCGGACACATTTTTGTTTGCTACATATAGGGAGAAGCCAAAGCGATCCTTCAGGCCAATTTTGTCTGACAGAGCATTGCTGAGCTCTTCTGCTGTGGTGGCAGAGTCAGTCAGCAGGGTCTTAGTGGTGCAGTCCATGAAGGTCACCGGCAAAATGATGGGCTTCTAAGATTTAGTGGCCTGGAGCAGGAGAGACAGAGAGACCCAGCAAAAACTTTAATTTTTTGCCAATTAATTTCCTCACAGCGAACTCTATGGGTTTTGTGAGGCACATATGGAAATACCTGCAACTCAAGCCAAGAAGGAGGCTGAGTTCTTGTCTTGTTCACAAATGCTCTTCTCAGTCTCTTTTCACAGTAAGGTGCATAACCAAGGGGCACACTGTTATTGAATGTTCGCAGATGCTAAAGAAAAATACAGAAAAATTCTATACAATAACTCTTTACAAAAACCAGCCTAAACTGTTTTTTTTTTTTTTCTGTTTTTAGTGGGGTTTTGGGCAATTGTAAGCTGGTCAGGCTGGGAGACCAGAAGGCCGATGAGCAAAATCAGCTGAACACCAGCTTAGCCAGTATGGAAGACCACCTAGACCAGCTTAAACCAGCTAAGATCAGCACAAAATCTTAGACTGTTTTTTTTCAGCAAGGACATCATTATGCATTTTTGGTTAGATTTAACCTTAAAGGGATAGTTTACCCTAAAAATGCCATCCCAGATGTGTATGACTTTCTTTTTTTTTTTTTGCTGAACACAAACGAAGATTTTTAGAAGAATATTTCAGCTATGTAGGTGCATTCAATGCAGGTGAATGGTGGCCAGAACTTTGAAGGTCCAAAAAGCACATAAAGACAGTTTAAAAGTAATCCATACACCACTCCAGTGGTTTAATACGTCTTCTGAAGCGATATGATAGGTGTGGGTAAGAAACAGATCAATATTTACATCCCTTTTTACAATAAATGTCCACTTCACTTTCGCATTCTTCTTCTTTTGTTTTTGGCAATTCACAATATTCGTGCATATCGCCACCTACTGGGCATGGAGGAGAATTAATGGTAAAAATGGACTTAAATATAGATTTTTTTTCTCACTTACACCTATCATATCACTTAAGAAAACATGTATTAACCACTTGAGTTGTATGGATTACTTTTATGCTGCCTTTATGTCCTTTTTAGAGCTTCAAAGTTCTGACCACCATTCACTTGTATTGTATGGACCTACAGATCTGAGATATTCTTCAAAAACTTTCATTTTTTTGTTAAGCAGAAGATAGAAAGTCATACACATCTGGGATGGTATGAGGGTGAGTAAATGATGAGAGAATTTTAATTTTTGGATGAACTATCCCTTTAAGAAAAAAAATATTTCTGCAAAACACAAATCAATAGGTTAAACTTGAAATGAAGATTGCACACTCTTGGAATGCTGCCTAAAAGTAATCAACAAAAAAGTGCTTTCTTCAGGTCTTTAAATTGCCATTCTCAATTCCTGTTAATATTAAATCATTAAGATCATAGCAAGAGTGTGAGATCTAATTTCCTGCTGACTAATGCAAAAATAAAGAGTAATTAAAGTGTTTAACTTTAACAAATCTTTCAGATGGCGCAAAGAAGCCCACACAGAGGGACAGCAGAATCCAGCCACGGGCATGACTGCTTTTGGATGGGATCTGGCTCAGCTTCTTATAGATCTGACAGTAGACCTCATCTCTAAGAGAGAGCAAACAAACAGAAATTGATACCACATAATACAATTGGTATAAAATGTACAGTACATCTGACAAAACAAGTACACGTGTGTTTGGAATGTGCTATTCAATGAACTGAGGGCAGGGCGTAAAATGCCATTGCCAGTGATAAAGTGGAGTTTCTCTAAATTGGAGGTGGGCCTATCTTCCAGCATGCTATTTCCCCGTAGGCTGTAATCGCTGTCCATTAGCCGTCTGGTCACCTAAAAGAGCATAAATAGTGTATATGATTACAAGCATTACATAAGCTGGTGAAAAATGAATACTTGGATTCTGGGCTGTTTATATAGGCAAAAATGAATGATCAGCCAGTTACAGACCTCTGTGAGCTTGGGTTTCTTCTTCAATGTGAGGGACACCAGCTTATGCCTTGCACTGTTCCTCTTCTGGATGTCAGTAGTGGAACTGTGGGATCAATAATAAAAAGCTTTCATATATGTTATATCATGCAGAGGCTAAAGGTGCACTCAGTTTTTCTTCATTAAATGTTTTACATCTAAAGCGCATGGTTAGACCAGTACAAAACCAGTAATTACCAGAATAAACCAGTCTGAACTTGTACAGTAATTCATACTAGTTCATTAATATTGATAACATGTGAATATTAATTCTCACTTTTACTGCAATATCTTTTACTATTCCCCAAGAGATACAGTCTCACCTCCTCATCTCCCTGCAGGGCCTGCAGCTCCCTTTTATAGGTCTGCTTTCCCAACGTCTCATAGATTTAAGTCATAACTGGAATCTTCTTACTGCTGTCACTAATACTGATATGGTTTTTGGGTTCAGGTAGATCTCCCATAAACCTCAACACTGTGATCCACACAGCCAGAGCTGCCTAAAAAGAACCATCATACTTTAATATGAGTAATGCAGATTAAATATTAGATAGTCAACCTGTAAGCAAGTGTGACTAACACCAATGCTGCAATAATTTTGTCCAGGTCAAGTCTGTGGATATAACTGGTTGCAAATGGGTTTGTGGTAAGAAGACACTTACTAGCTGATCTCCTTCATCCTCATGAAACAGCAGGGGTTGCTTCAGTGGTCACCTCACATAAGTATGTATTGCATTTCCCTGGAAGTAAGTTGCAGCAAACTTTGCAAACTTATACTCTGATAGGTCTTCCTCTTGATCATCAGGAAGAGGAAGAGCCTCATCAATGTCATCTTCCTCATACTGTCTTGGAAAATTCTCTAGATCCTGTTGCATCAAAACAAAAGCAAACTGATATAAGATGCAAGCCATGGAACCAGCTATAAGTTACTCTGTTGAGGAGGGGTCTTCAACAGGTGGTCCACCACATAATTTTTGTGAAAATCTGAAAATATGCCTTAATATTAAGCTGACATCAACCAAAGCTGAAGTTCGGAAATTACAGTTCAACTAAATATTTAATTTTAATTTTCATCCCAAATTAAAATGAGGTAAAATTAAAATGTCATGTAAAAGTATAAGACTCGGTACATCAATAGTTATTAGTAATATAGTACAAAAGCATGTTGTTACAGGACAAGCTTAAAATGCATCACTCAATTGTTTACAATATGAAACTGCTCCGTCTCTTTATCCACCAAGGTTGAAAACCCCTGCTCTAGAAAGATTTACAGTCACAAATTATTGCACCTCAAACCCATCTGGTGCTTCACTCTCCAGGTTGGGAAGAGAGTTGGCATTGCCCAGGAATCCGAACATCTTGTCCACCATGTTGGAGTCGTTGACCGCCTCCTGTTTCTCTCTCTCCATTTGCTTCAGCAGCTCCTTTTTCCTGCGGGCCTCATCCTGCTCTGCCGGCTGAGCTGGGCCAGACACTCCTGATGCTTCCTCTCTACCTCTGCTTGAGCCCTGCGTGATCCTCAGACGCTCCTCCTCAGCTAAGTGCTGCCCCTTGGCCTCTAGCCAGCGCTCCATCTAGAAAGAGAGAGACTTTATTACTATACTTATACTGTAGCTAGAAAAGGAAAGTTCTTCAAGACAATCTAGATATGTGGGCTTGATAAAGCCTTATTTGAAGTCAGATAAATAAATGTAGTTTGAAATACAAAGACCCCTACATTCTTTGTCTTTGAACAGATGTCGGTTTGTTGCCTACATGGCACTGGCTGCCCCCTGCTGACTGCGACTCACAAAAACATGAAGGTAGTACTCCTAGCTTGAATTGCTCCATTAATAGGAAAATTCCTTATTAACAAACAGTCATGGCGCATGAGTAATTGTGTGCCTTTTTTAACACGATACTCAACTAATTGCACTGAATTAACACAATAAATAATTTTATTTTTTCTGTTTTTATTTCTATTCTATTTCTATAACAATTTTTCAAGGTAATATCTGCAGTATGAATTTACCTCCAGTCTGAGATGCTTGCATAGTCTACGTGCAGTCATTCCTCTTGTGTAAGCCTGGATGGTGAGGACTGCATAGAAGCACTTGGAGAACGTCTTCCACAGCAGGAAGCCACGGCCCTGAGCCTGGAGCAGGGTTATTTGCGTTCTGGCCACTTGGTATGCCAGGTACAGCTTTTGCGATCTGTACAATGCCTGCAGTCACAAGAAGCCCACAAGCATCTGAAAAGGAAGCATATTTGGTCACACTTTATTTTAGGTGTTTTCAACTACTATGTACTAACATTAAAATACAAACAATACAATGCAATTATTGTGTTGTTCTGCTAAATTCTCACAAGATTCACATTTGCTGCTACTGAGGTTGAGGTGTGGGTAGGTTTAGGGTTAGGGTTTAGGGTAAGGGTTGGGGTGGGGTTAGGTTTAGAATTAGTGGTTAATGTTAACAGTGTAACTACAGATTAGGGTTAGGTTAATTAAATTAATGTACTTTACATATAAGTATAATGCAACAGTACGTATGCACATAAAAGTACATTCTTTCAAATGCTTATGTACATACTGTAGTAGTTAAAGGATTAGTTCACCCAAAAATGTAAATTAAATCATTGTTTACTCACCTCCGTGTTTTTATAACCCCATATGACTTTCCCTCTTTTTCTTAACACAAAGGGAGTAATTGTGAAAAATATTTGTGCTCAGTGATGTCATACAATGGCAGTTTATGGTGACCACCTCTTAAAGTTTCAAAAGAACGTGAAAGTATAATTCAGAAGTCTAATAAATTATTCCATGAGACTCATGATTGTTATGAAAGCATACGATAAGGTTTGGTGAGAAACAAACTGAAATCGAATGTATTATTTAGTAAAAATGTTTACTGACCGTTATTCTCCTATGCACGTTCATGAGTCTGCAGTTGTTACGCAGCATGCGCGAGATGTGGTGTTCAAGTGAAAACTCGCTATGTTTCGCTTCAACAGGACCACCAGTGATATTAACAACAGAAAACGCAACAGCTGCACACAAACCAGAGAACAGAACATACAAAGATGTCTGAAGAGTTTGTAGTGGAAGAATAGATGCATTTCAATGTCCAGTCCTCAATCAAAAAGTGTGATGGAGGAGGCTGAAGGTAGCTACCAGTATCGCCGCTCCCTTTACGCATATTATACAGTCTGCGTAGGGCACCAACTCCCTAGGGGGGCACCATGTTACCTGAGGGGGGCACCAGAAACTCCACCAGCTGCCCTTACTCGCACTTTATACCTTATTCAAGGACCCAAAAGAAGTTGCAGAACACAAACAAACACCTCGCGATCGCACTGCCCATCGCATTTTGGACCGGGGCCAGTTCATAGCTGACGGGGTTTCCGGGTGTGACGCCAAATATAGAAACCAAGAGATCAACAGAATGTCCCAATGCTCGTCGCAGCTGCTTAGGACAAAAAGAAAAGAAAAATGTTATTGCATGTCTTTTGGTGTCTGAGTCTGACACAGTTTGAATTTAGCTACCTTCAGCCCTATCTCTCTGTTTGATGGAGGACTCTGCTTCAAACAAATAAATCTGGACATTGAAATGCATTTTTTCTTCCACTACAAACTATTCAGACATGTTTGTAAGTCATGTTCTTTGCTTTGTGTGCAGCTGTGTTGTGTTTTCTGTTGTTAATATTGCTAGTGGTCCTGTTGAAGTGCAACAAAATGAGTTTTCGCTTGAATGCCCCATTTTGCGCGTGCTGCATAACTACTGTTGCTCTCGTGCAAAGAGCTCTAAAGCTCGCGTGCAGACTCATGAACGCGCACTGGAGAATAACGGTCAGTAAACATTTTACTAAATAATACATTCTATTTTCGGTTTGAATTATATTTTTGTGTCCTCTTGAAGATTAAGAGGTGGTCATCATAAACTACCATTTTATGACATCACTGAGCGCAACATTTTTTCACAATTTCTCCCTTTGTGTTAAGAAAAAGAAAGAAAGTCAAACAGGGTTATAATAACACAGGGGTGAGTAAACAATGACTGAGTTTTCATTTTTGGATGAACTATCCCTTTCAAGACAACTAATATAAAGTGAGTCCAAATATTTAATATCAAAAACCTCTGAGAAAACATCATATCAACATAGATTGTAAAATTAGCACAGCAACTCACAGAAGTGTAGTGTTTTCTAGAGATGTAGCCTCACCATATCCTTTGTATTACCATCACAGCTCATTTAACTTTCAGGAAGTTTGCTCTGATAGAGAAAAGAGAAAGAGACATCAAACTTTATTTTTGTTCTTGTCCTTTTCTTCTTCAATTTTTTTTATTTTTTCTTACCTCTCCCTCATGCCCCTCACTGCCTTCTGGATAAGAATGACCTTGTCAGTGATTGCTTTATCTCTTTCAGTTTCCAACTGCATGTCATGGTGATCCTACAGCAAATATAGAGGAAGTGAACCATTTGTCATAATTCTCTTAAATCAGTTAAATCAACTTTTAAATCTAACTTTAAAGGAATAGTTCACACAAAAATGAAAATTCTGTCATAATTTACTCATCCTTATATTGTTTCAAACCTGAATTCTTTCTTATGTGGAACACAAATGGAAAAATGTTTATGCAAAAATTTGAGCATTGGTTGTTAGTGGTAAAAACAAGTGTTGAGTAAGTTACTCAAAATAAGTAATCTACTAAAAATTACCAAATACTTTAAAAATGTAATCAGATTACTTTACTGATTACTTCAACTAAAACGTAACCACATGACTAATTATTTTACTTTAAAGTTACTTTCTAAATCACTTTTCTAAAAAAGTATTTGGTTTTCCGCTCAAATTCAAAATGTTTATATTTCCTCCTCATTCGCTGTCGTTCACCTTTCTGCTGTCACAGGAACGCTAACAGACAGTCATATGAATTAATATTTTAAATGTGTTATACATATTACTTAAGCGCAAGGAATGTACTTAAAAGTAATTACTTTCACTGAAAGTCAGTAACTGTAATCTGATTACAAGAATTTAAAATGTAATGCATTACATTACTTTTTTGACTAAAAAGAATTTAGATTACAGTAACTAATTACTTTGTAATCAGATACACCCAACACTGAAACAACACAATTCTTGTATGAACAATTGTGCCACTTAACAAGCACTCTCATGCACTCATGTTCATCCAGATCTTCAGAAGACTTGGAATATGACAAGCAGCATAACTAATTTTATGATAATTTTGGCTCCATTTTAAGCTTTAAGCACCATCAACTGCCACTGTATTGAAAAGACGGACCAGATCTCTTTTTCGGTTCCACATAAGAAAAAGTAGTATGGGTTTAGAACAACGTGAGTGTGAATTAGTAAATTATGACAGAATTGTCATTTTTTGGTGAACTATTCTTTTAATATATCAGTTTCTTCCTAATCATAGCCTCAAGACCGCCAAGATACCACTTTTTGAGTGAATTTTTCTCTAGTCAATTATTGTGATAATCTATTTCAGATAGCCCCACCCCTAAATCTTAAAATGAGTTTAAGTGAGGAACTATAGAGAATATGTGTGTTGATGGAGTTCAATATGGACACAAAACCATTATGGTGATCACCACTGATTACCTTCTGAAGGGATGAAGTGGGCTCCAAACAGCCACAAAGAAACTGAGGCCAGAAATAAGGTAAAAGATTAAGGGATTGGAAGATTAATGGAGGATGGGAAAAAGAGAGAGAGAATTGATTTGTGTTAACCAAGTCTGCTAAGAATCAGCCAAGAGCGATTAGGGCTGATATCATCACAGAGAGAGTGAGAAAAAGAAACCGTGCTAGCCAGCAGGGTTGTGCACCATTCAGAACTGATTTCAGAATGCCTTTTAAATTCAATGAATTTGAACTGAATTCGAAGTAGCAAACAGAATGCAGAACTGAAATTTGAATATTAGGTGTTCAATACAAGTTAAGCTCAATCAACAGCATTTGTGGCATAATGTCGATTATAAACAATAATTTTGACTCTGTCCTTTTCTTAAAAAAAAAAAAAAAAGAAGCAAAAATCAAAGTTACAGTGAGGCACTTACAATGGAAGTGAATGCGGCCAATTTTTTGAGGGTTTAAAGACAGAAATGTGAAGCTTATAATTTTATAAAAGCACTTATATTAATTCTTATTAGGGGTCAAATTAGGGTTACATCATCATATGCATTGGCTATAACTTTACACAGAAAAGATTATCAAGCAATTTTATCACACTAAAATCATGTTAACATGCATATTGTTTATGTTTTGTGGCTATACTAAAATAGTGCATATTTTAACATTTACGAATTGGCCCCATTTACTTCCATTGTAAGTCTCTCACTGGAACCCAGATTTTTTTCTTTTCTTTTTTTTTAAAGAAAAGGAGGGGCAAGTCAAAATGATTTTTTGCTATAATCAATATTATGCCACAAATGCTGTCGATTGAGCTTAACTTGTATTGAGCCCAGAATATTTCTTTAAGGAATTAAAATGGAATGAATTTCAAAGAACTTGCTGTAAATGATGTTTTTAATAATATATTTCATTTTTCAGTATTAATTAATAATTACCCATAACTATGTTATCATACACAGAACATTTAAGGTATTTTTAGAAACACAAGATATTAGATATTAATAATTCATGTTTGAAATACCACCTAGGGCAATTTCTATTTACATTATATATATATATATATATATATATATATATATATATATATATATATATATATATATATATATATTAACCTCAGATTGACAAACTCAATTGCAAAATGGATTGCTGTGGCCTTTAGACCAGTGAAAGGCTTATGTTCAATGATATAGAAATTTAACAAACAATATATGAACTTCTAAAGTCACTTTTTGTGTCTGCCACAGTAATGTAATGTCTTTGAATTATCTGAATTATTCTATTTATTATATACTGTATATTTACTTTTTCAGCCAATATTTATATATGCGATTAATTTCAATTAATTCAAATAATTAATCCTCATATGATTAATTAAATAAATGTTTTTAACTGGCTGGCAGCCCTAAATAATAGGAATAATTGGTTAAAAATGTACATTTACATTTATTCATTTAGCAGACGCTTTTATCCGAAGCGACTTACAAATGAAGAACATGGCAATTTGTCATGAACTGTGAAGCGTTAACAGATCAAATTTGCAGTATCACACTGCCAAGTCTTAATGTGTACAGTTCAATGAACAACTAACCTTGCACACCTAAGATAGGTGTGTAGGACACAAGCCGCAGAAAATTTCAAATTTCTAAATTCTGTTTTTTCCATTTCAATATGTACAGTTCAAAATGTATGATGCATTGATATACGTTTAGTTACAAAAGTTGTATTGGACAAATGAAATTCCTCTATTGTGTGACTGTTAAATTTCTTTGAATTGTAATTCGGTAAATTCTTCTACCTGCCATTTCAATTTAACATCCTGTGGGGTGTGACAAATTAAATTAAAACTCCAATTCATGAATTGAAACGATGCCTATTTTTAAATTTTGAATTTTGCCCAGTCCTGTGAGCTAGACAGTGTTAGCCAGTCACTTCTCTAGAAGTGCCCTCTCATTCACAGTGTATTTTTCCAAGGGCAATTATGCTAACACAAGTCACGACTTTGCTTTTAATATGCAACCCTGACATAAAGCTGCATGACTAGCATTTGGCCCTCAGAGATCCATGGCCTCACTGGCATGTCACGAGCATATTAATGCTGAGCAAATATGGATTCAGTATTGGAAAAGGGCATCACCATAGCAACATCAGCTTGGAAGATCTGCTTGATGAACTTGTTTTTAGAAGAGTGTACCAGCTGGATGATGTCACTCTGGAGGCTGTCTCTGTTTTTTTTCCAGGAAACCTGACCAATGAACCAACAGGGGACCAATAACTTTCATGTTAACTTCTTGAAAATATAAAAATACTGTAGTTTCATTAACATTTTTTATGACAATATTCACATAAGAATGCACATAATAGATCAGAATAGAACAGAAAAAAACTGCTTAATCGTACAGTTCATACAAAATCTTTGTTTAAACACTGACCCTTAACACTTACTTAGCTGAATAATTTTAAACCATGACTTGCAATATACATAAGTAATAATGGCATTATTTTCATGCTGTTTAGCCAGAGGGGAACTGGCCCCCACAGTGTGTCTGGTTTCTCCCAAGGTTATTTTTCTCCATTAACCAACATCTTATGGAGTTTTGTGTTCACTGCCACAGTCGCCTTCGGCTTGCTCACTGGGGCTCTAAATACAATTATTATTTAATTACTTATTTTTAAACACAATTCACAATCGTATTTTATCAAACTACACAATGATGACTCTAAGACATTATATATATTGCAGTTTCATTTTTTGTTAATGCATGATTTTTTGTAAAGCTGCTTTGAAATGATGTGTGTTGTGAAAGGTGCTATACAAATAAAAATGACTTGACTTGCTTAAACCAGCCTAAACTAATTTGCTGGTCTTGGCTGCTCTCCCAGCCTGGTCGGCTGTGCTGTTGGATGGTTTTAGAAGGGTTTTGGGCAATTTTCAGCTGGGAAAGCTGGAAGACCTGATGAGCATCAACTTGGTCAGGCTAAGAGATCAGCTTAAACCAGCTAAGACCAGAGAACTGCTTTAAGCTATTTTTTTTTTCAGCATGGGAGTTCCACTGCATTATACATAGAAAAATGGTGGTTGCATATAAATGATATATGTGTAATTTCAGCATAAGCATTGTTACAATTAATTTTATTTCTCATATTTGACATTGTTAACAATATTATTCCGCTTTGAGACGTTTTTGGAAGTACAGTGTTTAAGGGGATAAAAACATCTTGAGCTAGTAATGTGTACCTTTAGTTTCATAGTGCACCATGCCAGCAAAGTGCTGAATGCCAAACTGGGTCTTGTGACAGTGCTTAGGGGGGGCATGTATTGGTATTTATTTTGTGCTGGGAGTTTAGCTTGTTCAGCATGGTAGCATCTGTTCCCTAAGAAACACAAAAACAAGTCATGTACATGCAACATGGCATGCAGACATCCTCCATTAAATAGATAAAAAAGTACAATGCAACAAAAGCAACTGTTTAAAAAGATTTTATAAGTCAGTCAATTGTTTTTTTAAAGATTTTTATGAAAGAATCAACCTTGTTAAGTGCTTTGCTCTAGGACACAATAGTCATGACAGCTGTGGAAAACTAACCAACAACCTTCCGATTACTAGCCCTGAGTTTTAACTAATACATCATAACACCCTAAAAACAGCCTTCATGGTCTCAACAACAAATTACAATGCAAGCTTAATGAGAGGGCTGAGAATCAACCACGTGCAAGGGCAGAATTCTACTGAAACCTGCATTACTATCCATTTTATAATCCATATACCATCTATAGTCCAGCAAACTGCTAAGTCAAGACAGTTGACTCTTGCCTCATAGTGTGCCAAAATGAAATTCAAAATCACCCATTCTTCAAATCTGGCAAGCCGCTTCCTTCATTTTACCTTTGGAAACTTGCTCTACTCATCAATCAGGGAAATGATATTTAAAGGTTTGATTGCAATCATGTCCAAGGCATCCTGGTTGTTGGTGAACTCGATGTGTTGAAAGTTGATGCACAGCTGCTCAAAACTACAGCAGGAATGCACAAGATTAGTAAAGACAAAACTAAAGTCTTAAAAAGTTGAATGATTTCCATGAATTCCAACTGGCTGTTCAGAAAATCCCTTTAACAATTAGCCAACTCTTAACCTCCTGAGACCCCACGTCCACATGTGTGGACGTTATGTTTTGGCTTCGCTATAGGCTATACATAATTTATTTGAATTTAAACAGACTAATTTCAGTTCAGGAGACTCTAGACTGTCATAAAAGGGTTCAACTTTAGACACATAGAGTGATGCGACAAAAGAACATGGCGCCGATCACAGCTGAGTTTGTCTTTGAAAGAAACAGCCACAAAATCTGGTAAGAAACCTCAATACATTTTTACATTAAAACATGTTTGAGTCACAAAAGTAGATTAGAGTGTCTGGTTTCATCTGATATGCCATTTTACTTTCTTTTTTTTAATCGATTTATTGCAAAACAGCATGCTGTTTAACACAATGACCATGTGCATTAACTATAGGCTCATTTTCCTTTAATATTCTATATTTACTGTGCATTATTACATTGTGCATCAATGGATGCATTCAAAAGCTGGAAAATGTTGCTTTCAGAGGATGTATACGGAATTAGGATGAAAATAAGGTGCATTTCAAACTATTCTGAGACCAGTGCAGAAAGGCAGCACACTGAAGGTTAAGTCATTCCCTAATTAGGGAGCAAGGGAGCAAGGGAGCAAGGGACCATCCTATAGCTTTCCTATGCAGCCAAGTGAATTTACTCCTAACATTCAGTCAAAAGTTTAGTTTCAGGCTGCAGATGATGTATGGACCACTCAACATGTTTGACAGACATGGGGCAATAGTAATCAGTACATAGATTCAGAATTTTTCAAGCAATATGTTATTTAAACATGGTTGGCAGTGTTTGCATGATGCTGGCCATTACTTTTAATAGAATTATTTATGCTAATTTCTGATGTAATGTCTGTAACATCTCAAAAACATGAATAACCAACACTCCTGGAAACATAATAAACAATTTAATAATAATAAAAAAAAAAAAAATCTGACTTTCTGTAGCGTAGTATTATTTAAAATTTCACAACTCCCCACTGTCCACACATGTGGACATACATTTTTAGGAAAACTGTTTTTTTTTTTTTTTCATGTTTCTTTGGGGCTACTAGTTACAAATCAAAAAGGGAAATGGAAAATGCACACAGCAGTCACGCTCTGGTCTTATGAGGTTAAATTTATCATAAAATCAAATTTGGAGCTTTTAGTCAATGTCTATTTGCTTTAAATATACACTATATTGCCAAAAGTATTCGCTCATCTGCCTTTAGACGCATATGAACTTAAGTGACATCCCATTCTTAATCCATAGGGTTTAATATGACGTCGGCTCACCCTTTGCAGCTATAACAGCTTCAACTCTTCTGGGAAGGCTTTCCACAAGGTTTAGGAGTGTGTTTATGGGAATTTTTGACCATTCTTCCAGAAGCGCATTTGTGAGGTCAGACACTGATGTTGGACGAGAAGGCCTGGCTCGCAGTCTTCGCTCTAATTCATCCCAAAGGTGCTCTATCGGGTTGAGGTAAGGACTCTGTGCAGGCCAGTCAAGTTCTTCCACACCAAACTCGCTCATCCATGTCTTTATGGACCTTGCTTTGTGCACTGGTGCGCAGTCATGTTGGAACAGGAAGGGACCATCCCCAAACTGTTCCCACAAAGTTGGGAGCATGGAATTGTCCAAAATCTCTTGGTATGCTGAAGCATTCAGAGTTCCTTTCACTGGAACTAAGGGGCCAAGCCCAGCTCCTGAAATACAACCCCACACCATAATCCCCCCTCCACCAAACTTCACAGTTGGCACAATGCAGTCAGACAAGTACCGTTCTCCTGGCAACCGCCAAACCCAGACTCGTCCATCAGATTGCCAGATGGAGAAGCATGATTCGTCACTCCAGAGAACGCGTCTCCACTGCTCTAGAGTCCAGTGCATCACCACTGCATCCGATGCTTTGCATTGCACTTGGTGATGTATGGCTTGGATGCAGCTGCTCGGCCATGGAAACCCATTCCATGAAGCTCTCTACGCACTGTTCTTGAGCTAATCTGAAGGCCACATGAACTCTGGAGGTCTGTAGCGATTGACTCTGCAGAAAGTTGGCGACCTCTGCGCACTATGCGCCTCAGCATCCGCTGACCCCGCTCTGTCATTTTACGTGGCCTACCACTTCGTGGCTGAGTTGCTGTAATTCCCAATCGCTTCCACTTTGTTATAATACCACTGACAGTTGACTGTGGAATATTTAGAAATTTCACGACTGGACTTGTTGCACAGGTGGCATCCTATCACAGTACCACGCTGGAATTCACTGAGCTCCTGAGAGCGGCCCATTCTTTCACAAATGTTTGTAGAAGCAGTCTGCATGCCTAGGTGCTTCATTTTATACACCTGTGGCCATGGAAGTGATTGGAACACCTGAATTCAATTATTTGGATGGGTGAGCGAATACTTTTGGCAATATAGTGTATATGCTAGTGTACAAAATTAGCCTTTAGCAGATATACACATTTAAAATGTACAGTCTTTTCTGGGAAAATGGATAAAAAGTATTGATGATTCAGATTCAAATGCTCTCTAGAATGAGAATGTCCCTCCCCCAATATCCACCAGCAACCAACCAGCAAGTAGCAAATAATAATATAGTAGTGACATAATTAAAGCCTATTGGCTATTTAAAAAAAAAAAGGGGACAAGCCCTTCAATATATCCTGCCCAAACTTCCTGTTTGAACAGGAAATACATCAACACGGGAAAGAAAACTGATTGTCAAGTGATTTCATGGGGTCTTTAAGACTTCAATTAGATTGTTTACCTGATGCAGACCAGAATTTAGAGAAATACAAATTCTATGGAATTACATATCAGAACTCACCTGTTCATAGTGAAATTCTCAAAGCTGATGATGTCAAGAAGGCCAATAGATCTACGAACAGCCTTGTTTTCTGTGGAAGGAGCCCTATAGATGGCAGCATTGACTTTATCCACTATCCACACAAATAACCTCCCATAGATTCCCTGATGAAGACAAAAATCATCAAATTAGTGGATATAGGTGTCTTCTTTGACAAATCTTCAGGTGACCATCAAAGCTGAACCATTTGATAATGAGCAACTTCACCTTGACAAAAGCATCATGGATATCCAGGTCCTGGTCCATGCTGAAGGTTGTGGACACAATCTCTCCTCTGGTGATTAGTATACTAGTAGTCAGGCATGCTATGACATCCTGAGTGTCCACCTGCACAAAGGATCTGCATACAGTAGCTCATTAACAGCTGACCAGGCCAATAAGTGGTCAATGACAGGTCAATAACAGCTACAATGTAAGTAAGCTACATTTTCATAAACTGCAACATTTATAATTACAGGAAGGTTATGTTCAGCAGAATGGTAATGTCTTAATATTTATATTGACTCTGCATAGTGATTATTTAAAGGGATAGTATTTACTCAACCTCATGTTGTTCTAAACCTGTATGACTTTTTTCTTCCATGGAACACAAAAGGAGATGTCGGCAGAATGACAGCCTCAATCCCCATTAACTTTCATTGTATAGAAAAAAGATGCAATGCAAGCGAATGGTAATTCTAACATTCAGCCTAAAACATCTTTTCTATTGATGTTTCATTTGTGAACTAATCTGTATTTTTGAACAAATCTTTTAAGTGAATGAATTGTTCTTGTTCACCTCTATACACTTACTCATATTTCTCGTTCACTGATGTCTCTCCCTTTTGAAGCCAATGAGCTCTAGTTTGAGGGCGAGATTGCTTTGGTGACTTTACCTGTAAAGACTGACTATAACACGAGCCAATAGCATACGAGTGCTAGCATTTAGGAGCATATCATTGGTTTCACCTGCTGAATGAATACACCCCTTTACCATACCAGTGGAGTCAGTTGTTTGAGTCTGAATAAGTGAGACATCTCGTTCATGAATGTACTGGTATACTTGTTCACGAACAAAATGAATGAATCTCTCAGTCATCTCGTTTGTGAACAAGGATCTGCTGAATGACTAAACAAAGAGAGAAATAGGTGAAAGACAAGTTTATAGCACAAAATCCCCAATTTACGAAAGTGTAAAATTACTGAAGACAATACAGTTAAAAGGATATGAATTACGAATGGAAATGTTGTGCTTTGGTGCACAGTATAAGATATTTAGGCTTTTCTTTCATTTTTGATCCGCAATCATCACAAGTGTGACTCACAAACAAACAGTGCACAAGGGTTAACTTTTTTAAATCGTAAAAGACGGACATTTGGCTCCATCTACCGGCAAAATGGTGTAATTAGCAGAAATGGCCAATGAACCAATTAATTAATGAATCTGAACAAATCTTTTTGAAAGACTCGAGTCACTGAGATGAATCAAAATCACCACCACTAATCTTTTGTCATATGGGGTTGAAAGAAGAGCATTTCACAGTATATTGGGTCTTTAAAAGTCATAAACTTGCATTCTTATGATGTTTTAAAATGTGACACCAGGGGGCAGACACAAGCAAAGCAAATGGTTTTAAAATAATAAAAGCACTGAGACACAGTCATTTGAATCCAAGTGAAAACAGCAGCTTTGGAACAAATATTTTGGACAGTGGTAACATGGAATGGAAACAGAGGCAGAAATGACTGACAGCAGAGCGCTGCCGGCAGGACGCCTGAACAGACTTGACATGCTGTGCCTGTGTCTACGATTATTACATTAGAATGAAAGTCTGATCCTCACTAATGACTACATTTATCTGTAACTCCCCTTCCTCAACTGCAAAGATAATGCAGAACCACAGAGTTAATGGGAGAAAGGAATCTTAATAAGACAGCAGAAACAAACCCCCTTTTAGTGACAGAAGCTCTGAGACAGTAATATGCTAATTTTATAATGGAATTGAACTGAAGCAAAAATCAAGATGTCCTACTAATGTTATGTTACTTTAAAGGTGCTTTTTGTCATTTTTGGAGCTTGAGAGAACATTTTCAACATTTAATTTCATTTTATGGAAAAAGCAGTGTGAATATCCCGTCTAAAATCTCTTTTTGTGCTCTACAAAAGAAAGTCAGTTTTTTGAATGGTGACCAGACCTTTCAAGCTCCAAAAATCACATAAAGGCAGCATAAAAGTTATCCATATGACTCCAGTGGTTAAATCTATGTCTTCAGAAGAAATATAATAGGTGTGGGTGTGAAACAGATCAATATTTAAGTCCTTTTTTATTATAAATCTCCACTTTTACTTTCACATTCTGAAAGGGAAAGTGGAGATTTATGGTAAAAAAGAATTGAATATTGATCTGTTTCTCACTTAAAGTGATAATATTAATATATTAAACCACTGGAGTCGTATGGATTACTTTTATGCTGCCTTTATGTGATTTTTGGAGCTTGAAAGGTTCGGACAACATTCACTTGCATAGTTTGGACCTACAGTGCTGAATTATCCTTCTGAAAATCTTTGTTTGTGTTCAGCAGAAGACAGAAAGTCACACATTAAGGATGGCATGAGGTTGAGTAAATGATGAGAGAATTTTTGGGTGTACTATCCCTTTAAGGCTGTGGCTTTTTCACACATGCACAATTACCTCACCTCCAGCAGAGTGGCGAACCAACACACAGGTATCTAGGTTCCTCAGCGTTCGAGCTGTAAGGGCAACACAGAAGTCACACTGACTGACTTGACAGCATCTGTTATTATTAATGGCATCCTCTGTGTCACGCCCCCTTTATGCTACATATCTCACCCTCATAGTGCAGGTTACCCATATGCAGGATGGCAGCCAGCAGTTTGGAGATCTCTCAGTTTTCTGTTTCATTAAATATTAAGACCTTCATGGCTGACAGGATTCTGGAGTACTCCTTCATATCCTCCCTTCCCTCACACACAGTACAGTTTCCCTGACACACATAGACACGCATGCAAGAGATTTACAAGCACTCTTTGGTCCTCTACTGCCATTAGGAATACATCAATGTGCAGGGCATATTTTTCCTTTTATATTTACCAAAATGGTCTATACATATGTTTTCATAAAATACAAGAAAAAAAGCACATTCTAAAATGAATGCATTAGTCTGTACTGATAAGACCACAGGCCCTCACCATGGTAAGATAAACATAATCTGTGGCCAGGCCTAGACCTTAGTCTTCTGATCAGGATTTATGCCTGCCAGCATACAGTAGAATATATGGTAGTTCCTCTCATTGGGTGCCTAAAAAGACAGTTAAATGCAATCTCATTATTGACATCACACCACTTAATAGCATTAAAAAAGAAAGACTCGCAGCATAATGAGAAATTATACAACAGTTATTTGTGGACGACTAATTTGATTTGACAGTGTTCCATGAGTGCGTCTTATAACCGAACTATAACTTTTCATTGTTTGTGCGTTGCTCTGCAACCCTTTTTTTTTGGGGGGGGGGGGGGGGGGTTGGGAATCAACCCCAACATTCTAGGAATGTCCTTTTTAGATTTTATTTTTAAAACTAAAAAAATCTGACCTTCCTCACCCTCTCACCTGTCTGCAAACTCTGGATTTCTCCAGCAGGTACTGCTCGATCTTTGCCCCCTCGATAGCTCCCCTCTTGCTGAAGTGAATGTCAATGTATTTCCCAAAGCGGCTGGAGTTGTCATTGTGTATGGTCTTGGCATTACTGACTGCTGTGGGAAAAGTTCAATAAAAAATCTGATTACCATGGTGTTAGACAATTATTAAAAGAGGGACACCAAATAATTGAATGCAATTACAAAAGTTTAGGCAAAATTCATAAATGTAAGATTTGAATACGTGAATTTTCAATTTACAAGTTGGAATTGATGTTGAATTTACCACTATATTAATAGGCATGTCATAATATATCAATATATTGACTATTGATCGTCACATTATTTTATCTATATACTGTATTTTTGAGGCATCAATATATTAAAATTAGCCGACATTTCAATTAGAAGTCTAATTTATATGCTTTCCAATTCACTCAGTTGTCCGTCTGTTTAACAGTCTAGCGTAATAGCATTGGGAGACCACAAGAGGGTGATATAACAAATTCTGAAGCCGGTTGTGGGTAGGAAAGACACAGGTATCACACACAGGACAAGCTGATGTGGCACAGCAGATGGCAATCCAAAGTTACAAAGGTTTTGTGCATCCTCAAGAATGAAAAAAGTGACATTGATAAGTTTGCAGGCTAATGTATGAAACAGGTATAACTACGGAAACAGAACGATTAGTAATGGCAACGTTTATTATGCAGTTTCCCTGTATGTATTATTGAATAAGTCTTTCATTCAAGCTGTCAAACCACAAAACGACATATTTGTAACTGAAAATACATTGTGTAGGCTATATGAAAGATACATATACACAATATATCATCCAGTGATGGCTAGAGTAAATAATCTTTGTACTTTGATAATGATTGGGGTCGAAATGTAATGGAAAACTATGCAAGTTGCGATCCTGAGCGTTGGCGGTGTGTGCGTACCTTCGTAGAAAATAACTGTTTAGAATATCAGAACGCGCCAGACGTGTCCGGTGTGCGACCCCCTTTAATTTACCCCGCCGCTCATATTTTACCAAAGTTGTGTTGAGAAATTTTTTTGAAATACAAAGAAAATGTGTAACGAGCAGCCCTATTTATATCTGAAAAAATCTCAATATATTTCGATAATCATCGGAAAAATCTTCCGATTATCGATACGTGAAAAAGGCATCAATCCCAAGCCTAATATTAATATCAGCTATTGATTCTGGAAATCCCCATTATGTTGCATGATAATATTTTTATAGGTAATTCATACTGCAAAATGAAATGTATTATTAAAAACTCCTTTTACAGCAGTATGAATTTCTTTGAATTTCATTACATTGTAATTCTACTTCCTTATTTGAATTACAAGTCTACTGTACATCTTGTTTGCAACCTAAATTCAAATTCAAATTAAATTCAGGAATTGAATCAGAATTTTAAAAGCATTCTCTTTTAAATTCTGAATGGCATACAACCATGTTTCATAGCATAGTGAATCATGTCTGTTAAAAAACTTAAATAGAAAGACTTAAAAAATATTGTTATGGAATGGAAAGACAGGCCCTGATTTCAGTTTCAGCACTACAGTGATGTTTTGGTCTCCTTACATTATGTGGTCATTAATCAATGCCAATGCTAAAAACTTAATTTATTTTTCTCTGTGAGCAATGTTTACTGGATGAAATATTTGAAAATGTATTTAACAAAGAAATGGCTTTGATGCAATTAGTAGTGTTTTAACATCATACAGTTTCATACAGCATACAAGTTTTAGTTTGGTGGCACATTTTGAAAAATAAGCAGCCCTAGTTGCTTAAAATCCTAAGCTTGCTCATGCTGTCTCATGTTTGTGAAATGCTCTGGAGTGCTGGAAATGAATTCATAAGCATACTGTGCAGAAGAATAAAACATTATCAAGAGGGTGTAAACAAATCATAGGGCAGATCACTGTGTTGTGATCTGGAACTGGAACTGCCCTCCTCCAGTGTAAGTTAAAGTGAATCATTCTCTTGAACATAATGAATACTACTAGCAGTCTTAGGATCAGTGTCAAACAGGCTAGGATTTATGTCATGAGGTTTAGAGATGATCTTTCTGACCTTCTAAAATAGGGTTTGCTTCCAAATCCTGCTGCTCAGTCCAGATGTGTTGGCCACTGACAACCGCCAGGAACTGCAAGATCAACTTGATACTCTCGGTTTTCCCAGCTCCAGATTCACCACTAAAGAGCACAGAAAACACACACACTTACACAGTCAACAAAGCCATGTGCTCAAACCAGTGCATTACATTTAGGTAAAATTAACACACATTTAAAGGAAAAAGTTTAAATTTTTTTAAAATTATTATTATTGTGATGGTGACTATGACAGATTTTTCCTTTTTGGAGAAACTATTTCTTTACATATTTTGATTTATCTGATGATGCAGCACTGGTCTTTGTTGTTTCTTTGCATACTGAAGTAGCAGTTATCTGCAATGCCAAAGATGTGTGGAGGCATCTCTCCAAACTTTGTGTTTGTATTGAGGTGGATCTGATCAGCGGTGTAGATGGGCAAAAGCTGATATGGATTCACAGCCACCAAGATTGATCCTGTGTATGTCTGAGTTTAGTGTTAATGTCATTAATGTGAATACATATAAATGTATAAATGAACATATGAATTAACCACGAGAGGTTATAAATAATATTCACAAATCAAACTGAGGTAAGCATTAAGAATAAAAGATGGTGAAAAAATGGCAGCTCCCTTGTTAGGTAAGCAAACAGCAAATAATGCATGCAATGAACACATGGCATTGGTAACCCTTATAAAATTATATGGCCCTATGTTCTTGAATGGATTGAAAATGTAAAAAAGGCACGTAAAGCTCCATGAGAGGATTTTGCTTGGGTCCACTGATTGAACTGATGTACACATTTATTTATATCTCTATGACAAAGTCTCATTGCTTTCCATCAAGTATTCTAGTGGTGAGAACGGCTGAAGTGGATACATTGATGAAATAACACAACAGGTCATATTTCACTGAGGCAATTTGATATGAAACCTGACACAACAAAAACAGACAAAAAAGCTATACCATTTAAGAGACCAAAACAAATCATTCACTCATTTATTTCTATCTTTTTTGGAATGGAAAGACAGATTTCAGATTCAGCAGCCACTACAATAAATGTAAAATGTTTTAGTCTCTTCACACTGGATCAATCTATTTTTCTCTGTGAGCATGGCTTGCTGGAACAAATCTTTAAAATGTATTTATCAAAGAAATGGCTTATAATTTATTATGCTGTTATTGCTAAGCAACAAAACAAGCTGTTGTTGAAAGAGTAAGACAATTTGTAAAAGACTCAAAATAAGCACCGTAAAAACCACAAAGACACCTGAAAGATAAGGACCTTGAATTACCCAGTCTTATAACATTTTAAAAGCAATAAAATTAACATCAAATACCTGACAGAGAAATAAAAAGGTCATGTTTACATAAATAACCCTGTCATTGTAACGTATCAGGAGATTTCGGAGGATTCCAGACTCATTCAGGTCCCCGAGACGGATCATGTCTTCCACCCCATGAATGGAGGTTGGGTGCATAGGCTTAACGTTTGTTGCTTTCTGGAGAACAATATGATGCTCCTATGTGGAGAAAAGAATATTGCCAATAAAACTGAGATTTAAAAACATAAATTTCTACATGCTTCCTGATTAAATGAGAAAAGAGTTTAGTTCACTAACTGGTCATGTCACTTACATGTTGGATGCTATTATCTGTCCTTCATCATCCAGGACTTGGATATGTCCAGAGTCACAGAGTTTGACCACTGCACCAACAGGGACATCAAACTCATGGCCTGCTCTAAGGTCCAACCAGACATAGACCCCCTACAGAGTAACCACCAATCAATAATCAAATATCAATTATTAATACCAATACAAATTGTTAAAAAAATAAAAAATAAATGCTTTGACATCCATGTTTATTTTATTTTTTTTATGTGAACAGTAGGGTTGCCACGGTGTACGATGTTATAGGTTTCACTCAGTACAAGGGACAACACCGGTGTGAAATTTTATACTAGGTAAAAGGGGGAAACATTATGAATGGAACTTCCAATATCAAAACAATAGCCTAAAGAATAGTTCCCTAATGAAGAGTTTGCGACCCATGACACATTAACCTAAGTAACACATTGAAAGCCAGACGTTCTTTACCAACATATATTACACTGACACAATGTTTTTTCGGAGGAGTGCAGTCTCGTGGAACATGTGTATGTAAAGGGTTCTCACTCTGAATGTTTTTTTGCAAGAATAGTATCATCTATGAGAATACTGCAAATTACCTCAGACCATCTCAGCTCAGGAGATGATTTGAGTTCAGTTCGCTTTATTTTCACTGAGCAGTTCGTTGTGAGCACAACTCTGCAGGGTCACTTTATATATATGCTAAACATCTGTGATTAAATCATAAAATAATACAAAAACACGTTCACCTCGAACCATGATTTATATTTCAGTGATTATTATCATCATTAGAATTATTATGTTTACATTTATAAAAATGAGTAACTTTTTGGCTCAAGTTTATTTTATTTTTTTTAGCAGTTTCTTAGGCTGAGAATCTCAGAATTTATCATAATCTATATTGTAAAAAAAAATTAAACGTTTTTCTTTAAAATGATACCACACACTTGACCCTCCTTGTTTTTTTTGTTTTTGTTTTTTTTTGTTGAGTTATAAGGTTGTAATTTTGGGTATGCTTCTGAAATAGGAAATCTTTAAAAACGCCCTCAGAGCTTAAAGGGTTAAGGTAGTCTGTCGGTTTCAGCTGGTCTTGCCATACTGGTGCTCGCCTGGTTTAACTGGTCAGCCAGCCAGTCTCTGACAATGACCAGCTAACAAGTGCCCAGAACCCCTTAGAGCAGCCTGATAATGCTGGGAAACCAGTTAAGACCAGCGAAGCAGCTTAAGCTGGTTTAAGATGTAGCTATTTTTTCAGCAGGAAACATATAAGACACATGAAAAATTAAAAAATAAAATAATTTATTACAAAACATATCACATTCCTGGTAAAAAAAAATAAAAAAATAGGCAGTTAGATATTATGGTCTTTGGTCTTTCAAAATGTTTCTATTTATTATAACACTTTCTTTGCAGGCAAGTGCTTTTTGATTGGTTGTCTGTTAATAGGTTGTCCATTTAATGTGAAGTGTTGCACCCTATATGGGGAATTAGGCTGAAAAGTCTTAACCTCAGTCTCCTGCAGACTGTATTGTCAACCTTCGACTCAACATGCCCAACACAGTACCTGTGTGTCCCAAATGACGCACTATATACTATGCACTTACAATACACACTATGTAATCAGCCATGTATCTTATACATTTTTAAAGTGTAGTATCGTCCCAAATGGAACATTAACAGTTTTTCATTACAAGAAAACATTCGCTGTTTTTCAGCTGACGGATGTGACGTTTCAAACGCACAGATTGCGCTGCCACTAGCTTTAGCATGTTAGCCAAACTCAAGTTCAACACTTATATTTCAAATAATGTACATATTTAAACAGTGTGAGGTGATGGTGAAACATTCAATTTACATTTGTGAGGTACTGTCTTCATGGAAGTTTCACTAGTTGCCACATTCACAATTAATAACAATTGTTTTGTCAGGCTAGCATTGCGGGTACTTGTAGCACACTTCATTTGGTTGCATTTTCAGTGTGAACACACTACTCACAGTACTTGTGAGTAAATGGGTTAGAAAAGTGCAGGATATGAGATTCAGAATGCACCTAGTGAATACACAGCAGTTCTAAAGTGGGAGGGGCTTGTGTTATCATAGCAATAAGACTTCTGAATAAATAAGCAGGACTTTTGTAAGGTGGCTATTGCACAATTAGACAAACACTGCAACTGATTTGTAAAGGCAGCATCATCCAAGAGGAATTGAAGGAACTAAAGTTTTGTTTTTCATTTTGTAAATTTTGAAATATTTTATTAAATACCTTTTTTTTTATTTGTAATTGTACTTTTTTATTTATAATATTTAATACACAGTTAGTTTTGATGTTGATGCAACATGATCTCACGGTAAGTGGACATGTTGCTTCTGAATGTTCCAGTACCCAGACATCAGACCCATTATGCCGAGTTACAGACAAGTGGCATCTCCCATCAGACATTTTTGCACTAGTTCAAATGTGTTCACCTTCTCCTGTGACATGACTGATAATGTGCTGTGTCAGCAGCAAGGGAGACCTGGGTTCTCATCCTGTGTTAAAACCAGGAAGTGATCACATTCGCATAAACAGTTATGAGTACGATTTTCCCTCTAACATTTTTTTTTTTTGTTTTGTTTTTTAATTGACAGTTAGGTTTAGAGTTTGTGTTTGAAGTTAGAGTTAATAAAACAGGCCAGGGGTCGGCAACCCATTGGCACATGAAGGTGTAATCACTGGCACGTGACAGTGAGAGAGAGGAACTAGTATTTTATTTACATGAAGTCCCTTGCAACTGCATGCCAATCCAACTCTTGATGAAATCGTTCCTCATAATCATGTAGCGTGTTTTATGTGGTTATGAACTGAATGGGAAGCTAAACACAATTAAAGTGTGAGAAAACTGCACTAGTAAGCGGGCAAGCACTGCACGTGCAAACCATTTGCGGGTAGGTGTAACGCTTCACAGTTCAGTTTTCAGACCATTAAATGCAAAAATTGAAAAATGGTTTGAATCTTTTCTCTTGACCTTTTCTTTAATTTTACGTTTTCTAAATTGTGACGATTTTTGTTACTTGATTTTTGAATTCATTTTTTAAATTTTTCATTTTTGTGTCTTGCAATTTGTGATGTGGGCACAGGGGATATTGAGTAGTTTAAAAGGCTAGCCCAGGGGTCAGCAACCTAAGGCACGAGTGCCACCATTGGCAAGCAGAGGGGTTATTTTTTTCCAGGCGGCCGAAAGAGAAAGCTACACTTAAAAGGATAGTTCACCCACAAATTAACATTCTTTTAAAATTCTTTACTCACCCTCATGCCATCCCAGATTTTTAGAAGAATATCTCAGCTCTGTAGGTCCATACAATGTAAGTGAATGGTGACCAGAAATTTGAAGTTCCAAAAAGCATATAAAGGCAGCATAAAAGTAATCAATATGACTCCAGGTGGTTTAATCCATATCTGCAGAAGCAATATGATAAGCGTGGGTGAGAAATCAATATTTAGCCTTTTCGCACGTGAGTTTCTCCTGTACTGATAGAGGGAAAGTTAAATCTCATAATAAATAGCTCACTACAAAGCATTCTTTGCACTGTTTTTAATAGCATGAATGACATTTACTATTAATAGGTCCATTCTAAAATTAAATCAGGGCCTGTATGCACATACTAAAGTGTGATGCTTCAATCCCATGAGATCAATTTGAGGTTAGTTTGAGTAGATGTGCCTGTATTTCCAAGAACTACCGAAAATAGTCTTAAAAGCACCATTTAATTGCCTTTATATTGAAATTGTCTGTTACCACTCATATGTTCTTGTTTAGAAAGAGGTTTATATAAGAATGTACTGTAATTGTCCACTACCTTTTGTACACTGAATAAAATGTCCAAACAATACACTTCAGTTTTATTTAACAATCCACATTGTTGTACTGGTTTATTTCATACAATTTCAAATATATATATATATATATATATATATATATATATATATATATATATATATATATATATAAATATATATACATTTTTAATGTGTATTTAACATTTTTGTAAAATTGTGTAAAATGTAGGCTAATTAATAAATAAATATATGCAAAAGGATTTAAAACACTGTAAAAATGGCAAGAACGAGTAGAGAAGCGTTAGATTATCGTGCACATTGATCATTTAAATCATTTAACACACCGATTTATCTCTCATCTCTACCATTTTGCTGCATTTTTTAAATTTCTAAAAAAGGAGTCACAGACAGAGCCTAGTAAAGTGAGGTGTGAGATTTGTGGAGCTCGCTTTTCCATTGCCCATGGAAGTCGCACCATCGCGCAGCATGTTCATACAAAAAAATCATGTGGATAGTGCTAAAAGTGTGCCAGACCAAGTGTTAGCGATTGTTTTTGGTGAAGCAAAGTTTCGAATCTGACAAGGTGCACGCAAATGAAGGATTTTTTGCTTATCATTCTGTTGTGCACGGCCATAGCTTTGCACATTCATGACCTGAGAAAATACTTTTATATCATCTGACATTAAAAAGCAGTTGGATGCCCTGGTTGAAGCTGGTGACATGTGAGTGAATGATTTCTTTTGTGCAGTGAGAAATTTTTATTCCGCATCGGTGGATTACCTCCAAAATTGGAGCCGCTCATTGGAGAACACAGAAAAACTTGAGTGGGCCCTACTGAGAGACATCCCAGAGAGGAAAGACATTCAGAACAAAGAGTCTGGAGGCAGGGGCGGACATGGGCTGTGTGGCAGGGAAACCAGGGGACCAGATGGGGCTAGAGACCACAGGGGGCCAGAGGGTGCTGGAAACCATGGCGGAGCAGAGGGTGGAGCCGGTGAAGGACCCAGACACCAGGGCGAATCAGAAGACCAAGGCTGAGCCGGCAGTGGGCTTGGTGAGGCATGGCCTGGCGAGACAGAGCCTGGAGAATGGCCTGGTGAGACAGGGCATGGAGCAGGAGACCAGGGTGGAGCCAGTGGCCAGAGAAGTGGCTCCAGGAAGGGAGCAGGGTCCGGTGGCTTGGGAGGGTGACCACAAGGCAGGGACAGGGTCAGGAGGCCTGGGAGGTGGCCACAGGGCAGGAACAGGTTCAGGAGGCCTGGGAGGCAGCCTCGGACAGAGAGGACAGAGTTCTGGGCTGTGGCCGCAGGACAGGGTTCAGGAGGGAGTGGCTCAGAGGACGGAGCCATGGAAGGCTCGGGGAGCAAAGCTGTGGAAGGCTTGAGCACTGGCCGCAACAGAGGAACAATCTTAGTGGCTGTGAGCACAGGCAGTGGCAGGGTAACAGTCTCCATGGTCATGAGCACAGACAGTGAAGAGGGAATGACCTCCGTGGTCATGGACACTGGCATTTACGGGGGAACAGCCTTGTGGCTGTGAGTACTGGAAGGGACAGCGGAACGACCTCTGTGGTTGTGGACACAGGCAGTGATAGAGGAATGGCCTCCGTGGCCGTGAACACTGGCAGTGACTGGGGAACGACCTCCGTGGCCGTGAACACTGGCAGTGGCAGGGGAATGACTTCCATGGTTGTGAGCACAGGCAGCGACTGGGAACGACCTCCATGGCCGTGAGAACGGGCAGTGCCTGGGGAGTAGGAGCCCTTCTTCTCCTCTTCCGCTTCCAGACGGCCATGAGCACAGCTGTGGGAGAATCGGAAGGCTGAGTCGTGGGAGGCTCGAAGAAGGCGGAGCCATGGGAGGCTCAATGAAAGACCACAGAGGCTAGGGAGAAAGAGGTCTCCGTAGAAGGGAGCTCGGACACCACTGGACCAATAGTGGCTGGAGCTGGCTCTGGGATGGACGAGGCTTGCAACGCTGGTTCATAGTAGGTCAGGTATTCTGTATGCAGGGCAGGGCAGAGCAAGCATGAGCAAGACAAAGATGGTGATGAGATGACTGTGAACCCAAGTGAGGTTTATTATACAGTGCCAATGAAACAAAAGATACAAAACAAGAGACTAGACCTGACTTAACTATGATTTGGCGTGACGTGACTAAGAAAACAAACAAAGAACAAGAATTAAGGACACCGTTACCGGATTAAACAATCACAATACCTGATAATGGACAAGCGAACATAAGGGTATAAATTCAAGGACATGGGCAAAACCATGACAATGACAACCAATAACAAAACTAAACTAAACTAAAAAAAAAATAAAATAAAAAAATGCAAAAACTAATTAATTCAAGCCCTATACACATCCTCAACTAGATAACAATGCAAGTCTACAATTTTGATAAATTTTCGCTACCTTTTTTGCTAATTGTTATACCTCTACAAAACACCACTGATGTATGTGTAGAATTTGTTTTTTCCCTAAAATTATTTCTGCTTCATTATTAATTTGTTTTTCCCAGGATGCCGTAGGTTGCCAGGATGAAAGAGAGGCACTGTACTTCCAGTGCTGGCTGTAAACGAGCTTCAAAAAATGACTTTACTGCATGTAAAGTAGTGCCAAATTCAGTTACTTCTATCTTTACCACATTTTCCAGTATTCACAGATCAGCTGCAAGATTTAATAGCTGAATGAACTAATGATGATATGCTTGTATTTCTGCAAGGTTTCAGACAATGTTGATAGTAAAGATGAGCACAGCATTGCCCAACACATTGAATGCAATTGCAGGTGGAGTCAAGGAAGCTCATTACATTTGTCAACATACAACAAAGTAGGTGTTTTGTCAGTTCCCTTGCTGCTGTTGACAGTCTTTGTAAGTGGTCTTTGTTTTTAAGACACACTTACATTTTTAAGGTTTAAGATATTTATTGACATGGTGTTGTGCTCCACCAGACTAAGATAAAACAAAAATATATTTTGCCTGAGTGTAAAAATGCTGACCATTCTATGAATCATCCATGTTATGATTGTACAATTAACATTCCAAACCATTGAATTGTATAGACAGTGGTTCTGTATCTCAAGTTTTTTCATGATAATTTTGTATCATCTTCTAGAGGAAATGAGCAGTGCCTGTCACATTGACACTGACAAACGCGTCATCACAAATCTGTGGAAACTTTCTCCTCACCTTGTGGAAAAGGCTCTGAATGCTGACCTTAAGCAAATGCTGCACCTTACTTTGAATTCGTGTGAGACTAACATGGAGAGAAATGGTGTGTATTTGTCAACATACTACACTAATTTGTTGTTAAATTTTAGGGCATTTGTACAGTGTGTTTTGTGAGGTTTTGCACTGACAGTGACAATCTATTGTTTTATTGCCACAATGTGATGTAAATATGTTCTCATGCCATTGCTGTTCAAAGAAACGGAGTCAGCACTCTGTCATTGATCAGGTAACATGCACACATAAAGAATATGCACAAAATGTTATAATCTCCTGTTATCAATGTACATTATTCTCAGTTAATAGGAGTTTTTATACATTATATTGTACATTATGTTATATAATGCTTATATTGCTTAAATACTTAAAACAGTTTTTCTGTCGTTATTGCTGTCCAACTTAGTATAAAGCTTTCATTTTATTGTTATTGTCTTCCATGTTATTGTAATTCGTTCTTGTCTTATTTATGCCAAGTTACATCATTACAACCTCACCCAAACCTGTCAAAATTGCAGACTGTATGTAGAATAAATATGTGTTTGTTGTCACAGGATCCTCTGCACTCAACTGCAACCATTCTTCTAAAGGTCTGTGAAAATAGGAACCCTTTGGCCAGTCTCTGCGTTTCCAATGAGGATGGATGGAGGGGACATGGGGGAGGATGTTGGGGGTATTGATATCTCCCTGATTGTTTGCCTGCTGTACTCTTTGTACGATGTGTATATATAGTTGAATATCCAAGATATCCAAGTCAAAGACAGACATAACTTTTGGAGGACTTTTTTAAAGGAATGGACTTGTCCCTATTGCTTTGAAAAGGGTTTTTAATTCCATATTTGCCTACTACTATTAATTCTGCCAGAGCATACATTGCTGCTGTTATTTTGACTTTGTACTTTATCCTAGAGGAAATATTATTGAAAACCTACACGATGTATATTTTGAAATTTCCCATAATGGTGGTATGTCGTGTAATGAGTAGAATCCAGTGTTAACCTGTATTTACGTTTAAGACTTGAATCGTACTTTCCCTCACCCCCGTTTTAAAGGAACAAATAAACAGTTAAGCCTGTTGCTTTCATGTTGCATAAATGCAGTGATTGCCACCAGGTGTCTTGTTTCTGAATGATTAAATGCATTCAGAAGTTAAATGTTCCTCTTCTCAGTATTTAATTCCATTAAAAATAAGATTTTTGTGTTGCACTGTTTGATATTGAGCAGTTTTGTGTTGATTGTTGAAATGTTAGTACCTTGTGTATTCATATGATCTCATGCATACATTATTCATGTATACTGTAAAGGCAATAAACATGTTAATCATATTTTGTAATCAAGTTTTGTAACTCCTGGGTTTTATTTTTTACTCAGTATTTTTGTCCACTGGTTTTATTCAACAAATTAGTTTAATTATATTAACATTAACCCTTTCATTTATAAGGGTTAATATAAAAAAAAGCATAAATGAAAGGGTTTTGGATTAAGTGGTGTCATTAAGAACCTTTTTATTAGTGGTTCTTCAAAGAACCTTTGGAAAGAGTTCTTTGTAGAACCTGAAAAGGATCTTTGTGGCACTAAGAAAAAAAATGGTTCGTTAGGGAACCGGTCACTGAAAGGTTCTTTAGGGAACCAAAAATGTTTCTTCTATGGCATCGCTGCGAAATACCCTTTTAGGTTCTTCCTGGCACCTTTATTTTTAAGGGTAATGATATGCACAAAGAATGTGAATCACCAAAAACAAAAGAAGAAGAATGAGTTATAGTAAAAAAGGATTTAAATATTGATCTATTTCTCACCCACAACTATCATATGGTTTCTGAAGATATGGATTGAATCACTGGAGTCGTATGTATTACTTTTATGCTGCCTTTATATGCTTTTTGAAGCTTCAGAGATCTGGCCACCAATCATTTGCATTGTATTGACCTACAGAGCTGAGATATACTTCCAAAAATGTTGTTTGTGTTCTGCAGAATAAAGAAAGCCATACACATCTGGGATGGCATGAGGGTGAGTAAATGATGAGATATTTAAAGTGGGTCACACAACTGTAAAATGTATTGAATTGTGTCCTTCGCTCTGCATAGTTAAATAGATTATCTCAGTCTCTTGCTGGCTGGCAGAAACTTCCTCTGACGGATAACGGCTGGGTTTTTGCAACTTAAGCTTTTACGATCATCTTAACTAACGTCCCTCGTTATTTTACGATGGAGTAACGCCTGTTTCCTAAACCAGCACGTAGATTACTCGTTATAAAGTAGAACTTAAGTGCTTTGTTACGGGAGCTGTCCAGTCCAAAGGAGCTGATCACTTTGGCAAATATGTCCAGAGTTTGTCTTCTCAACATGACAATAATGTGGAAATACTAACAAACATGGAAGTTGTTTGTAACCTTGTTGAGGCGGCAAAATGTATTAACTATTACAGAATTTAATTAAAGAAATAATGCTGGCTTTAGTAATACGGAGTTTCAGATGTATTGATGCTCAATCATAGAGATTAATGAAATTGATGCAATGTGAATCATAAGGGGCTCTCACATAGCCTAAAGTTTTGTCCCTTTGGCTGGAAACTAAACAAATACACACAGCACAGGATTAAAATGACGGGCATCAGTGTTGAACTACTCATAGACCTGTCTAAATATTAATAGATCATCTAGTTAGAGTGCGAGGCACTGTGTAGGCTACTGTAGCCTTACTGCCATTATGCATCATGCAATTTGTTACTGCCTTGTAAAAAGACTATAGGCGAGCCAGTTTGAACCAGCCATTGGAGGAAGGAGGAAGAAGAGGAGGACGAGAGAGAGGGAATCTCTCATTGCACACTCTCACTCTAATCTCCTCTGTTAACCATATTTTAAATATTTATTTAGGCATATTTATTTAAATTTTAAACAGCATGGTCACATTCCTCACATATGTCTTCTTAAATAATCTGTTTAATAAGAACATGTCGAATTCTATTGCCATTACAATTATGCTTATCAAAAAAGGCTAATATAATGTTATACTGTATTACATGTCTTGTAAATTTAGACCTATCACGTCGCATGTGAAAACTGCGGAGACTGCCTATTGATTTCAATGCGATTTTTTCAACACTTTTTTATCCTCTGAAATAGTTTAAAATGGCTTTCCAATGATCAAAATATATTAATACAATTTATTAAATGTCCCATTGTCTTTGATAAACTGACAGAGCTTACTTGCAATTTATCAGGTCAGTGCTGATAAATGCTCCATGTGATATTTTTTAGACTCTTGATATTTGCATATTATTTCCCTGTAAACATGTCTCTTTTATGATGTATTTCTATCTTATCTGCAATAAGAACCACAAATCTGTCTTATTTTGAGGCAGACAATGCCTATCCACAGGGCTAATGTGTCTGAGGGTGTTATAAATACGTTATATCTGCATAACTGTAGATACATATCACACGGAACAAACAAAACATCCCTTGTAGTTACTTTCCAAATATACTTGATGTATGTATTTATATCCTTTGGTAATGAGGATAATTACTAAGGCTGTTTCTCCTCCCCTCTAAACAGCTTCAGAACCAACAACAACAGTTTTATTCAGGCAGA
The DNA here is from genome assembly GCF_019703515.2 of Myxocyprinus asiaticus. Lineage (NCBI taxonomy): Eukaryota > Metazoa > Chordata > Actinopteri > Cypriniformes > Catostomidae > Myxocyprinus > Myxocyprinus asiaticus. The sequence continues at coordinate 17,834,940 of NC_059381.1, read as the reverse complement.
ACATTCACAGTCCCTACAGAATTTACATTACAGCTAACATGAAATACAGCGCATGAAACACACAAGACAAAAATTGGATGATTTATAGGCTAATAGACTGGTTTGGAATTTGTTACTTAGTATGACAACTAGAAGCTAATGGACTGAGTTTTTCTGAGACTGAGAGGCAATGACATAATTGTCCCTATTACACTGTCACTGAAAGAGCTGTCAGGATCGCAGACAGACAACTTAGATGAGCCTGAGCACTCTGCTAACTGGGTCAAAGGGACAAATTGCTCTGTCAACCCCATGTGGGCTCATCATGATTAAGTGCCAAAGTCCAAGTATAACTCTGCTTTCCCTTCCCTGCATTTGTGTGCCTTTGGAAGCATTTGAAATAAATAGAATCAGAATCAGAATCAGCTTTATTGCCAGGTGTGCTTACACATACATGGAATTTGTCTTGGTGACAGGAGCTTACAGTGCACAACAATACAATACAGCAACAAGACAGAGATAATAATAAAATATAATTAAACAATAAATAAAAATTGAATAAAATAAAAATTGAATAGAAAATTAAGTATATATAGAATACACAATAAGACATATATATATATATATATATATATATATATATATATATATATATATATATATATCATCTTGGCATCTTGCCTCCAGGTCATGCAAAGTCAGAGTGGCTCGATGATATAAAGGTCAGGAGACTGTGATGGCCACTCCAGAACCTTCACCTTTTTCTGCTGTAACCCTTCTTCGAGGGTCAACATGGCCTTGTGCTTAGGGTCATTGTCGTGCTGGAAAGTCCAAGAGCGTCCCATGCACAGCTTTCATGCAGAAGAATGCAAATTGTCTGCAAGTATTTTCTGATAACATGCTGCATTCATCTTGCCATCAATTTTCACAAGATTCCCCATGCTTTTAGAGCTCACAACCCCCCAAAACATCAGTGAGCCACCACCATGCTTCACAGTGGGGATGGTATTATTTTCACTATAGGCCTTGTTGACCCCTCTCCAAACATAGCGCTTATGGTTGTGACCATAAAGCTCTATTTTGGTCTCGTCACTCCAAATTACAGTGTGCCAGAAGATGTGAGGCGTGTCAGGGTGTTGTCGGGCATATTGTAACCAGGCTTTTTTGTGGCATTGGTGCAGTAAAGCTTCTTTCTGGCAACTCGACCATGCAGCTCATTTTTTGTTCAAGTATCATCATATTGTGCTCCTTGAAACAACCACACTGTCTTTTTCCAGAGCAGCCTGTATTTCTCCTGAGGTTACCTGTGGGGTTTTCTTTGTATCCCGAACAATTCTTCTGGCAGTTGTGGCTGAAATCTTTCTTGGTCTACCTGACCTTGGCTTGGTGTCAAGAGATCCCCGAATTTTCCACTTCTTAATAAGTGACTGAACAGTACTGACTGGCATTTTCAAGGCTTTGGAAATCTTTTTATATCCTTTTCCATCTTTATAAGTTCCATTACCTTGTTACTCAGGTCTTTGACATTTCTTTTCTGCTCACCATGGCTCAGTATCTAGCCTGCTCAGTGCATCCACGTGAGAGCTAACAAACTCATTGACTATTTATACACAGACAATAATTGCAATTTAAAAAGACACAGGTGTGGGAAATTAACATTTCATTGCCATTTAAACCTATGTGTGTCACCTTGTGAGATACATACATACATACATATACACACACACACACATACACACACATGCGTAGAGCAAATAAAATCTGTTATATACAGAAGCAAGGGAATGTAATGGCAGAAGAGGTAGGATGTGTTGGATAAATATAAAAAGACTAAACTGTGAACTGCACATAATTATTGCTCAATGGGGCAGTTTTAACTGTTCATAAGATGGGTAGCCTGAGGGAAAAAACAGTTCCTGTGCCTGATGGTTCTGGTGCTCAGAGCTCTGAAGTGTCGGCAACAAGGATACAGTTCAAAAAGGTAGTGGGCAGGGTGAGTGGGGTCCAGAGTGATTTTTCCAGCCTTTTTCCTCACTCTGGAAGTGTATAGTTCTTGAAGGAAGGGCAGGGGGCAAACAATAATCCTCTCAGCAGTCCGAGCTGTCCTTTGTGATCTTCTGATATCCGATTTCGTAGCTGAAACAAAGCAGACAGTTATTGAAGTGCAGAGGACAGACTCAGTGACTGCTGAGTAGAACTATATCAGCAGCACCTGTGGCTCTGCTTGGCCTTTTTCACAATGGAGTCAATGTGGGTCTCCCACTTCAGGTCCTGTGAGATAGTAGTGCCCAGGAACCTGAATGACTCCACTGCTGCCACAGTGCTGTTTAGAATGGTGAGGGGAGTCACACAACTGTACCTCCTAAAGTCCACAATCATCTCCACCGTTTTGAGCGTGTTCAGCTCCAGGTTGTTTTGACTGCACCAGACAGCCAGCTGTTCAACCTCCCTTATATATGCAAATAGTGTTAGGAATGGCATGAGGGTGAGTAAATAATGATATAATTTACATTTTTTGGATAAACTATTCCTTTAAATGTCACCGAAAGTCTGATGAAGAATAATCCAATCTCAGAGAAAACTTAAAGCCCATGTAGGAGCCAAATGAAGTAAATTGCATCACCTGCAGCGCTGACAGGTTTTAATGAGATGCTCAGGAGAGTGGTCACATGTCAAATGTCTGGATCAGTGTCTGAGTCATGTGGACATAATGTTCTTATAATGGAGTTTACACTATCCAAATGTCAATTGAAACTTCTACTAGTGAAAATGCTTCTGTTTCGCATTTAATACAATGCTCTGCATAAGTGATTCACCTCTGTTGTAGTGTTTTAGCATTGCTCCAGTCTCCATATTGGGTTAACAGTAGCAAGACCCTCTGGCCCAATGCAGGTCAGCTGGTCAGGTGAGAGGAGGGGAGGGAGCTTTTAGGAACTTTCTCTAGATTTCTCTGGATAAGCTTGCCACTATGTAAACCGTCTTTTGAATATTCCATCTGAATCACTTCCTTATTTGCCTTTTGGTCTCTTTCAACAATGCATTACCACTTCCATCCTCATATGCATCATTAGTTCACCATAAACAAATGATTTGGCAATAACTGGCTCTACAGTATGTTTGATCAGAATGCCATGGGTCCATGTCACTAATATAAGTTGAATGTGAGACTGCAGTTTGGGCAATAACATGTGTGCTGTCCTCACTGCATGATCAATAATGAGATTAACATTTATTTTAATCACTTAGATTAAAGCAATATTCCAGGTTCAATACAAGTTAAGCTCAATCGACAGCATTTGTGACAATGTCGATTAACACAAAAATTAATTTCAACTTCCCTCCTTTTCTTAAAAAAAAAAAAAAGCAAAACTCTGGGTTACAGTGAGGCACTTACAATGGAAGTGAATGGGGCCAATTTTTGGAGGGTTTAAAAGCAGAAATGTGAAGCTTATAATTTTTTAAAACCATTAAGATTCATTCTTCTGTTAAAACGTGTATTATTTTAGCTGTATAGTTGTTTAAATCATAAATTTAGGGTTTACAGCGTTATGTCGTCATGGCAACAAAGTTGTAAAATTGGATATAACTTTACACAGAAAAGGTTAATAAGCGATTTTATTACACTAAAATCATGTTAACACGCATATTGTTAACGTCTTGTGGCTATAATTTTGAAACTGAGTATTATAACGTTTATGGATTGTCCCCTTTTACTTCCATTTTAAGTGCCTCACTGTCAACCAGATTTTTGCTTTATTAAAAGAAAAGGAGGGAAGAGTGAAAATTGATTGTTGTGGTGATCAACATTATGCCACAAATGCTGTCGATTGAGCTTAACTTGTACTGAATCCGGAATATTCCTTTAAGCACAATATAAAGACCATGTTTTGTTAATAAGAACATTTTATTCAGTAAAGAATAAGCCCAACACAGTAAAAGGGGTACAACTGACTAAATTAATTAATGTTTGATATAGATATAGACTGGCCCCAAAAAGTACTTTTGGAAGTCACACTTAAAATGTATGAATTGAAATGTGGCATCTGTGGCATGTGGCAAGTGGAACCTGCAAAAAAAAAAAAAAAAAAAAAAAAAAAAAAAAAAAAATTATTATTACATTTTCTCAAAACTTTTTCTTAGCCATACTTTTAACAAACTGGTCTCAATGTCATTTTTAGTGGATGTATGAAGTCAGTTTTTCTCAAATTGTCCTAGCAGAGTAACCACAAGTGTAGTTAATCTTAATAACTATGGACATATTCTTCAAAGTTTTACAACCAGAAAGTGTCCAAATACTTTTTGTCTTAATTTTACACAGGACATCTATTGTTTTATCATTTGAAATCTTAACAAACTTTGGTCTCACTTTATTTTACAGTGTTCATGTTACTGTTTATTTATATAGGTAGTTACTGAGTAATACTAATGAACTACATGTATTTACTGTGTAATTATTTTGTAGAGCTGGCTGTACTTACATATTGTTATTACTATAGTATCAATAAGTTACATATAATATATGTAACACGGACACTGTAAAATAAAGTGTTAACCAAACATCTTTTTGTGAAATGCTTTGCTTAATAACTGAGCTTGTGATATTTGTCTTTTAAATAAATGCCACTTGGTATGCAATTTTGTTATATATATATATATATATATATATATATATATATATATATATATATATATATATATATATATATATTGCAAAATCATTCATACATTTTTAAGTGAGACTTTTTGGGGCCACTGATCTGTAGGTATTTTGTGCTTTTGTTAATTGGAGTTTTACTAACTTGCATGTAGACAAGAGGCCTAGTGCAAACGGAAGGGCTAGAATATGAACCTGTTCTGGGTTGCATTAGGTGACAGTCGGTATGTCAGTATATCATGTGGTCAAAATGCGATGACACAGAATTGCACTCAGCACTGTTATCTAAACTGAGATAAACACAGGAATCTACATGATCATACTTAGAAAAAAGTTTTTGAAAATACATTTGTGACGTTATTCAGAAAAACTCATCATGCATGCAGACCTATTGTACCAGACAGGGAAAGGAAAAGGGAATAGTAATTATGTTGCTCAGTATGTGATTATTGTCCTAATTTGACAACTTAAACAGACTTGTGTCCTTTACTGCCTGTTGTCACATTGGCCCCAAAGGTATATGGACACATTGAAATCAAGCATTCATTTTAAAGATAGCACAAGCACACTTTTAAACAAAATATTTTACAGAAAGAAGCAATTATAAAGCAATACACTATGCTAAATAAAGGCAATATGTATTTGGACACTTTCTGTTTGTCCAAAGTAGTGCTGAACTACCTGTGAATCTTTAGGACACCTGTGGAAAAAGTGACCAAAATAAAACCGCAATTGGTAGATTTGAACTTAAACTGTGTTTTTGGACAAGGTTTTTTTTTTTTTTTATAAATATCAGGTTGGGGCAAGTTGTAAATTTTTTACATTTATGTAATTGGACACACTTACTGTCACTACTGTTATTTACAATTTCATTTGGCCAGAACAATAAGTTCATATTTCTTGTATGTTACCTTTTCCATTTTTGCTGTTTAATGAATTGCTTTGCGATTTGTTATTGTTTTACTGTTTAAATTGAGCTGAAAAACCTATAATAGGCTATTTAAGGGCAGGTTCCTATTGTGACAACTTACCCCATATAGTGAGACAATATGTCCTGCTATTGGAACATGTTGTTACAAAAGGTCAATGTGTGTCCAATGAACTGTATCTGTTTTTTTTCCACTGTAATAATGGTCAAAATTCAACAGTTCAATTGCTTTTTTTTTTTTTTTTTTTTTTTTTTTGTAGCCAAGACTTTAAGATTTGTGCCTATACAGAACTTGATTCTCAAAAAATAAAACCTACCCTAAAAAGGAGTAAATACAGTGAAAACTATCCCCGGTTTCCCCTATTTTTATTTTAACATACGATGGGACTGGTGTGTTTTTTAAAGCAATGGGGATTTATGCATATCAGGGACATAAAAGCTAGATCAGTGCTTGCTGAATGTTAAAAGTACTTCACAACTCTTTCACACACAGTCATAGCTTACAATACAGGGGAGCATAAATGGCCCCTCTGAGGCCTGGTACAGAGCATGGCAGAGCAGAAAACAGTGAGCGGTAAGAAGCTTTTTGTAAAGCCTTAAAAGAGCATGAAGTATTGTACGGCTAAGCCCTGAGTCTAAACACTTACCTCACAGTGAATCAAGAATTCTCCTTTTGTTTTCGGCTCTCCCTTGTTCTTCTTTGTTCTTCTTTTTTCCTTCTGTCCCAATCTGTTATGTACTGCACGTCCACAAGCCCAGCTTAAATGATCAGGAGTCAGGTGATTGGCAGGTGCAAGTTTTAGCAGAGGGAAAAGTACACTCCTCCACAGTCTCCCAATTATGCAACTGTCGTCTTCTCTTCCACCATGGATGGCTGCACACCTAGCTGAGGCACCTGTTGATTTGGGATGCTGGTTCAGGCAGCTGAAGAGCAGTGGCAACAAGCTGCCTCTCCCTCAATGGCATGCCTGATCCAGCTTACAGGGAGGCAGGGTTAGACAGCAGGCAGTCACTATGGGGGAGGGAAGGGCTTGACACAAATGTTGGCTGGTCATTTCATTTAAAATACATGGCTTTTAATTTCCTGTAACTCTATCTTACTTCCATCTGCTCTGCAAACAGTGTATGGAGAAGGTCAAGTTCTGCATCTATAAATGGAGGCTGAGTGTGGTTGATTTAAATGATTGTAAAGTTTAATGGGAAATCCAAAGTACACAACAGCCTTAAATAACCAGCCAAAATACTCAAAATAATACTGTGATAAAGCATTCACTTGATTAAAGGAATAGTTCACACAGAAATTAAAATCATAATTTTACTCACCCTTATGTCATTCCAAACCTTTGTCGATTTGTACTTTTTGGAGCTTGTTCAAGAGCCGCATGAACATTCTCCAAAACAGTTTCTTTTGTGTTCCACAGAAATAAGAAAGTGATACGGGCTTGGAGCATTGAGTAATTTCCATATTGTAAAAATAACGTACAATAAAATAACAAAAAATACAATAAAATAAAAATAAAATAATAAAAATATAAAATGCACATCAATTCTCATGACTTGTATAACAGAACATCAGTGAGGTGAGAAAATGTCTTGGTTACTGTTGTAACCTCCGTTCCCTGACGTAGGAACGAGACGTTGTGTCGATGTAGTAAAACTAGGGTTGTATCTACATATCTACAAGGGGAACAGGCCGCACCAGCCGCGGCCTTTTCTCTCTCTTTTTTTTTCTCCCCACAGAGTGGAAATTTTTTCGGCTGGGGCCATATGTATTCATGTCGGGGAAGGTGTTTTTTCCCCAGGAGGAAAAGACACCGTGGAGACCACATCCTGCCCGAAGGGGAGGTTAGCATGTGGCGAATACACCACATGGGCTTACCAGCTGCACGTGAAAGATGCGCGGTGGTAGAGGAAGCTTTGTCCAAGGGATACGCGGATTTACCAACAGGGAAACCGTACTGCGGAAAATACATCACAAGGGGTTACCACAGGTAACCAGTGCATGTGGAGCACCTACCCCAGTACAGGGCATACTAGAACATGTACTGGGCCCGGCTACGATTTCCTCCACAGAATTTGCCTGCCACAGGGCTAGGGAGGAAAGACATCCAGGGATCACTGTCTCATGAACTCGCATGGGGGAAAAAAGGCGGTACTTACCTGTTCGTATCCTACAACACACGGGACGAAACTGGCTCAACTTTAGAGATTATAAAATTCTCACGAAGGTATTGGGTGTTGCCCAGCCTGCTGCTCTGCCCGCTGCACGCCCTGTGCCTGGTATGCCAAAATGATGGCATCCACTATCCAGTGGGCAAGCCTCTGTTTGGAGACAGCGTTCCCGTTCCACTGTCCGCCAAAGCAGACAAAGAGCTGCTCAGAGCGTCTAAAGCTCTGCGTGCGGTCCAAGTAGATGCGCAAAGCACGCATCAGACACAGCAATGACAAGGCTGGGTCTGCCTCCTCCCTAAAAGGGGTCATGGGAACCTTGGGCACATAGCCCGGTCGGGATCTCAAGATCACGTGAGAGTACTCCGGACCAAAGTCCAGGCAGGTGTCACTGACAAAGAACGCCCGCAGGTCCCCAACCCTCTTGATGGATGTGAGTGCAGTCAGGAGGGCAGTCTTCAATGAGACAGCCTTTAGCTCAACTGACTCTAGGGGCTCAAACGGGGCTCTCCGCAGGCCCAGTAGGTCCATGGAGAGATCCCATGAGGGAATGAGGTGCGACCTAGGAGGATTCAACCTCCTGGCACCTCTCAGGAACCTGATGATCAGGTCGTGCTTCCCCAGGGACTTACCGTCCACCGCGTCGTAATGCGCCGCTATAGCAGCCACATACGCCTTCAAGGTGGAGGGGGACAGCTGCCGCTCCAGTCTCTCCTGCAGGAAGGACAGCACTGACCCGACTGCGCATCTCTGGGGGTCTTCGCCTCGGGAAGAACACCAATTTGTGAACAAACGCCACTTTAAGGCATACAGCTGCCTCATAGAGGGAGCCCTGGCCTGAGTGATCATGTCTACCACTGCTGGTGGTAGGCCACCTAAATCTTCTGCATCCCGTTAAGGGGCCAGACATGGAGAGTCCAGAGGTCTGGGCATGGGTGCCAGATGGTGCCCCATCCCTGAGAGAGGAGGTCCTCCCTCAGGGGAACTCACCAGGGAGGGGCTGTCACGAGGAGCATGAATTCCGAGAACCAAGCATGGGTGGGCCGGTACGGCGCCATGAGGATGATGTGTTCCTCGTCCTCCCTGACCTCCCACAAGGTCTGTGCAAGCAGGCTCACTGGGGGGAACGCATACTTGTGCAGGCCCCAGGGCCAGCTGTGTGCCAGTGCATCTGTGCCGATGGGAACCTCAGTCAGAGAATACCAGAGCGGGCAGTGGGAGGATTCCCGGGAAGCAAACAGGTCTACCTGTGCTTCGCCGAATCGACTCTAATTCAGCTGGACCACCTGTGGGTGGAGTCTCCACTCTTCCCTGAGCATCACCTGCCATGACAGTGCGTCCGCTGTACTGTTGAGGTCGCCCGGGATGTGAGTGGCCCGCAATGACTTCAGTCGCTGCTGACTCCAGAGGAGGAGACGGCGGGCAAATTGCGACATGCAACGCAAGCGTAAGCCACCTTGGCGGTTTATATATGCTACTGTCGCCTTGTTGTCCGTCTGGACCAACACGTGCTTGCCCTGGATCAATGGCTGAATCCTCCACAGGGCCAGCAATACTGCCAGCAACTCAAGGCAGTTGATATGCCAATGCAGTCACGGCCCTGTCCAGGAGCCTGTGGCTGTGTGCCCATTACACACAGCGCCCCAGCCTAACTTGGAGGTGTCTGTCGTAACAACAAGCCTGGACACTTGCTGTAAGGGGACCTCTGCCAGCAGAAATGCAAGATCTGTCGAAGGGCTGAACGTGTGGTGGCAGATCGGCGTGATGGCCATGTGATGTGTGCTGTGGACATCTCGGAGCTCGAGTCTGAAGCCAGTGTTGGAGCGGTCTCATATGCATCAACCCGAGTGGCGCTTGGGGGCCTTCCTGGGCTCTTAGTGCCGGACCATGAGACGGGGGAGGCGTCAGATTCCTGAGGGGGGCTCTATGCCAGGGCTGAGCAGTTAGCGGCGAGCAGACGGGGTGCGGGACCTTGAACTGCGTGGGGGCAGGATGTGTTGAATGTCCTCTGTCTGCTTCTTCTCTGAGAACTGCTGGGCAAAGTTCTCAACGGTGTCGCCGAATAGGCCGATCTGGGAGATGGGAGCATCGAGGAAGCAGACCTTGTCGGTGTCCTTCATCTCAACCAGATTAAGCCATAGGTGGTGCTCCTGGACCACCAAGGTGGACTTCGCCTGCCCGAATGCCCGCGCCGTGACCTTTGTCACTTGGAGGCGAGATCGGTCGCCGAGCGCAGCTCCTGCATCACTTTGGGGTCAGGACTACCCACGTGCAGCTCTTTCAATGCCTTGGCCTGGTGTACTTGCAGGAGGGCCATAGCATGCAGGGTGGAGGCGGCCTGTCCAGCGGCACTGTAAGCTTTGGCGGCATTTTGCTGGCACAAGTGCACCGCAACCACCTTATCCACCTGAGGAATCTAGGTATACCCCCTGGCCACCCCACCATTGAGGGTTGTGAGAGAGCGGAGGAACCCAGAAGTCGGGTCCGGGCAGTAAAAGGTGCTCGCCACGACTTTGTGAGTTCCTTGTGCACCTCCGGCAAGAATGGAACCAGGGCAGGGCGCGGCCATGAGCGGCGCTCCGAACCCAGGAACCAATCGTCAAGCTGCGAGGGCTCAGGGCATGGTGGAGGGTTCCACTCCAGCCTGACACTCGCATCAGCCTTAGACTGGGCGGTCACACCTGAAGGTGGAAGCCCAGTCGAGTCCTCAGTGTCCGACTGCGCCAACCCGCTCTCCGATGCTGCGATTGGGAGCTCATCCTGCTCTTGAGCCCCGAAAGAGACATTAAACTCGCCCTAAGGTGAGCTGCCTGTCTCATCCCAGAACTCGACCGGGGCAAGTGAGCGTACCGGGGAATGGGAGATCCGTGGGGGATTACCCGGCGGAACCACGCCCACTGGGGTCCCCAAATCGCCCCCAGTGCTAAGCGACCCGACCTCATACCCATAGGTAGAAGGCCCGGGGCGGGGAGCGGCTGGAGTGGCTTTCCCCCAGAAGCCGCCGCAACCGCAATGTTGCCATGGTCATGTTCTCACAGTGAGAACATGAACCATCCAAGAACGCTGCCTCAACGCGACTACGGCCCAGACACGTGAGACAGCGCTCGTGGCTGTCAGAGGCAGAGAGATAGCGACTGCATCCAGGAACTACACACAGACGGAAAGGCATCTTTAAAAAGAAGCTCTACATCAGTGCGCACTCTTTTAGAAGGAAATTTACTCTTTTCTGCAAGAATATATACTCTTTCAGCTGTCGAAGCACCCAAGGGCGTACTCTGCATTAACTGTGCAGAGGGGGAGAAAGCCGCTGAAATGCACCGTATATCCAACAGCATACCCTTCTCGTTTATGAGGTGAAGGGAACGACAGTGGAACTCACAGCTCAACACCATTCGGCTCCGAAGGAAAAATCTGAATGAGTGGTTGCGAGCCAGCTCCTTTTATGCCCGTATGTCCGGGGGAGTGGCATGCAAATTCCACTCGCCAATTCCCATTGGCCTTTTCTCAAAGATCAGAGGTGTTTGGGGCTCCCAAGAGTGACCCCTAGTGTCACTACATCAACACTACGTTGAGTGAGTGACAGGGAACAAATGCAAACTATTCTTTACATTATCAAACATCTTAATAACATTTTTTTTTTAATAAACGGAGAACCTCATTGTAGAACTGCAGCAAGAGTTTTTTATATTTTATTTCAAAGTCATGCCACAAGTTGACAAAATACAAAAGAAAAAAAAAAAGTACTTCAAATAATCATATTAAATAACCACAGTGTAACCCAGGAGAGACTTGCACGCAAAATGAAACACATTTAAACAGAGATAAGATACAGAAACCCTACAATCAGTAAACATATAGTATATGGTTTGTATCAGTCTGTTTGTTTTTTTGAACACAAGATTCAATGGCTAGGTATAAATCAGTAAATAAAGGAGTATAAAATGTTGATAAAAGATACTCATTAGAAAGATAATATCAGCTATGTTTTATAGAATGATACCATGCAAGATATTTGTATATTTCTAATATATACTGTATATATATATATATATATATATATATATATATATATATATATATATATATATATATATATATATATATATATATATGTCAGTTTATGTTCAACATCAGCAGAAAAATACAAGAGTATCACAAGCTCATTCTCTGGATGTCCATTTTCAAAAAATGACAGAGCAATATAATTCACCCTCTCCACAAGCATCCGGTGTTTCTTAAGGCTGTACTCTATCAAGATGCCTAGAAAAAGTCAAACATGGCATGACAGCATTTGCGACGGCTTATGTTAAAGAAGAGAGATTCACTCAGCCAAAATACATGCAGCAGTCAAGGCCAAAGAGCATAATGGCATGTCATTGATTAGAGGCTGCAGAGACTTTGGAATGCCATTAATGTGATTACATGAATCGAAACAATATCTTGTGATTACACACAGTTAAACATCTCCAATGACAGTACATGTTGAAATCTGGAATCAGTTACGCAAGAGAGTTGGCATCCGTGAAAATGAGCATCCAACGAGCCTTTTGCAAATATGTTTATGTCTCCTTCATACATAGATTGCATAAACGGCGCAAACAGTGTAGAGGTTAGATGAATCTTGTTGTAAAAAAAAACCCAAAACAATGTAAGATACACTTGCATATGGAAGCAGCATCAAGAACAATATTTCAAAAAGATTCTTCTGATGCTGAAAATCTGGAATTGAGATCTAAAGCACTCAGACAACTATTTGAGTGAACAATGACCTTCTAAGACCATTTGAACTTTGTTATTTTGTTGGATGGCCAAGGGTTGAAGAACATCAAATTAACAAAAACAATAACAAAATATAAACAAAAGAATCATTTTTAAATCAGAATATGTTTGGGATGAAAAAAGCAGTGGAACTTCATCCTTTTAGTATGTGCCATTGGCCACACACTTGTCATTTGGCAAAATAGAGAGGAAAAAATATTGGAAAAGCATATGGCTCCAACTGTACTGGCACACTGGCACCTTTCAAAGCATTCTCATTAACCAGAAAATCCACATGACTGGATAAAACACACAGAAAAATGAAAATAATGAGAAAGGAAAGGTTTTCTGTCAAATCTTTTAAAAACTTTAGATTTAAGGATATTTCTGTTTCTTTAGTCAGATTTAAGCAAATCTTCTACCTGAAAATTTTCAGTTGCATTCTCCATGTTTGAAAAGCAAAAACTACGAGGGTAATTGGTTCAAATGAGAAAAATGTAATCGTTTGAATTTATACCTACTGTATACTGCTCAATAGTCTATTTTCTAAATAAGTCATAGGATCAAATATGGAGAAAAGTCAAATCCATAAAGAAAAATCTTGCTAAATCCCCTGTTTACCCATCATAATCTGTGTAGGTACAAATTATGTAAATGAATGAGTGGGCTATTGTTCCGGATTTCCAATTCAATCTGGTTGTATAAAAACTGAAATCTAATCGAGCTAAAAAAATAAAATAAAAAGTTCATTCATCCCTGAATACAATCATGTTGTCTCAGGCTCCAATGTGCCACTAAACTGCTGGGCATGAAAAAGTTCTTGTCATCCAACACAGTTAATCTGATTGGCACTGCATTGTAACACTATGCTGGCTCTCTTTCTTTCCATCTATCTCTCTTTATGTTTCTCTCATCCAAATCTTTTGGGCATTGTGTCAACAAGCTCATTTAGATTAGTGGCTCAACTTTAGAAACATTACAAAATGTATAAACATCTTTCAATAAATAACCTAGAGAGATTCTTAAGATACATTTTTTTACACAAATAATTAAAAACTGCAAATAGGCTCTTGGTAGCACTGGTAAGTACCTTTTGGCCTTCATAACAGTAACAACTTTTTACAGTTTCATAGTGAAAGAATGTAAAAAACAGATTAAAAAATAAAATAATACAAGACAACTTAAAGCGATAGTTCACCCAAAACTGAGATATTCTTCTAAAAATCTTCGATTGTGTTCTGAAGAAGAAATAAAGTCACATGTCTGAGGGTTAGTAAATGATGAGAGAATTTTAATTTTTTGGTGAACTATCACTTTAAGATAGTCAAAGTCAAGAGACATTCTAAAATTTTACAAAAAACAAAACAAAGAAAAACAAAAAAGTCGTTCAATAACTGACATTCAAATAAACATATTAAAGGAAAAACACATCAGAGGATGCTTAAACATATACAACCATACTAAGAGACTGATGAATTGTAGACATGTTTTTGTTTTCCAAAAATCACATGGTAACTGAAATCTTGGCATGAAGCATAAACAGGACATTGTTGTACACAAAAAGTTTTGTAGCAGTCTCTGGTGGAACAGCACAATTAGCCATTGGAAAGGACACAAAGCTGGTGAAGAGGGTCACCATGTGTCTGTAGTTAAGGTGTAGTTCAATGTCGTCAAGAGAAGTCAAGAGAAAAAACAGGAATCTTCTCCTAATTTAATGGAATCATGCAGCAGTTCTTACGGGTCTCAAACAATGACACATTCTGTTTGGCAGGAGTCTGACAAGAAAGTCATTAAGACACAGACAAATCCTTATTTACAGCCTTATAATCCTCAGAGAAAGAATGAGGTATACCCAGAGTTTACTTGTGGGTCCAAAGGCCTGTTCTTCACCCTTTAAGCACCACTAGCACTGATAGAATTTTCCATTAATTTATACATGCAGAACCTTTCATGGTCCTTAAAGGAAAATATCACCCAAAAATGAAAATTCTGAGCTTATTTATTCACCCTCATGTCGTTCCAAACCCATATGCTGTTATTTTTTTCCATACAAAACAAAAGGAGAAATTTTCATGTAGGTTTTTCCTCCCCATTCAACATGACCACTGCTATAAAGCTCAGAAATAGACACAATAAAAGTAGTCCATCTGATTAATACGCTATATTCCAAGTCTTATGAAGTCATGCGATAGCTTTGTATGAGGAACAGACTTATATTTTAATAATTATTCACTGATAATCTTCCCCTCCTGTAAACTGTTAACTAAAGAACTGTTGTGAATGAATACTTGAATCAGTGAGCTGAACTCGAGAGCCAGATCAGTCTGATTTGTGAAATAATGAGTCTTCTGAGCAAATTATTTTCAATGAAATAATCAACGAATCAGACTGATCTGGTTCCCAATTTTGCTTAATTTAACTTAAATTTCAGTCTGTTCCTCACACAAACTATTATATGGCTTCAGAAGAAAATAGCACACAAGTCAAATGGACTGCTTTTCTGGTGGGCTTTCTGTCATTTTTGGAGCTTCACAGACATGGCCACTAAAACTCATTACATGGAAAAAAGCTGCTTGAAGATTCTTCAAAATGGTTCTTTTGAGTTTCACAGAAAAAAATAAGGGTTTAGAATAACATGATGGTGAGCTAATAGTGAATATGTTTCTTTTCGGGTGAACTATTCTTTTAAGCATGAACCCTTTGATTTACACATGCATAACTTCTTAATGGTCCTTACGTTATGTTTGAGGACCAGAGGGTCACACACACACACACACACACACACACACACACACACACACACACACACACACACACACACAGTCTTAACTGCAGGACAAAGATGTAATGCTCATCAAACAAACTGAATGGTCATTTTTTTAATGCCCATCCGTATCCTCAGGCAGTTAAAAAAGGGCATGGCAGAGAGGGTGGGCCTTTGGTACCGTGAGTCCGCTGATAATAGCAGAACTCCTCTTCGTGCTTCAGTAGGCTCTATTGCAGACTCCTGTTGCTAGGCGACATGACACAGAGAATCCAAAGATGTGTCTCCTGTGGCCCACAGGTCACAACAATTTTTGTGGAGACTCAAGGAAACTCAACTAAATCAGAGATGATCGGGTCTTGCTACAAGTCGAGGTCTTTGCTCCTTATCTTGAGGGAAGCTGTGTGAATGGGCACATGTGTTGACAGTGACTGAATACATGATAATTGAATGCGTAGGAGAAGAGGGATGAAAAGGGAGACACAGCAAGGGGAAAACTGGATTTGTAACTAGATTTCCCAGGGCTGGTAATGTTGATTTCGTTGAGGTGACCTGGCATGTGAGACTGTGGCTGATCATGTGACTAGGACTCCTAGCAGACCACTTCAGCTGCTCATGCAAGTACAACGCATAGCCCTTAATAAGAATATCAGACAATGACTGGGTGGTTTTAAATGAATAATTCAGCCAAAAAAAAAATTTGGTCTTATTTACTCACCCCCATGTGGTTCCAAACCTGTCTGACTTGTTTTGTTCTGTGGAACACAAAAGGAGAAATGTTGAAGAAATTTTGATGCACTGGTCGTTCTTTTCCATACAGTTGCAACGAGTAGGAACTGGAGCTTTTCAAGCTTCAAAAAGAATGTAAAAGCACCTTGAAGATATTAAAGTGGTCCATTTGACTCTTGAACTGTTTTCCAAGCCTTCTACAACCATATGATTTGGTAAGCAGAGGTGGGTAGTAACACACTACATTTACTCTGTTACATTTACTTGAGTAACTTTTTGGAGAAATTTTTTTTATGAGTATATATAAAGGTGGGTACTTTTCACTCTTACTCAAGTAAATTTCTAATGAATTTTTTTTATTTTTACTACGTTATAATGGGCAACATTCCTGTCTTTACACTATTGGTTTTAATTTAGTAAGTTTATATAAATGCATAATTTATTGAGATTTTTGAAAGGGACTTTTACGACAGCTGAATTTTACAGCGGCGCTCTGTTACTGGAGTTGAGTCCACCACTGCAGCAGCAGCAAGCACGCCAAATAAACACTTTCATCGCTCCACACCATGAAAGAGAGTAGTTTCGTCATGCAGTGCCTTGAATTTACACCAAGACAAGTGGATATTTCAAGATTAAAATTGCAGCGTGGTAAATTTTGGCGATTATGATAACGTGGGCTTGTCTGTGCCAATGTCATTTTCAGGGTGATTCTGTAACTACGGGCTCTTATGACTTCAGTTTATAAGTATACATTTTTATATCAGTGTTGCAATTTATCAGTTCCTAAATCCATGTAAACATCTGTGTTATGTGTAAATGTCTTATGCTTTGCGGATCGCATGCTTGACTTTTGGAGCACGAGCTGACATATATCTGTGCCTGCACAGCATTTCTGTGTTTGTTAGATGTGGCGTGTTTTTCTCATGGACAACAAAAACAAGCTCTGAACTTAAATAAGCCCAACACACTTCCAAATACAGAGATAACTTGCAGTTTACCCTTAGTGTACAGAACTAATGATCTAAATTATCTTGACACTGAAAATACTGTAACTACACTGATCTAAGTATCCATACAGGACTTTTGAAATAGTGACAGTAGTTGTTAATAAAGCATGATCTTGTTTCGTTTTATTCAGCATTACATGTAATTGGGCCTGTGGGACATTGTTCACGTTTTTCACCATAATAATTACTAGAAACTGATTTCCAAACTTCTCGTCTAATTGACAGATTCGTCCAAATCTGACAAGTGTCCTTAAAGTGATAGTTCAAACATAAATGAATTTTCTGTCATAAATTCCCGCCCTCATGTTGTTCCAAACCTGTGTGACTTTGTGTATTTTGTGGAACCCAAAAAAGATTTTAGACATAATGTTAGAGACTGATAGTCTCAGTCACCATTCCCTTTTAAAATATGGAGGAAAAAAACATGCAATGACAGTAAATGGTGACTAAGGCTAACATTCTGTCTGAAATCTCTTTAATTGTGTTGCATTTAAGAAAGTCATGTGGTTTGAAACAACATGAGGGTGTATGATGACAATTTTCATTAATAATAATAATAATTATAATTAGTAGAATTATTATTATTCTGTAATACATGTTAAATATGTATTATGTAATGGAATATTAGGGCTTAATCATCCATTTGTTTTATGTGGAAATAACTAGTTACTCGCTACTTGAGTATTCTTTTAATTGGACACTTTCTTACTCTTACTCGAGTAGTTTTTACATTACTACTTTTACTTCTACTTGTGTAATAATTTTTTTTTTTTTAAAGTAATTTTACTTTTACTTGAGTAAAGATTTTGGGTACTCTACCCACCTCTGTTGGTCAGAAACAACCTGAAATATAAGTTATATCTTCATGAGCTGTTAGCTCAAGAACCATTGTTACTGGATCATTGAGTCAGTGAGTTAAACTCGAGAACCAGACCAGTCTGATTCAGGAATTAATCATTTAGACAAGTGTTTTGTGAATTTATTGAAAAAAAAAAAAAAATTCAAAAAAAAATAACAGGCTCCAAAGAACGATTGTTTACAAATAAGACAGCTGTACTTTTTTTTAGCGAATGCCGCAAAGACAGCTAGGGCAAGTGTCAAGAATTTCAGTGAACAAAAACTTACATTTTATTGAGTTCCGCACACAAAGCTATTGTATGGCTTCAGCAGACTTGAAAAATACATGTTACTTTCGATGGTGCTTTTGCATCCTTTTTGAAACTCTCTAGTCACCATACATTGTATTTGCATGGAAAAGAGTAACCGGTACATTCTCAAAAATTCTCCTTTTGTGTTCAACTGACAAAATATCAGCATATGGGTTTGGAACAACATGAGGGGAAGTAAATCATGACAGCATTTCCTTTCTAGGTGAACTATTGTTTTTCATGTAAAAAAACAACAGGATATGAAAAACAGGAGAAGGCTGACAGAAGGCATTGGGCCTCATTCATGAAACATGAGCAGAGCAAATTTTTGTGTAAATTGTTCGTAAAGCCAGTCTGACGTAATTTTTCTGATTCATGAAAGTTTTCGTCTTTTCAAAACATTAGTCAGTAGGAACAAAATTTACACCTGCTCCCAACCATGTGTAAATCATGCGTAAGACATACAAATGTGTTGGGTTCATTCAGACAAACTGCCATAACTACATTTTGATAGAAGTAAAATTAGAATAATTAAATTAGTGAAATGAAAAAAAAAAGTTTTTATTTAGAAACTTTTATTTGCTGCTTGCATTTTATTTTTTCAAAGTATAGTTTTTCCCAACTCTGCTTATTTCCAGCAGACATTCTGGACATGGGTTTGCATTTGATTTTTGAAATAATAATAATAATAATAATAATGCACTTTAATGTGACTGGCTGGACTGTTTATATATATATATATATATATATATATATATATATATATATATATATATATATATATATATATATATATATATATATATGAAAGAGCCTGCACAGCTTTTAAATCTGCAATATCTTACAGCGTTTTGGTCAAAGACCTTCTTCAGGCATTCTATCAATTTCTTTGAAAATTGTTCTTGTTGCAAGTGAAAAAGAACCTCTGATTACAGCAAAGATGACTAAGTTCCTCACTTTCTTTTTAGATGTGACTGTTTGCATATATGTTAAAAGCTTCCTATTCTCATTTACTAGTGAGTCTAAAGCCTTCCTTATATGAAGTTTTCATGGCCGTGGATTATGATAATTGTGAATGAACGTGCATGTGCGCTCTATTTATGAACATCTGAAATTCACTAACATGCACAAGTTGTACTAACAAATCTGTGGAATATGAAGCGCTGAATCCGAATATGAATATGAATCCGGCGGAAAGTTTTTGGGAAGCTCCATTTTACGTGGAAATGACTCCCAATTCTTTCGTATATTTACAAAATTTTCATGAATGAGGCCCATTGTGTGTAATGTGAAGAGCAGATGAGGAATCAAGCCAGAGACAGAACACTTGGTTAATGATCAGATGTTGGTCAAAGTGGTGCAGGTGATTACACGCACAGCCAGTGTGCCAGGAAGGTTGTTGTCTTGGCGAGTGCCCTTGTCTTTAAGGTAAACTGTGTGCTGCTCTTGGCGGTCATTAGGGTCACTAAAGAGAGTTACCTGACCCAGGAAGGTGTCAACAATCACATTCTTATTGTAGATCTTAATTCATCAAGGAGGAGTCAAAGGAAAGGGGTCAAGCAGAAGGAGAAGAAGAAAGAAGACATAAGGGAAGAGGAACAGATCAGCATAAGAAGGAAATGGAAGATCTTTAGCAGTTGGGGAAAATGACTGAAAGACCCCATGAAATTGCTTGACGTGCTAAGTACACTGTATATTTACAATGTATATACGAAGTACATACAAGCATTGTATTACATTAAAAAAAAATTCAGTTGGCTTTAGTTTCATCACAGCCATCACATCCATAATTTGCTACTTGTTAGTTGGTTGCAGGTGGTATTAGGGGGAGGGACATTTTCACTCTAGAGAGCATTTGGACAAAATACTGTGTAGTCAAGATGAATCATTAATATTTTGGTCAATTTTTGACTTCAGGTTTTTTGTTTCACAGTGGATTTCCTGTGAATGTCACAATCAAGTCAGTCTTCCTAAACTCTCAAACTACTGCAAATCTGTATGTCTCAGTATTCTGCAATACAACTGAAATATATTGTTTCTATACTTTTAATTAACAACTTTAAAGAAATAGTTTTATATTTTCCATAATTTTTAATAAGATTACGTAATTCACAATGTTTCATTCCCTCATTAAAGACGTTAAATACGCAGTCTTGTATCTTTTTCTTTTTGTCCAATTTTCTAATACTTTTTTTTGCTTCAAATCAAAGTCTGTAATGTTCTGATTAATCTCGGAGATGGTTGGTTTGGTTAATGGCTTAGAACT
Organism: Myxocyprinus asiaticus; assembly: GCF_019703515.2. Lineage (NCBI taxonomy): Eukaryota > Metazoa > Chordata > Actinopteri > Cypriniformes > Catostomidae > Myxocyprinus > Myxocyprinus asiaticus. Next base: position 17,814,538 of record NC_059381.1, on the reverse strand, counting down.
CTTTTATGAAGAATTTAATGAAATCCCTATGGAAGAAATGATTGGGGTAAAATACTTCCAGAACTAAGACAGCTGAAAAAGTGGGTGGGCAGTGTTGATCTCTATTTACATTTCATGAGGTCTTTAAAGAGAAAGAGACATAATTACATTCTTTCAACTCACCTCGATGTGAATGCCTTCCTTTGGCTTTTTGCGGTAGAATATTCCCTTAATGTCAAAGTTAGGGCAACGTGTGTCTTTGTGCACGGGAGAGCGAACCTTCTCCCCCTCACAGGTAATGATCACATAAGGGTCAGAGGCTAAAGAAGAAAAAAACTGTCAGAAACACATTTAGGGCTCTATTTTCATGAGTGCACAAAGTGCAGATGTTGTGATACGACGCGCAACGTCTTATCCAATTTTTGTGAGCGCTAATTCTAAGAGCAATTTTCGTGCCAGTGCAAAATGCAAGTTGGCGTGGGTGGGAGTGTTTGTGCTATATGTGGGTGTATGTGCGCAAAGTGTGGGTGTATTGTATGTAAATGAAGTTGCGCAAAGCGCAATTTTCTATTTTCCTGAGAAATAGGTGGTTGCACAAAGTAGTTTCAAAAGGACATCTGTTTTCAGCGCGAACTCAGTTCCTGCATTTGCAGTTTGGAGATTCCACCAGCAGATGGTAATAAAGTTCATGTACAAACTCTGAAAATACAGTGAAACATCAAATTATGTCCATGACATTATATTTTGATTATATTTTCGTTTCATTTAAAGTGTAATTTGAATTTAGAATTCTTTTTGGTTTAATTTTTTCATGTTTCAATAAATATAGCTGAGCGTAAATCCAAATCCCGACGAGAACCAAATTTCTAATGTGTATAAAAGGAGCAGAATTCATTTCATACAGTCCTTTTACACTGCCAACTTCTTATGAATGTGCTGTTTTTGTTTATATCGCTTGACATACACACTACTCTCTCCCACCTGGAAAAAAAGAACACTTATGTGAGAATGTTGTTTGTAGACTACAGCTCAGCATTCAACACCATAGTGCCCTCCAAGCTAGATGAGAAACTCCGGGCTCTGGGCTTAAACAGCTCGCTGTGCAGCTGGATCCTGGACTTCCTGTCAAGCAGACGCCAGGTGGTTAGAATAGGCAGCAACATCTCCTCATCACTGACCCTCAACACTGGAGCCCCGCAGGGCTGTGTTCTCAGCCCACTACTGTATTCCCTGTACACACATGACTGTGTGGCAACACATAACTCCAATGCCATCATTAAGTTTGCTGATGACACGACGGTGGTAGGTCTGATCACTGACAATGATGAAACAGCCTACAGAGAGGAGGTGCACACTCTGACACACTGGTGTCAGGAGCACAACCTCTCCCTCAACGTCAGTAAGACAAAGGAGCTTGTGCTGGACTTCAGAAGAAAAGACAGAGAACACAGTCCAATCACCATCAATGGAGCATCAGTGGAGAGAGTCAGCAGCTTCAAGTTCCTGGGCGTCCACATCACTGAGGAACTCACATGGTCCGTCCACACTGAAGTCGTTGTGAAGAAGGCTCATCAGCGCCTCTTCTTCCTGAGACGGCTGAGGAAGTTTGGAATGAACCGCCACATCCTCACACGGTTCTACACCTGCACTGTGGAGAGCATCCTGACTGGCTGTATCTCCGCCTGGTACGGCAATAGCACCGCCCACAACCGCAAAGCACTGCAAAGGGTGGTGCGAACTGCCAGACACATCATCGGAGGTGAGCTTCCCTCCCTCCAGGAAATATATACAAGGCGGTGTGTGAAAAAAGCTCGGAGGATCATCAGAGACTCCAGCCACCCTGGCCTCAACATGGGCTGTTCTCACTGCTACCATCAGGTAGGCGGTATCGCAGCATCAGGACCCGCACCAGCCGACTCCATGATAGCTTCTTCCCCCAAGCAATCAGACTTCTGAACTCTTGATCTCCCACGATCAAAATACATCAGCCCTGCACTTTATTACTCTTTTATCTCACACCGGACTGTCATAAATTATATTACTGTTATTATATTATGTCTCTCTTAACAACTGACTATCAACCGACAGCCTGAATGTCAATACAGTACAATACTGTACATTCTATATATATATATATATATATATATATATATATATATATATATATATATATATATATATATATATATATATATCTTTTTATATATATTTTAATTTTTATTGAATAATGTGTATCTATATAGTATCTATATAGTAAAAAACAAAAAAACAAAAACAGCATATTGTATACTGTACAGTGTATGTTATTATTTGTATATTGTTGAGTGTAATTATGTGTATAACAGATGTTTAAATTGTGTTGTGTTAATTTGATGTTTTAAGTTGAGTGTAATTATGTATAACAGATGTTTAAATTGTGTTGTGTTAATTTGATGTTTTAAGTTGAGTTTAATTATGTATAACAGATGTTTAAATTGCGTTGTGTTAATTTGATGTTATTGTAAATTGGTATATGTCTCATCACTGTTACGACTGCTATGTTGATCGGAACTGCACCCAAGAATTTCACACACCATTGCACTTGTGTATATGGCTGTGTGACAATAAAGTGATTTGATTTGATTTGATTTGACAGGGAATGGATTATATAATAGGATGCAGACTGTGCCGGAGAAGAACCTCAGAATTAAATTGCACTTGACCCAGCTCATTAGCACACGCAATTGCACCAAACCACTTGCCCATTGACTTTGCATTTATGACTTATGGCATAGCACTGTGCTCTTTTTGTAATTAACATGTTTTATTGATTCAAAGATAATAAAACAACAGAGAAAAACACAACATATACACACCGAATCAACATTTAACTTTTAACCCTCACTAATATCCCTCCCCAAACACCAACCCCACCCAACCCCAAAGAACACCCCTGTGGTCACATAAAATGATACACACACAAAAAGAAAAAAAAGAAAATAAATAAAATAAAAAATAAAATATATAATAAACATGCATAATTAAACTAAACTTCTCTCTCCTCATCCCTTCCCCTAGAGTCCCCCAAAACCACCAAATACCTACTCCATTTCCTGAAAAACAAGTCCTCCAGCCCCAGCCTTCTATCTGTCATCTCCTCAAAAGTCGCCACCCTCCCCATCTCCGCACACCACTCCGGAAATGGTGGCACTCCATCTGACTTCCAAACCCTTAAAATAATTTGTCTGCCAATCATCATGCTAGTCAGAACCCAATTTTTTATATATTTGTCCCCCAAATTTATAACTGCCCCATCGCCCAAAATACAAAGTCTGGGGCAAAGTAAAATTTGAGTGCCCAAAATGTCACACAAATAATTCTGAACCTTTAACCACAAATCTTGGATCTTAACACATCCCCAAAAGACATGGGTTGTGTCTCCAACTTCTTATTGGCATCGCCAGCAGGTAGGTGTGTCTTTAAGACCAAGCCTATATAATCTAGAGGGGGTCCAATAAAATCTATGTAAAATCTTAAATTGCATTAGGCGAACCTTTGCATCTCTAGAAGCAGACTTGACATTTTTTAGAATCTTAGTCCACACTCCTTCGTCCAATACCAAGTTCAAATCTTTCTCCCATAATCTCTTGATAGAAGTTAAAGCTCCATCCCCCAGACTCTGAACTAACTGGGAGTAATACACTGATGCCTCATGACCTTTCCCAAAAGCAGTAATCACCTCTCCCAAAGTATCTGCCGCTTTATGGGGGTGTGCGCTACTCCCAAAAACAGTACAGAGCATGTTGCGCAGCTGTAAATACCTATAAAACTGAGATCTGGGAATCCCAAAATGATGACCCAAATTCTCAAAAGATCTCAACACTCCACTCTCATACAGGTCGCCGAATAGTGCTAGTGCTCTTAAAACAGGGCCCTTAATATGGCATGATACAAAGCGAGATTCTGCTGGTTCTACCACTGATACACTAAACATTACAATGCACATGCATTGGATATGGTCCACAATGGAGATAAACAAAACAAAGGTACAACAGGTTTTGATTAGTGATTTTAAAACTGTTTTTAGGTCTGAACCACTGTACGATTGCATGATTAATGTGAGTAACACTGTAACTATCAAGACAGCTGTTTTTTCACAGAAGTTAGAAGACACTAGTTTCACTGCTTTACTGCAGTATTTGTCCCTCAAAACTTTTAACGCAGGGAACTTGGGTTTGTCTGTCACGGATGCATTGCAAGAGGTGCAAAGAATGTGAGCTGCTCTTCAAAGGCAATTTACATTTACATCTTAATTCATTTAGAAGACACTTTTATATTAAGTGACTTACGAATGAGGAATACAGCAAAAGCAATTCGTCATAAAAAGGTAATAACAAAAAGCACTGCAATATAAAGTTTCAAATTGCTCAGAGAAGTACAAGTAGGGAGGAAGGTGAGAGACAGTGGTGAAAGAATGGAGTGAGAGTTTTTATTATATTTTTAATCATAAAGAAAGAAGACAGTGCAATAGGAATGGGCCAAGTGCTCAAGAAAGAAATGCGTCTGTAGATGTTTCTTGAAAATAGTTAGCGAATCAGCTGCTCGGGTGGAGTTTGGCATTTATTGTGTCAAATTGTGTAAAACTAGCCATGCTGAAAACATGGTAATAGAAATTTGAATTAATTTCGCCTCCACTATTTAGTGTTTTATCCCAACAAATAAATAATTAGTAAATGAGTTACAGTGTGACATAACAAACACATTTCAGAAATAGGAGTAATCTTTCAATACTCTCTATGCTTACATTTCTACGAGGGGAGGGAAATATATGCTAGTGGCCTCTAGAGTCAGTACCTCCTGTGTAGAAGTCAGACCGTGTCTTGTGAGGGATCAAGCAGTGCAGCTCTGTGTATGGTCAAAAGAGGTTCCTATTTACTTATCAAACAGCATAGGAGTCTGAACAATAATGGTCTAAAATTGTAAATGACTGCAGATCGTATAGCATTGGTTTTAGGGACTCTGGGAGATATCAACTGTGCAAGTTTTTTTCTTTTTTTCTTTTTTTAAACAAATCAAAGCCACAACATGCAGTGCCCCCAGAAAGTACTTGGACCCTTGACCACACATACAATTTCCAAGAATGTCTTTGTATTAGATAAGACAATATCAAACCAAGCTGTACTTTACAATGCATGTAGGCGTTATGACCAAAACTGAACACGTACTTTGAAATTTGCAGACAAATCAGAAGTGTTCCGCTTTGGTAAATTATTATAACAATAATTTTGCACTGTACATATTATTGTAATCAGTAAATACATCAAACTGATCAAATAGCCATGTGTCATATCTTGTTGAAAAGCTCTCCAAGTGTATAATACAACCAGCCTATTTGTTTTCCTTACAGACAAAAATCTAGCGAGTAATAGCTAAGTACTTGTCTTTGACATGAATGTTACGTTAACAGGTGTTGCTTATAAGATGTATTTTCTCTTATAACTTCACGAAAAATAAACAGAACATAAAATATCACATACCATTACTTTGAAGAGGGGATTCCTGTTAAAACGAGCCCACACACAACATAATTGGATGCACAAATCATTAAATAATCCACATGAAGCACAATGTGCACACAGTACATATTGTGCTATCTGGCTAAAAACACGTTAGCTTTCCTGCATAAGATGAATTCAATGATGTAGTATGTTATCCAGCGTCATGGAACGCTAAACCTCCTAAAGGTATTAGGATTCGGATCGCTGCAACCAGAGATAGAGGTCATCCAAATATGGGCAGAGAGGATCGTTCAGTCTATCGTTATACATGGTTACTCTTATCGTTACTCATGCATGCATGCTTTGGAGAGAGAGCCTACCTTTAATCATTATTGTATTTATATGTGTAATTTGTTCTTAAGTACAATTTTTATGTTTTATTTGTATGGAGAGGCTTTTGGACACTAGGATAAATTATTTTTGTAATTCTATAACTTTTGATTGCTTTGTCGTATCAACACAACAATTTACTCAGTTACAGGTGACATGATTGGAAAGAAAACAAATGTTTTTCGGAGCCACCTTATTTACACCCTGAGATAATGACAAATCAGAAAAAAAGAATAATATGTAAATATTTGGCTCAAGTTGTTTTGTGATTTTTCAGCAGTTTCTAAGGCTGAGAGTCTCATAATTTATCATAATTTATATAACTAAAATATTTTTCTTTTAAATGTTACCAAACAATTGACCCTATTTTTATTATTTTTTTATTATTATTATTTTTTTTGTAGAATTATAAGCCTTTAATTTTGGGCATGCCACTGAAACAGGAAATTGTTAAAAACACCTTCAGAGCTTAAATGGTTAAAAAATATTGCACATTTTTCAAACAAAACATTTCACAAAAAGAAATTTGTGTCCAAATACTTTTTGGGACCACTGTGGATATCAAGGGAATCCAGAAAATGGAAAAATGTTAGAGAAGAGAAATCCAAAACAAATTTTATCATGGAACTCTGAACAAATACTCTGCTACAGTATATTCACCTGTTACTTACAGTATAAAGCAATAGTAGGCATACCTCCATTGGAGTCTTGGCCCTGCAAGCCCATGGCACTTAACACATGCACTTGTGTGACCAGCTGAGGGTAACCACACATACCGGTCCAGCATGTCTGTGGAGGCTCGTCCAGAGTTAATTCTCTGATGAAATATAAGCAGGGAAGACATCAGCCTTCCTGGCCAGGTATATTACCCATTGCTACATAACAGGGGTTAAACTGCACTTTTGTATCAAAACTATAGATGGAAATACCCCAAAACACTACAGCAAACTGGTAGCATATAGAAAAGCAGTACTATTTGTGTGGTGGTGGTGGATGGTGAGGTTTAATAGGAAAACGAAGTGCAGGTCCTGAGATTTATTTCAGAGATTTCTTCTTACTTGCAGTCTGAAGGCACATCAGTGAAGACTCGGAGCAGAAACTCTCCTTGTTGACAAGGGTCAAAGGTTGTGGGAATAATGACATAACGCCCCTCCTTTAGCTCTTTCCTTAGAAAGACGCAGCGAGAGTTGATGTAGATTGACCCTGCGACCTTCTGCTGTGCAGAGTGCATTCTGTATTTTCTATTCAACTCCACCTGGTGGAAGAGAAGAGGCTTGATCAAGACATCGAAATTAATCAATAGCATACAAAATTTGTCATCTCAACTAAAGGGCCATGAAAATGTATTTATAAACTTTCACAATTTCATTCTTGTTTTTTTTTCCCTATTTTATTCTTATTCTAATTTTTTTTTTTTTTTTAAAGAGCACCTATTATGGTTTTTCAAATATTACCTTTCATGTAGTGTGTTATATAACTGTTTGTGAATGTACAAAAAGTCTGCAAAGTGTCAAAAATCAAAGTGCACGACAAATGGAGTTATTGACTCCCAAAAGAAAGAACCGATTCTGAACACCTGAAACAAGTCGTTAGTAATTCTAGACTTACTTCCTGTACTAACCTACGTAACATGGTAACAAAAAACCCGCCTCTGGTCTTCATTGGCTGCTCGTGAACAGCTTTGACCCACTCAAACACTACACTAAGCGGTAGACCAATCACAACAGACTGGGACATCTGACCAATCAGAGCAGAGTAGGCTCTCTGAAAGGAGGAGTTTAGAATGAATCCTTTAGAACGGATCATTGAACGAGTCGTTTTTGACACTGAGAAAAAAAGGTAATGCTGCAATTTAAATTATGAGCAAATTAAAGTGTTTTTTGTCCTTGGATGCACGTAAATCTATTGTATGAGACCTTTAAAACAAAATTAGGCATGTTTAAAAACCATAATAGGTGCTCTTTAACAAATTTATTCTCTTTATGTTAAGATATTTTTCAAATGCACAGTTTGAACTTGAGTTGACACTGACAATGTGTACACAGCTGAAGTCAGGAGTTTACATACACTTAGGCTGAAATCATTCAAACTAATTTTTTAACCACTCCACAGATTTAATATTAGCAAACTATAGTTTTGGGAAGTAATTTAGGACATCTACTTTTTCCAACAATTGTTTACAGACAGATTGTTTCACTTTTAATTGACTATATCACAATTCCAGTGGGTCAGAAGTTTACATACACTAAGTTAACTGTGCCTTTAAGTAGCTTGAAAATTCCATAAAATGATGTCAAGCCTTTAGACAATTAGCCAATTAGCTTCTGGTAGGAGGTGTACCTGTGGATGTATTTTAAGGCCTACCTTCAAACTCAGTGCCTCTTTGCTTGACATCATGGGAAAATCAAAAGAAATCAGCAAAGGCCTCAGAAAAAACATTGTGGACCTCCACAAGTCTGGTTCATCCTTGGGAGCAATTTCCAAATGCTTGAAGGTACCACATTCATCTGTACAAACATCAGTACGCAAGTATAAACACTATGGGACCATGTAGCCATCATAACCCTCAGGAAGGAGACACAATCTGTCTCCTAGAGATGAATGTAGTTTGGTGCGAAAAGTGCAAATCAATCCCAGAACAACAGCAAAGGACCTTGTGAAGATGCTGGAGGAAACAGGTAGACAAGTATGTATATCTACAGTAAAACGAGTCCTATATCGATATAACCTGAAAGGTTGCTCAGCAAGGAAGAAGCCAATTCTCCAAAGCTGCCATAAAAAAGCCAGGCTACAGTTTGCAAGTGCACATGGGGACAAAGATCTTACTTTTTGGAGAAATTTCCTCTGGGCTGATGAAACAAAAATTGAACTTTTTGACCATAATGACCATTGTTATGTTTGGAGGAAAAAGGGTAAGGCTTGCAAGCCAAAGAACACCATCCCAACCGTGACGCATGGGGATGGCAGCATCATGTTGTGGGGGTGCTTTGCTGCAGGAGGGACTGGTGCACTTCACAAAATAGATGGCATCATGAGGAAGGAAAATTATTCAGATATATTGAAGAAACATCTCAAGACATCAGCCAGGAAGTTAAAGCTTGGTCGCAAATGAGTCTTCCAAATGGATAATGACCCCAAGCATACCTCCAAAGTTGTGGCAAAATGGTTAAGGACAGCAAAGTCAAGGTATTGGAGTGAACATCACAAAGCCCTGACCTCAATCCGATAGAAAATTTGTGGGCAGAACTGAAAAAGCAAGTGCGAGCAAGGAGGTCTACAAACCTGACTCAGTTACACCAGTTCTGTCTGGAGGAATGGGCCAAAATTCCAGCAATTTAATGTGAGAAGCTTGTGGAAGGCTACCCAAAATGCTTGACCCAAGTTAAACAATTTAAAGGCAATGCTACCAAATACTAACAAAGTGTATGTAAACTTCTGACCCACTGGGCATGTGATGAAAGAAATAATAGCTGAAATAAATCATTCTCTCTTCTATAATTCTGACATTTCACATTCTTAAAATAGTGTTCCTAACTGACCTAAGACAGGGAATGTTTTCTACGTATAAATGTCAGGAATTGTGAAAAACTGAATTTAAATGTATTTGGCTAAGGTAAGATAAACTTCTGACTTCAACTGTATGTATTTGACAAATGAAATACTTTGGCTTAGAAGCACATTTATTAGTATATGAGTGAATGTAGTTCTACCCTATGGATGTCAAATCCAATGGCCAGGTTCTCGCCTTTGCCCTCTTTGGGAGTGGCTCTGCGCTCCTTTTGTTGCAGGCAGATCAGCACCTCGTCTTCCACCTTTCTCACATCAAAAACATACTGCAGAGCGAAAAACTTGTTTAAAACTCACAAACAAAACCACCCGATCTCATGTAAATCCAACACAAGAGCTACATTTTACCATATAACATACACACACAGGCACACTAACCTGTGGGTTTTGCAAAAATGTGGCTTTATGGTTAATGCAGCCTCCAGAGCGATTGCGGAGTGGGTCATCTCGATGGATCCAGGAGCCCCTCATCACCTCCTCCTCCCAGGTCTTATGAATGCTCAAGTAGGATGTGTTTATCAGTCGACACAGGATCAGGTCGGTGAAGTAGTGACAGAAATCGTCAAAGTTTATCCTGGTCATGGAGTTTAAAGCCAGTGGGGAAACACAATTTAATGATAACTGGAGAAATTAGGTGCTTATCAGATACAGTAGGGCAGGGTATCCCAAACGGGGGAACGCCAGGGGGTTCGTGAGAGTGAAGAGGTTGCGTACTGAAATATTTGCATCATTTACAGCATTTAAAGAAACATTGATGGATAATTAAAAATGTTGTCTGTCATTTGACAAATAAAAAGCAAGAAAGAACACAACTTAAACCAAGCGTGTAAATGTTCCTTTTAACCATTGTCTATTCGGCTTCACTCTCTCTCTCTCCCTGCGTGCGCTGCGTATGTGTGTGTGAGAGACAGCGAGAGAGTGCGAGAGAGTGCGCGCACTTGAGAAAATGGCACTTTTTAATGCAAAAGTAAATTCTCTCCATACAAAGTTATGGTGTACTGTAACATAATTACTTGAGTTATCAGAATTAATGCATTAATGAATGTGATTTAAAAAAAAAAGTTTAATGCATAATTTTCCATCTGGAGTCATTACACTGATGCACACTCCACAACACACACACACAACAGCACTTCCATGTCAGTGATAAAAATGATGGAGAAAAGACCTCTTAACACTATCTGATGTATAAAACAAGCCCAGATGGGACTTGTGATAGAAATAAAGTATATTTCAGCCTAAGTAAGATGCATTTTAATTACCACAGAAGCACGTCAAGTCGCAGAATGAGATGTTTTTGTCTGCAAGCGCTTTTCATGTGGAATTCAAAGCGGTGGTTGACACTCTGACGCGAATCATGAACGCAGCTTCACAACTGCTGTAGCAAACCGAATAGCCACAGTCTACCGGCAATAAAAATGCAATCTATGGAGAGAACTGTTCTTTCTATAAGTCAACCTCCCAAATTATACTTTGGGAAATGTTTAATGTTACTTGAATTGGTGAGATTTTAGTGTATTTCTATCTTTATACTGTGAAAGGCTTTGTTTGGAGAATGTTAATATAGCATTATATTGTTACATAATGTTAGGTTTTCTTTCCTAAGATGGAAATAAATACATTTTGAGAGAAAAGAAGTATATATAGTGTCAAATTTCAGCACTTTCAAAATCTGCGTTTAATCACGATTAACTACAAAACATTATGCGATTAATCGCAATTAAAATTTTTAATCGACTGACAGCAACAATTATTATTTTCATTATCAGCAAGGTAATCATGTTTTAAAGGTAACCTTAGAGTCATTAACCTGACATTGTTTGCCCTGTAGTCCTGAAAAGTCCTGTAGTCCTGTCGTCCTTAGGTGGCCAGCTACTATTTCCTTGTACTGCTGCCGAAACTCTTGAAATATAATGTATAATTTCCAACAAAATATAAATATAATGTTTAATTTCCTAAAAATATTTCCAAAAGTAAGGGGGACAGGAGGTTATAATGGTTGCTACAGTCCTTGTATTGTTACCTTTAAGAAAAGTCATTTTGAATGACTGAAAATGTCACTGAAAATGAAATTGGCTATATATCATATTAAGATATCAAATGAACATACAAAAATAGAGTGACATATATTTATAAAATTATCAGGGAAATGAAAACAGAAATTACATATAAAAATAGACCATTTAACAAGTGATGGATAATTATTATATGCAGTGCAATCTCTGATTGGGATAGTGATGCCTATAGTAAATTAAATGAAATAAAATGTAAACATACAGTCGTGCTCAAAAGTTTGCGTACCCTTGGAGAATTGGTAATATATGTACCATTTTTAAAGAAAACATGAGTGAGCAGGCAAAACACATTTATTTTATTTCTTATGGGATTCAAAACATGGCAACAATGAAAAAAATGAAATGACCCCTGTTCAAAAGTCTGCATACCCTTAGATCTTAATACTTTGTATTGCCCCCTTTAGCATCAATGACAGCGTGCAGTCTTTTGTAATAGTTGTCTATGAGGCCCCAAATTCTTGCAGGTGGTATAGCTGCCCATTTGTCTAGGCAAAATGCCTCCAGGTCATGCAAAGTCTTTGGTCGTCTTGCATGAACCGCACGTTTGAGATCTCCCCAGAGTGGCTCGATGATATTAAGGTCAGGAGACTGTGATGGCCACTCCAGAACCTTCACCTTTTTCTGCTGTAACCACTGGAGGGTCAACTTGGCCTTGTGCTTAGGGTCATTGTCGTGCTGGAAAGTCCAAGAGCATCCCATGCGCAGCTTTTGTGCAGAAGAATGCAAATTGTCTGCCAGTATTTTCTGATAACATGCTGCATTCATCTTGCCATCAGTTTTCACAAGATTCCCCGTGCCTTTAGAGCTCACAACCCCCCAAAACATCAGTGAGCCACCACCATGCTTCACAGTGGGGATGGTATTGTTTGCACTATAGGCCTTGTTGACCCCTCTCCAAACATAGCGCTTATGGTTGTGACCATAAAGTTCTATTTTGGTCTTATCACTCCAAATCACAGCTGTAAGGCGTGTCAAGGTGTTGTTGGGCATATTGTAACCAGGCTTTTTTGTGGCATTGGCGCAGTAAAGGCTTCTTCTGGCAACTTGACCATGCAGCTCATTTTTGTTCAAGTAACGTTGTATTGTGCTCCTTGAAACAACCACACCACTTTTTCCAGAGCAGCCTGTATTTCTCCTGAGGTTACCTGTGGGTTTTTCTTTGTATCCCGAACAATTCTTCTGGCAGCTGTGGCTGAAATCTTTCTTGGTCTACCTGACCTTGGCTTGGTATCAAGAGATCCCCAAATTTTCCACCTCTTAATTAGTGATTGAACAGTACTGACTGGCATTTTCAAGGCTTTGGATATCTTTTAATATCCTTTTCCATCTTTATTAAGTTCCATTACCTTGTTACGCAGGTCTTTTAACAGTTCTTTTCTGCTCCCCATGGCTCAGTATCTAGCCTGCTCAGTGCATCCACGTGAGAGCTAACAAACTCACTGACTATTTATCCACAGGCACTAATTGCAATTTAAAAAGCCACAGGTGTGGGAAATTAACCTTTCATTGCCATTTAAACCTGTGTGTGTCACCTTGTGTGTCTGTAACCAGGCCAAACATTCAAGGGTGTGTAAACTTTTGATCAGGGCCATTTGGGTGATTTCTGTTATCATTTTGATTTAAAAAGGAGCCAAACAACTATGTGATGATAAATGGCTTCATATGATCACTATCCTTAAATAAAAGACAGTTTTTCGACATGATCAGTCATATTTTCAAAATCGATGTCAAAATTTCATAATTTCTGCCAGGGTATGCAAACTATTGAGCACAACTGTATTATAAGAATAGAACGATAGATGCAATAAAGGTTAATTAAAATATAACAATAATAAGAAAAATGAAGTGAAAAGAAGTAAAAATCATTATATTTCAAATAGTAGAGTAATCCTCACCAAAACTCCCCATCATCCTGAACAGTGACGCCCAGTTTTTCTCTCTCACTCTTGCTCACCTTCTTCCATTCCTCTGAGCTACAACACAGACCAGTCATTACTCAGTGTACATCAGGCTATGAGAGATAAACACACATCCACCAGTACAACAGTCTGTGTCCACCACCATTTGGCCAGAAAATGAAAGACCCCATGAAATCACTGACGAGTGCAGTTTTCTTCCCTGTGTGGATGTATTTCCTCTTGAAACAGAAAGTGTGGAAGGTACATTTCCAGGGGTGTAACGTAATTGAGTAAAAATACTTTAGTACTATACTTAAGTATTATTTTGGGGTATTTGTACTTTACTTGAGTGCAATTTAAAAGGAATACTTGTACTTACATTTCCAAAGAAAAATTAGTACGTTTTACTCCATACAATTTTATTTAAACTCATAAAATATTTACAGATAATTATCTTTTGTCTTACTGGACTGAAGCTGCCTTTTCACTGCATTCGAGTGTTGCACGGCGGCTGTGTGGAGTTCCGACCATCTGTGAGGTGGAATTTCGGATCTGATTTGAGCTTCGGATATGTTAAAATATTTGTGCGACTAGACCATATGTGAACACCTGACTGAGTGTGATGTATTCATTAAAAACTATGAGCACGAAGTGAGAAACACTGGCGGTATTTGTCCTCAACTTTATTCTAAATGCCTGCTACTTCTACAGATTGGACAGTTATGAAGTAAAATTGATAATTCATGTTGAAAATATATAAAAAAAATTTACACTTGCCTTCATATTTAAATCATATCAATGAATTTCTATTCCCTGTTTGCAGAATTATTATTGTGGTTGTTGTTAGGCAACTATTAATTATAACAATAACTATAAAACCAGCAATTATAGTGATAATAAAAATAATGTAATCTGAGTAAATATTAATTATGAATTCTATTGAATTCATTTCACAAAACAGTTCACAAAACCAACAACATTGCTAACTTCTTCAAAGCTTATTTAGATTTTTTTCTCTATGTCTCAAGGGGCTGGGTTCTCTGACATCGCAATTTGTGAGTGCCTTCTCCCATGCAGCGGACACTGAGTGACTGTGGCAACATTTTTGCAAAATAAAATTATGTGGTTCATTACACGTCTCAGTGCAGTTCTGAAGTGAAATGTCCACTGTATGGCACTAAAAGTGAGTGAAATTTTATCCCGAACAGATAAGGTTGTTAAGGTTAATGTTCCTTTGAGATTTAAATCAACAAAACCTACCTCCCTACCCTTAAGCTTAAACCTAAACCTAACCAATAGTGTAATAAAAAGCAAATGTGAGATGAAAAACAAAATTTCTGAAGCAACCATGTCATTTTGTGGTACTTCTATGACACTTTCTTTTCATGTGTCGACCACCAAGCTCTTCAGGGCTCGTACCCCAGTCCTTTGTATTGCATATGCAACGCTCTATCAGTTGAGCTACTGTGCAATTTGATCACACTTAAACAAGTTTGTGAATGTAGTTGGTAATATAATGCAAACATTTTACTCATGATTTGAGTGAAAGGGGATTATGACAATGTCAGGGTTCGGGTGTGGAAAGGAGGAGACAGGGAGCAGTGACACTGTGTGCAGCGTATGCACTCTTTTCAATGTTTTCACTCAGTTCAATAATCAACACTCTGAAAATAAACAAACGTCTTCACAATACTATTAAAATAGATCAAACACTCAATGTAAACAGACACCAACGCTACACACTCGCTTTTAAGGGCTCTCTCCGCCATCACTAAAATGAGAAACAGCTGTTAGAAATCATGACAACCAGCTTGACGAGCCACACCACTCCCTCTCTCCCACAAACAAACACACGACCATGCCCCCATCCCCACAAGGATAAAAGTCATTTTTGTTTTAGCACACTAGTGTTCATTCCACCACGAAATTGCTGTGTTACATACAACAGGCCACAAAAAAAATCATTTTGCAAAAACGTAGTTATTGTAACATGATTCTATGACCAGGATGTGAATGCCACTGGGGGAAAAATATGACGGTCGTCAGAGACAGTAAAAAGACGACTTAACAAACCAAACTAATTTAACAACATCCTCTCTCACACAATCTTCTCTCTTGATTTCATTCTAGCTAGGAAAAAAGTTACTTTTTTAATACATAAGTACAATTTAATGTGAATACTTTTTTACTTTCAATCAAGTACGTTTTTGGCTAGATACTTGGACTTTTATTTGAGTAAAATTTTCACTCAGTATTCATACTTTCACTTCAGTATAATTTTTGAGTACTTTTTACACCCCTGTACATTTCGAAGGTCTCCTCCCATTTCTGCCAAATAGCTAACAGGCTTTAATTTTTTTCAAAGCCATAAAACATGATTTGCTACTTTTTGTTCTGTTGCAGGGGGAGGGACATTCTCCTTCGCATTTGATTGGACAAACATCTGTGTAGTGCAGCATGAGTCATCATTATTTATGTCAATTTTTCCAGGAAGAGAAGATTTTTTATGTACATTTCTGCTATGAAAAGAAAATTGTGTCAATGTTTAGTACACTAGCATATAGATGCCTCCAAACAATCTTAGTACCTTCAAATGTACTTAAAGCCACAAAACACTATTATGATTTAATGGGGTCTTTAAGAGATTTTTAAGAATTTCATTGAAGAAATAAAACACTTCATAAAGTACGTCCATTTCTAATCAAGCCCAGAATAAATAATTTACTAAGCAGAAATATGAAGAAAGATTGCTTTCACCTCAATAAGATCCTTCAGGCATGCTAGTTAATAGTTCAGAAGCCAATAAACTCTGCCTTAACTGTTACAAAGTATGTGGAGAGAGTAAGGAGATTTCCCACTCTTCATTTACAAAGCTCTATTTTAATACTATACTCTTCCCTCCAGTGGTGGGTATTTAGAATAGGAGTCATGAACAAGAGCACAGTTATTAAAATGAGAGGAAATAGATTTGCAAACACCCCCAGACCTCTCTGTTTCAATCACAGCAGCTCCTTGTTTCATTTCAGCCTGCCTGGCTTGATATCTCAATTTCACACCAGCTGGTAATAAGAATAGACACTTCGGCTATGTGTTATTTATACTGAAATCATCTCAAGAGGTGGAGAGAGAACTGGTTTCTCTAGTCTCTCAGGATATGTAGCAATACTTTGTAGGTAGACTAGAGAAGGCAAAGGACAAATAATTTCTGTATGTGACTACTGCCTGCACTCCTTTTTTTTTCTCAGTAGAGATTATATAGAAATAAGTGTTGGAAGGATATCTAAGAAGTGTGTTATAACAATGGCACATGATGTTGGAGCTGTAGCTTAGTGGTTACGGCAAGTGCGCCTGGTACATTGAGCTGTGGCACTCATGTGGGCACTGTAAGTTTGAGTCTGGGTCGCAACATTCTGTTCCCCTCATCATTTACTGTCCTTTCTGACCTATCAATAAAGTAGCAAAAGGCCAACAATGTCACATTGTTTCCACTTGACAATATAGGCCTTAGTAAAGATAGATGTCACACTTAGTTCAATGCACATGAATCAAAGTGTGTATCACAAACAAAGATATATTGATAGATGTGTGATGTTTTTATGTCAATGGGGTCCAAAACTTTCAAGCTCCAAAAAGGACATAGAGGCAGCATTAAAGTAATCCACATGATGATACTTTTGTAGTTACTATGGTTTACTGCAAATACCATAGTTTAACTATGGTTACTGTAGAAAAACCATAGTTAACCTTTATGAAAATGAACCATAGTTTTACTACAGTAACCACAGTTTCACCATATTATATGTAGTAAAACCATTGTAATGTAAGATTAACCATGGTTACTACAGTAATGGTTACTGAAATATTACTATAGTAAAACCATGGTTACTATATGGATACTACACTATTACTGTAGTAAAAGCATTGCTAACTGTATCCATGGTTTCCAAAAAACAAACAAAAAAAAAAAACAGTCATGGTTACTACAAAATTGCTATAGTAAAACCATGGTTTCTGCCAAAAAATATGGTTACTACAGTCTACAATATTAATATAGTAAAACCATGATTTCTGCCAAAAACATGGTTACTACGGTCTACAATATTACTATAGTAAAACCATGGCTCATTTATTGCAAGGGAAGACAAACTATATTGCGAAAGAACGCAAAACTTATTGCAAGGGAAGCAAACTATTGCGAGGGAATGCTAAACTTATTGCGAGGGAACGTAAACTATTGCGAAGGAATTCAAACTATTGTGAGGGAACGCAAAACATATTGAGAGTGAAGCAAACTGTTGCAAGGGAACACAAAACTTATTGCGAGGGCACACAAAACTTACTGGGAGGGAACGCAAACTATTGCGAGGGCAAGCAAAACTAATTGCAAGGGAACACAAAACTAATTGTGAGGGCATGCTAAACTTATTGCGAGGGAATGCAAAACTTATTGCGAGGGAACGCAAACTATTGTGAAGGAATGCAAACTATTGCGAGGGCACGCAAAAATTATTGCGAGGGCAAGCAAAATTTATTGTGAGGGAATGCAAACTATTGCGAGGACACGCAAAACTATTGTGAGGGAACGCAAAACTTATTGAGAGGGCATGCAAACTATTGCGAAGGCATGCAAAAATTATTGCGAGAACATGAAAAACATATTGTGAGGAAATGCAAACTATTGCAAGGGAACGCAAGACTAATTACAATGGCATGCAAAACTAATTCCGAGGGAACGCAAAACTTATTAAGAGGGCACATAAAACTTATTGGGAGGGAACTCAAACTAATGTGAGGGCATGCAAAACTAACTGCGAGGGAATGCAAAACTTATTGAGAGGGCGTGCAAAACTTATTGTGAGGGCACGCAAAACTTATTGCGAGGGAAGCAAACTATTGCGAGGGAACGCAAAACTTATTGCGAGGGAACACAAACTATTGCGAGGGAACGTAAAGCTTATTGCGAGGACACGCAAAACTATTGTGAGGGAACGCAAAACTTATTGAGAGGGCATGCAAAACTTATTACGAGGGAATTCAAACTATTGCGAGGGCATGAAAAACTATTGCAAAGGAATGCAAAACTTATTGTGAGGGAATGCAAACTATTGCGAAGGCATGCAAAAATTATTGCGAGAACATGCAAAACATAATGTGAGGAAATGCAAACTATTGCAAGGGAACGCTAGACTAATTACAATGGCATGCAAAACTAATTCCGAGGGAACGCAAAACTTACTAAGAGGGCACATAAAACTTATTGGGAGGGAACTCAAACTAATGTGAGGGCATGCAAAACTAACTGCGAGGGAATGCAAAACTTATTGAGAGGGCGTGCAAAACTTATCGTGAGGGCACGCAAAACTTATTGCGAGGGAAGCAAACTATTGCGAGGGAACGCAAAACTTATTGCGAGGGAACACAAACTATTGCGAGGGAATGTAAAGCTTATTGAGAGGGCACGCAAAACTTATTGTGAGGGAATGCAAACTATTGCAAGGGAACACAAAACTAATTGCGATGGCATGCAAAACTAATCGCGAGGGAACGCAAAATGTATTGTGAAGGCATGCAAAACATATTGCGAGGGAATGCAAACTATTGCGAGGGAATGCAAACTATTGCGAGGGAATGCAAACTATTGCGAGGGAATGCAAACTATTGCGATGCACGCAAAACTTATTGTGAGAACATGAAAAACTTATTGCGAGGGAACGCAAACTATTATGAAGGAATGCAAACTATTGCGAGGGAATGCAAACTATTGCGAGGGAATGCAAAAATGATTGTGAGGGAACGCAAACTATTGTGAAGGAATGCAAACTATTGCGAGGGCACACAAAACTTATTGCAAGGGAACGCAAATTATTGAGAGGACATGCAAAAATATTGGGAGAGAAAACAAACTATTGCAAGGGCACACAAACTTATTGGGAGGGAAAACAAATTATTGCGAGGGCACGCAAAACTTATTGAGAGGACATGCAAAATGTATTACGAGGGAACGCAAACTATTGTGAGGGCACGCAAACTATTGCGAGAGCAATCAAAAATTATTGTGAGGGAATGCAAACTATTGCAAGGCACACAAAACTTATTGCAAGGGAACGCAAATTATTGAGAGGACACGCAAAAATATTGGGAGGGAAAGCAAACTATTGCAAGGGCACGCAAAACTTATTGGGAGGGAAAACAAATTATTGCGAGGGCACGCAAAACTTATTGAGAGGACATGCAAAATGTATTACGAGGGAATGCAAACTATTGTGAGGGCACGCAAACTATTGCGAGAGCAATAAAAAATTATTGTGAGGGAATGCAAACTATTGCAAGGGAACACAAAACTAATTACAATGGCATGCAAAACTAATTGCAAGGGAATGCAAAACTTATTGTGAGGGAATGCAAACTATTGCAAGGGAATGCAAAACTAATTGCGAGGGAATGCAAAACTTATTGTGAGGGCACTTAAAACGTATTGTGAGGGAACATAAATTATTGAGAGGACACGCAAAACTATTGGGAGGGAACGCAAAACTTATTGAGAGAGCACGCAAAACTTATTGCGAGGGAATGGAAACTATTCCGAGGGCACGTAAAACTTATTGGGAGGAAAAACAAACTATTGCGAGGGCACGCAAAACTAATTGCGAAGGAACACAAAACTTATTGAGAGGACATGCAAAATTTATTGCGAGGGAACGCAAACTATTGTGAGGGCAAGCAAAAATTGTTGTGAGAACATGCAAAACGTTTTCGAAAGAACGCAAACTATTGCGAAGGAATGCAAACTATTGCAAGGACACGCAAAACTTATTGCGAGGGCAAGCAAAACTTATTGCAAGGGAACGGCAACTATTGCGAGGGCACGCAAAACTTATAGCGAGGGCATGCAAAAATTATTGCGAGGGAACTCAAACTATTGTGAGGGAATGCAAACTATTGCAAAGGCATGCAAACTATTGCAAGGGAGAGCAAAATATTGCTAAGGAAATGCAAAGTATTGCGAGGGCACACAACATTTTTTGCGAGGGCAAGTAAAACTTATTGCAAGGTAATGGAAATTATTGTTAGGGTACGCAAAAAATATTGAGATGGAACACAAAACTTATAGCGACAGCACTCAGAACTTATTTCGAGGACACGTCTCAACTATTTCAGTAAAAAATTCCCTCTCTGTCCTCTAAGGGGCTCCGTGTTCCAGAGACCTTTGTCCATTGGAAAGTTTTTTGGAAGAATTATTTTTACTATTGTGTCAAATGAACGATCGAAAATAGGTACACGACAGTACAATCTATTGAAAAGATTGTACTGCTGTGTAAAGGCAAAACCTACATATTCTGTAAAATAACATTCAGTTATGACTGAAATCTGGTCTCTTAGAATATGATCTTTCCTGTGACAGACGGGGTTGGCACAATTACGCTGGAAATACGCTCAGTCTCAGTGTTGCCGTAATTACTGTGAATTGTGTTTGTAGGACAGTGTAGACACATATTCCTCACAGCCTCCTTATCATCCATGTAAAATTCAATATGGTGCCTATCCTGACTAAGGTCCATTCGACAGATGCTCTAGATGCTGTAAGACCTCGAAGACAGGAGGGGGCAGACTCACCTGTCACTCCAGGGTCCACTCCACTCTTTCTCCCCCCAGGGATTCCTCATTCGGATCATGTGTAGCTTCTCTGACTTGAAGAATGATAACAGGCCGTGTCCAAGGCGGACCTTGCAAACGTCGGTCACTGCGTAGGCGTGGCCTTTCACTAACCCACATTCTAGCCTGGCCTCCATGTCCTCCACTGTAGTTGCCTGGTCAACAATGGTCAAAATTCAGTTAATTGCAGATGAACTTCAATTTGAGAATCCATCCAAAAGCATAATCAAGCACCAATTTCCCTGATTAGAATGCAAGCACATGAGCTGTTTGTAAATTATTGATTTTAAAAAGCATGGTACGTTATTTCATGGTACAGTGAAATATGGTGACCTTAATCCGAATTAGATAAATCACGCCCATTTTTCACACTCCAATGAGCTTTGCAAATGAAGCTGACAATATGTACAGACTTGTAAACTATGTGACATGAATAATTTCATCAACATAATCACTATAAGGTTGGAAGGAGGGACAGATAGCGATTGGACTTGAATCTTTAAGCGACTTAGCTGTCAACTTACATGGGTGCCTACACACTGAAGTTCATGCTGCATCAAAGAACGCTGCAAATTCATTGATTTCAATGGGGATGGTGCTTTGCAAGCATAGACTTTATAATGCAAGAAACGATAAAGCTACTTCTTTTATGATATCCAGACAATTTGCTTAAATAATAAACTCATAATACTCTCTCTGCTCTACTGTTTAAATGGATTCTATTATGATTCTATTATTGCACAATGGAGTTCTTTATGTATTCAGAGGGTATTTATTTGATATTCCAGTGAAGCCATATAACCTCTCAGCTATAAAGATACCAAAAATGTTTTTTTCTCTATGGATGAAAGCACTCATAGTCCATTAATAAGCAAGTCGCAAAAAGAAAGATTTCTCAGAGTCTGGAAAAATATACTTTTATGAAAAAAGAATAAACAAAGGCATTGAAAAATAGATGGATGGATGGATGATACCCAGGATTATGATACTAAATAGAAAAAGAAATGTAGCTAATGTCAGATTTGTGCAAATCGTTTAATTTTGTATTGCATCTTACCCTGATAGAGCAACTGATAAGGCCATCTCGGTTGTGGACTTTTAGAACTCTCTCAAACAGCTGGTTTCTGGCTACTTCATCCTGCGCAAACTGGCCCTCCAAAAGGTCCATGGGTTCTGACACCCCGCCAGTAAAGTCCACCAGGGCATCGGCTGTGTTTCCACCATCCAGGGCTTCATAGCAACCATATACTCTTCATTGGTTTTGAGAGAGAAAGAACATCACTTTGATGTTTATAGCACTAAATTGCTTTTAACTGACTTTTTAAGAGCCTTAAATCCCACTACAGACTGAAATGCTTACTTGGCATAGGCTTTTTCTACAAGGGCACTCCAGAACTCGTTGCTGTCATTTGAATGGCAATACACCAGCTGGTTATCCACTGTGGGGAGACGGTCATCTATCACCACGTCCACCCATTCCCCAAACCGCCAGAAACGGAAATGGAATATTCCGGCATAAGAGTCTATTTTCTCTGGATCCCATTCCTGCTCTTTCCAGTCTGGGATAACCTAAGAAGTGAGTAAAAAAGAAAGAAAACATGTAGTGGTTACTCATGACAAACACAAGTCCTCTGTAAAAGAACTAAACTCAAACCAAAATGTGAACTTGGTTCTCTTTGCACTTACGCTTTCCCTGGCTTTAAAAGTCAACTCAGATCTCATTTTGTTCTACTTTGACCCTTTCACACCTAAAAGAATACTTTTTTATTTATTTAGTTGTTTATTTAAACCTGTACAACTTGAATATTGAATTAATTTCAATATGAATTCATCTTATATGCATTACTATTCTAACTAGTATTGGTAATAGTAAATTCAATATTAGAATAGGCTATTATCATACTATTATAGGCGATTGTGAAAACATTAACCTGGCTCTCACAATGCACATTATTGGCGAAAGGATTTAAAGCAAGCCCTACTCAGATAAGTGAAAAAGAGTAAAGGACAGAAGTCACAGCCTGATGGACCACATGTGATTATATTTTATTTAAATAAAATGTTGTTTATGCTATTCTGCAATGAATAGTAATTAAAAAAAATAATTATAATGAATATCTGCCCATTTATTAAGGTTAAAATTTTTTAAGGTGCAGCTAATATCTGATGTTTTGCTCTTTAAATTTTATGTAAATTATTAGCACTAAATTTTATGCTAGATTATGTTAAAATTTGTTTAGTTAATAAATACAAATCCAATAAATTGATAATACTGTTCAGTATAATTTCTACACTGGTCAGGTTTAGGTCAGTGCTTTATATCATTTTAAATGCTCACAAATGCAGGTTAAAAAAGCTAAACCATGCACTACTACACAGTGCAGAACCTTTGTTTAAAAAAAATAAATAAAAAATAAAAAGGAGTTAAAGACTGCTTTTGGTAGGACATCAAAGTGATTTTGAAGCTGTGTAGGAGGACTACAGCTTTTTCATCCTGGCCGAGTCCTCTGGGACAGTACAGTGATTAGATCTCAAGTGCAACTCTGTGGTAATTGTTCCAAGAGGAGCAGGTTCGTTATCTATCAGATACACATTGTGATACTGACTGCAGGTGAAATGTTGGCCCACAGTTCTGTTCACCTTTAACCAGAGATGGAAACTTCAGTCTGATAATGAAGGACTCACTCAAGCCATACTTTAATGACTAGTTCAGCCAAAAATCCTCTGTGGAACACAAAGGAGATGTTAGGCATAATGTTAGCGAATAAACTGACCATTCAGTTTCATTGCGGGCCCTATTTTAAGAGCGCTAGCGCTTAGCGCAGCGCTATGGTTTATAATCAAAGTCAGTGGGCATGGCCATGAAGTTTTGGTATTTTCATGCAAGCATGCACTAAGTCTAGGTGCAAGTGGGTTTTGCAAAGTGCTAATGGGCTGGGTCAAGTGCAATTTAATTCTGAGGTTCTTCTCGAGCACGGTCTGTGTCCAATTATATAGTCCATTCCCTGACAAGCACCAGCTATATAAACAAAGACAGAACATTCATTACAAGTTGGTAGTGTAAATGGATTTTATGCAATGAACAGAAAAACAGAAATATGGATTTACCTCTTTTGTGCATTAACTGCATCCCTGTTGAATGTCAGGCATATTTCTATGATAGTGACACGCTTCTTTTACATGCATGGAAAATGTGATTATAGAGAATGTAAGTATAATAAATCATTTTTATCTACTGATACACAAATCATGGCTAGAATTAACAGTGATTGTATCGGAACACACTTCACTTCTACTGGTCGATTTTGAAAAAATTTAATTTGAAACACGAAAAAATGTAACCAAAAATATTTCTAAATTCAAATTACACTTCAAATGAAATGACAATATAATCAAAATAACAAAACGATACCAAGTCCTAACATTTTACTCTGTCCATCTTCTTCCACCGACCCCTTTTGCAGTGACTTCAAAATCATTCTGAGACAACAGGTGGAAAAATACCAATACTAAGTAGATCATAAATACAATTGTAAATATAAACATAATAATAATTATTGAAAAATAAACCATGAGCAAACTGCGCTTTGCGCCACTTCATTAGCATCCAATACACCCACAGACAAACACTCCCACCCTCGCCCACTTGTGCATTGCGCTGGTACGAAAATTAGTGCTCTCACGAAAATTAGATAAGATATTGCGCACGGTTTTAGCGCATAGCTCTGCGCTTTGCACGCTCACAAAAATAGAGCCCTGCATCTTTTTTCCATACAATGAAAGTGAATAGTGACAGAGGCTAACATTCTGCCTAACATCTCCTTTTGTGTTCCCCAGATGACTGAAAGTCATATGGGTTTGAGACAACATAAAGGTGAGTAAAAGATGATAGAATTTTCAATTTTGGGTGAGCTATCCCTTTAAAACAACCACCTTTTGTTGCCACACTTCATCGAAAGGTAAATGTGAAACAAACACACATGTAGCAACACACAGATGTCTCAAATTCCCTCTTGGGGAACCCTGCTTTGCAGCTCAAACCATCATCTTAGCATTGCTGTTGCTCAGAGCAACAAGTCTAAACATCTCAACAGAAACCCCCACTGCGAAATAAGTTGCTTTCAGAGCATGAGGGCTCATTGTAGCATTCATATAGCATAATACATCAGCACAGAAACAGGTGAGAACTGTGGATAACTTCAACTCAGTCAGACAGTGGAGAAGACGAGAATTAGCAAAGGAATCTGTGTAAAAAGGACACAGCTGTCAGGTTCCAAAGCATGTCTCTTGAATTGACGTTTAACCCTGATATACAGTTGACGGAGGTGATGCGTCTGCGTGTACAGTCTCTGCAGCAGCGGGGACAGAAAAGACAGGATGGAGAACGTCTCCTGAGGTCCAACGAGCACGTCTACCGCTTGGACTTCTCCGAGCAGGCATTGCATTTCACCCGTTGGAACATCCGCATGTCTGCACCTGGCCGACTGAACATCATAGCCACGTCCCAGCTCTGGACGCCCGACCTCACCCACCTTATGACGCGCCAGCTCCTAGAACCTACTGGATTCTTCTGGAGAAGCGCAGGGGACGACACCGAGGTGCCCATCCAATGCTATGAGGCAGATGCCCAGGAGTTTGGAGAGAGGATAGCTGAGCTAGCCAAGGTGCGCAAGGTGATGTATTTTCTGTTTGCCTTCGAAGATGGCTGTAGTCCGGAGAGCATCGAGTGCTCCATAGAGTTCGAGATATCAAAGTGAGAAAGCCTGAGGGGAATGCCCTTTCTGGTCATTCTGCTTAACAATCTCTCACATTAATTCTGAGATACTTTTGTGTTGTACTTGTGTGGTATGTGGTTTTTTTTTCTGGCTAACCAATTTAAGTTTTAGTTAGTACTTAACTAATTAGTACTTAAGTTTTCAAACTGGGGGCAAGGTGGTGCTAGGGGGTCCCTAGCACATATATCCTAAACATAAATAAATAGCAATAAAGTTCAATTTAATAAAAATAAAAAAAGTTCTTCAAGTTTAAACATGCAAGTTTAAAACAGATTTCAGGTTTCAGGACATTGCATTCAGGTTTCTAGAGTTAGGATGTTTCATTTTTTAAATTGTATGTGTCTGTTTGTGCATATTAATCAATCTTTGATTTCAATCTACAATTGTTAGCTTTTTTGTAATGATTTAGACTCTGATTCAGCTGTAATAAAGTTAACTCACCATTAGCAACACATTTAATATATATATATATATATATATATATATATATATATATATATATATATAATATATAAAATATATATTAATAAATAAAATGAAACTTGTGCTTTTTGTGGTCCTAGTCATTAATCCTTTCAACAATTTCAAAATCTTCACAGTATCAATGGGTTGTGATGGCAGTGACCTTGAGTAGGCATACTTGCTAAGATGTGAGAGCTGGGATGAGATTGGGTGGGATAAAAGGATGCTGCAAAGACATGGGGCATAGACAGCAGCACACACTCTCATTTATCAATGCCCGACCCTGTCAGGAAAACAAACAACAGGCCAGGGGAGAGGAGTCACATGGAAAAGCCCCATGAGTCAGCCCCTTCACAATGATGCGTGTTTCTAGGGTAGAGAAAATATATCCCTGGGCAGTAAAACACCTCATGCCCGTGGGAGGATGCAGTTAGACAGAATCTTTACCTTTTTGACTAAATAACAGCTTAGAATACACAGATGAATCAAGATTACAGCTTTTTGGGAGACCAGCTCTTAGTTAGTCTCAGCATCTCACTTTGATAAAATTTAGAACAAGCATGATTAGGACATAAATGTCTGAATAGCCCTTGTAGTTCAACTGGTACAGCATGGTGCCTTCAATGCCATACTAATGTAATGTATACCTTGATTGCACAATATGTTGTTTTGGATAAAATTGTTTGGTGGGAATTCAAAGTGCCGTTGGTTCATGAAGCCATAGGCAAGAACATTTCTCCTCTGTTGAACCTTCATCAGGTAATGTTTGTTAATAGAGCACACAGCTCCTATGGCAGCCTGCCACTTATAACCGCTAATAGAGCTCAGAGAGAGTGTTTAGCTCATCCTCAAGGTGTCACGATACACTGAGGGAAGTGAGAACCCAAACGGAGGCAGCAAGTCAAATGGGCTTTATTTCAAAATACATGAAAATAAAAACAAAACTGTCTCAAGTGAGAAAAACAACTATAACAAGAATAACCAAACATAAATGGATACCAGACCGATGAAGATAAAACCACGAACCAACTGGAGACATGAACACATGGAACAAACTAGCAAAGACATGAGGCAAGAGGACACAATATATAGAGAGGAAAACACATGAGGAACAGGTGATAACAATCAACACCACTAGCACTAGACAGGAGGCATGAGGGGAAACAAGGAGGCGGAGCAAGGAGAGCACATTACTGACACAACCAGAGCCATGTGCTCAAACACAATATATGTGCCCAGAAAAAAAAAAATATTAGTAGATATTTTTATATGAAATATTTTTCGGTAAATGTGATTTTTTTCAACAACAACAACACACTTTGGGAAACAATGCAAAATATAACTGATATTATTACATTACTAATAACATTACTTCTTACCAATGATTCCAAGACTTTCACATGTAATTTTTGTTTTGTTTTGAAATACCTTACGTCAGAATTCACAAGAAAAATGTTCAAAACATCTTAGAAAACAAATTTTCTAGTTTTCAAGGTATAAAAACACATGTCCAAGATCAACAAATCAAGATATAGTGACAACACACCACTGCCCAGATAGGGAAAATGACAATTGCACAAAACTGTCTCATACTGGCCCCAGGCCAGAAAACCATTCTTATTGTTGAACACTGATAATCGAACATTGAAATTAAGATATAGATATCATAAGATATTCTGACATATGCTTGAATATGCAGCTTTTAGTCCCATAATGCAGATCTAATAGAAGAATTATACCACAGCAAGTCTGAAGTATTAAGAGAAAACTGATACATATAGGATACATACACACAAACTTAAGGTGCACTCACTTACTTTCTGCCACAGTGACTCTCGGGAGGCCAAACTGGAGCAAGCCGCCACGAACCAGCAGTTTCCCAGCTGCCCTTGGTGCAGGTCATGGGCACTGATCCCATCCACAAACAAGTGAGGGTCATCACACAGCTCCTGATAGAGAAACACAGAAAGAGAGAGAGAGAGAGAGAGAGAGAGAGAAAGAAATAAGAATGGAAATGGGAGAGAATCAACAAGAAGGTAGTGTAAACAGAAATACTTCTGGACTAAACTCCTGGGATATCTTTTAAGGAAAACCGACTTAAAGGTGTCCCCGTCTGGATAAAATTGTGGTCAGAAATGGAGGGCAGCAAAGACAATAAATAAATAAATAAATATATAAAACTCATAATTCGTAAGGAGGAAAAGAATGCAAATCATAAAATGTCTAGTATACACAAACTAGAATGTACTGTTTTAACTCAAATTGGTTAAATGATACATAGTTGCTATCACATCACATGGTGATCATTTTGCACTTTCATTCATATTATGGTCAGGGTCAGAAATTAGCAATTAGACAGAAATTTTCAAATGCCACTGAAAGTGTCAAAATGCCACAGCCATTTAAAATGTGGGGGCAAAAAATGCCGCCACAGTGCATTCCTCTAATTTTTAAAATATAACAATTGATAAATTTCATAATATTACTGTATATTCTAGGCCAATCTAATGATGGGTTTAGTACCTTTGCGGTCACTGAAGCTGTCAGATTCGTTCTGTATTCACTGTCTCAGAGGCAAATGTTGTTGAAATTACTGAAGCTTATATGAATTAATAAAAAAAATAAAAAAATAAAAAAAAAAATAAAACACTCCCAGAAACTCCAAATAAGCGATTATATCAAAATCGAATGTGACAACAGACAAAAGAGAGCTATATTTTCTTACATAGAAAACGGGCAATTATATTTAAGATTTTCAGATTGAGAATTTGGGCTCTTTTTTCATGAGTGCACAAAGCGCAACGCTACACGCTACGACTGCGCGCAGTGTCTTATCCAATTTTCGTGAGAGCGCTCATTCTAAGCACAATTTTTGTGCCAGTGAAAAGCATAAGTGTGTGGGTAGGAGTGTTTGCACTATCTGTGGGTGTATGCGTGCAAACTGAGGGTGGATTGTATGTAAATTAAAGCGCAATTTGCTATTTTCCTGAGAAACAGGTAATTGCGCTAAGACATTTCAAAAGCAGGCCTGTTTGTAGCACAAATACTACATTCTCTATAATTTAATGGAGTGTAAATCCAAATCCTGATGAGAACCACATTTTCCATGCGTATAAAAGGAGCGTGTCACTGTCAGAAATATGCTGGACATTCAACAAGAAAGCAATTACTGCACAAAAGAACATAAGTCCATGTTTTTATTCTTCTAATTCATTGCATACAGTCCATTTAGTATTTAAACATATTTGAACGAACTCATAGTGGCCCAGATCTCGGCTTGTTTATTAAGGACCACCCAAAACTCAGCCCTCCATGTTCCCCGAACTACACTTTGTACCATGGGTGATCAAGCTTTCTCAGCATATGGTCCACATATCTGGGTTTCTCTGCCTCCCCATCTTCACAATTTAGACTCTGTGGAGGTCTACATGAGAGATTTAGAAACCCATCTCTTCAAACGTCCTGGTTACTTGCGTAACCTCCGTTCCCTGATGGAGGGAACGATACTCTGTGTCAATGTAATGACACTAGGGGTCACACTTGAGAGCCCGAAACACCTCTGGTCTTTGATAAAAGGCCAATGAAAATTGGCGAGTGGTATTTGCATACCACTCCCCCGAACATACGGGTATAAAAGGAGCTGGTATGCAACCACTCATTCAGGTTTTGTGCTGAGGAGCCGAGACAAGGTCCCGGCCATTTCAGCGGGTAGTCCAGCATTGTGGCAGGAGGGACACAACGTCTCGTTCCCTCCATCAGGGAATGGAGGTTACGCAAGTAACCAGGATGTTCCCTATCTGTCACTCACTCAACGTTGTGTCGATGTAGTGACACTAGGGTTCCCTATACGAAATGCCACAACTGACTGAACTGCTGTGTTACGTGAACTGGCGGTGTGTGACGGGCAGACCACTGTGTGCCTCGTAGCCAGCACACCAGGCCGACATGTAACCTCCCCCAACGCTGTTATGAGTGTCGAATGGCCCTTCGGGGACAAGTCAACTGCCCAAAAGATAGAGAGAGGCTAGCCCAGTCTTGGCCTCTTATCCTCTCTCTTTTTTTCTTTTTTTTTTCTCCCCCCAAAACAGAGTGAAATTTGTTAACCGACTGGGGCCACTAGGTCTACGTCGGGGGGGTGTCACTCCCAAGGGGAAGACACCACGGAGACCACACCCCACCCAGGGGGGGGGTATTTTGAGTAGAAATATGTCACATGGTCTTGCCGAGCTTTGTCGGAAGTATGTTATGTGGAGAAGTTCCATGGTAGGTCCTACCCTACAGGGGAGGAGTTTCTACAAACATGGTGACTGGGGCAGAGGGGCCTCGCAAACTCATCTGCCACAGGGCTCGGAGGAAGTCATCCAGGGAACACAGTTTGTGAACACTACTGGGAGTCAACAGCGCACGTCTTCAGCTCAGGGGAGGTGAAAGGCGCTATGCGCAAGCGATACACCCGGCCAGCTGTCCCAGACTTACCTGCTTGTGCCTGCCACTACACGGGACGAAACCGGTTCCACCCGGGGATTGTAGAACCTCGCAAATGTGTTGGGTGTTGCCCAGCCCGCTGCTCTGCAAATGTCTGTTAGAGATGCGCCACTGGTCAAGGCCCAGGAGGCCGCCACACTCCTGGTAGAATGGGCTCGTAGCCCTGCCGGGGGCGGCACGTTCTGAGCGTGATATGCCATTGCTATGGCGTCAATGAGCCAGTGGGCAATCCTCTGCTTGGAGACAGCGCTTCCTTTCAGCTGTCCACCAAAGCAGACAAAGAGCTGCTCAGAGACTCTAAAGCTCTGCGTGCGATCCAAATAGATGTGTAAAGCGTGCACTGGACACAGCAACGTCAGGGCTGGGTCTCCCTCCTCCTGGGGCAACGCTTGCAGGTTCACCACCTGATCCCTAAAAGGGGTCGTGGGAACCTTGGGCACATAGCCCGGTCAGGGTCTCAGGATCATGTGAGAGTAGCCTGGACCGAACTCCAGGCACGTTTTGCTGACAGAGAATGCTTGCAGGTCTCCTACCCTCTTGATGGAAGTGCAGTCAGGAGGGCAGTCTTCAAAGAGAGTGTCTTAAGCTCAGCTGACTGCAGGGGCTCAAAGGGGGCTCCCTGTAGACCCTGAAGAACTTCAGAGAGGTCCAATGAGGGAATGAGGCGCGGTCTGAAGGGATTCAAACTCCTGGCGCCTCTCAGGAACCTGATGATCAGGTCGTGCTTCCCTAAGGACTTACCATCCACTGTGTCGTGGTGTGCCACTATAGCAGCTACATGCACCTTCAAGGTGGAGGGGGACAGCCGCCTTCCAACCTCTCCTGCAGGAAGGAAAGCACCGATCCGACTGCGCATCTCTGGGGGTCTTCGCGTCGGGAAGAACACCACTTAGAGAACAGACGCCACTTCAAGGCATACAGGCGCCTCATAGAGGGGGTCCTAGCCTGAGTGATCGTGGTTATCGTGGGAAGTTTTCCGCGTTCCGTCCAGGGGCCAGACATGGAGATTCCAGAGGTATGATCGCGGGTGCCAGATGGTGCCCCGCCCCTGAGAAAGAAGGTCCTTCCTCAGGGGAATTCGCAGCACCCAGACACGAAAGACAGCGATTGTGACCGTCAGAAGGCGAGAGATAGCGACCGCAACGTCGAGTGAGTAACAGATAGGGAACAGGCTTTTCCTACCCCTTACATTTTTTATTTTTTTTTGTTGCTTAGCTTGTTGTAAAGTACTTTAATATTACTTATAAAGTGCCTTATAAATGCAATCAATTATTATTATTTACACTACCAACTTCTTATGAATGTGCTGTTTTGTTTATATTGCTTGACAGGGAATGAACTATATAATAGGATGTAGATGGTGCCGAAGAAAAACCTCAAAATTAAATTGCACTTGACCCAGCCCATTTGCGCTTTTCGCACAATTTTGCCAAACCCACTTGCGCCTAGACTTAGCGCATGCTTGCACGAAAATACCACAACTTCATGGCCATGTCCATTGACTTTGCCTGTATGACTTATGGCATAGTGCTGCACTTTGCGCTCTTAAAATAGGGCCCTTTATTTCAGTTAATTGATTCAGCTGAGGTATATGGAATTAATGCCAACATGCTCTCTGTTTTTATATGGTAAGAAAACAAAGGTGCCTGCATAAAGGTATAAATGCCCTTGACAATAAATTCTAGAGGCCAAATACTGGCCCTTAATACAAAGGTTCTGACTCTGGCCATGGCATTTACTTAGTACTCCAATGTACTGCAAAGAATATCATGGTTTTACCATTGTACATGTCCAAAAATCATGGTACAACCATGATACCATGTAAAAAAACAAACAAAAAAAAAAAAACAAGGTACATTTAGGTACTTTTTTGTTAATATATAATAGTAAAAAGAACCCAAAGACAGAAACAGGGCACAGGCAAAAAGTAATTTCTGAATAGTTATGAACTAAGTGCACCGTTGAAAGCTGCTATACAAGACTCTGCTCTGACAGCCTCTAGCACACCTCTGCACTGACCCCATCACAACCATAGGGACACACAGCCCAGAAAGAACAGGGAGATAGATTCTGAGTGACCTAAAAGGAAAGGTCTGGCTCCCTTTAAACAGCTGACATACACAAGACACAGTCACTGTTTCCACTGCCGTAGTAAATTATTCAGGGCCACCTTAATGTATATTGCTCTGGGCCCCTTTCCTATTAAAAATACGGTTTAGAATTTGATGTGGGGCCCCCCCTGGACCTGTGGGCCCCTAGAGTCATTACCACCTTTCACCCCACTAGCTAGGGCCCTGACTGTGTCAGAGGGGAATATAGCTGCAGACTCAGGCACTATAGCTCAATTAGCCTTAGTGTTCACAATCTCTCAAAGAATCAAGCACAGATGAACCCAGGAAAAAGACTAAAAGCTTTTTAAAGACAACTCTGAATACACCTAACAAACTTTTAATGCCTTGTAAAAAGCTTATCAGGTGGCACTTCTGATGAAGTCAAATCATGGAACATTTTATGATAATTTGATTGGTCTGTGGAGGCAGGATCGTATCATTGTCCTACTGTATGATGATGGCCTTGGGCACATGTCTTTGGAGGCTCCCCACCCCCAAAGTAGCCTACATAATCACTTGGGAAATCGACATGTTACAACCAAATGCTTTGGTACCATGACATCGACCCCATTCTGCCGAGTTACTGATAAGAGTCCTCTTCCATCAGACATTTGTATCAATTTAAATATTTTTACCTTTTCCTATGGCGAAACTGATAGTGTTGCGCAAGCAGCTTCCGAGATTCTAGTCCCATGGAAACCAGGATGTAATCATGTTCACCTAATCAATGATAAATCGCACGTTTACTTAAAAAAAAAAAAAAAAAAAAAAAAACTATTGAAAAACAACACTGATGGACACAAGAATGCATCCTGTGTGAACTCCTCCTCAAAACAAGGCTTTGAAAGGCCCCTCACAGCCAGAGGCCTCGGGGCGATGTCCTCACTGGCCTGGTCCATAATCCAGCCCTCTCCGGATGTTAAAAATGCACACACAGTTTCAACGTGCTCTTACAGTTCAAGTTTACTCTTGCAACACTCATTTGTCTTTCACATTCTGCTATCCAAAACCATTTCCACAGCTCAGCAGGTAGGGACTCTCTTTTCTGCTTGGACATAGTTTTGGAACACAACCAGCCCTGCACACACACCAGCAACAACTCATTCTTTCAGCACTGGTGCAATGATGTCAGTTATTATGCGAAACACACAAGCATACACACACATTTTTTTTTCTATCATGGTTTCCATAGACTTCTTACTGGTGATTCCAAGTAAACACAAAATGAGATGTATTTTTGGTATGATAATAATAATCTGTCCACAGATGCAGGGTACTTCCGCATAATTTAAGTTTATTAACATGTATATGCTCTGATTTCAATATATGCATACTGAATATGCATATGAATTTTTTTGGGAACTATGGCACCTGAAGACACTTATTCTAGAGCCAAGAAACCCAGACAGGGCAACAATAAAACCGTTTTTGTCCGAGGTCTGCTAAAAATTCTTCATACATTCACAGTGCATGACTGATTTTCCATCAGACTTTCTGATATTACCTCTCTTTTATTTGTTATAGAAAGTAATTTGGTCGAAGTTTGACTCAAACGGGCATGAATACAAATTCAGTGCAAGGTGTCGTCATCCTTCTATAAGCAATGGGAAGCTGTTTTGAGTTTCTTTGATCTGAATAAATATCGATCTGCCATAACTTGAATGATTGTCCCCTTCTCAGATCTGGCAGTGCTTAAGATTGTCATAAACAAGTGAGCAGCAATGAATCTAGGTCTATTTAAAACCTTCAAAAGCACTCTGACTTTGGTTTGATCAATAAAACACTTGTCTATCAGATGCCATTTGTGTGTGTGATTTAGCTAAAGAATAAAAGGAGGAAGAAAGATAGTTACAGATAGAGCTTTCTTTAAATCAGGTCCTCATGCACTTTATTTGTGAGGGCAGTTCTGGCTCACTTAGTGCCCTAGGCAAGATAAGACATGTCCAAAGGAAAATAATCATTATTATTACTTAGTAATTCTTTGTATAAGTGTAAAATGGAATAGTCTAGTCTAGAGGTACAGTTTTTCAATGAAGGGGGACCCGGGTTCAAATCCCGTTCTAACAGCAACATTCCACCTAAATTTGAAGGCGAGTGATTGCCTAGCATTATGGAAAAATGCAGCTTTGACATTTTGCTATATGGGAAAAATGTCATAGAAGTTTTGAACATTTTCAGTTTAAAGCAAATGATCTGCAGACTTGACAGGACTGACCAAATGTACCCATGTGAATGTATGATTTCTGCAACTCTTTTTTTTTTTTAACCAACAATTATTATGAGACGTAATATACATACTGTATACATTGAGGGAGATGTGTCCCCCCAATAATCAAATATGGCCAATTTGTACCCCCCAATAATTTATATCCCCGTTGCTGTTCTGCTGCTGTACATTATGCACCGCTGTCTAATTGTCATTAAGTTGTTGCAGAGATTACATAATGGCTTAAAAAATTTAATATTAGGCATGCTCATTGGTCTAACACCGCTCGTCAATGTCATTAGAGAGAGCCAATCAAAGAATGCAGGACTCATAGAAGCTAAGCGCAAATCTCAGGGGCAGATTTAGGCATGGGCGACATGGTAGGGCGTCCAGGGCGCCCTCCGTCAACAACTATTATTAGCAGGGGGTGGGGGGGTGTGCTGAAGGGGATTTCGCCCAGGGCGCCATCCAAGCTAGAACCGCTACTGGCGAATCTAGTTAACCAAGCGCCATGCATCAGCAGTCAGCAGTTCAGGTTAAGAGTGTAAGTATCTTAATAAACTTGCGATAATTGCCCACGATTTTATGATTGAAACGTTGTACTGACCGACAGTAATTTCCAAGGATGCAAACTAATCACCTTTTGGTGAAATTCGTTGTTTTGAGTTGATAATATGTCATGTACAGTACGCGATTCATAATGTTATTCGTAATTTTGAATGTGAAGACATCAACAGAGCAGTTTTCAGCATATCAGGCATAAGACAAAGGGTGAATGTGTGCATATTTTGAATGAATAGTTAGCATTTGAAGTAGCCTTTTAGAAAATTCACTTGATATTGTCTTAGAAAGTTATCAATAAAACACAAAGTAGGAGCGTTATCACCAATAGATTTGAACTACAGTAGAACATGATAATACTTGTGACTTGTGGCTTCCATTTTGTCGTTAGGTTTTGGCAAGGACAGTGTCATATATTTTAAATGTAAATATTATTTATAAATAATTTACAATCAATTTGAGCTTTTCTAATTTTTTTTATGACTTTAATTCTGATGTTTGGATGGCATCTCCTAAGTGGTCTTCTTTCAAAAGAGACCAGGGTTCTTGAACTGCAACTATTTAATTTTGGATATCTCCATGTCTGTGAGAAAAAAAAAAAAAAAGAGAGAGAGAAAAAAAAAGGCCAACAGTTAAAGGAGTAGTTCACCTAAAAATGTACAATTCTGTCATTAACTCACCCATATGTTATTTCAAACCCATATGCTGTCAAAATGATTTGGAACATAAAAATATATATTTTAAGCAGCTCTATTCCATACTATAACAGTTTATAGTGAGCAGGAGCTGTCAAGATTCAAAAAGGGCAAATACAATAAAGCACTAGTAAAAGTGCAATACAAAGACAGCATAAAAGTAGTCCATATGACTTGTGAACAATATTCCAAGTTTTTGGGGGGCTATACAGCAGCTTTGTGTTGTTTGGACAACTTTTATGGAATTTAATGATTTATTTTTTTCTTTGGACCTTGACAGCAGTTAATTAACTGTTTTAAAAAACTGTTTTTTATGGAAAAGAGCAACATAAAGATTCTTGAAGAAAAGAATATGTTAAGAATCCACTGGGGAAAAAAGCCACAATGAGGGTGAAAAACTTGAGGGTGAGTAAATAAAATTTTTTGTTAGCCAGCTAACACAGTCATGTGATTTACAGATACATCTTCAATTCAAATTATATTTGTTTTTTCTTTGACAGCACAAAAAAAAAAAAAAAAAAAAAGGTAAGCAGACTGAAACAGGCAAATTGCTAGCAGATACAGTGTACTTTGTGAATAAAAAAAAAAATATAAAAAAAATACAAATAATTTTTAAAACAAAACATTTTTAACATTTTGGGCCTTTATCACATTTAAGGACTTTATTCAGAAATGTATTGCATTCAGCGCCTTTACTATTTTAAAGGGCCAAATAGGACCATTATATCTGTAACCTCAACACCCACGACCTCTTATCCCCAAAATGGTTTGGTCCCCCCCCAATATTCAAGACATGGTTACGGCCTTGTATATATACAGTATATACAAGTATTAACCTCGATTTTTAGGAGAATATCTCAGCTCTGTAGGTCCATACAATTTAAATGAATGGGTACCAAATTTTAAAGGTCCCAAAAAGCACAAAGGCAGCATAAAAGTAATTCATAAGACTCCAGTGGTTAAACCTATATCTTCAGACACGATATGATAAGTTTGGATGAGAAAAAATATTTAAGTCCTTTTTTCAATCTCTACTTTCACTTTCACTTTCACATTCTTCTTCTTTTGTTTTTGGCAATTTACATTCTTTGTGCATATCGCCACCTACTGGGCATGACAGAATTTATAGTAAAAAGTACTTAAATATTGATCTGCTTCTCACCCACACCTATCATATCGCTTCTAGAGACATGGTTTTAACCACTGGAGTCTTATGGATTACTTTTATACTGCCTTATATGCTTTTTGGAGCTTCAAATGTTCGGTACCCATTCACTTGCATTGTGAGGATTTACAGATCTGAAATATGCTTCTAAAAATCTTCGTTTGTGCTCTGTAGAAGAAAGAAAGTCAACTAGGATGGCATGAGGTTGAGTAAATTATGAGAGAATGTTCATTTTGGGTGAACTATCCCTTTAAAACAGCACTAATTCTCCTTGTGCAGTTTTTCAATGTTGTTGGCAGATAGGTTGTTTCAAGCATCTTGAAGAAATGGCTGTCTCAGTTGTTTCTGTTTCTTCATGTAATCCCAGACTGAATCGATGTTGAGATCCGAGCAGTGTAGGGGCAATGCCATCTGTTGCAGGACTCCATGTTCTACTTCTATCCTATTCTATTTGCAAAAGGAATGTTTGGAAATCTAAAATGTATATTTTCAATTGACTCACTAATGCAGAAGTTAAAGTAACCATCTTAAGACAAATGTTTTTGTGAAATAACCAGTGTGTCTAAGACTTGACTTTTGCTTTGGTTCACTCTCACAAAAAAACAAACACACAAACAAACAAAACAATAAAATAAAAAATAAAGTCCTTGATGCCCCTGCTAACAAACATGCACACACTGTCATTCTTGGTTGCAGTTCACTCATATTGTGAGTCATACTGAGTCTGTTGCCCAGCCAGCTTTGACAGATAAGACAGATCAGGCTGCCAGACCAATCAACGAATCATTGAACTGCTGGGTCCAGAAACCAGTAAGCCCACAGTATGGATAAATTACTGTCTATCTCCCATTCCACTAGCTCTAACTCATAAAACACAGCCTTTCTTCTCCCTGGAGCTGAGAGTAGAGGTGACATAAAATGGCAGAAGTGGGAGGGAGAGAAGGAAGTGGGCAGAGGTCTGGGTGGAAGTGTGGGAGTGAGGAATGATAAGTGGTTAAACAAAACAAGACCAAGAGCCCAGGGGGAGGAAGACAAAGAATTATTTAGCAGCTGTGGTGAACTGCATTAAAGTCCATAGTGACATTTGCTCTGTCAGCATGATTTGTGGCGATGTCTTCATTTACGTCAAACACGGATGAAGTCACAAGCATTTCATTTATACAGTTCAGGGTCAACAAACATCATGTCTAGGTGCTCTAGCATTACTCTCCTCCTGAATGTTGAGTGATTTAGTGTAAGGGGTTAGGGTTATCGCAGTATTGTACAGTATACTGGTGCGTCAGTACTATTGCTGTACTCAAGCTTCAAAATACAGACATGCCACAGTATTTCTCAAACGGTAGCATCGTAATTATAATAATAACGTAATTACCGCTGTGTGTATGGTAGTTAATATTTCCAGACAGCATGTAGAACTCGAACTGAACTCAGCTGTGGAGCGGCACTGCTCAGACTCAGCATCAGCATGTACATTATTTTATCACAGTACTGCACATTACATCACATTCACAACTTGCATGTCAGAATAAATGAGCAAAGAACCACAAGTGTTTTATCTGCACTCTCCCCCTTCATCGCAGCTTGAGCTGGGCGAAATGAAGCCGTGTCACTTGCAAGGTAAATCTGTATTTAAAGAAAAATTACATTTTGGGTCTGGAAATTAAACAGTAGTATCACCTTTTCAAGATTTTTAAATAAAAATATAAATTTTGCCAGATTTTGTCGCATCTCACAATGCAGCACACTGAAGGTAAATGGAATTTTAGTCACAAAAATGGTGGTGCGGTCATGCAGTCACATGATGTCACATGAAACAGGTCATATGAAGGTCACATTAAAACAGACTTGGAAACTTTTCACCAGGCCCTTTATCATTTATTTTTGATACTTTGATACTAAAGTTTTAAGCCATGTCCCAGACTTTAATATTATGAAAATCCATTATAAAAATACAAATTATTACAGGTTTAAAACTATTTTAATCTAAACAAACAGTGAATTAAAAATAAACCATTCCAATATTTATTGTGTGAAAATGATTTCTATCAATTTATCAAAAAATTACAACTGTCCCACAGTTGTGGATTCATTTCCAACATACCAAACAATTTTGCCCCTAAATATTATTATAATTTTTTTTAATTAGTGTATTTATTAACCAAGTTGACAAATGTGTCATGCTTGAGATGAAATATGAGGTACAGTAAGTGATGTTGAAGAAAACAAAGTAAATTCAAGGTAAAAATCACTAGTGGACAGAATATTTTTATTGGGGCATCATTTCCCACCAAGTGTAAAAATATTAATACATTTTTGGGTATTTAGGATACATAAAATGTTAGCTATAAAAACTAATTTAGCACGACAAAGGAGTTGGATATTTTATTGTAAAAACAATCAAAATGTCATTTTAATTTCGACCACAACATTTTATTAAACACAAAGAGTTTGAGACGTGGTTGAAATGACACTGTGGTGGGAATTTCCATGACTTTTCAGAAAACAATTACATAAATTACATAAAATAACATTGTTGGACATTGTTAGTAGACAAATAAACATAAAATAGTTAGAGTGAGAAAATTTATTTTTCTAGAAGTCCACAAATTCAAAGATGAAGAAATATCCTACAACAGTATTGTGACAACCTGAATTTAAAGTTCAACAATGGGATAGTCAGCCAATTTAAGGGTCAAAGTGGTTTACCTAAAAGCTCTGACACTTTGAATCATGCATATAGGAGATGTAAGTTTGAATCTGCCTTGCAACATTCCCCCTCGTCTCATCATACTCAAAACTGGGAACATAGTCCCTGTCTATGTGGTGAGGGCCTATATGCATCTTTACACTGTGAGTTCAAGTGATGACCCTGAGTATACTATGAATGAAAACGGCAAAAAGGATAAAGATAAACATAAAAAAAGAAAGAAAATAAAATGGAGAAATGTGGCTATGTTGTGATGGAGAGAGTGGCAAGACTGACGTGACTTGATGAGAACTGAAATGGATGAAAGCAATCAAATGAAAACAACCCCATCAAATCTCAAAAGCCCGGCCCTTTCTTCACAATCACTTGAAGCTTTCTAAAAAAGCAAACATTCAGATACAGAAATAGTCTGTGCATGATAATTCGGTCTCTATGGTCTTGATTATCGCTAGGACACAATAAATGAGATATTAGCACTGTCTGCACTTGATCCCTACATTCCCACATTCCCTGTGTCTTCTCTGAGCCATACTGCTCCGTGATCATTAAGAGGGTGGAGATTTTAGCTTAGCAATGATGAAATGTGGTGCAGACAGAAACAACTGTAGAGTCCACCTCAATTGTCAGGGTGCGAATTAAACAATGACCTTATGCACAGTATATGTAGAAATTAACATAAAGATTAATAAATACTGAAAAATAATTGTTCATTGTTAGCTCATGTGAACTATTGTGTTAGCTATTGTGTTAACCGATGTAAACATGCTGAATACAACCTTATTGCAGTGTTACTGATTTATTTAATAAACTGCAATCTTACAATGCTTCCATGGATAGACTACCCTAGTAGTAAATATTATCATGTACTTTCTCAAATAGTCTACCCCTAAACTAACTTTTCTTTACTGAATAGTAAAAAACTGCTCTTTGTCTGTTCAATTTCTCTGGTTCATGGTGACTTCCCTGGTGAATGAATTCTCATTGCAAAAGGACTAATATTTTGTGTACATAACACTCCCTGTTGCTATCATTTTTTATCATTTTAGGGCCTAATTTAACATAGCTTTCTCATGGATCAAACATAATGCATTTGTGAGTAAGGGGGTTGTTACTTGAAACACTACCTTCAGAATATTTAACAGAAACCTGAATCGATTAATTTTATTTCTTTATTATTGGTAATATTTTCATTTATTTCTACCGAACATTTTATAACACACCTCTACACTACCTGAGAACTTTATTGGGTATACCTGTACACCTGCTTATTCATGCGATTATCTAATCAGCCAATCACATGGCAGCAGTGCAATGCATAAAATCATGCAGATACGGGTCAGGAGCGTCAGTTAATGTTCACATCAACCATCAGAATGGGGAAAAAATGTGATCGCAGTGATTGTGACCATGGCATGATTGTTGGTGCCAGATGGGCTGGTTTGAGTATTTCTGTAACTGCTGATCAGCTGAGATTATCACGCACAACAGTCTTTAGAGTTTACTCAGAATGGTGCCAAAAACATCCAGTGAGTGGCAGTTCTGCGGACGGAAATGGCTTTTTAATGAGAGAGGTCAACGGAGAATGACCAGACTGGTTCTAGAAACACTCCACTGAAAAATGCATGTTAATCTTCTTCTAAGTATGTACTGTATTTTGATGGTGTGTTATTCTTATCAATTAAAATGTACTGTATTTCATGACCCTTTAAGTGCCATTTTTTTCCATTCATTAACAGAGAAACAGTGAGTTAAAGACAAAAAAAAAAAAAAAAAAAATCATATCAATTCTCATATTTTGATTCCTTAACTAAGTTTTCTTAAATACATTTAAGCAGCATTGTCAAAATGGTACAAAATTATCCTACTCAAATGCATGTGATCTCAAATAAACAAGTGTTATGCCCAAAGTATATTTCGGTTGTCCGCGTTGCTGATCACTCTGTGCACAGTACAGTATGTGTGACGCAAATTTCGTAATAAGCAGTTTGCACAGACTGTCCACGCATGACCAGATTTTTCCGACACCTTGTCTATGTGCATCGTCGGTGCATGCGCCAGCCGTTGACTGTACTTAAAAGTATCACAAAGCAGTCGTAGTGTGCATGCATCGAACACGTTCGATTCGCTTTTGGTCAAAAGAGTATACTTTCCAAGGAAACACGGTCGACTGGGAAATGATCTGATCCGGAACGCAGAAAAACAATACCTGGCCCTATAGGTCTGAGGTAATCCAAAAGTAATCAGATTAAATTACCTAAAACCGATTACAATTTTAATCAGTACCACATTACAATTGTAATCTACCCAGCACTTCTTACATTATGTCAAGCACTATGTACAGAACAAATGCATGTCCTTAAATGTGAATTTTTTTTGTTTTGTTTTTTTGCCGCCTGTACTTTAAATTCTCAAGCAATGTCAATGGTATGACTCATTTTAGGGGTGGCCAAAATTACAATTTAAAACCAAACAGAGCTATAGAAACATATCTTCATATTTAAAAGTTAACATCTTGTTTTGACATCCTTCGGGGGGGATCAGGCCCCACCACCACCCCCCCAACCCAGTTTGCACCCTGTCTATATCCTGAATTAATGGCGACAGAAGCTACTGTGGGTGCAACTGGGACGCCCTGGACTAGAACACATCACTGGTGTGTTTGAGTGAGAGTGAAAGTGTGTGCGTTAGATTCTGGGCCGGGCAACGTTTCAGCAGAGATGAGGCAGAGAGTGAGTGAGAGAAGGGGATAATTGACTTGGACAGGCTTGACACTTAGTATGACCTATAGGTGAGACACAGGCACAGGGGAGAAGTATCACATTTCCAGCATCCCTCTCTTTTTAAACCATGGGATTCTAAATGTTACATATTCTTGTTTTTTAGCAAGCTGTAATGTATTATGAACTCAGAAAAGTGTTCCATGCATAAACCACTAACAGAGCTGAAACTAATGTAAACTACATAGCCAAAAGTATATGGACACCCCCTTCTAATTGACAGGTTTGTCTATTCAGCAACTAGAGTGAAGACTAATCTTAATGCTATGGCATACAAGGAAATTCTAGAGAATTCTGTAATTTCAACTTTGTGGCAAAATTTGGGTTTGGCCATTTTAGGTACCAGCATGACATTGCCCCCATACACAAAGTGAGGTCCATAGAGAAATGTTTTACGGAGGTGTGGAAGAACTTGACTGGCCTGCACAAACCCCAAACCTGAACACCACTGAACACCCTTGGAATGAAATGTAATGCCAACAGCAAGCCAGACCTCATGAAGCTCTTGTGTCTGAATGGTAGCAAATCCCCACAACCACGTTCCAGTTTCTAATGGAAAGCCTTCCCAGAAAAGTGGAAGCTAGGACCAACTCCCTATGAATGCCAATGGTTTTGAAATTAAATGCTCAAAAAGCACATATACTGTACAGTAGTTGTGGTGTTTGGGTTTCCACATAGTTGTGGCCATATTATATATCAACATGCTACCAGAAGTCTGTTGATTTCCAATTCCTCTTAGCAAATAGTTGGGATTGGTGTTGGTGCATTGGCAGTTTCCATGTCATGTACTTTGAAATTGTGACGCTGAGTCACAAACGCTCTTTTATAATCACAGTGTCGAATGATGGATGTCAGACCTTAACAGCTGAGAAATACCTCAGGCTAACATTTCCTTTTGCCTCTGCTTGACAGCAACACCAATAATTGATTAGGCTGATGATGAATTACCAACAATATCAATTGATAAGAAGCTGAATCCTATTTTTAGCACATCTATGCAGTAGATAGAGTGTTCTAAAATTCCTCGCAGTACATCCTGAGCATCTAGACCAGGGTTTCTAGTATTTTTTTTAACAAAGGACCCCTTTCACAACCCATCCATCAATCCAAAAAGTTACATAGCTGCATATTTCCATGACGCATTGCAAATTACATAATCAAATCAGTCAACTTTGTAGTCCTATGTTCTCAACAAGAACTTTTGTATATTTGAATATTTTGTAAAAAAAAAAAAAAAAACTTTAGTTCATTGACTATACTGGATTCTAATTCTGGTCAGTCGCTGTACTTGTTCTACACTTACAGGGAATAATTTTATATTGTTTCATCATTTCTGAAAAGTGGACGTCATGTTACGATCTATCATAATGCTTATCATTTTTTTTTTTCCAATTAAGGACTTTTTGCTCCCTGCCTATTTGAGACGGACCCCCCCATGATCTGCAGACCC
Organism: Myxocyprinus asiaticus; assembly: GCF_019703515.2. Classification (NCBI taxonomy): domain Eukaryota; kingdom Metazoa; phylum Chordata; class Actinopteri; order Cypriniformes; family Catostomidae; genus Myxocyprinus; species Myxocyprinus asiaticus. Next base: position 17,770,105 of record NC_059381.1, on the reverse strand, counting down.
CAGTTTGAGAAATAATAGACAATCTAAATAATAAAAAGACATGAAATATGATCATATTTTCACTACTCTGGCAGCTATAGTACATGTGATTGCATACATGGCCATTTAGGAGTACTTAAGAGTCATTTAAACAATAAAAGTTCTGAGTACTGACCCCAGGTCTTTTCCAGTGCACACGGCCAATCCTGTTCCCTTGGTAGAAGAGGGAGTTGTCTACAGCCGGGAACAGTGGGTCCTCAAACAGCGTTCCATTCTGTAGACACTGCCTCTTGAGGGTGGGGTAATGCTGCCCCTCAAAGGCCTTCACAGAGGAGAACATCCTTCAGGCAGCAGCTATGACACAGAGAGAGAGACAGCAGAAAGAGAGTGAGAATTGGCAATGGAATACAATGCAGATAGTTCAGTGCAGTCACAGTATAATCCACTCTTGCTCCTGTCAGCTAAGGTGAAGTTCTTATCACCTTCTGGTACAGTAATGTCTGTGTGTATGAGTGCTTTATTTTTGAACTAGGTATTAGCTAACACCAAGTCTCAGCCTCAGACCACACATCCACTGACCACCCACAGTCTATTCACTCACAGTCTGATGCATATTGCACACAAAACTGGAAAGTGTCTTCTTGATCTGACAAGCTGTAATCTGACTGGCTGGCTTTACGCAAATTCTGGAAGTTTTTTTTTTATTATCAGTTTGCCTGGAAACAAAGACGTGTTCACAAGGTAACGGGTTGATACAACAAGTACTTTTGAGGATAAAATAATCACTGGATTTGTCAAGCTTTGCCAGAAATATTGGCATCAAATCTTTGAAAGATATTCAGAGATCTGTTTGAGGCACTTAGTAACAAACAGTGTTGGGTAAGTTACTTAAAAATAGTAATCCACTATAAATGTAATCATATTACTTTACTAATTACTTCATTGAAAAAGTAATCACATTACTAATTACTTTACTTTTAAGCTCCTTTCTAAAACAATTTTCCACTCAACAAATTAAAAATAATGTCTATATTCCTTTCTTGTTTTTTGTTACACTCAAGTCATACACTCAGCACCTCACATTTCTCCTTCACAGTGACTCATTACAGGGCCATAATTGATATATTCTACATAATATAATACATTAGAAATAAGCATAACCCTATAATGTACTTAAAAGTAATTGAATTTATTAAAGGTCAGAAACTGTAATATGATTACAAGAATTTAAAATGTAATGCATTACAGTACTTTTTTTTGTCTAAATAGTAATTATATTACAGTAATTAATTACTTTGTATTTCGATTACACCCAACACTGATTGCATGTTAACAAATCCATGAGCAAAACTATATATTCCACTTTATTTTCTGAGCTAGGTCTGTGAAATAGTTGTTACTTATTAGGTTGGGCAGAGATTCTGAACACACATTTTAAACACATTTTCTTCTATTTTTCTGGTGTTATCTGTACAACCATTGGTGGAGACTTTTGATGCATAATTTAATTACTTTCCCCCTCACAGGTCAACATAGTCTCATTACAACGTAATACGTACGAGACGGCAAAATCGCATTGGCTCAAATGAAAAGGTACGACTTTTTGGCTAACCAATCAACAAACAAAACTTCAAATCAATACAATACAGGCATCAAATTTTAGCTGGCATCCAGTCCAACACTTTATTTTAGGAAAGGAATCATCTGTGAACAAACTTGTTTACTCATTCCATACTTATTTATGCAAAACAAATAACTGATGTACTGTATGTCAGTAACATATATATGCTTCCCTCATCTTGTTCCAAACACCAACTTTTTCTTTCTTCCATGATACACAAAATCTAATCATGGTTTAGGGTTGGGGTAAGGGGTTATTATTAGGATTTGGTTTGGTTTTAAACTTACGAAAAATCGTAATAACATTGTTCGTTGTTTAATTTATTTTTCTCTATATGGGAGTAAAAGTTTAAAAAAAACATTACGAGCCATCTCGTACGATTTCGCCAATTTTGTACTATTATTGCAACTTTTTATAAGACCGAGATGCACAGGTCTATTATTGTGATGTGATCTATTTAAGAAAAAAACACTTAAAAACAGCACGTAAAAACAAATACTGTAGTTGGTTGCTCACTCTGAAGGTCTCTTCATGTCTAAGTGGGAGGTTCTTGGCCAGAATAAGCTGCAGTGTGGACCAGACCTTTTGCCGTTTAGTCATAGGTCTGGCTACGTGAGACTAGCTAACACTTTACACCTGGAGCAAGGACTCCAAAAGTCTGAAAAAAATCTCCAATCAAATAAATGTTTTTAGACGTCACACACAAAACTATACAAATCTCAATGTTTTCTTACTGGGCATTCAAGGGATTAAGAGCCAACTAGTTTTAGTAATCTTCAGTAACCTACACTTTTTCTTCCTGGCAGGAGGAGATAAGGTCACACGGTAGGGACTGCACCTGCAGAACAACAAGAGCAATGTCAGTGTGACTTGGCACTGCTCTGATACTTTGCTTTAAATCCAGGTTGAACTGGAACGTATCATTAGGGCTTTATTCATCTCAGAGGCTGGTTCAGCAAGGGCATATTGGGATAAGTGTGTTGGACCCGCACCCTCTTTCGTTAACTGGAGAACAATTTTTTTTTTTTTTTAGTCTATATGTGCTATTCAAGAATTTAAAAGTAGCTCACATGAGGGAAACTTGAGAACAGCTTGATGCCACTTACATCACACAGTATCTGCTCAGTTCTACAGAAATCAGAGGAAAGGATATTTTTGTATATTTCTCTGTACATTTCCAGTGTGCTGTCTGAAATGTATGGGCTGTCTGTCAATCACAGCTCTTTCAGTGGCTGGTATTGTGTGCTGAGCCGAGCAGCAGTGAATTATTCATCTCCACTCCCAAACCTTCAGGAAGATTAATTATGTCTTAGAGGAGCTCCCTGTCTGTTCTTTTTAGCTTATGTCATTCCACAGGCATTTCCTCATAGACCAGCTCTGTAATGAAAATGTTAAGACTGCAAGGGATGGTTCAGCAAAAAATGAAATTTCTGTCATCATTCTACTCACAGTCATGTCGTTCCCCATAGGACTTTCTTTCTCCCATGGAAGACAAATGTTGTTCACGCTGATCTCTTCCACACAATGAAAGTGATTAATAATTGATAGGGGCTGTCAAGCTCCAAAAAAGCATCATAACATTCATCCACACGACTCATGCACTATATTCCAAGTCTTCTGAAGCTGTATGAGCTTTGTGTGAGGAATATACTGAAATTTAAAGGGATAGTTCATGCAAAAATGTTAATTCTGTCATAATGTTACTCACCCTTGTGTTGTTCCAAACATAGTCTTGTTCCAAACCAAATGAGATGTTAGACAAAATGACAGCCTCACCGTTCACTTTCATTATATGGAAAAAGTTACAATGAAAGTGATTGGTGACTGAGGCTAACATCCACCTAACATCATCATGTTCCATGTAAGAAAGTCATTCAGATTTGTAACAACATTAAGGGTGGGTAAATGATGACAGCATTTTCATTTTTGGTTTAACTATCCCTTTAAGCTGTTATTCACAGAAATATTGCTTGAAAGCCATGCTCACCATTAACTTTCATTGGAAAAGAGCAGCTTGGACATTTGGTTCATAAATAACTCCTTTTCCAATCCATGCAAGAAAGAGAGTCAAACAGGTTTTTTTGGGTGAATTATTCCTTCAAGTCTTTAGATAATAACATTTAAAGGGATAGCTCCAGGGGTGCCGTATCATGGTTGACCCTGCGCTCTGACCCCAGCTTAGCTGGGATATGCGAAAAAAAAAAAGAATTTCACTGAATATGTGCAAATGTATAATGTGTGACAAAATAAAGGCTTCTTCTATAATGAAAATTTCTCTCGTCATTTACTCACCCTCATGCACATCTGGAATTTGACTTGTGTTCTGCATAAGAAAGAAAATGATGATTTTTAGAAGAACACTTCAGTATTGTTGGTCCTCACAAAGCAAGTGAATGGTGACCAGAACTCAGAAGGTCCAAAAAGGACAAAGGCGGCATAAAAGTAACCCATATGACTCCAGTGGTTAAATCCATGTCTTCAGAAGAGATATGATAGGTGTGGGTGAGAAACAGATCAATATTTAAGTACTTTTTACTATCAATCTCCACCTTTGACCAGCAGTAAGTGGCTGAAAATGAAAATCACTTCCACACCAGAATGTTGAAGTGAAATTGTAGAATTACATAAAAACAATTTTTTTTAAAAAAGGACTTAAATATTGATCTGTTTCTCACACACCTATCATATCACTTCTGAAAATATGGATTAAGCCACTGGAGTTTTATGGATTAATTTTATGCTGCCTTTATGTGCTTTTTGGACCTTCTGAGTTCTGGTCACCATTCACTTGCATTGTGAGGACCTAAAGAGCTGAAATGCTCTTCTTAAAATCTTTGTGTTCTGCAGAAGAAAGTCATACACAAGTGGAATGGCATGAGGGTGAGTAAATGAGGAGAGAATTTTCATTTCTTGGTCAACTATCCATTTAATAGGCAAGCAATATGATGGAGTTTCAAGTTAGCAATGTGGGATGCACCCTTTTATTCTGGTGTCTACACCTTAGTCATCTCATTAACCAGTAATGATAATAACATCATATTTGCATGTTAAGAAGAATGGAAAACAACAAAATGACAAACCATTTAAACATGATAGGCATATAAGGCTACTGATGCTTTATTTTATTTCATTTCAGTGTGTTGACTGCATACTTGTTGGACTGGCTTAGTACTGGAAACACTTTGTTGCTGTTAACTGGACTGCACACTTGACTGGAGCACCTGGGGAAATGAAAACAGTGCATGACAGATGGTGCCTAGCTTCATCTTGTGACTGACTCATGACATCAGCGAGACCACCACACAGACAAATGCTCTCTCAACTCTACCTCCTGAGGTAAGGAAGCAAGTAGGTAGTGCTGATGCTTGCAAATGGAATTCACACTTCACTGTATCAAAATGTAGAATTGAGGGATCTGAAGTAGAAATTGTGTTAACAGCAAGCATATGAAGTGAACATATGCATGTTATCTAAGAACAGCTTATTGCTGCTTGGACATGAATGTGCCATCTTAAAGGTATAGTAACCTCAAAGATGCTGTCATCATTTACTCACACCTCATGTGGTTCCAAACCGGTTTGACTTTCTTCTGTGGAACATAAAAGTAGATGTTAGGAAGAGTGTTTAGTCTCAGTCACCATTCACTTTCATTGTAAGGAAAAAATGCAATGTGAATGGTGACTGAGGCTGTCATTCTTTTTCCACGAAAGACAGAATGTCCTATGGGTTTAGAACAACACAAGGATGAGTAAATTAGACTTTAAATTTGGGTGAATTATCTTTTTAAGAGATGCAATATGGAATACATTTCTCTGAGCCTCATGACAGATGTAATTTGAACATCAAATTGACAAATGCACTCACTGAGCACTTTATTAGGAACATTATGGTCCTAATAAAGTGCCCGACATGGTCTTCCACTGTTGTAGCCCATCTGCCTCAATGTTTGACGTCTTGTTCATTCTGAGATGCTATCCTGCTCACTACAATTGTACAGAGTGGTTATCTGAGTTACCGTAGCCTTTCTGTCAGCTCTGTCACCAGTCTGGCCATTCTCCATTGACCTCTCTCATCAACAACGTCTGCATCTGCTCACTGGATGTTTTTGGCACCATTCTGAGTAAACTCTAGAAACTGTTGTGCGTGAAAATCCCAGGAAATCAGCAATTACAGAAATACTCAAACCAGCCCATCTAGCACCAACAATCGTGCAATGGTTGAAATCACCGAGATCACATTTGTCCCCCATTCTGACAGTTGATGTCAACATTAACTGAAGCTTGCTTTGCTGCCACATGATTGGTTGATTAGGTAACCGCATGAATAATAGGTACCGCATGAATAAGTAGGCGTAGATGTGTTGCTAATAGATTACTCAGTGAGTGTAGATAGAGGTCTTCTGACTTTCTCTCACACCCAACTTATGGACTGCTAGCTCAAACAACTTCACAAGAGGGTTAATGGAATGATGTGGTTTATGGTCTCAGCTCTATTAAGCATTACGCTTAATGTGCGTGGAGTGCGTGGAGTGGCAAAAAAAAAAAAAAAAAAAAAAAAAGAAAATGAGCGAAATCCAGAGGGTTGAACTGTTTCCTTTCTGCAGAAAATGCACTGTATGAATCCCACAGGACAGTAGGGCCCCAACGTGGTGCAACACCTACAGAAACTCCAATTCTGGTAGTAAAAAGGGCAGATGGGGGAAAGAACAAGAGAGCTAGAGTGAGAGAAAGAGGGAGTTGCACTGGATGGCTGGCAGAGAAATGGAGTGCACAAAAGGGCTTGATAAAAACCCCCTCCCTTCTCCCACAATCACCATTTCTGGGTATCCCAGCCATGTCACTGCAGCCACCTCATGAATACATGTAGTATGTCATCATGTCACTAACCATATATACCTGCAGTAGCATCACCCTTAACCCAGTCTCCATGCCTTAGAATAGAAACCCATATTGAGCCTAAAACAGCTCCTTCTCCACGCATTGTTCAATCCGTTTCAAAATATATTCGATTCCAAATATATTATTGCACTATTCAACACCTTAAGGTTTTGCAATTTCAATACAAACAATACCAAACCGTTTTGTGGTAAAGCACGTTGTAAACGTTTTCCGTTCAAGATAGACTGTCCACTCTGGTCAGAACGGTGGTCAAACTTATTATAAGAAACGCAAGGCGCGTGAACAACTAATTAACTTGCTAAATCTGCTGTTAAAGAATAATTCCGCTACATTTTTGTCTGAATGCACAAAGAGATGCTGTAGGTTTTCACTGGACACGCGCGCTTTAAATCGAGTCTGCAACTGTCACTAATGTTAACAAAATATGAGCACGTTATTATATCTCAGATCTGCACACCCACTGTCAGGTAGCAAGATTTACCTCTCGCGCTCGGTAAACATGAATCAGGCGCAAAGAAGATTGGCTCTCGCTCATCCCATTTGTTTAGATAATTCTAGTCTTGCATTTCAGAACGTGTTAAATTCGATTGAATTGAACATATCCTCAAATAATAGATATGTCTCATGCCTGGCCTGGCTGCCTGTGAAATAAACCAATACCTGAGCACAACTCCAGTTCCACGGTATCGTCTTTCTCTCCGGTCCTCCCGGGATCCAGCGACGTTCTTGCGGTCCCGTGCTGAGGCTCTTCTCGGAGCAGCTCGGATCGGCTCTCAGATCTCCACTCTCACGCTTGTCTGGGAGGGGCCTACGAGCGGAGGGGGGGACTCCTAGTCTGAGCATGTGCGGTGGGGTAGGCACCAATGTATACCCACACACGCACTGACTCTGCGTAGCGATAGTAACTGGTGTATCATGTCACTTTGTTGCCATTAATCAAGAACATTAGGGGCTGTTCACACCGAACACGTCCTTGCGCTTAAAAAACTAGACGCAGCCCCACGAGTAGAGCATCTAAACAGTTGAAGACGCGAAGGTCAAACTCGTCATTCTGGCGTATGTTTACATATGAAAACAACAGCAAAACAGTTTCGGTGTGAACGGTCCCTGAAAATATCGCACTGTGCGTTCTACTGAATCTTGCGCCAATTTCATCAGCACCATGGATAGCGCCAGTGTAGGGAGACAAACAGGGACACGCACATTAAACAGAGATTGTAAACTGATGGGTACAACTACTGAGGAGGAAAACGTCTGCAATAAAATTTTAATTCCCTGTAATACAAATTCTCATCTCATTCAATGCTGTGAATCAAAAGGATAATTTGATCACTAACAAGAGAAATGAAATTGCCCTAAACTATAAATGTGAATTCATTTTGTTGTTAGCATTTCTGATGTTTAGAGCTAGGTTCATTTGATAAACCGGCAATGAAGCCGATATTAACACAGCAGGATGGCCTTTTCAAAATATAAAATACCATTTGTGCCATGGGCGTTGGTGTTGAAGGCAATAAAACCTAAATAACAGACAGTTAAGATGCCTAAGATTAAATTGCTGGCATGCATCTGAACTATTTCCATCAGTGTTGGGTAAGTTACTTATTTTGAGTAATTCACTACAAAACACTAATTACTTTTCTAAAAATGTAATCCGATTACTACTTATTTTACTTTTAAGTTACTTTCTAAATCACTTTTCCAAGAAAAGTTTTTTGTTTTCGACTCTAATTCAAAATGTCTATATTTCCTCTTCATTCATTGTCGCACGCCCTTTAGCTGTCACAGAAATGCTAACAAACGTTAACAGATTCATACATATGAATTCATATTTTAAATGTATTACAGTATACAGCACATATTGCTTTAGCGCAAGTAATGTGCAGTACTTAAAAGCAATTACTTTAAAATCAGTAACTGTAATCTGATTACAAGAATTGTAAATAAAATGTAATGTATTACATTACCTTTTCCCAACTAAAAAGTAATTAGATTACAGTAACTAATTACTTTTTAATCAGATACACTCAACACTGATTTCCATGATTCCAGTGATACATGAGCAAAACAAAATTCCGCTCACATTACTCTATTTCTTCCAAAGTTCATTTTTATTCATTTAATAGACCTGTGAAGTAAGGCAGGGATTTGTCAGCAATTCTCAGCATGATGAGTCTTGTGATAAATCTAGCCAGTCACCCAGCAGGCCAGGCTGGGCAATCAGCTGCAATCAGACAAGAAATCCTCCAAAGGAGAGCTAGTGTCTAAAAAACGTCCCAGAGTGTACTGGGCGTGGTCGGCTACGCCATGTAGATAAACGTGTTAATGTCCGTCTCATCTCGTTTGATGTACTTGTGTTCTATCAGCCACTCTATCTGCTCTTTGATCATCTTCTTCTGGGGCAGAAACATGTTCTTCAGGATTTCCACCAGCTCCGTCTGCAGCTGGGCATTGCTGATCCTCTTCCTCATCTTCATAATCTGAATGATAGCTTCCTGCACAGAGAGGAAGGGGAGCTAGGTTTCAAATCAGGTTTGATGCAGTGTCAATATATCTGAGAAACACATTAGTTACACACTTTCCACTTCTGTCTAAATCTACATCTGTTTTGAATAGCTTCAGTATAGTATATACATATCGTCTGTAAAGCTGTTTACAGAAACAAACTAGTATATGGCCCCAAAAGGTCACACTTAAAAATGTCTGGATGATACAATGTCACTGGATGAGATATAAAATATCAAAATAAGTGGCATCTGCAAATAAATGGTGCTAATGGTGCTTAAATACTTTTAACCACACATTTTTAGTGGAAGTCAGTTCCCCTTATGTTCACACAACTGTCCTAGCAGAGTAACCATAGGTATAGCACATTAACAATGTTCCACAAAGTCTGACAACCAGAAGTGTCAAAATACTTTGTCATATATATATATAGCACCCCCAGATCATCACTGATCCTCCACCAAATTTCACAGTGGGTGCGAGACACTGGGGCCTCTCCAGGTCTCCGTCTAAACATTAGACGACCAGGTGGAGAATCGGTGATGATCTGGGGGTGCTTCAGCAAGTCTGGAATCAGGAAGATTCGTCTTTGTGAAGGACACATCAATCAAGCCACGTACAAGGTTATCCTGGAAGACAACCTCCTTCTGCTCTGACAATATTCCCCAAATCTGAGGATTGTTTTTTTCCAGCAGGACATTGCTCCATGCCACACAGCCAGGTCAATCAAGGTGTGAATAGAGGACCAATGGATCAAGACCCTGTCATGGCCAGCCCAATCTCCAGACCTGAACCCCATTGAAAACCTCTGGAAGGTGATCAAGAGGAAGACTGATGGCAACAAGCCATCAAACAAAGCCGAGCTGCTTGAATTTTTGTGCCAGGAGTGGCATAAAGTCACCCAACAGTAATGTGAAAGACTGGTAGAGAGCATGCCAAGATGCATGAAAACTGTGATTGGAAATCAGGGTTATTTCACCAAAATTGATTTATGAACTCTTCCTAAGTTAAAACATTAGTATTGTGTTGTTTAAAAATGAATATTAACTTGTTTTCTTTGCATTACTCGAGGTCTGAAAACACTGCATCTTTTTTGTTAAATTGACCAGTTGTCATTTTCTGCAAATAAATGTTCTAAATGACAATATTTTTATTTGGAATTTGGAAGAAATGTTGTCAGTACTTTATAGAATAAAACAAAAATGTTCATTTTATTAAAACACATAACTATAAACAGTAAATCCAGAGAAACTGATAATTTTTTCCAGAGCTGTATATATTATATATCAAATATATATTGTTCTATTTTTAATTTAAAACCTAAAGTTTGTTTGTGGTATATTTCTTTAAAAATAAATGCCACTTGATGTGATATTTTGTTATATAATGGAAAGACAGTCATACATTTAAAAAAAGTGTAGCTTAAATGTCAAAATACCTTTCGGGTCCACTGTATGTAAAAATATGATTAATCTAAGATTGTGTGGCCAGTGGTAGGTTCAATAACTTTATACCTGTGTGCGTAATATCCTAAGTTGCACTATGCCCTCATTCTCCTCTTCACGCATTCTCTCTGTGGTGAGTTGTAATCGACCAATCAAATTAATCTTCCCTCTTTTCTGGACTTTTGAGTTTTTTCTGTGAAGAAGAAATAATTTAATTGGACTGAGGTCTGTTAAAACATGCAACAGAAAGAATAAGATAGTAATCCAACATTTTATGAATTTATAGATTCTCTTTTATGTATATGGGTTATTGACATGACAGTTATGGGAAGTTGACATGTCCTGCAGTATGAAATGCTTCATCTAAAACTTTATTAAACAGTATTTCGTAATTAATATGCATGCAGCTTTTATTGCCTAATATTAAATTAGAGACTACATGGAAAATTTGCACTTAAAAAAAAAAACAATTTCTCATGCAGGGCCATTTAAAATGAAATAGTCAAGACAAAAAGGTAATTAAAAACAGTAAAAAAAAAAATATAAATAAATAATAATAATAATTTACATGACCAAAGACACTGTCCCTTATACAATCAAATAAATTTTAACCTAGAATCTTGATGTTGATTAAAAAAAAGTTCATGGACATGCTATGCGCCAACTATCCATGGATAGAAAGTAAGGCAATGTTCACATTAACACATTTTCAGTTGAAAACTCTGTTTTCCTTGTCATCGTTTTAAAGCTGTGGTATATAATTTCTGCGCAACTAGTGCCACTAAATGGAATTGCAAAAATAAACGTTGTTATTAAAACAGGGTTCTGAATATGCCCCCCATCTGCCGTTGTTCAAACAAAGAGATTGTCCTGCCCCCAACTCATGCCATTGGTTGAGTAATGTTGTTGGGGCGGGTCTAAGCTGGTTGCTCAAAACAAACAGAGTAATTTTCATAGAGCCATGGAAACACAGTGTTTCTAGTTTTAGAGAAAATGTACATATAAACGACTTACTTAAATTTGTCTCTGCATATTAAGCTGGGATAAGTATTCTAACACAGAAAAAGTTACATACTACAGATATATGAATGTTGTGCAAGAGAGCTTTTTGGTGGGAAAAAAAAATGCCATTCCACTGTGGATAAGGGGCATAAATGTAGCAAAATTTATGTGTTTTCAATTGAAAACATTAGTGTGGATGTGGCCTAAATGTTAAGAAAATATACTTTCAATTCAATAAAACACATTTAACCAATTATCATTGTTCATCTAATGCAAACAATGAGGTGTACTTACATTAAAGAAAACTCTTGGTTGATGTAAAACAGAGTGCCTTCAGCAAAATCTTTTGGAGAAGACACCACAGGTTCATATGAAAGCACCTGACGTTTAAGCTTGGGAAAGGCTACGAGGGACTACATATAAATGAAAACAGAACAAAAGAATTAGGTAGTATACAGTAATCATTAGTCAATGTCATATTACATTTTAGATCACTTTATTCTGACTTTGATCAGAGCACGTTCTTCCTAAAAAGGTAACAGTTATTTAAGGTGCAGTGGTGTCATTTCATTCAGATAAAGACTCCAATACCCAGAGGGTCCGGCGCAGCTCAGCATCTGGAAGTTCTGTGGCTAGTTTCAGGTTCTCAAAAGTGATCCTCTCTCTGGGCCTTTGGTTCCAGGCAAACAGCACAGCTAACTGAAACGTTGTGACTTCTAAATCATATTGTCCAACTTCATTCTTGAATGTGATCTAGAGATAAAAAAGGTGATGCAAAGGGTGACACCAAGCATGACCTGTTCCCATGGCATGACAGACACCAAATAAAATGTTAAAATAGAGACAGAATCCAAATCAGTGTAGCAAGAATGCTGCTATATCAAAAACTGAATGAAAGTTTACAGCAATCCATTTCATTTCCCACAAATTCCCAGTAGTAGGGCTTGCATGCAACCAAGTTCATTGTTCTTTTTATGATGACATTACAAAACACACAGAGGACAAATTAGTCTCAATGGAAGAGGCCGGTTTTTGGTTCTCCTTTTTTTTTCCCCACAGGAAATGGAGCATGCTGTTATACAAAGGATAGATGCTGCCACTCACTATGCCATTGGACATCAGATGGTGCCAATGTAATTTTCTGCCACTGTGGTTCTTTTTGTAAAACTCCTCAACTTCTGGAATGAGATCCTCTAGTTCGGTTGGTAGAGATACAAACACTTTCTCTGAACTCCGAGACCACGCTCCAGCATTCAGGATCTTAATGTTGACCGAGTCAGCTGTAGTGTCATGACATACATAAAATAAGTCAAACGTACAAATTTAGACATACAAAAAAATAGGAGATGTATCCAACTCAAATTCGGTTTTTTTTCTTTTTTCAAACACATGAAATCTCGAAATCGTATTAAATCTTCTCAGTTTGAACAGTCAGATCGGATTTCAAGTAGCATGTAGTCAAGTGGTATCTTGTTTATGCTTACATCATTCCTAACCCAACTGATGTAGATACCATATGTTGACTATGTTTACATGGACACCAGAAAGTGGTGTATTGCTAGAAAGATTTCATCACTTGCAAAATTACAGTGTGAATAGTCCGTCCTAAAGATCGGATTTGAAAACAAATTTTGTGTGTAAACAAACCCTATGACTTTGCATTTCTGACCTGGTAATGCAAGTTTGTTGTGTTTGTGCATTTCTTTGAATGACTGATTTAAATCCTCTGATACTTTGATGTCCTGGAACATTCTGGCCAGCTTGTTTACATAATCAGCAGGCATTCCAACCTCCTGCAGACAGACAAAGTTACAGAGATCTACGAACTAGATGTTAACATCTACTATCCTGAGATGGTTTCATGTACTATTCTGAGTGTTTTTAAGCACAACTTACCCTGAGCCACTCTACCATGTTCTCTTCAATCTCACTGTCTGCAGAAATGTCAAGGATGAGTCTACGGGTCAAGTGCGCTTTGTGGTACCTCATGAAGACGTCTTTGTTCTGAACATACTTTAGAACCAAAAGCTGTAATCATTACATAAAAACAAATAATTAAAACAACATCTGATTTTGAACCCTGGATTTTTCCCAAATAAGATAAAAATATTTAATATATGCTCCACCCACTCACGTACCACTTCCTTCAACTTAGCTTCTATCTCCTCTGAAGTGAGTTTCTTGCTTAATGGAGTCTTTCTAAGAAGCATATCGCAGTAATTGGCCAGCAGCTCCGGACACTTGGACTCTGGCTGTGTTTTCAGACCCACCCTGCATAAAAATTACAAATAGTACAAACCAAGACATGCACAGTGATCAAAATGTGACCAAAACAAGGTGGGCATATTTAGAAGATACACCTACTGTATATAAGAGGTTCTTATAGAGGCATCTTACCCTTTTTGTTTTAAAGGGAGCTCTAGTTTAAAAATGGTAGCATCATTCACCACTGCTTTGTATGCCTGTGTAAATATAAAAATATGAAGTATATAAATTTACAGTGTAGAAAGCCACCCTGTTGTATCAGAAATGTATTTATTTCATATAAAAACTTTCCAAAAGAAGAATTTGGTTTAAATGATAGGGGGAGACTTACTTTGTCCCTGGCTGTTAGGAAACGTGGGTCATCTTTGAATGCATCTTTAACTAATTTACTAAAGCGGTTAAACAATGTGAGAAGCTGCTCAACATATTTTTCTGAGTCCTGCAAAAAAAATAAAAAGGACAACAAAATATAAAAAATTCACATATGACTAAATGCCATAATGGCTAAAAATAGCTCAGAACTCTATGGTCAGTGAATAACAGACTTAAATTTTGGTCTGTTCCTCATACAAAGCTCCTACAGGCGGCCGGCTAGGGCCCCGACATGCCTGAGGGGCCCCGCGAACACACGCAAAGTACAAAGTTAATTTTAAGTCATAAAATTAAAAAACATTGATGACTTTTATTTTGATATTCTCCGCAGTTCAATGGTTCTATCGCGCATTCACCGAGTAATCCGTGCAACACGCGTGGACTTAATCATTTAACATACAATTCACAATGACAGTGAAAACACAGAACATCATATCAAGTATAAAACAAGCTCTAAATAATCACAAAAAGACAAATAACTGAAAGTTATAACAAATAAAATAACAGCAGTGTATCTAAAATCGGCAAGAAGTAAAGCTAAGCAGTACACACTAATTTGCATAATTACTTCATAACGCAAAGCATTGTTGGGAACTGGAGCGCAGCTTCTTATAACAGTATTATCAGAATCAGAATGAGCTTTATTGCCAAGTATATTTACACATGCAAGGAATTTGTCTTGGTGACAGAAGCTTCCAGTGCACAAAAAATACAACATATATATATATATTACAGTTGTGCTCAAAAGTTTGCATACCCTGGCAGAAATTGTGAAATTTTGGCATTGATTTTGAAAATATGACTGATCATGCAAAAAAACTCTTTAAAATAAAAAGTCTTTTATTTAAGGATAGTGATCATATGAAGCCATTTATTATCACATAGTTGTTTGGCTCCTTTTTAAATCATAATGGTAACAGAAATCACCCAAATGGCCCTGATCAAAAGTTTACATACCCTTGAATGTTTGGCCTTGTTACAGACACACAAGGTGACACACACAGGTTTAAATGGCAATTAAAGGTTAATTTCCCATACCTGTGGCTTTTTAAATTATAATTAGTGTCTGTGTATAAATAGTCAATGACGTTAGCTCTCACTTGGATGCACTGAGCAGGCTAGATACTGAGCCATGGGGAGCAGAAAAGAACTGTCAAAAGACCTGCGTAACTAGGTAATGGAAATTTATGAAGATGGAAAAGGATATAAAAAGATATCCAAAGCCTTGAAAATGCCAGTCAGTACTGTTCAATCACTAATTAAGAAGTGGAAAATTCAGGGATCTCTTGATACCAAGCCAAGGTCAAGTAGACCAAGAAAGATTTCGGGATACAAAGAAAAACCCACAGGTAACCTCATGAGAAATACAGGCTGCTCTGGTAAAAGACGGTGTGGTTGTTTCAAAGAGCACAATACGACGATACTTGAACAAAAATGAGCTGCATGGTCGAGTTGCCAGAAAGAAGCCTTTACTGTGCCAATGCCACAAAAAGCCCTGTTACAATATGCCCGACAACACCTTGACACACCTCACAGCTTCTGGCACACTGTAATTTGGAGTGACGAGACCAAAATAGAGCTTTATGGTCACAACCATAAGTGCTATGTTTGGAGAGGGGTCAACAAGGCCTATAGTGAAAACAATACCATCCCCACTGTGAAGCATGGTGGTGGCTCACTGATGATTTAGGGGTGTGTGAGCTCTAAAGGCACAGGGAATCTTGTGAAAATTGATGGCAAGATGAATGCAGCATGTTATCAGAAAATACTGGCAGACAATTTGCATTCTTCTGCACGAAAGCTGAGCATGGGACGCTTTTGGACTTTCCAGCATGGCAATGACCCTAAGCACAAGGCCAAATTGACCCTCCAGTGGTTACAGCAGAAAAAGGTGAAGGTTCTGGACTAACAATAAACAATGTTCACAATCTCCTGACCTTAATATCATCGAGCCACTCTGGGGAGATCTCAAACATGCGGTTCATGCAAGACGACCAAAGACTTTGCATGACCTGGAGGCATTTTGCCAAGACGAATGGGCAGCAATACCACCTGCAAGAATTTGGGGCCTCATAGACAACTATTACAAAAGACTGCACGCTGTCATTGATGCTAAAGGGGGAAATACACAGTATTAAGAACTAAGGGTATGCAGACTTTTGAACAGGGGTCATTTCATTTTTTTCTTTGTTGCCATGTTGTGTTTTATGATTGTGCCATTCTGTTATAACCTACAGTTGAATATGAATCCCATAAGAAATAAAAGAAATGTGTTTTGCCTGCTCACTCATATTTTCTTTAAAAATGGTACATATATTACCAATTCTCCAAGGGTATGCAAACTTTTGGGCACAACTGTATATATACCGGCCATTGCGCCCTCTCCCTTTGATCAAGGTCCCCTTTGAAAGAATTGGAATGGACCTCGTCGGGCCATTAGAATGGTCAGCACGCAGACATCGCTTTGTATTGGTCCTGGTGGACTATGCAACACGATATCCGGAAGCAGTGCCTCTTCGCAACATCTCAGCACGCAGTGATGCGGAGGCACTCTTCAAAATAATCTCCCAGGTGGGGATTCCGAAAGAAATCCTCACCGATCAGGGCACAACGTTTATGTCGCGGACACTACGCGAACTGTACGAGTTGTTAAATATTAAATCGATTCGCACCAGCGTATACCATCCTCAAACGGATGGCCTGGTGGAACGATTTAATAAAACCCTCAAAAACATGATTCGTAAGTTCGTGCACGACGATGCTAGAAATTGGGATAAATGGCTCGACCCCCTGTTATTTGCAGTACGAGAGGTCCCGCAAGCCTCCACTGGCTTTTCCCCATTCGAGCTGCTGTATGGGCGACACCCACGCGGCGTGCTTGAAGTATTGTGAGAAGCCTGGGAGGAGGGACCTTCAAACAGCAAAAATGAAATTCAATACGTTCTTGATCTTAGAGCAAATCTCCACACTTTGGGACAGCTAACACAGGAGAATTTGCTCCAAGCTCAAGAACGACAGCGCCGACTGTATGACAGGGGAACTCAGCTAAGGGAATTTGCACTGGGAGATAAAGTGCTTGTAGGCAGGCCGGGCGGTGGGGATATGTGGCAGCGGGGGCGTAGTCAAGCATCTCTCGAAGAGAGAGAAAGCGGTAAGGGCGCTTACACCTGAGTTAAATTATGTCTAACACCTGTCTCTAATTTCAGTGAGCACGGGGAGAGCGGCATAAATAGAGCCACACCGCAGGTAGAAGAGAGAGAGCCTGGGCACCAGAGAGCCGAGTACGAAGCAAGAGTTCATTATTACAAATATTGAGAGTTTATTTTGTGAAGTGGTGTGTGTGATTACAGACTAGCTTAGTGAACAACACAAAAACTCTGAAAGTGTACTTCTGCTGCAGAGAGAAAAATAAATCCTTACCAGGAAAGCTGCTTCTCGCCTCCTCCTTACACTGAGAAGTGTTACACTCACATAGAGTGAAAATGAGCAATCAGTCTGGAAAATGACCAAACAATCCTATCTAAAAGATCTCTGCTCTCTAAGAGGTATGTGTTTATTCTTTACAAATATATATTTCGAGGTGTTTTGTTTATAGGCCCTATTTAAAATATGTAATTTTATTTATACTTAATTAAACCCCCACCCCCAACACACATAGCTGTAGTTACCTTATTTTTCCTGATGTTTTAAATTTTATTCACTTTTGCACACATTCTGGCCAACATTTTGTTTTCATTGATTTTGTCGCTCTAAATAAACATTTACACATAGTTATGTGGGTAGTTGAAATGGAATTTCAAGCATTGTAAGCAGTGTCATATACTATTAAAACTATCTAAACTATTTTAAAAAGCATTTTCTTATTTTGTGTTACTATAATGGGTAATACTTATGGTTGTATTTGTTAACATTAGTTAACTACATTAGTTAACATGAACTAACAATAAACAATTGCATTTTTATAAATTGACATTAGCCAAATTAATAAATGCTGGAAAATTGTATTATACATTGTTAATGATGCCTACGCAAACCTTATTGTAAAATGTTACCCAGTAATTATCATACTTGCAGTATACATTACCTCATTTTAATTGTGACACTAGTTTATTTGTACTTCTAGAGAAAAGATGAAAGCGATTAAAATAAGGTGATAAAATGGTGACTTGTCACAGCATCTAAAATACACATATTCCCTTATGCATGCATGTATAATTTAACCTAACATCTTAATGTTGGGAAAAAAAGCTACTGGACACTTTATTTTTCATCTACCGAGCTATATACAGTACAGTGCTTCTATTTTAGTGCTTTCTATTAAAAAAATCTGCTCTTCATGTTTGCAGTGGTTCTATGGATATTTTAAACTTATGACAATTTTCACACCGAGGGGCCAATTTTCATGATTTCACCTAGGGCCCCACAAACCCACGGGCCGGCACTGTGTATGACTTGAAATACAGTGCATATACAGCAGACCGAGCACTTTATTAGGAACACTTTGGTCTAAAAAAGTACCTTACGTGATCTGCTGTTGTAGCCACATGATTGCCTGAGTAGATAATTGCATAAATAAGCAGGTTTAAAGGTGTTCCTAATAAAGTGCACAGGGAGAGTAGAATACAAGTTGAATGGACCAATTTCATGATACTTGACTTTTGAGTCCTTTGAGGCTTGAAAATTGTACTTGTATGGAAAAATCTACCACTAAATTTCTTGCACATTTCTTCTTTTGTGTTCCACAGAAGAAAGAAACTCACACAAGTTTGGAACAACATGAAGATGAGTAAATGATCACAGCATTTTTATTTTTGGATGAACTAGTCCTTTTAGTAACAGAATTTATCATAAAATCACAAGCGTGTGCACTGATTACACTTACCGTCTTGAGTTCACCACCTACTGTAAAATCGACTGTCTGTATAGGATCCATAATGTATCTGGCATAATAAATATGTCAGGTAAATTAAAGCATCTACTGTCTCTACTCACAGTGGTAATGGTCTCTGCTGAGGCCACCATGTCAGCCAGACCTGCGTTCATGATGTGATCCTCCAGGTCCTTTAGCATAGGCTCAATGCCACTGGGCACTTTGTCCATGAGCGAGAACATGAGGTGTAACTCTGTAGAACACACACCATGAGCAGACTTTAATAAAATACTAAATGATAGAAAATGTTGTAATCATTATCCTAAAAAACGTTTTCTGTGTAAAAAAAGTTTGTATCTACAAAGTTCCTACACTTTTTGCCCAGTGACTTTTCCATTACCTTTCCAGTCATTTGTGATTACTGGATAAGGATTTTTTTTTTTTTTATAATTGAGTGAGACTTTTGATTTGCCAGTTCAATCATACAAACCAGTTTGTGATTCATTGAAAAGATTTAATCATAAATCAAACATATATATGGCTTATGAGCAAGTTTTACTCTACACAAGAGCAATATATAGCATAATTATAGAAAGTTCCATGACTTTTCCATGCCTAAAAAAAAAACATTAAACAAATTCCTTGATTTTCAGTTTTTCCATGACCGTGCAATCCCTGTATCTACAAAGCTCTAAAGCCAAAATGCTGCATTAGTTTCAAGTAAAACCAAGTAAACACACAACACACAAAAAAAGTGATTTCTCTCACATTACATACAATATAGTTGTATGCTGTTCTGTTAATTACAGACCTCACATGTGAAATGGGTTCGTGGACTGAATGATGATTAGCACACAAAAAACACAGATGGTTGGATGGATGGGTGGGGAAGTGTTGGGAATTATGATCCCATTGCCAACCTGAACTTGCTGAGCCTTTGGTGCCAGAGCTCCTGCCGTACTCACTCTCTGTCTCGTTCCGCTTGATCATTCCTGGACATTCGGCCAGGATTGTCTCTTTGAACGATGTCACCAGTGCATTCACACAGCACTCCATTAGCTGAATGAATGCAAAAGTCACAAACTAAGCACCCGACGATAGTGTGCAAACACAAAGACAAACGCATACTACATGCTGAGCATTATTTAATAAGGTATGGACCACAGGCTCTCGTTTTGAAGCATTTCTGGTGCAAAGAACCAAAGATGCAAGAATTCAAGAGCTTTCAGGGGTTACTTATACTTACTGCCTGGACGGAGTTACATTCACGTCTGGTTTCCAGATATCGAAGGGCACGTTTCTCCTCTTCTCTTAACTTGCCATCTGCCTGTCAATCAAATGCACCACCTGGGATGAACAACTCTCAAATATTGTAAAATATGGCACTTCAAAAATGTGCTGGGATTTACCATTCAAACATACAAAAGCTTGTTAAAAAACAATTAAATATCATCCAGACACACTTTTCTAGTTTAGGAAGGCAGGGCAGCAATTCTAAATTCGAAACCCTCCATTGTTAATATAATATTAACCCTCCTATGGTATTCGGTCATTTTTAACCAAAATAAATGTTCCTCATTTAATAAAAATTGCTTCCTTTATCTGAGCAGTACAAGACTTGATGACTTTTCCTCCATTTGCCATCTGAACATCCCCTCAAAAAATTGGGTTTTATTCAAAGTCTATGTGGTTGTAAAAAAAAATAATAATGACACCAATACTGACCAAAAATTGACCGACCATTGAAATTAATGGAAAAGACCAAAAAAAACAGAGCAATTTTTTTAAATCTGTCAAATACAATCAATAAATCAGCCACAATGCAGAACAAAAACAGACAGAAATTACAGGGTGAGACTCTAAAACATCCTCAGGGCAAAACATAAACACCCACACACAAACAAACACACTTACACACACAAATATGAACTGGTGAACAATGACACAGAGCCTTTTTAAAATTTGTCAAAACAGCCAATAAATCAGTCATAACGCTAAACACACACACTCTGCTGTGATGTACGTAATTTGAAAGCAAAGAGAGCGAGATCTTGCTGACGAGTCAGCTGTCATCACTGCCGATATTGTCGTTGAGAAAGAGATCCTTATGGATTTAAAAACCTAAGATGTTCTGCATGATCGTGCGACTGATTAATTGAACAGGAAAGGAGGATGGATTTTCACTTCAAGCAAATTGGTAAATGCTTTTTGCATTGTTATAGCAACATCAGGAGTTTTCTAAGTGTAAATTAGGCTGCTTGAGCATTCAGTGTCAGATCAAGTTTTGAAAAGTAACCGTGTACCCTGACGAAACAAAATTTATTGCAAGCAAAATTTAAATTGCAAATATTATGAGAGAGCTTTTTCTTGGTATTAGACCTCCTTGGTTCTGGTTTCGTGCATGGATGTGTTTTTAAAATGTCAGTTGGTATTATTAGTTGACTGCCACGTAATGCATGATAGGCATACGGTGTCTTATTCATTGTGAAACTGTGTTTTCTTAATGGCATAAATTGCACTGAAGTCCTAGACTTAAAATGCACAGGCTGCGGCTTCTCACAATGCAGAACACACACACACACACACACACACACACACACACACACACACAGAACCATGGCATCAATAAGTGGAGCTCTACAGCCATCTTTTGGTTATTGTTGGCATTACAATTCATCTGTTGTTTTCCAGCTGATGACAGCAATCTGACACTCTCTCTCTCTCTCTCTCTCTCACACACACACACACACACACACACGTTTGCAAAATACATTTTTACTATAGAAAGTTTGAAATGTTCACTCTGATTCTACTGTTTTATACTTCAATTGAATTTTCAGAATATTCATTTCATTTTTTTTTCTTCATTTCAGTTCATTTCTGTTTCTTGATGTACATTTTATTGACATTACTATGCATTTACTTTGAGTTATTACATTTTTATGTTTGAAATAAGTTATTAGTAGAAAAATGCTTATTCTGTGTCTTCTCTTTGTAACGCCATGGTCAGGTTTGATTGCAAGCGTAATGACATTAACTGCAAAAACGGACACTTCAGATCAATTTAAAATACTAAACATTAACAAATAATAGTTTGACAATGTCTAAATATATATCCAAATGCATATCTTGTGATAAAATATAAAATTATGTTACAACAAGCCATAAGACTACACGTCTACTGGCTGTTACTGGCATGACATGGTTTTCAAGTCATGTTATTTATATTTTGTTCACCAGATGGCAGCAGTCTGCCTCCAATTAATGTCACATTCTCATATTTTCTTCATGTTTCAACTTATAGAAGTGTAGGTTCTGAATTTGTAATATTTTTTTTCAAAAATTTGCTTATTTGTATAGGGAAATTAATGGTAAAATTTATACATTTACATGTAAATAAGATTAAAAAAAATCAAAATAAACAGCATAAAATCCCAAAAGAAATGCATAATTTCATTGTTCTTCAGGGAAGAAGAAATGGTAGGATTATCATCATCATAAAAAAGAGGATTACATATCTGACCCTTCTGGTCAAAAATGACCACGAATACCAAAGGGAGGTGCCCTTTTATAGGAGGGTTAAAGAAGCACCACAACAAAAACACACTCACTGTTTCCCAAATGTACATTAAAGGGGTAGTTCACCCAAAAATGAAAATTCTGTCATCATTTACTCACCCTCATGCCATCCCAGATGTGTATGACTTTCTTTCTTCTGCTGAAAACAAACGAAGATTTTTAGAAGAATATTTCAGCTCTGTAGGTCCATACAATGCAAGTGAATGGTGACCAGAACTTTTTAAGGCAGCATAAAAGTAATCCATACGACTCCAGTGGTTTAGTATATATCTTCTGAAGCTATATGATATGTGTGGGTGAGAAACAGATCAATATTTAAGTCCTTTTTTTACTATAAATATCCACTTTCACAATCTGACAGTGAAAGTGGAGACTTATAGTAAAAAATAATAAAAATATTGATTTGTTTCTCACCCAAAATGATTGCATTGCTTCAGAAGACATATACTAAACCACTGGAGTCCTGTGGATTACGTTTATGCTGCCTTCAAAGGTCTGGTCACCTACAGAGCTAAAATATATATATATATATATATATATATATTAAATCTCTGTTTGTGTTCTGCAGAAGATAGAAAGTCATACAGATCTGGGATGGCATGAGGGTGAGTAAATGATAAGAGAATTTTCATTTTTGGGTGAACTATCCCTTTAAAAAAAAAAAAGCTCATGTCTTTAAACTTACATGACTATCTTCCGTTGAACACAAAAAGAAACATTTACGTAGATGTAGAAATAGATATATTTAGTTATTATTCACCCTATTTACAACTAATCTTCTCCCCCAACTCTCATATCTCATTTGTACTTTGGATCCAGTGACACATTATCGTCAATGACAACTGTTAATGACGCACTGACATCAAACCAGATTTTCTGTGAATAACGACTTTTGGTCTGTTCATCACGCAAATCTACAGTATGGCTTCAGAAGACTTAGAATACAGCGCACAATACGAAGGTGAGTAAATGACAAAATATTTATTTTTGGGTGAACTATTCCTTAAAAGAGCAAAAACGGAAGACTATATTAAGTCCAAACTTTCTTACACTGTAATGGTACCCTTTCCAAGTGATATATAAAACACATCCTGTTAAACAGTGACACTCACATATTTCATATAGTTTTGGACGCCGTTCTGTTGCAGATAAGAAGGTGCTTGTGTCTTGTAGAACCTCTCTGTGGAATCCAGATATGCCTTCTCAAAATTCTCTCTATAGATCTGAAGCTTGTCATCAGTGTTGGAACACAGGTTCACTGCAAGATAGAACAGGATACAGGCATGACCACCAGGAGGGGTTGATCTGGATGGCATCCAAGAAGCTTTGTTGAATGCATTAAAACGTCTCTCTAGCTCTCTTTTTTCTTTACCATATGACTCCCGCACTCCGATGACAAGCTGGGAGTCAAAAGCTTCTCCTAATCTCTCTGCATGGACCAACTTCATGGCACTGTCCTGGAGCCGGTTCTTTATATTGCAGAATATAGACTCATTCCATGTGTCAAGCATAAGCTACATAAAAAAATTTAATTAAATAAAAACATCAACAAACCACCAAAATGTATGAATAAATTGATATTATTATTCCACTGCTGTAAAATAAAGCCTATGAATAAAGTGTGGCATAATATCTAAAGTATACTTTTCAAATCAGCAATCACACATTTTTGGTGTAAAGTGAAATATAAAGTAAATATGGAATTGAGTGGACACTATCACCTTTCTAACAATACTGTCTTCAACATTTGACTTTTTATTGCTCCCCTGGTTGCCCAGCAGGGTGATCTCCAACTTGCAAAAGGGCTTAGGCAGAATATCACACTGCGTGAAGAACTTCCTCCACTCCACAATGTAGGCTTTTAGCAAGGCAGTGTCATCCTGATGACTGAGTACTCGCTGAAACAGACCAGAAAAAGTCTTGAATTTAGAGAAAGGTCACCCTTAATAGGGAAGTTTCAGGCTAACAGGAGGTAAAAGTTATTTATACATTACATCTCATCACCTTTTTAAAAGCATCATACTTTTGTCAAGTAAATGGCAAACATACTGCCTGTGCTTGCTTGATGAAATCTAAGATGTCTTCTTTCAGTGCCTGGTGAATTTTTGCAGGGCCTTTATCATCCCATAAACAAACTGCATGGACGTCTCTGCAAGTAGAACACAGAAGTGTACATCCAGAGGTCTCCAAATGAACTACTGATACAAATACTGGTTATAGCCTAAAATCTGACTGTACTCATTGTATAAAAATACAGCTTTCAGTCTAAAAACCTGTGTTAGACATTAATCTTTGTGAGATTTCAGTTGGTTAAGGACCATACCACTTGGACGACAACTTACGAGAACAAATCAAACCACTGCTGCTTAGTAACTGACTCCTGACGGAGTAACTTCAAAACAATGGGACGCATCAAATCCCATTTGTCTTCAAACTGCAGGGAACCTTTATTCTGAGAAAAGAGAAGGAGAAAACGTCAGAAATTAAAAGATGTTATGGGTAATGGGCTTAAAGTATTCACAGAATAGAAACTCAAAAGAAACAATTTAGACTTTATCGCATATTTATTGAAACAAAACAGCAACAGAGGGTACTTTACAATTTCAAAGGCTCAAGAATGGGGAAATGTAGATTATATGATAGATTTGTAATAGTTTTAACATTAGAGAGATTGCACCAGGTGACATTTACATCTTGACAGATGTGTACAAATGCAGGCTGTAATGGATGTACCATTGAGTTATCAACTTTTGGTTTGAAAAATAATAAATCTGCGTCATGCATAACATTTTTCATTTATTTTTTTGAAATTTTCATGATCCATATAATGCAGCCTGGCGATAGCAGCAGTAAGTTTCCTGATTGTGCAGTGAGGAGAGACATCCTTGAATAGAGCTCCTAAACAATATAATAGCATAAACCTCCCAAGCTACATTTAACAACGAGAACATTTTACATGAACGCTTGATGTTTAGCGATGTAATTAAAAGCGGATACTGACTGCGTCACGGGATCCCTGTCACTTGTCACAGCATGAAGGGAGACGCAAACGATGTAAAATATTCTTACATTCAGGGACCTCCTACCTTCAATAAATGAGATGTCGCCATGTTTCTTCAACTTATTCCCCGCGCAGTCTCGCGATGTTTGAGGAGGTTTGGTTGCTAGGGAGCATTGTGACTGCATCAGCAGCACTTTCTGTAAATTGCCAGACTATAAAATTAAAGGAGCTGTTTATGCATGCCTTTAAATAAAGAAATATGTAAATAAAGAAATAAGCACAGTATAAGCATAGAATAGTGTGATAATCTTTTATCAAATTGATTTTCAAACCGGATTACACAGATTGTCCTGTCAGAATCAGAATCAGAATTAGAATCAGCATTATTGCCAAGTATGCTTACACATACAAGGAATTTGTCTTGGTGACAGGAGCTTCCAGTGTACAACAATACAAAAACAATACAAAAACAGCAGCAAGACATAGATAATAATAATAAAAAATAACTATACATATACGTACACACACACACGCGCGCGCGCGCACACACATTTTTTTTTTGAGGGTTTAGTTCTCACTGTTCTCTAACATAATTCTAATATCAGCATGATTGCTGAACTGAACACCATATGCCTGCGACAGGACATTATTGTGGAGACGATTTCTGAATCTTATCAACTGTAAAAACAGTAATAAACTGGAGCCTACAAGCTTGATCTAGTGACTGATGATGCGTTCTCCCATAACAATGTGAAGGCTGCTCCTCTAGGAGCAGATACAGACTCGAAAACAAATTCTCATTAATCTCTAGAAATAAATGTAACGTTTAGGGCCATTTCAAAACAGTTTATTTCTATAATAATTTAAGTCAGTTACAGCAAGATCGGTCAAACCAGTGTCCCAAAATACTTATTCGCACTGTGCGGTTGCGCACAACTACCGTCTAAAGTTGCCAACAGCATGCGTCTCTGTCATTGGTCACATTTTTAATAAAGGGGAAGTAAATTCCAGCCGCGATTGGCTGTTTAAATAATGGGCGGAGTTTAAAATTGACCGAAGGTTTTATGATTCCTCGTGTTCATTTAAAGATGGTACTATCCGTGTTTAGATGCCCACACTAAAATGACTGTTTGTTGTTTCTAAGACTGTTCGTAAACTATGGATACGAGCCTATTCAGGTACTTACCTCGATTTTATCCAACCTTTCACTTATACTCGTGACCAATTTTAGCTTAGCTGCTGAGGAAGGACGTGTTCGCTTTACGCTATCAAGCTACGAAGCTTATATTGACTAAAACCCCAACTACTTGATTCTTTTCAATTGATTCATTATAGTTTGATTTCTGTGAATAAGCAATTGTTTGGTTCGCTTTATTGGGTAAATTAGGTGTGTGTCTGACATGTCGCCCCGTGGTACAGTCAAAAGACGCTCTAGTACTGGTGCAACACTAAAACAATCAATCAGCTTCTCAAATGTGCCACTGTCCACACAGTGATCCTATGTTTTTAAGCATTTATTGTTTTTAAGCATTTATTGTTTTTGTCTCCGTTGCTTATGTAATAGGCACGGCAGCACATTTTGTAGCATGTGTTGTAATTTTTATATGAGGTAGTTATTAAATAATTCATGAGAATATTGTAATTGCCTCATACTTTGTATTTAAACTTTGTAAATAATCGTTTTTTATTTTATTGTAGAGTCGTGATTGAAATAAATGATCAAATACGTATTTCCTTATAAAATAAGATTTTTCTATAAGTCCTTAAAGGACTATTCCGGTTTCAATACAAGTTAAGCCAAATTTACAGCATTTGTGGCATATTGATTACCAAAAAAAAAAAAAAAAAAAAATCTAAGTTACAGAGGCACTTACAATGGAAATGAATGGAATTAATAATTTTATAAAAGCACTTACATTAATCCTTCCGTTAAAATTTGTGTATTATTTGTGCTGTAAAGTTGTTTAAATCGTAATTTTTTACAGTTTTAGCGTTTTAGAGTTTGACTAATATTACATCGTCATGGTAACGAAGTTGTAAAATTGGCTATAACTTTACACAGAAAAGGACTTTATGACACCAAAATCATGTTGACACGCATATTGTTTACGTCTTGTGGCTATACGTATTAAATAGTATTTTAATGTTTACGGTTTGTCCCATTCACTTCCATTGTAAGTGCCTCAGTGTGACTGATTTGGCCTTTTTTTTTTTTTTTTTAAAGAAAAGGGGCAAGTCAAAATAACTTTTTGTGGTTATTAATATGATCCCCCAAATGCTGAAGATTGATCTTAACTTGTATTGAACCTGGAATATTCCTTTAATTCGGTGTATTTTAAGTTAATATTTTGGTAAGTGTTATTATAAAAAGGCAAGGTCCTTTTGATTTTTCTATATTGACCTTTAAATGACTTTAAGAGGGAACTGCATTTTTTTTTTTTTTTTTTTTTAATGAACGAGGCTCCACTAAAGTCTGTGTTATTAGGCATAAATTCCTGAAGAGATTAAGATTATTAACTGGTTAAGATCTCTGTTCATGAGTCTTCTATATGGAAAACATTAAACAAGCATGGTGCCCATGGCGTTACACCATGAAGGAAGCTGCTTTCCAACGAAACATTGCTACGTGCCTGAAGTTTGCCAAAGACCACCCTGACACTCCACAACCCTACTGGGAAAAGATTTTGTGGACTGATGAAACTAAGGTTCAGTTGTTTGGGAAGAACACGCAGCATTACGCATGGCATAAAAATACCATGAAAACATCATCCCAACGGTGAAGTACGTTGAAAGGAGCGTCATGATTTGGGGCTGGTTTGCTGCTTCGGGGCCTGGACCACTTGCAATCATCGAGGGGGAAAAAAATGTATTCCCAAGTTTATCAAGATATCCTTCAGGATGTCAGGGTGGCTGTGCATCAGCTGAAGCTCAGTAGAAGTTGGGTGATGCAGCTGGATTATGACCCTAAACATCAAAGTAAATCCACTACAGATTGGCTTCAAAAAAAGAAATTCCACCTGTTGGAGTGGCCCAGTCAGAGCCCAGACTTTAACCGAATAGAGATGCTGTGGAATGACCTTGAGAGAGCCGTTCACACCAGACATCCTAAGAATATGCTGAGCTGAAGCAGTTCTGCAAGGGAGAATGGTCTAAAATTCCTTCTGAACGTTGTGCAGGTCTAATCCACAGCTACCGGAAATGCTTGCTTGAGGTTATTGCTGCCAAAGGAGGATAGACCAGTTATTAAATCCAAGGGTTCACTCACTTTTTCCAAAGCACTTTGAATATTTAATGGGATTTACACAAAGACATAAAAGATTATAATTGTTGTGTGTTATTAGCTTAAGCATATTGTTGTTTGTCTATATTTTTAAATTCTTGAAGAGATTAAAGACCCAATATTTAATCCTGTCCCTTTTATATTAGGTGCTTTCTTGTAATATTCCAGGGCTGTGTGTGTAAAATATGGATCGTGAAGCTGGGGAGGACCCCTCTAAATGTGGAAGCTTGAGAGCTCTCAGCCGCTACGGTAGATTCCTTTGTGGTCAACAGAATCTCACACTGAAAGATGTGTTTACATGGTATGATGCTTAAGATACCTCTTAGTTATTAAATTGTGTACCTGAAAGTGTTTGAATGTTTAAATTATAGGATTTATTGGGGGGGGCTTTTACGCATTAATGTTGATAGTTACTGTATTTTATCCACAGCACTTATTAGCAACCCACTTTGTGGTACAGCAGAGCACTTGGAAGAATTCAGAGTAACTTGATAATTGTACTTCCAGGCAGCTCTTCAAAACTATTGCAATGGGTCAAGCCTTGTCAATGCTGATATGTGGGACAGCAGTCACATGCCAGTATCTGGCAGATGCTGGGGTAGAGACACCAATGCTGCAAAGCTTCCTCAATTACACCTTGCTGCTGCTCACCTATACTTTAGCTCTGGCCTTCAGGAAAGGTAGGATGTCTGCCCAACATGTAACATTAAATTGTATTTATCAAAAATCTAGTTACTTTTCCAATAACAATAGCTAGAAAAGGAGATATGGCATAGCTCTGTTTAGATCTGGCCCATCTTTTGCTGTTCACAGCAAAGACTAATCCAATTTATTTTTCCCAATGTAGGGGAAAGCAATATTTTTCAAATTCTAAAAACAAAGTGGTGGAAGTATTTTCTGGTTGCTCTTACGGATGTGGAAGCCAACTACACTGTTGTGAAGGCATACCAGTTCACTACCCTTACAAGTATACAGGTAAGGATAGGTTTTTGTTTGTTTGTAGCTTTTATCTGATGTTTTCTGAAGTTTGCAATATCAAGTGTTATTGTTTCCTGTTTTAGGAGTGTTAATATATTGTTGCATTATTGTTACCTTCCATCCCTCCAAAAAACCCTAATTTTGAAACTGTTGTGTGTTGTAGCTGTTGGACTGCTTTGTAATCCCAGTTCTAATGGTGCTCTCATGGATCTTCTTGAAGACCCACTATAGGCCATTGCATTTTGTAGCTGTGGCTGTGTGCTTGCTTGGGGTTGGGGCAATGGTGGGAGCAGATCTTCTGGCTGGAAGAGATCAAGGCTCAAGTATATACATATCTTAATTAGTATTAAGAAGGAAATACAATTTTGCCCTTATGCATGCTTGCATTTATGATTTACAAGGGCAAGCAAAAGTATGTGAACCCTTTGGAATTACCTGCATTTATGTATAAACGTGTCTTAAAATCTGGTTTGAGCTTCATTTAAGTTACAATAATGAACAAAAACAATCCGTTTTAACTAACACATTGTGCTCTTGTTGAATACATTATTCAAACATTGTGTAAATTGGAAAAAGTATGTGAACCCCTAGGCTAATTACATAAACAAAAGCTAATTAGAGTCAGGAGTTGGCAAACCTGGCATCAATTAATGAAACGAGATTGGAGGTGTGTGTTAGAGCTACTTTGACTTATAAAAAGTGACATTTTGAGTTTGCTATTCAAAAGAATCATCTGCTGACGTGCACCATGCCTTGCAAAAAAGAGATCTCGGAAGGCCTTCGAGCAATAATTGTTGCTTTGCAAAAATCTGGAAAGGGTTACAAAGTTCTCGAAGAGCTTGGATATTCATCTGTCCACAGTTAGACAAATTGTCTATAAATGGAGATGATATAGTACTGTGGCCACTCTCCCTAGAAAGAAGACTCACCACAGAATGCTCAATGAGAAAAACGAAAACCCTAGATTGATTGCTAAAGACTTGAAGGAATCATTGGAACTGATCATGTTCATGATCAAGATCTGTTCATGAGTCTTCTATATGGAAAACATTAAACAGGCATGGTGTCCATGGCGGGACACCATGAAGGAAGCTTCTTTCCAATTAAACATTGCCACATGTCTAAAGTTTGCCAAAGACCGCCTTGAAACTCCACAACCCTAATGGGAAAATGTTTTGTGGACTGATGAAACTAAGGTTCAGTTGTTTGGGAAGAACACGCAGCACTACGCATGGCATAAAAAGGGAACCATATACCACCATAAAACATCATCCCAGTGGTGAAGTACGGTGGAAGGAGTGTCATGATTTGGGGCTGGTTTGCTGCTTTGGGGTCTGGACACCAGCTGAAGCTCAGTAGAATTTGGGTGATGCAGCAGGACTATGACCTTAAATATCAAAGTAAATCCACTACAGATTGGCTTCAAAAAAAGAAAATCCACCTGTTGGAGTGGCCCAGTCAGAGCCCAGACCTTAACCAAATAGAGATGCTGTAGAATGACCTTGAGAGAGCCGTTCACACCAGACATCCTAAGAATATGCTGAGTTGAAGCAGTTCTGCAAGGGAGAATGGTCTAAAATTCCTTCTGAACATTGTGCAGGTCTAATCCACAGCTACCGGAAATGCTTGGTTGAGGTTATTGCTGCCAAAGGAGGATCGACCAGTTTAAAAAAAAAATCCAAGGGTTCACTTACTTTTTCCAAAGCATTGTGAATATTTAATGGGATTTATACAATAAAGACATATATTATAATTGTGTGTTGTTGGCTTAAGCACATTGTTGTTTGTCTATACTTTTTTTCTTGACTCATTTGCCCCATTTTTATTTTTTTTTTTAAACTCCTGTTTACAAAAGAGTAAAGTGAAAGAAGAGGGTACATTGTTTAAACTTTATCATAGACTGTAGTTTGACTTTGCTTGAAAGATGTCATTCTATTGTGCTCATAGTTCTTGATTTTACTTGATGTCTTGCTCTCTCTTTCAATGCAGGTAGTCATGTATTGTTGGGGGATGGACTGGTGTTGGTCAGTGCTGCTCTGTATGCTGTGTCTAATCTCTGTCAGGAATACACAGTGAAGAATCTGAGCAGGGTTGAGTTCTTGGGCATGATGGGATTGTTTGGCACCATCATCAGTGGTGTGCAGATGTAAGCCTCTCATACACCTCATTGTTCTCACTCTGTTTCACAATTGCATAGATGTCAGGTAAGACGGACCTTGCTTTTGGAAAGGAGAGGGCATATGTTAAATCTACTGTATCTTCATCCTAGTTAACAGTTAAGAAACTGTACCTTCATCCTAGTTAACAGTTAAGAAACTGTACAGCAATGATCCATTATATGTTAAAATGCAGCGTTTTAGAAACAAGCTAAACATAAATTGTTGCTCTTACAATCATGTCAGAAAATACAGCTTTCTAAATCATGGTGCAACATTGCAGCTAAGTACAAAATTAAATTAAGAGTAAAGATGATCTCATTGACGGTTGTCTTTATTTTTAAGGGCTATATTTGAATACAAAGCTATACCTGTCATCATTTGGGACTGGAGAATATGTGAGTAACTCTAGGTTGTGAATTTTCCTTTTAAATTTGATATATCAAGCCATTATTTACTCTGCCAATAAATGCAAATGTTAAACACTGAATTTCATTTAGTAATGGAGTTGAAAGTAAGAGAAAAAAGTTCTCAAGTCACACATCTAGACAACAGTTACAGGCCTCCTCCTCAACTGTAGAGTAGACTAAATTGTTTTTATTTTTCAGGTCTGTTCTTTGTTGCTTATACCCTGTGCATGTATGGGCTGTACAGTTTCATGCCTGTAGTGGTTAAGATGACGAGTGCCACAGCAGTGAACCTCTCCTTGCTGACTGCCGACCTCTTCAGCCTCTTCTGTGGCATGTTCCTTTTTCACTTTAGTGTAAGTAGAAAGATCACATTTCAGAGGATCAATAAAAATGCAAGGACAAAAATACATTTAAAAATATTCCAATGTCTTTGTCACAAGCATCTTGTAAATTGTAACTGTACAGATGTGTTAAAGAGAGAATTCACCCAAAAATGAAAATTCTCATCATTTACTCACCCTCATGCCATCACAGATGTGTATGACTTTTTTCTTTGCAGACCTCAAATGAAGATTTTTAGAAGAATATTTCAGCTCTGTAGGTCCATACTATGCAAGTGAATGGTGGCCAGAACTTTGAAGCTCGAAAAAGCACAGAGGCAGCATAAAGTAATCCATATGACTCCAGTGGTTAAATCCATGTCTTCAGAAGTGATTAGGTGTCATTGAGAAACGGATCAATAGTCCTTTTTTACTATAAATTCTATGCCCTGACCAGTAGTTGGCAATATGCATGAAGAATGTGAATCATCAAAAACAAAAGAAGAATGTGAAGAGTAAAGGTGGAGATTTATAGTAAAAAAAGGACTTAAATATTGATCTGTTTCTCACCCACACCTATTATATACTGTAGCTTCTAAAGTCATGGATTAAACCACTGGAGTCTTAGATTACTTTTATGCTGCCTTTTAAATGCTTTTTGGAGCTTCAATGTTCTGGTCACCATTCACTTGCATTGTATTCACTTGCCTAGCTAGCTGAAAAATTTGTTTTAAAAATCTATGTCCTGCAGAAGACAGGAAGTCATACACATCTGGGTGAATGTTACATGAGGGTGAGTCAATAATGAGCAAATTTTTGGGTGAACTATCCCTTTAACATTTTGAATGGTTGCACAGTTTCTTGATATTTGCTTTATATCATAACTTCTGTAATGAAATTATTTTACCTCAAGAGATTGCTTGATCACATTATGGTTTTTCAGTGTCTGAAGCACTTTATTTATTTATTTATTTTGTAGCGTCCACTGTGCATTTGTACATTAGTTGCACTCCAGAAAGTGCTAACCCTAACTCTCCCTCATTTCTCACAGTTCTCAAGCCTGTATATTGTGTCTTTTGTGGTGATCACCCTTGGTTTTATCACGTTCAACGTTGTACCGACTTACACAGCAGATCAGTCACATTCCACCATTGAGGGGGCGTACCATCTTGCTTCATCTGGGGATACCCAACAAGATGAAGACGTTGCAGTGGATTGGCTGCAGAAGGAAGGACATTGGACAGAGTGCAGTCCCACAGAACCTTGCAATGGACTCTGTACTCTGACATACCAAAGCTCTACGACGTAGATTTTCTTATCATTTGTTTGCCAAAGTCAGTGTTTGATCTATTATTTTTAATGGATTCACTTTTTTTTTTTTTTTTTATTTACACATTTATGCTTAAATGTTATTGAGTTGAAAAGATTCTACTTGTTATAGTCATTTCCAGTTTTTATATAATTTTTTTTTTTTTTCCCCCCACATTATAATAAGGCTAAATAAAAGACAGAATAGTTTTGACCATTAAAGTATTGGTTTATTTTATTACTGTTTATTTTATTTTTTATTTTTGAGACAACAAAGACCAGAATTACAGATTAGCCATAGAATCTGTCCAAAAAAAAAAAGAAAAGAAACCATGGTATTCTGGTCAACTGATCATCAAATCACAGGGACTTTCCTATTACCTTATTACTCTATTTGATTAATATACTGTACATTCATTTATATGTTGTTGGATTTGTCAAGATATTATGATCCAAAGGCTTAACATAAGGGTTAAAACTTACCAAAATAATGTTTTGGCTAAATGTTTCATAAAGACAGTGGCTTACATTTGTAATTGTTCTGTTATATATCAATCAGAAGCAGCTAATGACAATTACGGAAAACTGATAAAAAGTATCTAAACAAATTCAGCCACACCACAGAGTATATATGAGAGGTAATCTGTTGTCTTTCCGCCGAGCTGCATTGCGATGCTTCTGCCCTCCGTCACCTAATTCACATGCTCATCATGGAGGAATAACAGGTACCTTACAGAGAGGAGAACAGGCATATTTACAGCGACATTTTGAAACGTATGTACCTGTCTTTTATGTAATTTACCTGATTCTCAGTCGTAGGATGTGATACGTCTTTTTTTATACATTCATCTGCACTGTGTAGTAGGAAAGATTAGAAACCGCTTTTGTAAAATGCAATTGTCTCGACGGTAATTTCATATTTTCAGTCTTAGATAACCAGTAAAATGCTCATAATCTGCTCATGTGTAATGAACATAACGTCGCAGACATAAAATGTGAAACTTGATGCCAAGACATCTAATATTGTTTGCATGAGCAGTTGCCCTAGGTAACATCTTTTAATCAGACTAACGCCAAGGCGACAACCTGAAGACATTAATCGCGATTTGTATCGAGGACAGTTTCAATGCAATACAACGATTACACCGATATACTTGCACTGTATGAAACATAATTTTAATTGCTTTGTGCAGGTGGTCAGACCATTCGCGAATGTATGTTATATTGTTACAAAGCAGACAATCGCAATGAAGCATTTTCTAAGGTAAGTAATGTCTTTCTGCTTGGCAGTGACGTATTGCTACGTGCTGCTTAGAAGCTGAAATGTAATTTAGTTTCTGTTTTGTATTTAACGGTGACAAATAAACAGAATGCTCCTCAGATTCACCGATAGAATGTTTGTTTGTTTGTTTATATATATATATATATATATATATATATATATATATATATATATATATATATATGCATTGTTGCCTATGGCCCAATTATATGTACAGTATGTCTTGGATGTGGAAACAAAAAATAAATTAAAGAATGATTCTTAAATAGTTGTAGTACACTCAAACGTAAATATGATTAATTTTATTAATAAATGTTATTAAAATATTTGTAAATTATTTTTTAAATTTGCATTATTTTGTAATTATTACAGTATATAGTAGTTTATTCAATTTATTTTTAGTTTTTGTTATAAAATTATATATTTGTATTGTATTTGTTTATATTTATTATTAAAGATTTTTAAACATTAAAATGTGCATTTAAACCTCAGTCAACAGCATTTGTTGTATAATTACCACAAAAAAATTATGTCGACTTGTTCATTCTTTTCTTTAAAAGCAAAAATTGAGGTTACAGTGAGGCACTTACAATGCAAGTGAATGGGGTCAATTTTTGGAGGGTTTAAAGGCAGAGATGTGAAGCTTATAATTTTATAAAAGCACTTTCATTCTTCTGTTAAAACTCGTGTATTATGTGAGCTGTAAATAGTTGTCTTTACAGTCGTTTTAAGGTTTACAGCATTACGTTGTCATGGCAACGGAGTTGTAAAATTGGATATAACTACACAGAAAAGGTTAGAAAGCGCTTATATCACACTAGAAATCATGTTAACACATTGTTTACGTCTTGTGGCTATACTTTAGAAACTGAGTATTTTAAAGTTTACGGATTGTTCCCATTCACTTCCATTGTAAGTGACTTACTGTAGCCCAGATTTTTGCTTGTTTTAAAGAAAACGAGGGTTGAGTCGAAATAAATGTTTGTGTTAATTAACATTATGACACAAATACTGTTGATTGAGCTTAACTGGTGTTGAACCCGCAATATTCCTTTAAATCCAGAGAGTGTGATAAGTCAAATACAACTCCCCTCCTCACTGAAAACTATATAATTCATAATCTTTTGGAAACTGAATATGTATATATCAATGCTGCATATTAAAGATCCAATCTGAAAGCTTACATTTTAAACCTCACATGCCAGGGGCTTTTTAATCTGTTAACAGTGGTGGTTAGAAACGTCTCTTAAAATGTATTAATTCACAATGCCTCTTAATTAACAGTCCCTTGTGAGTCGTCCCTTGCCTTTCAGTTTTTGTAGTTTCTTATCAGCCACTCCTCTAATTTAAATTATTAACAATTAATGATGTTGAAAGCCAATAAACCAAGTCAATTGGATGTTAGACATTTATATTTCACCTTGACCTTTTGCTGTGGAGGCCCCTAAAATGAGAAATCAGAACTGCTTTTTAATGTGTTATAATACGATACACTGGAAAATGAATTTAGCTTTGGATGCAAGTCATTTCTTTGAAGAGATTTGATAGACAATGACCACTTTTTTATAAAACACA
Organism: Myxocyprinus asiaticus; assembly: GCF_019703515.2. Lineage (NCBI taxonomy): Eukaryota > Metazoa > Chordata > Actinopteri > Cypriniformes > Catostomidae > Myxocyprinus > Myxocyprinus asiaticus. Next base: position 17,733,259 of record NC_059381.1, on the reverse strand, counting down.
GGTTTGACTGCAAATTTGTTGGATGCCAATGTGGAGGCGAGTCTATCCTGTGAGCAGTAACTCTCCATATAATCAGCAACTGGACTCAAACAGGTTTATTATTAGTATAATGGGTTTTCTGTAGTGAATTTACATAATATATATTCATATATAATACAGGATCATTTAAAATGAAGTAGTAAAGGCAAAAAGTTGATGAAAAATGATGAGCAGTCACAGCAATATACACTTGCCCTAATACATTCATATACATTTTTTACCTGAAATCTTGACGTTGGCAAAAGTTTGTGGACAGAATTTCATTTTTCCGCATTGAATGTCAGAACATGAACCTGAAGCCTGTTTTAAGAATAATAGTTTCACAATCATATACACTCTCTTTTGTCATGCACAGCTTCGCAGAACAGTGACCCATTTAATCATCATGACCCACATATCTCTGTATCTCAAAAAGCAGATATGCTTTTTAAAATGGGTTTTAGCTTTTGTAGACCATTAGAAGAGAAAAATTATGTGTTTATGTGTTGTATTTCTCTTGAAACATCTCTGGCAGTGTTCATATGAAACACACAGCTGATGATAATGTGGTTCAAGTTTAAACTACTCAGATATATTGAGCTTTCAAAGTTCCTGAGTGGGTATTCTTTATTCTGAGAGAGAATACACAGGTATAGTAGACCTTTTAGAATTGGACTTGTGTCCATTTATTCAGGCCTGTTTATTTTTCTTTGATTTTTCTAGGGTACTGACCCAGTTCCTGGTGTTCCTTTACTGTAAGTGTTTGTGGCGGGGCCTGAAATTTGTAATCAGGAAGGTAACGGGACGATGTGAGCTTCAACGCGTCTGTTACAATAACAAACCTGGTGCTCGAAGGACGCTCAAGATCGGTAAATACTATTAATGATCTTTAGTGGGAATCACTATATGTTAAATATATAAGGCATGTCTTTAGGCTATTATAATGGGATGTTTTTAACATTGTTATTTTATGCTTTTGTAATCTCACAGAATCCTCACTTAAATGTTCTAAACATGAGGTGAGTCAATGAGGTTGTAGGGTTATAGAGTAAAAATCACATTATACATACACACTATAACATAATATAATAATATTGCAAGAAAATATATTATAATATGCTGAATCAAAATCCATCTCAAACTACAGTTTAAGCAGCTTACAGGGATAGTTAATACAAATTCTCTCATCAATTACTCACCCTCATGGCATCCCAGATGTTTATGACTTACTTTCTTCTGCTGAGCACAAACAAAGATTTTTAGAAGAATATTTCAGCTCTGTAGGTCCTCACAATGCAAGTGACAAAGTCAAAACTTTGAAGCTCCAAAAGCACATAAAAGAAGCATGAAAGTAATCCATATTCTCCAGTGGTTAAATCCATGCCTTCAGAAGTGATTTAATAGGTGTGGGTGAGAAACAGATCAATATTTAAGTAATTTTTTGACTATAAATATACAGGGCATCCCTGCCCTGTAGATGGCGATATGCACGAAGAATCGCGAAAAAACAAAAGATTTATAATAAAAAAGGACATAAATATTGATCTGTTCATTATCCACACCTATCATATCGCTTCTGAAGACATGGATTTAACCACTAAAGTCATATGAATTACTTTTATGCTGCATTTATATGCTATTTGGACCTTCAAAATTTTGGTACCCATTTGTCACGGTCCTGTCACCTTGTCAAGTTGGGTTTCTGTCTGACAGGACCGTGACATCATTGTCCCCTGTCTGTCTCGTGTTTCGTGTACGATCTTTGTGTGAACGCACTGGTCTGGTTGTTAGTGACCACCGTGCGCTCTCCGGTGATGTCACGGGCCTGTCACCTTGTCAGGTTGGGTTTTTGTCTGACGAGGACCGTGGCATCATTGTCCCCTGTCTGTCTCGTGTTTCGTGTACGATCTTTGTGTGAACGCACTGGTCTGGTTGTTAGTGACCACCGTGCGCTCTCCGGTGATGTCACGGGCCTGTCACCTTGTCAGGTTGGGTGTTTGTCTGACGAGGACCGTGGCATCATCATTCCCTGTCTGTCTTGTATTTCGTGTCCGGGGCATGGTGTCTGGTTCCTGACTTCCTGTCTGGTTCGGTTTTGGTCTGTGTCGGGATCCGGACATTCATGCTCCATGTTCTGTTTGTTTTGATCCAAGCGTGTTGATGTTTTCGCCCTCATGTGTTTCAGGTGCCGCTGGCACGCGGAATCAGCGTTTCCATGGGAACGTTTATCATGCCAACTTTCAGCTGCGAGCGGCACCTGCCCCTTGTTTGTTCAAGCCTATATTAATCCCCTTGTGTGTCATGTCCTTTGCTGGATTGTCTGATTTAATGTTAAATGTAGTACATCCTTACGCTCTCTGCCTAGTTGGTCCTGTCTCATGTATCTGTTGGTTGCCCACGTGTCAGGTGTGTGGTTGCCTTCCAGCTCACTGCGTATCAGCTGGGTTTCCACGGAGGATACCTCGTCTTTGCCTGAGTGACGGGAGCTAGATCGCCCTACCCTGCTGGGCATCGTTCTGCACCTCACTAAGCTTTAACAGAGGATTCCACGAATCTATTCCTCAACATCCACAGTGACTGCTCACATTTTTTGTAAATAAATCCTTTGAACTGTTCCTCTGCATTTGGGTCTGTTTGTCTCGCCATCGCACGTTACACCCATTCACTTGCATTGTGAGGAGCTCAGAGCTGAATTATTCTTCAAAAAAATCTTAGTTTCTCTACAGCAGAAGAAAGAAAGTCATTTACATCTGGGATGGCATGAGGGTGAGTAAATGATGAGAGAATTTTCATATTTGGGTGAACTATCCCTTTAAAGATTTGGCATTTAATAATAAATATCTTGCTACTTTATATTATCTAATAATTGAATAATCTCTTCCTTCATTTACCTCCATAGCTTTTGCAGTCTGCTGTCAGTGTTCACCCCGATTCTGTGGAAAAGACGATTGATGATATAATGTTCCTGAAAAAAATTAATCCAGACACTAACCCACAGTAAGAACCTACAGTATAATACTCACAACAGACCTATAATAGAACCATAGTGTGTTAACCACATTTGACAATACAGTGTATACACCTAAAATTAACTGAAGTTCCTACCAGTTAAAATTCTTGAGCCACTTTTTGAACACATCTTCATATAGTTATATTTCTCCCCAGGCTTGGCATCTCTCTCCAGGCGTGCCTGCTCCAGATTGTGGGTTACCAAAACCTAGTTGTGGAGGTGGAGAAACTGCGTAGAGAGCCGTATGACTCTGAAAACCCTGCACATGAGGAGATGCTCATGAAGGTAATGTGATATTTTTCATAGTGGTTTCCAGCTTAAAAAAAGATATATACATTTATTATTACACAGCTCTCTGTGATAATTGATTCTGATTGGTTAATTGCAGCATTGTGTGGTCAAATATGTTTGCATAATGTCCACTAAACTGCGTATTGACCGTTATCCCTGGCAACCAAACTTCTACTATCTAGTAAATGTCTTGTAGCACTCCACAGTCTCTTTCTTTCTTACATAATTTAATGCTTTCAGCTCAAATTAGTATTTGAGTATCTTCTATTTTCTTATTTGGTAATTAGCAGTGTAGTAAGTGTTATAATGTAGAGTCAGCTGGTTTTTATTGCAAAATAAACCCTGCCTCGCATCAGTTTTACTGCTAAGTGCTTAATTAGCAAATGTAGGCCATAACTGTCCTTGATGGTGATGCTTTTCTCAAATATTAATGTACTCAACAGCTGTGGAAGGAACTCCGCCCTGATTCTCCCCTCTCTGGACGCATCTCAAAGCAATGGTGTGAGATTGGTTTCCAAGGAAACGACCCCAAGACTGATTTCAGGGGCATGGGCCTTCTGGGCTTGCACAACCTACTGTGAGTATTTGAGTCTGCTGAAGTGAAATTAACACAACATATATTTTATTTTAATAGTTAATTAAACATATGCACTTGAAACCAGTCTAGTTAAATCACTTTTTTTTAAACAAATTAAATGACTGTTGTTTAATTTACCTCTTTATTTGCAGGTATTTTGCAGAGCATGATAAAGCCACTGCTCTACAAGTCCTTCATGACTCCTTGCAGCCCAAACACAGGTTTAGATCTTTCAGACAATCGTGTGTATATGTTTTTGTCCTGAAAGGTGGCTATTTACAGTGTATATAGATGTAGTCTTTTACTCTATTAATCTGATTATATTTTATAATCAGTTATGGTATATATATACGTATTTATAATGATGTGAGTTTAGTGGCCGTCCACACACGACACGTTCTTGCATTATAGAAATAAAAAAGGTAGACGGAGTGCAATGGAAAGGAACAGAATGCCGGCATCTTGAGACGTGTTTAATAAGTTGAACTGGTTTTAACTTGAAACACCATCTTAAAAATGTGTCACTAATGGTATAAAACGCTGAAAAACAATAAGATTTGTTGCAGTGGCCAAACATGTCTGTCCAGCGCATGTTTACATAATAAACAATAAAAACAGACAGGCCCACAAAGTGTTCTGTGTAAACAGCTTCTTAAAGGGATAGTTCAACCAAAAATGAAAATTCGCTCATCATTTACTCCCTTTCATGCCATCCTAGATGTGTGACCTTTTTTCCCTCTGCTGAACACAAATGAAGATTTTTAGAAGAATATCTCATCTCTGTAGATCCATACAATGAATGGTGACTATACCTTTGAAGCTCCAATAATCACATAAAGGCAGCATAAAAGTAATCCATAGGACTCCAGTGGTTTAATATACAGTATGTCTTCTGAAGAGATGCAATCATTTTGGGTGAGAAACAGATAACTATTTTAATACTTTTTTACTATAAATCTCCACTTTCTTTCAAGAATTTGAAAGAATGTGACAGTGGAGATTTATAGTAAAAAATGACTTAAATATTGAATCGTTTCTCATCCACACATATCATATAACTTCTGATGACATATTTAACCACTGGAGTTGTATGGATTACTTTTATGCTGCCTTTATGTGATTTTTGGAGATTCAAATTCTGGTCACCATTCAATTGCATTGTATGGACCTACAGAGCTGAAATATTCCTCTTAAAATCTTTGTTTGTGTTAAGCAGAAGAAAGGAAGTCATACACATCTGCGATGGCATGAGGGTGAGTAAATGATGAGAGAATTTTCATTTTTGGGAGAACCCTCAAAATGAACATTCTGTCATTTACTCACCCTCATATTGTTCCAAGCCCTTATTGGCCATTTTGTCTTCTGGGGTACACAAAAGGAGATGTTATGTGAAATATAAGCCTCTGTCACCATTCACGTTCATTGTATGGAAAAAAGATGCAATGTAAGTGAATGGTGACTGAGGCTAACATTCTGCCTAATATCTCATTTTGTGTTCCATGAAAGAAAAACAAAATGAGGGTTAGTAAATGATGGCAGAATTTTAGTTTTTGGGTGAACTCACCCTTTAAAGTGTTTTAGAGCAATTTCCACAGAAGCCTGTTATCCAAGTGATGCTTTTATACTGTCTGTGCATACCATGTTTATTTTAACAAGTCATATGATTGCATTTGTCTTGCGGTGCAGTCAATCACACCTTCAGCATGTTCTGTCACCATGCATCATGCACACCAATACACCCATAATTTTTTTTTCTTTTCCTGCTTTTTTATTCCCATCATTTTGTCATGTACAGGAACGTTTCCAAAGAGGAAGCCAGGTACTCCATCTTTTCTCACTGAGTAAGAAATGTATTTTATAATTTTGCTTTAAATCTAATGGCTGTATTTTGCTGTTTTTTATTTATTTATTTTTTTCACTCTAAACAAGGCATTTTGCATCATTGTAACATTGGTTAGTAACTGTGAATGCTCTTTTTTTTTTTTTTTTCGCCAGTCTCGTGTTTAATTGTATTTTATTGTTGACTGCATTCTATTCCCTTTTTAAAGGCTGGAGTAGACACACTCTGATGTTTTGTTTTTTCACACAGCATGATGAGCAAAGCTGAGTGGGATAAGAAAACATTTGACAAAGCAATTGGGTGAGTTCAGAATGTTGCAAGCAATTCTAAGTATCATTAATAATTAATGTAAGACTTGCTATTTATGCCTGCCAGATGACAAAACAGCGTAAAAAAAAAAGAAAGAAAAAAAACGTCCTATTGATTTACATTGAAGGAGGGACCTGAGCCATATCTATGGACCAGAATATCATTGAGACTTTGGGCTCTTTTTATTTAGGCCAGTAAGTCCCCACCTAGCAACACCATAGGCACCAGAACACTTTAGCAACTGCATCACAATGCCCTGGCAAACACCCATAACACCATACCATCATGGTGGCAAATTTAGCTTGGGCAAGAACTGTTCACATTTTTCTCAGGAAATATATTTTCCTCTTCATTTTTAACTATATATGATTTTTCTCACTATGTTGTGAAGTGGTCTTACCTAACAAAGCCCAGTTCCTAAACCTCTGAATTCTAAAAAAATTCAGCTGGCTATGCAGTAGTTATTAGTAGACCATGTTTGAACCCTGCTTGTGTGGCAGCATTGATGCTTTGTATGAGGATTTGGATAGGCACTCTTCAGCTTGTCGTGAGCTTTAGCTCTGATGTGCAGTGCAGAGCCTGTTTGCTTGCTTTTCAGCTGACATGTGCACACACAGGCACAACTAAAACACAAATACAGATGTAATCAAACACAAAACATAAGTGGAAGCAAAAGTAAACATAGAGACACTATAAGGAGCTCTATGAACATTTTACAATGTTTATTTACACTGGAAAAAGGACCAGTCCACTGTTCAAATAGAGAACTGACATGTTTGGACCTCTCTTACATTGTGTTCTGTGATGACCCAAATCTTTTGTGGTGCAGATACTCCTTCTCCATTGTTGGCATAAACATCACAGACCTGGCATATTCCTTGCTGGTGAGTGGGGCTCTGAAGACTCATCTGTACAATGTGGCACCAGAGATGCCAAGTTTGGTGCACTTCCAACAGACCTTCTGTGAGTGTTACTATAATGTCACCGTTGCACTCATGAAAACAGAGCAATATATTTCATCTTTTAAATGGAATAAAAATTTTCATAAGAGCATTTCCTTTCTTTAACCCTCCTATGGTCTTCGGTCATTTTTGATCAGAATTACTTTTGCTGATTTAGTAAAAATGGTTTCCTTTATCTGAGCGGTACAAGACTTGGTGACTTTTCCTCCACTTGCCATTCTGAACATAAAAAAATAAATAAAAAATTTGCCATGATTTGATAAGTCTAAGTGGTCATAAAAAAAAGCAACACATTTGTCTTCGTGGTTAAAATTGACCGACCATTGAAAATGAATGGGAAAGACCATAACACAGTGCAGGTTTTGTTTTGATCTGTCAAATACAATCAATAAATCAGCCACAATGCAGAAAAAAAACCACACAGAAATTAAAGGGTGAGAGTACAAAACACACACACACATACACACCCACCCACACAAACTTTTTATAGCACTGTGGGGACTCTCCATAGACTTCAGTGCAGTTTATGGATTTTATACAGTACAGATCTAACGATAATTTCTATTCCATAACCCTACCCCTAAACCTAACCCTCACAGAAACCTTTTTGCAATTTTACATTTTCAAAAAAACATTGTTTAGTATGTTTACTAAGCCATTTCCCTCGTAGGGTCTGCTGGCTAGTCCCCACAATGTAGTATAAACATGTACACACACACACACACACAAAATGAACTGGTGAGACTATAACACAGCATATTTTTAATTTGTCAAATAAAACCACAATAAATCAGCCACAATGCTAAACACAAACACAGAAATAAATGGGTGAGACTAAAACAGCCAGGAGGCAGAACACACAACACACACACACACACACAGAAATAAATGGGTAAGACTAACACAGTCAGTAGGGAGAACACAGAACACATTCATGCATACACACACGGAGAACAAAGATTAAAAAACAAAACAAATTCTGAGTGACCCTAATTTACGAAAGTATACCTTTTCCACTGTGGGAAAGTTTACGCTTAGATACAGGTGCTTTACCTTCCAGACAAAACACTGCATCTTTCTGTTATGGAACCAAAGACATTTTCCCACAGCTCTAAGATATAAATGTGGGCTCATCCAGCCATGGCGAAATGCTTTACTGTTCAGGAGACCCTTCAGCCATCTACTGGCTATTATTGTCGCAACTTGATTTTCATGTTGATTATATTATATTTTGTTCACCAGATGGCAGCAATCTGCCTCCAATATATGACACATTCTCATATTTTCTTCATGTTTCAACTTACAGAAATGTAGGTTTTTACTGTACAAATGTTTCATAAATTTGCTTATTTGCATATGCAAATTAATGGTAACAATAGCCGCGTTTCCACTATCGGGCCAAATGAGGGTGTGCTAGTGAGTGTCAGGGCCAGTTCCGTTCCCACTGTCACTTCTGGGGCTTCATTGTGCCTCCTCGTGGCTTTATCGGGACCAATGGCCTTTGGCCCGCCGATTACACTTGGGCCAAACAAGGCCAACCGGGGATTGAGGCGGGTTCAATGTCAAAGGCGGAGTTTCTACGAACTTCCCAGGTTGTGTATTCAGCGCACAATGGTACAGGTTCGGGAAAAATGTTTTAAAAAATGCGGGCACAGTACAAATCTGTTAAAATGCCCAATGGACAAAGCGGTGCCCAAAGAAATTACTTTCCATGGTTCAGTGAACTTTCATAAACGGTGTGCTGGGACATTGTCCCTCTGTTAGTGGAGCGACCACTCGGGACACCATGGCAGTTATAGTCGGTGAGTTGTCAATGCTAACTTATCTTGCTGTTTACATTTGATATAAACTCGATATTCTAGATAACAAAATAGTTATACTTCAGCTTGAGCTTCCCTCTTGCTTGTGAAATGGGTGGGATGTGTGATGTTGGAACCACAGTGGCGTATTAAGGGCGTTTTTTTGGGCAACGCTGCAGAGTTATTGGCCCGATGGTGGGAACACAGATCAATTTTGGTCTGGCAGCTCGAGGTCCGAGGCTGTTGGCCCCGGCTGGCCAGTTGATAGCATTGGCTTGCACTGGCCCGATAGTGGAAAAGCGGCTATTGAGAAATTTACATGTAAATAAGATCAGATAGCATAAAAAATTAAGAAAATCCCAAAAGAAGGGCATAAATGTATTATTAATTAAGGGAAGAAGAAATTTTATTATTATCATCATCATCATCAAAAAAAAAAAGAAAAAAAGAAAGAAAAGAAAAGAAGTTACACCTTTGCTCTTTCTGGTCAAAAATGACCGGGAAGACCAAAAGTAAGACACATTTATGAATCCCATAAGGAGTTTTGGGACTTTTAGTCTATCTCTGTTATCTTTAAGGCCATCTCTATGCTAGAGCAGTGGTTCCTGTGTCGGGGTGCCACAAAATCTCTGCGCAGTTCACTATTTTATTAGCCACGATGATATTGGCATATTTTTTTGCGTGTTTTATGTCATTCTGCTTCTCAAATATATATTTTTTTTTCCTTTGTTTAAGGATGTTTAGATATTTTTAATGGAAAATAAGACTAGAATTAGCAAGTGTACTGGCTAATTAAAAACACAGGATTATCATTTTGATATGTTCCACCCCAACTTCCTGTTTCATTAGGAAGTACGTCAACAAACGACAGAATGGTGCACTCATCAAGCAATATCATGGGGTCTTTAAATCAGTGTACACATGGGTTCTGTGTAATATTTCTAATCTTGTTATTTTCTATCCTTATATTTATCAGGTTATCTGATGCAAGAGTTCCACAGGTTCTGGATCGAGGAAGATCCATGTGACATCATGGAGTTCAATTGTGTGCGCACCAAGTTCTACAAGCGCATCCTGAAGCAGCTGAAGAACCCTGACATGGCGCTCTGTCCTCACTTCACTGCCTCTGACCTCCACCTGGTCAACCTGTAGCTTCTCATTCACCTCAATTCTCATGACCCCTGATACTTCACTTTTTCATCCTTATGGCCCATCACTCAACAACATCACATTACTGCCAACTGCTCAGTCAGTCTCATGAGTGTCACATTTATACGCCAATGCCTCAGTGAATCTCTGCCTCTGCCATCCAACCAGGAAATAGTTGAAGATCAACAGCACTGTTGAAGACCACGTTGATTGTACATGCGCATGGCAACAGTGCACCACCTTACAAATGAGTCACCTGATTGTGATATTTACAGCTACTGTATGCTTCAGTCTTAAAGGAATAGTTCACCCAAAAATTACAATTATGTACTCACCCTCATGTCATTCCAAACCCTTATGTGATTATTTTATGGAACACAAAAGGTGAATTTTGAAGAATCTTCATGCCGATCTTTTCCATACAAAGTTCATAGTGACCACATCAAGCTCCATAAATAAAAAAAAAATTAAAAAAAATAACCATAAAAGTAGTCCATATGACTCAGGAGCTATATTCCAAATCATTTGATAGCTTTATGTAAGGAACAGAGGTAATATATGTTGTTATTCACTGAAAATCTTAACAAAATGAGGGTACGTTAATATTGATATAATTTTTATTTTCTGGTGAACTGTTCCTTTAATTATGCACCATTCACCTGCATCTGAATGTGAAGAGCAGAGAAATGTCTCCCAATAGGACAAGGCTACCTATCCACCAGTATGTAGAGCTGTTGTTACAAATTAGGTAAGACATTAAGCCTATAAGCACAAGAGAGCTTCTGTGAAACACATCCACTGCAGTAGACTGCACTGATACCAGGCACACTTAGAAACAGTTTGCCCTTGTTTGTATACAGTATCATATTCTTTGTGATCTGTTGCAGATCTCTTTTAGCAACACAGCTTATATAAAGGAACTGTGTATTTGTCTTTCTTTTCGAAAGTCTGTAACCATCATCCTCATAATGTAACATTTACCCATTCTTCTATTAAATATCACATAATGCACTGATTAATACTTGTTGCCAAGAAACAGAGCTTAAAAACAAATATTTACTTGCCAAATGGTAAGATAATGTGTGTTTTGTGAATGTTATCATACAGAGCACATGACTTTAAAACATGTTTAAGACATGTTTATAAAAAAAAGAAAAAAAAAAGGAATGTTTCATTTTTCTGTTCTAGCACCAAAGCAATAAATGACGTTTAGAACAGTTAGTTGTATTGTTTTATTTTGCACAAGTGGTGCCTCAATTGTTAATTCTGTTATTAACACACTAATTAGCATAATTAATGTACAACTCAAAAGTTTAGTAATTTTTCATCTGTAAAGTCTCAGAATTGTCTCATAGATTTTCCATTTCTGCACTTATATAAATAAACCAGAAGCACTTGCTATACATAATGCCTTAGAGGTGGAATACATCTAAACATTATTAAAGCTCATTATTATGGATGGCTGAATTCTTCATGTAACTGTTCTGCTTTTTTGTGCCCCTCATAAACAAGCTTGCACATAAACAGCTTTCAAATTATCAGGCTCTTATGCAAATGAAACTATTGCTCTGGGGTACTTTAAAAAAAAAAAAAAGGCATTTGTTGGATATTTTACTTTTGTATTATGTGAGGAATAAAAAAATAAGTAGTTTACATCAAATATATATATTTATTTATTTATTTATTTTTTAATGAAACTGATGAATTGTTGCTCAGAATGACAAACTGATGAATCAGAACCCATAGGCAAGGCACGTTTTTTTTTTTTTTTTTATAGGCTACTGTTATTCTAAGCTTATTCTAATCAAATGGCATGATTCATGAGCCGAAACATGCTGCTGTTTTCTTACATTGGCGTCCATGTTTGACCTGTAGTCCCAATATGTACCACACGGGGGCAGTATTGTTTAAGATATTTTCACAGTATTCTCGCTTTATGGAAACTTGGTCAGCCTCATAGTCTTTATTCTACACTGTTTGTTGTCCAACAAACACTTCTTTGCAATGTTTTAGAAAAATAATGAAAATACGACCAAAAAAATGAAGAAATTACGAAAAAAATAGTAATAAGAAAATGTATGGATGAAATATGATTCTGCAAAATAAAACCTAAAAGCAACCGTTAGATGGTTTTCAATCCAAAAACCTTCCTACAACGTTCTGGATAGGTTAATGGTTTAGCAAAATATAAGAACGTTCCTAGAGTGTAAGGAGTTGGTTCCCAGGAAAATAACCAAATGGGAGCCATACACTTACGTTAGGAAAATGTTTAAGAACGCTTGGAGAAAAACATCACCAATGCTGAGATACAGCATACGTGATCTTGTGCTTCAAATAAGGAAATCTAAATAACAAGTATCAATGTTTGTAACATTTTATTATTTCTAATATACTCACTATCCACACTTTCACTATGAAAATGAAACTGACATTTTAAAACAATATGCCACTGAATGTTTAATACAGACTTATTATCCAAACGTTGAGCTGTTAAGACTATAATGCCTGCTGATGACATTACACAGGAAGGTGTTGAGTCCTGCCATAAACACAGGTTATAGATCAGATCTGCCCACTCATATCAGTCAAGTAATGCGACATGACAGCCAATTTGACATCAGACACACTCTGTCACATGCAAGTTCCTGTTTCCCCAACACGTGCCTTATTGTGGAGTGGGCCAGTGACAGCGTTTAGCATAATGTCCAAACATCTCCTGACAGGGTTGTCGAGAGGCATTAAGAGCCCTTTTAGCATGATAACAACATATAAATAGCTGAAAGCGTGACGGGACATATCCATCAACCAAACATATCCTACACAAATTAATTAAGAGATTTTATAAAAGAAGGATTTCACGTACATCTTACTTTCTGATGCTCATTTTACAATGGAGTATTACTTCAAGAGTATGTTTGCACCTGGATCTTTCAATGAAAGCTGTTGGGGTGGTGCCAGACACTGGATGTGTGCAAAATGACTTATTGCCATACTAGTCCATCTAAGTATGCAGTATACAGTTTATGCAATAGGCAGTAGGCTACATCTATTCTGAACATAGCAACCATCTGAATCAAAATATTAAGAGTAGTATGTTAGTGTACTTTCTGAAAATAGCCAAGATGTCTACAGAATAATATATTATTGTTATAATAATATGTTATTATTACCATAGGCTACCACTCCTACTAGATATACAATGCAGTATGGAGTATATCATGTTTATGTTTACTCTAGAATGCAGTTAACAGTACATGAATATTCTATTCCAAACACAGCAACCATCTGAATCCAGAATTGACAAACTGTGTACAGATTACATAATACATTCTGCAGAAATAGTAAGCATAGTATGTCGGTATGCTATTCCGAACATAGCCCAAATGTGTACAAAATGACATACTACAGTACCATACTACTCCTACTAGATATTGTTTATGTTTAGTATGTAGTAGGCAGTATTTTAGCATTCTATTCTGAACATAGTGACCATCTGAATCCAAAATTCACATAGCCTACTATGCACAGTATACATACTACATACTTCAAAAATAGTAAGAGTAGTATGTCAGTATGTTGTTTAGCACATAGCCTAAATGTGTACAGAATGACATACTACCATACTCCTGTACTAAAGACATGTCTTTTCCATGAGCACTTGACCATGCAATTCCCCCCCAAAGTATATTCTTGTTGCACTCTAATCTGTCTTGGATACTACTATTCTGATGCAAACGAAACTTTGTGATACAGCACTTTTCGTACTGCTGTCTCCTTAAGATGAATCACTTATGATGTATATTATTCCTCTTTTGTAAATCGCTTATGATAAAAGCATTTGCCAAATGAATAAATGTAAATGTATGTATGCACTGCAGTCTGCAATATTTACTGTTTTTGTATAGTATGCAAAAGGCAGTACATTAGCATTCTATTATGAACAGTGACCATCTGAATCCAAAATTCACACACTTTGCACAGTATACATACAACATAATGCAGAAATTGTAAGTTTAGCATGTCTGTGTGCTATTTTGAACGTAGCCCGTATGTGTACAGAATGACATACTACCATACTACTCCAAGGTATGAACAGCAGTATGTAGTACAGGACTATAATGCTTATGTTTAGTATGCATTAGGCAGTATGTTGGTGTTCCATTCTGAAATAGTAAGAGAAATAGTCAGTACAGGCATAGTAATTTTAAGTCAAAATATAATGATAGAATTAACCTGATTAAATGGCATTACACCAATGAAAGTCATTTTTATGGGGCAGATCAGTTAGAAATAGATCCTTAAGGTAGCAACTGCAGATTTTCATTTTTTAAAGTGTAGTGACCTTCTTATTTCATTCATAATAAAGGTACACGTGTACCATCGGTGTAAATGTTATTGCAGCATGTCATAATGGAAGGTTTTGCAGCATGTAATAATACAGGCCAGTTTGGATTTATAAACGCTTCATATTTAGGTGAGTTTCCTCACAGCTTCTCAGTCTCTGTGACCTTGGTGATTTGATAATGGTAGCTGGTGGTTGGTATATCATCATTATGTACACCTGCTGAGATGGCCAGCTGAATTTGTCCTACGCTCAGTATCAGAGCATAAACATAAAACATGTCTAATAAATTGGCCGTGTTGCTACTGTGAATTTTATTTTTTTATTTATTTGTCAAATAATCTAAAAATGTCCTTTATGGCGTAATACCTATTCTTTTGTTTTACTCAAGTCAAAAAATATCATTTAATTTGACTGAATCAACCTAAATACATTAGGCTACACCAATTTTTAAGGGTTAGATCAAGAACCTACATTAACAATTGAAGGTTACTAGTTTTTACAGTGAGGAAAAGACAAAAAAAAATGGAGGCTGTGCCTGATTAAAGCAAACAAATGGATCAATGACAATACATATCTGCATCTGTGACATAATCTGAGGAGTACAACCAAAGATGATAAATAGGCATGAAATGTTGTGAGCTGAACACACTGTGCTAGATAACATGTAAACTGATGAGCGTCTTTAAGAGCTGCACATTTTAAGATTGTCATGATGACATACTCCTGAAGGTCATTAGCATTGCCATGTGTTCTAACATATGTACTAACATCTGCTAGAGGAGGGTATTTTGGTTTTCAGCACCAACCGCTGTTTTTATGCAATATTTAGTTGGATTCCCATCATGCATTGCTTTGCCCTTTCTGCAAGGATTCTTGCAAGGTAAGAATTTTCATACAATTTCCAGTAATGGTCTTTGCTTTGTGGTCTGTTTTCTGTGACCCCCTACAGCATGGTCACTTCTACCATATGATCTGAAAAGACAATTTAACCTCAGGCAGTTGCATGACTTCTAAGTCTAATGAATACTCTGCAGTTCTCAAAAAAAAGAAAAAAGAAAATAAATAAATAAATGATTAGAAGGACATTTTAAGTATAATGTAATTGAGCTGCAATGTAATTGAGTATATATTTTTGTCATTCACAGGCACAATCACATGCATTGTGTTTGTAATGAATACTCTCTGCATGGATACTGATGCAGACTACCTATAATAGCCCCTTATCCTCTCTATAAGGCACAATTACTGTTATTAAGTACTTTGGACTAAAAAGGTTTTTACTCCCTGTCAAGATGTGCCTGTGTCTTGCTGGCTTTTATTCCCTTGTCCCTGGTGACATGTAACAGAGAGAACACGATGAAATCACAAAGTTTCAGTTCTGTTCACCAGGAACTCTGGCATTTCTGAACTGGCTCTTTTATGGAGTCTAGCCACTGCTTTGAGATATTTAATTCTACTGATTTGGAGTTTGGGGCATATTACATTAATTTCAAATGACATTTTAAAGGTGAAGTGTGAAACTTTTAAGTCTGTAACAGCACCCAATGTTCTTACAAAAATAAAGTTTTTTTTTTTTTCTTTTTAAAAACAGGTTTCCCAACCACTCCCCTCATCTGCAAAAAGATAACTACACCCCAAAATGACACCATTGGTCATTGGGCTGGTTGGAATGCTAGAAACAGTGTTCGGTAGATTACTTTAAAAATGTAATCTGGTACTGATTATGAATTAAACAATTAAATTGTAGTCAGGAAAATAATATTTTAGATATATTTTAGGTAATTGGATTACTTTTGGATTACTTATTGAATGTTTTGATGAAAATCTGCATTAAAGGAATATTTCTGGTTCAGAACAATTTAAGCTCAGTCAACAGCATTTGTGGCAATAATGTTGATTACCACAAAAAATGTTTTGACTTGCCCTGCCATTTCTTAAAGAAAAAGCAAACATTTAGGTTACAATGAGGCACTTACAATGGAAGTGAATGGGGCCAAATTTTGGAGGGTTTAAAGGAAGAAATGTGGTTTATAATTTAAAAAAAGCACTTACATGAATTCTTCTGTTAAAACTCATGTATTATTTGAGCTGTAAAGTTGTTTAAATCATTGTTTTAGGGTTTAAGGGTTTACAGTGTTATGCCGTCATGGCAACGAAGTTTTAAGATTGCATATAACTTTACACTGAAAAGGTTCTTAAGCGATTTTATCACACTAAAATCATGTTAACGCTCACATTGTTTATGTCTTGTGGCTATAATTTTGAAGCAGTGAATAACTTAATGTTTACGGATTGGCCCAATTCACTTCCTGTCACGTATTCCCTGTTTTGTGTCTTGGCTTTTATGTTGAAATTCTTGTTTAGGTCCCCGTTCCTGTTTCCTGTTACTTTTGTAGCCCTTTGTAGTTTTCTTTCATGATTGGTTTTCCCCTTATTGTTTTCCCCAGGTGTTCCTCGTTACCTTGTTTGCCCTTGTGTATTTAAGCCCTTGTTTCCCCTGGTTTCTTTGTCAGTCTTCACATGTGTTGTCATGTTCTGTGCCTGGTTCCTTGTGTTTTGTTTCCCTTTATTCTGAGTAACCTTGTTTATCTTTTTGTTTCATTAAAAGCTGCGTTTAGATCCTCGTCACACTTCCATTGAAAGTACCACACTGGAACCCAGATGTATTATTTGACTTTTTTTTATTTTTTTTTTTAAAGGATGGACAAGATGAAATTAAGCTTTAAGGTATTTAACATTATGCCACAAATGCTCTCAACTGAGCTAAAAGGTGTAGTTCAGTCAAAAAATAAAATTATCTCATTTGCTCCTCTTGCCATCCCAGATGTATGACTTTCTTCTGCTGTATACAAACAAGGATTTTTAGAAGAATATCTCAGCTCTGTAGGTCCATACAATGCAAGTGAATAGGTTCCAAATTTTTGAAGGTCCAAAAAGCATATAAAGGCAGCTTAAAATAATCCATAAGTCTCCAGTGTTAAAATCCATATCTTCAGAAAATGAGAGGTGTGGATGAGAAACAGATCAATATTTAAGTCCTTTTTTTACGATCACTTCCATTTCAATTTCACTTCTTTTGTTTTTGGCAATTCACATTCTTCGTGCATATTGCCACCTTCTGGGCAGGGAGGAGAATTTATAGTAAAAAAAATAACACACACATATATCGCTTCTGAAGACATGGATTTAACCACTGAAGTCTTATGGATTACTTTTACACTGCCTTTATGTGCTTTTTGGAGCTTCAAAATGTTGGTACCCATTCACTTGCATTGTATGGACCTACATAGCTGAGATATTCTTCTAAAAATCTTCATTTGTGTTCAGCAGAAGAAAGTCACACATCTGGGATGGCATGAGGGTGAGTAAATGATGACAGAATTTTTATTTTTGTGTGAACTCTTCCTTTAACTTGTATTGAACCTGGAATATTCCTTTAAATATATATTCCTTTGTTAGTCAAGACTGATAGAAAATGCAATCGTATGTAATCCATAAAAATGACTTAAAAATATTACAAGTACTTGATTTTTGTTATATGATTGGATAATCCTACCCAACACTGGCTAAATCAAAGCAATGTTTTGAATGTGCCACAGAAGCAGTGTTTACCGTTTTTGTGGAAGTCAACTTATTTACAGTTGTCAGTGCACATTAAGATAGTATTTTAACATTGAAAAAAAAAAAAAAAGAAAAACAAATACATCATTAACTAATACAAATAAAAGACACAGAGACCCAATTTCATGTCCATTAATATTTTACTAAAAAATGATCAAAATAAATATTTACAATTTCAACATTTTAACCAGTTTAGGACACCACTTTTCATCACAGCTTTAGAGACCGGGGGGAATAATACTGTTCTCCACACAGACTGATCTTCAGTGTGTCAGGGCCATTGTGTATCTCCAAAAATGTTCATTCAGAGAGAATGAGAGTGAAAGGAGAAGAGGAAATACAAAGAGAGACAGACAGATTGTGTGCTTTAGTGAAAGTGCAAATGTATTCATCAAGACAAAGGGGCAGCGGTAATTAGAACAGGAAGGACCATAAACTGCACTTTATCAGGTAAAATGCAAGTTTAACAGAATTGGGCAGTAAACAGATACAGATTGATCAGCATTCCACTATGGTGTCCTGAAGCTTCAAGATTGTCCATTTATTATCCTTACGTCCAGTTGTCCAGCAAAGGCCCATGTGAACAGGTTCAGCCCCATTGCTACAGTTTCTGGAGAACATGCTGAAGGCCTAAATGAGGTTACACAGTGTTTTTCAGAAAAAAGGCCAAAGCTGAGCTCTAACCATGGCTCTCACAATACAAACAGTTTCTTCAAAGGTGTTCAGTGTTTTCACCATTTTTGTTTTGTAATTTCATTTGCACAATTAGACTAAAGAAAAGGTTGCGATTTAACTGGACAGCTCTTCCCGTCCAATTTATTTTATTTTATTTTATTTTATTTTATTTTATTTTATGTCTTAATTTATTTAACAAAGACATTTGCTCTAAAATTAATGGACAAACATTTAAATACTCTTCAATATTTTCTCAATACCTTCCAATAATTAATCACATAAATGAAAAATAAAATCTGTTTCTCTGGAAATAAAACAGTCTATAGGGTACCATGGTCTACAACTGCACAGTGATTATGCAGGGCATGGCTTGGGAAAGAGCATTGGCTGAGATGCACTGAGGGTGTGTGCCACATTCCCGAGAATCATGGGCGCATAGTCCACTGGCACTGATAACATGCCCATGTTAATAAATTCACAGAAGTTCATTTACATCTACATATATCAAATCATCTTTTTCAATTTCTACCCATTATTGCGATTAATCCTTTTCTAAAGATGGTTTAAAAAAAGAATTACACTCTGTCCACTACAGAATTGGCTATTTACAACTTCTTTAAAAAGCAAGCGAGTTGTACAGTCTTCTATTTACAAAACCATGTAAATAATTTATTTAGGTATGATTTTATAGAATATATATTAACTCTTCTTCACAGTTTAATTCATAAGTATTCATTCATACCATATCTGTTATTGTCCATGTTAATAATACCCTCCAAGGCAAATGTATGCCCATTTTAGTGATGGATGTTGAGTTACTTGTATCTGGACCAGTGTTTCAGTTTGGCAAGGGTTATGGCAAAGTGTTAGAACAAGTAAATTTGCCAGCAGATCATGTTGCCAAACAACTAACAAGTTTCAGTCCATATTTCAATTGGTTGTGATCCCTTCCTTCCCGTTCATCTGCTTCAACGACAAAGGAAGCAGTTCTGAGCATTTTCTTTGAATGTAAATTACAAAATCACAGAAGTTTCACAGTCTGTGCTATAACCATCCTCCATATATCTTGTGGTGGCACCCCAGGGAGTCCAGTGTGTGGAGCCGCCAGGGGCCCTCAGTTCCTGTCTGTCTTTGAAATCTCAGATTTTTTAGTTCTTTTTCAGAACGATTGCTCAGCTTGTTGGCGTCATTGCTGTAGGGTTGGTTTTCTGATGTCTTGTTTGCGGTTTCTGTGAAGTTTAAGGCACTTGAACGCTTTTGGTTTTCATGGTAAATCAGATGACACCAGAGCCAGTCCAGAGCTCTGTCGCAAGGAGGGGCCAGAGTGGACAGCCTTTGGGCAGTCGGGAGTCAGGACACGGCCGTTCTCACCCACGCTCCCTGTAATAGATAGGCGTGCCTTGTTCCGCATGGCTTCGGTGAAGGTGAGCTGTATTCAGAATGAGGCACACCATGTGAAGAGGAGACAGAGAAAAAGAAAAGCAAGTAGAGATAGAATAGGATAAAAGAAAGAGAAAAAAGAGTCAGCTGCACAGATTTAAAAGGAGAGAGAATCATCATAATAAGATCAACATTATTTGAATGAATGCACAGTATCAACAAGCACATATACAAAATACCAGATTATGACACAGTTCAGTGATGAAGCATTTCAAATGCATCTGGCATAGTAGATGGATGGCCCATACTGTAAATTCATAACTAGGGAGTTTTTAAGACTTTGAATTAGAGGTCTGCATGGGCCTAAAGTAATACGCTGCATTTTATTTAAGCATTGTAGGTAACATTCGTAAGAGTATAATAACAGTAAACATACACAGTTTTAACAAGGCACGGCATCCCCTCAGCACGCCAGATCGAAAGGCTTATCGTTTATCAAGCACTAAAACTTTGCTGGGTGAAAAACAATCTGGAATCATGTGTAACAGTCATGTGAATTCCTAAAAAAAGTATAGCCACAAGACGTAAACATTACACATGTTCAAAGGACAGTTCACCCAAAAATGAAAATTCTCTTATCATTTACTTACACTAATGCCATCCCTAATGTCTATGACATCCCTCCTTCTGCTGAACAAAAAAATAAGAAATAAGATATTTAGAAGAATATCTCAACTCAACAAAAGGGCATAAAGGTAGCATAAAAGTAATCCATACAACTCCAGTGGTTAAACCCATATCTTCAGAAGCGATATGATAAGGGTGAGTGAGAAACAGAACAATATTTAAGTCCTTTTTTCCTATCAATCTTCACTTTCATTTTCACATTCTACTTTTGTTTTTGGCGATTCACATTCATAGTACATATCGCCACCTACTGGGCAGAGAGGAGAATTTATATTAAAAAGGACTTAAATATTTATCTGTTTCTTATCCACACTTATTATATTGCTTATGAAGATAAGCAATATCTTCACTGGTGTCTTATGGATTACTTTTATGCTGCCTTTATGTGGATTTTGGAGCTTCAAAATTTTGGTACCCATTCATTTGCATTGTGAGGATGTACAGAACTGAAATATTCTTCTAAAAATCTCAGTTTGAGTTCAGCAGAAGAAAGAAGGTCATACACATCTGGGATGGCATGAGGGTGAGTAAATGATGAGAATTTTTATTTTGGGGTGAACTATCCCTTTTACACAATTTTAGTGTGCTAAAATTGCTTACTAACCTTATCAGTGTAAAATATCCACAATTACATCATCTTTGCCATAACAATGAAACCCTGCAATAACGGTATTGGATATAACTTTACACAGATAAGGTTAGAAAGCGATTTTATCACACTAAAATCATGTTAACATTTATAACGTTTATGTCTTGTGGCTATACTTTTGAAACAATGCAAATGTTAGCATTTATGTTAAATTGTGTGTCTTGCTGTAAATGCTTTTTTTTTTCATTTATTTGTTTTTATATATTTGTGGGATTATTTTATGTGGTTATCAACATTGTCACAAATGCTGTTAGTTGAGTTTAACTTGTATTGAAACCTGAATATTCTTTTAACTTGACATGGTGTCTAAAAAATACGGTAGTCATTCGCAAGATGATGGAAAAACAGCGAAATGCAGCACAACAGTCAAAGACATCAGTCCAACGCATGTTTACAAAGAAAAACTGTTTAAAAATAACACAGATGCACACAGACGTGAACAGCTGCTTACTCAAATTGACCCGAACACGGCCCAAAACCTGACGGTTTGTTGGGTCCCGTCGGGCTCAGGTCGAGTAGCAGACCTCTACTTTGCATATAGTGAAAGTACTTCAAAAGTCTCACTTTATCAGAATAAACTTTATCTATTCTTTTTCATTCCTGTATTATTTGTTTAGTTTTAAAAGTATACTGCTGAGTGGAAATCACTTGTATGAGAGGTCACTACACACAGACATTTGATTACAAACATGTGCAATCCAGGTGCCTCAGTTTTCAGCATGCACAAATACGTGAATGCAAGTCTCCCCTTGGAGTACACGGAGAGGAGACAGAACAAGGACGTCACAAACACAAGAAGCTTTACCACGGACTCACACGGTCAACACGGCAAGCTACTGCACCGAATACAGAGGAGCTCCACTTACTACTCCCGGCCACCTACGTACATCTGACCTCCTACATCTCTACTCCTTCAGTGGCGTAGACGTTGTAACCCTCTCTATATGTGGCTAAACTCTGAGTGCTGTGGGTGGGACTGGGCCCTGGCGAGGGGCGGGGGCTGGGGAGGGGTACGGGACTGGGGAGAGGAGAGGAAGAGGGGCGACGTTCAGACTGTTCCACCTTCATTCTCTTGGCCTCGTTTCGGGACTTGTAGCAGAACTCGATGAGAGCTACCAGCATGGCCAGGCCCAGGCCACCGACCAGGATGTAGAAGACCCCAGCCACATTACTGAGACTGAGGGCCTGTGAGCTCTTGTCCTGAATCCAAGAGGAGGAAAAGGGACAGAAAGACAGAAAGTTAATGGGGTGAGAGTGGAGATAGGACACATTTAACACTAACCCACACGCACACATGCATTCACTCGGACAAAGCACTTGCTATAGTCTAGTAATCTATGCACTACAAGCATTCAACCACAAACACACACAAATGTACAAATTTAGATGCAGTAAATAAATGCAAATCTTCAAAATCAACCTTTGCTTTCAGGCTAATCTGAAAATGTCATCTCGCTGACCTTTGGATCACTTCTGAGACGATTTCCCTCACTTTGCTTTGCTAGACAGGCATCGATGCTTTAAAAGCAATTTAAGGGGTGACAATTTGTATGTAATTACAGGAGATGCAATTTTTTCTTAACTCTCCAGTGGATTGCTAGCTCCTGTTATCATGTAATTACACACTGTAAGTTCTCTTAAAAAGATCAGACATGGGATTGAACTTCTCACTACGTTTTAGCTTATCTCCATGTGTGAGGCTTCTCTCGCTCTCTGAGGGAGTCACAAAAGTCAGGCTGCTTGGTTTGTCATGCAAAAAATCAATGGTACACTCAGCTAAGTAAGCTTGGAATACGTTCAAAGCCAAGTCACTTCCATTCCTATCAGGTTATAGGTATAAAGGTGTTCGACTACTAATAAAAACAGAAATCTAATGAGACATTGAAGATTTAGTGAAGAAATGCAGGGCATGCTGAAACTCTCCAAAGAAGCTTAGAGCATATTATTGGTGAGAAATTGACAAATCTGCAGTCTCCTACTCCCTACAGATGAGCATGTGCTAGATATCCTGGTTTTGATTTATTTCTGTCTTTACTGACACAGCCTGCCATCATGTCTGCATGAGCATTAGACAACAGTGATGGTCCCAGACTTGGACTGACCTTACTTCCCGAGTCCTTGTGTCCACACTCGCCCTTATCGTACCACCATTTGTTTTTCAGCTTGTCTAAGATGCCTGATTCACTCAGTTTCAAAACGGCAAGGTTTACGGGGGTTCTTCAACCGCGCAGAGGAATGTAACACAAATAACATAAATAACATCATAGGACATGTTATTTTATGTTATTCACTCATAACAGCTGACACAGCAGTTGTAAAGTGACAGAGCAAAAGGTCCCATCGTAATACATGTCTCTGTGCTTCATTTAAGAGAAGAATAGGGGCCTGGCACTGGAGCCACAGACATATGAATGGGATCTCGCTCCATCGCTTTAGGTAATGGGCGCATACTGCCACGGCCTGTTTCTCTACCAACACTGGAAGCAATTACTGTTAAACCACAATTATTGGCATATAACATGGGCATCAACCTTTCTGTATCCCTCTATAGGGTTTCCACACTAATTGATCAAACTAAACTAGTTGACTTAAATGACTTTTCCGTGTTTATCATTTATAAGAGCAATTTCTGGCTGATTAAATATTTTAGAGCTGAGCATGACAGAAATCATGACATAAATTCATGACAGAACTATCATAGAAAAAATACTTGACAGTAAACATGATGAATGAAAGAAGATCAAAGAAGGACTTTGCACCCAGTATTCACAGCAAATATTTGTGCTCTGAAAGTAATTGCATTCCTCTTTCTCTTCCAACTAAATAGTCAGACTGAAGGTCAAATATTTGGTGAAGGCCCGGCAGATGCTTCCGTTACAGAGGAAACTGTTTACCCACGTTGGTTGACATAGTGGCTAACCTTCTCACCACCTCCTCCGCTGCCACATTCTCCTTTGTCGTACCACCACTTGTTTTTCAATTTGTCCAACAGGCCTTGTTCATTCAGTTTTAAAACAGCCAGGTTAACTGCACTTCTTGAAATGATAAAACATAGTTTGTCAGTAGCAGCAGTGTGTCATATAGTTGAGCAGAATCCAATCAGGGTAACTGAAGAAAGAAAGGGCTGGAAAGCTCTATAGATTAGTCGTGCCCCGTTCCCACCTCTCTTTCCCTTATGAAACACTAAAAAACACTGAACCACGGAGGACAAAACTCTCTTCTCTTGTTTTCATGTTAATTCACACCAGCCGTATTTGTCTCTAGCCATTCTACACACCTCCAGATAGAGGAATGGAAAAATCAATATCTCCCCTCGCTTTTAACCCCCCACCACCCGCCTTACTTTATTTCCCGTCCCTCACTCTACCGCTTTACTATGTACTCAATATTGCTGTGAGATGCACAGAGGGACCTCACAATATTGAATGGCTGTTACTTTCCCTATATGCTGCTTACAGACTGTTTAAATGAGCACTGAGGATTTAAGTCTCTGAAAGTGCTGATTGAGTTTGATTTTATTTCCCAGACCCCTGCATTCCCACCCTCGGCTCTGCATAAGGGAGTTTGCAATGCAGTTCTGCTCCCAAACATCAGGCAGCACATTTCCCTGCAAATTTTGCAATGTGTATAGTTGGGTAATATTCTATAAGTAAATGCATAGTCTATAAATTCATGTAATTTTATATATACACACAAAAATAAATAAAAAAACATAAGTAAAAATAAAAAATCATAGAATAACTATACAGTGGGATCCAAAAATGAGGCAATCAGTGAAAATGCTTCAATTTTGCAATTTAATACAAATTTTTTCATAACAAATGTTGTTATCAGAATAAAAATTGGAGTGCAACGTTAGGTTAAAATTTTTATGTATAATTAAAAAATTAAAATATTTTGCTTTAATTCATGATTTGAGAATGTCCAAAAAGCATGTTATATGCTTTTTACAAGGTAGTTAACGTGACCAATGTAACAAATGTGCTTACATTTGATTAGTGACCTAGACATAGTGCAGATCTTAAACATTTCTTTAAAGCAAAGCAAAGCAAAACAAAACAAAAAGTAAAACAAAAAGCAAAAAGCAAATCAAAAAGCAAAACAAAAAGCAAAGTAAAGCAAAGCAAAGCAAAATTAAACAAAAGGAAAGCAAAGCTAAATTAAACAAAGCAAAAAGCAAAGCAAAGCAACACAAAACAAAAAGCAAAACAAAAGACAAGACAAAACAGATTTTTTTTTTTTTTTGCAGTCTCAGACTTTTGGACCCCACTGTGTAAGTCTTACATGTCAATATGATCTGGTATATTTGAGGGTAAAATGTATTTCAATGATTCAAGATAGGTTTATCCTGAATGCAGTTTATCCTGAATGCAACACTGATAAACATAGCCCACAGGAACAAAGAACGGAACAGGGAAAGAATGTAGTGAGACACATCTACACTGAGGAGGGGAAGAGAAAGAAAAGCATTAAAGGACACTGTGCTGTACATCTGAAGCCGTGCAAATCTCCTGCACTGGTCTGACATCAAGCTGCTACGCCATTGGATGCTCTTCCCCTCAGGATCAGGAGGAGCGTCAGATAGACTGATGATAACTCTGCAACAAAATGGCTGATCCTGGGAGCGACCATCATCTCTAAGTGACTCTTCTCTGAATAAAGCAGTGTTCCTTAATCCTGGTCCTGGGGACCCACAGCACTGCAAATTTGGATTTCTTCCTTATCTAATACACCTGATTCAAAACATCAACTCGGTAGTAGAAGCTCAGTGAACTGAACTGGGTGCATCTTATAAGGGACACCAAAATACCCAGTGCTATGGGTCCCCAAGACCAGGATTGAGAAACACTGTTATTAAGTATTGGAAAATGCTTTCGTTTAAATTATGCAAGGTTAAATATTTTTAAAGACCCCATGAAACAGATTCCAGCATGGTTTTCTCTCCTGTGTTGAGACATTTCCCTTTGAAACATGATGTTTGGGCAGAACATCCAGTATCAAAAGCATCATCTGTTTTTAATTAATAAATTTTTTATAGCCAGTTGGCTTCAGTTATGCTACAGCAATGAGCCATGATTTGCTACTTGCTAGTTGCTGGCATATGGTATTAGAGGGTGGGGATATTTTCATTCTAGAGAGCAATTGACTGGAAAAAAATCTATAGTGGAAGATGAGTTATCAATATTTCTGTCCATTTTCCTGAAAGAGAAAGACTATAATTTTTAAATGTGTATAGCTGCTAACTGCTAAAGGTTACTTTTGCTAACTTTTTAGAGTACACTAGTATATACTGTAGATGGCTTTAAAGCTAAAAGATACGGGGCCCTATTTTAAGAGTGCTAGCACTAAGCGCAGCGCTATGCTTTAAATCATAAGTGCAAAGTCAATGGGCATGGCCATGAAGTTTTGGGATTTTCGTGCAAGCATGCCCTAAGTCTAGGCGAAAGTGGGTTTGGCATAAATAAGTGTGCAAAGTACTAATGGGCTGGGTCAAGTGCAATTTCATTCTGAGGTTCATCTCCAGTTACGTGCTATTCCATTCCCTGTCAAGCACCAGCAATTTAAACAAAGACAGCAAATTCATAAGAAGTTGGTAGTGTAAATGGACTGTATGCAATGAATTATAAGAATAGAAATCTGGAATATGTTTTTTTTTGTTTTGTTTTTTGTGTGCATTAATTGCTGTCCTGTTGAATGTCAGGCATATTTCTATGACAGTGACAGGCTCCTTTTATATGCGTGAAAAATGTGGTTCTCATTAGAATTTGGATTTACACTCTGTTAAATTATAGAGAACGTAAGTATTATAAATAATTTTTATCTACTGACACACAAATCATGGCTAGTAGCCTATTAACAGTGACTGTAACGGTCGATTTTGATTTTGACACATTTTTTTTTAACCAAAAATATTTCTAAATTCAAATTACACTTCAAATGAAATGAAAATATAATCAGAATAATGAAGTGATCAAAAAAATCATACCAAATCCAAACATTTTGCTCTCCCCAACTTCTTCGACCAGCGCCTTTTGCAGTGACTTAAAAATTACTCTAAGACAACATGTGAAAAAAAATACCATTACAAATTATTGTATCATATATACAATTGTAAATATAAACATAATATTAATAATTTAAAAATAAACCATGACTTAAAGATCTCATAAATATTTGTTTCATAAACCGGCTACAAAAGTGATCGTCATGGACATAATTTGACGTTCCACTATATTTTCAGAGTTATGACATGGACTTTATTACCACCTGCTGGTGGAATCTCCAAACTGCAAATGCAGGAACTGAGTTTAGACTTTGCACTGCAAACAGGCCTGCTTTTGAAACGTCTTAGCACAATGACCTATTTCTCAGGAAAATAGAAAATTGCGCTTCGCGGCACTTAATTTACATAAAATACACCCTCAGTTTGCGCACATACACCCACAGATAGTGCAAACACTCCCACTCACGGCCACTTGCACTTTGCACTGGCACGAAAATTGGGCTTGGAATCAGCGCTCTCATGAAAATTGGTAAGATGTTGTGCATGGTTATAGAACGTAGAACACTCATGAAAATAGAGCCCATGGACTAAAAGCCACAAAACTCAAATTTTGATTTCATGTGGTCTTTAATGGGCCTTCTTCCTACCCAGTCTATGTGGGAAAGAGAGTTAGGTAGAGTCAGACCAGGCAGAATTTTCACAGGCTTGTCTGATCATTTACATTCATGACCATCACCTAAACATCCAAACATTACATTTCAAATCTTTAGTAGCATCGACATGCATGCATCAATTTGCAATTACCTGCTTGGGGCTATATTACAAAAAAAAAAAAAAAAAAAAAAAAAACAGAATGAGAAAAAAACATAGCACTATGTATACAAGACCCTTAACAGCAAACAAGAACACATAAATGTGAGCAAAGCAAAAAGAAAGAAATAGAAGAAACAATAGAAATAGGCACGCCAGGGAAGGTGGAATACCATAACAACACGTGACATATTGTTATACTACTCCACCCACCTTAACTGTGAGCCCTTGGGTGTGGCCACCCCGTAGCCTTTGGAGTCCAGGTTGCCTCCAACTTTCATGGTGTCGCAGGGTTTGCGCTGTTCCGTATACTCATTCATAGTTGACTCCAGTAGGAAGGCGTACTTTCCTTTGGACTTTCTCACCCGTGCCACACCCTCTGCTGTGGTCTTAGTGAATACCGTGGGCTCGGCTGACTTCATGTAGCTCCACATTTTCTCGTAAACAGCTATCTTTGACCTCTGAAAGTTGGGGTAAAGGTGGAGAGAATGCCAGTGAAGTGTGCAAAGGGAGGGCGCAGAAGCTTTGCTAGTAATTGAATTGCAGCGTCATTTAATATTAACAGCATTATTCCTTTGCTTAGTTTATTTAAAGAAATAGTCCACTCCAAAATGAAAATTCTGTCATCATTTATTTAACCTCATGTTGGTCTAAACCTGTATGACTTAAGACTAAAGACTTTTCAAATTACACTTTAAAAAGTAAGGATTTATTTCTTCTTGATCTAACCTTCAAAAATTACTTCTGTTGGTGTAACCTAAGGTAGTCAGGTTGATTTTGTCATGTTTAATAATATTTTTGACTTCAGTGTACAATTAGCGGGGACTGAAGCTTTCAAGCTATTAAAAGGACAAAAAAGCACCATCAAAGTATCACAAAAGTGGTCCATGGAAATTGCATTGAAAAGAGTGACCAGTGTAACGGGAGCCAGCTGGTAGATAGCTGTGCAGTGTGTAAACCTCACTCTCCTGACCTCAAGAGGTGCACTAGCGAATGATGCTAGAGGCTGTAGCCTTTAGCCCTCCTTGTTAGCGCACCCGCCTCCCATGCCGGAGATGCCAGTTTGAGTCCCGTTTGGAGCGGGGTGAGCAGTGCTGGTTACACCAGCACAGTCCTCAGAATTTCTCCTTTTGTGTTCCACAAAATAAAAGGTCATACAGGTTTGGAATGGTATGAAGGTGAGTAAATGATAGCAGAATTTTCATTTTTGGGTAAACTAACCCTTTAATCACTGAATTTTTAGCAATTTCTTTATTTTTTTTATTTTTATGAAATTACCATTTGAAGTCTTCTCATCTTTGAGTCATTCCCTCCTTTCACCACCCCCCCAAACAACAAAACATTATCTCCCCCCTCAACCCATTAGCTTTGCTCACTCACCCTGAAGAACTCTTTGGTGGAGCCTGAGTCTAGTGTACCATACGCTATGTCTGTCTGCTTGGCCAGGTCCTCGGCGCTCTCAATGGGTGACACCATCCTCTCCACAGTGAGGAAGGCAGCCAGGTTGGCCGTGTAGGAGGAGATGATAATGAGGGTGAAAAACCACCACACTCCACCCACGATGCGTCCAGACAGAGACCTGCAGCGACAGTTGAGATAGGAGAGTGGAAAGGAAAATGACCATGCAGGGAGGGTTTGAAGGATTGGTGAATGACACAGCAATGAAAGAAAAGGATAATAACATTGACAAAACAAGGGCAAGTGCAGGAAAAGGGGTATTGAGAAAAGCAGGAGAAAAAAGGAAAGAGATGACCAGAAAAGAAACATCAATTGGAGTTTTAAAACAATTGAAAGTAATTTCATTCCTTTTGCAAATAGAATAGAAGAACAGGGAGCCCTGCAACAGATGGCACGGCCCTTACAGAGCCCCCCCACTGAACATCGAGTCAGGCTGGGATTACATGAAGACACAGAAACAATTGAGACAGCCTAAATAGATGGAAGAACTGTGGCAAATTCTCCAAAAAGCTTGGAACATCCTGTCTGCCAACAACCAAGAAAAACTGTGTCCAGATGTACGAATTGGTGCTGTTTTGAAGGCAAAGGCGGTCACACCAAATATTGATTTACCTTTTTTATGTTTACTGGACTTTGTATGATGTCAGTTGATAAATTAAAACTATTTATGGCATTATTTTTTAAAGACATCCTCACTATACAACATTTTTCACAAGTGCCTAAAAATTTTGCACAGTAATGTATATTCACTCTGATTCCTACATTTAAACCTAAACCATGTATTTGTTGCAGTTCCCCTTCTGTCACTCACTCGACATTGTGTCGATGTAGTGACACTAGGGGTCGCTCTTGGGAGCCCCAAACACCTCTAATCTTTGAGAAAAGGCCAATGAGAATTGGTGAGTGGAATTTGCATGCCACTCCCCTGGACATACGGGTATAAAAGGAGCTGGGTCGCAACCACTCATTCAGATTTTTTCTTCATAGCCGAGTGGTTGTGTGTCAGCGAGCTGAATTCCACTGCCAGTCCATTCATCTCACTAAGAAGCGTATGCTGTTGGATATACGGTGCATTTCAGCGGCTTTCTCTTCTTCTGCACGCTTAGTTCAGACTATGCCCCTGGGCGCTTCGACAGCGCTACTGAGAGAGTATATATTTCTGCAAAGAATATATTTTCCTCTATCAGAGCAACACATTGACGTGAACGTCTTTTTAAAGACACGTCTTTTTAAAGATGCCTTTCCGTCTTTGTGTGATTCCTGGATGCGGTCATTATCTCTCCACCTCTGATGGCCACGGGCGCTGCCTCACGTGTCTTGGCCGCGTTCACACTGAGGTAGTGTTCGTGGATGGTTCGTGTTTTCATTGCGAGAACATGACCATGGCAACGTTGCGGTCGCGGCTTTCCTTCCTCTGAGGGAAAGCCACTCCAGCCGCCCCCGTGCTGTGCCTTCTACCTATGGGTACAAGGCCGGCCCGGCTGGTGCTGGAGGAGATTTAAGGGGCGCGGTCTCGCCGGGTAATTCCCTGCGGACCTCCCGTTCCCCAAAATGCTCATCTGCCCCCGTCGAGTTCCAAGATGAGACCAGCTCACTTCACGGCCAGCCTAACATCTCTCTCGGGGCTTGTGAGCAGGATGAGCCCTCGATCGCTGCGTCGGAGAGCGCACTGGCGATGTCGGATGCTGAGGACTCAACTAGGCTGCCACCTACGTGTCTGCCCGCCCAGTCTGAGGCCGACGCAGAGCTGACCGCCATGCTTGCCCGGGCCACTGCGAGTGTCGGGTTGGACTGGAACCCTCCACCCTCCCCTGAGCCCTCGCGGCTAGATGACTGGTTCCTGGGCTCGGGGTGCCACTCACAGCTGCGCCCCCCCGGTCCCCATCTTCCCAGCCTGTCCGCTCTCACTACCCTCAACGGCAGAGCGGCCCACAGGTATGCGGAGATCCCTCAGGTGGATTAGGCGGTTGTGGTGCATCTCTGCCCGTAAAATGCCGCCACCTGGCAGGATCATCCGGCGCTCCCCTCCAGGGCCTGTAGAACTACGTTGTCTCTGGCAACTAAAGCCTACAGTGCCACTGGACAGGCCGCCTCTGCCCTGCATGCCATGGCCCTCCTGCAAGTACACCAGGCCAAGGCACTGAAAGAGCTGCACGTGGGTAGTCCTGATCCCGATGTGATGCAGGAGCTGCGCTCAGTGACCGACCTTGCCCTCCAGGCGACAAAGGTCATGGCGCGAGCACTCAGGCAGGCGATGTCCACCTTGGTGGTCCAGGAGCGCCACCTGTGGCTGAATCTGGTCGAGATGAGGAACGCTGACAAGGCTTGCTTTCTCAACGCTCCCATCTCCCAGATCGGCCTATTCAGCGACATCGTTGAGGACTTTTCCCAGCAGTTCTCGCGGTGAAGCAGACAGAGGCGATACAGCACATCTTGCCCCGGCACGGCTCAAGATCCCATACCCGTCTGCTCGCCGAGGGCGTCCCCCTGCAGCGGTGAAAGCCCAGGCAGCTCTGCCACAGCCCGAGCCCAGTTCTCGTCCCCAGCATAGACCCCCCGCAGGAAGCTGACGCCCCCCACCTCACGACCGGGTGGAAGGACCCGGAAGGCTCCTAAGCACCCCTGAGATGGATGACCCAGGGAGGGAGATGTCTGCTGCTACCATGGAGCTGGTATCCAGACCACTCCGTCCCCCGGTGGAGGGCCGGGAGGTAAATCTTATGTTCCCCCTTTGTTTTGTGTTCTCCACACCCTGAACGGGCTGCGGTACCCACATTTAAAAAAAGAGCAGTTTCCTCAATCCTTGGGTCACACAGTCAGTGTTTATGACCACCGTTATCACGGCAACCAGAAACTGAGCACCTGTGACTTGGACGTCGCAAACGCGGGCCCCCCCGCTTCGCGCGCCCGACTGCACCACACTCACATCCACGACCAGGGGGTTGTGATGAGCTATGAGGACGGACAAAAAGTCCCTCCTCCCCCGTCACCGACCCCCCTGACGCCAGGTACATGGAGCAAGGTAAGTGCTTCGAGGGCCCCCTCAGCGCAGCTATGAGTTTGAGATGAAGCAAGCCTCCTCAACGTGGCATCCCCTGCTCCCCCTGCCGCGAGGCCCCACCCACAGGTACGTTAAACGCGATTGTCCCCTTAGTGCTCCTCGCCCGGAGCTTGGACGCGTGGTTAGCGCTTTCCAACCCATCGTGATGGCTGGCCAGGACCATCCGACTCGGCTACGTGATTCAGTTCGCCAGGTGTCCGCCCCAGTTCAGCGGCGTCCACTTCACCTCGGTGCAGGACAAGAACGCCGCCACCCTGCGTGCGGAGATCGCGGCCCCTCTGCAGAAGGACACGATAGAGCCTGTCCCTCCAGCCGAGATGAGGAAAGGGCTTTACAGCACTTACATCATCGTACCGAAGAAAGGCGGTGGGTTGTGGCCAATCTTGGTCCTTCGAGTTCTGAACCAGGCCCTGCACAGACTCCCGTTCAAGATGCTGATGCAGAAATGCATTTTAGCGTGCATCCGGCATCAGATTGGTTCGCGGCGGTAGACCTGAAGGACGCGTACTTCCACGTCTTGGTTCTACCTTGACACAGACCCGTCCTGTGGTTTGCTTTCGAAGGCCGGGCATATCAGTACAAGGTCCTCCCCTTCAGCTTGTCACTGTCGCCTCTCATCTTCACGAAAGTCATGGAAGCAGCTCTTGCCCTGCTAGGGAAGTGGGCATTCACATCCTCAACTATCTCGATGACTGGCTGTTTCTAGCTCACTCTTGAGATCTGTTGTGTGCACACAGGGACCTGGTGCTCAGGCACCTCAGTCGTTTAGGGCTTCGGGTCAACTGGGAAAAGAGCAAGCTGAAACTGGGGTTCAGAGCATTTCTATTGTCGGGAAGGAGTTAGACTCAGTCTCCATGATAGCGTGCCTCACGAGCGAGTGCGCACAGTCGGTGCTGAACTGCTTGAAGTCATTCAGGTGGAGTACGGCGGTCTCACTGAAATAGTTTCAGAGGCTACTGGGGCATATGATGTCCTCGGCGATGGCTGCGCCGATCGGGTTGATGCATATGAGACCGCTCCAGCACTAGCTTCAGACTCGAGTCACGAGATGGGCATGGCGTCGTGGCACACATCGCGTGGCCATCACGCCGATCTGCCACCACTTCTTCAGCCCTTGGACAGACCTTGCATTTTCAAGGGCAAGGGTTCCCTTACAGCAAGCGTCCAGGCGTGTCGTGGTTATGACAGTTGCCTCCAAGTTAGGCTGGGGCACCGTGTGCAATGGGCATGCAGCCGCTGGCTCCTGGACAGGACCACGACTGTGTTGGCATATCAACAGCCTCATGTTGTTGGTGGTACTGCTCGCCCTGCAGAGGCTTTTGCCATTGATCCAGGGCAAAGGCGTGTTGGTCCGGCCAGACAACACGGCGACGGTGGCGTATATAAACTGCCAAGGCAGCTTAGGTCCAACGACTGAGGTCGCTGCGGACCACTCACATCCCAGGCGCCCCGAACCGTACAGCAGATGTGCTGTCGCGGCAGGTGATGCTCAGGGGTGAGTCGAGACTCCACCCCAGGTGGGCCAGCTGTTTTGGAGTCGATTCGGCGAAGCACAGGTAGACCTGTTTGCTTCCCAGGAATCCTCACAATGCCCGTTCTGGTATTCTCTGATGGGGGATCCCCTTGGCACAGACGCGCTGGCACACAGCTGGCCCCAGGGGCTGCGCAAATGTGCGCCCCCCCAGTGAGCCAACTTGCACAGACTTTGTGCAAGGTCATGGAGGACAAGGAACAGGTCACCCTCGTGGCACCGTACTGGCCCACTCAGACTTGGTTCTCAGATCTCACGCTCCTTGTGACAGCCCCTCCATGGCAAGTTACCCTGAGGCAGGACCTTCTCTCTCAGGGACGGGGCACCATCTGGCACCCGTGCCCAGACCTCTGGAATCTCCATGTCTGGTCCCTGGATGGGACACAGAAGATTTAAGTGGCTTACCACTGGCAGTGGTAGACACGGTCACTCAGGCCAAGGCAGCTATTTTGCCCTGAAGTGACGTTCGTTCGAAAATTGGTGTTCTTCCCGAGGCGAAGGCCCCCAGAGATGAGCAGTCTGTCAGTGCTTCCCTTCCTGCAGGAAAGGCTGGAGGGGCAGCTGTCCCCCTCCACCTTGAAGGTGTATGTGGCCGCCATAGCGGCACACCATGACGTGGCGGACGGTAAGTCCTTGGGGAAGCACGACCTGATTATCAGGTTCCTGAAAGGCGCCAGAAGGCGGAATCCTCCTAGGCTACACCTCTTTCCCTCAGAATCTCTCTGTGGTCCTTTTGGGCCTTTGGAGAGCCCCGTTTGAGCCCCTACAGCCAGTTGAGCTGAAAGCCCCCTCTTTGAAGACGGCCCTCCTGACTGCGCTCACGAAATTCATCAAGAGGGTTCGGGACCTGCAGGCGTCCTCTGGCAGTGACAACTGCCTGGAGTCCGGTCCAGAGTGTTCTCACGTGGTCTTGAGACCCCGACCGGGCTATGTGCCCAAGGTTCCCATGACCCCTTTATGGGTCAGGTGGTGAGCCTGCAAGTGAAGCTGCCCCGGGAGGAGGCAGACCCAGTCTTATCGTTGCTGTGTTCGATGCATGCTTTGCGCATCTATTTGGATCGCACGCAGAGCTCTAGATGCTCTGAGCATCTCTTTGTCTGCTTTGGCGGACAGCGGAAAGGGAATGCTGTCTCCAAACAGAGGCTTGCCCACTGGATCGTGGACGCCATCGTGCTGGCATACCAGGCCCAGGCCGTGCCCGCCCCTTTGGGAATACGAGCACACTCTACGAGGAGTCTGGCATCCTCATGGGCACTGGCCAATGGCACCTCTCTAGCAGACATCTGCAAGGCAGCGGGCTGGGCAACACCCAATACCTTCACAAGATTTTGTGATCTCCGGGTTGAGCCGGTTTCGTTCCGTGCATTGTTAGGTACGAACAGGTAAATTTACGGGACAGCTGGCTGGGTATACCGCTTTCTTACAGCGCCTTTCCCCTCTGTGAGGCGAAGACGTGCACTTCTTCTCCCATGCGAGTTCACGAACCCGTGAACCATGGATGTCTTCCTCCCTAGCCCCGTGGCTTGCGAATTCGGCGGAGGAATTCGCAGCCAGATCCAGTACGTGTGCTAATTTGCCCTGTACTGGGGTAGGTGCTCCACAGGTGTCGGTTACTCCGGTAGCCCCCTGTGATGTATTTCCGCAGTATGGTCTCCCTGTTGGCAGACCCGCGTCTCCCTTGGGCAGAGCTCTCTCTGCCCCTGGTCGCTGTGTTGTAGAGCTCCTCCCCTTCGAGGCAGGACCTACCACCGCACCTCTTCCATGTGTGGTTGGTCAGCCCACGTGACGTATTGCCACGTTACCTCCCCTTCGAGGCAGGACCTACCACCGCGCCTCTTCCATGTGTGGTTGGTCAGCCCACGTGACATATTGCCATGTTACCTCCCCTTCGGGCAGGATGTGGTCTCCGTGAGGTCTTTCCCCCCTGAAAGAATAGGAAAGGAAAAGAACACCTTCCCCAGTGCGTGTAATAGCGTTAGATGGCCCCAGCCAAATCTAATACTCTGTGGAGAGAAATATAGAGAGAAAAGGCCATGGCTGGCGCGGCCTGCTCCCATGCTAGTTACGTCGCTTCCCCCCATCAGGGGTGTGGGGAACTACATGATGTCTTTTGGGGCATTGGGTGAGGCTACGTGCAGACTGATGCACCTGCTATTACGCACGCAGCAGCTTGCTTGCTTGCACCTGCATCGGCAGTTCACATAACATGGTCCAGCTGTCGTGGAGTTTTTCTATAGGGACCCCTAGTGTCACTACACCGACACAACGCCGAGTGAGTGACAGAAGAGGAACATCTCAGTTACTGTTGTAACCTCCGTTCCCTGATGTAGAGAACGAGACGTTGTGTCCCTCTTGCCACAACACTGTACTATCCGCTGAAATGGCCGTGACCTTGTCTCGGCTGCTCAGCACAAAACCTGAATGAGTGGTTGCAAGCCAGCTCCTTTTATACCCGTTTGTCCGGGGGAGTGGCATGCAAATTCCACTTGCCAATTCTCATTGGCCTTTTCTCAAAGATTAGAGATGTTTGGGGCTCCCAAGAGCGACCCCTAGTGTCACTACATCGACACAACGTCTCGTTCCCTCCGTCAGGGAACGGAGGTTACAACAGTAACCAAGACGTTTTCAACTTGGTCTCATAGAAACACGTTAATATACCTACATATTGGAATATTATTTTTACGTGTCTCGTTGGCAGATTCCTTGTGAAAAGAACACTAGAGGTGCTACAACTACAAGTTTTATTCCCTTTCACTCAAATCACAAGTAAATGGCACATTATCACTTCATATTATAAACACATTTTGCACTGTTCCTCACACGATACAGTATTACTGTATGATATCAAACACTTTTACTACTGTGCACAGCTTAAAAGGCGATATATTTAACATTTGCATTACATTACCAACTACATTTACAAGCTTGTTCAAGTGCAATCAAATTGCGCAGTTATGCAAATTGTGCATTAGCAATGCAAATTACCGGGGTTCAAGTCCCAAAGAGCAAGAGAGTCGACAAGTGAGTCGAAAGTGTAGTAGAACACCACAAAACGAAGTGGTTGCTTTGGCAATTGCATTTTTTATTTGACATTTGCTTTTTTATGACACTATCGGTTAGGTCAGGGGTGGGCAACTTTTTTGGTACAGGGGCCATATCGGGCTTTAAGTAGTGCATAGGGGGCCACATTGTACTCCTTTTGAGATACAGTGTTCCACATTGATTTGGTTCTTGTATCTTTTAAGCCAGAAATATTTGTGTACTAAATTTTCTGAAGTGTATATGTGACTATTGGGACTATTCTGCAATTGCCTAAAGTATTGTATTGCTCTACAATGGTAGATACTTTTCTATCAGCCATTAAAAAAACTGAATAAAGGCTGAGCATAATTATAAATTATTTACTTTACCATCTCAACTTCCCTGGTATTTTATTATTCAATTTGACACTCTCTAAATCAGGGATCTGTTAAAAAAAAAAAAAAGTAAATAAAATATATTTTAAATAAAAAAATTATAGAAATTTTAATGTTTGTCACAAATCGGGACAGTTTACTTATTTTATTCTCAAAACATAAGCCTTTTACGTGCTAAAAGGGTCATAATATGGATCTCATCAATAGTTTGTCTGCCAATGGTTTGGCTTTACACTTAGCACACAGCTGAATAAAACAGGCTGTGTGACAATGATAAATGATTACTGCAAGAGTCAAATTAAAATATAGGTGCGAGGGACTTCAACATTTCTAAATTGCACAAATAATAAATATATATTCATCTCTCGCTTGCTTTTGCTCGCATGTTAATGATTACCATTCCGCGTGTCAGTGATGCTGAGATCTATGTTTATATTTTATTAAAGTTCATCACTGAGAAGGTTTGCCTGCAAACTTAGTAGCACCAAACAGCACAAGCTGCTTCAAGAATGGACATGGAGTGGCCGTGTAACACTTTTCCTTAAACAGAATATCACACTAGAAATAGCTAAGTTTGTTCAAAGGGGGAAAGCTAGTAAGAGCGGTTGCCAGATTGCACACAATAAGTACAACATTAGGCAGAATATTTCCAATTTGCACAAGTATAAATCTCTAATTGGGGGGGTTTCTTCTCCTTTTCATATCTTGCACTGTTAATACCTTGGAGTATAATTTTTATCTCGTCATATTTTCGTCAATAGTATGCTTTAATAAAATCGTTTATTTATCGTCATGATGCGCCTTTTTTGTCTCATCTTCATTATTGTTGACGAAATAAAAAAAACCTTCATCAATGAACGTTTTCGTCAGTGATTTCGTTTATGAGATTAACACTGCATTAACCCTACAAACCCCATCTGTTTGGAAGGAAATATTATTAGGTTTTAATGCCACACAGTGGACATTTCACTTCTGAACCGCCGTGATACATTTAAGGAGCCATGTAATGTCATTTTGCCAAAATGTTGCCACTAGGGCTGAGCAATATGGCCAAACATATTGTCACAATATACTTCTCATAACGTCCAATATCGATATTTATCACGATACACATTCACATTTGCACATTGCACATTTTTTTTTTTATTTCCAAGTTGGCAGAAGAAGAAAAGAAGAAGAAGAAGGAAAAAAACCCCAAACAGTCAAAATAGTCTATACAAAACTGCATTGGGGGCCCAGAGACAGCCAAAGCAGTGGTATCTGAGGGATATTCTACCAAAATATTGAAATATTTTATAGTTTATCAATCAAGTGCAGTTGGATATAAATGTTAAAGGTCATCTGTTCATCTTGAAGCATAATGACAGCATATCATTTTTACATTCAAATAATTTTTATATTTTGTTACATTCAGATAGTAAGTATGGTCCTTCTGACTGAGAAATGATACTGTATGGGGATTCAGGGATAATCCCTGAGAGAAATTGTAGAAATATAAAAGTCTGAATGGACCATTTTTACATTTTCATTAGAGTTAGAAAAACTCGGCAACAAACTAGTAATTTTATGGTC
This sequence comes from Myxocyprinus asiaticus, assembly GCF_019703515.2. Classification (NCBI taxonomy): domain Eukaryota; kingdom Metazoa; phylum Chordata; class Actinopteri; order Cypriniformes; family Catostomidae; genus Myxocyprinus; species Myxocyprinus asiaticus. The sequence goes on along the minus strand of NC_059381.1, from coordinate 17,694,095 downwards.
ATTCCTTGTCAAACATGCCAGAGATGAAGACATCTGATTAATTTCACAAAATTAGAACAGCAATCTACTAAATATTATTAAAGGCTCATGACATGCTGATTAATAAAACTAAATTTAGAAGGAAACAACATTATGGTCTAAAGGCGCTCTGAAACCGCATCAATTTATGCAGCGCCTCATGTCTACTCAGGGTTACTTTTGAAATGTATTCCACTACAGATTACAGAATACATGCTGTAAAATGTAATTTATAACATACTCCATTAGATTATTCAAGGTCAGTAACATAATCTAAATACTTTGGATTACTTCTTCAGCACTGGTAGATTTTTTCACCTGTTTTGACTATAAAAACTCAATACAAAAATTATTATCATGAATACGATTTTTGCCCTAATATCTAAGGTCTTACTAGAAAAAAGAAATTATGATCCAATGTGAATATTCTTGATAAAAAAATATGATTGTGCCTGGTAACGTGCATGTAAAATGGTTAGAAATAGCATTTTGGCTTAGCGTAAAGCTGACAGTTTACACAAGGTTTATTTCTATTTCTTCTGCTCCAAACTTACTTCAAACTTACTTACCTGTCTGCTCGTATGAGTGTAACACATCATAAGAAAGTGTTTCACCGCTGTTCAAATGCACTTTGAATCGCATCATTTATATGTATAAATGTTTTCCATCTGAAAGGACTAAATATTAAATGAAACAAATGACAATAAAATGCAAAGTAATCTCTTCAGTAATCCAAATACTTTTTGAATGTGACTCTATTCTAATTACCAATGATTTAAATTATAACTGTAGTGGAATACTGTTACTTATATTTTGTATTTTAAATATGTAATCCTGTTACATGTATTCCGTTACTCCCCAACCCTGCTACTCACATTGTGGGAAAAGAAGCAACGCGTACAGAGCGAGACAGGGCATAAATGAAGCGTGTTCGGTGCTGGAGAATAATATTCAAGAATACAGCGCAGAAAGATCAGATCTGGTATACACAGCACTGTTGTTTTGTCGCGCTGCTCACTAGAGACGTTGAAAGGGCGCAACCGTCGTCATGATGTATTGTGGTCCAGATGGAATCAAATTGGGGTCCGGACCTGGACCGTGGTGACTAGCGTAGCCTAATTGTTTGAAAGGCAGCTAATGTTAGCAACTTCATACAGTCTGAGAAAGCCGAACTGCTTGCGTTTTTAGCGACACACACATGATTATCTAGATTTAGAGCACAGGCTAAATATTGAAAATTACTCAAAAGCAGTCACATAATTTTCATGAGATCAGACTAATTTTTTTTTACAAAAAATGCTTGGTCAGTGTTAATTTTGGACCCTACAAACAGCTGACACCTTAGCATTCAATCTTCAGTAGTTTACAGTATGAAATGCATCACGTCAAAACATGTCTTTTAGTACAAGGATCTTTGTATTGACAAAAATCGCAAACCCTTGAACTCTGATGAGTCTCCACAGCATCAAGGGCTGTGTAGGTGCGGGTCTCTTCCACTAAGAGGGAGATCTCTGATGAAGACAGATTGGCTATTTAAAGAGTGGGCAGGCGGGGATATCAACCACAATGGGGGCGAAGTGATAAAGCCAAACACTGTTTAAATTCTCACCTCACCCTGATCATGCTAATCAGGTTACATGATTGCAGTGCAAAATGGGCATCATGAATTTATGCATGCCTGTCTTTTTTTTGCTATCAAGAAAACACTCCTGTGTCAAGGCACAAAATAATTCTGAAGGGACACTAAATAGACCATATGTTTTTATAATTTATTTGTATTTATTTTTTTGGATTTTTTCCCCCTTTTTCTCCCAATTTGGAATGCCCAATTCCCAATGCGCTCTAAGTCCTCGTGGTCACTTAGTGACTCGCCTCAATCCGGGTGGCGGAGGACGAATCCCAGTTGCCTCCGCGTCTGAGACCAAATAGACCTTATTTTTTAGTTGTCCTAATTTCAGTAGTTCGCAAGTTATTGTAATCCCGCAGTGAGGATAGCGTAAACATATGTGGCTTGCTGTCCCTAGTGGAGGGCTCTTAATCTGGCTGTGTGATTGGTCAGATTAAATGAACTTGCTCCTCCCGAACTTTGTTAATAAAACACCATTTCAGAAGTTTACAAGTTAATGTAATCCTGCAGTGAGGATAGCATAAACATATGTGGCTTGCTGTCCTTGGCAGAGGGCTCGAGACTTGACCTGAGCTTGAATGCCACCCAAAAGAAACCAAGAAACGGAACAGCAAGTCGCTGGCATCGTAACCTCGTGAGACGTGGAATGATGTGTTGGAAGGAATAAGGGGAACCGATTGATTTTAATGACAATATCTTTCCACCCCAAAAAAGAATGGAACCTGAAACGATGTACTGGAAGGGAAGGGGGGTGCTTGCCTAGCCTTGTGTGCAAGATGGGCAGAGGTGCCAAGGAAGATAGAACGAACGGAGCCGCTTGAGGAGGCAGCCTCACATTAGGGTCCGTTTGAGGGATAGGAAACCAATAGGTGTAGGATAGGGAGGAATTGGGGAGTGAAATTTAGGCTGAAACACTGAAAGACAGTGGTGGTATTGGCCGGAGAGAAATGAGCTCATGGAGAGCTATTGTGCACAGGAGGGATCATTACACTCTAACGCGGGGGGCACCCCTGAGAAAGGGCAGGGTCACCCTGGATGGAGGCATGAATCCTGGCTGCCCAGGCTGACCTTAAGTCTCCCTCCTGTCTTGGTTTGATGGAAGGGCTCATGCGGTGAATGGTGCGAGCCCTGTGTGAGATGTGTTTTAGAATTCCCCCGCAATTGGGTATTGCAAGACACCTGCAAAGGCACTTGTTGAGAGAGCCTTGGTAAGCGTGGCATCTGCGGATACCTTAGGCTTTATTGTATGGTAGATTAAGTGACTGGAATGTATGTGAAGTAATGTTAGGATGCGGACTTGCATGTGCATTTGCAATATGAACGGGTGGATCCTCGGTGCAGGACCGCACTGCGTTCGAAGGTAAAGTGTACGATTCATGGAAATATTTTAGCTGTATTATGACTGAGCTTGCCTGGAGCTGTGAGGCGGCTGGGTCTGCAGGTGTGGTCCCATACAGCATTCGATGGTAGAACAGTTAATTCTTGAGAAAATGAATAAATGTTGAATTTTAAAGAGATCCATATGTGAAATGAAACAGGCTGAATCCTAGAGCACGGGACCTCACAAAGTTTAACCAGAGGAGCCTGTGTTTCATGCAAATTTTATGCTGCGTATATATGAGAATTCACTTTGCAAAACGAATGGGTTGAGTCGTGAAGCATGGCATTTGACGTGAGGGCGTATGGTAGGCTATGTTCTATTGAAATTGATTGGTGCAGAGGTGCGGGCTTATGGTGAAATGTTTAGGGATGACCTGAAACGGGTGATTGTGTTGATCACTGGGTGGTAATGGTTCGTTTGGTATGAGTGCCACGATGTAGGTAATGGGGCCGTGGATGCTTAGACGCATAGCTTAAAAGACGTGCCATGGCTGTGGCCCATGAACGGTGCATTGCGCTGTTTGCAGTTCGGATAGACCTTAGTTCGTGGGCAGTGAGTATTTATTTTCTCACACACACACATACAGATAAATATAACCGGCTCTCAGTATCCCAAAGGAACTTAAACAAATACAGTCTTTTTATCTGTTGTGGCCAGACACACAGATACCACTTTCCTCTGCCTCTCTCTCTCCACTCTGATGCTCTGGCATGCCTTATCAGGTCTCCCTCCACAATCACTACAATGAGAGACAGGTGTTAGAGTAATTACAACCCAGGTGATGAGCCTTACCACTTTTCCTCTCCCACAGACAGAAACATGACCATGCCCCCCATGCCACAGCAGTGTGGTAGGATTTTGTCACATGGCCCGAAAGAAGTCATAGGTGCGGCGCTTGGATGGTGCGTTGCGCTGTTTGCAGTGTAGTGGTTGTCATGTAGAGCGGCAGTATCAAAACCTAAAAGAGGTACTGCTGTGGCAGTATCGAACATGGGCGGGCGCTGTGGCACATTAGCAAGTGGAGCACTGCTGCGGCAGTACCAAGTGGGGCACTGCTGTGTTCGTATCAAGTGGGGCACACATGGCTTATTACATTATACACGCCTGTAAGGAAAGCAAAAGGTGAAAGAAAAGTCGATGCGAAGGTTAACGGGAAATGCTAAGAGTCTTTTAAGATTACTGTACAACCACTGCACTCGAATGGGAGAGCTCATACTGCGTTTCGGACAGGAGAGCCCACGGAGTGAATGACGTGAATTCTCACACTGCATTTGAATGGGAGAGCCCACACTGCAAATCGAACGGGAGAGCCTGCATTGTGTTCGAATGGGAGGGCCCACACTACGATTCGAATGGGAGAACCTGAGGCCAAATTGCGTAGGCTCACACTGCGTCCAAACGGGAGAGCCCATACTGCATCTGAATGGCGGGTGGAGCTCAGTAAGCTTGGACATTTGTGCTGTTTTTTATTATAGTGGAAGGTTAGGTATAAGTTTAGTCACATGGCCCAAAAAGATGCAGCAGTTGCGGTACATGGATGTCACGTTTGCACTGCTTGTGGTGTCATGGGAGTTTGTCGCATGGTCTGAAAGACGCCGCAGTTGCAGCACCTGTACAGCACATTTGCACTGTTTGCGGTGTAGTGGGAATTTGTCGCATGGCTGTAAGATGCCACAGTTGCGGCGCTTGGATAGCACATTGCACTGTTTGCGGTGTAGTGAAAGGTTTAGTCGAACGGCCCAAAAGATGCCGCAGTTGCGTACTACGTACCCAGATAAATACTATAGTCTGGAGTTTATTTAACTTAGATGTATGGTTGGAGTTTGGTCGATTGTTTTCCAACGTAATGCGATTCGTTTCATTAACTCGGGGTGAATCGTCTTGTTTGATGAGGACGTATGAATCATTTGGAGTTTGTACCTGAGGGATGGATTTAATAGATGCTATCTGGGCGCCGTTTGCAGTAGTGAGGTGAATACATTTACATTTATTCATTTGGCAGACGCTTTTATCCAAAGAGACTTACAAAAGAGGAAGACGTAAGCGAATCATCTTAAGGAGACAGTGGTCGAAAAAGTGCCATATTACAAAGTTTCACTAGCATCATAATAGTATTCAAAACAGATTAAAGTGCAATTTTTTTTAATTAGTGACTGGTTAAGTGCTCATGGAATAAAACGACTTGTTTATATTGATGACCTGTAATCATTTCTACGGAAAACTGAAATATTGAAGTATAAGTGAGGAGCCGAACCAAATCATCCAGCGTCGATTTAAGCCCGTTGCTTTAAACTTGGGTGGATCGTAAGATTATGACAGATTACTGAACGCTTCTTAAAGTCATGCATCCATTAGGTTCTATGATTGAGCTTGTTAAGAGTTTGTAATCTGATGATTCTGGCAAAAGTAGAAGACTGTCTGTAAATGAAATTATAGTTGTAGAAGCGCTTGCTTCGTGTATTCAGGCTGCGAGGCGAGCTTGAATGCTGTGAGGCGAGACACGTTTGTGGAATGTTTTATGAATGAGTATGACGTGGTGCGCAATCCGCCTCTTATGGGGCAGAAATTGGCTTGTGTCTGTTCGGACATAGGCTATGTTGAGCTATAGTGAGCTCTAGAGTGGTCAGAGCGGGAGCTGCTGCGGCAGAAGTTTTTGTAATAAGAGTTATTGTAATTAGAGAGATTATTACGGCTTAAGTGAATAATGGCATAGAAAAGTCATTAGAATAAAAGGGCTTTGGCTCTGCATTGCCTATGGAATGTGGGAGAAATGGACTTGCGATCAATCATTATTGAAGGATTCGCTTGTGGCCATTCATTCCTTAGGAGTATTACCACCACCTGCTGTACGATGTACATCTTACACATGTGAAGCGTCGCATAGCAATAGTTTTATGAAGTGGGAATGCTCCACTCGACCCCCGGAGAATCGGAGCCCAGCCTATGGCTGGCGCTGCAAGTGCAGCTCCTTCAGCTTTCATGCTGAGCTCCTCAAACTCATCATGAAGAACAATCATGATATTTATGTTGGAAGATGACTTCAAAATGGAATCGCTGAATGGATCACGCCCTAAATGAGCTGCATAGCGAGGTAATGAGGCTGACAGGAATCACCTGTGCAGGAAAACCAGATTGAAATGCTGGGGAGCGTTGGCATGATGGTTGAATTAAATAGTTAATCTATGTTTCACTCATTCATATGGAGCTGTAGTAGAGCTCACATAGCGTGAAGTCAGAGCGGCACCCATTCGCAGAAACAGCTCACGCGATGGACCGCTCCGGGTGGGAGGTTTAGATAAGAGAACATATGAACAGTCATAGAGACCGGTTTCACGTGTATGAGGCACCGAAGTAGCCGGTTTGCGGAAGGAGCTTCAAGCGAACGGACCACTCCGGATGGAAAGAATATATTAGGAGGAAAGACAGTAAAAATAGCACTTAAGTAGTAGCAGTCGATGCTGTGAAACAAATGTGCTGCTGTGGCAGCTTCTGTAAAAATGAGATGATTTAGACAGCTTTGCAGAGGAGTTGCAGTCCGACGATCTGATCACTTGCATGGGTCTGTTCGTGGGCAATGGTCGGGGCCGAATGCTGGAAACTCTCAATGCTACATAGAAATAAGCAGCTGTTTATATACTCTTGCTCTGGCTGTGTGATTGGTCGGATTAGATGAACTTGCTCCTCCAGAACATTGTTAATAAAACACCATTAAGGGAAAGAGTTTTCAATCATTCATTATGTTGGAGGTTTAATTCAATGTATTCAATTTTAAATTTGGAAAATGATCAAATTTCTCCAGTAAAAATTGAATTAAAGTTAAGAATGGGTCACATTGCTGTCACCCACCCACATTGCGAAGTCTGAATCTGAGTACATTTTGTAACTTGAGATGTTGAAATCCCAGATAAAATGTTTGACTGCATGTGTATCACAGCGAGAGCGTTAGTTGGCGCTAAACATTAACCTGTATGCAGACACCATTCAGGCCTGTTGACGTCCAAAGATCAGATGGGCCACGGCTCGCGTTAACCATGGCTAATTGATTTGACTTCATGAGACAAAGCCAATTTAATAATAGCCTAAATTGAGTGGACACGAAACAAGTGAGTCACCCCTCGGGCCGCTCCACAGCCCTGCTGTTTGGCATACAGTGTCATTCATAAAGACGTACGATCCGTGAACAAATAGGCATTCTCTCTGGTCCCTCATCATGTCATTTCTTGTAATACAGACCTTCTGATCACAGCTCAATGATGAGAGTCTATCTCTCTGGATTTCACACATCCAAACAATACAGGCAAACTATCACCAGTGCGTCCCTCAAAACAGCTCATTATCAAAGCAGTGCCATTAGAGCTGTGAAATGGGGTGCATTACTTCAGTGAAACCCTGTGCATTACTCACAACAGAGCTTGATACAGATCACTAATAGCAAAAGACACATCAACATGTGTGTTCTGGAGCGAGGGAATTTTTGGAAAATTGAAAATACATTCTAAAATGTTAGCAGAGGTATAATGGGGTTAGATTTGTGGTGGACTGGAGAGAGTACAAAACGAAAGTGAGAAAGAGAGAGAGAAAACAATAGCGAGCGAGACACAGGGAGAGAAAGGAATAGAGAGACCTTGACATGCTGTAGGTAAATGGAAAGGTTACTGCCTGAAGCCACAGTAAGCATCCAGCATTTTATTTATTCATGGCTTCCTCTCTACTGCCCTGATTAAGATTTAATACCTGCAAATCAATTTCTCCATGCATGAGACCAGAGTCATTCACAATCATGCTCCACGTTACTGATCTCTGCTTCCTCTGGCAAATTGGAAAAATAAAAAAGCAAGCTCACACATTACCCAATTGAAATACATTCATTCATATTTAGTAGCAATTTTTATCCCTTCACTTTGTCAGATACAGCACACGGCGTCTTCTTTTTTGAAAACAACTAGATCACTGGAATTTTTTTCTTAATCAGTATTTTTGTCTTGTTTTCTGCTAAAAATATCTGAGCATCCTTGAAAACAACATATATTTGTTTGAGGTAAAAAAATGCACAAGATATTAAGACTTGTTTACAGAGAATATAGTTTGAAATAAATTTACTTTTCTTACCCCATTGTTTCTTGTTTTTGTTTTAACATCCTGAGACCCAAGCATGAATGCTGTGTGCATTTTCCATTTCCCTTTTTGATTTGTAACTAGTAGCACCTAATAAATGTACATATATATATATATTATATACAGTAAATGGTTTTCCTAAAAATGTATGCCCACATATGAGGACAGCAGGACTAAGTTGTGAAATTTTAAACATTACCAAGCTAAAGAAAGTCTGATTTTCTTATCAAATTGTTTATTATATTTCCGGGAGTGTTGGTTATTCATGTTTTTGAGATATTACAGACATTCCAAATTGGGAGAAAAGGGGATCCCCAGCTGATTTTCTGTAAAGCTGCTTTGGAACAATGTGTATTGGGAAAAGCACAAATAAAAAAACTATACAATTAAAAATTATTTGATTTGATTTGACTTTTATGTTACATGTTATATGTTATATGTTTTTTTTCTACTTTGGCAACCAAATCTCAATGTTCTCTCTTTGCACTGTCAAACATAGCAGGGCTGAAGCATATTACCAATCAGAAATTAGCATAATAATAAAAAATAAAAAAATTGTTTTTGATTTGTATCCCTTTTTCCCAATTTGGAATGCCCAATTCTCACTACTTAGTAGGTCCTTGTAGTGGTGCGGTTACTCATTTCAATCCGAGTGGCGGAGGACAAGTCTCAGTTGCCTCTGCTTCTGAGACAGTCAAACCACGCTTCTTATCACGTGGCTCACTGTGCATGACATCGCGGAGACTCATAGCACGAGAGGCTCATGCTGTTCTCCGCGATCCATGCACAACTTACCACGCTCCCCATCGAGAGCGAGAACTGCCAACCATGTTAAAATAAAATCATACGTTATAAATTCAGAATCTAAGTGCTGATTACCATTGCCCCATATCTGCCAACCATGTTGAGTGGTTCAAACATCATCTGCAGCATGAAACTAAACATTTGACAGGAAGTATGGATTGAATGCACTTGGCTTCATAGGACAGCTATAGGATGCTCCCTTGATCTCTATTTAGGGAATGACTTAACCTCCAGTTTGCTACCTGTCTGCACTGGTCACAGAACAGTTCAAAATGCACCTTATTTTCATCCTAACTCTATATAAAGCCTCTGAAAGCATTTTTTTTTTTCGCTCAATGTGAAAATGCACAGTAAATATAGGATTTCTAATGAAAACCTTGTGCTATTGTGCACAGTAGTGTACATTGTGTTTAGCAGCGTGGCGTTTCGCATTAAATCGCTCAAATTTGAAAAATGGCATATCGGATGAATCTAGAGAATCTTTTGACTCAAATAGGTTTCAATGTAAAAACCTAATTAGGCTTCTTACCAGATGTAGTTTTGTTGGTGTTTCTCCCAAAGACAAACTCCGCTGTGATCAGTGCCATGTCGAAACTTTAACCCTTTACCGATAGCCAAGAGTCTCATGAACTGAGATCAGTCAGTTTAAATGAAATTAAACTATGCGCTGCGTATAGCGAAGCCAAAATACAACAGCCACTCATGTGTACACGAGGTTAAACAAATTTTGTGAGATTTGTGCTTAAAACAAGAAAAACATATTGGCACTGGGTTAATAAAATAAGCTTAAAGAATAGTCCCCAAGTAGTACTAGTAGTGCTTTTTGTACCATAGAAAAAAAAAAGGAAATGTTAGACAGAATGTTAAAAATCAACAGCCTAAGTCCCCCATTTCTTTCATTGTATGGAAAAAAAGAGCAGCATCAACATTCTTCAAAATGTATCCTCTTGTGGTCCATTGAAGAAAGAAAGTCATGGGGTTTGGAACAATATGAGGGTGAATAAATGGAGACATAATTTGCATTTTTTTGGGTGCACTTAACCTTTATATTGTCTTATTATCTTACACTGTTTTGCTTCTCAAGTAAATGTATCTTGTTTTAAGAATGTTTAGATGTGTTTTAATGGATTAAGAAAATGATTATTTGCAATGATCAGTTTGGCCTGAACATTACAGGGCACAAAAACACGCTATTTCAGTGATACATTTAATCTATGTTTGGTCATAAATCTAAAAAAGGAAATTACAGTTCGAGGGTATCAACTTTTATCCCAGAGTGTCTTATGTAGATAAATGATTTGAGTGCTGAAATGATCATTTTGGCATGGAGAGAACCTGGGGCGACGCTTCCTCTGCTCTAACGCTGTAATCTCCACTCTCTCATTTCTGTCACTGTTACAGCACTGGCCTGGTGAGTGAATCATATCCTTACATTACTCCCATGATCTCTCTCTCATCCTATCCCTACAATCATTTCCAAGCCATCTGAGGAAAAAAATAAGTCACTGAATAGAGGCAATTATTGGAACAAGATCGACCAGAAAATACAAAAGCAGGGACAGAAGAAGAAAGCAAGAGAGAGAGAGGGGAATAGAGAGAGACAAGCAAGTGAAAAAGGTAAAATTGTTTTATGACATGCTAAAAAAATTGTTTTATAAAATGATGTCATAGGTGCTGAGGAAATAGAAAAGCTGACAGGATGCAAAATTACATCTTTTCTGACCAACAATAACCTCATATTTTCCATACTTCCCCTCCTCTTTACATATATATATATATATATATGTATATACTACACCTGCAAACACAAGCATTCTTGAAAAACATACCTTAGCTGTACACACTCAAATAAACAGAGGTGGGTAGAGTAGTCAAAAACTGTACTCAAGTAAAAGTACAAAGTCTTTTAAAAATTAATTACTCAAGTAGAATTAAAAGTACTAATGTAAATAATTTCTTGAGTAAGAGTAAGAAAGTATCGAATTAAACTATTACTAAAGTAGTGAGTAACTAGTTACATTGCAAATTACATTGCAAAGATCTGATTATAAATTTTAACACCTTGCGTGCATGAATCATGTGCCTATGTCATCAGTATGCCTTGGAAACAATTAAGGAGATGTTAGACAGAATTTTAGTCTCAGTCACCATTCACTTCCATTTGTTTGTCATTTTTGAAAGTGAATGGTGACAGAGGATGTCAGTCCCTAACATTCTGCAAAACACCTTGTTTTTGGTTCCAGAGAAGACAAAGACACAAATGTTTGAAACGATGAGAGTGAGTCTAAATGATGACAGAATATTTATTTATGGGTGAACTATCACTTTAAGGATGCTTGACTGATTGGGTTTGAAAATTAGAAGAAAAGTTTGGAAACGTTCCTAGCAATTATTACAGAAAAAACTAAATGTCTCACAGGCTCAATTATATTATTATGTATAATATTATACAGTATATTCTTAGTTATGATCAAGATCAAGCATTTTGAGTGCCTAATGTCGCTATTTCACAACTTTATAAAGTCCTGCATGGATTCTTAGTTCAGTATATTCTGTTGCTTACAGTAGATACACTAAGAAAATAATTTAGATCATTAGTTTTGTGCAATAAAAAGTGAAGTTGCACCTTATCTCTGTGTTTAGAAGCGCATTTAGGCTTATTTTAGTTTAGAGCTTGTTCTCTGTTGTCCATAAGAAAAACGCATCGCACGCGTGCTTTATAACGCATATGGCTGTATGCTTGAGCTGCATTATCAAGCAAACGATCAGCAGAGCAAAATAATGTTCTGTCTTCTTCAGATGCGAGCGGCGCGGCATAATGCGACAAAAACAAATTGCTCCCATTATAATCAATGACGCTGTCTACAATGGATGTGTCCGAATGATGTTGCGACGCGACATCACTCGCGTCCATTGTAGACAGTTTGTAACATGGATTTATGTGCACTGATATATTGCAGCACTGAGGTCAAAAGAGCCCGTAGGTACAGAATCATGCTGAACTGACCATTACAATAACAAACAAGCCCACATTATCATTATCACCACAAGTTACCACAATGTGTTTTCTTAGTTGAATCTGTAATTCTGTATGCTGAAATTCACGCTTTTTTTGGTGTTGAATGAAGGCATCGCATAAACAGGGTTGGGAGGGTTACTTTTTAAATATATTTCACTACAGATTACAGAATACATGCTGTAAAATGTAATTTGTAACGTATTTTGTTAGATTACTCAAAGTCAGTAACGTATTCTAAATACTTTGGATTACTTCTTCAGCACTGGTAGATTTTTTCACTTGTTTTGACTATAAAAACTCTGCCAGTACAGTAAGACAAAATACACGTTAAAAATACGTTCTCTGAAAAGCCTAAATATCTTATGCAGTGTTGTTTCTAAAACAAGATAAATCAAATTGATCTTGTTTTAAGGATTTTTAGATATTTTTACAGGAAAACAATACAAAAATGATTATCAAGAATACGATTTTTGCCCTAACATCAAAGGTCTTACTAGAAAAAAAGAAATTATGATCCAACGTAAATTTTCTTGATAAAAAAATATGATCATGCCTGGTAACATGTGCATGTAAAATGGCTAGAAATAGCATTTTAGCTTAGCGTAAAGCTGACAATTTACACAAGGTTTATTTCTATTTCTTGTGCTCCAAACTTACTTCTCTGTCTGCTCGTATGAATGTAACACATCATAAGAAAGTGTTTCATCACTGTTCAAATGCTGTTTGGATCACATCATTTTTATGGATAAATGTTTTCCGTCTGAAAGGACTAAATATTAAATGAAACAAATGACAATAAAATGCAAAGTAATCTCTTCAGTAATCAAAATACTTTTTGAATGTAACTGTATTCTAATTACCAGTGATTGAATGAATTGTAACTGTAGTGGAATACAGTTACTTATATTTTGTATTTTAAATATGTATTCCTGCTACTTGTATTTCGTTACTCCCCAACCCTGTGCATAAACGTAACTCTTCATTTTCACTGTGTGAAACAAAGAAAGTGTTTGTTTCGAGTGCTTACTGCTGTTACTGCAGTGATGACCTTGAGTCGAGTGACAGAGTGGCACTGTAAAGTTACGGTGCCGTAAAAGTCACATTCAAAAATTTCTCAATAAAGTACGCATTTAACACTTATTGAATTAAAACCAGTAATGTAACGACAGTAACGTTCCCCATTGTAATGAAGAGTACATTTTTTTCATTAGAATTTCACTTGAGTAAGAGTAAAAAGTACTCACCATTAAATCTACTTTTAAAAGTAAATTTACTCCAAAAAAGTTACACAAGTTAATGTAATGGAGTAAATGTATTGCATTACTACCCACCTCTGCAAATAAATAGTACTCAGCTAATGCATTCAAAGCACTTTGTGTACTTAGGTCACAAAAGAATGAAGACCAGAGGGAATGGGAGGAAATACAGACGTGCCAGAGATGGCTAATGTTAAAGCTTTAGCCATTTGACTGAGTTTTTGCAGCATGATCACACTGGAAATTGATATGTTGCTTATGAACATTCATGTACCCTGAAATAAACCCCATTCTACCGAATTACTGACAAGCGGCATCCCCCATTAGACATTTTTTGCATCAGTTCAATTGTGTTTAACTTTTCCTCTAATGCTACTGATAGCTGAATGTGCAAGTAGCCTCCAAAACACGGGTTCTGGTCCCATGTAATCACATTCACATAAACAATGGTGACCGTGATTTGGAGGTTGCATTTTCGCTCTAAAATTACATTTGTACTCCACTGACGTTTAGGGTTGGGGTTTGGGATAGGCTTTATGGTTAAAAAAATATGCATTCCTCTTGAATGTGTTATAAAATTTAAGACTAAATACAACTTCCTTTTGTCACCACTCTGTGGACATTTTGGAAACTAGAGCTCACACGTGCCCATATACTGTAAGCTCAACAACACTTACAGCTTCAGCCACTGGGGGCACTGGATTGAATTTCAGTAAGCACAGACTGATTTCAGCATCTTAACTTTTGATCTATTGTTGCTGAATTCACAGTGTGATCAGTCTGGTTTTTGACTCGTGACAGTCTAACACACCGCATACCAAACCAAATCCATTTAAAGTCAATTCACTCTGCGACTATCTTGGTATTGCCCCTGTGCAGCTATTTTCTACACTGTAATTTATTTATTTTTTGTCAGGTAACTAAATGATCAGGTTCTAATGAACTTTATGAAGTTTTATTTGAGTCAAAAGTATTATTTAAAATGACTGAATCAAACTAAGTACATTATGTTACACAAACAAAAGTAATTGTTAAGGCTTAGATCAGACAGAAATAAATCCTAAAGCTAACAACTGCATATTACCATTTTTTTAATTTATTTTTTTATAGTGTACAGTATGTTGGTAATAGGCATACAAGTACAGCTCCAATCCATTTGAATGGTGAAAGACTGAACTCTCCAATACTGTTTCAAGATCACATTTCAATAACATATTTCAAATCAGTGCTACAATCTGGCAACAACTGTATAATAAATGTTAATTCTTTAGCTCAAATCACACTAAAAAATATTTTTTTTTAGGCTGGTTTCATTAATGTGCATGTTAATTCTAGAGAAAACAATCTATCAAATAGGTGATTGCTTATTTTAACTCAAAGGTGAAACTTCCATTTCAACAACTGCCATAGTGAGCATTACAATTTCTCCCATACATTTTCTACAAGCGGTCTGTCTCCTTCACCTTATAATGTCTCTGAAATTACTCAGTCAGTGCAATCAAAGCACTTCAAGGACTCCGGTCACAGAAGCACGAAGACTACAGGGAATGGGTGACCTGAGAATACAAATGTGACAGAAATAGCTTATCCAAAAGTTTTTGGCTTGTGACACAATCTAACAACCACATACCAAACCCATGATTATCATTAGCATATCTTAATTCCCTGTTCATCCCATGTTGCAGTTTCAAGGGGCTTCATTCACTGGCTGTGTGTGTGTGTGTGTGTGTGTGTGTGTTAGCAATCTGAAAATGAGTTTTATTTTTAATCCTCCCATGTCTGATAATGTCTGCTGCCCACATGCATTATGACTACAAAATTGCCGCAATAACGTGCATGCCAGATGCTGGGTGTTCTGAGGCTGCTCTGCCTGTCTATTGATGACACCTGTCAGCCGCCTGAGCCAAAAACACAACAGGGAGACAGTCAAGAGTTATGACCCTGTCCAGCCCCATCACAGAAGACATCCTCAGTATTTTCATACCCCATCATTCCCACATCATTCTAATAATTTATCTTTCTCAGAAACGCTTTAATTTTCTATGGAAAGTGTGAACAAGAAGGTTACATCTAATAGAGTGGTGCTGAATAAAACTTAATTAAAGGTGAAGTGTTTAATTGCTGCACCACAACCATCACCAAACAGAATTACAAAAATAAATACTGCTGTTTCCTGAAAAAGGGTCAATCAGCTATTAAATCCAAGGGTTCACATACTTTTCCCACCCTGCATAATAAATGTTTACGCTGTGTTCTCAATAACGACAAGAAAATGTAATAAAATGTTTGTGAGTGTTAATTGTTTAAGCAGAATGTTTTTGTCTATTGGTGTGACTTAAAACCAATTTATGCAGAAATCCATGGTAAATCCGAGGGTTCACATACTTTTTCCAGCAATTGTACACATTAGATCAACAGTAAAAAAATAAATCATAAATATGTAAATTAAATTAAATAAGATGGGACAAAACCAGTGCCTAAATCTGGAGTGTGGAAAAAACAAAAAACACCAACTATACTGTATGTTGTTCATGAACAGACAATACACTGGTAAATTATTCAAACACAAACTGTGCACCTTCTAATCACACCCTTTAAATATGCATATAACTATTAAGAACATATTAAAATCTTCAAAAATCAAATCTGAACATTTGAATAAGCAGTATGCTAGTAGTCAATGTGGAGGAGGAAAGGACAAGTACAGACACTCGGGTTATGCTGCTGTGCTACTGCGTCATCTAGTCTAAATCAGGAACATTAAGGTGAAGACACATGCTGACTAAACAGAATTAATGGCATGTACTAAAGAAAATTAATGGAATTATTTGTACCCCTTTTTAAAGACATTTAATCGCTTAGCATTAATTCAGTGCATGAATCTTTTTTAGAGTCATTCTACAAAATGGGTGCCATTTCTGTCCCTCTATACATATGTGTAAAAAATGACATTAACAATGAATAGCTGATATCAGCGCTTACCATGTGTATGTTTACTATATTACTATGGAGTTCTGTTGGTGTTTATTTTGTAAATAATGACCATCCAATTGCTAATTATACAGCTTATTACAAGTCTTCTTGTCAAATATATAAATAAATGGACACGAAACACTGATTTGAGTTGAAATTATTATATTAACTTACTTGTAGGGATCGCACAGTGATCCGAGAAGTAGGAAAAATGACTCGCAATACCCGGATGACCAGTCTTAATCCCGGGATGTGCGGTTGTTACTTAGAAATATCAGACCACTAGATGGCACCATTGACCAATCATAATCGGGTAATCCAGAGACACATGTAATAACTTTTTTTAAATGATCAACCCTGTTATCTTTCTCTAAACTCTCAACCATATTACCATCAACCCTGTTACCATTCTGTAAACTGTCAAATCTGTTACTATCCACCCAGTTAACTTTCTCTAAACTGTCAGCCCTGTTGCTGTCCACCCTGTTACCATTCTGTAAACTGTCAACCTTGTTACCAACAACCCTATTACCGTTCTATAAATTGTCAACCTTGTTACATCAACCCTGTTACGTTTCATTTTAAATTGTCAATCTTGTTACACCAACCCTGTTGCCTTTCTCTAAACTTTAAACCCTGTTACCTTTTTCTAAACTTTCAACCTTGTTACCATCAACCCTGTAACCATTCTGTAAATTGTCAACTCTATTATTATCCACCCAGGTAAATGTTTTCTTAACTGACAATCTTGTTACCATCAACCCCTGTTACCATTCTGTAAATTATCAACTCTGTTACATCAACCCTGTTACTTTTTATAAACTGTAAACCATGTTACTTTTCAGTAAACTGTCAACTTTGTTACCATCAACCTTGTTACCATTCTGTAAACTTAACCCTGGTACTATCCACCCTGTTACCTTTCTCTAAACTGTCAACCCTGTTTCCATCAACACTGTTATGAAGGTATATTTTGAAAAGTATTAATTTAGCTTGAGATGGCACAATGCAATTTAGTAACACAATGTTAATAAATAATTTTTCTGATAGAATGTTTAATATCTTACAAAAAAATTATTTTAAACTGGAAAAGACTCCCGTTTCATAGAATGACCTATTAGTACTATGCAACAATGATGATGTGCATGATTCTTATAGTCCTAAATGGGTCCTCTTATACTAAAGCAAAACCATAGGGCCTCTACAGCACTGTGATATGCAGGCTATAGAGTAGAACAGATTGACTCTATGGTTTTGACGGCACTCTAAGTACCTGCTGTCTTCCTCCATGTGCATACTGCTCTTCTCTTCCCCTTGTCCTGTCATGAGTGATTTCTTATCTTGCGGGGGCTGAAAAATAAAGCCTGTTTTTTCTCTCTTCTCTTGATAACACTTCTTAAAGAGCTCTATCATGGTCATGCAGGTGTTTATCACACACAGAGTATAGAGAGGGTGGGGGTGAGAGCTAGTACTGTTGCAGCGAACCGATGTTAAACCTGCAGGTGAAGGAAAATAAATAAAACAAACTGCCAAACAGAGAAAAAATGATTTTGAGCATTTTCTTTGAGATTCAACAACTGGCCAGCAGGACAGACAGGCGATATGTGGACATCAGAAATACATAGCAATGGACAATGATCAATCAGGTTGTTTCCCAACCAGGCCCTCATTGACTACATTGATGGTGAGATTAATCAAAGTGCAGTGCAGACTTGGTATGACACCTCAGTTTCTGACTTGAGCAATAGGGTATGAAAGGCCAAGCTATACTGTGAATATACCTGTAGGCACGGCTATAGGCTATTGTTACACAATATATTTACAATATATCACAACCTTGAGTGCCTTATTGCACTCATAAAATGGCTACTACTTAATAAGAATATTAAGGACAAAAAGTTTATTTAAAACATTATTTATATTCAACATTATTTAAAATATATTTCTATTCTATTCTATTCTATTCTATTCTATTCTATTCAACAAATTCATTAATTGCCATCTTTCTACTAGAAGATATGGGGGGAATTCACTAAGAATGAATTGCACCAAGTAAAAGTGCCATTAATTTGCATGCACCATCTGCGCTGAATTAATGCCCGATCCAATAAATTAATTAAACTAGATTTAAACTAGATTATCTGCTTAAACTAGATTGCCAGTGGTTTGTGAATAAGACACAGGTTTCTGCGATGAAATAGCATGCGCAAATGTGGCGCAACTGTGGCGCAATTCATCCCACAGTCCCCAACTTAACAAAATGTTACTATGCAACAAAATAACGATCCGCTATGGGTGCTGTGCAGTTTTATGGTAAAAGGGTCATAGCTGTAACTATATTGTGTATTTTTCACAGCGCGACCACTGTTTTGACCAGTCAGCATCGAGTACCATGACTATCTGTTTTATAATGAGCGCTGAGGCATAGGTGAGACATGTTGTTTAGAGCAGGTAATTTAATGTAGGGAATAGGTTGAGAAACCTTGAGCTAGAGGCTGTGAGACTGGGATGATGCATTTGATAAATACAGAGTGAAAAAAAAAAAATTAACACCGACTCTTGCTAAACACAAATGGAATATGATCATATCAGTGATTGAATGCAGACACAATGAACAAACAGGGACTGGTAATGCAAGATCTCATCTGAAAACAGCCAGGTATCTCTGTTTTTTTAATTCAAGCTTGGATAAACTTCAAAACTCATCATCATATCACTGTGGAAACTAGAGAAAGGAATCTATTTCAGGTATCGGATATTACCATATCAGAAAATGTCTGTAAGATCACCTGGTCATTTCTAGTGATGTATATGTCTTTTTCTCTCTCTCATATATTTCAAACAAGAATGAGTTTGCAAAGTTGAATTTGTGGTTTGAGTTGCTGACCTGGGTGAGATGTCACAACCTTGCTGCATGAAGGCTCCCAGGGAAAACCAGAGACTGTTGAAGATCCCAAACTCATTGGGGGGCTGGTCGCTTGGCAGACCATCAGTACCCTCCTCGGGCTCCTCGGTGTGCCATTCGTACGGGCTGAAGCGGCTGACCAGGAAGAGCACCACGCTCACGCCGATGTAGGCGAACACAATGCACATCCAGATCTCGTAGGCCAATGGGTCCAGGAAGGAGAAGACACCCGGTTTGGACTTCTGGGGCTTCTTGATCATGATGGAGATGCCCAAGCTCATGAAGGGCTTGGAGAAGTCAATGACCTCCTCCCGGACCAGAGTGATAGTCAATGGGGCCACAGCGATTTCCGCTTTCTATAAAATTATACAAGTATTTCTTAATTTTATTGCATACAGTCCCATACTGAAATCTAATATATGTAAATACATATACAACATACAGTATATGTTCATGTATGGATTTTACTTTTATAAAAAATTTGTCACATTCTTGTATGTACTGTATATGCAAAAATATTTCCAAATATTACAAAATGTCATTTTTTATATATGTAACATAGATTTTCCCCAAATACACACATATATGACACATACTGTATATTTTAATGAATTCCTACATATCACATGTATGGATACATATCATATTGTATACAGTAAGTGTAAAGCCATGTTTGCACTTGAACTTTACAATATATGTCACAGAAAAATAGTGGAATTGTAAGTATGTACATACAGTATACTGTATAAACTATAATTATTAGTGCTGTACCAAAAGCGTAGCATCATACTAAACAATGTTCTAAATTCTTTTTACGTTCTAAACACCGTAAAACAAGAACTCATTAGTAAATTCATCATTTCAAAAAGTGCACTATGCACACTTGTTTAGAAACAAAACATACAGTAGATAATGGCTACTATTTATAACTAAACAATTTGACTGGATAATCTAATTCAACACTAAATATTTGCAGTCTTTATATCAAAACTGAGATCTCATATCTGAACAGTACTCTTCTCAGAGGAGAGAAGAATAATCTGTCGATTTTCACCTCTCCTCACATCATACTGTATTTGACAGCTTCTTTAATTGAACTGGGCTTTGCATATTAATGCTTAAAAATCCAAGGCGTTAATCCAAGAGGCTTAATACCGAGGCTAAGGTTTAGAGGAGAGGGATAAACTAATCAATGCGAAGAAAGATGCTTACAGCACAAGGCAGGAAAAAAGAAATTGGAGACTAAAGTCTGGCTGCATATTTTTGCTGCATGGTAAACTAGATTATTGTTGGTGACTTAGTGACACTTTAGACATCACCAGGGCTGTGCAAGACTAATCCAAAAAAGAAATTAAAGTTTTTCATAACTGCCCGACACTTTCAAGAGGAAGAAAAAAAAAGAAATTTGATTTGTGTTTTTTTTTTTTTCAGTGCTCTGCATAAATCTACCAGATGACAAGCATTGGCTTTATGCAGTGTGCATTTATAAAGACCAGCCTCTGAAAACTTGTTTTCTTTTTGTTTTGTTTTCTTCAGAGCTGAGAGGCTTTGCTCTCACCCAGGCCCAATACTCAAGGTTTAGACTTTCAGCTCAAATCCACACCAAGCATTTCTCTAAACCTCCATGTAGAAAATATATACTTTCATTTTTTTGTTTGTTTTTTGTTTACTCTACAGTGAGGTTATAACATTAAGATATTATTGTTAAAATAAAGGTAAAATTACAATCTTTCTTGCGCATTTTAGGAACATGACCCGGGCTGGTCTCGAAACCCGTGTCTCCCATAATGGCCAGAGCCCAATATGTCAGAGCACCTCTGACCCATTTTGCCGAATTACCCATGCTAACTGATGGAGATGTCTGCCACAACTGCACATTTGCCCTTAAAAAGCATCAACTTAATTCTCAGGTGATGTGAATTGACCTGAACCCTGTGAAGTGAAAATCTCTTACTCCTAAATTGCTACTTTCACACAACACCACAACAACCAACAAGCAAAGATATTCATAATAATGACATGCAGACCTAAATAAGCTAGTTTGCTGGTCTTAGCTGGTTTAAGATGATCTCCAAGCCAGGTCAAGCTGATTTAGCTGGTCTGCAAAATGGTCTCCCAGTCTGACCAGCTAAAAGTATCCTCCAAAAAAGCCATCTGAACAGGCCGTAAGACCAGCTAAGACCACTAACCATTTTAGACTGCTTTAGACACACTTGCCTGTCCCAAGAATCCAAACTAACATCGGTCAAATCCTCTTTTGAATTCAATGGAAGCATACAGATGTCAACTATAAACCTGATACTTTTGTCAGTAGAAAATGTGAAGTGAAAAGTAAGAGGAACATAATTTACCCCGTACACCAGCTCCCCAACCATCCCGTTCCAGATCTTTGTCTCTGGGTCTCGAGCTCCGTACTTTCCATCTGGTACGATGGAGATCTTGTACTTGAAACCGATGTGTCTGGCGATTTCAGACGCCAGATCCACGCAGTATCCCTCATACTGCTCATTCCCATCGTACTGCTCCCAGTTTTTCTTCAGCATTACATAAGGCCCTTCCTGAAAGAAGAAGAGCACAAAGATGGTTCAAACTGGCCACTTGTTATAAATGTTAGTAAATAAACAGAATATATTTTCAAATCATTACAGTTTAGTACCTTATTACCAATGAAATTAAAATTATTCCTCAATTGCCGATTGAATAAAGATGTTTTTTAAGACTTATTAAAGATAATTATAGTTACTATGTTTGCATGTGGCTGATTGATTTGCTAATCAAAAGCTAGATGTCTCTGGTCGTAAAATAAAATAAAAAGATATTGGTCATGAGTCAATATTCTTCCACATTTCACAAATCAAAACCAAAGGTCTTCAGTTATCTTAAATATCTTCATGAGATAAATGCTTAATGTGTAAGAAAGGGTGTATGTGCTCATAACATTTACATTTACATTTATTCATTTGGCAGACGCTTTTATCCAAAGCGACTTACAAAAGAAGAATACATCATAAGCGATTCATCTTAAGGTGACAGCAGTACGAAAAGTGCTGCATAACAAAGTGTCATTTGCATCAGAATAGTAGTATCCAAGACAGATTAGGGTGCAACAAGAATATATATAAATGTTTTTTTTAAAAAATTTTTATGAGTGCATGGTCAAGTGCTCATGGAAAAGATGTGTCTTTAGCCGTTTTTTGAAGACAGAGAGTGAGTCTGCTTCACGGATGGAGTTGGAAAGGTCATTCCACCAACGAGGTACAGTGAAACCGAAAGTCAGACAGGGTTGGGGAGTAACGAAATACATGTAACGGGATTACGTATTTAAAATACAAAATATAAGTAACTGTATCCCACTACAGTTACAATTTAAATCATTGGTAATTAGAATACAGTTACATTCAAAAAGTATTTGGATTACTGAAGAGATTACTTTGCATTTTATTGTCATTTGTTTCATTTAATATTTAGCCCTTTCAGATGGAAAAATGTATACATATAAATGATGCGATCCAAAGTGCATTTGAACAGTGATGAAACACTTTCTTATGATGTGTTACATTCATACGAGCAGACAGAGAAGTAAGTTTCAAGTAAGTTTGGAGCAGAAGGAATAGAAATAAACCTTTCAGCTTTACGCTAAGCTAAAATGCTATTTCTAGCCATTTACATGCATGTTACCAGGCACGATCATATTTTTTTATCAAGAAAATTCACGTTAGACCATAATTTCTTTTTTTCTAGTAAGACCTTTGATATTAGTGCAAAAATTGTATTCTTGATAATCATTTTTGTATTGTTTTCCTGTAAAAATATCTAAAAATCCATAAAACAAGATCAATTTGATTGATCTTGTTTTAGAAACAACACTGCATAAGTTATTTAGGTTTAATGTATTTTTAACATGTGTATTTTGTCTTACGGTACTGGCAGAGTTTTTATAGTCAAAACAAGTGAAAAAATCTACCAGTGCTGAAGAAGTAATCCAAAGTATTCAGAATACGTTACTGAGCTTGAGTAATCTAACGGAATACTTTACAAATTACATTTTACAGCATGTATTCTGTAATCTGTAGTGGAATACATTTCAATAGTAACCCTCCCAACCCTGAAGTCAGAGAAAGTGATTTGGTACTTCTTTGTGTTGGTACAACATTTATAACAAAGGTAAAACCTGCTACAACAATTACAAGTATTATAATATTATATAGAGCACACAACACATGCTTTATACATGAGAAATCTATGCACTATACATCATTCAAAACAAAAATATACCCATAAAAGATTGGACCACAATTTATTACAATTGCACTGTATGCCTTTATCAAACATTGGAACAGAAATATACTTTTAGAAACTTGTCATACGCAATGAGACAAAAATAGAAGGGATAGTTCTCCAAAAATGAAAATGTTGTCATTATTTACTCACCCTCATCTTTCTTCCTTTTAACAGGAAAATAAATGTCAGGCAGTAGCCATTGTCAAATGTTAGTATCAATCACCATTTACCTACATTGAATCTTTATTCCATACAGTGAAAGTGAATAGTGACTGAGGCTGAACATCATGCCAAAACATCTCCTTTTTTTCCACAGAAAAAAAGAGAAAGTCATATGGGTGTGAAACAACATAAGCATTAGGAGTGAATAATGGCAGATTTCTTTATTTATTCAATTTTTGGGTAAAGTATCCATTTAAATTTGTTGAATCATTTGTTGAAGCAAAAGATGATTTTGGGCTTTGTAAAGCAACATCGAGTTTGTTGTAAGGCGCTATATATAATAAATATATTATTCTTATTATCACAGTGCAGAAAAAAGAAAAAGCACTGTGCAACAGCAACAGACAAAGGCAACAGACAAACAATCATTTTATTCAACAGTATGATGTACTGTAATAACAAACAATACCTAAAACAGTGCAGGTGTCATATAGCATATAAAAATGTTTACTTGAAAGAAAATGGCAGAACATCTACATCGAAATCCTGAAAACGTGCATCCCCTTTACAAACATTTTCTAAGCCATATGGTGAGGCTAAAATTATGAAAGGCAGAAAGCCCAGTAGGGAGAACTTAATATTTCACACACAGCAAATAGAGAGCTCTGTACTGAATGTCAGCAGAAGATTTGTTTCATCTCAAATTTGTTTGATGTATGAGAATGCCGCTTTCTCCTCAAATCTTTCTCTCTTTACATGGAAAAGGCAGCTTTTGTTCCTGTTTTTTCTACAGGTAAAACATTTATTTTAGCTTTGGCAGGAGGTAACACCTCATGCGTGGGAGATCTGAATTCCTGCTACATGCCTCGGGTGTATAGGCAGCCATGCAAAATTATGTTCTCACTAAAGGAACACAAAGTTTTTTATCACTTACGAACTCAAACCTTAAAATCTGCTGTTATCGGAAATAATACGTGTTAAGCACAGCAGGAAATGACAAGAATTCATGATGGATATCAATGATATGCTTTGAGAGACCTAATAAATGCAAATGGACAGGAAAAATTATGAATTTATGCAGTATGCTATATTTCAAAATGGCAATCATCCCACAACCATCATTCTATAAAATCAGCTCCTTCTGGTTTGATACACATGATATACAGTGGCCCAAAAAGTATATGAAGTTTGTTAGGATTCAGATTATAACAGAATAGATATTCTTCAAAATTAAGACAAAAGGATTTGGATACTTTCTAAATTGACTTCATACATCCACTTAAAATGACCTAGGACCAGAAGTTACAAGTAATTAGAAAAATGACTAGGAAAAGTGAAATGATGTGGAAGTCTAGCATCATTTGTTTGCAGAAGCCACTTTGTTTGATATTTTGTTATTTAATGCAATGAAAATGTGTTCATATATTTTTAAATGTGATTTTAAGGGATAGTTCACACAAAAATGAATTCTATCATCATTTACTCACCCTCA
This sequence comes from Myxocyprinus asiaticus, assembly GCF_019703515.2. NCBI lineage: Eukaryota > Metazoa > Chordata > Actinopteri > Cypriniformes > Catostomidae > Myxocyprinus > Myxocyprinus asiaticus. The sequence goes on along the minus strand of NC_059381.1, from coordinate 17,669,062 downwards.
TGTCATCCCAGATGTGGATGAACCCAGTGGTTAAATCTATATCTTCTAAAGCGATGTAATAGGTGTGGGTGAGATACAGATCAATATTTAAGTATTTTTTACCATCAATTTCCACTTTCACTTTCACATTCTTCTTGTTTTGTTTTTGGAGATTCACATCCTTTGTACATATTGACACCTACTTGGCAGGAGAATAATTTATAGTAAAAAAAATAAATAAAAAAAACATATTGATCTGTTTCTCACCAACACTTATCATATCACTTCTGAAGACATGGATTTAACCACTAGAGTCATATGGATTACTTTTATGCTGGCTTTATGTGCATTTCGGAGCTTAAAAATGTTGGTACCCATTCACTTACATTGTGAGGACAAACAGTGCTGAAATATTCTTCTAAAAATCTTCATTTGTGTTCTGCAGTAGAAAGAAGGTCATACACTGGGATGGCATGAGTGAGTAAATGAGAGAATTTTCATAACTTTTTCATAATTTTCAAAACTGTCTAAATACTTTTTGGGGCCACTCCAAATTCTAAATGAAGATATAATTTTGCTTCCATGGCTCCATCTAGCTTCCCAATTCCGGCTTCACTATGGCTCTTCTCCATTCATGATTGAGTTGCCTGTAAGAGCTTTTTTTGTATTTGTCCATGGCTCGATTTCTTATGTGGTGTACATTTTGGCTCAGGATGTAATATCCATGGTTCAGTGTTTTTGCCTTCAGTTCTGATTTGTCTCTCTGTCCATGCTTCAGTAAGCGCTTGATTTCACCTCTGCCGAGTCCATCAGCTGCTCAGTTTCTTAATAAGGGGTTCTTCACCAGGGGCTGAAAAGAGGAGGATTTGCTTCAGGTGCGACACTCCAAACCACATATGTGCCTGAACATATTGCAGTTCATTACACCCTCGAATCAGTGCAAATACATTGATGATACTATTATTTATCGTCTCCTGAGTATATAAGAAAATACAAAACACACAATGTGTCCCATTCATGCAGTGCTTTAAGTGGTGTGTTGGAGTAATAATTCACACACAAGATTACAGACAGGGATGGACTGGTCATAGGGAGCACTGGGCTGTCATTCTGCCTATCATCTATTTTTGTGTTCACAACAACATGAGGGTGAGTAAATAATAACAGAATTGTCATTTTTGGGTAAACTGTCCCTTTTAAATACAGTAAAAATCAATAGGCCTATATATCAAATTAATAATACAATAGGAAAGTTTGTAATAAATGAATATAACTAATATAGTGGTGAATTATCATCTGTGGGTTATGATTATCCAGTATACGTCCCGGGCTGTTTTTGAGTCCCCGTCCATTCCTGATTACAGTCGACAAAATGAACAAACAAAAAAACATACCAGAATAGTCCAAAATACCAGTTCTGGCAACTTTAGACAGTACGTGAAAGAGGCACATGATGCACATAGCATACAAACAATGCCGTAATGGCAGCAAACATTTACACGGCACTGTTGAGAAATGCTATTCAGAGCATGTAAAAACAGTTTGGTTATCTGAATGGACAGCAGTATGACTGACAGGTCACACACAGAGAGAATGTGCTTTGATGAACAGCATAGCGCAAATTCTGCAACGTATGCAAATCTGAAACTTTGTGTGTGTGCGTTATGAAGAAAATCAATGCCTTTGGCAAATGTTCATTTTTTTCACCATGTGTATGAGAGGAGCTCTTGGTACATGGAAGTTTTCAGATGAAAGACAAACATCTATATGTTTAAACTTGTGTTATTGTAAAATATGTCAGATAAAGTAATTTACTACTCACCATAATAGTTGTCACAATTACAGTTCTGTTCTCCATGCCAGACGTTTCATTGGGAAGTAAGGCATGATCCTGGGTCAGAACCAACTTATCAGCATCATTCCAATAGCCAATCTGGAGATGGTACAGGGAAAAGAATGAGACTCCAGCCCTAACTGGGAGTGAGTGAATACATGCAAGCCTGTCCATACGTGCATGCTAGTGTAAATATGCATAAATAATTGTATGTGAGATGGCTAAATAGCACAAAACATCTTGGTGGTGTTTTTTTTATTATTTGTTTTTTTACATTATTCATACATTTGTCCATTCATTACGCTGCAAAAATAATTTTCATATAATTGCTAGTTTTGTCTTGTTTTTCACTGAAAATATCTAAACATAAAACAAGATCAATTTACTTGAGAACCAAAACTGCATTAGATATTAAAGGGATAGTTCACCCAAAAAAATAAAATTCTCATGCCATCCCAGATGTGTTTGACTTTCTTTCTTCTGCAAAACACAAACAAATATTTTTAGAGGAATATTTCAGCTCTGTAGGTCCTCACAATGCAAGTGAATGGCTACCAAAATGTTGAAGCTCCAAAAATCCAATAAATCAGCATAAAAGTAATCCATAATACTCCAGTGGTTGAATCCATGTCTTCAGACGTGATATGAGAGGTGTGGGTGAGAAAGCGATCAATATTTATGTTTTTACTATAAATATACACCTCCACTTTAAGAATGTTAAAGTGAAAGAGGAGATTTATAGAAAAAAGGAGTAAATTATTGATCCTTTTCCTCACCCAAAGTGATTGTATTGCTTCTGAAGACATATTAAACTGTATCGTATGGATTACTTTTATGCTGCCTTTATGTGATCTTTGGAGCTTCAAAGGCCTGGTCACAATTCACTTGCATTGTATGGACCTACAGAGCTAAAATATTCTTCTGAAAATCTTAGTTCATGTTCTAAAAAGTCATCACATTTGGGTATGGCATGAAAGTGAATTAATGATGAGAGAATTTTATTTTTGGGTGAACTATCTCTTTAAGACTTGTTTTATGAGAATATGTCTTGAATTAGGTTTAAGCAGAAATCAAACATAATATATATTTTTAAAGCAAGGTTTATGCGAAAACAAGGGGGGTGGGGGTGGGGGTTGGAATTGCTAATGAGAAAAGAAATATAAACCATTCAAGATACTGTGTATTCTCTCAAAATATGTCTATAATCTTACACAAAGTTACTTCTCAGCTAAATATGATTTTTTTTTATATATTTTTTTTTTTTTTATATATATATATATTTACTGGAAAACAAAATACATTTGTACTGAGCAAGAAAATATATATTTTTAAGAGTAGCTGTTTTTATTTTTATTTTTTTATAAAATGTATAAACCTCCTTATAGATACATTTACCTAAAAGCAAAATTGCATTAGATATCAAAGATTGTTTTATGAGAATATATCTTGAATTAGGTCAATTTTTCTTACCCCATTGTGTTTTTTTCTTATTTTAAGCGTAAATCAAGCAAAATATCAACATTTATCAAGGTTTATGCTTAAAACAAACCACTTGTTTTAAGCATAAACCACATAATCCTCAATACATTTAGTTATTTTAAATGTTTTATATAGATGCTCCAAGATGAATTATGTTATTCTGCATGAGTGTTGCTTGGAAAATGATGTTGCTGCATGCAACAATTTACTGTGGGATGAAAAACTGTCAGAAGTAGTGGACGCAAGCAGCAGTCTGTGCCTGTGTCCTTAGGAGACCCAGGTGAACAAGAGAAAGAGGAGACAGGCTCCAGCATCTGCCTAAAGCGGTGCTCACAACCGACTGATAAATGAGTGCCAAACCCTGGCGGCTCCTTCCTTTGTTGCCCTCCTCTCCCCATCACTCTTCCTGCTTAACAGCAGCCAGGAGCAGGCACACTCCGTAAAGCACGCCAGAGGTGGAGGGCTTCACATAACTTTAGAAGAAGGTGTGTGACACGGGACTTTATGGTAAAGACACAGATCTTCTGCTAAAACCACTAGACCACATAGGGCCTTGGTACCTCTGTTTGTTTTATTTTAAAACTGTATTTTTAGATGTAGTTAAAGGAATAGCTCAGCCAAAAATTAAGATTTTGTTATTATTTACTCAGCATGTGCCAATCCAAACCTGTATGACTTCCATTCTTCCATGGAACACCAAAGGAAAAGTTTAGCAGAATGTCAGAGCTGCTCTCTTTCATACAAACTGCAAAAAATCCTTTTCTTAATTAGTATTTTTGTTTTGTTTTATAGTAAAAATATCTAAACATTCTTAAAACAAGATATCGTTACTTGACAAGCAAAATGGTTAGTAAGTTTGTCTTGTTTTCAGAGAAATCTAACTAAATTAATTGAAGTTTATGCTTAAAAGAAGAAAAAATGATTTGTCAATGGGGTAAGAAAAATACTTTTTCTTAGCCCATTGGCAGATTTTTTTTCTTAAGCAAAATTTTGTCAGATTTCTCTGAAAACAAGACTTAATATCTTATGCCATTTTGCTTGACAAGTAACTATATCTTGTTTTAAGAATATTTAGATATTGTAACTGGAAAACAAGACAAAAATACTTATTAAGAAAATTATTTTATTTATTTTGCAGTGCAGTGACAGAGGTTGAGAACCAGGGGCTCCAAAAAGGCCAAAAAAAAAGTGCAATACAAGCATTATAAATGTAGTCCATATAACTCATGCACTATATTCCAAGTCTTCTAAAGCCATACTGTAGTTTTAAGTGAGGACCAAACTGAAATTAATTAATTTTTCACTTTACATTTTGGCCATGGTCACCATTCACTTTCGTTGTACACCAACTTGTACATTATACTAAATAACTGCTTTTTGTTCCATGGAAGACTGAAAGTCATATACAACAAGTTTCGAAAGAGACAATGACAGAATTTTGAACTATTCCTTTAACTGTGAATTATATATCTAAATTGGAATGTACATTTAGAGCAGAGACTATTATCTCAAGAATTCTTGCAGATAATATGATCACATTGCTGGAGTGTAAGAGAATAAATCCCCTCTCCCATTTAGTTAGTTACACAGAGACTGGTTTTCAGCTAAATAGAATACAAACAAATTTACTTAATTTGATTTTTACACATTCCCACGGGGGCAAGTTGGTCAAAGTCTGCTTGTCAAATAACCCACTCTCTCCGCCAGCTAACGTGGGCAAAAAACAGAGGACACTGTCTCACAGGAAATACTGGGTGGGTGTCAGATTTGCTTAGCCAGGGTAGAAATAACTTCCATTTCTATGAAAATTATCATCCATGATGTATGAGTGTTAATGATTCATACAGGTTTAAAAAGCAGCTAAATTGGCTATACAACACATTTTCACCATGTAAAGAGATCCATATATCTGTGAAATTGACATACTCATGCAGTAAAATAAGATACAAGATGTTACATTCTACAAAAAGAAAACCCTTATAATAAGACTCATCAGGGGTCCCTGGGATTGTTCTTGCAGAAACAGTGGCATCAAATGAAGCACAGAGCGGTAAGCACATTTGGTTGTGTTTGCCGATGAATTATACTGCAATGACACTCGACAGATGTTGAGAGACAAAACAAAGGAAAGGCATGATTACACTTTCTCAGAATAAAAGATGAATACAGACATAAAACATCTTGACAAGCACTTTTTAAATTGGACATACAGTATGTGTTAAGTTAAATTAAAATAGAATGAATACAATCTGTTCTAAATTATAAGATGGACAGAAGAAAAAACAGTCTGTGATGACTCAGAAAGTGGAATGCTTGTGACTGATATCTTACCCTTCTAGGGCCGTTACTTTTTAATTCTAAAACATCCATAGTGTAGTTGACTCTGCGCCCGTAGTGGTCGAATTGGACATTTCCTGTTAATCCTTGAAGGCGCACCTGGATTATAGTGATAAACAATGCAATTACAGCTTATCCAACCACTGCAAAGTACCACTAAACACTTTCATTTACACATTTGCTTCCTTACTCTTAACTTTTGAATCGCTGTCCTCAGAAAGCATTACCCTTTAAAACACCTCACAGTCTATTTTTCTCTGGTTGTGTCCAAAATCGAAGGCAGCCTTTTTGCCTCGCTGCCCAGACAGTGAATGACTAAATAGTGTTTTTGTACTTCCCAAGGAACCAGGTTTAAGACTGGCTTCCAAAGCTCCATAATGTAATTTCTAAGGATCTAAAACAAAGCTTTAGAGATAACCAAACAAATATTTACCGGCTACATTGCTAAATTTGTGGAAGATAAAATAAAATAAAAATAAAATAACACATTTTCTGTATTCTTTCAAGGAACCAGTGAACTATACACCAATACATCTCTGCGAAGGATTCATCTAAGATTTTCTTCTCCATCCAGGTGCATCTTAATAGATGTTATTGCAAACACTGCATTAAGACATGCCTTTATATCTTCCTACATCAATATACAATCTGCAAGGCCACCGTTTTAAGGTTTCGGACATTGCCTCTCTCTCTCTTGCTCTCACTGACCACATTTTCATGCACTTAAGAAAACTTTTTATACCATGTTTTTTGCAGAAAGCAGCATTCTGAAACATCATGTAAACAAGAACGCAGATTTCCTTACACCGTTTAAGGGATTAAGAGAAAGCGGTTTAACACACCCAAGTTTTTCCTTGAGAACGCATCTTATGTGGTCATGTAAATGCACGAGCACCGTTCTTACAGGTTTTTGAAGAGTGCGCATGTGCGTGAACAGACAGGATAACAAACGTCATAGGATGGAGCCCAACAACAAGTCAACACAGCGGAAAGAATTCAAAATTTTTCGGAGTACAAGGGAAAAGCACATACACTATAAACTATATACCCATTTATACACACCAATGTAAAATATTGACTGTCCTTCACGTTTGCCTACAGTATATGCACTCGTACACAGGGGGAATCCCAGAGTTTTAGGTAAGAGGGAAACCCCACTATTGCAGTGCAGTTCCGTTGTAGGATGTGATGGAAAGTTAAGAAAACCAAAACAGCAACAACTCTGGAATATCTGGAAATAAAGTGAAGCAATGGAGAATAAAATAGTGAAGTCTTCCTCAGATGCCATGTTTGTTAATTACACAAGCGTTGCAGGAAAATTATGTTGCTGTGGATAAAGCTGGGAGTAATGAGTACGCCGCTTATACAGTGCATGCAAATGGGAATGCTGCTTTCTGGCAATAATCCGCTTTCTCGCAATAAGCCGCCTTCTGGTGTCTATGAAAATGTAAATGGTGAAAACGTAGTCACTGTCTTTATCAGTCTGTTTTCTGCCAGTCTCTTTTTCACCATCCATATAGTTTCCTTCATTACACTTTTCCATTTTCCTTGTCATTTCCCACCTTCACTCCATTCAAATTTGGGCCTTCACATTCTTCATATTGTCAATTACTCTTCAACCTCTGCCCTCTTTCACCTCTCTGCTTGTTTTTTTCTTCCATTACATGTTTACTCCAGCTGTCTATCTTCTCCCTATTTACACCCTATAAAATGCGCCTCTTTCCCTTCTCCCATTTAAAGGCTGCATATGCTCATCTGTGCATGTGACCTGTTTGAGTGTGCGCTCCATGTCGATGCCCTGGTTCCAGGGTGCTGCGGGGTTGGCTAGGCAGTCTCCAGCGTTGCCCCTGCGGGAGATGTCCACTTTCTGCCGCCGAAGGTTCCGGAAGGCTTCTGCCATCACCATCACGCCATCGTATGTCAGTGCAGAGGTGTACTACAGAAACAGATGGGCACGGATATGTCATACACCATATATACCTAAACACCAATGTCAGAAATGAACTTTTTATGAAGAGGCAGCATTTGCCCTTTGGATTTGACTTTCAGCAGCATTTTTAACTTTGAGAGGGCATACAAAACATAACATATAAATGCACAGTGTATTGTCCATAACAAATACATCAATTGAAGCAATTAATTGAAATACATTCTCAGTCTGAACAATTATGGCTGTTACCTAGAAAATCAAATAAAAATAAAATACAAAACTACATGTAAATAAAGCACAAGATATCATAGCGCAAAATGCTCTGCTAGGATATGTTTAAAATATCTATGTTTGCTATACCTTTACTACATTATACAGCTCTTTGCTGTAAAACTTTTTAGTAATTATAACAGAAATAGAATGTACAAATGCTACAATAAAATTTTGGTCATTGGTTAACTGGTAGTTACCTTGTACTGTTGAAAATTATATTTTATTTAAAAAGATAATATTTATTTTAATAATAATACATTAATTTGTTATTTAACAATAATTTGTATATGTTTTTCTGTTATTTTTTTGAAAACAAATATTACTGTTATATACAGTTATGTATGGGGTGTTTTATGTTACATTTTATGTTTATTAGTTAATGATATTTATAACATTAAACATCTTTAAGGGCCATTCAAACTGGATGGGCAATTCTTGATTAATTTAAGTCATCACATGGCCTTTTGTTTTACCACCAATATTACTATGGTGGTTAACAGTACAGTACACAAGTGCAAAGCAGATTTTTGTAATTCCAGTTGGTTGGTATATTAACATTTAATTAATTAATGATATAAACGGTAGTGAACTGTAAAATATACAAGCACCAAAATGACATCCCGTGATGCCTGAAAAATAGTCACTGTATTTTTTACAGTGAATTTCTAAAAATGTTAGAGGATTGTTTTAACCCTTAAACACATATTCCACCCCCTGTACCTCATCCATTTTTGGAGTTGTGCCCACCTCTTTAGCATTTCTCAATCTTTCTCTTATAAATACTGTAACACACACACACACACACACACACAAAAATTTTCTTTTTTTATAATGCTGTAAGTACCAAAAGTGTACAGGCACATTAGAGACCCTAGGTATGTAATAGTGTTGTTTTATTTTTTTTATTCAACTTCCGTTTGAATTCCAGTTGTATTTCTATCACTATTTCATATCTATATAAGTTTATTATTACAGGACATCTATTTCTTTGTTTATTACCAGATAAATTAGTACTAAATTCATACAAATACATAATATATAACATTGATTTTCTGTGCAACAATGGTAAATTATTAGTATCCTATATGTGTGTACACATACATATTATACGTGTTATTTGTTACTCAAGGCTGATGTTTCAGTGATTGACTTGATTTACATTTGACATTGCTATTTGAGGAGGAAGCAACATGCTAACAAACTATAGCAAGTAGAACACATGAACAGGATTTTTTTATTTGATTTTTCTTTTATATACAGTATAAAACCCAACTTAATTTAAACTAAACATTCAAGCCTACTCGCCTCTGAGACAACAAATACAGAGACTACTGGCAACTATAGGTCACTACAGTGTCTAAATCATATAGAACAATTATTAAATATATCAAACGTTAGATAACTAATAAAAAATAGAAATTCACTATGGGTGCATTTTTTTTACCCCCATATTAAGGGTCATTAAAGGTCCTTTTTTGTCACTTTCAGTGGCATTTTTGCCCAATATGTCCTACAACATGTGGGATTTGTATATACACTTTAGCTTTGTAGAATGATAAGGTGTCTTTTCGAGCAGAGGACACTGTGAAACCAAGTGGAATCACCGGGACAGTGATTTTACTTTGTTTTTCTGCAAAGAACAGCTGCATCGTAAGGAAAAAAATCAACCAGTTTTGCAAGCGCAAGAAAACAGAAAGAGAAAAAGGAGGGAAAGGGGGAAGAGAAGAGAGCAGTGGTGTGTTGAGGAGCCACTCACACATGCTCATCATTGCATATATTAGGAGCAGGCAGAGCATGTGAAATCAGTGAGCTCTGACACAGTAGCTTAGAAGCGCTGTATGTTCACCCTCTGATGGGTTGGGGTGCGGCAGGCTGGTCAACTGCTATCGGAAGCTGCCCTGATTGCACCAATAAGTGGCTTGTGCTCTCTCTCTCTCTCTTTCTCTCTCTGCTTAGCAGAGATAAAATGGTACAGAATGAATCACTGCAGGGAACCAATGGTGTTTTTAAAGAAACTAACTTGCCTCTAGTCTAGTACATGCAGGGACACATGTGTTTTGCTGTGATCACACTAGATTCGACTGCTTGGCCCAAACCTGAGTTCAATTTCAACCTTTCCACCTGCCTCTGTTGGTCTCTTTTCCCATTGGGTTCGAACTGCAGTATGTTTTGGTAAACATCCGAAATTGAAAAAACAATACAAAAAAAAAAAACGTTTTCACACCAACCAATCAAGCGATCCAAACTAAGCTCTGATGTCAAACCAACTCGGGTCCATGCCTTTATCTTTCTTTTTAAGAGGGTATGTCATAGTTTGAGTCAGATGATGTCACCTGAGACCTGTACATTCATCAGCCTGATCTCACATAAAAATCGGCAAGTGTGTGCGCTGATTTTGCTTTAGCCGAAATCGGTATACATTGACCGAATTTGAAAACACTGCCTCCAGAGGCTAAAGTGGTAAGTGTTTCTGAGCATATTAACAAGTGTGACATCCATGTATATCCAGAAGAGGTCTCCAGAAGCCAGTTGTAAAAAATAATTGTTTTCAGCTGAACAGGGTGTAAAACAGTGAAGAGAAATGTTTATTTTATTTAATCTACCCCACCCCCAACCAAAACCCAAATCTAACCTTAACCATTAGTAGAGACAAAATGCAATGTTAGGGATAAAAATGCAACCTCCTTATCACGCTCGTGATTGTTTATACAAACGTGATTACTTCCTCATTTGAATGGGGATTGAACTGTGGTCTCTCATGAAACTGACGCAACATGCTACCAGTCATGCTACGAGGGAAAGTAATAGTTGTTGAGTTGTTCCAAATATGTCCGATGGGAGACAGGGCATGTCAGTGAGTCGGCATACTGTTGCCAATCCTAGGGTACCGGAACTTTCGGAAACAGCATGCCGATCAACATAAACCATTCCTGCCAAAAATACCCCTGCTGTGTGTTCAGAGAGTGCTGTTTGTTTGATGGTTTACAGTTGAAATAAGCAACTCTTGCAGTACTGTGAGATGGTACAGTATGTGGCATTCCATCAACAGATTTCTGGTATAAGAACTGAGACTCTCCATTACAAACATAATAGAAAAACCGCAGAAAGACCCGTGGGCTAAAATGACAGATGGGGAACAATAGGTTGAACAAGAGTAAGGTTGAGATGGAAATAGCAAGAAATAACAGCAAATATTGAAGGTGATGAGTTTATTTATTCTACCACACTGTCATGGACCAATATTAATAATCAAAGATAACAATAGCTGTTAGGTTACTGACTCCCTCATGACTGAAAGGAATTATTACATTAGTTGCTGTTTAATCACTCCAGGTAATGCTCAGCTCTCTTCACTTCCTGTGCTCTCTTAATTTCTAAAACACATGGATTAATCCCCAAAGAAGGTGAGGACTCACAAGACGGTGCCTTCAGGACTCAACAGGAAAGGCCACAGAAAGGCTAAAAGCTCAGAGATTTTATGGAGGTTTGGGGGTCTCTCTTGTGCTGCTGTCTTACATTGGCTTATAGGAGCAGCTTGAGGTATTTGGAGTGAAAGAGACAGAGCAAAAGTGATGCAGCCAGTGTCCAAAATTAACTTTTGCCACACCTGCAAATAGTGAGTGAATAGAGTGCAACAGTGCCCGCCCACTTATTCAGCCGTCTGGGTTCCGGAAGTATTTTCCTATACATTTTTCCCATAGACTTTTCATAAAATACTTCATAAAAGAGTTGTAAACCATGAACCAAACCAAACATATCTGAGGTAAATCACAACATCATGAACTACATCTCAAGTAAATGTATCTTGTTTTAAGGATAATGAAGAAAATTATTTTTAGCTGTGTAATAAAGTTTTTGGCCAACTGTCAAGACAATTTGTACTTGCATTAGGTGCTTGGCAAGCCTAAATTTGGAACCCTGGATGTAGATAAGTCAAAATCTCAATCTTATCACTGAAAGATTGTGTGCTTGCACTGCTTGGGGAATTACGGTGTAAATTGCATCAGTAGGAGTGAAAATGTTAATCCGTGCATGTGGTGACTGAATGTTACTGTAGCCTGTCAAGCTGATGGCTGGACCACACCAGAAACAGCCTCCCTGAGCCTCCTTTTTTACACCATTACTTGCCAGTTTGTCTGTCTCAATCTGAGCCTCGCGGTCAAACCCCCCCACCCCCCCATCCAGCGGTGTGCAGTGAGGATCAGCCGCCTGTTAAAGTGATGTCCCCTCAGGCCACGCCAGAGGGAATTCCGTTACCACGACGCATCACCAGGCAGGGATCAATGGAACCGCCCTCCAAAGTATGTCATCTTCATCAGCCCCCAAGGGGAAGCTCAGCCCCAGTAAAAATGGATAAACAAAACCCTTGTTTTCACAATGCAGACATGAACAGGCTTATCAAACCACTGGCAGGATTCATCTATTTAGACAAGGATGAATGAAACAGCCCATCATAATGCAGGTCTATAATTCAATGTAGGGGTTGACATGATATGGTTTGTTACATGGCCTACCCTCTTTTTCTGTACAAACAACTATTAAAGACTCCATGAAACTGTTTGTGATGCAGTTTTTGTTATTGTGTTATTGTGTATAGTTTGGGTGGAACATATTGAAGACCTGTTTCTTTTTTTTAATTTTTATTTAAATAACCAATAGGCATCAGTTATGTCACATCCATTTGCTACTTGCTAATTCGTTATATTAGTGGTATTAGGGGCAGGGATATTCTCATTTTAGAGTGTATTTGAATGGACCATGGGGTTTTTAACCCGTTTTGTAAGTCATTATTCCTACTGAAAATTCTTGAAAATTGGAGATTAAACAATTTTGCCTCACTGCAACCTTGAAACACACTTGGATTGCATTGGATGTGATGATAATACACTTTCTAGAGATTTTGGAGGTCTTTCAAAGTGACTGGATGAAATTAGTTATTGTGTGTTTATGCTAATACATTTGAGTTTAAAGAGGTTCAGCACTGGATCTGAACTGGATCTGGACTGGGCCATGTAATGGTACCTTTGGAGGCATGTCAGAGCCAGGGTACTCGCGCTGGTCCAGCTTGTTCCAACGCTGCATGAGTTTAATAACCATGGGATTACTGAAGTCCACCAGCTGAAAGCCTGTCACATTGGCTCCCCCATGCATGAAACGCTCCAGATTGATGTCCTTAAAACCCTGCCAGAGCAAAGGAGGAGAAAGAGAAAGAAATACAGAGAGAGAGAGAGAGAGAGAGAGAGAGAGAGAGAGAGAGAGAGAGAGAGAGAGAGAGAGATTATTAAAACATAGTTGGCAATGCGGGGCTACGATAAGAGAAATTCTGCAAACACTCATATCCAGCTTGCCTCTGTGAGCCAATTCCGTGAAAAGCAAGCAAGCAGAGAGAGAGCGAGCGAGAGAGAGAGAGAGAGAGAGAGAGAGAGAGAGAGAGAGAGAGAGAGAGAGAGCGTACGCTCTGCAGCTCCCAGCATCATTAAAACACTGTCACCACCGCTCAGACCGGAATACGAATTAGTCTCTCAAATTGATCTTGCTTAAAGAAAAGAAAAGATTAAGAAAGAAAAAAGAGCGAGGGAGGGCAGGAGAAAGAAAGAGAGTAAGAGAGAAAGGAGAGGCCATGGCAAACCATTAGAGAGTACCTTGAAGAAAGTCAGGCTGGGCGAAATAACTACATTTTTGTTTTTATTTCAGAATTTGACATTTTTCAAAAATATCTTGATAATTACATGTTTGCTCAAAAAAATAGATTTTTTATAATCAGTGTCAAGTAGATTCAAAATGTTTAATGCAAGATGTAAAATATAGTAAAAATAATATTGAATAGTAATATACTGTAAATAATCTTTAATAATAATAATAATAATAATAAATAATCAAGGAAAGTTTTCCAAATAGTTTTTCACTAAATGAAGATAAATATTTACAAATTTTCCTTAATAGGCATCAGTGTAACAATACATTGTAATACACATCATATATATATATATATATATATATATATATATATATATATATATATATATATATATATATATATATATTGATTTCAACATTTTGTGACATCTGTGAACATTTTTGAGTGATGTTGCAAATATCTGTTTTAAAGGGTTAGTTCACCTAAAATTTTTCTAAACATTTACTCACTTTCATGCCATCTAAGATATGTATGACTTTCTTTCTTCTGCAGAACACAAAAGAAGATTTTTAGAAGAATATCTCAGCTCTGTAGGACCAAACAATGCAAGTGAATGGTGATTAGGCCTTTGAAGCTCCTAAAAGCAGATAAAGTCAGCATAAACATAATCCATCAGACCCCACTGGTTTGATCAATGTCTTCTGAAGCGATCCAGTTGGTTTTGGGTGAGAACAGACCAACATGTAACTCCTTTTTCACTGTACATCTTGAAAGCAGTGTCCTTGGTGATCATGATTTCAAACACGATTACACTTCCTATAGTGTCATCTAGCACTCTGCACATGCGTCAAGATCTAGGAAGTGTAATCAAGCTTGAAATCTTGATTGTGCCTAGAAATTGCAATGGCAAGATGTACAGTGAAAAAGGAGTTATATTTTGGTCTGTTCTCACCCAAATCCAACTTCAGAAGACATTGATTAAACCACTGGAGTGGTATGGATTACTTCTGTGCTGACTTTATCTGCTTTTTGAAGCTTCAAAGGCCTGATCACCATTCACTTGCATTGTATGAACCACAGAGCTGAGATATTCTTCTAAAATCTTCGTTTGCGTTCAGCAGAAGAAAAAAAGTCATACACATCTGGGATGGCATGAGGGTGAGTAAATGATGAGAGAATTTTCATTTTTGGGTGAACTATCCCTTTAATCCTCTCTTACTTGCAATGTCCAAATAAAAAAGCGAATTTAAATCATCGCAATATTATTTTGCTTAATTTCAAATAAGCAAAATCATTGCAAATATATTGTGAGTATTTGATATGTCACCCAGGACTAGTAGAAAGTAAGAAATACAGCAGAATATGAAAGGAAAAACAGTTGACAGGGAGAATAAGGCGATAAGGAAATACAATTTAGCTCACCATATTTGCCATGATGTAATGGTAGCCTTTGACATGCTTGCCGACGCTCACAATCTGTGGAGGTAAATGTTAAAGTGAGAGCAAATCCTAAAAGCAAATACGGTTTTCGACATTCACTCATCTTATGAATGTATGACTGAGCTGTTAGCAGTTTGGAAAACAGAATTCTGCCGTATTTAATTATTTCTGCCTCTCCCCATACTGCTCTGCAATTTGAGGGATATCAAAGCAAACACAAGCAAGAATATTTTTAAAACATTTGACAGCTTCAAAATGAGAAAGAAATATCAAGGGAGAGGTTTTTGTGAATAAAGTACTTTGCCTGACTAAGGTGTAATTTCTGAAATGGAATTACTTGAGGAAATCTGTTCTGTGTTCCCTCAGAACCTTGTGGTCGTGCATATTCAGTCTTTAATAAAAATGGATGCTATATATATGTACCTCACAGCGCCCCCAAATCCCACCTGTTCCAGCATGTTGTTAAGTCTCTCTGCTTCCAGGTCTATCACAAACGTCTTTTCCTGTCTGCGGTCCAGGTCTTCGAGAAGCTGTCGGTAACTGGCGTCATTAAAGTTTTCGACGCATATGGCACTGACCTGCCAACTATTCTGCCCTGCTTTTTCCATGATGGCCTGTAGTATTGAATATCCTATAACAAAACGGTAAACAGCAAGGCATTTCATCACTATGTGCATTATGAATGGGTGATATGGCTAAAAAAAATACAGATATTATTCAGCCTTTTGACAGTAAATAAATAACTTAATATTTATGCTTTCGCTCAGATTTCATTTTAGTCAGATGCTCATTTCAACCAAACAGACATTGTAAAAAAAAGTTAAAAAAAAAAAAAATATATATATATATATATATATTAAAAACAATAAAACAAAATGTAGATACAAAATATAAAGGCATGTTTACAACTGCACATTGTTCTTCACTAAATGAACAAAAGGAAGAATCATACTGAGTCATTTTCATTTATTTGCACCAATATAACAATACACCTTCAAAAACACCAATATTTTCCTAAATATGTTTTCAAATTTAAAGACATGAATACAATATAAGAAAAATTACACTTCAGCGCCAACAACTCACTGAATCAGAGTTTTGAATCGATTCATTGAATCAGACAGATTGAACTGATTCATGGTATTAAAACAAACTTATCAATATATAGAAAATGTAGATAAATGGGGGCCTGAGTAGCTTAGTGAGTAAAGACGCTGACTACCACCACTGGAGTTGTGAGTTCAAATCCAGGGTGTGTTGAGTGACTCCAGCTTGGTCTCCTAAGCAACCAAATCGGCCCAGTTGCTAGGGAGGATAGAGTCACATGGGGTTACCTCCTCGTGGTCGCCATAATGTGTGGTTCTCGCTCTTGCTGGGGCACGTGGTGAGTTGTGCATGGATGCCGCGGAGAATAGTGTGAAGCTTCCACGTCTACGTCTGCGTGGTAACGCGTTCAACAAGCCACGTGATAAGATGCGCATATTGACGGTGTCAGACACAGAGGCAACTGAGATTCATCCTCCACCACCCAGATTGAGGCAAGTCACTATGCCACCATGAAGACTTAGAGTGCATTGGGAATTGGGCATTCCAAATTGGGGAGAAAAAAAAATGTAGATAAACATAATCAAGACATTTTTTCTACATTGTTCCCACCAAATGAATTAAAGGAAGAATCATATTGAGTCATTTTCATTTATTTGCACCAATATAACCAAACACAAAAACAGCAATATTTTCCTAAATATGTTTTAAATTGAAAGACGTAAATACAATATAAGAAAAATGAGACTTCAGTGAACATTTTGAGTGATGGCACAAACAAATCACTGAATTAGTTCACTGAAAGTTTTGAATCAATTCATTGAAACAGACAGATCATACTGATTTACGGGAATGAATCGGACTTACCAATATATGAAATATTTATATTAACATAATCAATGCATGTTACTACACTGTTTTCCACTAAATGCACAAAAGGATTCATACACATTTGGCTGCAGTTTCCCAGTGAAATGCCCAGTGGGGGGCTCCAAAATTGAGTGAAATTATGTTGTAATCAGAGGTTCTTCAGGTGAATATTAGATGGATGTTTTAATGAGTAAAACATACCTCCCTAACCTAAAACTTTAACCTAAACCTAACCGATAGTGTTCACAAATTTGGTCTGAATTTTATTACTGGTGAAAAAAACAGACATCATTCTCTAAATCAACACCTAAACCTAACAGATAGTGTATTAAAAGCAAATTCGACATTAAAAGCACATTTATTGAAGCAACAAACATCATTTTGTGTCGCTTCAATGGAACTTTCGCTTCACTTTCACTTTGAGTGCCCTTGGCTGGGCTCAAGGCTCGATCTCTGTGTCTAAAGTCAAACACTCTATCAGGTAAGCTAGAGTGGAAGCTAATCACATTGGAATAACTGTGTAATTGTAGGTGGGTCTGTATTACAAGCTTTAAAATGTATAGTTTTTCAAATGATGCGTTAGAATAAAAGTGTTTTGATATAACATAGCAGTGTGTGAGTAACAGAGTGAAAAATATGTGTTTATAAAGTCATAATCAGCCACAGTATCTGTGATTTGTGTGAAAGTAAATAAATAAAAATAAAACAGTGTTGTTGTAGTGCATCTAGTGTTAATTTCACCAGGAAACTGAAGCAAAATGTAGAAAGCGGTTTAGTTAGATTTAGTTATAGTAACATTCATTCTATGAGACTAGGTTGTTTCCTACATATACATTTGACATTTTAAAGAAATTAATATAATGTAATATAAGAAGAAAAAAAGACTTCAGTGAGCATATTTAACGGTGGAGCAAACAAATATTTAAATCAGATTTGAACTGATTCATGTAAAATGAATCAAACTTACCATATCTAACGCTTTTTTCACTACTGATGTTTAACTCAAAGACGCTATTAAAATATCTTTGTCTTAATGCTCTCATTCTCGTGAGTTATGATGCAAGGAGTTTTCGCGAAACTAGTTTAATGTCAAAGTCCTTTTTAGTACCAAATAAAAAATGCATTCAAAATAATTGCAATATTCGCAATATCACTAGCAAAATCCTAGCAAATACATAGTGATTCAATATATCACCCAGCCCTAGTGTGCATCAAAACATTAAAGACTTAAACCATTGAGGTGCTGCTCCCATTTGTTCAGAAAGAATGTGATTTGTGACATTGTCAGTGAGTCATCCTTGCACCAGTGCGGTACTCTCTCATCTGCAACTGCAGGCCTGTGAGCGATCACATGACACAGATCGGAGAACACAGATATGCACCTCCCATCCTTTCATGCGGACAGACTCGTTTTAGGCCCCAATCCCCATGGGAGTGCATGGTCCCAGCAGGCTCAAAACTCAGAAAAAACAGACAAAAACATGATCTATTCGGTTGCCTGACCTTAATCACCTGCATCCTTAAAATAGAACCCATCATCATGCAGCAACATAAGTGTCGGCTAAACTGGAAGGCAGAACAAGCTTCTTTTTGTCATCTTCTCCAAGGTGTAATTGAAGCTCTCTGAGAGGACTTGGGAGCTCCATTACAGCTCTTCTTATTCTAGCTAACTGGCCTCAGTGCTGCTTGTACTAATCAGACAGGGCTGATGTTGGATATGTTAATCTAGCTGTTTGAAACAGGCACTCAGAGCCTCTGAGGCCCACTTGACTCCAAGATGAGCAGATGTCCCTGTAAAATGGACCCTTATGGTCACAATCAGAATTTGGCAACGCAGCTCTCTCGGCTCCACTATTTAGAGGATTAACCTGTGCTTGATCTGGCAACCTTGTTGCTCAATCGGGTGCTGTGTCTGTTCACCCTTTCTCTCCCTACCATAAATTGACACATGGAGAGGCATTTAAATTAGTATTTAAATCTAATGCATAAATTAAAGGGAGACACAAAAGATGTGTTAAAAATTTGCTTTTTAGCACTCCATTAGATCACAATAGGCATTTTGTGGCTTGAATCCATCTATTGGCGAGTCTGTGTTAATCTCAACGACAAAATTACTGACGAAAATGTTTGTTGACAAAAAAAATTTTTTTTCATTTCATCAACGAGAAAACACGTGACAAAAAAAATGCATCGTGATAATAATCAAACAGTTTAAATAAAAAATACGGTTGACACAAATACAGTATGATGAGTAAAAAATTATACTGCAAGATATAATGTTACAACACACAATATGTATGTTTAAAGAATATAGAAAGAATTGATTCAAATAATCCAGTCATAGTATGTAGGCAATTTCTCCGCTTGAGCTACGTGAGCTGGAGGAGCCAACATGATCACACAGGAAGTCAGCATGTTGTTTCCGAGAGTCCCCTATAGATCGGCAACATCATGCTGACTCTCTGACAAGCGGCATCTCCTATCAGACATATTTGTAAAGGCTCAGCATGTTTACCATATCCTGTGGCATGACAGGAAGCAAGAAGCATGGGAGACCTGGATTCGGATCCCTCATTGTAACCAGGAAGTTTGGAAGCATTCCTCTTCACTGTATTACAGCCTGCTTCACAGCTTGCTTTTGCCACCCCTCTGTGGACATTTCACCCGGAAAATGGAGCTCACATATGCATATTTGCCCAACAACACTTACCACTTTGACCACTGGGGGCAGTGTTTTGAATTTTTGTCAGCACAGACCAATTTCCACTTAAAAAGTCAACCAATTGTTTCCACAACATACACATAATATTCCAACTTATATCTCCACAGAAAATAAAGCTGATAAACAGGTGAACTTGAATTAGATTAGACGTAACTTGTGTTTCCTTAAAAATGCAATGCAATATCTTAAATTGTTTAAACATTCCAAGTAACTTATAGAAGTAGCTAATACTTCAGTAAATTTATTATATATTTCAGGACAGTTTTCTTATGTTGTTTAATCTTACATTAAACATGTTGATCTTTAATTGATACAGGTTTATATAATTGTAAGTAGTTTATACATTTCCAAATATTTGAATATTTGGTTATAGTTTGGCCGTTAAAGTGAAAAGTCATTTTGCCATTTTGCACATTATCGTCAACCAAAATATGTTATTTTAAACTACTGACTAAAATGAATATATGAACGATATGAATATGAGATGATAAAATTGTGACTAAATTAAAAGGACATTTTGTCAAAAGTGAAAAAAATGAAGCTATGAAAATTAACACTGATGCTGCTATACTCCTAAAGGTTGAAAACATTTAGCAGATATACGTATTTAAATTTTACAGTATTTCTCTTCCAGGAAAACTAACCAAAAATATTAGCCCAAGTGTAAATAGCATAAGCCACTCAGCACGTAACTTGGATATTCTATAAATTTGTCACTCTTATGTTGCCCCTGTCCCAACTTTCATATGAAACACAGTTTTGTTATGAGTGTGTTGCAGGCATCAAATTATATATATATATATATATATATATATATATATATATATATATATATATATATATATATATATATTTACAAAATACAATTAAGTTGGTCAGTGAAAACATTGGAAATCTTTTCTTTGTACTTTTGTCAGTTAAATAAAGGTTCAAGAGAATGAACAAATCACAGATTCTTGTTTTTATTGCATTTGACAAAACGTCCAAACTTTTCTGGAAATGGGGTTTGTATTAATGACTCATGCTGCACTACACAGATTTTTGTCCAATCAGATGGTGTGTAGAATGAGATTGCCCCCCTCCCCCTGCAACCGACTGGCAAGTAACAAAGGGACAAGCAATGGGAAATATGTCAACACAGGACAGAATACTGCACTCGTCAAGCAATTTCATGAGGTCTCTGAAACACTTTAGATTTTTATCATCCATAAAATGCTAACTGAGTAACTGTGAATTGTACAGTATATACCAATGCCTTAATGTTTTTGATATACATAAATTGCCATGAATTAACATATCAAAGCACTGTATATTATGGCTGGTGTGGACATTTTAACATGCCTGTTAAACAAACAACATACATATTACATAAACATTCAAAAGCAATGACAGTAGCATATACTTGCACAACTGCACATACACATTATACAAACTCATCTCACACTATGGCTGCTCTATATTTTCAGTATCTGCAGACACCTGTAATATCGACCAGTTACTCAGCTCTGTGTATTCATGTAAAATTTTTCCTTCGTTAAAATCACAGCTCTTGAAGCTAATAACATGAGCATCCTCTAACCCCCCGCCCCCCAATGAAGAATAAAGCTCTGATTAATAGCTGATAAATCAGTGGTCATGTGTATATGTGAGTGAATATCCATATGTATGGGGGACCCAATAAAAAACAGAATCAACATCAGAGCTGCTAGAATTCCCTTCCCCCCACCCTCCTCATTTCCCATGCAGCCCAGCAGGGGGAAACAGCACTGTGTGTGATTGTGTGGGCGGGTTTGGGTGGTTTATGAGGACATTAAGTGAATTATGCTATAAATGTGGTTTATGAGGACATTTTTAGTGTCCCCATAATTCAAATCGATTAAAAAAAATACTAAACAATGTTTTAAAAAAAAATTAAAATGCAGAAAGTTTTTTGTGAGGGTTAGGTTTAGGGGTAGGGTTAGGGGATAGAATCTATTGTTCGAACAGTATAAAAATCATTATGTCTATGGAGAGTCCTCATAAGGATAGCCGCACCACCATGTGTGTGTATGTGTGTGATAGGGGCATAGAGAGGCTATGTTCGAAATGGAATACTAGCTTACTAATTACTTAATACTGTGCAATGTACACTGTATACTGCCAACTATAAAAAACAGTAAGTGTTACAGTGGGCATTATTTCCAAGAGTAATATGCCACATTGTTATCACACATGATCTCACTTTGTTTATTACATGACCTCATTATGTAGCATGTGTAATTTAGAGTGGAGTCCTATCATCAGCTCAGACATAAAAGATTCAAATTTTTAATCCAGTTTTGTGTAAAAATGTCTTAACGGTTGGCAGTCCAATCAAATGTCATTAAAGAGATGTTAAAAACTGTGACTGATGTTACTTTAGCTTCATCCATCACACTGGAAAGGAAAGGTCAAGTTAAGTGTATTGCGTTCTAGGATGTAGTATTCCACGCAGTAAGGCCTTTTGTATAATGCTCATTTTTGCAAATGCAGTAGGTTTCTCCGTCTGTGCACAGTGTACATACTATACATGGCAGCAATAGTAAGAGTAGTATGGTAGTATGCTATTCCAAACATACAGCAGCCAGAGAGATAGATAGAGAGAGAGAGAGAGAGAGAGAGAGAAAGAAGAGATGGAGAACAGACCATGAAAATGCAGTGAAGTGCCAACCTCTTACACTAAACCATTCATCATGTCTACATCCTGCTCAGATTGTATCTGCCCAGAACTGAGTCTAAAGCAATTCAAAACACTCAGCCTGCAGTGCATACAAAGACCATCAGGACAAAATCCACACCTCTGGGGACCATGTTTTCAAGAGCTTGTAAACAAAGATATTATGCAAGCAATAGGATACATACAATTATGTCTTGATTGTCTTTTCTGTTGTTACATACTGTATGTAAAATTGTTTATTGCATCACTTTTCCTCATCCAAATGTATCCTTATAAAATGGATAGTTCAGACTCTTATTTTATCAATATATTTTTGAGGCATCGATATAATAAAATTTGCCAACACTGAAATGAAAAGCATAATTTGTGTGCTTTCCAATTCAATCAGTTTGTCTTCTGTTAATAAAGTCTGATGTAATAGCATTGGGAGACCACAAGAGGGTGATATGAAACTGGTGTTACTGCGCAAACTGAATGAAAATGGTTACGTTTATTATGAAATTTCTCTGTTTGTAGCCTTGTGTCATGGTTTTATGTGTTTTTGTTCATGTTTTGTGTTAATGTCTTTTATTTTGGAAGTTTCGTTCCTGTTTTATAGTCACGTGTTCCATGTCATGTTATTTCCAGTTTCCCTGCCATGTCATGTGATTCACTGTTTCCATGTCAAGTCATGTGATCATCCTGTTTCCCTCTATGTTCATGTGTCTTGTTTTCATTGGTTTATTGTCTTGTTATCTTGTTTATAGTTCTGTCTGTTCATTGGTTGTCTTGTTACACTTGTCCATGTATTTATACCCTCATGTTTGCCTTGGTCCTTTGTCAGGTATTATTTGTTGTAACAATTTGGTAGTCAAGTCAAGTCAAGTCAAGTCAGGTCAAGTCATGTCAAGTCAAGTCAAGTCAAGTCAAGTTTATTCAAGTTCATGTTTATGTTTTGTTCACATTTGGATTTACTGTTTTTGGATTTCACATTTGTATTAAACTGCACTTGGGTTCTTCACATCATCTCATCTTCGTCTGCCTGTCATTGCCAGAGCATCGTTACAGAATACCTGACCGCAAAATGAACCCAGCAGTTCAGCTTCTTCGTTTACGTCAGGGGAATCGTCCCCTGGAGGAATATGTAAAGGACTTCTGCGCTCTGGCCTGCAGGGTCAGCTTTAATGAGATTTCCCTCCAGGACTGTTTCCGTTTTGGGCTGAATGAGCTGGTCTCCTGCCTGATGCCTGACGGTTGGAGTACCTACAGCCTGACTCAGTATATTGACCTTGCCCTACTGATAAGTGGTTCTCCGTTCACTGTGGGGGAGGCGGATAACAAGTCAGAGTCCCACGTCATGACCACCAAGCCAGAGTTCCACGTCATGGTCGACAAGCCAGCGTCCCACGTTATGGTTGACAAGCCAGCGTCCCACGTCATAGTCGCCGAGCCAGGGTCCCACGTCATGGTCGACGAGCCAGGGTCCCACGTCATGGTCGACGAGCCAGGTTCCCACGTCATGGTCGACGAGCCAGGGTCCCACATCATGGTCGCCGAGCTTGCGCCACATTCTGCCCCGGATCCTGAGTCTAGACGCCAGATTCTGCTCCATGCCATATCACAGTCATGCCAGAGTCTGCTCCATGCCATGTCACAGCCACGCCAGAGTCTGCTCCATGCCAGGTCACAGGCATGCCTGAGTCTGCTTCTTGCCATGTCACAGCCACACCTCGGCCTGCTCCATGCCATGTCACAGCAATGCCTCAGACTTCTCCATGCCATGTCACAGCAATGCCTCAGCCTGCTCCATGCCATGTCACAGCAACGCCTCAGCCAGCTCCATGCCATGTCACAGCAATGCCTAAGCCTGCTCCATGCCATGTCTCAGCCAAGCCCCAGACTGCTCCATGCCATGTCACAAGCAAGCCTTTGCTCCACGGTCCAGGCCCGCCTCTGCTCCACAGTCCAGGTCCGCCTCTGCTCCACGGTCCTGCCTCTGCTCCACTGTCCTGGCCCACCACTGCTCCACTGTCCTGGGCTGCCTCTGCTCCACGGTCCAGCGCTCACGCCTGCCACGGCCAACGAATCGGCTTCCATGCCTACCATGGACAAGTCAGGATCCCGCCATACCATGTTACCAAGTCATGCCATGTAACCACGTCAAGTCACCACGGTCCCCTCCCCAGCTCCCTCTTGAACTCTGCGTTTTTGTTTTGGGGCGTAGAGAGCTGCCCCTAGTGGGTCCAAGCCTGCCTCTGCTCCATGGTCCAGGTCCGCCTCAGCTCCATGGTCCAGGCCTGTCTCTGCTCCACTGTCCTGGCCCGCCACTGCTCCACTGTCCTGGCCCGTCTCTGCTCCACAGTCCAGGCCCGCCTCTGCTCCACGGTCCAGAGCTCACGCCTGCCACGGCCAACGAATTGGCTTCCACGCCTACCACGGCCAAGTCAGGATCCTGCCGTACCATGTTACCATGTCATGCCATGTAACCACGTCAAGTCACCATGGTTCCCTCCCCAGCTCCCTCTTGAACTCTGTGTTTTTATTTTGGGGTGTAGGCAGCCGCCCATAGTGGGGGGGATATGTCATGGTTTTATGTGTTTTTGTTCATGTTTTATGTTAATGTCTTTTATTTTGGAAGTTTAGTTCCTGTTTTATAGTCATGTGTTCCATGTCATGTGATTCCCTGTTTCCATGTCAAGTCATGTGACCTTCCTGTTTCCCTCTATGTTCATGTGTCTTGTTTTCATTGGTTTATTGTCTTGTTATCTTGTTTATCTTGGTTGTCTTGTTACACTTGTCCATGTATTTATACCCTCATGTTTGCCTTGGTCCTTTGTCAGGTATTGTGTGTTGTAACATTGTTTGGTAGTCAAGTCAATTCAAGTCAGGTCAAGTTATGTTAAGTCATGTCAAGTCAAGTTAAGTCAAGTCAAGTCAAGTTTCGTCAAGTCTAGTCAAGTTTATGCTTTGTTCACGTTTGGATTTACTGTTTTTGGATTTCACATTTCTTTCATTCAAGCTGTCAAACAATAAAATGACATACTTGTAACTGAAAATACATTGTGTAGGCTATATGAAAGATTCATATAAACAATATATGATCCAGTGATGGCTAGAGTAAATAATCTGTCCTTTGATAATGATTTGAGCCGAATTTAATGAAAAATTATGCAAGTTGCGCTCCGTGGCACTGTAGAATTTTGACGCTGAATGTTGGTGTGTGCGTACCTTTGTAGAAAAATAATTGCCAAGAATTTTAGAACATCGTCTGCCAGACGTGTCCGGTGTGAGACAACCAGTGACCCCTTTTAATTTACCCTGCCACTCAAACTTAACAAAGCTGTATTTTGAAATATGTTTAAAAAGAAAAAGATTATTGTGCAGTGAGAAGCCCTATTTATTTCTGAAAACCCCCGTATATCGATAATCATCAGGAAAATCTTCAGATTATCGATGCGTGAAAAGGCATCGATCCAAGACTACCGATTATTATTAGTACTGTATTTATTCAACACTTCTGACTTTTATCGTATTGCCGTTGCCGCGATTTCATTAAACCAATAAGTTGCTCCAGAATGAGCATTACAGAGATCTTACTGCAGTTAATGCTGCCTTCATGAGCTGTCAGAATTATCCTACTTCCCACTTTTGAAGTGGTAATACAAGTACGTAGAATTCAAGTGTTTTGTTGTCGGAAAGAACGGGAAACAAGGACGACGGCAAGTTCATTTATGCATATTTCTTGAGGAACTTTTATTTTGACATCATGATACATATTACTCAGCATGCTGATAATAATGGTATTTTGCCCAATTACATTCTATTTTCTTGGTTTAAAAAATGTACAACATGCATCAAATGGTTGCTGATATACGTAAATCTATATGACCGAAATAGCGAGCGATAAAAAAAATTCTGTATTTAGAAAAATGTATAAAACCTGTCATTCACTACAGAAACTGTAATCTCCTCCACCATATTGAAAGTTTATGACTCCTCCCAACTCGGAAAAAGATGGGCATCAAAATTATATCAGAGCTTCTCAGTCGTAATTACAACTTGAGGGGCTGTTCATGTGTAACTTCCGAGTGGGAAAATCATATTTACGATAATTCCAATAGCACGTGAAGGTAGCATAAGGGGTTTTTAAGCACAACCCAACATGGACACGTCTTACCTGTGTTAAACTCACTGTAACCTATTGTGGCCTATTGCTTTATTATGTAAGTGAAGAAAAATACAAAATATTGCCTATTTTCTATTTTGCTCCGATTTACTGAAGAGGCACCAGGCAAAGGTAATCCAAGTATTTTAAACTGATGCTGATATAATTTCAAACATCTCTATTTTATTTAATTTACCATATGGAAACCTTGCAAATAAGTGGCCATATGGAATGTGAAAAAAACAACAACATTAATCTGGCAGATGTGAGAAGCCCAATCAAACAAACTCCAAGATATCTACAGTACAAGTAAGGAATTTCAGTGATATGACAGAGAACAGTGCATCTCATTCGCACACAAGACACCAAAGATCTCCAGTTTATTTATAGGATATTTTGCAATAATCCACCGTTATTTACTCGAGGATGATATTGTGCTAGTCTCTCACAGGAAGTAGATTCATTTCAGAAGTGTGTCAGACCTTAAGCCACAGCTCGTCCTTGGGGGCTCCTGGGAATGTTTCAATTTAGCACAGCATAGCAAGAGGAAAGAATAGAAAAGACAGTGATGGAAAGGATAGGGGAGAGACACACGCAAGAAGGAAAGAGATAGAGAGAGAGAGGAGTCCTGTTTCTGGCCTGCAAAACTGCTCATTAGTCTACTGAGAGTTTAAGAACTGGCCCCACTCTCAAGAAAATAAGTTTCTTTTTTTATTAACAGGCTTTCTGGAAACAAAATCCAGAGTGGATCATCATTCCTAGTCACCGGACTCCATGAGACCACCAATAAACACAGTAGTTATATTGATATGTGACATATACAGTATATCTTTTGTAAGATTAGCATAAAATATAGTTTTACATTTTTCTAATCTAATTTACAAATGGAAATGTGTATCAGTGGGAGTGGATGTGTTTCTGTGAATTTTATTGTCTTACCTCTGTCAGTATCATACAGAAAGACGAAACGCTTCCAGTCATAGTGGTCTAGGAGGCTGAGAAGGGCCCCTCGTATGGATGGCCGCAGCTGTAAGACGAACTGGCTCTCGCCCTCGGTGGGGAAACTGGGTGTGATGAGGGAAATGTGCAGCGCGCCACAGAAGGATGTTAGCGTGTGAACCGAACGCTTGTCATACAGGCCGAAAATGGCAAACACACCCCGCGAGTACTGGGAACAGACTGCAAGGCACAACAACAGAGAGGGAGAGAGCAAGAGTTAAGTATTTAAAACTTTAATTACACAAAACCTGAGGGAGAACAGAACATTTACTTCACTTTAGAGCATTGGCAACAAGCGTACATAGTATTCTACTCTTGAGTAGGTGCTTGAAACACTAGTGAAATGGCCTAGGAGACCCATCCACCAAGTGAACAAGTACATTTATTCGCTACATGAATTTACAGACTAGACCATTTTTGAACATTTCACAAGAATTGCACTGCATTTTTGTAATCAGTACTTTTGTCTTGTTTTCCAGTAGAAATATCTAAACATCCTTAAAACAAAATGTATTTACTTGTGAAACAAAATTCCATTAGCAATCATGACTTGTTTTAAGAGAAATATATACATTTATTTTTCTTACCCCATTGGTAAATATTTTTTTCTTGTTTTAAGCATAAATCTAACAAAGTTTAAAGAGGTTGATGCTTAAAACAAGAAAAGAAAAAATAAATAAATAAATAAAAAATAAAATAAAAACCATTTGTCATTGGGCTTAGAAAAATAAACTTAATTCAAGATTTAATCTCTGAAAATAAGTCTTACTATTTTACACAATTTTGCTTCTCATGTAAATTGATCTTGTGTTAAAGATGTTTCAATATTTTTAAAGGAATAGTTCATTATAAACATGAAAAATCTCATTATTCACTTTCCCTGATGCCCTCCCAGATGTGTATGACTGTCTTTCTTCAGCAGAACATTTTTGAAAGATTTTTAAAAGAAGATAGAGCTCTGTCAGGTCCTTAATGGAAGTAAATGGGTGCCAGCATTTTGACGGTCCAAAAGTCACATTTAGGCAGCATAAAAGTAATTCATGCTACTCTAGTTGATCAGTGAATGTCTGCTGAAGCGAACTGATAGGTTTATGTAAGAAACTCTTGCATCAGCTGCTGGCAGGCAGGGGCGGACTTAGCACTAGGCAAAGGTAGGCAACCACCTAGAACCCCCAGATGCCAAGGGCCCCTTAAAAATACAAATAATATGCTTTTTTTTAAATGATCATTAATGCTAAATAACGTGTGATGAAATTTTAAATATCACTGTTACAACGCTGATATGATTGATATCGCTGTTATTTTCAGCACCATCAATGCAAGCAACCCCCTCCCCCCTCAGAGCAGGCTGTAATGGAATATTCCAAGGTTTTATGCATATACACAAGTTCATAAAAAGGTGAAAGTCAGCCAAACTGCTCGGACAATTTTGTGTGATTTCACCATGTATTCTGTTGCAAGTTACAAGCTAAGCTACATTGTTGCTAGTTCAGTTTGAATTGAATTTGTGGAGAGAAAAAATTTACGGAATCAAGACTTCCTAAGGTAACACTGTCTTTTCAAATGGATCTGATTGCTGCACAGCCTGCACTGTCATCCGCCGCTGCTTCCATGAGCACAGCGCTCACTATCGTCACCAATACACAGTGTGGATGATAATTTGGTCTGGGCATTGACACTCATAAATAAGAAAACTTTTTTCTCAGACTGTTGACCATATTTAGCAGCATAAATCTAGCTAACTTTTTTATGTTTTCAAATTTAAAAGTTGATCAAAGCCTTTTGGAAACATGCAAAGTCAACCTTTAGTCTAATAATTTGGACAAAGTTAATTCAAGGTCAAGTTGATGGAGGAAAACTGCATTAAGAAAGAGGGAGAGTGAGAAAGAAAAAGGCATTGTAGTGGCATATACAGTATTGTAGTTCATAGTAGCTAGATTGTGTTTTTTATATAATGCATTGTCAGACATTATTATTCACTCCTTTTTAGAAATTTGGCACAACCAGGGAGAAAGACACAACCACGGACACATTTTTGTTTGCTGTTTGCACAGTCTAGTGCTGTCACATAGACCGATGAGGTATCTCAGGACACTTATTGTATTTCAGTGATATCTTTCAAGACTAAGGAATATTTTCTCCATACCATTCCATAATATATATATATATATATATATATATATATATATATATATATATATATATATATATATCAGTACTGTGCAAAAGTTTTAGGCACTTGTGAAAAATGTTGCATAGTGAGGATGTCTTCAAAAATAATGCCATAAATAGTTTTCTAAATCTAATACATAATTACTAAATCCAGTAAACATAAAAAACCTAAATCAATATTTGCCTTCAAAACAGCACCAATTCTCTTACTTTCACCTGGACACAGTTTTTTCTTGGTTGTTGGCAGATAGGATGTTCCAGTCTTCTTGGAGAATTTGCCACAGTTCTTCTATCTATTTAAGCTGTCTCAGTTGCTTCTGTCTCTTCATGTAATCCCAGACTGATTCGATGTTCAGTGGGGGGCTTTGTGGGGGCCATGCCATCTGTTGCAGGGCTCCCTGTTCTTCTATTCTATTCTATTCTTTTTGCAAAAGGAACATTTGGGAGCCTAAAATTTCTATTTCTTATTGACACACTAAAGCTGAAGATATAAACAACCATCTTAAGACAAATGCTTTTGTGAAACATCTTATGTGCCTAAGACTTTTGCACAGTACTGTGTATGTATATATATATATATATATATATATATATATATATATATATATTATATATATATATATATCATACACACTACCAGTCAACAGTTTTGAAACACTTGACTGAAATGTTTCTAATGATCTTAAAAATACTTTGATCTGAAGGCATATGCTTAAATGTTTGAAATTAGTTTTGTAGACAAAAATATAATTGTGCCACCATATTAATTTATTTCATTATAAAACAAAAATTTAATTGTAAGACTTCTCAGTGGAAGGAGGAGGCGAGAAGCAGATTTCCTGGTTCAGGTAAGCGTTTTATTCTCCTTACTACAGCAAATACACACATTCAGGGCTCTTGCACTGTTCAATGATTAACTCTCAAAAATATACAAACTACTTCACAAAAATATACTCTTGAAATAATAAACTCATGGCTTCACAATTGGCTCTCTGATGCCCAGGCTCTCTCTCTCGTCTATCTGCGGTGTGGCTCTATTTATGCCGCTCTCCCCGTGCTCACTGAAATTTGAGACAGGTGTTAGACATAATTTAACTCAGGTGTAAGCGCCCTTACCGCTTTCTCTCTCTCCGGAGAGATGCTTGACCACGCCCCCGCTGCCACATTAATTTAAAAAAAAAAAACGTTTTTGAAATTGATGACTTGGACCAAATATTAAAGAAAAGCAGCCAATAAGTGCCCAACATAGATGGGAACTCCTTCAATACTGTTTAAAAATCATCCCAGGGTGATACCTCAAAAAGTTGGTTGAGAAAATGTCAAGAGTACATATCTGCAAATTCTAGGCAAAGCGTAACTACTTTGACGATGCTAAAATATAACACAGTTTTGATTTATTTTGGATTTTGTTTAGTCACAACATAATTCCCAAAGTTCCATTTATGTTATTCCATAGGTTTGATGACTTTACTATTATTCTAGATGTAAAAAAAAAAAAAAAAAAAAAAAAAAAATTATAATTAAGAATGAGTGTTTCAAAACTTTTGACCAGTAGTGTATATATATAATATTTCTCATACAGTACATTTCAGAGAAAACTGACATAAATGTGTGTAATTGAAGAGGGCCCCATCCCTGTACTTTGCCTAGGGCCCCCAAATCACAAAATCCATCCCTGCTGGCAGGAAGTGCTTTTTAAAAGTTAATAACTTTTTAATTATCAATTTTATTTTTATAGAAACTTATCAATTTGCTTCAAAAGACATTCATTAATCGACTGGAGTTGTGTGGATTACTTTTAAGATGACTAAATATGACTTTTGGACCGTCAAAGTGCTGGCATTATAAGGACATGAGAGAGCTCTATCTTCTTCTAAAAAATTTCATTTGTGTTCTGCTGAAGAAAGACAGTCCTACACATCTGGGATAGCATCAGGGTAAGTGAATAATGAGAGAATTTTCATTTTTGGGTGAACTTTTCTTTTAAGTGGAAAACAAGGCAAAAATCATTTTGAGAAAATATAATTTTGAGTAGTGTGACTATTTACAGTAGCTAATACCACAACACAAAAAACACAAAGCAATCATTTAACTTTGGAAATGAGCTACAGGGCGGGTCCTTTTTTAAATGGGCTTTGCACCAAAAACACAGGGGAAAAAAACAGGAAAATGGAAAATTGGATCAGACATACTTGCCGGGTGGACTTGCTCATTACTGAGTCAGAGCTGCAGCTGTATAGTAAGTGCCAGCAGTTTCTAATATATACTTTCTATGCTGTATGATAATAAGTTCCAAGCTGCCTTCTGTTTTTGCAATTCTGAGAAACTTCAGTGGCTGCTGAAGCAATGTCTGATCTACTGCTGTAGTCTGAAGTGAAAGTTAAACAGACCCTTCTCTGAAATCTCTCTCATGTCTGACAGTCTCACAGTAATTGTCATTTTTCTCTTTTTTTCTTGCAGTAAGACCGACTCCATAGCTTTGAAAAGTCTGGAGCTTAACTGCTTTACACTAATGGAAAAAACACCTTGCTTTGATGATTTTCACGTTCCTTTTTCTGTTCCGAACAGACAATGGCATGTTAAAACTAACACACAAACAATGCATTGTACGGTCACTGCAATGGAGGGATATTTGTCATCGTACACAAGCACATTCATTTATTTAATCAATGGTATTATAATTATATATTGCTGAATGCAGGGTATCTAAAGTGCTTTTTGTCATGGTTAGTTATTTTTGTATGATTCTGACTGGCACCAGCAAGTGTCTGATAGTAATTGTGGATTATTAGCGGGATCTTATTGTGCTATAAGTATAGGCTCTTTGATCATGGATGTGCTAAAAGCACTATCTCCATGGCTGCAGAGATTACATCTGGCTCAGATTGGGGGAAGGGAACTAAGAGACACCTGGATGTGATGGTGGATTGGCATAATTCTCACAGAGGGAGAGAGGCCAATCTCTGTGCCTCCATGTACATGCACACACACATACTAAGATACACTGAGCCAACCAAAAACATTCAACCCTCTAGGACCAGCAATGTGAAAATACTCAAATATACACACTCACATACACAGTCACCTCACTTCCCAGATAAAAATTTTTGGAATAAAAACAACATTAGTATAAAAATAACCATTCAATAACCCAAGTTCTGCATGGGTTGGCTCACAAAAACCTCCCTTCAATGTTCTTGAAACATCAGTTTATGGTTAGACAAAAAAAAAAAAAAAAAAAAGTTCAGACCATTCAAAAAAGTTCTATATGAGTTGGCAACTATAAAATCTCCCTACAACATTAAGAGGAATGTTCATTTATTGTTATATAAAAGCTAAAAAGAACGTTATTAGAACATTAGGAATTTGTTTCCAAAAGAAATACCCAAAAAGAGCATTGTTACAGGAATGTTATATGTTTGCTGGGATACCCACTGACATGCCCATCAACATCTGCACTCCAATTAAATAATTTTGTCCAAGACCCGATTCCCATTCAAGGCACAACGCCATAGGCAAGGTGTTCCCACATGAATATCTGCCACAAAGATGATCACACAGTGAATAGCATTGTCTCAGTTCTCCTCTTTTCCTGTTAGTCTCCCCACCATAATCCACACAACACTACTACACATGAACATGTGCAAGGCTTCACAAAATAGCTCAGCTTAGCTGATTACTTTTTAAAATTATACACAGGTAGATTGCATCATCAACAGCAATGGGAATCCAAAATTTCCAAATATGGAGGAGCTCTATCTTTGGAGCAATGTGATCAGACAGGCAAAAAACAGAATTGGAGTTTTGATCTTATAGGTGCCCTCGGTGTTGATGTCTGGGAAAACTGGATTCACTGAAACTTGATTATTGGGTATCTGAAATAAATGTTGCAATAAATTCAGAATTTTCTCTATTTCAGCTCATTTAAATTAGTCTAGATCTTAGGGGGTCTGGTATTGCTTTGGATCTGGGTCTTGGCAAGTCTGGTCATGACTCCAACTCTGGCTGAAAAAGATTCTGAATTCTGAAAAAAAAAAAATCCCTTCAATGTTCTGTGAACATTAGTTCACGGTTATACAAAAATAACATCAAAATATAGCTGCAGTCAGTAATTATAGGGGCCAAGCCAAAAAGGCAGCATGCATCCCACACTAAGCCAATAGAAAGCGCAGAGTGGAAATGATGTGAATTGCAATTCCACAATTGTTAGATCCAGTACCCTTTTGATGTCCAGTACAGCCTACCACTGTGGCAACAAGCTGACAGGTGCTGAAGTGGCATACCAAGCTGAGAGTTAGCACACAAAATCGCTTAGATACTGCTGTTTTTCATGCAGTGATATATAAAAAGTTGTTTAAATTGACTAAGCATTTTTACCACTTTATAGCGCTGTCTCCAAACTGCTCAGGTAACCTCAGGACATGATGTTGAAGAGGCATACCAATTTTATGAAAAACTTTATTTTTAATATTCAAAATGGCAGAGTATGGTCGATGTCAGAATAATTGGTATTGTCGAAATCCTTATAAACCAAGGTATCCATAGACACCTTATGATTTTAAGCAAATCTGATAAAAACAATTTCGACAAAAATAGAACTTTTTAGATTTTTTGACCCTTAGGTGGCGCTGTCATAAACTTGGCATGTACCCTCAGATCATGGTCCTATTGAAGCATACCAAGTTTCGTTTCGATAGGACAAAGCGTTGCCGAGATTCAACCTTACTTCCTGTTTGACGTCCTCACTGCTGAATTTGTTGTTGTAACGGTTTGGTCTATTAAAAAGCTTTTGATAACTTTTGGCCAGCACTGTCTCAAGATGATCTGACACAAATTTGGGGAATATCCGATAAAGGCTGTGGGACGAGTTTGCCCCAAAGTTGCAGAACATTAACAGTACAGACTATCCTGCAAACACAGAGTATATTAACACAAAAGCATACGATATACTGTATACAGCTCTGAAAAAAATTAAGAGACCACTGCAAAATTATCATATTATTTATAGGTATGTGTTTGAGTAAAATGAACATTTTTTATTTATTCTATAAAGCAATGACAATATTTCTCCCAAATTCCAAATAAAAATATTGTCATTTAGAGCATTTATTTGCAGAAAATGACAACTGGTCAAAATAACAGTATTTTCAGACCTTCAATAAATCGACGATAAATAAAACAACACAATACTAATGTTTTAACTTAGGAAGAGTTCAGAAATCAGTATCTGGTTGAATAACTCTGATTTTGATTTACAGCTTTCATGCATCTTGGCATGCTCTCTACCAGTCTTTCATATTACTGTTGGGTGACTTTATGCCACAACTAGTGCAAAAATTCAAACAGCTCAACATTGTTTGGGGAGCATTGTCAGAGCAGAAGGAAGCAAGTTTTCTTCCAGGATAACCTTGTATGTGGCTTGATTCATGCATCCTTCACAAAGACGAATCTGCCCGATTCCAGCCATGCTGAAGCACCCCCAGATCATCACAGATCGCAAGGAGCGTGAGGTCCGAGAACCATGTCTGGGTAGGCCAGTAGGTTGCTACCAGGACGGCCTGCTCCTCGTCCTCCCTGACCTTGCACAGGGTCTGTGCAAGTAGGCTCACTGGGGGAAACGCATATTTGCGTAGTCCAGGGGGCCAGCTGCATGCCAGCACGTCTATACCGAGAGGTGCCTCGGTCAGGGCATACCAGAGCGGGCAGTGAGAGGATTCTTGGGAAGCGAACAGGTCTACCTGTGCCTGCCTGAATTGACTCCAAATCAGCTGGACCACCTGAGGGTGGAGTCTCCACTCTCCCCTGAGGGTAACCTGTCGTGACAGCGCATCCGCTGCAGTGTTGAGGTTGCCTGGGATGTGAGTGGCCCGCAGTGACTTGAGGTGCTGCTGACTCCAGAGGAGGAGACGGCAGGCGAGTTGTGACATACAACGGGAGCGTAAATCGCCTTGACAGTTGATGTATGCCACCGTTGCCGTGTTGTCTGTCCGAACTAACACATGCTTGCCCTGGATCAATGGCCGAAACCTCCACAGGGTGAGCAGAATTGCCAACAACTCAAGGCAGTTGATGTGCCAACGTGGCTGCAGGCCCGTCCAGGAGCCGGCGGCTGCGTGCCCATTGCATACAGCGCCCCAGCCCATTTTGGAGGCATCTGTTGTAACCACGACGCGCCTGGAGACCTGCTCTAGGGGAACGCCTGCCCATAGAAATGTGAGGTCAGTCCAAGGGCTGAAGAGGCAGTGACAGACCGGCGTGATGGCCATGCGATGTGTCCCGTGGTGCCATGCCCATCTCAGGACTCGAGTCTGAAGCCAGTGCTGAAGCGGTCTCATATGCATCAACCCGAGCGGAGTGGCCACTGCTGAGGATGCCATATGCCCCAGGAGCCTCTGAAACAGTTTCAGTGGAACCACTGTCTTCTGTCTGAACACCTTCAGACAAGTCAGCACCGACTGTGCGCGCTCGTTCATGAGGCGCGTCATCATCAAGACTGAGTCCAACTCCAAGCCGAGAAAAGAGATGCTCTGAATCGGGAGGAGCTTGCTTTTTCCCCAGTTGACCCGAAGCTCTAGTCGGCTGAGGTGCGAGAGCACCAGGTCCCTGTGTGCACACAACACATCCCGAGAGTGAGCTAGGATTAGCCAATCATTGAGATAGTTGAGGATGCGAATGCCCACTTCCCTAAACAGGGCAAGGGCTGCCTCTGCGACCTTCATGAAGATACGAGGGGACAAGGACAGGCCGAAAGGGAGGACCTTGTACTGATACGCCCGACCCTCAAATGCAAACCACAGGAAGGGTCTGTGTCGAGGTATAATCGAGACGTGGAAGTACGTGTCCTTCAGGTTTACCACCGTAAACCAATCTTGATGCCGGACGCTCGCCAGAATGCGTTTTTGTGTCAGCATCTTGAACGGGAGTCTGTGTAAAGCCCGGTTCAGTACTCGCAGGTCCAAGATTGGCCGCAACCCACCGCCTTTCTTCGGTACAATGAAGTAGGGGCTGTAAAACCCCTTCTTCATCTCGGCCGGAGGAACAGGCTCTATCACACCCTTCCGTAGGAGGGTAGAAATTTCCGCGTGCAAGGTAGCGGCGTTCTCGCCCGTCACTGAGGTGAAGTGGACGCCGCTGAACTCAGGGGCGGGCTGGGACGCAGGGGCGGGCTGCGGCAGAGCCAGTGCAGTCACCACAGGGGGACACCCTTGGTGATGAGCAGACGGGGTACGGGATCTTGAGCCGCGCCGGGGCAGGATGTGCCGGATAGCCTCCATCAGCTGCTTCGCCGACGAGAACTGCTGGGAAAAGTCCTCGATGGTGTCGCCAAACAGGCCAACCTGGGAAATGGGGGTGCCAAGGAACTGTGCCTTTTCGGCCTCTCCCATCTCGACCAGCTTGAGACCAAGGTGGACATCACCCGCCCGAGAGACCGCGCCGTGACCTTTGTCGCCCGGAGAGCGAGGTCGGTTGCCGAGCGCAGCTCCTGCATCAATCCCGGGGTGGAACTACCCTTGTACAGTTCCTTTAGCACCTTGGCTTGGTGAACTTGCAGGAAAGCCATGTCGTGCAGGGCATAGGCGGCTTGTCCAGCGGCACCGTAGGCTTTGGCCGTCATGGACGACGTAAACCTACAGGCCTTGGATGGGATCTTTGGGCACACGTGCCAGGTGGTGGCACTCTGCGGGCATAGGTGCACTGCAAGCGCCTTATCCACCGGGGGGATTGCCGAATAGCTTTTGGCCGCCCCACCATCGAGGGTAGTGAGGGCGGGGGAGCTGAAAGATCGGGAAAGGGCAGTAAAAGGTGCCTCCCACGACCTTGTCAGCTCCTTGTGCACTTCCGGGAAGAAAGGAACTGGGGTGGGGCATGGCTGTGAGCGGCGCCACGAGCCCAGGAACCAATCATCGAGCCACGAGGGTTCAGGGGAGAGCGGAGGGTTCCACTCTAGCCCGACGCACGCGGTTGCCCAGGAAAGCATGTCCGTCATCTCTGCATCAGCCTGTGACTGGGCGACCGTACCCAAGGGGGGGAGCCCAGCTGAGGCTTCCGCGTCCGACTGGACGAGCTCGTTCTCCGATGCTGCGCTCGAGAGCTCATCACCTTCGCGGGCTCCGAACAAGAGGTCAAACTCGCCGTGAGACGAGCCGGCAGACTCATCCAGAAGCCCGATCGGGGCAGACGAGCGTGCTGGGGAATGGGAGGTCCGCGGGGGGATACCCGGCGGAGGTGGTCCCATTGGGATCCCCAAATTGCCCCCAGTGCTAGCCGAGCTGGCCTCATAGCCGTAGGTAGAAGGACCAAGGCGGGGAGCCGCTAGGGTGGCTTGCTTTCTTATGAAGGCAAGCCGTGACCACAACGTTGCCATGGTCATGTTCTCGCAATGAGTATATGATCCATCCACGAATGCTGTCTCCATGTGGGTAGCGCCCAGACACGAAAGACAGCGATCGTGACCATCAGAAGGCGAGAGATAACGACCACAATCAGGAATAACACACAAACGGAAAGGCATCTTTAAAAAGACGTGTCTTTAAAAAGATGTTCCATGTGTGCTGCTCTTTTAGAGAAATATACTCTTTTTTAGAATATTCTGTTTTATTTCTGCCGAAGCGCCCAGGGGCATTATCTGCAGTGCACCAGTTGGGGGGGGGGAGAGAAGCCGCTGAAATGCGCCGTCAGATCCAGCAGAGGTGAATGAACAGCTGTGGGGAATTCAGCTCAGTGAACATCGACCGTTCGGCTCCGAAGAGAAAATCTGAATGAGTGGTTTCATACCAGCTCCTTTTATACCCGTATGTTCGGGGGAGTGGTATACAAATACCACTCGCCAATTTTCATTGGCCTTTTTTCAAAGACCAGAGGTGTTTCGGGCTCCCAAGTGTGACCCCTAGTGTCACTACATTGACACAACGTCGAGTGAGTGACAGACAGGGAACTACTTTTGCTCTGACAATGTTCCCCAACTCTGAGGACTGGTTTTTCAAGCAGGACAATGCTCCATGCCACACAGCCAAGTCAATCAAGGTGTGAATAGAGGACCACTGGATCAAGACCCTGTCATGGTCAGCCCAATCTCCAGACCTGAATCCCATTGAAAACCTCTGAAATGTGATCAAGAGGAAGATGGATGGCCACA
Organism: Myxocyprinus asiaticus; assembly: GCF_019703515.2. Classification (NCBI taxonomy): domain Eukaryota; kingdom Metazoa; phylum Chordata; class Actinopteri; order Cypriniformes; family Catostomidae; genus Myxocyprinus; species Myxocyprinus asiaticus. The sequence goes on along the minus strand of NC_059381.1, from coordinate 17,630,370 downwards.
AGCAATCAAACAAAGCTGAGCTCCTTGAATTTTTGTGCCAAGAGTGGCATAAAGTCACCCAACAGTGATGTGAAAGACTGGTAGAGAGCATGCCAAGACACATGAAAGCTGTGATTGGAAATCAGTGTTATTCCACCAAATATTGATTTCTGAACTCTTCCTAAGTTAAAACATTAGTACTGTGTTGTTTAAAAATGAATATGAACTTGTTTTCTTTCCATTATTCGAGGTTCTTTTTTGAACAGTCCTTTTTGTTATTTTGACCAGTTGTCATTTTCTGTAAATAAATGCTCTAAATGACAATATTTTTATTTGGATTTTGGGAGAAATGTTGTCAGTACTTTATATAATAAATCACAAATTTTGCAGTGGTCTTTTAATTTTTTCCAGAGCTGTATATATACAGTATATTGAGCATAAAACACTTTTTTTATTTTCTCCGCTTTTCTCCTCAATTTGGAATGCCCAACACCCAATGTGCTCTAAGTCCTTGTGGTGGTGTATTGACTTGCCTCAATCCAGGGGGCGGAGGACAAATCTCAGTTGCCTCTGCATCTGAGACCGCCAATCTGCGCATCTTATCATGTGGCTTGTTGAGCGCGTTACCGCGGAGACATAGCGCGTGTGAAGGCTTCACACTACTCTCTGCGGCATCCACACACAACTCACCACGCGCCCCACTGAGAGCGAGAACCACACATTATAGCGACCATGAGGAGGTTACCCCATGTGACTCTACCCTCCCTAGCAACCGGGCCAATTTGGTTGCTTAGGAGACTTGGCTGGAGTCACTCAGCACGCCCTGGATTCGAACTCATGACTCCAGAGGTGGTAGTCAGCGTCTTTGCTTGCTGAGCTACCCAGGTCCCCCATAAAACAAATAAAAAAAAAATATATAAAACCCCTGTTTTCTGACCCTTTTAAAGGGACCACATCTCTTTAGGAAAACAAATCAGGGAGGGTTTCAGATGACATTCTCAGAAAGCCACAGCCCAAATGCCCTTTGTTTGCAGTCAAATTATGCCTTCATAGGGCATTTTGAAGAGAAAACAATATAGATGGTCATGCTGTAGGATCTTTGCAAACATCATTTTCAATAAAAATGGCTTAAAAAGTTAGTTCAAAATGACAAAATGCTCTGAAACTATCAGTCTTTGAGGGTAATAGGGCATAGGGATGATCACTTCTGAACGGAACACCTCCATATGTCATGTATTTGTCACAGGGCAGCTTAAGCAGTGTAAACCTCTTTTATAATAATAAAGACTAATAATAAAGACTTTGGCTTTACTATTGGTGTGGTAACCCACACCAGTTGCAAGCCACCAGAATGCAATAAGGTAGGCTATTGAATGTCTCATCTAAATATGGGATGCTTGAGCATTTTGAGTGCTTCAATATGGGACGAGATTTTCTTCGTCTGATCCTTTGAGTATTTTTCCACTTCAGTACAGGAAAAAAACAATACAATACATAAAAAAAAAAAAATAAAATAAAAAAATACACAAAATCCAGGACGATAGGTTTTCCATAAAGGACTTAATAATTGCAGCCAAAATACGACATGTCCCAGCTAAAATTGCAAAGTTGTCAACCCTAGCAGCAACAAACATTGCATTTGCTACCTCACCCGTTTTTTCAACTATTGTCTGTTACCAATGTGTTCATATTCAGATACTGCCCTAATGAAAACATAATCAATGCAAAACATCCATTGCTAAACTTTCACACATGGTGAACTTATGCAAGTATGCATCGTTACTATGACAACAAACGTGGACATGCTAGCAAAAGCGACTGCAGTCTTAACAGAAAAAAAAAAAAAATCAGATCCACACATAACTTGCAGTTCGAACAGTCAGTCTAAAAGATTTGGATTAAAGAATTAGAGGATTTTCCCTGCAGTGTGAACAAAGCCTAATATGTGGTTATCCAATAGCCTGTGCAGCCTAAGGGGCCGTTCACACCAAACATGTGTGTCTGTCATTTTGTGTCTGTCAGCACTGTTTTTCAGTAGTTTTTCTCCTCGTTTTATAGACAGTGTGTTAAGTTTAAAAGCACTTTAACTTTTATAAGCGTGCCTTGAAACACCTGCGTTTGCTTCCATTCATTGCACTGCATAGCTTATATATATATATATACTCTGGTGGCCAAAAGTTTGATGTTTCGGAAGGAAATTGGTACTTTAATTCACCAAAGTGGCATTCAACCGATCACAAAGTATAATCAGGTCATTACTGATGTAAAAAACAGCACATCACTATTTGAAAAAAGTCATTTTTGATCAAATCTAGACAAGCCTAATTTCCAGCAGCCATCACTCCAACACCTTATCCTTGAGTAATCGTGCTAAATTGCTATTTGGTTCTAGAAAATCACTTGCCATTATATCAAACACAGTTGGAAGCTATTTAGTTCGTTAAATGAAGCTTAACATTGTCTTTGTGTTTGTTTTTGAGTTGCCACAGTATGCAATAGACTGGCATGTCTTAAGGTCAATATTAGGTCAAAAAGGGCAAAAAAGAAACAGCTTTCTCTAGAAACTCGTCAGTCAATCATTGTTTTGAGGAATGAAGTCTATACAATGCTTGAAATTGCCAAAAAACTTCAAAGACAAAAGAAAACTGGCTCTAACAAGGACAATTAAACAAGAGGATAAGTACATCAGAGTCTCGAGTTTGAGAAATAGACGCCTCACATGTCCTCAGCTGACAACTTCATTGTATTCTACCCGCTCAACACCAGTTTTATGTACAACAGTAAAGAGAAGACTCAGGAGTGCAGGCCTTATGGGAAGAATTGCAAAGACAAGCCACTTTTGAAACAGAAAAACAAAAAGAAAAGGTTAGAGTGGGCAAAGAAACACAGACATTGAACAACAGATAATTGGAAAAGAGTGTTATGGATCTTAACCCCATTGAGCTTTTGTGGGATCAGCTACACTGTAAGGTGTGTGAGAAGTGCCCGACAAGACAGCCACATCTATGGCAAGTGCTACAGGAAGCATGGGGTGAAATGTCACCTGAGTATCTGGACAAACTGACAGCTAGAATGCCAAGGATCTGCAAAGCTGTCATTGCTGCACGTGGAGGATTTTTTTGATGAGAACTCTTTGAAGTAGTTTAAGAAGTTCTGAACATTTATTTATTTATTTATTTTTTCAAATTGTAAGCAATTTTTCACGATATTAATGTCCTGACTATACATTATGATCAGTTGAATGCCACTTTGGTGAATAAAAGTACCAATTTCTTTCCATAAGAGCAAAATCTGTACATTATTCTAAACTTTTGGCCACCAGTGTATATATATATATATATATATATATATATATATATATCAGAGTTTCCGCTAAGACATTTTGGTGCCAGCCAACGTGTCCGGGAATGATAAAGTTTGCCAGACAAATTGGAAAATTTCATTTTGGTGTTTATTTTGCACTGCAACGTGATGGACTACGCATAATAATGTGATATAATAATGACACAAAATGAATGGTAAATGTTATTTTTTTAAAAAAAGAAAAGAAAAACATCTGTCATGGAATTAGCATCTAATTAAAAAAATGGTCATCATGGAATTAGAGTCTAATTAAAATTAAACATTCAACAAGGAACAAAAGTGCATGGGTAAAGCAAAAAAAAAAAAAAAAAAAAAAAAACCCGACTGAATTTGCCACATGTCCTTTCATTTACAAAGAAATATTAAAATAACAAAAATCGTTAGGTTATGTCCAGGGCTGTGCGAAACGAATAACATGTTTCTTGTCTGACACATGCAGCTGTGTTTCATGTGTGTCGCGTGCACTTTCTCTGGAGCACGCAAGTGCGGGCGAGTACAGCAGGCTTCCCGAAATTTGCAGGAACAAAATTTACAATTTACTGGAACAAAACGTCATGCAAGTCTGGAACAACATGAGGGTGGGTAAATAATGACATTAATTTTATTTTCATGTTTTAAAGCATGGCAAGCTTCAGTCTTGTTGTGTGCACTTGACTTTTTAGATGTGAGTTTGAAGGTGTTCCATCAGAGTGATATAACAGTGTCCTGAGCAAACTCTGTCTCGTCCTGGTCTTCTGTGTCAATGGGGGGCCACTTAGGCTGAAAGCATCCTTCAGTGCATGACTGCTCTATCAATAATAATGGCCTTACCCATCCTCAGGTCACACGAGGATTACTAACCTTTCTAGGGGTTAAACTGCTGCCTGTCACTAAACAAAAGATTTAGCTTTACCACTACGAATCTACTTGGATTCCTTTGGATTTCTTGGTACAAATGGTTGTGCTCTACAAAAATGAATAATCATTCTTTGAGAGACCAAACTCTTTTGACAGGAATCTCTCATTCTTTGTGAGAGACTGGTCAAATCGAAGGTGAATAGAAATAAAATCCTCTGTTACCTAGTTGAATGTGCATGAAACAATAGATTAGATTGTTATTTCGCGGTAGCCGGTGCTAGAGCGGGATCACTCGCGCTACTAATCATATTTGACTTAGGGGAAACCAAGAGGAGAAAAAACATAGAACAGGACGACTCTCAAACAATTCAAGAAAATGTAGAGGAGCTTGCTATTAAAACAGGTGGGACATCTGGACATCAAATTAAGCACGCAAAAGAATATTATGAAAGCCAAAAGATGTGCTCCGCATTATTTTGGTCATATATGTTTTTGCAAGATGGTTTTATAATTATTTTATATTTATTTTCTGCAAGAAGACTTTATTTATTTATTTATTTTTTTATACTTACTGTATGTAGCTTATTATTATTATTTTTTTTGTTCCATTGCTTTGGTAAGATCTTGAATTTCTTGAGGAAAGTTTATAAGAATAATAATAATAACAGTCAACAACATATCAGACTGAAATGTGGCATAATGTGAAATTTAGAATTATGGTATTGACTTATTACCAAATTTATTTTTTTTACTTTGACTACTGTCAATTAAATAAAGAGAAAATTATATAAGAGGAAGTATTTAATTCACTGATTGGATTATCCAAAAATATGCATTACAATATGGTTATGCAATACAGTATATAAACCAATAATAAAAAATAAAAAAATTAATTCCTATACTGTGATATATATCGTTATCGTGATATAAAATTACTCATATCGCGATGTAAGATTTTGGTCATATCACCCACCCTTATGTCATATAATTTCTCACCTTGGCTAATTTCCTTGAATCTGTTTTTATTTTCCTCAGATTTTCATAGCATAAAAGCTCCTCCAGAAGACACAAGGACATTTTAATGTGAGACGTGAGACGTGAGACGGGAATAACACAGGCTGCTTTTGCCAGTGTGCGGTATAAAACCCGCTGTAGTTGCGGATTAGGAAGAAGTTTAAACCTTCGTGGCAGCAAATTGCTGTATTCACTGGGATGGTGTCACGCTGTGCATCTGTGGCATCAACTAAAGGGATTGCTGATGCTTTGTGTTAATATTTTTACCGGATATTGTGTCCAACCATGTTTGAATTTGTCGGACATTAGGACATTTTAACGGTCAAAAACTGGTTCACTCGCTTCACTGTGTGTATCACTCTGCTTGTGTTCGTGCTATTCTAAACTAAAGTGTAAGAGCAGTGCAGATGTGTTAAGAGCCATCTGTCTCTTTACATTTAATTTTGTGACATTACATATTTTAGCCAGCAGGTGGAGGCAAAAGACCATTATTGTGTGTAATATGAGCCAGTTGGGGAAGTGAGTCAGCGTCACTCAGTGTTTATATTCAACAGCACTCCGTGATCGCTCATATTACTACTACATTACAAAAGTTAGTAAATAGCTTTACACGGCTTGAAACTAACAACTTCAGCATTAAGGCTCATCACAGCTGAGAGACACAACAGACTCATTACACAAACTCAAGGCGCTTAACTCTTACCGGACTTTCCACATTGGAGAGGACAAATGGCGGACGAGACTGTGATTTCTATAGTGAAAGACTCTTGCGCACCGGCGACTGTGAAATATAGAGGAATACCCCCCGCTTGGATGGCTATTTTTCCACTGAGAAAATAGGATGCATTTCACCAAAATGACATTATCTTCAGAAAGCTGACTAACAGACTACAGCATCATCAACAGGTGATCGCACACGCGCCATCTCTCTCTCTCTCTCTCTCTCTCTCTCACACACACACACACACACACACACACATCCTTGTTTCTCCAATTACTTGTTATAAACAGCCCAAGCTGTGATTTTAGTTCTAAAGTGAAATTTTTTAATTACTAATGTAGGCTTGGATGTATCATTAGGTTTGAACTAGCAATGGCAGATTCTGATCCATCGTGTAAGAAAGTAGCTCCATGCACAAATGTGTTTTTTGTGACTGTACTCAGTTTTCCCTAATTTTTTTTACATTTACTTATTCATTGAACTGTTGTATATAAGCAATTTCACACTCACAATCGTGCTATATGGCCCTAAATCAGCACTGCTGTGATTATCTTGTGCCTGCAGGTGAATCAAAGCAGTGCTGATGTAGGGACATATCGCACTCTTGCTCGTGTGATATTGCTTAAATATATATATATATATATATATATATATATATATATATATATATATATATATATATATATATATATATATATATTTAAGCAATATCACACGAGCAAGAGTGTGTGTGTGTGTGTGTGTGTGTGTGTGTGTATGTGTGTGTGTGTGTGTATATATATATATATATATATATATATATATATATATATATATATATATATATATATATATATATATATACTGTATATATAAATATATTGGAATTTGGAACATGCACCAATAAATTGTTTAAAACAAGACGAGGAACATGCATTTAAATCCATTTAGATTTCATGTTAACTTTAATAGGCTTTATCTTATCACTTGATTATAATGGATTATCCATCCTATTATAAAGAGAGTTGCTACAACGCAGAGTTGTGATTGACAGTTACCCACTGCAGCATATATTTTGCTATAGCCCACACTAGCAATGACCCCTAAACTGCATCCACCAACATTCCACTCAAATGAGCAAACAGGTCAGTGCAGTTATTTAGCACTTCACATAATCAATGCACATCTGTGTCTGTGTGTGTGGATTGCATGCTGCTCTCTCACAGTTTGACTGTGTGAATCTACATTCTGTGTTTTATATAACATCAGGCACATTTAATCGAACTTAGCCTTTGCGCAACATGCCATCTTTGCATTGCTAGCTGTTTTTTATTTGTGTGTGTTTTTTTTTACTGACCTGCCCAAAAATGCCATTTATGACATGCTAAATTCTGTTTAGGCTTATAGCCATAAGCATGGCATTACCCATAGCTGGCTTGGTGTTCCAGGTTAGCATCTGCGCATCTGCAAAATGAATTTTCCCAAAGGCAAAATAAACAAGCTCTTGCTTTAATTCATGTGATCTATACAGGAATTTAGGATGAGGCAATTTACGATGCAATGAAAGCTTGCTGGAAACCACCCCAACCCTGGTCGTATGGCTAGCGTACGTGAGCAGACAGAAATAAGCAAGGGTTGTCTGGCTCCTGATTCTAAGTAAACCATAAACTGCAGAAAAACAGATCCCGCTTTCTGCTTCACGCATCACCACATCTGACAGCTTTACTCGCAGTGCACTTGACTTCATCTCCCACAATGCCTCTGGGACAGAAAAGATGGATTAGGTTTCCCTGTCGGCCTGCTCCTTCTCCTTCAGTCCAAAACCTTAAAGATTATAACAAAAATAAATTGTGAAAAATAAATTAAAAAATAAAAGAGAGGAACGACACTGTTCCACAATGGAGCAACAGAGGGAGGATGGTAGAAAGGTGAGTTAAGGTGAAGGTATTTCTTGATTTCATAAAAATGTAAAGGCCATTTAAGCCAAGTGCACACTACTAGACTAAAGCTCATCATGCTGTGCATATTTAAACAGTGCATTCCATTTTGAAATGGAACAAAAAGTCATGCAAGTCTGGAACAACATAATGGTGGGTAAATAATGACATTAATTTTATTTTCATGTTTTAAAGCATGGCAAGCTTCAGTCTTGTTGTGTGCACTTGACTTTTTAGATGTGAGTTTGAAGGTGTTCCATCAGAGTGATATAACTGTGTCCTGAGCAAACTCTGAGAGCATCCTTCAGTGCATGACTGCTCTATCAATACTAATTGCCTTACCCATCCTCTGGTCACACGAGGAAAATTAACCTTTCTAGGGGCTAAACTGCTGCCTGTCACTAAACAAAAGATTTAGCTTTACCACTACGAATCTACTTGGATTCCTTTGGATTTCTTTGTACAAATGTTTGTGCTCTACAAAAATGAATAATCATTCTTTGAGAGACCAAACTCTATTGACAGGAATCTCTCATTCTTTGTGAGAGACTGGTCAAATTGAAGATGAATAAAAATAAAATCCTCTGTTACGTAGTTGAATGTGCATGAAACAATAGATTAGACTGCTATAGAGAAAGGGCTCAAAAATAAGGATGGCCTGATGGCCTGAGGCCAGTGTGAGAGAGTTTCAGGCCAGTTGATGGAACTGTCACTTGCCATATAGGCCCAGTCCTGCATTGTCACAACATCTTAAGTTTAAGTTTTTAAGTTGAAAGGTGCTATATGTAATATTTTTACTGTACTAAATCATAAAATGGCCATAATATGTCAATAGAGAATTAGGAAACATGCTAAGTTGAAATACTGGCTTCTCCGATAACAATGCTACAGCCAGTATATTCTACTTTGAAATTTCCATTCCGGGCCGGAATTTATGTTTATGTTTTGGCCTGTGTGATCCCGCCCACTGCCCACTAACAAATAATATTTCGACACCGCCAGGCTGCCAGATTTGAACAAGTTTGCAGGCAAACAACACTGCGTGCTGCAGCCATGGAAGCCAGCAAACGAACTGTATCAGAGATAACAGATTCCACCTGACCTAAAAAGCCTCGCCATCCGTCTAAAAACCACCATGACCAGAGGCGTAGTAAAACAAGGATAAATATTGGAGATGCCTTTGGAAGATGGAGACATAAAGAAATCCTTTAAAACGGATGCTGAGTTGGCTAATTTTCTCCTTAACAGGTAAGCACTGAGCGTCACCTAAAATAAGCTATCTAATTTATCTCGGCTACTAGTAGGGATGGACATTTTGAGTAAATTCAACATTTGAGTACATTCATACTCTGTGTTTCATGTGCAGCCTGGTTTCAAGGCAGCAAGACACAGCTGGTAAAGTGATCCCGACTAATGCGGCAGAGCGGACAGGCCACGGCTGTTTACTACCTTGGCAACAACCAGCGTGACAGAAAAATAAGACAGAAACCACAAGCTTGACTCAAAATTGACTCAATTAACGAATGCGATTACTCTATATGTTTAATGAATACTGATGTCCAAATCAAGTAACTTTACTCATGCCCATCCCTAGCTACTTGCTACAGTTTTTATCTATCTAATCTAATGTAAACCTTACATCTGTTTTAGAAGAGTTTATTGTATTTTGAGACTGAATCAATGAATGTGGTGAAATGTCGCAAGCGTTAGATTGCTAGGTAAATATTTTAGGTACAATTTTCTGTGTAAATAGGTTGATTATGGCATATACTTTTTAGCTACGAGGGTCCTCATTCTGGCAACCCGCATGAGCTTCAAGTCTGGGGTGGGGCAGACAACTCTCGAATATTTTGAATTTGGACTGCAGTACCCATTACAAACGCTTGTCAATCTTACATATAGCACCTTTAATTATGTACAAAACATGTGATCATGCTTTTAAGGCTTGCAAACTTGTGTTTGAAATCAGTTCTGCTGATTTTAGTATTTACATTAATGCATTTGGCAGATACTTTTATCCAAATCAATTTATAGTGCATTCCAGAAATACATTTGATTAGTCTGCATTCTCTGGGACTTGAACCAATGACCTTAGTGTTGCTAACGCCATGCATTGGTTGGACCAAATGCTGCCATTTTCCATCAAAAGGACTTACATTTTAGGTGTATATTTTTTTCACTACATGTAAATAGCAACAAAAGCATTTTCTTTGCGCAAAGTGCAAATAGATTTAGATGCTATCTGCACCCAGAACAAATAGTGGCAGATACTATTTGCTCTCCATATTAAATATTAACATACATTATGACTGCAGTGTGTTTATTGTGTATATTTAGAGTCACACAGACACACTACACCAACCCCTACCCCTAAACCTAACCCTAACCTTACCTTACAAAAATTGACCATGGTTTTACTACAGTAACCATAGTATCACCATGGTATTTTGTAGTAAAATCATAATAACCACAAAATTAAATATGGTTACTATATAAAAACCATATTACTGTAGTAACACCATGGTAAATTGCATTAAAACTATGGCTTCCGCCAAAAACAATGATTACTACAATGCTACCATAGTAAAACCATTGGTTCATTTTACCCAGAACTCCCCAACTGTCACTGTGACCAAATCACTGCAAGGAAATATTTAAATTCATTTTTATTTACTATTATAAGTAGTTTTAAAGGAACTATTAAGAGTGGAAACAGAATACAGGTTGGGAATAAGTGGGACAAAAGGGGGAATCGAACCCGGGTCATCTGCATGAAAAAAAAAGCACATCCACACCATCTAAACATACTACACCACTACAAAACAGAGAAAGATGCTGTTTGTCTTTGATTTCTGTTTCCACCAGACTATTTCAGTGCAAATAGCTGCACTGCATGGCAAGTGCTCTTTACATCTAGTGCAAATAGTCACTCCGATATATTTTTGTATACATGTATAAAGTTGTATAACTATGACGCTTTAAAAACCTAATAAAGTATTTGTGGTAAAATGGTTGTTTTGTAAAGGAAATGTAACATTGAATGACAAATATAAAGATATTTGTCAGACACATATGAAATACCGTATATTGATCAAAATAACATTTAGCACTGTTTTAATGGTGTGGCCAGTGGAAATGTTGGCAGGCAAGTACAATTCTGAACAACTGGAATGACGTGGACAGCAGAAAAAATTCTTATTGTTGAGCCTTTAATGTCACAATCTATCTGCCTCATTTTCTTCAAGGACTCTTATTTTGAAGTTTTCCCCTGCACTACGTTTCCCAGAATTCACTGCCCTAATCACTTCCATCTGTTCATCGTCATCCTCACCTGCCTTTCATTCCCTCATTAGTTTTCTGTGTATAAATACCCTCTAGTTTTGTTCAGTCATTTGGCAGTCCTTGAAGTGTTACTTTGTGTTGCTGAAGTGTTACTTTGTGTTGCTATAGTGTTTTGTTATTTTGTGACGTTTAGCATTGTCGTTTGTTCCACTCCAGTGATTATAATTAAAAGACTGAAAGTATCTACTCCTGTGTCTCCTCTCTTCCACTCCAGACACCAATGTTACACTGACACATCTCCTCTTTGATATTTAAAAATGTTTTATAGAGAGATTTGAATGAGTTTTTTTATTTTTTATATATTTTTTTACTAGGAGCTAAAGACTGCTGCAGCACAACTGTACAGAAAAGAGAGAGTGTCAGCAGCTTCACGTCACTCAAGCACTCAAACATGCTCTGTGACTAATGCTGGGTGACAAATGAATAAACTAACACTTGTCAGTGGCATTTACAAAATTCGTCATCATGGGAATTAATGGTAAAAGGCAAAGGAGAGGAAGAGTGAAAGAGAGAGAACATTCAAAGCGATTGTAATCAATGAAGCTTAAGGCACACACCTTTAAAGTTAATTTCTATGTCCTCACATCCAGTTAATTACCTAGCTGATGTTACATTCACAGTCAGACTGATATCACAGTGAAATTGGAAACAGTAGGTTGACATTTCTGTAGCTAAAATTGGTCTGTGCTTAACTCAATGTGATAAATGCCCCCAGAGGCCAGAACGGTAAATGTTTTCCGGGTGAAATATCCATGGAGGGGTGCCTAAAGTGAGCTGTGAAGCGAGTTGTTTTCAGCTGGTCAGGCTGTAATACAGTGAAGAGAAATGTATATTTTATAAACTAATCCCCCCAACCCAAATCCTAAAACTGACCATCAGTGGAGTAAAAATTTTATGTTAGAGGGCAAAATGCTACCTCCGAATCGTGCTTGTCACACAGTAGGTGAAAGCGATTATTTCCTGGTGATGCAACACGCTGCCGGTCATGCCACAGGGGAAGGTAAACACACTGGAGCCAATGCAAAAATGTCTGTTAGGAGATGGCGCATGTCAGTGAGCCGATAATAGGGTACTCAAATTCTCGGAAACAATATGCCGACTTCCCTTGCGATCCCATGTTGTCACGGTTGCCATTTCTAAAAACATTATGCAAAAAGATTATGGCTGGGTTTCTTGAAGCATTAAGTAGAACGTTAGCAGCAAGCAGTACTTAATATCTAAGGCGCGTTTCCCAAAAGCATCGTTACCTAAGTAGTTCATAAAACATTCGTAAATTAACAAAAGCTTTGAACCGCTCTTAAGTCCATTAAGTGCAAATTAAACATATCTTTCTGGCATCTTTCACAGTTTATCAAAGACAATGGGACATTTAATACATTTTATTAATATATTTTGATCATTGGAAAGCCATTGTAAACTATTTCAGATGATAAAAAAAGTGTTGAAAAAAATCACATTTAAATCAATAGGCAGTCCCCGCAGTCTGCACATGCGACGTGAAAGATGTTACACCTGTAGCGCCTGCTACCTCTCCTGAACCCCGCCAGAGGTTGCTATCTCTAGAATTCTAACTGCTACTCACGAACTACATTTCCCATAATCCTCCGCTCAGACTGATTACTCACTCACCTATTTCATCATCTCTGTCTAAGTTCCCTGTTTACACGCATACAGTGCGAAGTCTTGTTCTGCCTAGTTTGCAATTCTGAACGTTATTACCATTCCTGTTTTTCCTGTGTTTTTGACTCTTGCCTGTTGATCGTATTTCCCATCCTGCTTGTGAGAATTGTCTTTTTCCCCCTCTGTCTCTCGGATTTACTTGGTTTGCATTTCTTGAACTGTCTCCTGTTTACCGAACCCTTGCCTGTTTTGACGTTTATCCTTTTGTGTGCTACTTTGTTGTACTGTTCATACTTTTATTAAACTGCACCTGGATCTTAAAACTACTGCCCTGGTGTCTTCGCTACAATAGGTCTAAAATTACAAGACACATAATACAGTATAACATCATATTAGCCTTCTTTGATAAGCATAATTGTAATGGCAATAGAAAGACGACATGTTCTTATTAAACAGATTATTTAAGAAGACGTATATGAGTAATGTTACCACGCAGTTTAAAACTTAAATATGCCTAAATAAATCATTAAAATATGGTTAACAGAGGAAATTAGAGTGAGAGTGTGCAATGAGAGAGTCCCTTTCTCTCTTCATCTTCTTCTTTCTTCCTCAAATGGGTGTTTCAAATCAACTCACCTATAGTCTTTTTGCAAAGCAGTAACAAATTACATGTATGATGGCAGTAAGGCTAAAATGACAGTACCTTCTACTAACCAGATGATCTATTAATATTTAGACAAGTCTGAGTAGTTCAACACTGATGCCCGTCATTTTAATCCTGTTCTGAGTGCATTTGTTCAGTTTCCATCCAAAGAAACAAAACTAGGCTAAGTGAGAGCCCCTTATGATTCACATAGTGTACATTCACGTTACATGCATTTATTGCGTCACTTTCATTAATCTCTATGATTGAGGATCAATGCATCTGAAACTCTGTCTTACTAAAGCCATAATTATTTATTTAATTAAATTCTGTAATAGTTAGGTAATACATTTCGGCGCCTCGACAAGGTTACAAACAACTTCCATGTTTGTCAGTATTTCCAACTTATTTTCATTCAGGGGCACGTTTACGATTTCCCGAAGCAATGGGATGGGACATGAGTCCCGAAGAGCACACAAGTCAACAAGTGTGTCAAAAGAGTTATATTAGCATCACAAAATGTCGTGGTTGCCCTAAGCAACTGACCAGCCCGAGGCCCCAGTTTCTAACATTTTTGCTTAAATTACATAAAATTGATTTTAAATAATAATTTTAAATTCGTCCTATCAGCCATTGTAGCCAAGTATATTCAAATGTTTAATGAAATAAAAATCTAGTTAAAGATAATGAATACATGTTTTCCACATTACAGTGATAAAGTAATACATATATTTTTACAAAACACTTTTTTTTTTAAATGAACAGGGTGTGCAAAACCTATTACTTCACTCATTAACATTTTGGAATTCAGCTGTCATTATTATAACCCAACAATTATTTATTGTTGTCCAGTTTGTCATTATATGATACAGTATTATTTTTATAACTTTGAGGAGTTGTTGTATACAATAGTAATATATGTCTTATTTTTCACCTGGAGGCTGCAGTGTATTGTTCATCATGTTGCAAATGGCTGTTTTTTGTAAGTATTGTAGGCAAAATTAGTAACAGTAAACATACGCATAAGGCATGGCGGCCCCTCAGCACATTAGAGCAGAAGGAAAAAAAAAACATTACCGTTTATCAAGCGCTGAAACTTTGCTTGGTGCAGAACAATCTGGAATAATGTTAAACATTGTAACAGTCACCTCTTTGCAACTCAGAACGTAAAATCTTTGTGACACCTGAGCTAAAAACAATCAAGATGCAGCACAACGACTGAAACAGAACACAGGTGTTTCGACATGCGTTTTTGAAACCTGAAGTTCTTATAAACATGACACAGTGTCTAAAAATGTGCTGGTCCTGCGTGAGACACTGAAGAAATAGCGAGATGTGGTGCAGCAGGTATGGACGTTCGTCCAGTGCGTGTTTTCACAGGAAAACAATAAAAAAACAGAGCAGATGCATGCAAAAACACGCTCGGTGTGAATGGCCCCTAACTCATCCGGTGGCACGTATATGTGAGTGAGAGCACGTGGGTGAAACAAGTTCGGAAGGACTGTATATTTTTTCAGAAATTACAAACCCGAACTCAAAGTCCTAATGTGAACCGCTTTGAGAGCACTGACAACATGTGTACCCAGAACAACATGTCACCCCTCAAGTGGTTTTTGCTGAGCTTTCCTACCAGGGCGGGGGTCCCACGCAATTGCCTGGTTTGCGTGGTGGTTAAAACCGCTACTGTTTTCATTTTGAGAAGACAAACACCTGGACATACTGGCCAAAGTGATCAGCACCTTTGGACCAGATAGTTCCCATAACAAAGCACTTAAGTTCTGCTTTATAACGAGTAATCTACGTGCTGGTTTGGAAAAAAGGAGTTACTCCATCGTAAAATAACAAGCAACATTAGTTAAGATGATTGTTAAAGCTTAAGTTGCAACTTTATCAGGAAACCCAGCCTATGTGTATGAATGATATGGGCAAAAATCTCCAATACTTCATTGGTTTTGTTTGATAAACCCTGTAAGTATTTGCTGTTAAAATGTATTTATTCTTGCAGTAACAATTTGCAATAAGGTTCCATTCATTAACATTAGTTAAAGGGTTAGTTCACCCAAAAATGAAAATCCTCACATGATTTACTTACCTTTAAGCCATCCCAGATGTGTATGACTTTCCTTCTTCAGCAGAACCAAAGTGAAGATTTTTATAAGCACATTTCAGCTCTGTTTGTCTATACAATGCAAGTAAACGAGTGCTATCAGGCTGCTGGCTGTTTGATGGTCCAAAAGGCATATTTAGGCAGCATAAAAGAGTCCAGTCGGTCAATTAATGTCTTCAGAAGCAAATCTATTTGTTTGTGTAAAAAATAAATTGATAATTAAAACCCTATTGACTTTAAAAAATGACTTCTTGCCAGCAGTCGACGCATCATGTGACGTAAGCGCAATGGCGCGTTCATGCGAGTAGTCGGAAGTGCACACTTTGTATTTAACAGAGGAACGAACATCACGCGAGAGTTAGGTCATTTCAAATAGCAATCCAGCGCTGGCCGGAAGCAAAAATTTTAAGTTAAAAATGTTTTAATTATTGATTTGTTTCCTACACCAAACAATTGATTTGCTTCTGAAAACATTAATTGATCGATTGGAGTTGTATGGATCACTTTTATGCTGTCTATATGCCTTTTGGACCATCAAACAGCTAGCAGCATCATGGAACCCATTTGCTTTCATTGTATAGACAAGAAGAGCTGAAATGTGCTTATAAAAATCATCACTTCGGTTCAGCAGAAGAAGGAAAGCCATACATCTTGGATGGCTTAAAGGTAAGTAAATCATGAGAGAATTTTCATTTTTGGGTGAACTATTCCTTTAAATGCTATTCCTTTTAATCTTAATGTTATTTTCAACATATTGCTCATTGTTAGTTCAATTAGATAGTATAGTTAACTAATGTTAACAAATGGAACCTTATTGTAAAGTGTTACCAATCTTGCTAACAGTTTTGTTCTTTCAAATTTATCCTCCTGAAACTCATCAAAACTCAATTTTTATATTATGTTTTAAAAATGTATTTGTAGTGTTTGGTACAAAAGAATCATATCACAGAAACGTTATCTCTGAAAAGCCAAAATTCCTTTTAAAGATACATTTGGACTTAAAACAGGGGTATGTACTGTTTGTTCTTAAAGATATTCCCTTAACAAAATTTTCTCTACAGAGTACAAAAATTAATTTCTGAGTCCCAGGAGGTTATCGAGGGGAATAAAAAGAATGCTCTTTGACAATTTGAACATTTAAATCTGATTTGTGTAATTTTATTGATGTCAAAATACTTCCTCCGATCCCAGCTTAATACGAAGAGACAACTATAAGAAAGCCACATGATCATTGATTTTCCTGAAATGTGTAAACACTGTGGCTCTGTGTCCCGACCAATCCGACATGGTGACATTGGCTCAACCAATGGCATGAGTTTAAGGTGAGGCTATCTGTTTGTTCGACCAATGGAAGACGGGTGTTAACCAGCAGTTGTTTACAGCCGTCCTCCCTCTGCCTTCAGTAAGAACTACATTGGCTCTCCCACAGTTCAATCTGTTTTTATTGAAGACACCAGTAAAACACAGCTGTGAATACTTAGGGAACAGTTTGTGTTTGTACTGCACAATGAAGCTGTTTCCCTGTTCTGACAGTCCCAGACATCAGTAAATCATCAGCATACTGATGTTTATCTAAGCCATCAGACAATACATATTAATTTCCTTTTTCTACAGTGACATAACACCAGCAAAAGTGCCCAAGATGATAGCAAAGATTCACATTAACATATCACAGACTATTCCTAAAAGTCACTTCATTAACGGCAGCACTGTCTCTCTGAAACATGTCATCTCTCTGTCTCATTTTCTTGACACTGCACACACTCTGTTTCCCCAGTTCTTAACAAATACAACTTTTTTCACTTTCAAGATTTCTTCTCTCCAATACGGCTGAATGCCAGAGTGTGCCTTGCAGGGGAGAACTGGCCCATTTCTTTCACTGTCTTTCCCTCCATCCTTCTCAGCAGAAGCCGTCGCTCTGGTCTTTGGTGTAGTTGACAGTTCCTTCTGCTGCCTGTCTTGTGCCTCTGTTCTACACTCCTATTCTTTTGTTGTAGCTCTCTGTATCCTTTGTGACTCCATTTTTCATCCTCTATCTTTGTGTTCTTTCTGTCTTTCTTTTGTGCCTGCATTCTATCACTGCTCCTTCTCTCTCTCTCTCTCTCTCTCTCTCTCTCTCTCTCTCTCTCTCTCTCTCTCTCTCTCTCTCTCTCTCTCATGTTTGCATTCACTTGCACTTCCTCTGAGAATTCTTTCTCTTAATTTATATTTACTTATTCATTCCCTGTAAAACTGTGCACTGGAGAGAGAGAGAGAGAGAGAGAGAGAGAGAGAGAGAGAGAGAGAGAGAGAGAGAGAGAGAGAGAGAGAGAGAGAGAGAGAGAGAGAAGTGGTCAACAATGAGCTTCCTCCTAGTCTGGCCTCTGTTTAAACCTGGAGTCCATTTACGCACACAAAGCACAATATCAGTGTGCGGCACCTACACCAGATAGAGGATTATCTGTGGCGAAGCAAAGAAAGAAGTTAGGCAAAAAGACCACAGCAGAAACTGCAGTTATGGAAAAGGAAACATTTCCCCAGATAATACTACTTTAGGAGCAGGTAAATGCAACACTTCATGAAATGGGTGTCTACTATGGCTGGGCAATATAGCTAAAACAATTATTTTGTGCTATTTTTCAGTGTTTTGATCATATGTGATATCATTTCAACTAGACAGACATTGTTGCAAACTGGTCTCATAGAATTACGTAAATATACCTATATTTTTGCTAAATGATTTTCACATGGCTCATTCTACTGATTGTGGCAGTTTCTGGTGAAATGAACACAAGAGGCGCTACAACAACACCTTTTATACCCTTTGACACAAATCACAAAACAGCATAATAAACACTTACAAAATGTTATATTATGACATCTAAATAAGTTTCACAGTAAACCCTAATGCTCGAAATAATTAATTGTTTTGAGTAGAGAAAAATTAAATCATACAAATAAGTTTAAATAAATGAACCTTGATGAGTATTTAGAACTTTCTCTTTCTTTTGAGTTCACGAAAGTGACAAATTTTAAGTTACCAGAATTGTTTTATTTTTTTGAGTTTGAACTTGTCTCTTTAAATTTACAGGAACTTAAATTTAACTAAAACTGGGCAGGAGATTTCCATTTTTCAGCATGCTTTGCATGGCGCTTGACAGGGAGAGTAAATGTTAAAATTTAGTGTTAAATAATGTGTCTTTATGCAAGATGAATGTGAAGGGGAGACTTGTTAGTGTTTAATGTTTTGTTTATTTATTTAGAAGGGTTTCTATTATGTTAAAGTTTTTGGTAGTTACCATTACGGTGAATAATAAAGCTTGAGCTTAGGTTGAGGACAGGTACTATTTGAGATTGTAAGATCGAATCATCTTGCTGACTTGTATCTTTGAGTCTCATTCAGCAAAATTAACGAATCTTTATTCAAGTAATTTCATTCATTTGAGCCGAATTAAATTAAAATGTTACATTTTCAATAGCCAAGTCCCCCTCATCACGTCTACTTACACAAACTTTGATTATAGTCCCAAAAAGAAAATACTGATAATGCAGCCAAGGACAAATTATGAGAAACAGAAAGATTAGTTCACCTCTGGAATCTTCTTGTCGGAGTCGTTCGTTCTTTTATTGCTGCATAGCGTATACGGCTGTCACGTGACAAAAGAACAAATGACTCGGACCAAAAGACTCGAGAGGTGAACTAATCATTTCTGTTTCCTGTGTGAGCAATGCATAGCGTATACGGCTGTCACGTGACAAAAGAACGAACGACTCGGACCAAAAGACTCGAGAGTTGAACTAATCATTTCTGTTTCCTGTACAGCGCCTATGCGGTTTTCACGTAACAAACGAACAAAGGTTTGCGCAATGCACATGCGCGGGCAACACAAAATAAATGAATCACTCTCTGAGACTACTCGTTCTTCTGAGTCACATAAAAGATTCGTTCAAAATGAACGAATCGTTCATGAACAACCCATCACTATTCTACAGTTTATTGTTTTTTTAACACGTTAAGTAATTGCTATGCTACTCACAGCAAAATGTTTACAATTAGCATGCATTCAGCATGCTAGTGTTGCGTTGAGGCATTAGGGTCTACAAGGGCAATTAGGGGTTTTACACGTTAATAAATTACGATGAAAAATGAACAAGATGATACCATTCACACTCCGACTACGCCACCTTGGGAATTTCACCCAAAGTATTAGGATAAACCTCCTACAAAGGCATACACAAATTCGTATCACTGATAAGAGTCAGAGACATGGGTTATAGTACAAAAATAAACTCTTTGACAAATCTTAAGTAAAAACAATGTTAAAATGGATACTGCAACATTTGTTCCCATTCAGTAGGCCACTAAGGGTCTAGGACAGAGTCAAGGCCAGGGACTGAGCTTACCAGCAGAGGCAGAAAGCCAGACTACACCACCCCTTGGGGAAGAATCACTGCACTTCACTGTATATGCATACACACACACACACACACAAATCACAGCACACGGTGAGGAAGATACCACCACCCAAAATAGAGCCAGCCCTCTGCCCCTGGTGCTCAGGCCCTGCCAGGACACAGAAAATGCACATCAGAAATAAATAGTCACTTTGAGAGCTGGATTGATTATCAAACTCTGACAGCCAGCCAAAAACACAAAACCAAAAAATAATAAAATATTGCAAACTAATGAGTCAGTCAATAAACAGCTGCTTGAAACAAAACACAATGCAAACCTTATTTACAAAACAATTATACATCCATCAAAAACAAATCTAATCTGACTAAAGAAAGCAGGGAGAAACAAAACTAGAAAGAATCCATAAAAGAAAATCATCAAAATTAAAGACAAAGCAATAAAAAATTCAAACTTTAGAAAAGATCTTATAAATCAAATAAAAAAAAAAAAAACAAACAAACAAAAAAAAAAAAACAATTACAAACAAAACCAGAAAGACTATAAATAATAATACAAAACAGTCAAAGAAAAGCAAATAGAATTAACTGAAGCCCCAAATTTGGAAACAGAACAGCACTGCGGCCGTGAACAAACGCGGAGCACCCCGACTGGAATGCAGTTACGGGCTTCACAAACCAACAAACAAAGTGAAACTGTTACTCTGTTAGATTCACTCTCTCCCAGCCTAATATACGTACGCATAAAATATACATACATACCGATCGTCGAGAGGATACATCAATGTTTCATCAAAAGACAACGAAACCGTAGCTTTTCCTGGCGAAAACCAGAGCAGAGAAACAACAATAATCCAGCAACTGCGTCAGGTTCTCACAGTTGAGAAAAGGAGTTAGTTAGGCAATGTTCTTAAATACAGATCAGCACTTCCAGAACACGTACCTCATACGACTATGGACGATTAGCGAGAGATTAACAGCACATTCTGATTAGCAGTACATTCTCCTTACCTTCTCCAGTGTCCACATCCAGTTAATGCAAACAGCGAGAAACGACACAGTAGCAAGGATTAAGGTAGAAAATAATCCAACTGCCACCCCCAGCTCGTACAGCCGAAGACAGAAGCACACTCTCAGAACAAGTCAGCGTCTCTAAAACATACATTAAACAGAATGCACTTCTCGTAACCGAATACGCGTTATCATCTACCAAACAACAAGCAGCGTGTTCTCCTTACCAACTCGGGTACTCGCATCCGGTTCCTGGAAACAATGACGAAAGTGCGTTAATGACGCAGCAGTTCACTGAAAGTGACGCATACCAGGCGGCACGTATGCTCCCGTTTTTATAGCCCAGGGAGCACATCTGATAGGCTAAAATGCCAAATAACTATATTGGAAGCAAATTGCCCCTCCTGCCACACTAGTATTCACTGTACTAGCTAGATAGGTTTTCTCTGCTTGAAGTGTTTAAGTTGAGTTTACGTGGTAAATTTAGCCAAAGAGTTAAAATTTAAAGTTAAGTGCCATTAAAATGTATGGATTAACTTACTCAGTATTTCAAGTTAAGAGCATTTAACATTCATGTGTAGTACAAAATCAAAATCTGAAAGTTCTATGGACTTAAACTTGGGAGTTTTTTAACTTAAAAAAAAAAAAATAAAAAAAAACAATTATGTAACTGATTGCTGATTGAAATTTTAGGGTTTACAGTGTACTGTGCATGACTTGTTAGGCAATAAATGTTAACATTTGTATTAAATAATCAACTACATTTACAAGCTTGTTCGAGCACAATGAAATTGCGTGGTAGCACAGCTGATAGAGCATTGCACTTGCGAAGCAAGGGGATGGGACATGAGTCCTGAAGAGCACACAAGTCAACATGTGAGTCGAAAGAGTTATATTAGCACCACAAAATGATGTGGTTGCTTCAGCAACTGCGTTTTTAAGCAGTTTGTCTTTTATGACACTATTGGTTAGGTTTAGGGTAGGGAGGTCATTTTTGTTGATTTAAAACCCTGCAAACCTTGTGTTTGGGAGAATATTAAACTAGTTTTTAGCACCACACAGTGGACATTTCACCTAGGAACTGCTTCAGATCGTGTAAGGAGCCATGTAATGGCCTGACCAGGCTCGGAGAACAGCTAAGAACAGCAATCCAGCTTCAGCAGTGCTAGAGGCTAAATGAACATGTTGCAGTGTTCAGCCACACACAGGAGGGATGTAAAACAATATGATCCTAATGCTTAGTGAGTAAATGTGAGAAAGGCTCTCAGGATGCCCTCCTTTGCACACCTTGGGTACATTATATTAATTCTACCCACTGTGAAATTAAATCAGTACAAAAGAGAGGAGCAGGGACATCGCTAGACTTTAGTGATATCCAGGGCTTAGCCCACAAGAATCTTTCCTTCCATGACATGGCCTGAAATTCGGCGCGAGATTGCGGGTATTGCGCACAAATTGAATAATTCCTGCAAGTTCCACATTCATAGGACAGGACATTCCTACACACTTTTATTCACTTTACAGTCCAGCTGCAAATTATTAAACCAATAAATACAGATGAACAAATCAAATCAATAAACTTGTTTTTGTATCAAACTGTAATTCCAGAAGATGCGTGAGTAAATCCGCTCTCTCTCCTTCTCTCCCATGAAGCTGTCAGCAGCACGTTGAGCAATTTAGTGTGAGCGTGCACACTGAGCAAGCACTTTGCCGCTTAGTTACTGAATTTAATCCTTGTACGTCAATAAAAAAAAATTACTCAGAGGTCCTTAGAGGACAAAAATGTCCAAGTCAAAAAACTGCCATAATAATATTATATATTAATATTATTTTCCATTTTTAGTGAGTTAATTTCTTTAACCAAAATCAGTCCTGATCATAACTACCAAATATTAATTCATTTTCAGGATTTTAACCCTTTAAATGCCAGTTTGTTTATATAATGCCACTGTTGTTTTTTATGAAAAAACAAAAAGCAAAAATGAATTATGTTCCATATACTAAATGCTAAGGGGAAATTTTTTTTTTGGATTATCACGGTCTGGGATATGTCAGTGATTAGCAACAACATTGATTTTGATGCATTATTATTTTTTGTGCAGTGTCAGATATATATATATATATATATATATATATATATATATATATATATATATATATATATACACACACACACACACTCAGGACCTTAGAGGACAAAAATGTCTGTGTCAAAAAACTGCCATAAAAATATTATATATTAATATTATTTTCCATTTTCACTGACTTTTTAACCAACATCAGTCAACTAGTTTAAAGGATTTTAACCCTTTAAATGCCAGTTTGTTAACATAATGCCACTGTTGTTTTTTACACACACACACACACACACACACACACACACACACACACACACACACACACACACACACACAAACACACACACACATATGTTGGTGCAGCTATTATTACGAGGACTCTCCATAGACATAATGATTTTTATACTGTACGAACTATAGATTTTATTCCCTAACCCTAACCCTACCCCTAAACCTAACCCTCACAAAAACATTTTCAATAAAACATCGTTTAGTTTTTATTATTGTTTTTTTTTAAGCGATTTAAATTATGGGGACACTAGAAATGTCCTCATAAACCACATTTATAGCATAATACCCTTGTAATTACTAGTTTGTAACCTAAAAAAAGGCCTCTTAAACCACTTAAACCTGCCCACACACACACATTTCTCAATAAACACATACAAAACACACTCTGACATCCATACCAACACACCCACACAATTTTAGCTGCATCATTTATTCAACTGGCCTGTAGTGTTCTATAATAGAAAATAGGAAAAAAGCATGTATTTTCTCCATAGGCTAAACATGACAAAAATGGCACCATCTGGTGGAAAATATAGAAAATTTACATTTTGAAGCCAGGGCTCTGGAATGAAAGCATAATATCATAGAATTCATGATTTTATGCTTTAATGGCACTGGGATCAAATATTGCAGTTTTAATGGGTTTCAATGGGAACATTTTTGTCCTTAAGGTCCTGAGTGTAATTATTTTGTGTACACAGTGGATTATAGATGTATTTTAGGAACTGAGGTTGAAATATCAAAATTCTCCAAAAAATACACACCTTTGGCAAAATGTATGCCGTTGGCATTAACACAGCCAAAATGATAAAAAAATAAATAAAAACCAATTCAACATGCAAATGACATTATACTGTGTCTCCGTTAGCGAAAAACTATCACTCCTGTTTATTTAACAAAGCTGTTAACATTGCAAGTGCGTGACGTTGGAGCGATCTATAGTTCTGATGACTTTCATATCTTAGCACTCCATTATCACTCATAATGCAGCACATTTGTCATGAAAGGCAGAAATAGCAAACATGCTTTGTGGACCAACTGCATGGTGAAGAGAGACACTTAAACACCTGTTACATCTCTCATCATCTCCATCTCTTTAGTGTTCCATCCAGGCATGGAAATTAACAAACATGCCCCCTAAATTAAAAATATGGGGACTAAAAATGCCCCTGCAAAGAGTTCCTGTTGTTTTATTAATAACATCTGATAAAGGACTAGTTCCAAATACATACATTTCGATCTTCATTTGAATTTCGCTGAACATAATTTGTTTCGTGCCGCCAGTTGTGCAGATTTTGCAGAGTCAGTGGCGGATGCCGGATGCTCGCACCATAAACGTGCACAGACAGGCACTCCGCTTCTCTCTTCGCATCAGTTCGGTGTTGTGCTCCCATGCTCAATTACCTGACCCTTTGTTCCTTTCATTCAAAATCTACTGTCCTAGTGAGTAACACTATCGCTCCCTGTCTGTTTGAAAAGCCTCCTCACCAGCTAGAAGCCAAAAGTGGGGAAGGGATAGATGTTATATATTTATTAAGTTAATCAGGTCTGAGAGAACACAAAAAATTATGTAACCAAATGCTACAATGTAGTTAATAATATGAACAAAAATAATATCTGGATAAATAGCCTTGATGTTAAATAAAAAACATTTTTTTTCTCCCCTTTTCTCCCCAGTATGGACTGCCCAATTCCCAATGCACTCTAAGTCCTCGTGGTGGCGTAGTGGCTCGCCTCAATCCGGGTGGCGGAGGACGAAACTCAGTTGCCTCAGCGTCTGAGACCGTCAATCCGCGCATCTTATCACGTGGCTTGTTGAGCGCATTAAGGCTTCACTCTATTCTCTGTGGCATCTACGCACAACTCACCACGCACCCCACCGAGAGCAAGAACCACATTATAGTGGCCACGAGGAGGTTAACCCAACATGACTCTACCCACCCTAGCAACCGGGCCAATTGGTTGCTTAGGAAGCCTGACTGGAGTCACTCAGCATGCCCTGGATTTGAACTCAGCATCTAAATAAAACATTATTAATGATACAATAATAATTTTACATTAACCAAATTATCCTTGTTAAAGTTAATTGTTACTGACGTACCTTCTTCATTCTGATCGATTAATGCTGAATAAATTCTGGTTGGTTTGCCATTGAGTGAAATTGCTGCTAATTTGATTATGGTAATTGTTAAACGCGCTAGTTGATTTAATCTGGGAAGAGTCCATTTTAGGGAGCGAGAAGGGGTGCTCTGAACATGTTGACTGTCACTGGTGCATGCATTAAAATCTACTTGGTGTATGGATGGATAAAAACAAATGAAGATTGAAATGAGGCTTATTATATTTAGGTATAATATATTTTGAAATAAGGCTTGTATAATAAAACCTCAGGGCCTCTGATACAGAAAATCCGCACCCCTCTGAGAGAAACTAGAAAGCTCTCAGCCACTCGAGGTGTTCGTAACGATTCGTCTGATGAACTTGAGCACGAACAGCAGGTAAAAAAGTCAAAATGCGTACTGTTAATTAATGCAAGTGGGGCTTACTGATCGGAATTAATTTACATTTGAAGCCAGAATTGCAGCCTGCCTTATTGCTTTTGTACCCTGATGTAATTAATATTAGGCTAAGCCTTACTTTTTTCTTTCTTTTTTTTTTTTTTTCCATCAAAATAAATAAATAAATAAATAAAATAAAAAATTAACAAGAGATCCGGGGCTTCAGCCCTATCAGCCAGGGTCTAGCTATGCACCTGGAGAGGATGATGTTAGTCTGCAATGCTCTGTGATTTTGGTCTGGACTCTGGACAAACACACACACACACACACACACTGACACACAAAACTAAAGAGCCCTCTGACGGAAGATGATGGGTTTTTACAGCACAAACTGTCAGACCAAGTCATCCTCAGAGGTGCAACTCCTCACACACACAATACACACACACACAAACACACATACAAACACACCCACACAAATTTTTCCAAGAGCACTGTAGGGGAAACATCTCCAGAAGAAAATATTAGGACAAAAAAGAACACTTGTAAATACAGACTAATGAACAATGGATATAAGTAGGAAAAAAACATAAACCCTAAAAAGTAGGCTACTTAAAGCTACTAAAAGTCCACATACAGTAAATATGGTTGTCAAACCAGAGCTTAATCCTGTTATGTATTCACAGAATTCAGTTATATATGAGAGTGAAAAAAGCATTCAACCCCAAAAATTCAGATAGTGACGAGCGAATTTACATTAAATTTGCATATAATGTGTACGATAGAGAGAATGCATGCTGTTTGAAAGCAGCATTTTTAAAAGCATATACAAATCACAGTGCCTCTGTCAATGGAAGTTTACTGATAGTTGCTGAACGGTAATTATGTCTCCAGCCGATAACTTTTCTTTATGTCAAAAAAGCTAAAATGTGTTTAACTGTTGGAATCCTAGTTTCTTACAGCTGCAAGACACAAAACTATGGTCACTATGCTAACCATCGCAATTTCAGGAGTGACTCCTGTATTCCTGTACACACTGAACAATAATTTAGGGGATTTATTATTTATGCATGAGATTAACATAGCAATTTTATTATGACATATTAATAACATATTAATTACACAACTATTGTAAATAGCCAATATAACAAGCCAATAGAAGATATGGTTTGAGTCAACAGTACCTAGACAGTACTGCAACAAACGGCACTGCTTTTTCAAAAGAGACGTGGAAAGTTAAGGCTTGTGCGGCACAATCCACATATAGTGCGATATTCTTTTAACCTCATACACAGGCAGTGTTCCATGTCAATGCTCGGAGTGAGAGGAACAAATTATACCAGCCATCCTGATTCACACCCCTCCTCCACCGGCCAATCACTTACTGTATCCTCATTCCCCTGAGTCATAGGCTTTTCATTCTATTCAACCTGTCATTCAGACTGCTGTCTAACGCTACACATCCAGTCAGGAACTTATTTTTATACAGAGCCAAAAATGAAATATCTCTTTATGCCTTCAAACACATAAATCACATTATGTCTCATTCCACTCCCTGTAAAAAGTAAAAAGCAAAGTGACATTATGAAAGATGCACTTGTCTTGCATTTTTTACATTAAGCAGAATGCTAACAAAATAAATATTAATAGCTCAGTACAAAATTGTAGAGCATAAATGAACAGATAACAAAAAACAAAAAAAAACAAAAAAAAAACATATTCTAACAGCTCTAATTTCTGTACAATACTTTCAAGTACATAATATAATTACAAACAACGTATCTTTTAAAAGAGAGAAAAATAAAGCATTGTTTTACATTAATATTTGCACTCATACTCTGACAACTTGAGGCAATTTCCAGAAAGTGAGTATAGTGAGCAGTCGATGCACACTTGCTTATACAGTCACTGAGCACTTAATTAGGTACATCTGTACACTTACATATTAATGCGATTATCTAATCAGCCAATAATGTGGCAGTGGTGCAATGAATAAAAACATGCAGATAAGGGTCAGGAGCTTCAGTTAATGTTCACATCAACCATCAGAATGGAGAAAAAATGTGATCTCATTTTGACCGTGGCATGATTGTTGGTGCCAGTCAGGCTGGTTTGAGTATTTCTGTAACTGCTGATCTCCTGGGATTTTCACACACAACAGTCTCTAGAATTCACTCGTACCAGAATGGTACCAAAAAAAAAAAAAAAAAAAGATGTTTCATTGAGCGACAGTTCTGAGGACAGATATGCCTTGTTGATGAGAGAGTTCAACGAAGAATAGCCAGACTGGTTCGAGCTGACAGAAGGGCTACGGTAACTACGCTGTATAATTGTAGAGAGCAGAATAGCATCTCATAATGCACAACACGTCAGACCTTGAGGTGGATGGCCTACAATAGCAGAAGACCATGTCAGGCACTTAATTAGGACAATAGTGTTCCTAATAAAGTGTTAAGTGAATGTATAGTGCTTTTTGGAAATTTTTATAGAATTTCTTCAGTGGGCAGGAACGATATTGACAATGGGACAACCCTAGAAATGGCTGATTCCCTGGGCAGTGCACTAACTACTGTAGGGCTTTACTGGTTGTTTAGATCAGTGTTATTATCAGAAATAATTGATAATTATTTCTTTTGTTATTAATTAATATTTAAATTAATTAATTGAATCTAACTCATTAAAACCTCATATGGGGCTCCAGTAAATGAAGTGCGCAACGTTTAGGAGCGGGTTTGTTTATTAGCAATAATTAATTAATTATTAAAATCAATAGAACATTGATGAGAATCAATGTTAGCTTTTTCTAATCCTTTAAATCAACAATTATCAAAGATAATCGTTAATTGTTAACATCGATGAAACATTAATTAAAATTAACACTAGCTTATTGATCATTCAAATTCAACAATCATCAAAGATAATTATCAATTATCAAAAATCAATAGAATATTAATAAGGATTAATACTGACGGGGCACCACCCTGGAATCAGGGACTAATAACCAGATAGTATAACAGTCTCAATATTAGATTGTTTTCTTAGGAAAATCGGCATCCGAAGAAAATCGATTTTCGGAAAAAAACTATGAATGAAAGCTTGAATCCGAGCACTGACATCCCGTCAGCATGACACAGGTGTATGCAAAACAAACCAAAACACTTCTCTTTGTAATATAACAAAGTTTATTTATGCAGTAATATCAATTAATAATTAATACAATGCAGTCAATAAACTTCCGACTTACAACTACAAACTAAACAGTGATATGATTAGATATGGAAATCAAAATAATCCTATAACACATGAGGGTGTGTGTGAGAGTGTGTGTGTGTGTGTGTGTGTGTGTGTGTGTGTGTGTGTAAGGAGGGACGCGCACAAAATGGCGGACGTGACTCTCATGTGTATGTGTATGTCACGCGAGACTTCCGGCCAGAGAATATGGCCATGAATGTGGGCGGAGAGAAACCAGTCAATGGCAGCTTAGGGACAAAGCTGAGCTTTATCACGAAGCTATCTACTAGCCAAAAATGTGTGCGAGAATGTTTATGAGGGGTCGTGTGTGTGTGTGTGTTAGTACGAGAGAGAGAGAGAGAGAATTAAGTGACGGCCCCAAAGCCGATTTCGCGATCGTGGGAGAGAAAGCAGCTGTTAGTTTATCACTCAGAGATGCGGTGGACGGCTCGTAAACCGTCCCGCGGTCTTTGATTCTTTAATGGATAAACTCAGTGTGTCGGTCTCACCCGCGATGGTGGAAATGCACAACAGTCCAATGTGGTTGGACTACAATACAACAAATCTCATTCGTGATAATTAATACCCTGAGTGTTAATTGCAATGAGCGGACTTGGTGGTCCGTAAACTGTACAAGCAATAACCTTGATACACAAGAATAACACACTATAATATTCTATCTCTGCCCAGACGTAAACCTCTTACTTGAATCGCATTAGGACACAGAATGTGTGTTCATCCGTCCTTTAACTCCGACAAGGTTCCTCGAGGCTCGGGTGATGACGGGAGGCCATTTCCTCGCTCTGTCGGCGGGCGGTATGGCTGCTGATTCTCGACGGGCTGGCGGAGAAATCAGCAATGTCGACTTGATTGAAGATGGAAGAGAAATCTTTTCTCTCTTCACTTCTGCAGGCAAACGGATGAAGATGCGGATTGCTCGGCGGTCTCCTTCGGATCCGTTAGAGTGTTCGGTGGAACACAGAGTAATCTCAACTCGTCCAGCGAGATGGAGATTGTATGGCCACAGTTTCAAGTCGGACGTTACTTCCTTGTGCCACAAGGCTGCACCTGAGAGCAGCGATGAGCTGCGTCTACACACGGTGAGCAAAGTTGCTGGAAGCAAATCCTGGAAGCATTTCAGAGGTATTTCTACTCCTGAGGATGTCATGGTTGAGGTGCGTTCTGTCGTGTGCCTCATCCAATAGGAGTTGAGAGTTTGATCCTTTAGTGAGCAAGGCTTCAAGGGATTTGTAGTCTGTTTTGGACTCCCTTTGTTTCATTTAGGCTTCATTTTTATCAGTAAGATTTATGACTTGTTATGTGGGGGCCTGAGTTAGGTTTTACGACTGTGTTAGGCCTGCCTTTGTCTTCTTTCTGAATACATGAGACCCAACATGACTAAACTAGGAACCGGATTGAGACACCTATTGTTAAATATGAAACATTTAGAGAGGTTTTGCAGTTGTACTTTGTGTTCCTAAACTGAAGGGAAACTTAAAGCCACCTTTTTGTTTATTGCAGGTGTCAATTCAACCAGTGGACTGTTGCTGCACAGACCGTTTGATTCAATTAGTGACTTAGTAATTAGAAAATGAATGATTTTAGGATCACTTCAGTCAATACATAAAAAAGCAGCAGGTTTTGTCTCATTTGTCTTTAATTGGGAAGCGCAATGCAATATTCATTTAGCTTGTGTCACTAATTCAAATAAATCCACCATTTTTTCTTTCAATCCCCACTAATTACATTCACGGTTATTAGCTCAGAATACAAACAGCACAAGGCTGTGATATTTACAAAGCTGCTGAAAGAAGAACAAAGGCATCCATTGCCATTTTTGACACTGGCACATAGCCACGATGCTTTCCTTAGCTTTCACAATGAATTTCTGGCCTACTTCTGTCCAGTCCATTCGTCTTCTATGCAACATTTCTGTGGTCGTATTTATTTGTTTTTACATTTATCTCTATGCTTCCTCTTGGCCTTTCCATTCTATACATTCTCTTTTTGGTGTGATCTTCCCTTTTGGTGCTCTGCCTATCTTGTTCTATTTCTCTGCCTCTCAAGTTTAGATAAACTCAGAAATCCATGACAGCCCTCACCACCAACCCTCTTATGAACTTCAACCATTCAATGGTACTCTTTGTTGTTCTCGCACTCATAATGGCAGAGCCCTTTTCCACTGGAAACAGAGAGATCCAGCCCTGTCACACTCATTGTGGATCATTATGGTCCCATTGACACAAAACACCCCAACCTATTGATGTACAGACCCACACAAAGGCACTCAACACAGTCAGTTGCACTTAGCTTGATTAGCACTGGCTGCACTAATTAGTGCAGGAAGAGATGCAGCGATACACCTCCTACTTCAGTTTATCCAGCACAAATTGCGAACAGTGTAATGTCACAATCAAAAGCTTGGGATTAGAAAACTCATCCAGATATTATTTAGTAGGAGCTGACGATAACTGCACTTTACAAAATTTAACACATCCACTATCACGATTTTTCAAAATAGCTAAAAAAAAAAGATAGATGAATTAAAGGGATAGTTCACCCAAACATGGAAATTATCTAATCATTTACTCCCCTTCATGCCATCCCAGATGTGTATGACTTTCTTTCTTCTGCTGAATACAAACTAAGATTTTTAGAAGAATATCTCAGCTCTGTAGGTCCTACCAGTGGAAATTAATGGGTACCAAAATTTTGAAGCTCCAAAAAGCACATAAAGGCAGCATAAAAGTAATCCTTAAGACTCCAGTGGTTAAATCTATGTCTTCAGAAGCGATATGATAAGTGTGGGTGAGAAAAAGTTCAATATTTAACTCCTTTTTTTATTACAAATTCTCCTCCCTGCCCAGTAGGAGGCAATATGCAAAAAGAAGAAATCTGTGAAAGTGAAAGTGGAGACTGATGGCAAAAAAGGACTTAAATATTGATCTATTACTCACTCATACTTTTATGCTGCCTTTATTCATTTGGAGCTTTAACATTTTGGTACCATTCACTGGCATTATAAGGACCAACAGAGCTGAGAAATTCTTCTAAAAATCTTTGTATGTGTTCAGCAGAAGAAAGAAAGTCATACACATCTGGGATGACATGAGGGTGAGTAAATTATTAGATTACTTTGGTGAACTATTCCTTTTAAGCAGTCAGAAGAGAGAAAGATGCCAAATTTACTGTCATTCTCTTAGCAGCTGTATTTGAAACCCTATCGCAGCAGTGTTTTTTTTTTTTTTTTTTATGTTATAAATGTACAATAAATTATTAAGAAAGTAAAAATATAATGCAAATTTGCTGGATTTACGCTGCCAAATAAGGTAGAAATGCATCATCACAGTCTGTGAATAGGGTCTGATGAACTGTCAGCATTATAGAAATGTGAGAATGGAAGACCACTGTGAAAAATATAGCAAAAATAATTGGATTCTTCTATTCATTTTAGGTTTAATAATGTACATCATTACTTTTTTTATATGTCAGTATCAGTAAGACTAAATCCAAGTTTATTTCCAGGTCATTTTGGTGTTATTTTCAAGGTCCATTAACTGCACTCAAAAAGAGGCTGTTCATTATCATCAGATGATGGAATCCAAGATGTAAACTGTGCAGTTCTTTACCTCTGCTATTTTTCAATCTTTATTTAAAGAAGAATTGTGCTTGGAGAAAACATTATTATTTTACAAGCATATCATCAGAAAAATGGATACATTCTGAAAGGGATGCATCCTTGCTTAACATTGTGACGAATAGAATAAAATAGTCAAATTTAGAGGGCAAAGTAAGGTTCAAGGGACTTTGAAAATGTAGCCGGCACTTTTCCAGCTTAAGGGCACTAAACAATTTGATCCACTATCCCTCGGGTTTGTAGTGTAAACAACGGGGACATTGTTGGCTCCCTTCCTGTTCCTGTTTCTTTTTTCTTTACATTTATGTTAGCTTTATGCATGCCTGCCAACTGTAAGAAATTCAAAACCATAATGCAGGTGACAAGCAAATTCAGAGGCTCTTGTCTTCAAACTAACATTGAGCCAGCTCAATGGGGTCGTTTTCTGGTGAGAAGGACTTTCAGTGAGGCCTGGCCGCTCTAGGGCTCAGCATGGTGGCAGACAGATTCCTGTTTTTGCACAAGTAAGGTCATTTGTCAGACTAAAGGGTTCATGGCAGTGCTGCTTGCGGTTGGAGAGCTGGGGTAGGAGGATGAAAGAACAAATGAACACACAACATAAAAAAGTGACCAGTAAAAAGCGACATGGAGCAAAGCTTAGAACAAAATTTCAGATGACCCTCAAAAGTAGGAACATATAAATGTTATCCTAGAAGGACACAAATGTAAAGCTCAGGCTGACCAACAAATGTTGTTTTTAACATTTTCACATTTCTCCACAGCCCAGAATTTGTGAAAGGCGATGCTTAACCTTCAGAAAATGTTGATCATCCACCTCAGAAGGTCAAACTAAATATTTTATGAGCTGTTTTAGTTTCCATTTGAATTTTGCATTGTTTTGCAGCCATGTTTTGAAATTTTGAGACGTATGTGAATAACTTTTAAAGCCCTTATTTGCGTGATTTCATTACTATCTAGCAATAAACATTAAATAAACAAATTAGAATAAAGATTTAGTCTAAATTAAGGTATCAGTCAATTGGGGCTAGCTAGTCTGTGACCAAATGTTGGTTTGTAGTTATTAATAAATTTATATTAGTTATATTTGTTTGATCATTTTTCTTATAATAACTTTGGTAACATGGAAGAATGGTTGAGCATGGCAGATGCTGTCAAGCCCACAATTTGGGTAAAAATTCAGAAAATTTTGATTATTTAATAACTTGTCTTCCTGCCATGTTGTAAAAATGATACAAATGATGTCACTTCCACAATTTTATGGAATGTAATATTTTTTTTAAATAAATAAATAAACAAACAAATATAATTAAATATATATATATATATATATATATATATGTATGTATACACACACACACTACCGGTCAAAAGTTTTGAAACACTTACTCATTCTTTATTATATAAATATATATATATATATATATATATATATATATATATATATATATATATATATATATATATATATATATATATATATATACTTTATTTATTTATTTATTTATTTATTTTTTTCACATTTAGAATAATAGTAAAGTCATCAAAACTATGGAATAACATAAATGGAAATTTGGGAAATTATGTTGTGACTAAACAAAATCCAAAATAAATCATAACTGTGTTATAATTTAGCATCTTATAAAGTAGTCACCCTTTGCCTAGAATTTGCAGACATGTACTCTTGACATTTTCTCAACCAACTTCTTGAGGTATCACCCTGGGATGATTTTTAAACAGTATTGAAGGAGTTCCCATCTATGTTGGGCACTTATTGGCTGCTTTTCTTTATTATTTGGTCCAAGTCATCAATTTCAAAAACTTTTTTTTATTTTTTATTAAATTTTAATTTTATAATAAAATAAATTAATGTGGTGGCACAATTATATTGTTGTCTACAAAACTAATTTAAAACATTTAAACATACACTTTCAGATCAAAAGATTTTTAAGATCATGAGAAACATTTCAGTCAAGTGTATCAAAACTTTTGACCGGTAGTGTATATATATTTGTACCATGGCCAAAAAATAAAAATAAAATAAATAAATAAAATAAAACATTTCACTCTTCATGCAATTTTAATTTAATGTTGCATAATTGTTCATCTAACATATCTACTATCTAGTTCTCTCTCAATATAACATGGGATTTGTGCCTTCATTGAATAAAAAATAAATAAATAAATAAATAAAAACATGGTCTAAAAAAAAGTCAAAGCCTTTTCACTGAAAGTGCCTCATACATCTCACCTTGGACACACCTGTGATCTGTGGATATAAAGATTTGTGAATCTTTAAAGTGAAGAACTAATGCTGCCTGTACCTGATCAGAATCGTATCGAGCTATTCATACTGAACAAAGCCCAGTAAATGAAGAACCATAACAGTCCTGACACCAGCCCTCTTATACTGCAGAGACATTAGTCCAACTGACTGAACATCCAGTGAGGGAACATTGAATGAAGCCTATTGACTAAGCATGGACAATAATGAATTGTATACAGACACAAGAGAGTGAGCTACATCCCTTGACAGCTCTCTTTCTGATTCATAGGAGCCTTTATAGAACAATGTACACTTCAGTAGATTACCACTTTGAAGCTGTTTTTTAATATATTTAAAGCAAACAATTTCAAAAGTAGAAATCCCCCTGTGCTTACATAAGGAGGACAACAGGCTCCAATCTCCAACAGGCTAGGCTGAAATTTGATCATACTGCACTCAATTCGAGATTCAGTGCCTGACCCCATAATGTTATTTTCTCTACAGAGGTCAAGGACAGCAAAATATTGATGACAGATACAGCTTCACCTTATTCTGTTACTCTTTGCTTTAACATGGAGGGAAATTCTTTCCCATAGGATAGACAAATCACAAAGAAGACCTCTTTAATATATTTATTGTTTCTCCTCAACAACAATGAGATTTAAAGGAGATCATTAGATATTTTTACTTAAGCCTCTTGTTTCTAAGATTTTTCTAGTGAGAAATAGACCCCAATAATTTAATGTGTCTCCTCTAAAGTTTCAGAAGTGATCCCAACAATATCTGTGCTCAGATTTGCTAGTATACCAAAAGTCTGCAATCAAAAGTTAGATATTTAAATATTAACTAAATTATTTCTCATCAAATTCCTCCATAAACAAATGATCTCAGCTATGCAGTCCACCTTTATGTTATATCTTTATACTTTTAATGTGCCACAAATTGTCTTGGCTGTGTTTATTTGTAATTCTCCTTTAGAAATTTAGGAGAAACATATGTAAAAGATCATTGAGAGATTTCCGAGAACTTCATTAAGTC
The DNA here is from genome assembly GCF_019703515.2 of Myxocyprinus asiaticus. Taxonomy (NCBI): domain Eukaryota; kingdom Metazoa; phylum Chordata; class Actinopteri; order Cypriniformes; family Catostomidae; genus Myxocyprinus; species Myxocyprinus asiaticus. The sequence continues at coordinate 17,594,389 of NC_059381.1, read as the reverse complement.
TTCTGAGCTATGAAAGAGCGACCTCTGAGCAATAAATTTTTCCTCTGGGTAGGGGTCTCCTTAAATGTTAAGGATACATTTCTTTGATTGATGAGTTACAGTTGCTAGCACAGGGGTGTCCTTGAGGTTTGAGAAACAAGAGAAAGCTTTGCATCAGTTTACGAGCTGGATCTGGCAAAATGATTGCATTGGAAAAAGCACTGGAACAACACAAAGCATTTGTGATGTATTTTACTACCGCAGTCCTTATGCTAAAGTGAAAACACCCTAAACACATGGTTTTTCAAATCAAATGGTCGTTGCCCTGATTGTTCCTCTAATCATTCAGTTAAACACACTGCATATGTATCTAATAAGCTACATGATCTCCACAGGATTTAATTATGTAGCAGCTCTGCAGGAGAAAACAGAGACATTTTGTTATCTGTGGCACCGCAGCATAACTAAAACTGATGTGTGGCTCCTAGCTACTGGCATTGTGAGCAGAGAACAGAGAATAAATCAAGTGTGTCTTGAGCACCAAATTAGGCCATCGCAATGACCCAGTGAAAACAACATCCCCCGAAAACATTTTGTTCCACTGTTAGGAACCCAGCCTTGGGGGCTTCTTTATTTCAGTGTCGTGTTCTCTGAATTATAGTACATACTTACTGCATAAGTGCATTTTGTATACTCAGTATCTGTGGGGGGAAGCAGGTATAACTTTTTCCTTCCGATTTATTCTGAAAATGTTTTGCCTAAACTTTTGAAATTTTGCCTCAAACATCTTTGACATATTAGAAGTCATTACCTGTGTCACTGAAATGTATAACTTAACTGAATCAGTTAAATTGGAATTGCACGATGGCTGATGTTCCATTCATAACACCCATGCTGTATAATTGTAACAGAGGCATGTGATAAATGTAACAGTAAATGAAAAAGCTCTATAATGGAGCTCCACAAAAAGCTCCATAAAATCCACCCTTTATTCATACTTTTATATACTTTAATATAAACAGACAGTTATGGCAATTGAATTCTATTCTGTCAGCCGCGTCCCCTGTTAAGTAATTATATATCATAATTTTAAAATAATTGCTAACAGCCATTATTGCCAAGTACATATAAAATGTTTAATGAAATAAAAATCTAGATAAAGATAATGAATGGATGTTTTCCACAGTTTTTACACTAAATGAACATAAGGAAGAATGGTATTTAATTTATAATATAATAAATATAATTTATATGCACCAATACAGCAATAAAAAAAGCAATATTTACCTACATATATTTTTAGAAAATGTTTTTTTCTAAATGAAGTTGTGCAAAAACTACAACTTAAAAGTGCTTTGCAATGTCAGTATGAATTTCACAGTTTGCAGTGTTCCTCATTACAAATCTGTGATACTGTGTTGCATTTTAGATTTGTATAACAACTTTAAACGGGTTCAAATGTTTGGAATTGCACGAATGAGCGAACATGCAGCACTTTGCCTTTACAATGCAGGCGAACCGGCTGAAAACAGCGTTACCACACCTCACCCCTTGAGTGTTTTGCCGTAGCTTTCCGAACATGGCCCCCCAGATGTCCGGGGCCCCACGCAATTGTGTGGTTTGCATTGTGGTTAACACTGCTACTGCATCAGTCTAGCTCAGGGGTATTCAATTAATGTTTCAAGAGGTCCGGTCTCTACATTTCCTTCCCAGCAAAAGTCCGGACAATGACTTACAGTTCATGTTGTCAGTAGTCAGTATGGCTATGAAATTAAATAAGAAATTTTTTGGAACTGTTCTTATAAATTTCTAAGTTATTGCAATAGTACTTTGTAAAAGAAGAAGAAAAAAAACTAAACAGTCAAAACAGTCTCTTCAAAACCAGACAAGGATTAGGACATTGGGGTCCAGAGACAAAGCCAAAGTAGTGGGGTCTGGGGGATCTTCAAAATTTCTGGGGGATATTTACACAGAAAAACAATTGAAAAACTGTGCAGAAACACAAAAAGCATTTGGTGTGAACGGTTTCCTTAGAGTATTGAAATGTATGCGCTCGTAACTGATATGGACACGTTATTACCAGTGTTAAATTTATTGAGCATTACTTATCCCTGACCTACCCTACTGTGTGTAAATAATTGGATGTGTAGGTTAACGCATGCTTACAGAATGTGAGTGTGTGTCTTTGGTGTGAACTTGAGCATATGGCATTAATATGATTCATTCTACAATGCACCAAAAGATTTGCCCCATGGGTGAATAACTGTGTACATTTCCTCCTGCTGATCTTAAATCGGTGCATGGTACATGTGCAAGGGAAGGTGAAGAGCAGCAGCATCTCCTGGCAGTGTACACTGCTGATCAACTCTAAAAGAACAGCTCAGGGCATTTCCTACATAAAACCAAGCATTAGCACAAACAAGAATACCTCCCACTGCAAAAAGTTTAAGAAGGAAATCCCACTAGCTTTCCATTACATTAAATCATTTAGCAATGTTTTTATTTTTATTTTTATTTTTTTCTCAAAGTGACTTACAAATGGGGAAAAGCACATGCAATTTATCATACAGTAGCAATATTAGCAGTGCCAAAATACCTAATTTTCAACAGTAAACCAGAGCAGTACAAAAGCTAGAGCAGAAGCATGACTGTGCTACAAAGCGTTATGCCATATTTGGCTTTGTTAAGAACGAATTCATGTCACATATAAATTGATTGTTGCAAGACAATTAAAAAAGAACAAGATGCAACTCCACTGTCTCTTGAGGGAAGAGTGTTACAGTAGACAGGAACTTTATCTCAAGAGACACTGGGCTGGCTGGCTTGCTGTGATAGTATTCAGATTATTATGATGGATTTCATGCAGACACATTGTTCCTGCACATTTATTTCGTGTGCCACAGCTGAAGACTGAACCTTTTCACCGCTAGCTGAAAAGACATGGTGTCATAGTTAAGGACAGCTGTCTCAACTAAACAGACTTCTCTTAGTTCATGCTAGCACAATTCTCAGGAAGGAATAGCGCAATAAACCTTTATAACATAAAAGCTATGTTTCAAAGCTATTGAATTGCCTATTAGACAGCATTTAAAGGCATCATAAGCACGCTCCCTGTTCAGAAAGTTAGGCAGTATAAATACCTTCTTTTGGTCAAATATTCAGGAAGCATTGCATGCATTCTATGCTGTAAATGGAATCAAAGAATGCATTGCACTAAACCTGAGGAAGGCAATAGAAATGCCAGTTTTAAATGTGGTTTATTCAATACTGATCATTTAAAAAAAAAATTCTATTTAGATCCATGTAAAATATTTGAAATAGAAAGCTAATAAAACAAAAAGTACTATTAGGGCTGCACGATTATGACAAAAAATCTTAATGGTCAATTACTTCCCTTGACACTGTAATCATGATTATTAATGTAGATTAATAGAAGTTACATTAAATAGTTATTTCAGTCATGACAACTGTCGGACAAATTTAGTATGTCAATATGGGAATGACATATATAGGATATTGGTCTTGGCAGACTAGATCTGCTACGCTCCTGCTGCTGCTGCAGAGCTAGTACGGAGACTTGCTACTGTTACAACATACATAGACTTATTGAGTTAAGCATGAGGACATGCTGCTTTTGCCTCACAATTAGACAAAATGCAAGACATGCTGCAGATCTAAACAAGTGAAGCTGGGGTGGAGGTGGGTTTCAGAGAAACACTCTTGCAGCACGCTGCAGTGAAACAGCCTTTTCTGCAAAATGAGCTATTTAAATGTTAGACAAAGACAAAGATTCACAAGTTGATTGGCTACCCGATTACATGTCAAAGGACCAATCAGCTGATTGGCTTAACATGTCACATATAAGCGAGCCGATTGGCTGACAGGTAACAAGTTCAAGGAACCTATCAGCTTGCACCACATAGAGTTACATGCCTGAACTTCACTAATTTGCTCAACTTTATGCCATAGTCTCTGTGTATATGTGTATGCTGTCTACAATGCACAATAAATAAATTATTTACACCATGTCTATGCCTAGTTTATTATTGGATGTCACACAGGTCACATAAACTACAACATATAGAGACTGTATCACCTAGATATCATATAGAGACTGTGTCTGTTCCCCGAACTACCAAACACAAAACCCTCACTAAATCATTTAGAAAAAATTTGATTAAGGTCAAACTTGAACAAAACAAACTTCTCTTTCTACTAAAAATCTCTTTCTACTAAAGCACTAATTGTAAATTAAATTATTACAGATCATTGTTTTGATGTGCTCTGTTTGACTGAAATCTGGCTTAAACTGGATGAATATATTAGTTTAAATGAATCTTCTCCCCCAGGTTATTGTTATAAACATGAGCCTCATCTGAAGGGTCGAGGAAGAGGTGTTGCTACAATTTACAGTGATGTTTTTGGTGTTACTCAGAGGACAGGATATAAATGTAAGTCTTTTGAACTAATAATGCTTAATGTGACACCATCAGATATAGATATAAAACAACTCTGTCATTTTTTACCCTTGCTACAGTATATAGATCACCCGGGCCTTATTCTGATTTCCTTGGTGAATTTTTTTATCAGATCTTGTAGTTACTGTAGATAGAGCTTTAATTGTTGGTGACTTCAACATTCTCATAGATAATGAAAATGACACATTGGGATTAGCATTTATCAATATTCTCAACTCTCTTGGAGTCAGACAAAATGTAACAGGACCAACTCATCACCATAATCATAAAATAGATTTAATTCTGTCATATGGAGTTGATGTTGATACTATAGAAATTCTGCCGCAGAGCGATGACATCTCGGATCATTACCTCGTCTCTTGTATGCTGCGATCAGCTAATGTTACTCAGTCTACACCACGCTATCGTTCAGGTAGAACTATTTTTTCGACCACTAAAGATAGCTTCACTAATAATCTTCCAGATCTATCTCATACACTCAGTACACCCCAAAGTCTAGAAGAACTTGATGAAATAACAGAAAATATAAATACAGTCTTCTCTAGCACTCTTGACAGTGTCACCCCCCTTCGATTAAAGAAAATTAAAGAAAAAAGCCCTGCACCATGTTACAATGATCACACTCATGCTCTCAAGAGAGCAGCTCGGAAAATGGAGCGCAAGTGGAAGAATACAAAATTAGAGGTATTTCGCGATGCATGGAAGGATAGTGTCTGTAGCTACAGACAGGCACTAAAAGCTGCCAGGTCAGCATATTTTAGCAAACTCATAGAAAATAACCACAACAATCCTAGGTGTTTATTAAGTACTGTGGCTAAATTAATTTGGAATAAAGCATCGACTGAACCAGATATTCCATCACAGCACAATAGTAATGAATTCATGAATTTCTTTACTGATAAAATTGAAATAATCAGAAATAAAATTGGAATTATGCAATCATCTGTCACAGTACCTCAGAAAACAGTTTCTCATAATTTTCCTCATGTGCAACTTCAATCCTTCGCTGTCATTGGTAATGAAGAGCTAACAAAACTTGCAGCAGCAAGAGTGCTGAGGAGAACCAAGAAATATGATAATATCAGCCCCATTTTATCATCGTTACATTGGCTACCTGTTAAATTTCGTATTAATTTTAAAATTCTGTTAACTACATACAAAACTTTGAATGGTCTAGCTCCGTAGTACTTAAGTGACCTTCTACCACGCTATATTCCATCACGTTCATGTTAATAGTTCCTAGAATATCAAAATCCACAAAAGGAGGTAGAGCCTTTTCATATTTGGCTCCTAAACTATGGAATAGTCTCCCTAACTCTGTTCAAGATGCAGACACACTCACTCAGTTTAAGTCTAGACTAAAGACACATCTATTTAGCCAGGCATATACCTAATTTATACTTCAACTCAAAATTAGGCTGCTTTAGTTAGGTCTGCCAGAACCAGAAACAGTGATCATGATCTATAACTCTGCAATAAATTGAATGGCATCTATGCTAATATTATTTTATTTGTTTCCCTGTCTCAACCTCAGGACTCCTATATTGAGGTCACCAGAACCGACCAGCTGTGTGATGATGACTAATAGCAGCCGGTGCCAGCCAAACATCACTTCAGTCTATTAAGATGGACTTCAGAGTTTGAACTGATGCCAGCTCCAACCATAAGACATGGGATACTTCATATGCCATAGCCTGAACCTTGGACTTAGGATAGAACTCACCAGAATTACCGGTCAGGTTGAACTGCGATGCACCTAACTGTTCTCTGCCTACATCACCTCGGTCTAATGATGGACTACACTCTTGAAATGGAATACATAGACTATCAATTAATTGCCAACAAAACCTTTCATCAGCCAACTAACAAGGACAATTGCATCTATATGAACTTCTGCAATTAATCCAGGATGAACTTCAAAGACATTAGTCATTAATCTTACAGTTCATACAAAATCTTTGTTTTAAACGCTGACCCTTAACACTTACTTAGTTTAATAATTTTAAACCATGACTTACACTATACATAAGTATTATTGGCATTATATTCATGATGTTAGCCAGAGGGGAACTGGCCCCCACAGTGAGTCTGGTTTCTCCCAAGGTTATTTTTCTACATTAACCAACATCTTATGGAGTTTTGTGCTCCTTGCCACAGTCGCCTTCGGCTTGCTCACTGGGGCTCTAAATACAATTATTATTTAATTACTTATTTTTAAACACAATTCACAATCGTATTTTATCAAACTACACAATGATGACTCTAAGACATTATAGATATTACAGTTTTACCTTCTGTTAATGCCTGATCTTCTGTAAAGCTGCTTTGAAACGATGTGTGTTGTGAAAGGCGCTATACAAATAAAAATGACTTGACTTGATTATAACAGGAGCATTCTAGTTTTGTAGCATTTCTTGTTTGCAGTTTACTTTCTACATTGCAGGCAAGCTGTGCCACATGCAGAGGTGGGTAGTAACATGCTACATTTACTACATTTATTTGAGTAACTGTTTGAAAAAATAAAATAAAAATACTTTTAGAGTAGGTTTAAAATTGGGTACTTTTTACACTCACTCAAGTAAATTTCTAATGACATTTTTTTACTTTTACTTCTTTACAATGGGCGGCATTCCTGTAATTACATTACTGGGTTTAATTTTAATTAATGTGTAATTTATTGAGAGATTATTGAATGGGACTTTTATGAGAACGGAAGTTCACACTGCTGCACGCTGCTGTCACAGACTGTCACTCAAGTCATCAATGCTGCAGCATCAAACTCTTCATGTGAAACACTTTCTTTGCTCCGCACAGTGAAAAAAAGAATAGTTTCGTCATGCAGTGTCTTCATGTAACACCAAGACAAGCGGATATTTCAAGATTAAAATCTCAGCTCCAATTTAAGGCAGCATTCTGAGGTAAGTTTTGGCTCTAATGCTAATGCGGGCTTTTCTGTGTGAATGTGATGGTCATTTTCAGGGTGATAATGTTACTGGGCTCTAATGACATCAGTTTGTAAAGTGTATTTTTTTAAATCAGTGCAGCAATATATCAGTGTGCTTTGTCATGTGTCCCGCATGTCATGAGCAGTATTTACGCATTTACTGGAAACTATTGCAGCTACTTTGGGCGGATTAACTGTATAAATCCATGTAAACAGTCAAGTTAAGTGTAAATGCCTTTTGCTCTGCTGTTCACATGATTGACAACTGGAGTGCAAACAGACAGCATTTCTGCATGTGCACAGCAAGAGGCGCGAGGCACTCACGTGAGAGATGTGCAGGTGCGAGGTGATCGTATGGTGAAAAGAGTGGCTGTGTACAAAATCGTTCTCTCATTCACTATTTCCTATATAATGAATGGCAGTTAGTGCACTATATCTCAGCATTGAGTGAATGAAATGTGTGAGTGAATTCGGACGCTGACGTATACACAGAGTGTCAGAGCTCTGGGGCTGTTGCAGAAACAGTCACATATGAACTTCTAAAATACTTGGGCCTTCCTTGTTATTCTTATTAAATAATATATTAATACAATAAATCTTCATACTGTTTATCATTTTTAATATATACTGTGTGTTAATATAAAGAGTAAACAAATTTTATCAAATAAAGAGTACATTTAAAAAAATATATCTGTATGTTTTGCCTCTCTGTATGTTATTATGTTATTTTAATCAATTAATGATTTGTCAAAAAGTAATTTAATACATTCAGCATGAAAGAAAACATTGCAGGAGTGAAGGAAGCAGTAAACTCCCGGCTCTTCCTCATGGTGGATTGTGGGCAATTAACCGCCGTTGAAATTAGAGTGCATTGTGGGTAATAATGAGTGAAAAAAATTAGGGAACGAGTGGCTCACCGAGAATTCAGACAATCCTACAAAATGGTGGACACTCGAAATAGTGTACTATATAGTGGATAGAGGTCGGTTTCAGACACAGCGAGTGTTCCATGACTGGGGTTGGTGCCCTGCGCACTAGGCTACGTACTCTCTATTTAGAGAGCAGTGGTACTGCAGTACAGAACTAATGATGTAAATTCTTTCGACACCGAAAACTGTAACTACACTGAAATAAGAATACACGTAGGACTTTAAAATCTATGAAATAGTGAAAATAGGCATTAATAAAGCATAATTTTGCTTTGGTTTATATTCAACATTATATATAATGTCCTTGTGGGACATTTTCACGTTTTCACCGTAATAATTTCTAGAAATGTTTCCAAACCTCTCTTCTTATTGAAAAATTCATCCAGATCTGACAAGAGCCCTTAAAGGGATAGTTCACTCTCATGCCACCCCAGATGTGTATGACTTTCTTTTATCTGCTGAACTCAAATTAAGATTTTTAGAAGAATTTATCAGCTCTGAAGGTCCATACAATGCAAGTGAATGGGTGGCAACATTTTAAAGCTAAACAAAATCACATAAGTCAGCATAAAATTAATCCATAAGACTCCAGTGGTTAAATCAATATCTTCATAAGTGATGTGATAGGTGTGAATAAGAAACAGAGAAACAGATCACCTTCACATTCTTCTTCTTGTGTTTTCTCTGCATTTTTTGCTAGACATTCTTCTCCCTGCCCAGCAGAAGAATGTCTAGCAAAAAATTACAAATAGTTCTCACCCACACCTATAATATCACTTCTGAAGATATGGATTTAACTACTGGAGTCTTATGGATTACATTTATGCTGCCTTTATGTGCTTTTTTGAGCATCAAAATTTTGGCCTACAGAGCTAAAATATTCTTTAAAAATCTTAATTTATGTTCTGCAGAAGAAAGGAAGTCATGCACATCTGGGATGGCATGAGGGTGAGTGAATGATGAGAGAATTTTCTTTTTATGGGTAAACTACACCTTTAAAGTGATAGCTCAGCCATAATTTAATATTCTGTCATCATTTCCCTACCCTCATGTCGTTCCAAACCAGTGTGACCCTTTGTATTATGTGGAACACAAAATATGTTAGGGACTGACAGTCTTGGTCACCATTCATTTTCAAAATATGGAGAAAAAAAAACATTCACTGAAAGTAAAAAGTGACATTCTGTCTAATATGTACTTCGTGTTGCATGGAAGAAAGAAAGTCATATGGGTTTGGAGCAACATGATGGTGAATGATGACAGAATTTCCATTAATAATAATATATGGAATAATATACATTAATTTAAAATAATGTTAAATGTGTATTATGTAATGGAATATAGGGGAGTTAACGTCTATTATGTCACTACTTGAGTACTCTTTTAATTTTGTACTTTCTTATTCTTACTCAAGTAATTATTTATGTTAGTACTTTTACTTCTACTTGAGTAATTATTTATTTTTTTAAAGTAATTGTACTTTTACTTGAGTACAGTTTTGGCTACTCCACCCACCTCTGGCCACATGTAACAAATCCAAAATAAGTTGAAAATAACTGACAACATTTTTTGCTTTTCTTTTCGAGAGTCGGTTGATGTTTTTTTTTTTTTAACACTAATTTTCATGTGCCACTGTGAATAGAGGTGAAATATAAAGAAAGCATCTGGGCATCAAACTTGTGCATTATGATCACAGAATTATAGGGCAAGGTTAATTTATAAATTTAATTAAGTAATAATACATAGGCCTAATAATATTTTATTACCAATATTTGATTATTGAATTACCAATATTTCATTAGGTAATTTATTTATTTGATTTCTTTTTATGTCTTGTTTTCTTTTCTTTCGATTGGGTAATATACATATTTTTTTAATTTGGTTATTCATTTATTTAATTAAATATTTCTTTCCCCCCAGTTTACCGACAGGGAAACGATTTTGCGGAAGATATCACATGGGGTCACCTTCGGGGAACCAGCACATGTGGAGCACCTACCTCAGTACAGGGTCTCATTAGCACATGTACTGGGCCGGCAGCGAGTTTCTCCGCAAACTCAATTTCCAAAGGGCTAAGGAGGAAAGTCATCCAGGGATCACAGTCTGTGAACACGACTGGGAGTCAAGAGCGCACGTATTCACCTCAAGGCAAACCGCAGGAAGGGTCTGTGTCGAGGTAAGACCGAGACGTGGAAGTACGCGTCCTTCAGGTCTACCGCCGCAAACCAATCTTGATGCCGGACGCTCGCTAGAATGCGTTTTTGCGTCAGCATCTTGAATGGGAGTCTGTGCAAAGCCTGGTTCAGTACTCGCAGGTCCAGGATTGGTCGCAACCCACCACCTTTCTTCGGTATGATGAAGTAAGGGCTGTAGAACCCTTTCTTCATCTCGGTTGGAGGGACAGGCTCTATCGCGCCCTTGCGCAGAAGCGATCTCTGCACGCAAGGTAGCGGTGTTCTCGCCCTTCACCGAGGTGAAGAAGACGCCGCTGAACCTGGGCGGGCGCCTGGCGAACTGAATCGTGTAGCCGAGTCGGACGGCCCAGGTCAGCCATCGCGACGGGTTGGAAAGCACGAGCCACGCGCCCAAACTCCAGGCGAGGGGGACCAAGTGAATGATCATGTTGGACGTACCGGCAGATGGGGCCTCACGGTTGGGCGGAGCTCATGTCGAGGGGATTCGAGCCCCGTGGCTGTGCTGAGTCCAGGGACATCGAAGCACTTACCTGGCTCCTGCCGCCCACCATAAGATTGGCCGAGGAGGGGGTTGCCAGTCTCAGGGGCGCTTCGAAGCATTCCTCGGGTTCTTAGCGGCCGGCCGTGAGACAGGTGGTATCTGCTTCCTGCATTGGGCTCCACGCCGGTGCCGGGCCACGGGGCTGCGGCAGAGCCGGTGTTGTTGCTACAGGAGGACGCCCTTGGTGACGAGCAGAGGGGTGCGGGGTCTTGAGCCACGCCGGGGCAGGATGTGTTGTATGGCCTCCGTCTGCTTATTCACCGTCGAGAACTGCTGGGCAAAGTCCTCGATGGTGTCGCCGAACAGGCCAACCGGGGAGATGGGGGCATCAAGGAACCGTGACTTGTCAGCCTCTCGCATCTCAACCAAGCTGAGCCAAAGGTGGTGCTCCTGGACCACCAGGGTGGACATCGCCTCTCCGAGAGACCGCGCCGTGACCTTAGTCGCCCGGAGAGCGAGGTCGGTCGCTGAGCACAGTTCCTGCATCAATCCCGGGTCAGAACTACCCTCATGCAGTTCTTTTAGCGCCTTGGCTTGGTGTACTTGCAGGAGAGCCATGGTGTGCAGGGCGGAGGTGGCTTGTCCAGCGGCACCGTAGGATGGGAGCTTCGGGCACCCGCAGGCACTGGATGGGAGCTTCGGGCACCCGCGAGTGACTTATCCACCTGGGGGATCACAAAATAATGTTAGCTCTGCAATCTGATAGTTCACCTTATGAACTAATGCACGTTTTTAACACATTTGGACCCCCTCAAGTATCAAGCGTCGGACCCACTTAGGACGCCTCTCGCCCTCCCTCTGTCGCTCCTGATCCACTGCCCTGCAAAACAGCGACACTGCACAGCAGCCGAAGACGGTCATCTAGAGCATGTTTGCGTAAACCAACAATAAAAAAAATGTAATCATGCAGTGTTGTACTATTCATCATATACTGTATAAATTGCTTTGATGCTGTGGATAAAAACGTCTACAAAATGAATGTATGCAAATTAATTACTTTCTCCAGAGGGGCACCTTAGCCCAGGAGGGAAAAGGGGCAGTGGCTTGGGCCACTGTAGCCACCCCCCTGTGCATGTCCCTGTAAAAATAAACCTTTGACACAACTGTAGTAGTCTTTAATGGATTGCTGTAATCGACAATTTTCACAGTTAGCTAATCGCAGCAGCCGTAATTGCAATCTTGATCACTTGTTCGATTAATTGTGCAGCCCTATGTACTATTTTACCCAATATTTGTCTATTATGTCATGTCGATAGCTTAGCAACATACTAACATCACACTATATTGGTATCCAGTGTGAGCCAAGTCCTCAGTGTGCTTCATGTGAAGAGTTCTATTGTATTCTTTGCAGAGTTCAGTGTTGGGTAAGTTACTCTAAAAAAATAATACATTACTAGCTACTAATTACATATTCTACAGTGTAATTAGATTACTGTACTAATTACTCTGTCTCAAAAGTAATTGCATTACTTATTACTAATTACTGTCTAAAAGGAAACTTTATACGTAGACAGTAATCTGCAAGATTACACTCATTCAAGTGTAGCAATAGCGATTTGTTTTTAGAGCAACCCAGCACCAGTCTCTCAGCAAGGACTTCCTGTGTCCAGCGATGGAAGTGCTGCACAATGTGGCCCTGGATACAAAAGGACTTCAATGAGTCACAGCCTCTGTAAATCTTTATCAGGACCAGACAGTGTGCCTGTGACCTCATTATGGACTGTAACGAGCATTATCGACACCGTTTGGGCCCAGAATTTATCTCTCTCTGTACCACTGGCCTAAGCTCATAAACACACACAACGCCGGAGCATTACAAAGACCAGGGAGTATAAGTCAGTCTTTACTCGAACTCAACTGATCCAGAAAAGCACTATGTCAACCCCTAACTGTGTGACGACTATTCATGGGCCCAGTACAAAATGGACTGGCCCTGCTGTTGCTTATTCTTATATCTGTGACTAATGATAAAAACCCATTTGTCCAAACGGCTTTTCTCTTTTAAAAACTGAGCAAGCTATGCTAAAAATAAACATTGATTATATGGAACATGGCGAGACACCTGCCAGTCTGAAAAGGCAACACTTTCTTTTGTGGAACACAAAAGGACATATTAGGCAGTATGTTAGTCTCAATCACCATTCATTTTCATTACTTTTTTGTCCATAAAGTGAATGGTGACACATTCTACCATCTTTTGTGTTCTACGGAAGAAAGTCATACAGTTTTGAAACAACATGCGAGTCAGTAAATGATGAAAGAATTTTCGTTTTTGATGAACCGAAAAACTTCGGCCCTGACTGGATGGCCCCATCACCATGGAAACACTCAATACACCTCTAAAAGAAGCACTATACACCTCTAAAAGGAAGGCTCTTTGTACCTGTAATTGCCCAGCATGCATGCACACCATAGCATAGACAAACACAGATTCACTCACGTCATTATTGATGTTCATTAGCTCTTTCACACACACACACACACACATAACACTATCTTAATATAGAAAGCCAGTTTTCCTTGCCATGCATTTCTACCCCGTTTTTTTTTTAATGAGCTCTAACACACACATCTAACAAGAAGCCACATCTGTGTAGCTAAGACTGCTGCTGAGTGCTGAGTTTGAATAATGGAGAGAAGCCAGAAGTAATTTTCGTTTTGAAATTGTGAACGGAAAAATCAACAAGAATAGATCATTAAAAAAAATTTTTTCAAAGTGTAATGTTTTAAATGATTTTTTCTACCATGACATGTAACAGAATAGTTCACCTTATTTTTAATTGTGTCATTATTTACTCACCTCATGTTGTTTCAAACCCATATGACTTTCTGTCTTCCACGGAACACAAAAGGATACATTTTAAAGAATATACTGGTCATTCTTTTGCGTGAAATAACAATGATGGGGATGGGAGATTTCAAGCTTTAAAAGGAGCACAAAAGCTCTAAAAAAGTGGTTCATATGACTTGTGCACTATATTCCAAGTCTTCCTAAGCCAAAAGTAATTGAAATCGTTAAAAATCATTGATATTGTTTGTCATTGAACATGAAAAAGCAACCAGTACATTCTTTAAAAAGTTTCTACATTTTTGTTCCACGGTTCAATAAAATTTCATATGGGTATCAAACAACATAAGAGGAAGAAATATTTCCTTCAAATATATTTAAAGGCTGTAGTCAGTTGGTGGTTGGATGAAAAACTGAAATCATTATACGACGCATCTTATTTGTGTTGCTGATAGATATCATGGGGAAAAAAAACATGAAATGATATCCTCCTCCCTAAAATGTAATGCATTGTTTCATGCTGTGATGAGGGTCATTTGTTGCACAGGTCGAGCCTTTTTGTAAAAATGTTTATGAGGGAGGCTTTGATTGACAGCTCTTTCTTAAGGGCAGAACATAACAGATTACTGAAATAGAAAAAGCCCCATTATGACATCACCATGTTCTGAGTAACCAGAAGCATCATGTGTATTCAAACAGAGGGGTTTGCCCTCTCAGAATTTTGAGCTAAATAGTTTTGAATGCAACTTTTGTTAGTTTTGATAGAGATGGCAAAATCATAAAAAAAAGGTAAAACTTTTAGATCAACCAATCAACTAACAGAATTTCAAATCGATACAATACAGCTATCAATGTCTTGTTGGCCTCTGATCCAACACGTTATTTTAAGAAAGTAAATGTGACCCATTTGATATTTATTTATGCAATACAAATTAATGATGTATGCCAATAACCAGTAATACACTTCCTTTGTCTTGTTCAAAACTCAATGTTTTCCTTCTTCCATGGTACACAAAAGTTATTTTACAATTAAAATCATGGTTAGGTTTAGGTTTTTGGTAAAGGGTTACACTTAAGAAAAATCATAAGAACATTGTTGGTTGGTTCATTTATTTTTCTCTATGGGACTAAAAGTCATGCATTTTTGTAAGAGCCAGTTTATTTGAGTAGATTTTATTCCTTTTGTAGATTAATTAACAAAACAATTGCATGACATGTAGGTGAAACTGCACCAGCTGGCTAATAACTGCACCGGTGTCCATGAGTTCATGTTGACTGATCTTAACTGAATAAATGGGAATTAGCTGTCTGCCTCAAAATAGGCAGAGCTTCAGGTCACACCTATGTGGACCAGTGGTTAAGAAGGTGTTTAGCAGACGGTAAAAGTTTTCCTTAAAGTTTGCACTGGCAAGCTGTTACTTAAACTCAAAAACAGCATCTTTTTGCCCAGATTTTGTTCTTAATGACATCACACACATTCGTTCGTAAAAAGTATGTAGAGGCCTTAACCCTTTAATCTAGAAATAAAATTAGACAGAACTGGCAAGTAGTAAGTGCAAAATGCACTTTTAAAATTCATTAGATTAGATCTCATGTCTTTTCTCATTTCATAGCAAGCAGGGAGCAAAAACCTCATGTTAAACAAATCAACTACTTACTAAACACACTAACAAATCTCAGTAGAGAATCAAATCAACTTAAAAATTATCAAACATAAACTGTGATTATTTGACTTATTTTGTATGATCATTTTGTATGTTTCATTAGCCAAGAGAGAGATTTATTCCACAGAATGATTTATAGCACAGAGGGTTATTCTCGATATTAAACATATCCAGATAAAGCCAGTTGTGTGATTGGTCATGGCACCCTTGCATGCATTCCTGAGAGCAGAAAATTCATAAGCATGTCTGTGTATTCGGCAGCAGCTCATTCACTCTGCTGTCGAGCCCTGCCATGTAATTGGAAAGCACCCATCTCTACACAGCCTGGCGCCCTGCTTACAACCCATATAATTGAAAGTGTGCTGTGCGGCGTAAGTCCAGCATGGCTGTGGAACGCAGACCTCTCACAGCAGCTGTTCGTCTGTCTACACCATGATGACAAAGCACTGTAGACCTGGAACGCGTGGAGGCCATTGCTCTTCCTTTTGATATGTGGACTCATAAACTCAGCAGTCTAGAGTCATATATATATTTCTACAGTATGTACACGAATTACACGTTTATGCACAAAGTTATTAGGTCCTTATCACACGGTACATATTAAACAGAAACCAGGCTGACAAAGTAACGTCGTAATCAAATAAAGGAACCTAATGATTAACGAGTTGTAATAAAAAACCATGGATGGCTGCACAGAGACCAGGGGCTCAAATCTCAGACCTCACAGTCTACATTTACTGCAGTGCCACTATTTAGTGGTTGGATTTAGTGAGTGAAGTGCACTTGGGATCAAAGCACAGTACTGAGGAAGTCTCATCGTTCATTCACCCTGTTGTGACCTAAAATGAAAGACAGTGGCTGCTTATCAATGCAGTGCAATGAGTTGGGAGAGCAATTTGTGAGATCTTCAAAAGAACAAATGAATTCATATCGCTCAATGACCAAGCACACTGAACGCACGGAACTGATTAGAAACGCTTAAGTGTTCCATGGCAGAATGTGCAATTACATCATAAATAAAAGAGATGGTGCTTTATATAAAGGAAGATGGATGATGCCATCAGATGATAATATTTAGGATTGTCTATGCTGCATTAAAATGGACTACAGAGATGATTACCGTGCAGAAGAGACACCTGGATGCCTTGTGTAGAGGATGATACAGCAAATTCTCCCCAAGCTTCTCCCCTGATATCTTATCGGACCAACTCTGAGCTTAGGCTACAAAAGCTCTAGTCTCATAAGGTCTATTTGAGCTAATCTAGTGAGTTGCAAACCATAATAAGTCAGGGTGACTAGTAACCACACTGCAAGAAAGAGGTCAGAGGTATTGCATTGACTAGCCTCAGTATTACTACATGGTTTGAATTTACTGTATCAATTTGTTGATAATTTTAGCCAAAGCATAATGTAAATGATAAATAGGTAGTTAAATGAGATCAATATAAAATGCAATATTTAAAAACTATATTATAAAATTATTTGGACAAGCTGCATTTTCAGAGTGTCATGGTTTTATCATGGCTGTGTGTCTGTTGCTCTGCAACACGAAACGAATGATCTGATTTTGGCTTTATTTGGAACTATTTCCATTATTTGAGCCAAAAGGGACAACATAATTAGCCATTATGTGTCTAAAATCCAAGGTACTCAATATTAACTTCTTGTACTGCAGTATAAAAGCAATATCATCATACTCTCGCAATCGAACAGTTGTACTGAATAAATAGCAGAGCATCTGTGATGACCTGCAGCCCTGCTGATATTCAGTACAGCACTCTTGCTCATGTGTTTTTGCATAAATATACTAAATAAATATAATTATGATTAAATATACAGATCAATTAGCCCTATTTGGCAGTTTAGGCTATTTCAGAATCATGCTTTGTAAAGCTGTACATGGAATGGCACCTGTTTATATTTCTGAACTCCTCTGTCTTTGTCATACTCAAAGGTCTCTCAGATCAGCCAATCAACTGTTCCTAACTGTCCCTTGGCCATGTATAAAGTGCAAGGGTGACTGTGCTTTTTCTGATGCTGCCCTAAGGTTATGGTAGTCTACCACTGTCTGTTAGGTGCTCTACTTCTATTAATATGTTTAAAACCCACCTCAAGACCCATCTGTTCTCTTTGGCCTTTGAAATGTAGTGGTCATTTTATGTTTGTGGTTTTATTTTTTATTTTTTATTATTCTTTTTTTATTTCATTGTGTTTTAATAATATTGTGTTGTTTTGTATGACATTAATGTATAGCACTTTAGCCTACACTGTAGTTTTTAAAGTGCTTTATAAATAAAAATTACTAAACATTTAAATTACTGTTTCATTGCAGCTTCCACTCTAATTTTAATGAAGAGAGAAAAATAGAAATGCTGCTGCCAAGAAAAAAAAAGAAAAAAAATGAGAGAGAGAGAGAGAGAGAGAGATACGATGAGAAAGATCGGAGCAGTACACAAGAGATGCTTTTAGTCTAACTATGCTCCAAGCTGACTAATTAATGGCAAGCAGCAGAGTTCACACAAGTCCTTCCCCCTACCCCATTATGAGTGTCAGAGGAAAGGGTAGTTATGTAACCAATTCATCAAGGTGGGGAAAAGAAAGGCTTAAAAATGGGGGGGGGGAATGCATACTTTGACCTGACAGAAAACACTGTCATTAATTTACCTTTAA
Organism: Myxocyprinus asiaticus; assembly: GCF_019703515.2. Classification (NCBI taxonomy): domain Eukaryota; kingdom Metazoa; phylum Chordata; class Actinopteri; order Cypriniformes; family Catostomidae; genus Myxocyprinus; species Myxocyprinus asiaticus. The sequence continues at coordinate 17,576,201 of NC_059381.1, read as the reverse complement.
CTGTATTGGATGCTGTTTTGTGAAACTGGCGATTCTTTGTTGTAATTGGTGCATTATCATTTGAATTCTGCCATTCTCCGCCCCTGACAACCATTGTCGCCGCCATCATCTGAGGGAATTTATGACAGTGAGTGGAGAGAGAGAGAGTCACCCTCATGCTGAAGCAGTATCAGGTCAAATTAATTAACAAAATATGCCAAATGTCCTGTAAAATAAGGAATCGTCCGCAATTAAGGGAAAAAATTGTGTTCCGTATGAAATCCATACACAATGCAATATGTCCTGTATTTTAGCTTCACACACCCAAACTGCTGAGAATGTTTCACAAATCGAGAGAAATTGTCCTGAAACACACACACCTTTCGCGTGAGTTGTGTGAGATATCGGCTGTTGCTTTACATGGACGAACAGTGACAATCAGTGCATGTTTTCTGTCAGAAGCAAGATCATTTTGTCAAAATCGTATAGCATTCAAGTGCATGTTAATTGTTTCCTACCACTGGGATTTTAAAACACCAGTAAACGCACCTATTCATGACATGCCATTACATTTTATTGCATATGTCAGAGCTCGTTCTGGTAGAGAGAGAGAGAGAGAGAGACAGAGAGACAGAGGTAAGAATAACATTACTGCGTTAATTCAAAATAAAAGTACAGTAGTACAGGTGTAGTTAAAACACAACTTGATTTTCTTACATTTCCCTTATGATAAACACTATTGACACTACTGCCAAAACAACGACACTTATCCAAGGAGAAATACACTATTTGCATGTTAAGCCTTTTCTCTCCCTTTCTCTCTTCTTCCTGTTTGTTGTATTAAAGCATTTTTCAGTTTAAGTTTAGTAGGGGACGTTCGCACTGAATGCATTATTGCGTCTGTCCGAGCTGTTTTTCAACGTAAAGCAGTGTCTCGCACAGGAACGCCTGTAAATATGGGTAATTCTAAAATTCTGTGTCATTTGAGTCCCCATTACAAGTGTGTGTGGTATTTATATTGTTTAATTTCACCTGATTACAATCTTGATAGGCTTGTTAAAAAGAATAAAGCTTTTTTATAATGTTACACACTTCTGTGGGCTTAAAAGTTAAACTTTAAATAATTGAAATCATTTTCTATTGCACTGTCATTTTCTCATGCCCCAAAACTGCACGTCAATTATCTTTGACAAAAATAAATGCTAAATCATTGGATTTCTATTTTTCACCCACATACAGTTGAGTTTAGTGTTACATTCTCTCACTAACATGTGTTCATTTGTGGTAAGTGTGTTATTTTAACACTGATAGTGGAGTTTGTTTGTGTGTCCCTTGATTTATTGCACACCCTGTTATGTCATGATACTATGACCTTTTATTGAAGATATACTGTATGTTAGGAAATTACATCACACACACTGGAGGTGTACATCAGCCATTCTGCAAAGTTACTTTGAGTTATTTGAAGTTTATAACTATTGTTTTATTTATGTGTTCCTTTATTTTGTGGTGTTAGTCATATGTGGTCAAGCATAACATGTCCACCCTGTTATGGGATGATATATGGGAAATTAATAGAATTGAAAATTCTATTTCAATATAAAGTATTTATGTTAACAGAAATAAATTAATAAAATATTAGTTTACAGATATGTTTCCTAGATATCAATCACAGACCATGTAGTGGCTCATTTATCCACTGAATGTCCACCCTGTTATTGTCCACCCTGATGCTGCCCATTTAACTGGATGGACATCTGAATTTAATAATTTAACTTGACCAGTATGACTAATACAATCTTTAATATATCCCTGTAATGATGAAACATTAAGAAACTTGTAAAGTATGTTTTATTTTTCAAAAATTTCAAAGCCGGAATGTCACCGAATTGTAGGAATGACCCATTTACAATATGTACAGAGTTGCAGTTCCGCCACTCTCTATACGTAAAGTACAATCTATAGTAACAGAAATCTGGAGATAATTGCATTCGCATAATCAGTGATGAGCACGAATAGAAGATTGCATTTTCCATATAATATACATTTTTGCTCCACTGATGGTTAGTTTAGGATTGGGTTTGGGTTGGAGGTACAGCGTATAAAAAGGCCCTTTCCCACTGCAGGAACTAAAGCCTGTTTAAGATACTCTTACTTGGAACTACTTGCTTTCGCACATAGTTCCTCTTAGCGGTTTAGAGAGAATTTTAGCTCCTACTCCAGGGAAGGTACTTTTTGGGAGAAGATGGACTGTGGGAGGTGCTGCAATCTGTGATTGGTCAAACACATATGATGCACAAAGCAATGAGAAACGCGAAGAGTCAGCAGCAGCCATGAGCAAACAAATTTGTAGCTTCTAGCCTGCTGCGCTGTTTACAATTCTGTTAACAGATATAACATAAAACCAACAAAATATTCAAAGAGGGTCACCTGTTTAACATTTTATGTGTTTGCGAGGGTTGTGTGATGGGTCTCATCTCATCTCTCCTCTCACTGCGGCTTTAAGGGCGCAGCACTGGGCGTGTGAGGTGCTGTGTCTCTAAAGCCGCAGTGAGAGGAGAGATGAGATGAGACGGTAACTTGAAGACACAGTTTGTGTAAAACAGCCCTAAAAAAAGTGCAGCATTGATCCTGGGGTCATCCATCGGATTTGTTGTTGCTATTGAATCGGGCGTGCAAACAACCTCAGAATCAAAATGGTTGACACTAGATGACATCACTATGGTGGTGCAAGAGAGGGGAATGTTTCCCGTTCCTCTTAATAGCTCTCATCATGAAAGTTAAAGGGGGAAGTACCAGAACTGTATGTGGGAAAGGGGCAAATATATTTTTTTCTCTTAACTGTATTACAGCCTGTGCTGAAAACAACTCGCTTTTGGCGCCCCTCTGTGGACATTCAACCAGCAAAATGGAGCTCACACGTGCCCATACGCCCAACAACACTTATGCTTTGACCACTGTGGCAGTGTTTTGCATTTTTGGCAAGCACAGACCGATTTTAGCTAAAGAAAATAAACTTACTGTTTCTGATTTTACTTTGAGATCAGTCTGCTCTGGGACCCCAAACGTAAAAACAGTAAAGCCAAACCATATCCACACATATCGTTTGAAAATACTTTAATTTTTCCACATTTACGCCTTTCATCCACACTAGAACGGCATTTGAAAATGCTTTCCATAACGCATACTTAGGAAAGTTAAGAAACTGAAAACTGAGTTTTCAAACTTTAATGGATTAGAATGGATATGGCCTTAATCTCAGTAGAACATGATATGTTAGGTTTTTGAAATAATAAGTCAATGGAACTCCCTGTTGGTGCTATTCTTTGTTATTCAACAGAGCCAAGACCAGAGAAAATATTAAAATTCCAGCATACGTAACAGGGATAGCCAAACATTGCCTGAAATAATAAGCTTGTCTGGTCTTGTACACTGTGCCATTCCTCACTACCAGGCACTTACTCACCTTTTCTCCTGTGTCAGCTCTTTGTCATTACCTATCCTTCCGTCCACAACTTTTCATTCTGCTGTCTACACCTCTCCATCATTCTCTGACTTGCTCTTACACAGAGGTAGCTGACTGATATAAAAATGGAGGCATGTAGTGCTGATACAGTCTGTGGTTGGGGTTACTGGCCATGACCGATCAAACATCATGGTTGTGACATACAGCAAGTGACAAATATAACAACAAATAAATCTTACTTCAAAGCAAAAATGCCTGCAGATATTTGTTTCTGTTATTTGACAAGCAAAGTTTTCTTGTGTTGACATATTTCCTACTGAAACTAGACGTTTCAGTGGGAAATATCAAAAGACTAATTTATTTTCTTTTAAATAGCCATAGGCTTTATTTACATAACAGCCATGGACCATTTTAATGGTGATTTGCTATTTGCCATTTGGTTGCAAGGGGAGGGGTGCATTCCAGAGAGCATTTGATTGGACAAAAATCTGTGCAGTGCAACATGTAAATCTGCTAAAGGGTAAAAGGAGGACATAGCATATAGATGGCTTCAAAGATAATAATGAAATGGACTAAAAGAAATGGACTAAAAGTAACAAAAGACTTGGTGAACATGCCTTCCTGTATCTCTTCACCTGCGTTTTCAAAACATTTTATCCTCAACGATAAAAATAATCACATGGACACTGCACAAATCTTATTATTTATCAATTGCTGATTCTTTTAGACACAGGGCAAATCAAAATAACTGAGGATCAGGAGATCATATTATCGTTCTCACCTTCTGAAAAATAGCATTAAAAGGAACTGAAATAAGCCAGGATAGACCATATTTTTAGGAAATACTTTGTTCAACATCATCTTCAGTAATTGTAAATATAACCATAATTGGGGCAATATTCTTTATTGCACTGATGAAAATCCAGAGACCTCATTAAACATGATTTCACCAGTCTAAATGTCCTGATTCAACCAAGCTTCAAGCTCTAGACACATAGACAGATTCCTTGTACATGCATCTCTCAACATCTATATCACCCCAACACACAAGCATGTGCAAGGGGACCTTGTGTCTGTTTTCCCCCTGTAGTGACAGTCTGATCGACTGGCAAAAATGATGAAAGGAGGCTGACAAAGCATTGGACCTGCCAGAGGAGAGCTGACGGGCAGCCACTGTCCCCAGCAACAACCCCTTCTTCCTGCCTGTCGTCCTTGTGCGCAGGTCTAAGGTGATCCATCATTCCTGTCCCGCCATGTTTCTCAAGTACGGCTTGAAGGACAGGAAAAGATGCCATAGGTAAGAATCCCACAGGGAGAGAAAGGGTCTTTGAATGTGGTTCAGAGGGTTTTGAAACTATCGGCTCATCCCGGCCTCGGAGGAGACAGCTGCTCACTGGAGCGAACACTTTGAGGCAGGTACAAAGGCTCTAATCTGTGGAGATACTTGGTGCTACACAAAGATAGATGCAGCAGAGCCCACTGAAAATAATTCATAGAAAATATCTTGCCTCGGCAAACACATTCATTAAAGGATTTCTCTAGAATGCTTTGGGGGGCAGACAAGCATTTTTTAATCACAGGGAAGTATTGAATTTTGATTATTTTTTTATTTTATTTTATTTTTTAAAAAGACTGCTCTGGGAGGTCAGAACAGCTAGTATAAACACGAGGACATAGTGTCTAATTAATTTATGTGTATGTATCTTTGTATTTGTGTCTGTATCTGTGTGCACTCTAAAAGAGTGTTTCTCAACCAGGGATTCAACACAAGTTAAGCTTAGTCAACAGCATAATTTCTGGTTACCACAGAAAATAAATGCAACTTGCTCCCGATTATATATATATTAAAAAAAAAACGTGATCACAGTATGGCACTTACAATGGAAGTGAAAGGGGCCAGTCCATAAACATTCAAATACACACTGTTTAAAAAGTACAGCAACAAGATGTAAACATTATGTATGTTAACATGAACATGAAGTGCAATTAAATCTCTGCTCAACATGATTTTATTGTGATCAAATTTATTACAAGGTTTACCGGCGTTACGTCATCATGGCAAAAAAAGTTGTAATATTAGATAGAGCTTTACACAGATAAGGTTACTAACTGATTTTACTACACTAAATCATGTTAACATGAATCATTTTTACTCCTTTTGGTTTTATTTATGGACTTGCCTCATTGATTTCCATTGTAAGTGCCCTACTGTAACCATGATTTTTGCTTCTTTTTTTTTTTTTTGTGGAAATCAAAATTACACTACAAATGCTGTCCATTGAGCTTAACTTATATTAAACCCAGAACATGTCTTCAAATAAATATTTAGGTCTAAAGGGTTCGACTGACACAAAACATTAGGAACCCCTGCTGTAAAAGATTGCTTTCTCCACGTTCCCAGTTTTGGACATTCTTGAGTGTTCTCTGCCCTGTCTGGCCATATTATTCTCTGGTTAGAGGAAACCCTGCACCACTACACAGCCTTCCTTCCTATCCAACTTTCCCAAGAGCCAAAACAGCCGCCTCCATCCCTTCACTACTTACAGATCCTCACTGGAACTCTTAATAGATAACAGAGCCCACTGAAGCAGGGGGATCAAACTTAACCCAAAAATACTTCGCAGGATCCTCAGAGGGCCAGCCACCTGAGATTCTTAATAAGGAGGTGAGTCCCTGAGATTCTTAATAAGGAGGTGAGTCCCAACCACTTAAAGGGTGTTCAGAGCCCTGCCTCCAGGGGTGAGGAGAGCAAACGACTCAGTAGAGTGCAAAAATAACTTGCACACAAACCCATTTACTAAAAAATGTAAGCACACACAAATACACATTTACTCCAGACAAACAAAAATAAATACACAAGACACATTCAAACAGATATTCCATCCAAACAACAGTATGCCATAGACAAATTGACATAGTTTGGTTTTATTACCCTATATACATAACATTTTCTTCTTTTCTTTCGTACTGTATGACTTTCTTCCTTGGAACACAAAAGGAGACATTTTGAACATTTACGGGTTGTTCTTTTGCATGCAGTTACAAAGTATGGGAACAAGGATGCAAAAGCACCATTAAACTAGCTTTAAAGAGGTACCTATGACTTGTGAACAACAGTATATTCCAAGTCTTCTGAAGTCATACAATAGCTTTTGGTGAGTCACAGCTGTGACCTGATCATTTAGTCTGTGAATTGAGAACAGGATTTCAACACTTAACAGAAAACGCCTATTCACACCAAGACCGAATTTTCAGTGAGGATGTTCCTTTCAAACAAACTTTTGAATAGGAACAATGGCCAATTAGTTTGGACTAAGCTCGTAGAAAACATATCACATAAAAAGACACTACATGCAATACTTTTCTATAAGTGTAGACAAACGAATTGCTGAACCTAACTACTATTTTTATTGATAACACACAAAACATTTCTGTAACAGTGCTCTTTCTAACCATGCACAAGAAACTCTGAATTCAGTACAAATATGCAATAATTAAATAAAGAAAAGTATTTAAATATAATAAAAAGAACATTTTTAAATATTATAAGACTATATAATGTTTTTAATGTAATGCAACATCGCTCATCACTCTATACTCATCTCACTCGCACAAAAAAGATTATATTTGATGCTTTCATGAAGGATTGCTGGGTGAATGTCAAGATTTTCAGTGAATAATGCCATAAATTTTTATTTGTTCATCACACAAAGCTATTTGGGGACTTCAGAAGACTTGGAATATAGCGCATGAGTCATGTGGAATACTTGTATGGTTCTTTGGCATGCTTTTTAAAGCTTAAAGGCTCCGGTCCCAATTCACTGCATGGAAAAGGGCGACTAGTACAATCTTCAAATGTTCTGTTTGTGTTCCACAGATGAGAAAAAATCATACAGGTTTGAAACGACATAAGGGGAAAATGATGGCATAATTTTATTTTTGAGTGAAATATCCCTTTAAATTATTGATGAATCATCGTCAATACAGATATCAATCTGTCAATAACAGGAGAATTGGAGCTACAAGTAGGAAGTGCAACTCTCTATCAAACAACTTAAGATCACTCGAGACTTTTCACCCGCTCTTCACTCTCACTGCAGATGGCTGCAGCAGGCCAGTATTGATTCAGGAAATACAGTGAGACTTATGCAAATATCAGACCTACGCATTAATGAGCAAGCTGATGGAAAGACAGACAAAGATAGTTACCATGTTGAAAAACTACAAAACTGTGTTCATGCGACAGAGGTGAGAGAGGGAGGAACAGTGATACGCAGTGGATTCTGTTCACACAGACAGATCCAATCTGCAGAAACAGTCCCCATTAGCCCCTGGCTATTTACGTCATTGCTTGGCTTTTGCTTTTTTTTCTGTTTTGCTTTTTGGGTAGCCAAACGCCATGGAAGAGGAACCCTTCTGAGAGCTTGATAAGCAACACAGGGACAGTATGGCTTTTAACACACATATGGACACAGCCCTATCTGTTTGGCACATAATCGTCTGTTGACAGACCAAACAAAGCAAAGAGACTCTTCCAGTGGTCACAGATGCCTGATTGAAAGGTTCATACATTTTAAAACCAGATGGAGCTGAAGAGTGGCACTGCTGAAGAAATTATTTTCCACACTGCTTCAATACAATTTTTCAGCTCCTCCCATAACTCCCTCTAAAAGTCTGTTCAGAGCATTGTGTCTCTGATCTGTGTTATTACATGAACTAAAATAAATTAAAGGGAATAGGCTTGTGCACAGTACTTTAGCACCCAAATTGCAAAGGTTAATGGAATACTAATTGAGATTCATCTAGATTCAGCCTAGCAGCAGAGTAATACTCCAGTTTCACAGCTATTTGATTCAACAACATACTTTCTGATGCTAAAATGCAAATAGCACACAGCTGCCAAAGTTAAGATTACAGCGGTTTAAAAGGTATACTACTTTATAAATGCACTCTGTGAGAAGTGGTAACCTGCAATTGTTACCTTATGGAGCTATTTCTACCTTTCTATATTCAGGTTGATTCAGTCATGTTAAATAATATTTTGACTTCAATAAACCCAGTAAATTTAGATGTTACCACATGAGGCACATTTTTAGGTGTGGTGGGCATGAAGTACCTTTGGAACATTTCCTGCATTATGAAATGCTACACTTCATCTAAAACTATTTTAAAAAGCACTTCTAGTTCTAATTCTAATTAGTATGCATGCAGTTTTTATGACCTCATATTAACTGAGAGTCTGCATGGCATATTTGCATTTTTAAAAATTAATTTGGTATATCACAGGAATATTTAAAATGTAAAAAGTTAAGGCAGAAAGATAAAAAGCTCATGGACATGTTAATAGTCAACTACTCATTCGGCGTTTATAAAGAGGTCAGCATTCAGAACTTCAGAACCAAAACACAAATGCACCGTCATCCAGATGCAGCGCTTATAGTATAGAGCAATATTTACTCGTGCTGTGAGTAAATAGGTTGAGCGTAGCTCACTGGAGAGGGGCATATGCCCATGTGGAGATTCTATAATGCACACTGATATGACATTAGGACACAAACTTGTCTCGGCAATGACTGAATTACACAAAAAGAGGCTTGTACCACCACCATGCTGCTGAGTCGACATATGCACCGCTGAGAATCTGAAAGCATGCCCAACAAAGAGAATTCCCCTTGGCCTGCAGTCCTAGAGGTCAAATAAATAATACTGGTCTTACATAGCCAGATATTTGAATAAACAACAAAAGGTCTGGTCCAAAATGCACCTTATTCTGTCCAAGAACAGGAAGAGACCACCTAAGTGACATGAAAAGTGACCAACCACAGTTAGTTTTGTATCATCGTATCAACCAATGGTCAGACAATCAGATTAGAGCTTGCCAGATTGGCAAGTGCTTTCCATTTTTGTGCGCAATGTGCATCAGACGGTCAGCTAACAGAATGTGGGTGGTCCGTGGGCGCACCGTCTGAAGCTGAGACTACATAAATCAATATTATGCAAACATTTTCCTTACCCTCTTGAACCCACCCAACTCATCCCCAGTGGTAGCAATGGCTCCCCAGTGAGGAATAAAAGTCCTCATGTGCAACAAACTGCAAACAGAGCTGCACACAGCCACAGGGGAATGAATGAATGAATGTTACATTTATATAGCGCTTTTTCTGACACTACACTCAGAGTGCTTTGCACAGTGAACAAGGGACTCTCCTCAACCACCAACAGTGTGCGGCATTCACTTGGATGATGCGATGGCAGCCATAGTGCGCCAGTACGCTCACCACACACCACAATTTGGCCAGGACACCGGGCTTACAGCCCTACTTTTTACGAGAAGTGCCCTGGGATTTTTATTGACAACAGAGAGTCAGGATCTGGGTTAACATCTCATCCGAAGGATGGGAAGGAAAGAGACAGGCTGAGACACTGAGTATGTGGCACACCACATTAGATTGCCTGGTAGTCTGGCTACTACATGAGCAGACAGCAAGGGCTGCCATTCCTCTGCTGTGATTTACACTGCGCTCAAAATGGCGAGTGATGGACTGGGCGATTAATCTGTTTAACTGAAGCTGATTGTTCATACACAGTAATGGCATAGGAATTTATCAGGCTGGCTTGAATTACCACAATGGCACTGTGCGCATTTAATCTGATGAGAAGGTTAAATGGACTATACACATTTCTGACAAATAAGTTCTTATAATTCAAAGTGGACATATCTATCATCAGGGACAGGTCTTTGAGTGTGGAGAATACAGCATGTTATGACACTGGATAAGGGGTATACGAACATATGTGGTGGTGTGATGCAAAACATGTCATGTTAATGACACTGAAAATGTAGAGCTTTAAAATGATTCAAGCCTAGGTGTAGCTTTACGTAATGTTATCTAAAACATTAAGGGCAAATGATGATGCTGTTTTTGACAGAAGTAGAAATATAAACCCATTTTTTCACTCCCTAGTTATTAAATACTGACGCTTGTGCAAGAGTCCATGTGTGTCAACATAAAGATGCCAAAAGCAACCTCTAGCTTCTATTTAGTCTCATAAGGGAGGTGCCACTGTCAATCTTCAGATATTATCTCATGTGTTTTACATGCAATTTGATAATATATTAGTGTAGTTATAATAGATTTTACTATCATATGTTTTTAGATACCCTAACCCAACCCAACCCCACTCCTGAACCTAACCAGTTATCAACAATATAAAACATGTAACAGACAGGTAAATGTAGTCACAATAATTAGATTTATATTACATTATTATATAGATATTCTGACATGCAATCCCACCCCTATGCCTAAACCTAACAATTCCCAACAATATCACAGACAAAACAAGCAGATTAAAGTACAGTCACTATAATTTTTTTAATTTTAAAACAAGTATGAGATTTGTTATGGCGGATGCCAGGGTACAGTGATCATTGAAAAAAGACTTAAATTTGAGTCTGTTCTCAACACAAAGTGATCGGAAGACTTGAAAAACACCAAAACAGATCACTTCAGTAGAGCAACGGATTAAACATTAACGTCATGTGACCCCGTATCTACATGCGTGGACGTTGTATTTTGGCTTCGCTATACGCAATGCATAATTTCATTTCATTTAAACCGACTGATCTCAGCTTGGGAGACTCTGTGCTGTCAGAAAGGGTTAGAATTTCGATGTACCAAACAACATGGTGTCGATCACAGCGGAGTTTGTCTTTGGAAGAAATGGCAACAAAACTACATATGGTAAGAAAGCTAATTAACTTTTTTACATTGAAACCTGTTTGAGTTAAAAGATTAGAGTTTCTAGATTCATCCGATGTGCAATTTTTTAAATTTGAGCCATTTTTCACGAAACAGCACGCTGTTAAACACAATGACCACATCCGTGGACTGTATGCTCATTTTCATTTAACATATCCTATATTCGCTGAGCATTATCACATTGAGAATCAATGAATGCATCCAAAAGCTATAAAATGTTGCTTTCAGGGGCTTTATATGGAGTTAGGATGAAAATAAGGTGCATTTCAAACTGTTCTGAGACCAGTGCAGACAGACAGCACACTGGAGGTTAAGTCATTCACTAAATATGGAGCAAGGGAGCATCCTATAGCTCTCTATGCAGCTAAGTGCATTCAGTCCAAACTTCCAATCAAAAGTTCAGTTTCAGGCTGCAGATGATGTTTGGACCACTCAACATGTTTTGCAGACATGGAACAATGGTAATCAATACATAGATTCAGAATTTATAATGTAAATTTTATTTTAACATTGTTGGCAGTGATTGGATGATGCTGGCCATTATTTTGAATCAGAATTATTTCACATGTAATGTCTGTAACGTCTCAAAAACATGAATAACCAACACTCCTGGAAACAAAAACAAAAAATGTTATTTATTTTTTTATGTTTCTCAGGGACTACTAGCTACAAATAAAGAAGGGGAATGGAAATTGCACGCAGTCATGCTCGGGTCTCAGGAGGTTAACCACTGTGAACTAATGTTAAGTTCAAATTAACTGAAAACTGGCCCCAACTTATCATGTCATGATGACAAATTGGACCCCAACATATAATTTCACGATGATAATTCCGATACCCTGCACATCAGTCTAATGACGACAAAGGTTTTTCTTTGAAAGCATAAAGTGCTTTTGCCAGCTACATAATGACACACAAGGCTCTTGCACAAGCATGAGTATTTGAAGCCTTTGAAATTAGAATAGGTTATAAATGTTTCTGTTGGAGCCTTGTGGTCAGTGAAAAAACTTCAACATATTGAGCTGTGGTGCTCATGAGAGATGCAGGTTTGAGTCCAGCTTGTGTCATGTTCCCATTTTTCTTCACTTGATCTCCAGTCCCTCTTTACTACAGCATCTATCATTAAATGGTGGCAAAATGCAAAATGCAAAAAAAAAAAAAAACAATTTTATAGGAACCTTCCTGTAATATATCCTGTAACATATTTCCAGATTTCCACAGTGCCTGTCAGTATAGCACAGATGCCTACAAAGAACAGGTCCACTGCTTTGATTTCAGCTCTCTATAGAAAATACGGAACACTGTATTCTGTGGTTAGAGCTGAACATTCAACATTACGTGAAGAAAATAGCAAGTGAAGCAACAGAATTGGGTACAATTCACACAGCAAAAGGAGAAGGAACCAGACATCAAGGCACAGAGGCAGAGTCATGGACCAGGAAAGAGCTGCAATTGGCTGATTAGCCTCCTTACTGTCTACTCTCCCCTGACCCTATGGCAGAGCAACTGAGCATAATCGGAAGTGACAAAAAATGTTGGGAAGGTATGGTGTACCTTATGTGACATCATTACAGCTGCTAGAATATGGAACCTGCTTCCCTAGACGGCCCCGGGCATGGTGCATCTCGATGGGTTGAACACACAACCAACGCCCACCACTACATTCTGGCCCAGAGGCCTAAACTTGGACCACACATGAGTAATGCCAGAAATGGTTAATAAGCAAGCTATGGCAGACCTTACTGCAAAATCTGAATACAAATACACAAACACTGTTTATGCAATGCCAGCACATATGCCATCAGAGTACATACAAATGCATTCAAACATTCCCACACATGAACACACAGTGAAAGTGCCTTGCTCAGGGCATTGGGGGAGGGGAATATACACATATATTGTGTCACTCTGTGCACTATATGCACTTAGCCTGTATTTGTGCCAGTGGAGAGCCGAAGGACAGATCTCACAAAGAGACACCAGTGCTGGCTGGATGGGGGCCAGGCAGTCCCTGTCACACTCCAGGGGTCCATCCTTTACTACTTCTGCTCAGTTCATAACAGGTACAACTCTCATCAGCTGGGATAGTTCACCCAAGAATGAAAATTTGGACCCACTTCACATTAGGTGCATTAACTACTATGTTCTCTCATCATTTACTCACCCTCATGCCACCCCAGATGTGTATGACTTTCTTTCTTCAGCAGAACACAATCAACAATTTTTAGAAGAATATCTCAGCTCTGTAGGTCTATATAATGCAAGTGGATGGTGATCAGCACTTTAAAGCTCTAAAAAGCACAGACAATCATAGTAAAAGAAATACATACGACTTCAGTAGTTAAATTAATGTCTTCTAAAGTGAAACAATCGCTTTGGGTGAGAAACTGACTGATATTTAAGTTATTTTCACTATATTTGTTTACTTCCGGTCGCTTTCCAATGCGCATCACCGATGGGACTCAGTCCACATTGACTCTCACGTGACGTAGGTGCGTTGGCATGTTCACGCAAGAACTGACATGATACAACCGGAAGTGCAGCATGATATGTTTACAAGAGAATGCTGTTCTCAAACTTCATTGGTTTTGCTTTCATTTGAACATGCCAACATGCTTATGTCACGCGAAAGGCAGCGTGAACTGAGTCCCCTTGTGGACGCACATTGGAGAGCGACTGGTAGTAAACAATTATAGTGAAAAGGACTTAAATATTGGTCAATTTCTCACCCAAAGCAATCGTTTCGCTTTAGAAGACATTAATTTAACCACTGGAGTCGTATAGATTACTTTTACTATGATTGTCTGTGCTTTTTGGAGCGTCAAAGTGCTGATCACATCCGCTTGCATTGTACGGACCTACAGAGCTGAGATATTCTTCTAAAAATCTTCATTTGTGTTCTGCTGAAAAAAGAAAGTCACACACATCCGGGATGGTGTGAGGCTGAGTAGATGATGAGAGAATTAAAATTTTTGGGTAAACTAACCCTTTAAGAATTTGATACAATGTACTTATTATGCACATACTGTACATGTTGTTGCATTATACTCACATTTAAAGTACCTGCATTTAATTACATCTGCAGTTACGCTGTTAACCTTACCCCTAATCCTAAACCTAACCCTAACCCTAAACCTACCCATACCTCTACCTCATGTGAATCTTGTGAGAATTTTGCAGAACAACATGTAGTTCACAATAATTACATTGTTTTGTATGTATTTTAATGTAAGTAAATAGTAGTTAAAGACACCTAATATAAAGTGGGACAGAAAATTTCTTATTTATTCACTCTCATGTTGCACCAAACCAATCTGACTTTTATTTCTTTAATAGGACACAAAAGGAGATGTTAGGCAGAATGACAGCCTCAGTCACCATCCACTTTCATTGTATAGAAAAAATATGCAATGAAAGTGAATGGTGACTAATATTTTTCCTAACATTTCTTTTTGCATGCCACGGAAGTAAGTCCTATGGGTTTGGAACAACATGAGGGTAAGTAAATGATGACAGAATTTTCATGTTTTGGTTGAACTACCCCTTTAAATTTATTCCTATTCATATTAGCCTCTAAAGTGGACGTGGGTATCTCAAGGAGAGCTTGATCCAAACCAACCCCAAGAGAAATATCCCCTACCGTCCTCTCAGCCCCATCTTTTACTGGCTAATTAAACAGCATTCATGTAAATGACCAGTATGCAGCTCCAAGCCGAACTCACAGGCATTGGTCACAGCAAAGCTGTTGGCCGTCTCAATGTTGTCCACATGGGGTACCAGGTTAAAGGGGGCCTCAGATGCGTTAGGGCTTGTGTTGTGAAGAAAAATGGCCAACCGAAAGGCAGTGTACTCCTGATCTGTGTTCCTGATGAACAGCCCACCTGCAGGAAAGAGTGAGAGATACAGGAAAAGACAGGGAGAAAGAAGAGAAGAGAAAAGAGAGAAGAAGAGATAGAAAAGGAAGGAGAGAAAGAAAGAGGGAAAAATGAACACACTGCACCAAAGACACCAAATAGGAAAACAGTTATTTGATTATGGAGAATTGGAGATTGATGGTCATAAAAGCACGGATAAACTGAACAACACACTGAGTAATATTGAAATTCAAGAATTATGTCAGATCAGTTTGAGTACAGTTCACTCCACTGAGGTTTCACAAGCGAATAACCTCATTATGCCCATATATGACATTTCTCTGGCATTCTTTTCTAAGATATTTCATTTCTCAGACAGCAAGTCATCCCGTAAACGTATTATCGGTTAAATAATAAAAGCTTTGAGCACCAGAAATGTCACAGCGACTGACACAGCGCTTGATGCAGTATTGGAATAAATTAAGGCACTCTCCATTGACGAGGCAGAGCGCAAAAGGGTGAATTGATATTAAAGTTGCTTTGTGATTACATGCCCATATGGTTTTGATTTTGCAAAGCTTTCAATTATCCACGAATAAACTTTCACTGCATGTGTCCTACACTGAATCTTCCATCTAAGAACAACATTCCAAGAGCACTGCAGTGGTGCCGTAACCAAGCACATTGATCTGGGTGACATCTTAAAAAAAAAAAAAAAAGAAAAAAAAAGAAAAAAAGAAATAGTATCCACATAACAAACTATGCTTGTAAAAAAATAAAATAAAAAAATACAAAAAAAAACTCATTTGATGCCATAAAAATACTTGCATCCATTACCTGAGCACTGACATTTCGTAGTTGACCGCTATGCAGGTCATTCATATTGCATATTTTGTCATTCATTTGACACTGAAGGAAAAACATTTAAGGCACCTCACTGAAGCTTTGTGTCATTATGAAGCGTCGCCGTACTTACCGATTTGAACGCTGCTCGGAAAAGCACCCATAGTGAGACCCCAAACGCACGAGAACAGTAGTAAAAGCTGATTACAAGAAATCCTCATTTTGTTAGTTAAAAACTGTGAGAGACATTGATGATGACGTCAGTCGGGTAAAGGACAAAAAGGAAAAACGATGTTAGAAATCCATTCTTGCCGGTGTTTTTTTCCCCCTGCAGTGGCACAAACCCTGGTGCAACTCCGTCCGGCGGTAGAAGGTCCACAAGCAAGATGGGGGGAGCGCGCGACAGCGGTGGGCAGTGTCTACACACACATACACACTCGTCACACATGCGCCTTTTCTCCACCATCACACACACTCATCGTCGATGCGTTTTATGTGTTATTTCCTCTTGCAATGGCATATTCCAAGACAGTGTAGTGCCTCTCCCAAGTGGAAGCTTGGTTATATCGAGACCACTCTTTCGTTTGGACTGTCCCAATTAAACAAAAGATAAGCTGAAAGCTTTTGCAATTGGAGGCTCAGTGTTTTATGCTGGTGTGATACATTTGAATGATAGCGGGATTTTTTTTTTTTTTTTTTTTTTTGCCGTCAAAAAATCTGACATGTACATGCAACATGTACTCTGTCCTTTATTTTGCACGAAATTCTCAAATGAACGCGCCAGCCAGCATCAGATACAATAATAGGCTAATACTAATAACGACCACCATCATCTTAATCATTACAATAATAATTTAGTCTTTGAGACGAGACTAAGGCCATTTAAGTCATTTTTAGTTTTGGTTTTTCATCTATTCAGTCCCACAAATCACAATTCACAAATCAAACCGTTCATAGCACTCTCTATGCCCTCCTTTTATCGCCTATCCACTTAAAGCTTCACTGAAAATCTCTGCTTTTTGAGATTTAGGAAAACTTTCTGTGAAAGAGGAACAGTGGGTTAGTGATATTTCGTTTTGTAGGCTACACCATATTGATCTTACACTTGTCAATAAGCTATTACTACAAAAGGCGTTTCATTTCTATATAGCTACACCATACCCTCTGACTGTACTCTCTCTCTCTCAAATATCTTCTACATTGGCTTTAAATTAGTGGTAGTCGCAAAAGTGACTTTTAAATGTCACTGCCACTCTTTTGTCCTCGCTCAGATATTTGAATGGCCAAATAAATTACGCGGATTAATCCAACCGTGGCATTTAGTGCGCGTGAACAGACGCTGTGTTTGCGCGTGCTCGCAGCTCAGAGCGGAGTCGACCGCAGTGCCTCTGTCCAAGGTCCTGATCTGCACAAAGCCTTGTTTATACTTTCGCCTATCATCGCAACGGGTCCTGCGCGCGCAGCTCTCGGTGGCCCGAGGCATTTATAGTTGACGCGCACCGCAGTTGCACTCTACTCCCAACGATAGACATTGCAGAGAAAATATCAGCTAATACAGCAAGAAACAGCAGTGAAGAAGCGCTTTGCTGAACTTTAAATTGAACTAGCCACGTATGATAATAAATAGTTCATGTTTTCAGGTAATATGCAAGAGGTGAACAAAACAAAAGGTGCTGTAAGCGAGTTTTTTATGGAATGGTATGCAGAAAATGTTCCTTTTCCCTGAAATATATCCCTGAAATAAGTGTCCTGAGATATATTATTTAACTCAATAATATATAAAAATATATTATTGAGGCATATTTAGTGGATTGAAAATTTAAATGGGGGGAGGGGGATACCCCTCTATTGTTTTGGGTTGTTTTATGAATTCATTAATTTATTTCATTGATACATTCATTGGTTACTTTCTTTTTATAAGAGATTTGGGTACAAGTATCTGATTTTTTCCTGAGTATAAGTTGAATAGCTGTTAATAATAACATCTGTTATTATACAGATATTTTATTCAATAACTGTAAATACCCCTACCTTGCACATATATTACCACTTGCGCATATACATACGCCATTATATGTGATATGTCCTATTTTTTTTTATTTTTTTTTTGTATGTCTATTTATACTCTTACCTTGTTTTATATCATGTGTCCCACTGTAATGTTCTGTGTGCACTTGCTTGTTTCTCCTATCACCAAAAAAAATAAATAAATAAATAAATAAATAAATAATAATAATAATTCCTTGTGTATGTGAGCACACTTGGCAATCAGTGTAGTCGTGGCCATACGCACGTATACGCCGTATGCTTACTTTTTTCCCAGGGATGTTTTCGTATAACGACTTTATAGGACTTTATAGGATAAATATTTGCGTATACCCTCGCTATACCCACTTGTTTTGCTGCTTCCGAAGTCCATAATATACTGTCGTTAGTTTCCCTTTAACTGTATTGGATGCTGTTTTGTGAAACTGCAGATTCTTTGTTGTAATTGGTGCATTATCACTTGAATTCTGCCATGCTCCGCCCCTGACAACCGTTGTCACCGCCATCATCGACTGAGGAAATTTATGACAGTGAGTGGAGAGAGAGAGAGTCACCCTCAGGCTGAAGCAGTATCAGGTCAAAGTAATAAACAAAATATGCCAAACGTCCTGTAAAATAAGGAATCATCCCGTGATTAAGGGAAAAATTTGCGTTCTGTATGAAATCCATACACAATGCAGTATGTCCCGTATTTTAGCATCACACACCCAAACTGCTGAGAATGTTTTACAAATCGAGAGAAATTGACCTGAAACACACACACCTTTTGCATGAGTTGTGTGAGATATCGGCTGTTGCTTTACACGGACGATCAGTGACAATCAGTGCGTGTTTTCTGTCAGAAGCAAGATAATTTTGTCAAAATCGTATAGCATTCCAGTGCATGTTAATTGTTTCCCACCACTGGGATTTTAAAACACCAGTAAACGCACCTATTCATGACATGCCATTACATTTTATTGCATATGTCAGAGCTCGTTCTGGTAGAGAGAGAGAGAGGTAAGAAAAACTGCATTACTGCATTAATTCAAAATAAAAGTACAGTAGTACAGGTGTAGTTAAAACACTTAATTTGATTTTCTTACATTTCCCTTATGATAGACACTATTTACTGCCAAAACACTAATCCAAGGAGAAATACACTATTTTCATGTTAAGCCTTTTCTCTTCCTTTCTATTTTCTTCCTGGTCATTGTATTAAAGCGTTTTTCATTTTAAGTTTAGTAGGGGACGTTCGCACTGAACGCATTATTGCGTCTGTCCGAGCTGTTTTTCAATGTAAAGCAGTGTCTCGCACAGGAACGCCTGTAAATATGGGTCATTCTAAAATTCTGTGTCATTTGAGTCCCCATTACAAGTGTGTGTGGTATTTATATTGCTTAATTTCACCCGATTACAATTTTGATAGACTCGTTAAAAAGAACAAATACTTTTTATAATGTTACAAACTTCTGTGGGCTTAAAAGTTTAATTTTAAATAACTGAAATCCTTTTCTATTGCACTGTGTCATTTTTCATGTACCAAAAACTGCACGTCAAAAATCTTTGACAAAAATAAATGCTAAATCATTGGATTTCTATTTTTCACCCACATACATTTAAGAGTTTAGAATCAGAATCAGAATCAGAATAAGCTTTATTGCCAAGTATGCTTACACATACAAGGAATTTGTCTTGGTGACAGGAGCTTCCAGTGTACAACAATACAAAAACAATACAAAAACAGCAGCAAGACATAGATAATAATAAAAAATAAAAAATAATTATACACATACGTACAGACACACACATGCATATATACACACATACACATGGGTAGTGCAAATCTAATACAATCTGTTATGTACAGTGTAAATACAAATCTGTTATGTACAGTGCAAATGTTTTTTTGTTTTTTTTCAGAGGAATGAAATGGCAGAAGAGGTTGGATGTTTTGGATAAATATAAGAAAGACTAAACTGTGTATTGCACATAGTTATTGCTCAATGGGGCAATGTAACTGTTCATGAGATGGATAGCCTGAGAGAAAAAAACTGTTCCTGTGCCTGACAGTTCTGGTGCTCAGAGCTCTGAAGCGTCGGCCAGAAGGCAACAGTTCAAAAAGGTAGTGGGCAGGATGAGTGGGGTCCAGAGTGATTTTTCCAGCCTTTTTCCTCACTCTGGAAGTGTATAGTTCTTGAAGGGGGGGCAGGGGGCAACCAATAATCCTCTCAGCAGTCCGAACTGGTCTTTGTAGTCTTCTGATGTCTGATTTCGTAGCTGAACCAAACCAGACAGTTATTGAAGTGCAGAGGACAGACTCAATGACCGCTGAGTAGAACTGTATCAGCAGCGCCTGTGGCAGGTTGAACTTCCTCAACTGGCGAAGGAAGTACAACCTCTGCTGGGCCTTTTTCACAATGGAGTCAATGTGGGTTTCCCACTTCAGGTCCTGTGAGATGGTAGTGCCCAGGAACCTGAATGACTTCACTGCTGCCACAGTACTGTTTAGAATGGTGAGGGGGGTCAGTGTTGGGGTGTTCCTCCTAAAGTCCACAATCATCTCCACCGTTTTGAGCATGTTCAGCTCAAGGTTGTTTTGACTACACCAGACAGCCAGCTGTTTAACCTCCCTTCTGTATGCAGACTCATCGTTATCTCGGATGAGGCCGATGATAGTGGTGTCATCTGCAAACTTCAGGAGCTTGACAGAGGGGTCCTTGGCGATGCAGTCATTGGTGTAGAGGGAGAAGAGTAGTGGGGAGAGCACACATCCCTGGGGGGCACCAGTGCTGATTGTATAGGTGTAATTTATTCTGGAGTATAGCTGGGATGATGGTGTTGAAAGCTGAACTGAAGTCCACAAAAAGGATCCTTGCATATGTCCCTGGTCTGTCCAGATGTTGCAGGATATGATGCAATCCCAAGTTGACTGCATCATCCACAGACCTGTTTGCTCGATAAGCAAATTGAAGGGGATCTAGAAAGGGTCCAGTGATGTTCTTCAGGTGGGCCAACACCAGTGTCTCAAATGATTTCATGACCACAGACGTCAGGGCGACAGGTCTGTAGTCATTAAGTGCTGTGATTTTTGGTTTCTTTGGGATGTGGATGATAGTGGAATGTTTGAAGCAGCATGGGACTTCACACTGCTCCAGTGATCTATTGAAGATCTGTGTGAAGATGGGGGCCAGCTGGTTAGCACAGGATCTAAGACATGCAGGTGAAATGCCATCTGGGCCCTGTGCTTTCCTTATCCTTTGTTGTCGAAAGATGCGGCTCACATCATCTTCACAGATCTTAAGTGCAGGTTGAGTAGCAGGAGGGGGGAGGAGGGGGGTTGCAGGAGGTGTTGGTGTTTGTCTGAAGTGAAGGTCAGAGTGGGTGTGAGATTGGGCCTTTCAAATCTACAGTAGAACACATTCAGGTCATCAGCAGGTTGTTGGTCCACCACAGGGTTGGGGGCAGGAGTCCTGTAATTCGTAAGTTTTTTCATGCCACTCCACACTGATGCAGGGTTGTTAGCTGAAAACTTGTTTTTCAGCTTCTCAGAGCATCTTCTTTTAGCCAATCTGATTCCCTTATTCAGTGTGTTCCTGGCCTGATTGTACAAGACTTTATCCCCAGCTCTGTAAGCATCCTCTTTGGCCTGACGAAGCTGCCTGAGTTCCACTGTAAACCATGGTTTGTCATTGTTAAATGTTAAATAAGTCCTAGTAGGAATGCGCATTTCCTCACAAAATATAAAAAGATGTATGATGTAACAGTATCTGTGAGCTCGTCCAGATTGGTGTCTGCAGCCTCAAAAACACTCCAATCAGTGCAGTCAAAGCAGGCTTGTAGTTCCAGCTCTGCTTTGTTGGTCCATCTCTTTACAGTCCTTAATACAGGCTTAGCAGATTTTAATTTCTGTCTGTAGGTTGGAAGAAGATGAACCAGACAGTGATCAGATAGTCCCAAAGCTGCTCTAGGAACAGAGCGATATGCATCCTTTATTGTTGTGTAGCAATGATCCAGTATATTTCTGTCTCTGGTGGGGCATGTGATGTGCTGTTTGTATTTGGGCAGTTCACGTGTGAGGTTTGCTTTGTTAAAATCCCCAAAAATAAGTGTTACATCCCCAAGTGTTACATTCTCTCACTAACATGTGTTCATTTGTGGTAATTGTGTAATTTTAACACTGATAGTGGAGTTTTTTGTGTGTCCCTTGATTTATTGTGCACCCTGTTATGCCATGATACTATGACCTTTCATTGAAGATATACTGTATGTTAGGAAATGACTAACATGTCTAACAGTCTGTTGAATGCAGACTGTGGATTCTCTAACTGATATGTGAAGTTAATATGTCAATTTTGTTAATACAAAGAAAAGAAAGATTATTTCCTTAAAATAAATTTAAGAAGGAAACTAAAAGAAAGTCAATTGAACACTGCCAGAGCTTGCACCTGCATCCCTTGTCTCACTGCATTTTTCTCTTTTTCTAGTTTCTTAAATTCCACATTTAAGTTACTCACTCGGGCCTGCCTGGTCTGAGGCAAGTAACATATACAAAAATGTGCCCATGGGCCATGGACACATTCTTTGATCAGCCAATCAGAAGATTTTCACGTGCTTTCTGCCTGTCAATCATTTTGCACATTCTCATACTGACCACGTTTGCATGCACTTAAGAAAATGGTTTATTCCAGGGTTTTTGCAGAAAGTGGCATTCTGCAACGTCATGTAAACGAGAATGCCGATTTCCTCACACCATTTAAGGGATTAAGAGAAAGCAGCTTAACACACCAAGGTTTCTCCTCGAGAATGTGGTCATATAAACACATATGCGGCTTTGTTACAGGTTTTTGAAGAATGCACATGTGCATGGAACAGACCGGATAAAAAATGTCATAGGATAGAGCCCGAAACAAGTCAACACAGCGGAAAGAATTCAACATTTCTTGGAGTATAATAGGAAAAGCTATAAACTATAGCCTACCCATTTGTACTCACCAATGTAAAACACTGACTGTCCCTCATGTTTGCGTATAAGCGACTGTACACTAGGGGAATCCCGGAGTTTTACGTAAGAGGGAAACCCCACTATTGCAGTGCAATTCCACAGCAGGTCGTGATGCAAAGTTAAGGAAACAAAAACAACAACTCTGAATATCTGAAAATAAAGCGAAGAACAGAAAATAAAATAGCAAAGTCTTTCTCTGATGCCATGTTTGTTATTTACACAATCATCGTGGGGAAATTACGTAGCTGAGGAGAAAGCTGCTTTCTGATAGAGCTGCATGTATACAGGAGTAAAGAGAAAGACGCTTATACAGAATGCTGCTTTTTCATAATAAACCACTTTCTAGTGTCCATGTAAATATAGTCACTGCAGTAGTTGAAGCGGATCATACAGGTTTAATGGCATATTCAGATTCATAACAGTTGTCAGCTGAGGGTGTCTGTCTGTGGCTAAACTCAAGCACTTTTATTTGTTTACAGTTTATACTAATACTAGTGTTTTATTTTTTTATAGCCTAGTCAAGATAAGTTTTAAATGTAAAATAATTGTTGAACTTTTTACATTGCATTTAAATTACAGTCAACTTACATTTAAACAAACACTAATAAAAATGCTTTTATTTTATACAGTATAAAATAACAAGGCCCTTCAATTATATAGGCCTATTAATTAAACCAAACTCTAGTGTATTTTTAGATCTTTTTATTCAGTGTACAAAAGGTAGTGGATAAATACACGAAGGCTAGGCGTCAGCCGCACCGATGTCACTTTGGCTTCCTCAAGTATAAAACAGGCTTTACCCATTTAAAATAGTGCTTGTGCAAGAAATATTATCTTAAATATTATCTATCTACAAATGTTTTGGTTTTCAAATAAAAGCTATGTGTTCGGATAATATTTCACAATGTTTAATGAGCAATTATGGAGTGACACATTTAAAATTGGCTAAACAGAATGTTGAGGGTTCAATACAAGTTAAGCTTAATCAAGAGCATTGGTGGCATAATGTTGATTACAACTAAAATAATTTAGACTCATCCCTCCATTTTTTTAAAAAAAATAAAAATTGAGGTTAAAGTGAGGCACTTACAATGGAAGTGAATTGGGCCACTTTTTGGAGGGTTTAAAGACAGTAATGTGAAGCTTATAATTTTATAAAAGCACACAATAATTCTTCTGTTAAAACTTGTCTATTATTTGAGCTGTAAAGTTGTTAGAAACGTAGTTTTTATAGTTGTTTTAGGGTTTACTGCGGTTACATCGTCATGGCAACAAAGAGTTCAAATTGGATATAACTTTACACAGAAGCAATAGTAAGCAATTTTATCACACTAAAATCATGTAAACACACATATTGTTTATGTCTTGTGGCTATATTTATGAAACAGCGGGTATTTAAACGTTTACGGATTGGCCCCATTCACTTCCATTGTAAGTGCAGTAGGCTTAAAACAAAATAAAACAGTACACTAAAAACAAAACAAGCATTTGATGCATGCTGGAAAAACATGAACCGTCATGGTCAAGTCATAACAATATTTTTCTCATAATACGTTGTATTATACTTCTTCTTAGTTAAAGATCATGGGCACACCATTCCTACTTATCGCACTGGAGGTAAATTAGGTATCCAAAATCATTAGTCTCACTGCCTTTTTTCTACACTCAGCTGCTGGTATCTCAGCGACTAAAGAAGTCTATGGCATCGCCTGTTTGACTGAAGTACTAAATTAAATTGGTTCGACTGGGTCATGAGATTGGGTCAATGCAACATCACAGAGGCTGTTGAAGGTTCATATTATATTCCTTAGTTAAGTTGACTGACTGGCATCACATTTCTATTAGGGTTCCTTGCACATAGGTTTATGGATTTTAAACAAAGGAGTCTGCTCCATTTAGGAACCAGACGTAATAACACCACACCCTGTCTTTCTATCATTGTCTATACACATAGCTATTATATGCAATCTTTATAGACAATAATGGCAGTGCTTCACAATTCTGTTTGATCATTGTGTACCTTGACATTTATGAATGAAAACTGTGCTGTGACACAGAGACAAGAAACAGAACAATTTATGAATTATGAATCCAAGTTTTTAAGGACTTACATTTTCTATTGAATATCAAGGCATTTAGAGTTCCACTCCGCAGTAAGAGAGATCAAGTGACATGACTGTGCAATGAGTGTAGCTATTCCTATCAACCCCAATTCTCTGCACTTGCATATCCTCATATTCATAATGTTTAGCCTGCAGACAAATCCGGAACTGAAATGTTATCAGTCAGTTTGAGAAAGATGGATCAGTGATTCATTGAATTTTCTTGGCTTTTAAGGAATGTCTTTAAAAATTCACTGGTAATTGTATTGGCTGTGCCGCCTCGTGAATGCATGATTGTTTGGGAGCTTGCTATGGGCATATGTGTAGTGTCAAATGTGCTATCGTCTGGCTCAAGGACTTCTGTGTCAGAGTTTTTTTGCTTTAATGTTATATTTTGGCCACTAGAGGCCCTCATTGTGTTTCATTTCAGTTTCCCGCCATTTTATCATGTGTTATTGTTTTCACATGTGCCTCGTTCTGGGCTGTGTATTTAAGTTGATCACTTCCTTTTGTTTCTTTGCTTGGTTATTGATGTTCCTAGCCAGTTGCTGCCATAAGTCTGCTCTAGTTCTAAGTACTAAACTTTGAATGCCTTTTGGATTGTTTTTTCCCTGTGTTTATTTTTGCTGTTTTTTGGTGTCTTTTTCCTGAGTTCTTTGGAGATTTTTTTTCCCCTCCTTTTGGATCCTTTTTGGACAAAAGATTTTTCTGTTTTGTGGTTGTCAGTAAGAGATTGCTTTTTGTACCCTTTTTGCTATTTTTGTTAATAAACTCTGAGTTCTTTTAAGAATGCGTCTGACTATCAGGTTCATCTCCCTTCTGTGGCTCAGTGGTGGAAATTAAGACTCTTGCGCCTGAGACCCAAGTTCAAATACCAGCTCTGACATTCTGGTGCTGAGGGGAAAATGGAAAACCTCTCCCTCTGTCTAAGCCCCCTGCATACACTGGGGGTGTTCTTTGCTGCAGAAAATATTGATGCAGAAATAGCTACAGCTCACAGAAAATACATGCCTTCTGGACTTCAGGTGGGAAGATATAGGCTGATGGACAATACAGATTGCTTTGCCCAAGGATATTTGATGCATAACATGTACTGTACATGGACATTTTTTGTTAACCAACAACATGATTTTAGGTTAAAATGTAGATGAACAGGAAAGTGTATATCTTAGGTCCTAAAACTAGTCACCAAGATTTTCAAAATTTCTAAACTCACTCACTGAACTCACTGAATTCACTATATAATTTTAAATGGTAAGAGTAAAAATATCCCATGTAGTTTCCCAATTCATATGAAGTCATAAAAGATGCATGCATAATAATTATAAAGAATTAGCTAAATGCTAATTAAACAGTTTTAGATGGAGTATATCATGGCACAGAGCCTGCTGTCAACTTTCCAAAAGTGATTCATGTGAAATATCTTCAAACCCTCAATTTAATGGTGAAAACATGTAATGCTGTAGACTTGTTTACATAGATTGATTCCTGGCAAATGCTGTCGCTAAAAATTTTTTTCAAACTTTCAGGACATCCATTTGTCTATATGAGTACATGCCACCCACTGCCCCCACCTCAACAACCCAAAATCCATTGAGAAAATGTGTCAACAAAAGAGAATATAGCTACAGGCAGAGCTCCAAAATGGGGCGGGAGCTCCAAACTGCCAGCAAAGATATAGATAGCTCCTACTTAACCCTTTCCCTAACCCTGACTGTGAGTAGAAGTGGCGCCCTATTTTGGTGTTGCCGCAAACCTGTTTTGGAGTAACCCCGCCCCTTCTTGAGTAACCCTGCCCTCTTTTGGAGATTCCGCCCCCATTTGGAGATATCTGGACTGCAGCTACACCTACTTGCAACAAACATCCTCGACACACTAACCCTAACCCTAACGATACATCAAATATTTGGACCTTAGCTAAGCTGATCATATTCAGTGTGGCAGTTGAGCCTGTTTCTGAGAGCACATCATGCCAATCTGTGGTTCAATACCCAATACAGCCGTGAATCATGCTTCGTCAGTTAACATGAGCGGTATTTGTTTTAGACGGGCATATCGTAAACTTCACAATGTGGCTTTTCCGGTCATTGTTAATTTTTCATTTAGGCCTAAAATCTTAGTTTCCCTATCTGTCACTCACTCGACATTGTGTCGATGTAGTGACACACTTGGGATCCCGAAACACCTCTGGTCTTTGCTAAAAGGCCAATGAAAATCGGTGAGTGGTATTTGCATGCCACTCCCCCGGACATACGGGTATAAAAGGAGCTGGTATGCAACCACTCATTCAGATATTCTCTTCGGAGCCGAACGGTCATGCTCACTGAGCTGAATTCTCATGACTGTTCATTCATCTCTGCTGGATCTGATGGCGCATTTCAGTGGCTTCTCCCTCCTCTGCACTGGTGCACTGCAGAGAACACCCCTGGGCACTTCGGCAGAAAAAAGAGAGTATATTTTCCTGAAAGAGTATATTTCTCTAAAAGAGCAGCACACACAGAACGTCTTTTTAAAGACACGTCTTTTTAAAGATGCCTTTCCGATTGTGTGTTATTCCTGGTTGCGATCATTACCTCTCAACTTCAGACGGTCACATTCGCTGTCTTTCGTGTGTGGGCACGACCCACACGCAGGCAGCGTTCGTGGATGGTTCATGTTCTCACTGCGAGAACATGACCATGGCAACGTTGCGGACGCGGCTTGCTTTCGTAAGAAAAAGTCTGGTCCGGACCATCCGACTCGGCTATGTGATTCAGTTTGTCAGGCGTCCGCCCAGGTTCAGCGGTATCCACTTCACCTTGGTGAAGGACGAAAACGCTTCTACCTTGCACACGGAGATCGCTATCCTCCTACGGAAGGGTGCGATAGAACCTGTCCCTCCGGCCGAGATGAAGGGGTTTTACAGCCTCTACTTCATCGTACCGAAAAAAAGGTGGATTGTTGTGGCCAATCTTGGACCTGCGAGTACTGAACCGGGCTTTACACAGACTCCCATTCAAAAACGCATTCTGGCGAGCGTCCGGCATCAAGAGTGGTTCGCGGTGGTAGACCTGAAGGACGCGTACTTTCACGTCTCGATTCTACCTCGACACAGACCCTTCCTGCAGTTTGCATTCGAGGGTCAGGCGTATCAGTACAAGGTCCTCCCTTTCGGCCTGTCCTTGTCCCCTCGCGTCTTCACGAAGGTCGCAGAGGCAGCCCTTGCCACGATAAGGGAAGTGGGCATTCGCATTCTCAACTATCTCGATGATTGGCTAATCCTAGCTCACTCTCGGGACATGTTGTGTGCACACAGGGACTTGGTGCCTTGCACCTCAGCCGATTAGGGCTTCGGGTCAACTGGGAAAAAAGCAAGCTCCTCCTGGTTCAGAGCATCTCTTTTCTCGGTTTGGAGTTGGACCCGTTGGGCAGGATCTACCATGAGACTTTCTACATGACCATGTGAAGACCATGTGAAGTATTTTCCACTTAAATATCCCCCCGCCCTTTGGGTGAGGTGTGGTCTCCATGGTGTCCTCCCCTTGGGAGGGACACCCCCAACTAGACCTGGTGGCCCAGTCGGCTAATCCCCCTTGTTTTTTAGAGAGTGGAAAAAAAGAAGGGGAAAAGAGGCCACGACTGGGTTAGCCTGTCTCTATCTTTTGGGTAGTCGACTTGTCCCCAAAGGGCCATTCAACACCCATAACTATGTTGGGGGAGGTTACGTGTTGGTATGGTGTGCTGGCTACGAGGCACACAGTGGTCTGCCCATCACACACCTGCTTGCGTAACCTCTTTTGTTACTTTTGTGAATTTCCCTTATGGAGGGAATGAGACGTTGTGTCGATGTAGTGACACTAGGCCCGCTGAAATGGCCGGACCTTGTCTTGGCTCCTCAGCATAAAACCTGAATGAGTGGTTGCATACCAGCTCCTTTTATACCCGTATGTCCGGGGGAGTGGCATGCAAATACCACTCGCCAATTTTCATTGGCCTTTTATCAAAGACCAGAGGTGTTTCGGGCTCCCAAGTGTGACCCCTAGTGTCACAACGTCTCATTCCCTCCATCAGGGAAGATCACAAAAGTAACAAAAGAGGTTACGAAAGTAATAAGGACGTTCCCTATCTGTCACTCACTCGATGTTGTGTCGATGTAGTGACACTAGGGGTCCCTATACAAAACGCCACAACTATCTGAACTGTGTTACATGAACTGGTGGTGTGTGACGGGCAGACCACTGTGTGCCTCGTAGCCAGCACACCAGGCCATCATGTAACCTCCCCCAACGCTCTTATGAGTGTCGAACGGTCCTTCAGGAACAAGTCGACTGCCCAACGATAGGGACAGGCTAGCCCAGCCAAGGCTGGAGCCGGTGTTGTTTCTGCAGGAGGACGCCCTTGGCGGCGAGCAGATAGGGTGCAGGTTCTTAAGCCGCGCCGGGGCAGGATATGTTGTAAGGCCTCCGTCTGCTGGGTAAAGTCCTCGACGGTGTTGCCAAACAGGCCAACCTGGGAAACGGGGGCTTCAAGGAACTGTGCCTTGTCCCCCTCTCCCATCACGACCAAGTTGAGCCAAAGGTGGTGCTCCTGGACCACCAGGGTGGACATCGCTTGCCCGAGAGACCGCGCCATGACCTTCGTCGCCTGGAGAGTGAGGTCAGTCGCCGAGCACAGTTCCTGCATCAATCCCGGGTCAGAACTACCCTCGGCAGTTCTTTTAGTGCTCTGGCTTGGTGTACTTGCAGGAGAGCCATGGCATGCAGGGAGGTGGCGGCTTGTCTAGCGGCACCGCAGGCCACAGTCGTCAGGGATGACGTAAACCTACAGGCCCTGGATGGGATCTTCGGGCGCCCGTGCCAGGTGGTGGCGCTCTGCGGACACAAGTGCACTTATCCACCTGGAGGATCACCGAATACCCCCTGGCCGCTCCACCATCGAGGGTAGTGAGAGCGGGGAGCTGAAAGACCGGGACCGGGCAGTAAAAGGTGCCTCCCACGATCTTGTCAGCTCCTCATGCACTTCCGGAAATAAAGGGACCGGGCTGGGCGTGGCTGTGGGTGGCGCCCTGAGCCTAGGAACCAATCGTTCAGGGGAGAGTGGAGGGTTCCATTCTAGCCCAACGCTTGCGGCTGCCCGGGAAAGCATGTCCGTCATTTCCGCATCAGCATGAGACTGGGCGACCGTTCCCGAAGGAGGAATCCCAGCCGAAGCCTCTGCGTCAGACTGGATGAGCCCGCTCTCCGATGCTGCGCTTGATAACTCATAGTTTTCCCGAGCTCTGAACGAGGAGTCGAACTCACGCTGAGACGAGCCGGCGGTCTCGTGCGAGAGCCCGATTGGTTAAAGCGAGCATGCTGGGGAATGGGAGGTCCGTGGGGAGATACCCGGCGGAGGTGGTCCCATTGATGTCCCCAAATCGCCCCCAGTGCTAACCGACGCGGCCTCAAACCCGTAGGTAGAAGGACCGGTGCGGGGAGCCACTGGGGTGGCTTGCTTTCGTAAGAAACCGCAACGTTGCCATGGTCATGTTCTCGCAATGAGGACATGACTCATCCACGAACGATGTTTCCACGTGGGTAGTGCCCAGACATGTAAGACAGCAATCGTGGCCATCAGAAGCGGAGCGATAACGACCGCAACCAGGAATAACACACAAACGGAAAGGCATCTTTAAAAAGATGTTCCGTGTGTGCCGCTCTTTTTGTGAATGAAAATATACTCTTTTAGAATATAGTCTCTTATTTTCGCTCTGCCGAAGCGCCCAGGGGCATTCTCTGCACTCCACGGGTGCAGAGGGGGAGAAGCCACTGAAATGCACCGTAAATCCGCAATTGAGGTGCGTTTTTGGAGGGAATTGAATTCAGTGCACTGAATACAAAACCTCGGCTCCGAAGAGAAAATCTGAATGAGTGGTTGCATAGCAGCTCCTTTTATACCCGTATGTCCGGGGGAGTGGCATGCAAACTCCACTCGCCAATTCTCATTGGCCTTTTTTCAAAAAAGCAGAGGTGTTTGGGGCTCCCAAGAGTGACCCCTAGTGTCACTACATCGACACGACTTCGAGTGAGTGACAGATAGGGAACATAGAGTTCTCTATGACCCACAGGATTTCTTGTATAAAGATTTAAATGCAAAAGAAAAGGCATGGGAGGTAGTTTCCTCGGCTGTTTGTGTGGATGGTAAGTTTTAATTTAAAATGTTTGTGACTCTAACTTTTCATGTAAGAGAAGTACCATGTTTAAATGTTTAAAATCAAAATAATGGCGAACTACTTACCCATTGATTTATTTGTGGTATATTGAAGCCACGGATCAGTTGCGCACTGCAAACGCGTCTTATGTGCAAGCACAATCAAGCGTGCTGCTTCCGCACCGCGTATGCACCGCATACGTATTGCATACGTACTGCAAACGGATCATGTGTGAAACAGGCATAACTCTTTCAGTAATCATTTATCATAGTCACGCAGCCTGTTTTATTCAGTTGTGTGCTGAATGAAAAAGCCAAACCATTGGCGGACAAACCATTGATGAGACCAGCATCAGGACCGTTTTTGCATGTAAACGGGTGATGTTTTGAGAATAAAATTGTATTTTATATATATATATATATATATATATTCAGGGTTGGGGAGTAACGGAATACATGTAACAGGATTACGTATTTAAAATTCTAAATATAAGTAACTGTATTGCAATACAGTATTTTTGAAGATTATTGAAGAGATTACTTTGCATTTTATTGTCATTTGTTTCATTTAATATTTAGTCCTTTCAGATGGAAAACATTTATACATATAAATGATGCGATCCAAAGTGCATTTGAACAGCAGTGAAACACTGTCTTATGATGTATTACATTCATATGAGTAGACAGAGAAGTAAGTTTGGAGCACAAGAAATAGACCTTGTGTAAATTGTCAGCTTTATGCTAAGCTAAAATGCTATTTCTAGCCATTTTACATGCACATGTTATCAGGCACGATCATATTTTTTTAATCAAGAACATTCACGTTGGATCATAATTTCTTTTTTTCTAATAAGATATTAGGGCAAAAGTCATATTCTTGATAATAATGTTTGTATTGTTTTCCTGTAAAAAATCTAAAAATCCTTAAAACAAGAACAATTTGATTTATCTTGTTTTAGAAACAACACTGCATAAGATATTTAGGTTTCTCAGAGGATGTATTTTTAACAAGTGTATTTTGTCTTACTGTACTGGCAGAGTTTTTATAGTCAAAACAAGTGAAAATATCTGCTGTAGAAGTAACCCAAAGTATTTAGAATATGTTACTGACTTTGAGTAATCTAACGGAATATGTTACAAATTATATTTTACAGCATGTATTCTGTAATCTGTAGTGGAATACATTTCAAAAGTAACTCTCCCCACCCTGTGTGTATACACATATATATGTAAGGGTTTCGAGGTAAAGGAGGAGGCGAGAAGCGAGGTTTCCCAGTTCAGGTGGGTGCTTTAATTTATCCAGTTTTAACGTTTTTTACAGCTTTGCAGGAACACTTATTGACTTCAGCTACACACAACTTCACAATAACTTTCATGCTGGAATTGCTTTACTTATGCCGGTCTTTCTCTCTCTGTCTACTGGCGGTGTGGCTCCTTTTATGCCGCTCTCCCCGTGCTCACTGAAATTAGAGACAGGTGTTATACATAATTTAGCTCAGGTGTAAGCACCCTTACCGCTTTCTCTCTCTCCGGAGAGATGCTTGACCACGCCCCCGCTACCACAATATATAAAGAATATAAAGACATTTTATCTATATAATGTTTAGAAATAGACTGTTAAATGTTGCAAAATGAATAATGTTCCAGATAAGGAGAAATAAATGAAGAAAATTAAATAGAAAAATATATTTTGAGTGTTTTTGCAGCTGAAATGATTTTGGCATGCTTAATTAAAGGCATTTCCTCTCCCCAGTAACATCATTTAAAAAAAAAATTGTCAGCATGAAGATAAAATTCTCATTTATCTTACTGATGTTTGACCCCTCTCATCTCTGGGTCTGTGAGTGAGTGTATAAGGAGAGTTAACATAGCAATTGCTTGGCACACTTAACGATTTATTGACTGACTGATTGCCTCAGTCTTACACCCACAGGCAACACCTGCTATACAGGCAGTGTACTTCTGTCAAGCGTAACATTTTAATTGAAGTCTTAGTGTGTGCCTTAGACTCTTTTTCTCTGGCACTTCCCTTTATCTATTTTTTATCTCTTTCTTACACTAACACACTCAGGCATGTAGCTCTTTGGTCATACAGGAAACCACCATTTCTCTCCTTCAGCTCTGTGGTAGTCAACCAACCTCCTCATTCACATTTGAAGATTTCCATTTTCACATGGTCTTGTTTTTCACAATGAAAGGAAATAAAGGCATTACCTTTTCTGCCTGTCAGAGAAGCTTACTAGCTTTACTGCCTCTGAAGACAGGAGATAATGCACAAGAGAAAATGAGGCAGCCATGTGTCAGAACGCAGTAGAAATGCATTAACCTCTGCAAGTCACAGGCTCAGCATAGGCAAGCATTTTCCTCTCTCTCTCTCTCTCTCTCTCTCTCTCTCTCTCTTTCTCTGATTGTCACTTTTTCTCTTATTTCCTCTCTCTCTCTCTCCCCCTCTGATAAAGCACTTCCTGCAAGACTGAAAAGCAATCACATGGGCTCTACACATTGTAATGTTGTATTATTTCCAAATGACCTTCAAAGCATGAAACAACACAATCAGCGAGCATGGGCAAAAGAGTGTGATTCTCTAATCAGGTCCTTCAGACCTCTCTTTGTTCTTACATCTCTCAAGACTGCCAGACAAAAAGCAAGATGGATGAGGATGAGAATAATCATGAGATCTTTTGGTACCTCACTTCGTTGCTTTGCTTTTTTTATTTATTTTTCTTTTTTTTTACTCATTATGTGTGGCTGCGACTAAGCTCTGCTGTCAGGCTAGTGGAGTGTTATGAAAAGTAATGAAATACAAACAAAAAGACATTTCAGAGAACACAATACCTCCAAGTCCCTGTGATTTGCGGATTACCCAGTTAATGCGTTAATGTCCACCTATTTTGTTTACAACCAATCTGCAAATCAGCATATAAATAGGTCAGAATTGTTGAAATTGACAGATTAATTACAGTGACCCACTTGGATATTGCTACTTTTGGTCATGTCCGAATTCAAAATGATTAAATTAAGGGTGTCCCTCCGTGCCTGCGACCTGATAATGGTCATTAACAAATGTTAATGTTAAAATGTTAATAATAATAATAATAAGAAGAAGAAATAAAATTACAAATATTAGACAGTAAATTGCTTGTTGGTAGTGTAAAGTAAATTATATTCCATATGACTTTAACGATGTAAACATTGTGTAACTGAAACATGAATCTACACTGGACTACAAAAACAAAACAAACGCAGAGAGGGGACTATGCCTCCTCATTTCAGATGTTCGCCACACGCCACTGGTGAGTGGGTTTTGACCTCAAAATGCCCTTTACAATGCTTTCTCTTTTAGAATCACTCATCGCTATTCACCCATCGCTCTTACTGTAGCATTCTACACTGAAATGTGCTTGCCAAAATATATGCATTGTGGATGCACAGTAAAATGAGTTGGATTTGCCGCATTAATTTCAAATTCAAAGGAATTTCGCTGATTCAGTCAAATCCCTGTTTAGACAGAAAGCTCGATTTTAGGTTTGGTAGCCTTAGTCACCATTCACATTTGTCGTATAGTAAAAAAAAATGGTGTTCCACGGAAAGTCATATATGTTTGGGATAACTCGATGAGGGGGAGTACGTGATGACAGAATTTTCATTTTTGGGGGGGGTGAACTATCTCTTTAATAAATAACTCAGAAGTGTTTAATCAGCCACACAAGTTCAGTATATCAATAACACATTTAGACACATGGCCTTCATCATACCAGACCAAAGGAAAATGTTTTATTCCACTTATATACTCTGCATACTCGCCACACAAAGGGTGGTGGTCCTCAGTCATTCTTCTTTCTTTGCTTCTCTTTCCCAAGCCAAAGATGGGGAGCAGAGATCCAAATAGGTCAATAAAAGACGTGTTTATGCTCTCCGAGCACCCTCACCACCACTGCTACATTAATATTCAGACCATCTGCACAGCTAAACACGCTAGCACACAAGAACATCTTCTATGAATTGTTTGTTTATAATTCAGTTCTCTTAGATACATCTTGCTTGCCACAATGGTAAGTTGATTTTTCTCCCCTTTCTATATTAAAATACCTATTTTAACTTGACAATAACACAGTTTTAAATGCAAATATTCATAGACATTTGTTAGATGCAGTTTCGCTAGTGCACAGAGTGTCCATGTGTATTTTTTCATCTAATAGGAGCGTTGAATTTGCATTGAAATAGAATTGTTCGCTGTCAATGCATTCTAAATGCAACAAAAAAGATAAATATGTATGACATAATGTCTGGATTGGCAGCCTTTGTAAGTCAAAACCAAACCAATAGCTTTTTTCCCTATGTATCTATAAAAAATAAAAACATCCTATTCATACATACACTGATCAGCCACAACATTAAAACCACTGACAGGTGAAGTGAATAACATTTATTATCTCATTACAATGGCACCTGTCAAGGGGTGGGATATATTAGACAGCACGTGAACAGTCAGTTCTTGAATTTCATGTGTTGGAAGCAGGAAAAATGGGCAAGGGTAAGGAGCTGAGCAACTTTGACAAGGGCCAAATTGTGATGGCTAGACGACTGTGTCAGAACATCTCTAAAACGGCAGGTCTTGTGGGGTTTTCCCGGTATGCAGTGGTTAGTACCTACCAAAAGTGGTCCAAGGAAGGACAACCGGTGAACCGGTGACAGGGTCATGAGCACCCAAGGCTCACTGATTCATGTGGGGAGCGAAGGCTAGCCCATCTGGTTCGTTCCCACAGAAGAGCTACTGCAGCACAAATTGCTGAAAAACTTAATGCTGGCCATGATAGAAAGGTGTCAGAACACACAGGTGCATCGCACCGCCGAAAGCACCTACAATGGGCATGTGAATGTCAGAACTGGATCATGAAGCAATAGAAGAAGGTGGCCTGGTGCGTGTGCGTTGTTTACCAGGGGAAGAGATGGCAGCAGGATGCACCATGGGAAGAAGGCAGGACGGCGGAGGCAGTGTGATGCTCTGGGCAATGTTCTGCTGGTAATCCTTGGGTCCTGGCATTCATGTGAATGTTACTTTGACACGTACCACCTACCCAAACTTTGTTGCAGACCATGTACACCCCTTCATAGCAACGGTATTCCCTGATGGCAGTGGCCTATTTCAGCTGGATAATGCGCCCTGCCACACTGCAAAAATTGTTCAGGAATGGTTTGAGGAACATGTCAAAGAGTTCAAGGTGTTGACTTGGCATCTATTTGATGTGCTGGACCGACAAATTCGATCCACAGGACTTAAAGGATCTGCTGCTAACATCTTGGTGCCAGATACCACAGGACACCTTCAGAGATCTTTTGGAGTCCATGCCTCAATGGGTCAGAGCTGTTTTGGCGGCACGAGGGGGATCTACACGATATTAGGCAAGTGGTTTAATGTTGTGTCTGATTGGTGTATCTGTGTATTAAAATCCACATAAATAGAGAGAGGCCATTTAAAGAAAAAAGGTAAGCCTGACACTAATTAGTTAATTTCTCTTTTTACTTGTTTTAAACCTAAAATATCCGAATTATTATGGCTGAAGCTTAATTTAGACATTTATAAAATATTCACTGGCCTGGGGGTGTAATTCTTATTTAAAAAATGCATTAAATGCACATGAGTATTTATTAATGCTGCCTTGTGACAATTGAAGGTAAGGAATAAAATCTTTGACTTATGCTTGTGAGAGAGTGTGAGTGAATATGAATTGGATAGGGTTGACAAAATTGACTACACAGAGTAAATGATGGATGGAACAGTGAGAGGAGAACCTGTGAGCCAGCCATATGGAGATGAACAAACAGTGGAGGAAAAGCCAATAAAGAGATGTACATATTAGCCATGGTAGGAAATTATTAGCTTGGATGACCTCTTTACAAAGTTTCCCCACTTTTGCAACAATGTTTATGTTAAAGAATGCTGCATTAAAGGGATAGTTCACTCAAAAATGAAAATTCTCTCATCATTTACTCACCCTCATCCAATTCCAGATGCGTATGACTTTCTTTCTTCTGCAGAACACAAACAATGATTTTTTTTGAAGAATATCTCAGCTCTGTAGGTCTGTACAATGCAAGTGAATGGTGGCCAAACCTTTGAAAGTCCAAAAAGCATACAAAGGCAGCATAAAAGTAATCCATACAACTCCAGTGGTTAAATCCATATTTTCAGATGCGATATATGTGTGGGTAACAGATCAATATTTAAGTCAGTATGCACCTTGCATCTGGTTCGTTTTTAAACCTCACAGTCTTGTCATTAACAATCAAGTATGCAGTGAAAATTTTAATCTTTGGGTGAACTATCACTTTAAAGCAGTTCACATTTTGTTTTTTGCATAAAAAAAAAAAAGAAAAGAAAAGTTGTTTACTTTCTCTATGCTGATGTGTGCTCCCAGCATGCAGGAAGGAGTTGCATTGTTCCACAGAATTTTGTATTAGGGATTTAATGGAGCTTTTTCTGCTTCAGGAGTCAGAATGAATGGTCTCTTGTTAAGTTTTAGTTTTGTTTGCAGGTGTAAGTTTTTAGAAAATTTTCAGAAATCAATGGTTGTTCTGATTCTTTGCTGTGGATATGCCATGAGATATGGTTTGTCTCATTTTGTTGCTATTGCCTTATCCTTTAGCAATATTTCACCCTAAAATGAAATTTCTTCAATTCTGACCCATGACATTCCAAACAAGAAACTTATGCTTTGTCATGTGAATAAGTCTTTTAGAGATGCTTTGTATTTGACAGTATTCAGCAGAAGAAAGTCATGCACATCTGGGGTGAGTAAATGATCAGAGAATTTTCATTTTTGAGTGAACTATCCCTCACTTTGACTTGTCATTAACAATCAAGTATGTATAACAATGTTTTGATGAATAGGAAATGTTATATTTCCAAAAGTGACCCATTAGCTCTCTGCATTCTTTAGCTATGGCATCCAGTCAAGCTTCAGTTGCAGAGTGAAGCCTCAAAAGAATCCAAGGAGATGTGTCATGTGAAATGCAACAAACAAGATCATAGATGTGATCCACAGAAGTGAATTCCACTCAATTTAATTTATCATGTCTGCACATAGAAGGTTCATAAACCCTGCTTTTCCCAAAGCTTGCTCCACATAACCACATTATTGTTTGTGCTG
The DNA here is from genome assembly GCF_019703515.2 of Myxocyprinus asiaticus. NCBI lineage: Eukaryota > Metazoa > Chordata > Actinopteri > Cypriniformes > Catostomidae > Myxocyprinus > Myxocyprinus asiaticus. Next base: position 17,537,845 of record NC_059381.1, on the reverse strand, counting down.
CCAGTTTGTGCTGCCAGTTTTGTCATGCTCAAGTAATGAGTTTAAATTTGCTGCGTTTTAAAGAAAACTGCTTTAATTCTTATCAAAGATGACTTAACATACCAACTGGTGCCTTTTTACGAGGTCTTTTTAATATGACTGGTGGCAATTAAGAGTGTGCAGTTAAGAAGCCTGGGAACACTCTTAATTAAAAAGACAGAACTTATTAAAGTAGGAAAGCTACATGTGCATTATTTAATATTTCATTGTCATGTTAAATTGCTTTTTTTCCAGAAGTTATTCCCTCTTTGCTGCTAAAACCAAGACGTTACACTCCCAACCTAATCTTTCTTAAAATAAGAAAAATGTAAATGGGTAAAACCTATATGTCCTTAAAAATAAAAACCAGCGAAAGAAAACTCAGCTCTATAAATTGAAGCCTCCAGCAGAAAAAAACAGGACCTAGATTTGTTGAGATGATACATTTGAATAAAATGTGAAAATATGATTTAAAATCAAAACACTTCTAAATACTAGAATGCAGCATTTTATTATTATTATTATTATTATTATTATTATTGCACTTGACTTTTATTCTTTTACTTGTGAAAGAGCCAAATGAAAACACTGGCTGAAAAATTCTCAGTTGCTTGAGAAGATGTACATTTGTAAATCCGCAGTACACTGGGATTAGAGCTTGGCAAGAGTAGTCTAATCATTGTTTGTTCCTTAAAAACTTAAGGTACAAACATGCAGAAGTGCATCATTACTCAAAATCGATGTGCTATTAGAGCAAGTGATAACATGATTTATTTTTCTGTTTTTGTCTTTGTGGTTGTAATTGTTCTTGTTGGGAATGGAGATTTTATAAAATCCGCTGGGGAAGGTAAAATGATGAGAGCAATGCCTCATTAAATGAACAAAACTGTTTTCTGTTGTTCCAAACAGCTGTCCCAAAAGACTGTATTGATCGTAATAAATAAGGTTGTTTATAAAAACTGTGCTGTAGATTCATAAGATTTGATACTTTCTCATAAGTTATAGAAAGAGGGAAGACTTGTTTGCCTGGGGAAAACATTTCTTTTTTATTTATTTTGATATCTTACATTTTTATTATATGCCATTATATTAGAAAAGATAAAGGTGAACTCTAAATGCTAATACCTATTCTAACATTAACATGAGAAGAAACTGCTCCATTGCTTATAAATACTAATTGCAATTTACCTACCTGTATATTTCTGTGTTCATGAACTACAACTTTGGGGTTATGCGTGCTGTCCAGTATTGGATTTGTGATTTGGATTTTTGAATACAATTCAGTTGGGTTGTGCAATAAATTGTGAAAATCTGAATCCTTTTGAATGATTTAGGAAGTAAGGGCCATTTTCATCTGTTTATAAGAATATTCCCGGTTCAGTACAAGTTAAGCTCAATCGACAGCATTTGTGGTATAATTTTGATTACCATAAAAATTCATTTCGACTCTGGGTTTCAGAAATGCTCTTACAATGGAAGTGAATGGTGCCAATCCATAAACGTTAAAATATCCAATATTCAAAAGTATAGCCACAAGACAAACAATATGCTTGTTAACATGATTTTAGTGTGATTAAATTAGCTTATTAACCTTTTCTGTGTATGCAATTTTACAACTTCATTGCCATGAAGACGCAACACTGTAAATCCTATAATTCCACAAAAACGATGATTTAAACAACTTTACAGCTCAAAGAATACACAAGTTTTAACAGAAGAATTAATTTAAGTGCTTTTATAAAATCATAAGCTTCACATTTCTGCCTTTAAACCCTCCATAAATTGGCTTCCATTGTACGTGCCTCACTGGAACCTCGATTTTTGCTTCTTCTTTTTTTTTTTTTTTTATAAAAAACACGCACACAATTTACCCAGCCTTGTCTGAGTGACAAGTAATCAACAATAAATTATTCCACAAATGTTGTTGATTGAGCTTAACCTGTATTGAACCTGGAATATTCCTTTAAGGACTATTCATATTTCTTGGGCAGAATACTATTCTTATAAAACTTATAGTGTAAACAAGACATGTTTGCAATCAATTTAATCTTTCTGAACAAGTGGATGTTAAACTGCCAACAATTTCCTGGTTAAAAGCAACAATTTCTACTGTTGAATTTTGGGCATGGGCAGGGCAGTTAGAGCATCCAATGATGAGTCAGTACAAAATGGTCCAGATTCAGAATATATATTCTTTCAAGTGTTGTCATTTTCAATCTGAATCATCAAGTCTATTCTATGTTTTAGAGGCATTATAGGGGTCAAACCAACAAACTGTAGTTTATACAGAATGACTCACTATACCCTTTATGAATGCCTTTACCAACAACAATCTTACCATTTCAGTACAATGACCTTCTTTAATGGTGCATCTTGCAAGATTAATTTACTATATATAAAACACAAATAGTATGAAAATATTAGCAAATAATGAAAAAGCACAAAACATAGGCCTGTTGTACTATGATAAAGTGTATGCACAGGTAAGATAGGGTTTCCATTAGCATAATACACTCTCAAAGTGCCACAGCAGTGAACACTCTGCGTTGTGCGACATACTTCGTTAAAAAGACATAAAGCGAGATGTAATACACGGTTACGCTGCTATTAATAATGAAACACATTTTTGTCACAGCTTAAAAGGATCTCTTTAAGCAGGGATATGGCATTGTCCTTTGTTGAATTCCTTCCTCATTTTTTTGGTGACTGTCTGAACATGCAGCATTAAAAAAAAACAAGCCTGTTTATTGGTTACTGGAGATACTTTTAAACTCAGAATCAAGTGGCAATCCGACTATTGTACTGAAAGCCAAGCTTTCAGCTTGCTGGGTAGAGAGCCTTCCACCCTATCCAGGGGCCACAACAAGTCGATTACAGTGGTGCCATCACGTTCTTCAGGGGGAAGAGTGGCAAATTGTAATGGAGAGAAGCTAGCTTTCTTCAGTTACACTATGTGTCCACTGGCGTGGAAGAAATCCGCTCAATACCATTCAAAAACGCTGCCATGATATCAAGCTTGATTTCACATCCTAGTGCTCTGCGCATGTGTCAAGCGCTAGGAAGTGTAATCGAGCTTGAAATCTTGATCGCCATGGAGACTGCAGATGGCAAGATTTATAGTGAAAAAAGAATTAAATTTTGGTCTGTTCTCACCCAAAACCGACCGGATCACTTTAGAAGACATGGATTAAACCACAAGAGTAGGATTGATCTTTTTTTACGTCAACTTTTTTACGTTGATACACTTTTGTTAACTCAGTCACAGCCTAGCCACAATAAAAGCATGCAAACTTCATTTGAAAAGTGAACTGAATATAGTGTTAAATATGTGATTTGTGCAATAGTAATATGTGATTTAAAGGTGATGTCATTTCTGCGTTACTAGTGGCACCAAACGGAATAAAAAAAATAAAGTATGTTTACAATCATTGCCAACACCCCTTATATTCATCACTCCCTTTCGCACTCTCTGATTCCCTATGAACAAATAGGCCATACTAAATAAAAGGTGATAAACATTTAACGTTGTATAAACAATAACATATACACACTTGACAGAAAGTGTGGCAGAAGAATCGGGTTATCCGATAACATCGATGGGTTGAACAGCAGCTGGGTGTGCAGGGGATCCAGCACATGAGGTAGGATGGTTCTTCTGGTAACTAGTAAGCGTAGCGATACATATTCCGTGTATCTTTTAATTTATCTGAAGCTCAACAGTACTGAGCTAACTTGTGTGGCAATACCTTGAGTGTAGCTTACCTGTCGAGAAGCAACTTGGCAAGTGTGGCATCTCCATCGAACATCAAAAATTCCCTCAAAGTCCTCCACCTTGTAAATGGGACGCCAGTGTTCTGGTTTTACTCCTATCTCTATCTCTGTGTCTTTTAGCAAGTCTTTGAATTTTCACATAGCTCAATTTTTCTCTGTACACATCTGCCATAGATGTTCATATTCCCCCAGCTGAACAAGTAGCCATGCCCCAAACTTACACTTTAGGATGAGCTAGAAAGGGATGGGTGGAGCTGAGCTGGCCACTCAAAATAGGTGTGTTCCAGTTTGACTGCGCCTTGCCTTACCGATCGGTGAGATTTACCGGTTGCAGTCAGGGGAGGAGTTGAAAAGAGAGCAGCCAACCCAGACACTTTGCTTTTCCCATCATGTGCTGAACCTACACCAGTCATGGAAGATCATGCGATGTTTGCAGACGAAGTAGAATTCAGATAGACAGATGCTTGAATTTTACACAAAATAATCAGAAACATTGTTCATTTTAAAGGTTTATGTACTGCTTAATACAGTGCCTGCTGTGTGTACAAGAAGAAAGTACAATAAAGCCTGTATTATTTTAATACCAATAAAGGAGTCAGTATTTGTAATCATTTTGAAAGTTTTTAATGAATAAACATAATATTACTATGACAAACATTATATAACGTGATATAAACATAATATACTGTTATAAAAACACAAATTTGTGAGTTTTAGCAGAACTGGAGGTGTCAGAATAAACACCTTGGTAATGGCATTCTACCATACTACTCTTATTTCTGCCATAGACTGACATAGCAGAAGTAGTAAGAGTAGTATGTGAAGTATGTAATTGCGAAAGTAGCCTGTAACCATTGTCACGTTGTGAGACTGACCAATCGTGAATAAGCTGTGTCGTCATCAGAGCTTGTGCACCTCCTCTGGAGCAACTGCAGAGGTTGTGCCAGCCGGCTGCCCTCGAATCGCTCTCAAGGTACTTTGATGGCATACGTAATGGTGACATGGTGATGGTGCTGGTTCAAGTCGGACAACATTTCTAACCGACATGCACTGCTTCAAGTCCAGCGCTAATCGGTCTGTGCAGCGCTGCATGAAGTTGAACACACCTAATGTTTTGATAGTGCCTGGGAGGTTCATTGTTTATACTTTGGGGGAGGTACTGTTAACCCATGAATGACTTACTTATAATTGTCAATGAACAATAAACTGGGATAGTAGAATGTATTTTGACATTTAAAAAAAATTAATACTTAACCTTTAAGCAGTGAATCCAGCAGCTACTCCAGCACAATCAGTTGATTTTGAAATGCTTCAAAATCTTCACCTCAGCAATTTGCTGCTTTTTGGGTTTTTTGAGAAGGGTTTTTCTGCATCCTGCAAGACTACTACAAGGCACGCCCACGACCACAAGTTATGACCATCCAAATAACCAGCGAAATCCTGAAGTCTTATGGTACTTCTAAATCGGAAGGCTGCAGCCTCGTTTGGCTGGCTATCTCGGCTTCCATGTCATCAAGCACCGTTGAAGGCTGTCTCAATTGTGAGGACCCTTGAAGGCAGACTCATTTTGCAACCTTCATTTGCCATATTTTGGAGCATATTTTGGATATTTTGATGTGTCCTTGTTGGCCTTTAATCACCCACAATCCTTTGCACTTGTCCCAAATTATTTTAAAAAAGGGCGGAAAACGAGTCGTGTGATCGCGGAGGCAGAAACTTTTATGACGCAGCTTACTTTTTTCTCTCTCTTCCAGTTTTTTTTACATGACAATATGTAGAGAGAAAAAATGCAAGTAGTTTAGACAATACAACAAATAAGAAGATACAAAATAAATAAATGAAAAAAATTAAGAAAAGGGCAATTACATGAATTTGAAAAGCTTTAAATATTTTATAGATTTTACAAGTCTAGGGTTCTGTTTTTTTTTTTCATATTTGAAAGGGTTTAAATATAAATTCTATGAACAGTGTTGCAAAATGTATTATATAAAGGCTTTTTTATGGAAATATTACTTTTTTCTGAAGTATATAGGTTTTCTAAACAAAGTAAAATATCACATGGTTTTAAGCTTATGGTTCGCCATGCACACTTACTAGACCATCTCATTCTAGAGCTGAATGCTGAGGGGGAGTCTAGCCTACAGCCTCCGAAGGACTGGATTAGGAAGGACACAGCCTTACTAGGTTGCAGTCTTCTGTTTGAGAAGCACCCTTAGAACAGTTTTATGCCACATTCATACACTGTGTTTGTTTTGTTTATTCAGAGTCATGCAGCAACCCTACACCTTCGCCTAATCCTAACTCTAACCATAACCACAAAGATTGAAAAAATGTAAAATCATTAAATATACCACAAATTAAAAGTTCTTTTGAATACAATCATACTGCTGTATCACTAGGTGGTGAAAGTGAGGAGAAATGTGATGAAAATGAAGAGGAGTAGAAGCTTGCAGTATGCTAAGCTAATAGGCTAACCAATTAGCTTGTGAGCTCACTGGAGAAAACAGAACAGAGAAATGTTTATTTTACCATTTATATCTCTTTTTGTTATTGTACAAGCAGAAATTGTACAAACACCTTCATGATTACAGTAAAGAGCACCTTCATAAAATTTCACATTAAACAAATAAGTTCAGTTTACCATTTATATCTTCGGTTTAATAATATGATATGTGACATATAATTTAAGTTATTCTTTGTCGTATTTAAAGAGTTAAGAGAATATGAATCATACAGCAATTGCATAGGATTTTAAAAGTTACTGTAGCCAATAGAATTACTTTTGATCCAAGGGGGGTGTTACGTGTAGTGGGCGTGTTGTGAAGTGGGTGTTCCTTGTCTTTCGGGATGCAGATGGATACACTTGGGCTTTTTGCCTCTCATTTGCATATTTAGCATACTTTGCACACTTTAGATTACTTACTCCTCCATCAACAACACAATCCCCAAGTCTGTCTCTCTGTTCCTAAAGAGAAATAATTTAAATGACCTGCTCATCTTCTCTCACACTGTGATAGTGGACACGTACAGTTCCAGTTTGGTTATTTTTTACATTAACAGAATCGAAAGCTTCACCAGCTAAAAAGCTGAAGGCTTTGCATTTAGCTATGTGGCTAATGTCTCACCAACCCATTCTGAGGACTTATTTCAGAAGCTTGTCAGGGGATGCCTTGCTTATACCCTCTTCTGTTCATCCTCCAACTTTATGCACACTCCACCACAAGAGAAAAAAAAAAAAAAGGATTTAAAGAGAGAGATGTTGACAGTTCAGTTCTTAGAGCTCTGAAAGACAGGCAGACACAACATTACTCTTCAAAGTGTGTTTGTAACCACTGTACAAAAGCCCACTTCCCTACATTTTCACATCCTCTACTAGGTCTATTGTAATCATCCCCTGAGACAGTAGCCATTTAACCATTCATTTCACAGTTTAAGCTTCAAGAACGGATTCTTCCCACGGATCTTAAGAACTGCCTAGCCATCTCATTTTGGGCTTAGAAAGATTGATTATCACTGCCACTGGATATTTTAGCTTGATGCAATCTATACAGTGTTATTGTAACCTTGTGAAATGCCATGTCGTAGTAGAAGAAACACTGAAATTCACCTTTGTCAAGATTATGCTAGCAACAGAGCAAAGCTTGATTGATAAGCTTTCTGTACACTATAAAAACACTGAGAGGTGTGATACTGTGATAAAGATATGGTTAATTGGTGACTCTCATTCAGTCAATATACACAATCTGTCTCTCACATTCTCTCTCATGCTGTTTTGCACAAAAGCCTTCCCATCACTCAGCAACTCTCATAACTATCAATTCTCATTCACGCTTGCATTGGCTATGTTTACATAGTCAAGTGTTTGGGATTGGCAAGAGGTGTGACTCTGTTAATACAGATCTTACAGGAGCAAATACTGTCTTACTCAAATACTGTCTGTATGAACAAATAACCAAAGATAAGCTCCTTTTCTATTCTTGCTATTGTTGTGGTGTGAACCACAGTGACCGTCTCTGTGATTTACTGAAACCCCACATGAAAAAATGCAAATACAACCGAGACAAGTGTGTGTGCAGTCATGATAACAAACGTTCTCGCATGTCTGCTTACCAATCGTGATGCACCAGGTTAGAATGAGCACAAGCATGAAGGAGACTTGAGAGCTATGATTTTCAGGGAATAAAAACATAAACATCCAGCCTGCTCTCATGACAATTACATGACTGTGGTGACATTTTTCCAAAATTACATTATGTGATTCATTGCATATACTGTATCGCGGCAGTTCCGACATGAAATGTTCACTTAGTGGTGCTAAAAGTGAGTAAATTTATTCACCTTAAAGTGAATTTCGAAGGTTAATATTCTATTGAGTTTTAAATCAACAAAATAATTCTCCCTACCCTAAACCTAACCAATAGTGTCCTAAAAAGCAAATGTGATATGAGAAATACAATTGCTGAAGCAGCCACACCATTTCATGGTGTTACTGTGCAGCCTGATCTCACATAAAAATCAGCAAGTGTGTGCTGATTTTTCTTTAGCCGAAAACGGTATACATTGACCGAATTTGAAAACACTGCCCCCAGAGGCTAAAGCGGTAAGTGTTTCAGAGCATATTAACAAGTGTGACTTCCATTTATATCCAGGAGAGGTCACCAGAAGCCAGTTGTAAAAAGAATTGTTTTCAGTGAACAGTGAAGAGAAATGTTTATTTTATTTAATTTACCCCCCAACCAAAACCCAAATCTAACCCTTACCATTAATAGAGACAAAATTCAATGTTAGGGATAAAAATGCAACCTCCTTATCATGCTCGTGATTGTTTATACAAACATGACTACTTCCTCATTTGAATGGGGATTGAACTGTGGTCTCCCATGCAACTGCGCTACCAGTTGTGCCACCAGTCGTGCCACGAGGGAAAGTAATTGTTTTTGAGCCATTCCAAATATGTCCAATTGGAAATAGGGCATGTCAGTGAGTTGGCATACTGTTTCCGATTCTAGGGTACCAGAACTTTCGGAAACAGCATGCCGACTTCCCATGTGATCATGTTGCAGCCGTTTTACTCATGATTTGTGTGAAAGTAAATAAAAGTAAATAGCCGCGTTTCCACTATCGGGCCAAATGAGGGCATGCTAGTCCGTGCCAGGGCCAGTTGCATTCCCAATGTAACTTCCGGGGTTTCATCACGCCTCCTTGGGGCTTTCTCGAAACAAATGGCTAAAGGCCTTTAGCCCTTGATTACCCTTGGGCCAAACAAGGCAAGCTGGGAATTGAAGTGGGATTAATGTCAATAGCACCAAGGTTCTTATTCCTAATTTTTCATATCTAGCTTCTACCAGCTTACCTCAACAGATCAACAGATAACAGAGATTCGTCAGTACTGGTCAGTAGACAAAACCAGGGCTCTTCTTTTGGGCAGATGAAAATGTGTAACATCAGATTGACGGCATCTGCTGAAACGCAGATTATGTATATTGTTGCCAAACTTGCCAAGTTGTGTATCCAGCACACAATGGTACATGTACAGGAAAACAAAACAAAAAATTGTGGGCACAGTACAAATCCGTTAAGACTCAAAATGGTCAAAGCAGTGCCCAAAAGAAGGATTTTACATGGTTCGAGATCTTGGACGGTGTGCTGAGACATCGTCCCGCTGTTAGTGGAGAGACCACTCGGGACACCATGGCAGTTACAGTCGGTGAATTGTCAACATTAACTTATCTTGCAAGCTTGCAAATGTTTACAAACAATATAAACTTGATATTCTAGATAACCTGATACCTCAGCTTGAGTTTCCCTCTTGCTTGTTAAATGGGCAGGGTCTGTGACGTTGGCACCAGGGTGGCGTGTTAAGGGCGGGTTTTAGGGAATAATGCAGGGGCTATTGACCCGATGGTGGGAAGACAGATCGATTTTGGTCTCGTGACTCGAGGTCAGAGGCTACTGGCCCTGGCTGGCCAGTTGATAGCCCTGGCTTGCACTGGCAAGATAGTCAAAAAGCAGCCATTGGGCACTTTATTAGGAAGTCCTGAACACCTACTTATTCATGCGATTATCTAATCAGTCAATGGTGTGTGTGCATAAAATCATAGAGATACGGGTCAGGAGCTTCAGTTAATGTTCACATCAACCATCAGAATGGGGAAACAATTTTATCTCAGTGATTTCGACCGTGGCATCATTGTTGCTGCCAGACGGCTAGTTTGAGTATTTCTGTAACTGCTGATATTTTTGGATCTTCACGCACAACAGTCTCTAGAGTTTGCTCAGAATGGTGCCAAAAACATCCAGTGAGCGTCAGTTCTGTGGATAGAAAGGCCTTGTTGATGAGAGAGTTCAACAGAGAATGGCCAGACTGGTTCGAGCTGACAGAAAGGCTACGGTATCAGATGTACAATTGAAGTGAGCAGAATAGCATCTCAGAATGCACAACACGCCGAACATTGAGACGGATGGGATACAACAGCAGAAGACCACGTTGGGCACTTTATTAGGACCATAGTGTCCCTAATAAAGTGCTCAGTGAGTGTATACTGTATGTATTCAGCATAATCCCAATAATCATTCTTTCCAACTATTATCTTCTGTAAATACTGGAGATGCTCTGGCCATTTATTACGCTGCATTTTAGTAAATCTGGACATTTTTTTCAACTCATTAATTTTCATTCATGTCCTTACAAAATAACTCACAAGAGCACAATGAATTGCAAAATGTAGGTCATGAGGCTCATACAAATGTCCATAACGTTTCTTTTGTAAAATGTTGGTAATAAAATCTTGTCTCCTTCTTGCTCAAAATTTTTTTTTCTTAAATAGATTTACTTAGATAGTTAGATTTACTTTGACTTTACTAAGATTTACTTACAGTGAATAGATTTAAATAGATAACTGCCTGTATCTAATATCAACCAGAATTACCTTTGTTTGTACATGTACAACAATAAATAATTGTTAATTTACTGTTTATATTCCAAATGAGGTGCTTACATGTCCCAAAATTCTGATTAATACAGCCATGTAGGTTGAGGAAGACAACTGTTTTATTCAGATTTTTAGAAACCAGAATATTCTGGTTTTGGCAATCAAAACGGAATACGGCTAAATGGTTAATTTTATCAGAATATTTATGTATATGTAAATGCAATCAGTAATGTTTCAAGCTTGCTAAATTGTATTTAAAATCAATACATTTAGTATGAGTGCCAACAAAGTGTTTCTAGAATACACAAAGTTTATCATTAATTTAGTTTAACCGACCTTTTTAATAACAAACACAGTGATAAGTAAACACATGACAAAAGTACACCCCCTAAAAAGTCTATTTGAAAAAAGTGCTGTGCTGCTGGCATCACTGAAACTGAAACTGGAATATTGGCTTTGTCTGGTTTTGTCAATCAGGATAATGCATTTACACTTAGATAATTGGAATATGACCAAATTATGATTAATGTCAGAATAATCTTGTTATTGGCTAAATCGTATTAGAATTCTAGACATGCAAATGTCACTGTTTCTACTCAACCCACTCCGAGCAGGATTTGAACTGGTGTCTCTGGCATGGGAGGGGGGCGCGCTAACGAGAAGGCTAAAGGCTACAGCATCTAGTGTCTATAGTGTCTCTTGAGGCCAGGGGAGTGAGGTTTAAACACTGCACAGCTACCTACCAGCTGGCTACCATTACACAAAAACCCAGATGTGTAATGCAGAAGTAAGCGAAAGTTTTGCATGTCAGATGTCATGTACATGCTTATTCATTTTATGCCCTAAACCCATATCTAAACCTAACCATTGAGTCTGTATGGATAAATGTTTTGTATGGCGGAAGAAAGAAATTGTTGCATTTTAGGAGACGAGGGAGAGTCACCCGATTTCACCCGAGTGTAAATGCAGTCAGTGATGTTTCAAGCTTGGTAAACTGTATTTAAAATCAATACATTTAGTATTGAGCTAAAAAGTATATCTGCAAGTACCATGGTAAAAACTGTATTCATGTAATACCTGGACTCTTACCCACAGATCCTCAATTACATAGTGTAACCAATTTTTTTCATTAAAAAATACAATCTATTTCAGAACAGAGACTTAACAATTAGTCATGGGCCAATAGAAAAATAACACATGATGAAAGTACAGCTCCTAACAGTTCTAAACGAAAAAGGTGCTGTGCTGTTGGCATCACTGTATCAAGCTGAAATGGATTGACTTTTGGTGTAACAGCCAGTTGTTATAATGCCATGTCCGATCCCTCAATAAGCCTGTGGGTGGAAGGATTACCTCATTGTAATAACAGAGCATGGAAATTATTTGGAGGGAACATATGCTTGTATATAATGTATGATTAGTTTAATTCAGTTATTGTGACAACACATATTTCAAGCCTCATTGCCTCTAGGATTTAGTAAATACACCGCAATGAGTTCCAAGGAATTTATTTCCTTTGCAAGTGTGACCAAAGCATCAAATAATCTGTCCTGGGACATATGACCAGCAGGAGTCATAACAAATATTATATGTAACCTTTTGAAATTGTGCAATTACAGTACACCAATGTGGCATTTCATTCTAGCCAACAACACTGATTACCCACCAATTCTCTAGAAATTATTATTAGCTTTATTGTGACCTTATCAGTTGCCTGCAATGGGTTTAGCAGCATCATAGTCGCAGTAGAACATACGGCTGGCAGGACACACCAACTCTGCCTTGATTTATCGTGGTTTCAAAGCTTGTTCACCACCACAACTGAACTGATTTCATGGAAGCACACGTTTTAAATTAAACATGGCTACTTCTAAATTGCTGCAGGCTTGCTTCTTTACCTCTTTCTTTTCTCCCAACTCTCTTAGTACATTCGTGGATTCACTTAAACATTCATCATGACTGAACTGAAGGGATTCAGGCTGTCAATTAATTTGCGTGAGATAAGATCCATTATTCAGGAGCTGATTTAATAATCATGTTAAAGAAAAGACAGGAACAGGAACTCGTAGAAAACCATCCTCTTCTGTAGTCAGGCAAGACACAAATTCACTGATAGCTCTCTCTCTCTGTTTTTCTTTTTTTTTCCTGACATTTAGGTAACAAATAAAACAAAGTGATTGCATTGGTATTCATAGCTATTTGTACGTGAAGTGTGGTTCTCTTACACATATATTTTTCATTCGTTTGAATTGACACAGAAATATACAATATCATGTATTGACAGCATCTATAATGAAAACCCTTTTGCAATTCTGCCCATTTCACCTCTGTGGATTCAGAAAGATTTGTCCATCTCTAAATTTAAAGATGCTATCAATCTAAAATTTATATTGTACCGTATGTTCAGTTTCTACTTAAACATACAAAAATGTATATGTATGCATTACGTACAAAAATGTAAGAATATGAATAAGATCACCCTGAATAGTACATATTCCTAGAGAACAGTACTCCAGTGACCGCTGTTAAAACATTTTCTTCAAACTGTATGCTATAAAATATGTAATAAATAACATTTTCTGAATTGTTTTCTTGTAGTGCACTAGCAAATATCTTTAAAATGATATTACTACTCAAAGCTGGCTGCAGGACCGTAAAATTATCTGTGAGGACAAACACATAACACCAATATACACTCTCTCTCTCTCCTAGTAATTTTCCTTTTTCTCTTCTGAGCTGTCCTCTAATAATAATCCCCCAGAAGGCAAAGTATGAAAAAGAATCAGAACTTGAAGTAAAGGAGAATCAGTATGCAAAAGAGTCTGGTATCCTTGTGTATTTGTGATTCAGCAAAGAGCTTGTCAAAAAAAAGCTTGTTTTCTTCAGTAGAGGAAAATCAGCAGACTGTGAGGAGGTGCAAACACATGCCAAAACAAGGTAATCAACATGACAGATGTTTCTGTTCTTCTTCAAACTGAACAGGATATATTGCAGTAGTCAAGGTATAATAAATGATACATCACACACAAGTATACAGTATTGTGTAAATATGTATTATGTTGTAAAAGAAAAACTTTTCTGTGCTGTCTTATTGCTATTATGTGGTGCTACACTAATTTCGCTGTCAGTGAAAACTGGACGTTTGTCTGTCTCTTTGTGTTTTCTCCACAGGTATGAGAATCTAATTAAAATATAATAATGTTTTAATATGCAAAGGGTCATAAAAGCAATAGACCAATCCTTTGGCAACGTTACCGCTTATGTCACACATGGAAGTGGAGGCAAAAACCGTATGCAAACAGTACATTTTTATGGGAAAAAATGATTTCGAGGGCTCTTGTAGATGACTGTGGCTTCAGGCCATCAATAGAGCTGACTGGACTGAGGAGATCATTTCAACTCCAGTCTTTGCAGCAAACATTTGAAGTGAACATTTTCACAGGTATGTTATTAACATTGTATAGCTAAGAATATTTGTGTATTTGAATGGTTTTGTGTCGTACTTTCGTTTAATCATCTAATCTGTCAAATCTAACACAACAGTTTGCCAGCTTTCTGCCACCACTTACTGCGCATGCGCTGAAATTTTTTGTAAACAGTGGGATTGGTCTATTGAGCAATGGGTTTAATTAATGCATTTCAAGCGTGCTTTATATTTGTATATGTTTGAAAGTAATGTTTTAACAGTTTAGGGATGTGAATCCATGTCAGAAGCATTGTATTATTTGGTTAAGAGTGTTTTGGAGTTATATTCTCAGAGTATGTCATAGTGTATATATATATATATATATATATATATATATATATATACTTAACTGGACACGTATGGGGAAAGACATAATGTTTGTCTGTCTCTTCTTGTTTTCTTGACAGTTTAAACTCATTATTCACAGTGCTCCACAGCCTGGGCCCAGTTGTTCAGAAGTTATCTAATCAGATTTCGGCTATCGGATTGGATCAGATCTTGGAAATGGGTTGTTCAAAAAAAAAAAAGGATTCTGAAATTGGATTAGATCACGTAATCCAGTCTTGGTTTTGATCTGGATCAAACCTTCAGTACGTGTTGTTCAAAACTTTTTAGAAGGATTGGAATATCTTTAATCCAAAAAAAATCAGGATTATCCTGGTCCCAGCAGAAGGGTGGATTCAGGGTGGATTTCAGGAACAAAATGTAATAAAACTTTAAAATTGGTCAAATAATACAACATTTGTATCATGTAGTATATATACATATATTTATATTTTGCACTTAATTTGTTTAACCATTACAGTGATAAAGTAAATAAAGTAGACATTAGGCTACCTATTAAGCCTTTCAGTACCGTAAAGTAAAAAAAATAATAATAATAATAATAATATATATATATATATATATATATATATATATATATATTGTCCTCCAAACAGCTGTCAATATCAAACAAAAATAATATTTTTAATTTTAACTGTCAGTTATCACTGTATATTAATTACAATGACACAATCATCAGAGATGAACCAGTCAAAAGTAGTTTCTAACAATTGCATCACTTATTGCACGTCCAGTCAGTCCCTCATTCTGAGAGAATAGCGGAGGTTGGTCTGGATCTTCAACAGGCTCAGGTGCATAATAAATGTTATCACAGAGAGGGACATTTAGCCTTTTTATGATTTAAAACACATGTTCAAAATATCCACAATGTATTTGTAAATAATGTATATTTGTTTGTTTTATTTATTTGTTGTGGGTCAGATGAGGGGTCTGACTGTTTAAAAGAAATTGAAAATGGAAGGGGATATTTGTATTGTTTTATTGTGCTGTTTTCTGTCTCTTAAAAAAAAAAAAAACACTTAAAGTGACCCCACGCTGGCTATTCTACCTGTTGTTTTTTACATAGCTAGTAGCCTACATTGTGATATGTAGTCCCATTTAGAGCACTGGTAATCCGGATTTGGTAATCTTGAAAAGTTTGTATCTGGATCAGGGTTATCCAATCCAATGTTGCTTTGAAAAGATAGTAAAATGGATTACTTGATGCTGGATAGCAAAACATGGGATTTCCAAATCCAGATCATTCTGATCCAGATTAAATTTTTTTGAACAACTGGGCCCTGTTGATCACTTACTGCCAGCTTAGATATCTCCTAGACCTCAAGCCGGTAACACAGAAGACTCATGCTGCATTTAAAGTCTTCTGAAACCATGCGATAGCTCCGTCTGAGCAACAGAGTGAAACTGAAGTTTTAATCGTTGAATATGTTCCTCTCTGTGAAAGTACATCCAGACATTAGATGGTCACAATCGGTCATATGACAGATCGGTCACATGACACGCAAGAGCCTATGGCATTTGAGAGATGAGTTGAATATATGGCATCAGAGTGACATTTCAGTAGTGCAGGCAAAAAGTTTTTCCTGCATTCATGTTCCAACATGCAGTGGAAAGCTTTCCTAGAAGAGTGGAAGCTGTTAGGGAGGACCCACTCCCTAATTAAATTAAATGCTCAAGCACATTATCATTGTGACAATGTCAACACCCAAAAGTTCTTTGTGGCCTTAAAGCAACCTCAGAAGGTACTCTTCTTCTTCCCTCGTCCATTTAAATTATCCCTGCTTTCTTAAAGGGAGGTGTGGAAAATATGACGACCACTGATATTCAAATGAGGAACAAAGAGGCTTCTGTTAGATTTGATGGGCCATCAAACAGCATCAGTGTCTTTCCGAAATATCATGCAGGGCTTTGAAGGAGGAGTCCTGAGTGACGTTTTTACAGCACGGCTGGTGGAAATGCACCGTGTGCTCTTTTGAAGACGCTAACACAGTCCCAGAGAGGTCTGGGGCAGTTTCCACCAACCTGTCATGCTTCTGCTAGATGTTCTCCTGATTAAAAGAGGGGAGTAAATAAAAAAGACAGGGCATCAGCACATACAAGCTTTTTCTGCAGCCGCCTAGAGGGATCCCTTAAGTCTCACATTCAGTTTCTTATAAAATTAAGGGCTGTAAAACATTTATGGCGAATGAAGTTAAATATGCTATAGTAACGGTTTAAATAAGCATATTTGTGATATTGACTGTTAACTCCTTTGTACAAAAGGTGAGATTTACTCACTTCCTCACACCATTAAAACTGGGATAACATGAAATTTCAGGTTCCCTATCTGTCACTCACTTGACATTGTGTCGATGTAGTGACACTAGGGGTCACTCTTGGGAGCCCCAAACACCTCTGCTTTTTGAAAAAAGGCCAATGGGAATTGGCGAGTGGAATTTGCCTGCCACTCCCCCAGACATATGGGTATAAAAGGAGCTGGTATGCAACCACTCATTCAGATCTACTCTTCGGAGCTGAGCGGTTATGTTCAGTGAGCTGAATTACTCTGCCGATCCATTCACCTTGAAAAGCTGTTGGATTTACGATGCATTACAGCGGCTTCTCCCCCTCTTGCACTGGTGAAGCTTGGGTGCTTGGGTGTTTCACTGCCTGGACCCGGTCTCTAAGCACCTCCGCTCTCACTACCCTCGATGGTGGGGCTGCCAGGGGGTACTCGGCGATTCCCCAAGTGGATAAGGTGCACCGCAAAGCGCCGCCACCTGGCGGGGCCGCCTGAGACCCCCATCCAATGCCTGTAGGGTTATGTCATCTCTGGTGACTGAGGCTTGCAGTGCCGCTGGACAGACTGCCTCTGCCCTGCATGCCATGGCTCTCCTGCAAGTGCAGCAAGCCAAGGCACTAAGAGAACTGCACAAGGGTAGTTCTGACCCGGGATTGATGCAGGAGGTGCGCTCAGCGACCGCCCTCGCTCTCCGGGCGACGAAGGTCAAGGCGCGGTCTCTCGGGCAGGCGATGTCCACCCTGGTGGTCCAG
The DNA here is from genome assembly GCF_019703515.2 of Myxocyprinus asiaticus. Taxonomy (NCBI): domain Eukaryota; kingdom Metazoa; phylum Chordata; class Actinopteri; order Cypriniformes; family Catostomidae; genus Myxocyprinus; species Myxocyprinus asiaticus. The sequence continues at coordinate 17,520,280 of NC_059381.1, read as the reverse complement.
GAGTGCCACCTATGGTTCAACCTGGTCGAGATGAGAGAGGCTGACAAGGCACGGTTCCTTGATGCCCCCATTTCAGCCTGTTCGGCGACACCGTCGAGGACTTCACCCAGCAGTGAAGTAGACGGAGGCTATACAGCACATCCTGCCCCGGCGCGGCTCAAGACCCCGCACCCTGTCTGCTCATCACCAAGGGTGTCCTCCTGCAGCAACAGCACCAGCTCTGCCGCATCCCGCCCCTGCGGCCCGGCCCCGGCATGGAGCCCACCGTAGGAAGCCTCACGAACGAGCGTGCACAGTCAGTGCTGAACTGTCTGAAGGTGTTCAGACAGAAGACAGTGGTTCCACTGAAACTTTTTCAGAGGATCCTGAGGCATATGGCATCCTCAGCGGTGGCCACACCGCTCGGGTTGATGCATATGAGACTGCTTCAGCACTGGCTACAGACTCGAGTCCCAAGATGGGCATGGCGTGGCTGGACACATTGCGTGGTCGTCACGCCGATCTGTCACCACCTCTTCAGCTCTTGGACTGACCTTGCATTTCTACGGGCAGGGGTTCCACTAGAGCAGGTCTCCAGGCGCGTCATGGTTATGACGGACACCTCCAAGACTGGCTGGGGCGCCGTATGCAATGGGCACACAGCCGCCGGCTCCTGGACTGGCCCGCGGCTGCATTGGCACATCCACTGCCTTGAGTTGTTGGCAGTAATGCTCGCCCTGCGGAGGTTCCGGCCATTGATCCAGGGCAAACACGTGTTGGTCCGGACGGACAACACGGCGACGGTAGCGTACATCAACCTTCAAGGCGGTCTATGCTCTCGTTGCACGTCACAACTCGCCCACCATCTCCTCCTCTGGAGTCAGCAGCGCCTCAATTCACTGCGAGCCACTCGCATGCCGGGCGACCTCGACACCGCGGCGAATGCGCTATCACGACAGGCTATGCTCAGGGGAGAGTGGAGACTCCACCCCCAGGTGGTCCAGCTGATTTAGAGTCGATTCTTTCGAGCACAGGTAGACCTGTTTGTTTCCCAGGAATCCTCCCACTGCCCACTTTGGTACGCCCTGACCGAGGCACCCCTCGGTATAGACGCACTGGCACACAGCTGGCCCCCGGGATTACGCAAATATGCTTTTCCCATAGTAAGCCTACTTGCACAGACCCTGTGCAAGGTCAGGGAGGACGAGGAACAGGTCGTCTTAGTAGCACCCTACTGGCCCACCCAGATGTGGTTCTTGGACCTCACGCTCCTCGCGACAACCCAGCCTTGGAATTGCTGTGTCCGGTGCTTGCTTTACGCATCTATTTGGATCACATGCTGAGCTTTAGAAGCTCTGAGCAGCTCTTTGTCTGCTTTGGTGGACAGCGGAAAGGAAGTGCTGTCTCCAAACAGAGGATCACCCACTGGGTCGTTGACGCCATTGTGATGGCATACCACTCTCAGGACGTGCTGCCCCCCGTGGGGTTATGAGCCCACTCTACTAGGAGTGTAGCGGCCTCCTGGGCCCTGACCATTGGCACCTTTTTGGCAGATATCTGCAGAGCAGCGGGCTGGGCAACACTCAACACCTTTGCGAAGTTCTACAATATCCGGGTTGAGCCACTTTCGTCCCGTGTATTGTCAGGTACGAGCAGGTAAGTTCCAGGACAGCTTGCCGGGTGTACCGCTTGCACATAGCGCCTTTCCCCTCCCTTGGGGTGAAGATGTGCGCTTTTGACTCCCAGTCATATTCACAATCTGTGATCCCTGGATGACTTTCCTCCTTAGCCCTGTGGCAGACAAGTTTGTGGAGAAACTCATGTGCTAATTAGGCCCTGTACTGGGGTAGGTGCTCCACATGTGCTGGTTCCCCATAGGTGACCCCATGTGATATCTTCCGCTAAATCATTTCCCTGTCGGTAAGCTGCGTCTTCCTTAGGCAGAGGCCCCTCTGCCCCCGGTCACCATGTTTGTAGAAACTACGTAAGACGGTAAGACCATGTGACGTATTTCTCCTCAAAATACCCCCCCCTCTGTTCGGGGTGTGGTCTCCGTGGTGTCTTCCCCTTGGGAGTGAGCCCCCCCCCATCCCCCCCCCCAACGTAGACATTTATGGTCCCTAGTCGGTTAACAAATTCCACTCTTTTTGGGGAGAAAAAAGAGGAAAAGAGGCCACGGCTGTCCCTATTTGTTGGGCAGTTGACTTGTTCCCAAAAGACCGTTCGACGCTCATAAGAGCATTGGGGGGTGGGGGTTACGTGACGGCCTGGTGTGCTGGCCACGAGGCACACAGCGGTCTGCCCATCTCGCACCGCCAGTCCATGTAACACAGTTCAGCTAGTTGTGCCGTTTTGTATAGGGACCCCTAGTGTCACTACATCGACACAATGTCGAGTGAGTGACAGATAGGGAACATCTTGGTTACTTTCATAACCTCTGTTTGCTGATTGAGGGAACGAGACTTTGTGTCCCTCTTGCTACAACATTGAACTACCCGCTGAAATGGCCGGGACCTTGTCTCGGCTCCTCAGCACAAAACCTGAATGAGTGGTTGCATACCAGCTCCTTTTATACCCGTATGTCCAGGGGAGTGGCATGCAAATTCCACTCGCCAATTCCCACTGGCCTTTTTTCGAAAAGCAGAGGTGTTTGGGGCTCCCATGAGTGACCCTTAGTGTCACCACATCGACACAACTTCTCGTTCCCTCCATCAGGGAATGGAGGTTACGAAAGTAACCAGGATGTTTTGTACAAACATTTGAAATCCATGCCAGCTGTCATGCTGTCAAAATAGAGTTTTGTGGATTTTGAACCATTTGTTTGCTTTGAGGCCATCCATATGCTAGTGTACTCCCTAAACATTGACAAAATTCACTTTTAGCAGATATACAGTATACAGTATTTCAAACGTACAGTCTTTCTATTCTAAACATTTGATGACTCATGTTGTGCTACACATATATATGTCCAATCAAATGCTCTCTTGGATGAGAATGTATCTCCCCCTACAACAGACCAGCAAGTAAGAAATCAGAATATGTGGCCCTTTAATATACTGTATCTCGCCCAAACTTCCAGTTTCAATAGGATATACGCAAACATAGGAAAGACAGCTGCGTTCGTCAAGTGATTTCATGGGGTCTTTAGAGAGCCAGGGGGACATACCAAATACTAAAAAAAAGTCTGACATTCACTCACATTGTTAAACTGATAATATAAATTTTAATTAAAACAAATTATTCAGTTAGAAAATTGCGAAATACAAACATTTTCTCAGACTTTTGGACCCCACTAAAGTCGCAGAACCTATGCCCAATTTAAAGCCTCAGATTTTAAATGCTTTCTCAGAACTGGAACTGCATTTTGTTTATCCTTTAAAACATAATCTGCTGCCTTTATTTTGCTGAGACATCCAGGGGACAGATAAGGTTTTAGCACCTTACTGAAAAACTCACATCCTGCTGAGAGCTCACCATTACAGTGCATCAGTGAAAACTTATGTGCAGCTGAACCGCTCTGAGTACTGAATGGGGAATGCCGAGTGTGACTGGCAGCTCATGGTGGTTTGTTAAATAGGAGAGAATTATATGAATAAAAGCATAGTAGGGGTTGGAAGAGCGTAAAGTAAGAGAAGAGAGAGAGAGAGAGAAAGAGAGAGAGAGAGAGAGAGAGAGAGAGAGAGAGAGAGAGAGAGAAGGAGAGGCAGGGAGGGAGTAAGGACAGTAATAACCATGCAGGAAGCATGCAAGGCCCAAAGGATACAATTAGCAATCAGGACATAGTGCTGGAGTCCTGATTACAAATGCAAACCATGTCTTCCTACAAATACAGGGGTTATCAAACACCAGGCAGCCATTGGAGAAGCCAGAGACAAGCTGTGCCCTCTGCATTGGACACACTACAAACCACATTCCATTTTACAAACAGAGCTCTTTACTAAATCCTGGGAGAAAACACACCTTTTAATTTTGCTTGTTGTTTTGAATGTAACTGCCTCAAAAGGACAAGCAAAGATGGTAGATGGTGGTATGTAAAATGGAGTGTTGCAATGTTCACATTTTTATTTATGAAGGTTAAGTAAGAAGGATGTGGGACAAACCTGAATGTAATGCACCATATTGCAGATTTTGTGTGATGAAATGTTTCAAAATCAGTACAAAGTATATGAAAGACAACCTTTTCACCCCCAAAATATCAAATTCTGTTTGTAAATTACTGATGTAAAATACATCTAAATTTTTATATGGGCTGTCCATCAATACATTATTTTAATCAAATTAATTTCATGATCTGCTGATTAATTGCAATTAATTGCATATCAATATTTGCTGAAAAGAATAATTCAATATATAATGATTAAATAATTATAAATAATTAATTTTAAATAATTATAACTTTAATTTATCCTATAATATGGGGGGCCTGGGTAGCTCAGCGAGTAAAGACGCTGACTACCACCCTTGGAGTCTCGAGTTCGAATCTAGGGCGTGCTGAGTGACTCCAGCCAGGTCTCCTAAGCAACCAAATTGGCCCGGTAGCTAGGGAGGGTAGAGTCACATGGGGTAACCTCCTCATGGTTGCTATAATGTGGTTCTCGCTCTCGGTGGGGCACGTGGTGAGTTGTGCGTGGATGCCGCGGAGAATAGCGTGAAGCCTCCATGCGCATTATGTCTCTGCGGTAGCGCGCTCAACGAGTCACCTGATAAGATGCGTGGATTGACGGTCTCGGACACTGAGGCAACTGAGATTCGTCCTCCACCATCTGGATTGAGGCGAGTCACTACACCACCACGAGGACTTGGAATTGGGCATTCCAAATTGGGGAGAAATTATATATATATATATATATATATATATATATATATATATTTATATAATTCAGATAATTAAAATACATTACAATATTGGGGCAGACAAGCAAAGCATTGATTATACAAAGTAGCTTTAGAAGGCAATGTATGGTTTATTTCCATTTCACTGAACATAAGCCTATCATTGGCCTACAGTCGAGTTATAATTATTTCGTTAATATGTTTGAGGTATACTTATTGTAAGGGCTTTTCTACAGATGCGTCATTTAACTCATGCGCTTTTGGACCATCTCACATTGGTAGCATAGCTTAATAAACAACATTATTAAGACATAAGTTCAATGTAGTTTAAAACTTTCATTACATGAAAAACACGTCTTTAGACCCTTACATTCGGAGTTGTGCTCTATCCAGCTGTGTTTAAACTCAAGAACATATTCTCATCTTGTGCTGTCAGCTGAGTTGCTTCGATCAGGTCTGATTCTGATCAGGTTAATCGCATGATTTTAAATGCGACCCCCCAAGAATGCGCAAATTAGCTTTCCAGGGGGTCTCTTGTTGAATTCAGGGGACCCCCTAGACCGCCCGTAATTCGCACCATGCTGATAATTATGCTAAATGGCTAAGATGTGTAATAGGATGTTTATTTTGAAGATCTGGAATCACAAGTGTGTGCTCCTTATAGATGATATATTTACAGTATCAGGATAGGGTGCAAAAGTGTCCTCCTACTTTTTCAGTTGTCTTGGTTCTGGAAGAATTTTTCCATTTCATTTTTTCCACAGGGATTTAATAAAATACTTCATAAAAGAGTTCTAAGCCATAAGGCAAACCAGCCAGCTCTGAGGTGAATCACAACATTACAAACTTTGATTTTAAGGGGAAAGAAAAGTATTTTATTAAAAAAAAGTATAGTTTTACGTGAAGGAATGAACTACAATCCCATGAAACTTTGCGCATGATGTAATCTAATAAAAACGCTGGAAAAATATAAAACGATAGATTTAAAGTAATTATGAGAAATATATATTACGTTTATTGCAAAATATTCAGATATATACAAATAAATAAATAGTCTGAGAATGTAGGGAGACCGATTTGATTACTTCATTCACAGTGCTTCGTGGAAATGGGTGGTCACAGCAGAGCTCTGAACTTTCTGATCTGAGTAGGATAATCATTTTAAAATAAAAGAACAAATAGTCTTTATTACTAACAAAAAGAGCCTCACAAAAAGAGCTCCTTATGACATTTTTAAAAAGTGCATTAAACATTACCTGAATTAAATAAATATTAAATCTAACAGCAATGACAGTGCATGGAGTTTATAATTCAAAACAATGAGACATCAAGTTAATTTTAAGTGCATAAAACAATAGCAGCATTACAAAAATTCATGACCATAAAATCAACATAAAATGATCATAAAATGAACGAAAATTAATAACCATAAAATCAACCGCAACAACGTTGCCTAGGTCAAAGCTTTCATCTAAAAAAACACTGAAACACTTTTAACCCTTACTGTTTACTAAATGTCCATCACCTATTCCAAAGTTGAGGTGCATATCTTTCTGCTGTAACATAAAAGGAGCACATGCTCAAAATGTTCATCTGTGAGACTATTGCGCTTTGGGGTAAGAATATGATGAAATTGATTTGAAAATGATCAATAAATTATTTTATTATTTATTATAAAATTTATTGCCATTGATAATATGTAATCATGTAACCTATGAAAAAGTAACTGTAGTCTGATTCCAAGTATTTTAAAATTTAATTTAATCCAATTACAAGTACTTGATTTTTTTATCTGATTACATAATCCAGATTACATGTAATCCGTTACTACCCAGCACTGTCTATAAGTAAATAAAGTACTAATTCAGTTATTTAAGTCAAATATTCATTTGACAGAAGTGGTTCTGACTGAAATGAAGCTGAAATATTTCAGACTGATGGCTTTAACAGGAGCATACTGATAACAACCTCGGAGCACACAGTAAGTCTGTCTTTAATTCAGGATCAGAATCAGAATGAGCTTTAATGCCAGGTGTTCTCACATAAATAAGGAATTTTTTATTTTTTTTGGTGATAGGAGAAACAAGTGCACACAGAACATTACAGTGAGACACAGAATATAAAACAAGGTAAGAGTATAAATGAACATACAAATAATAGGACATATAACATAGAATGGCATATGTACATGTGCAAGTGGTAATGTATGCGCAAGGTAGGGGTATGTACAGTTATTTAATTAAATATGTGAATTTACATACACTATATTGCCAAAAGTATTCGCTCATCTGCCTTTAGATGCATATGAACTTAAGTGACATCCCATTCTTAATCCATAGGGTTTAATATGACGTCGGCCCACCCTTTGCAGCTATAACAGCTTCAACTCTTCTGGGAAGGCTTTCCACAAGGTTTAGGAGTGTGTTTATGGGAATTTTTGACCATTCTTCCAGAAGCGCATTTGTGAGGTCAGACACTGATGTTGGACGAGAAGGCCTGGCTCGCAGTCTTCGCTCTAATTCATCCCAAAGGTGCTCTGTCGGGTTGAGGTCAGGACTCTGTGCAGGCCAGTCAAGTTCTTCCACACCAAACTCGCTCATCCATGTCTTTATGGACCTTGCTTTGTGCACTGGTGCGCAGTCATGTTGGAACAGGAAGGGGTCATCCCCAAACTGTTCCCACAAAGTTGGGAGCATGGAATTGTCCAAAATCTCTTGGTATGCTGAAGCATTCAGAGTTCCTTTCACTGGAACTAAGGGACCAAGCCCAGCTCCTGAAAAACAACCCCACACCATAATCCCCCCTCCACCAAACTTCACAGTTGGCACAATGCAGTCAGACAAGTACCGTTCTCCTGGCAACCGCCAAACCCAGACTCATCCATCAGATTGCCAGATGGAGAAGCGTGATTCGTCACTCCAGAGAACGCGTCTCCACTGCTCTAGAGTCCAGTGGCGGCGTGCTTTACACCACTACATCCGATGCTTTTTCACTTGGTGACGTATGGCTTGAATGCAGCTGCTCGGCCATGGAAACCCATTCCATGAAGCTCTCTATGCAGTGTTCTTGAGCTAATCTGAAGGCCACATGAACTTTGGAGGTCTGTAGCGATTGACTCTGCAGAAAGTTGGCGACCTCTGCACACTATGTGCCTCAGCATCTGCTGACCCCGCTCTGTTATTTTACGTGGCCTACCACTTCGTGGCTGAGTTGCTGTCATTCCCAATTGCTTCCACTTTGTTATAATACCACTGACAGTTGACTGTGGAATATTTAGTAGCAAGGAAATTTCACGACTGGACTTGTTGCACAGGTGGTATCCTATCACAGTACCACGCTGGAATTCACTGAGCTCCTGAGAGCGGCCCATTCTTTCACAAATGTTTGTAGAAGCAGTCTGCATGCCTAGGTGCTTCATTTTATACACCTGTGGCCATGGAAGTGATTGGAACACCTGAATTCAATTATTTGGATGGGTGAGCGAATACTTTTGGCAATATAGTGTATGTACATGAGATATATATTTACATTATTGCACTATCCTTAGGCAGTTTAATTGTTCATGAGGATAAAGGCCTGAGGGTAGAAACTGTTCTTGTGCCTGGATGTCCTGGCGCTCAGTGCTCTGTAGCGCCGGCCAGAGGGCAACAGTTCAAAGAGGGAGTGGGCAGGGTGTGTGGGGTCCAGAGTGATTCTACCTGCACGTTTCCTCACTCTGGAGACGTACAAGTCTTGGAGGGTGGGCAGGGGGGCACCAAAAATCCTCTCACCAGCCCTGACTGTCCTGACTCTCCCTTCTGTATACAGACTCATCTTCATCTTGGATGAGGCCGATGACAGTAGTTTCGTCTGCAAACTTCTTAAAGGTAAAGTTATTAGTAAAAATCAATTCTCCTATAGAAAATGTTTTGGGATTTTTATTTTATAGAACCAGACTGTGGTGCTCTGTTGTGAGAAATGAATTTCAATTTTATTGACTGCAAAGTTTTCTCATTGAAAGCAATGGGGTTACCTGCCTTGTCACTATAAAGATGCTTAGCTGCTTTTTTGATGTCAACATACTGATGTGCAAGGCTCCCAAGTGGCAATATCTTTTTTTCATCTTTTGCAACAGAACCTGTTGTTAAAGCTGAAATTACAGGGTGGGGATTTCATTGATTAAGACTTTGCAGTGTCTGTAGATAGATGACAAAGAAATTAATTTCAAGGTGTAAAAGGATTTTGATGAAAAATGCAAAGTACAGTGTTTCCCTACATATGTTTTAAAAGAATGACAATGTATTAATTTACACTATGACAAAGCATAATTAAATGTAATTTCAAATCAACCCCTTAAATGATTCCCAGCGCTCTGAACTGATCTCCCAGATTTCACATCTCAGTGCCTAATGCAAACGTCCCATAAGTGCATATCCCCATTGCCCGAGTTTCTGAACCTATGTATAGCTTAATTCCATTTGAAAAATAACTCTATCTCCCTCCCTCTCTCTCTCTCTTTCGAAGACCCAACATTGCTCTGACTAATGCCCCTTGACACCTTGAACTCCATATTGTGTTTCAAATTCCCTTCTCAATTTGTGCAAGAGGAAAAGGAAAGACAGCTCACTAAGAGACATCAAAGCTCTCGCCTGCCCTCTGAGAGCCAGAAACTAATTTCTCCATACTTAAATTACTTAAAACCTTAAAATGGCCTGAGCGCTTATTTCAAATTAGCCATAAATTGAAGTTTGTTGAACATTCCTGAGACTCAGGGGCTGGCCTAGACAGAGCAATAGATTGCAAAGGTGAAAGTGCTTTCATTTGTACTGGGTGTCAATTGCAATTGACCTGCCACAAGGGCATACTGCTGATTAAGAGAGACTTAACGGCTTGATGCAATGAATACATAACATTGGAAAGAATGAATGGATGGATTTTTGACTGTAAAACAGAAACAAATCAGATGGATAAATGGATGGATGGATGAATAGTATTTTGTAGTTAAGGAAAGACTATTCATTTTTGTATCCCCAGGGAACAGTAAATGATGATTTTGGCGATGATGATGTTATCTTGGTAGAAAATTATAATACTTTCCTGCTAATAAAAATCTCTATGATGGGATTCAGTTGTCAGATTATGTAAATCATGCACAAAAGCTCTTGGCTCCCTCGAAGACTTCAAAGTAGCAGGGTAAGAGATGGAATTAGTTTGCTGGCTAATCTCAGCGGATGAAGAAATGGAAGTTTCACTTTGTTAATATACCCGCATTCTTAATGGGGGAGATAGAGAGTAGAGAGAAAGAGAGAGAGGGACATCAAAGTGGGGCAATATTAATTTTTTCAAAGACCTTCCCTTTGATTTATGAATGAGTTTGCACATGGGAATTTAGTTTTAGCCGAGCCCGAGCACTTCTTGGCCTAGGTATATTACCATTTACACTGCTACATTTGAATCCGGAAAAAAATATATCTTTTATCAGGGATGTTTAGGCATAGTTTTTGTTTCTAAAATTTCAGTTATACAAAGGACTGGAGAGCTGTTTTTTTTTTCTTTTTTTTTTCTTCTAAACATTTCCACAACAAAGGCAACAAGGTAGGCCCAAGGGATCAAGGTTTGGCTGGTTAGCATGGCCCAGTTAGGCTGTGGTATACTTAATTTTTCCACATGCCAGTACGTCTCGCTCACAAGTGAAGTTTAGCGTATACCTTAGCATACACCGTATGCCCACTATTTTTCTTGGATTTTGCATATGCTCACCTACAATGAGTAATGATACGTATCAAAGGCCACCAGAACAACAAGCTGGCTTTTGACCCATGACTTTTCAAACTACTGAGGCGATGCTGCAGCACCTTTGAGTAAATTATGGATTTTGTATTTTATTTTCAAAGAGTACAGAGATTCTCTTTAAGCAAACAGAGCGGCAAAAGTGCTAACCTGAAGGCACAGGAAAGATAGACAGTCTGTCTACATGTCTACAAAAACTGGGTTCCACACAGACAGTATGCTCGTACCGTGTTGATGACAAAATTTGGGTCTCGTGTCACTGTGTGCGAGATGTAGCAACATGCATAAATCACAAGTATATTTTGGTCTTTAGCCCCTGCAGGTACATGCCGTAACTACACCATATGGGACTTCTTTTCTTCTTGACTAGTGTTATCAAACGTACCGGTACTTTGGCACCAAGTCGGTACTAAAATAAAAAAGATGTCACGATACTAGTGTTTCTGCAGTAACGGTAGTACTGAGCACCAACTTAATTCGGTCCCAGCACGTTGTCTCACTGACACATGGCTGCTTTTAAATGCTCACACACTTATTTGAGCATATGCTTTGTTACTGCTTTGACACTGAAATGCATAATTAATCAAATTACAATCATGTTATGTCCTACTGTGATTATTAAACCGCAAAAGGCTGCAATCTTAGACTGTATGAGCTGCATGAGCTTTAAATGAATGTGTGAAGCAGACCGCTTATACACTAACTGGAACTCCACAGACATTGAGAACAATTTGCATTGTATGAGATGACAAAGCAGAGCAATAATCCACTGTGAAGCACATGTGAACTGTTTATCCATCATAAGTAGAAAGTGACGTTTCTGGAATGATCACACGTCAAAATATAAGCACGATTCAAAATAAAAGCTAGATGCCTGAAATTGAAGAAATTGCAACATAAATATACTACAACTGTAGAGTAAAATGTAATGTTCAATACAAATTAAGCAATATATCACAAGCAAGAGTGGTGTTGTACTGAATAACATTTTGTTCAAATGCAATGGTGTGTTGGAAAGTAATTGTTATTTTATAGTAATTGTAATTGTTAAATTAAATGAAACTTTAAAACATGAAATTTTCGGGAAAAAAGTTTTATTTAAAAAAAAAGAAAAAGGAAAAAAGGATTTGGGAAAAAAAATTAAACAGATTTCAGTAGGGCCCTACTTAAAAACACTTAAGCAATGCATACTTAATTGAGAAACACTTGAAGGAAACATGCATTTCTTTTAATGTATTATTTACATTGAAATTTAACTTTAAAGGAGACCTATTATGCCCCTTTTTACAAGATGTAAGGGCTGTGCCTTTACAGCTCGTGCTTCGGATACTATAGCAACAACAAATCAGAACCAATATGACTGGCACCGTAAATACCGGAGTTCAGCCATATATGTATAAGCAACCGTAAACGATGCAAAACATAGACATTTTGAGTTTGTGATAGTGCTTCTTATGTAGAAAATCACTTCCTGCCCTCCATCTGCATTTCACACCACAGCAACGCAGTGACGTGACGTCATGTGCAAACAAGCTATAACGACATAGCTCTGGTCTCCGTGAATACAATCAGAGACAATGGTAACTTTAGCTGCATTAGCCGTGGAATCAGCTAACAAGCACATTTGGAAAGGCGATTTGCAAACATTCACAAAATATAAAGTGCAATACTTACATCTTCAGGATATAAAGCTGGAACACAAACAGTTGGTACTGATCCATGCTTGAGAGTCAAATTTTTTTGAAAATCCTGCTTTATATTGACCCTCATTCACAAAGCAGTCCGGTGTAAAATGATTTGCACAAACATACACGAATTTTGGTATGTTTTGGGGCACATTTTCTTCAAAAACAAAACTTGTGCTCTGCGTCTTCAGTGGCTCTGATGCCGGGAGTACATGAAGACTCTTATGTTCACTTTTACAGCCAACAACAGAACACTTATGATGCTTACGAAGTTGAGACATTATTCTTCTCACTGTAGCTGCTACAGCATGGAAAAAAATGGCGGACTGTGTGTCGATCACTCAGGGGAGATCTATGATAATAGGGTGGAGTCTGTCACTAGTCGTGGGCGTGGCCTGCTCTAAAGTGACATCACTTTAGAGTGGATACGAATACCAGTCATTTTGAGACACTGTTTTTGATTAATAGACATATAAGAAAGAGGAGTGGGTGGACTTTTAACATTGTAAGGTGGTTGTGTACACACACTGCCGACTCACATTTATGTTCAAACACCATGTAAAAGTGAATTTTGCATAATAGGTCCCTATTATCCTTTAAATAAGCTAAAGGAGTGTGTTCAATAGCACATTACCATATTAGCATATTTTTGAAGTGGTACCGAGAACCAGGAAATTTCAGTGGTATCGCTACCGAATACAATTTATTTTATTATTATTTATTTATTTATTTATTCAGTAAAAAAATGGAAATGAAGAGCATTGACAATTTTAGAATAACTCCTTTTGTGTTCCACGGAAGAAAGAAAGTCACAAGGGTTTTCAACAACATAAGGATGAGAGTTTCTCTTGAGAGTTGATCATAAAACAGTAATGAATGGGGTTTGGATTCTTAAGTTTGTAAACCTTTGATTTAAGCATCCCTACTGAAAGTCAGAGAATTATAAATGCTGTAATGCCTTTTGGAAAGTGTTTAAATGTTCCTAAACAAGTAGGTAGTTTTTTGCCTATAACACCAATGGAGGTTCTTGCGTGATAGACACTTGACATTATATTCTGCAAAGAACATTTTCTGTATGGGATTCAGGCAATCCATCAGATCATCATATGACCTATTTTAATAGGTTTGACCCTTGAGTTCTAGTTCCTCTAAATTAGATTTATGGCATATGTGCCTGATCACAAAAGTGTAATTTCACCCTGTTATGAAGCATGAAATAGTCCAATTGGAACAACATGTTTCAAAAAAATTATATTGAAATTAAATTTGAAAGTGCTTGCATTAGCAACTGACCTCACACCAAGCAACATTCAAATGTGGAATTGCTGCATTGCAGGTCCAAACTGAAGACCAAACTGAAGAAATAAGCCCTGGCCAAGTAGAGTGCCTATTGATTTTTAAGGTGATAATATCGTCTCTGACTGTCTGGACTGATAAAATATTTTCGCTTCACGACTTGTGCTGTGAGAGTCTTGCTGTCTCCTGACTGGTGTATGTGATTTGTATGTTAATTTTCTAGCTTCGAAAATCTGTTTAAATGGCACCAGCAACACTATGAAAGAAAAATGCAATTCTGTTTTTTAACAATATTAGTATCTCAGTCTTTTTGGACTGGGGAGGGTGTTTTAAGCTGTAAAAGAGGATGGGTACTAGTTTTTATTCGAAAAGATCAAGGAAAATCAGATTTTTCATTATATGATCCTTTAATCAAATAAGAAGAGATGGAGAGAAAGAAAGAAAGAAAGATAGAGAATGATCAGCAGACAGTTACCATGAGAAGACACGGCTGAGCGATGTTGTTATTGTATGTGGCATAAAAAGTACGTATTTGTGAGGGTTAGGAATTGTAAACCATTCATCATTGGTTTGACATTCAACAATTGCTGCAGGAAAAATCCTAGAGCCAAAACTACAATACAGCAAACAATTATGTTTCTTACGTCATTTCAAATAGTCACAATTACAGCATGACTGACAGGGATGTGTGTGTGTGTGCGTGTGTGGGTTTGGGGGGTTACGAGGACATTTTTTTAGGTTACAAACTGGTAATTACAAGGGTATTATGTATAAATGTGGTTTATGAGGACATTTCGGTAACACTTTAGAATAATGTCCATCATTAATAAGTAATTATGCAGGAATTAATACAGGATTTATGTGTAGTACTACATTAACACTTTAGTTACTACTATTTACTAATATGGAAACATGATTAACCATTCAGTAAGTAATAGTGAACTGATGACTGAGGTAGTTCTCTGTTAGGTAATCACTAATTACTGAATTTGATCTGCCTTATTGAGAACTATCTACTAACCATGGCTAAATTAAAATAACTATTATTAATTACTAATCAAAATATTAACGTGTCTAAAATGTGAATGATTATGTTTTTGTTGTGAACAAGATCATGCATGGGTTCTTTGTTGGAATTAATTTATGAATGTAACAGGTCGCTAAATCAAGGCTACAGTGTCTGGTAGAGTATCAAAGCAAGGATGTAACCACATGTTCAGGATTGATGGGGACCAAATGAAATAATTTAATAATTAACCATGGAAAAAACCCATATCAGTAGACCAGTACACCAGTGTCTATGGTGGTTATGGCCATGATCATTGTTAGCTTACCTTACAGATAATACAGTTAATACAGAAATACAAATACCCAACCTGTGTATTCCTTGGGATATCTCTTCTGCTCATTAAAAAATTATTAAATTCTACATTTTTGATATTGCTGAGGGTCTTTTTTAAATAATTCTGGTAACCCATAAGTAATGAGTCAAGTGTTACCGCATAAGTATGAAGGAATTACTAATGATCTGGACCATTACTCTAAAGTGAAAATACATTATAAACCATTAATAGTAACTGAGGTGTTACTTGTCAGTTAGTAATGAATACTCAAGTGTTTGTTCCTATATTTTATTCATTTAATCAAACAGATCAAACAAACAGACATAAAAAAATAAATAAAAAAAACTGGCATTGAATTATGAATCACTGAATTATGAATCATTGAAATAATTGAACATAATAGAGAATGTGAAGCTGACATCGCACTGTGTTGAATTCTGGGTAACTGTTTAGTGTAGACGCCATATTAGGAGGATCGAGCTTCTTTTCTGCTAGTGCGTTTATGGCGGTGTTTTGATTTTCTTTTTGATTTTGGAAAATATCACCATGGTAGGTCATTCCTGCTGCATTAAAAACTGCAATAGCAAGTCACACGATTGTTCAGGAAATAAACTGAACAATGGGATACGTTTTTTCCTTTTTCCGATGTGTAAACAATGTGAAGGAAAGCATGTTGAGGAGGTAATAAGAAGACGTCACATGGCATGGATAGCGGCAGCAAGACGAAAAGACATTAGTTATAGCAACATCTCTGTGTCAATGAGAGTGTGTTCTCTGCATTTTCAATCAGGTGAGTCCCAGGGGTGGAGCCAGGAGTTTTTCACAGGGGTGGCTTGGCAGGGGACAGCGATCAGTCTGTAGTGGCACAGAAATTTCAGGCAGCATTTCCGTATCGTCGGGGGGGGGGGGGGGGGTGGTGTTGATACAGTGACACCCGGGACAGAGAGGTGCGGCGACCTCGGTGTGTACACATAATAAGACTCCTGTGTGTTGCGGTTGTACAGAGACAGTTCCACCTCTAAAAACTAAATTGTGTCCAAGACAAAAAATGACCAAAGCGACAGTTGCGAGTGGGGTGACCAATGGGGTGGCCAGGCTTCGGTCCATGGTGGCCATGGCCACCCCTGGCCACCCCTGGCCACCCCCTAGCTCTGCCACTGGTGAGTCCCGTGGTGTGTAACTTTGACCTTAATTGTACAATATATTTCTTCAAAAAAATGTTATGACGGCATGTGAAGTGTAAACATAGGTTTGTGTGTGTGTGTGTGTGTGTGTGTGTGTGTATTATGCACATAGCTGAGTATTTTTTAACGTTCTTTGTATGGTTTGGTTTAATGATTAAGACAAAACTGAGGAGTAACACCTTACCTTTGCAAGTATGACTGTGCTTTCGCAGTTTGCCAGCTTGTGGCTTAGCAGATCTTGCACCCAGCCACTGCAAAATTGTTCATGAGCTTCTAGGGATTTGTAGCATTTAAACTCGTGCAGAGTGTTTACCAAAAATGAGGTAGTTCACGATGTCTGGGTATGTCAGTGGAGGTAGTGCTTCGGGGTTTGAAATCCATTCTTGGGCTGCCAACTCATATGGATCTATGTCATTAATGGTGTTTAATTTCTCAGTTTGTCCCAGTAGGGCCCACATTCTTTTTCTTTTCCCTTCTCCATATAATTCCGGTTTTAACACTAGCAGAGCATGATCCTCCCAAGATCGTGGCCCATCCCAGCATGCAACGCGGCGTGACATAGCTTCACATTCTCTATTGCACAGGCTACAAACCTTTAGCAGGATAATGCTTTTAACTGCTGGTGCTCATGGTTACTACATGCTTTAAAAGTCTTATATCTTAACATAAAGTAAAATAATAAAATTATGTGTCAAAAAAGGACAAGTGTGTTGATCTCCACAAGACTTCAACAGAAAACAGAGAAAAAACCAGCATGCACCATTAGGCCAATTCCACCTGTGTACTTCCGCCCTAGACAGCCCACTCTGTAAATAGGTACAGTTATTATCAAATTAATTTGACATGCTTACTCCTTTGCCTATGTTCGGTATGAACAGAACAGAACAGAACAGATGTTGAAGTTTACCACATGCAGGCGGATCGACAGGAGGGCGGAGCAAAATCGCACTCGCTCTTCTTTCAGTTTCAGCGCGAGCATTGAATATGGCGAACCCTGATTGGATTAGAAGCTTGATGGACATGACACTCACTCACTATATAAATAAAGGTTTAATGATAAACTGAACCAAAAAGACAAACACACACATAGGTGTCAGACAGCTGTCCGCAACTCTCTCTCTCTCTCGCACTGCCGTCTCCAGTCGGCCTTATCCCTCTCAAGCTTAATCAGCCTAATTAGGGGCCGGGTGTGCGGAATCACGACCCGGCCCTGCCCTCCGCCCTGCCACACTTTACATAAAATTAAACACTTCTTGTAAGATTAACCTACAGTATCTAGGAATAAAAAATTAATTTTTTTAATGTTTTGTAAAAAAAAATAAATAAATAAAATGTTGTGTATATTCAAGTGTGTATTCATTAATTAATAATGCGTTACCATGACCCTCCTTTTAAATAATTAGTAATTCCTTCGTGTTTATGTGGTAACACCTGACTCATTACTTATGGGTTACCAGAATTATTTAAAAAAGGCCTCCAGCAATATCAAACCTGCCGAAGTTAATAATTTGTAATGAACAGAGATATCCTAAGGAATACACATGTTGGGCACATACATCTGTAAGCTGATTATGATACTCTATCAGACACTGTAGCCATGATTTAGGGAGCTGTTACATTCAATTCCATACAAATTAATTCCCACAAAGAACACACGTGAGGCGCATGTTTCTCTGAAGGTGCATTTCATGATCATGTTCACAATAAAAACAATCATTCACATTTTAGACACTGTTTATGTTTTGATTAGTAATTAATAAGTAGTTATTTTAAATTAGCCATAGTTAGTAGATAGTTCTCAATGAGGAAAATCAAATTCACTAATTAGTGATTACCTAACAGTGAACTACCTCAGTCATCAATTCACTATTACTTACTTATTGGTTAATCATGTTTCCATATTAGTAAATAGTTGTAACAATAAATTAATTAAAGCAATAATGTAGTACTACTCATCAATCCTGTATTAATTCCTGCATAATTACCTATTAATGATGGACCATTATTCTAAAGTGTTACCGACATTTCTAGTGTCCCCATAATTCAAATCGCTTAAAAAAAACATGTAAATGTAAAAATACAGATTTTTTTTTTTTTTTTTTTTTTTGTGAGTGTTAAGTTTAGGGGTAGGGTTAGGGTTAGGGGATAGAATCTATAGTTTCTACAGTATAAAAAATCATTATGTCTGTGGAGAGTCCTCATAAGGATAGCCGCATCAACGTGCGTGTGTGTGTATGTGTGTGTGTGTACAGGTTTGGGTGGTTTATGAGGACATTTTTTTCAGGTTACAAACTGGTAATTACAACCCTAACCCTAAAGGTGTTTAAACCCTAAAACAGCTAAACGTGATTGAAACATTTGCAAAAATGCCTAAAATTATTGTGGCAAATGAAGCAAATTTAATCACTCCTCCTCCCCTGGAAATCGCAGTTTCCTTGGCACCTGAGTCCAGGGAACCCCCACCTCTTTCATAGGATGCATCTAATGCTAGGTGCTCAGCCTCCTCCCATGGAGCCTTTTCCCTCCTACAGCAACCTTCTGCTGGTCCTGACAGCCCACAGATATCTGTTAACTGCCCTACCAGTAACTGACGTATCATATATTGGCAAATTTAAATGAGATGAGCCTAAATTGGCCACTGATTCTGTTAAACTCAATGCACTGCAAAGTAGATTCATACCGCCCAGAGACTGGTTCGCTCCATCAAGGTCCATTTTTGGAGAGCAAAGAAAATCCCTAATGAGTTTTTCAATGAGGCTTTATATCCAATGTTGAGAAACAGCATATCAAAGGATAGCCTGCTCTGTGTGGCCTGCATACTTTTCTCATCTGGCGACATGATTCTCAGGACAAAACTGCTCAATGACTGGAGTAATGCCAAAAAAATTGTCACGAAGCATCTATCCACACAAGCATATCAGAGTGCTCAGTTACATGCAACAGATTTTCTACGTGTGTGTACAGGAAAGAGACAGTCAATTTGTACAGCATTAGATCGCTCCCACCAAGACACAACAGAACACAACAGGTATGGTGTAAAAGCAATAATTGATTTAATTGCTATTTGCAGACAGCAAAATGTACCTCTTAGAGGTCTGCTTACAGACGAACACAGCAATTTCCATGCGTTCCTTAACTTTCGTGCAGATGGTGATGCAACCTTAAAACGTCTCGGTTACGTACATAACCTCGGTTCTCTGAGACGAAGGGAACGAGACATTGCGTAGCAACGCATGTGGCAATACCTTCTTATACGACCTAGTTGAAACCTCTCTACAATAACGGCAATATTCTAATATTGGCTATGGTGTTTGAACCCTGCCTGTTTTGCCGCGAAACTGTCTGCTATAAAAACAGGTGCACAAACACCATTTCCTCAGAATTTCTGCAATTTAAAAGCACGTAGAGGCGTCTCGTGGACGGTACTCTGGCCTGTAAAATGGTGTTCATGACTGAACGCATCAGTTCTGGCAAGTCTAGTGCGCCCCGTTCATGGGCCACACATGCAGGTTCCACAGCTGGGGTTGTGGATGCCAGATTGTGCCTTGCGCTTGAGAAAGGAGATCCCTCCTTAGAGGTATTTCCCATGGCGAGCTGTACAGCATCTCCATAATTTCTGGAAACCATGGCTGATTGGGCCATTTCAGCGCAACTAATAGAACTGTTTCCTTGTCCTCTCGGACTTTGCATATGACAGAGTGAATCAGGCATACCGGGGGAAACGCATATTTGCGTTTCGCCAGCCATTTGTGTACCATTGCGTCTGCTCTCAGCGGGGCTTGGGACTTCGAGTACAAGAGGGGACAGTGGGCATTCTACACTATGCCAAATATTTCCCAAATCCTCAATACAGTTTGAAGATTAAGTCTCCATTCGCCAGGTAACACCCCTTGGCGTGACAGTAGGTCCGCACCATAATTCAGGCAGCCTGGGATAGATGTCACTCTCAGGGAGAGGAGATTATGCTCACTCCATAGGAGGAGGCGATGCGTCAGTCTCAACAGTGGTGGTGAATAACATTCTGCCTTGGCGGTTTATATGTGCTTCAACTGTCATGTTGTCTGAATGAACCAGGACATAACAGTTCGCTATTTCTGACTGAAAAGCCTTTAAGACTAGAAATACAACCTATACCTCTAGGCGGTTGATGTGCCGTGCTTTCTTCGCTTTCCTCTTAGATGCCGCCGCCATAAATCCCAATGCTTTCTGAAACAGCTTCAGTGGAAGTGTTCTCCCCAGTTTGAACTGAGACAGACACTGTAGAATGGCCTGAATGCGCTCGCTCGTGAGGTGCACGCGCCCGCTCGTGGAGTCGAGGCAGACTTCCAAAAAGGAGATTTGTTAACTTGGGGAGAGCGTGCTCTTCGATGCTGAAGCAGTAAGTCTCTGTGCTGGCATAACAAAGCCTCTTATTGCGCCAGTAAAAGCCATTCGTCGAGGTAGTTCAAGATGCGTACTCCGCTCAGTCTCAGAGGGGCGAGAACCGCATCGATGCACTTCGTGAATGTGTGAGGAGCCAGAGACAGTCCGAAGGGCAGGACTTTGAATTGATATGCTGTTCCCTCGAACGTGAATCTCAAAAACATCCTGTGATGTCATACAATTTGGATATGAAAGTATGCATCCTTCAGATCTATCGACGCAAACCAATCGTGTGGGCATACATGTGATAAGATCCATTTCTGAGTAATCATTTTGAATGGGGGCTTTATGAGTGCGCGATTTAAATGTCTCAGATCCAGGATTGGCCGAAGTCCACCATCTTTCTTTGGAACAAGAAAATAACGGCTGTAAAATCCTTTTTGTGCTTGACAATTTGGCACATTCTCTATTGCAATTTTCACATTGAGATTGTGTATTTCAGCTCGTAACACTGGCGCATCTTCGGGTGAAACTGTGGAAGACAGAACGCCGTTGAAAGGGGGTGGCCGGCGTGCAAATTGGATCGTATAACCATGTCCGATCATTTTTTTGCACCCATTCTGAAATACCCGTTAGGGCTCGCCACACCTCCGTGTAATGGGACAGGGGGCGATTTAGTTTGCTATGATATGATGCGACGCTCATTATAGGGAAGTGGTTGCGCTTAATGTGTGTGGTCTGAAGAGGAAAAGGGCTCTTTTTTGAGAATGTGTGAGCATCTCATGCATTTGCAACGAGAGCTGTATTCTTTTTTGCTCTTATTGCATTTTGTATTGCATTTATTTGAGTGCAAGACACAGAAACAACATTTTGAACAATATTGTGAACAACAATATTCCTTTCCCGACAACCAGTAGTGGGGAGATAGGGAACAGTGTTTTGTGTCTCCAATGGAGCCTTTCTTGGAGCAGACTCAGAGGGAACTGCAGGCTCTGCTTTACACTTCAAAGGGTTGCGCGCATCAGGAGCGCTTTTGCTGCAATTGCTGATATGCAGGTGCCGGTGATGCAGCAGGTATGGGGCTTTTAGTCGGGTGCTGGCTCAAAACAGAGCAAGGGCAAACTGGCTGTTATATACTCCGTTTGGGCATAAAGTGTCTCATAGACTGTGACTGCTGCTGAGTCATGAAGTAACGCTCAGCAAACTTATTCACAGAGCCACCAAATAGGCCGGCTGGAGACACTGGAGCATCCAAAAGAGAGGCTTTTTCCTTATCACTCATTTCTGTGAGGGTCAGCCATATATGTCAATCCAGAACTGCCAGGTTGCCCATGAACTTGCTGATGGCCTGTGCAGTGACTTTCGTGGTATACAGCATTAAGTCTGTAGCGGTGTGGAGCTCTTTGAATGTCTCTGGATCGAAGCCATGCTCATCCATTTGCCTGAGGAGTTTGGCTTGAAATACCTGAAGCACCACCATTGCGTGGAGTGCTGATCCAGCTTGTCCTGCCACTGAGTACGCTTTTCCCGCCAGTGCGGACGTTTGTCGACATGGTTTGGAAGGATGTAAGGATTTCCACGCCCTTTTACTCGCTGGGCAGAGGTGTACCGCTACCGCCTCCTCCACAGGGGGTAATTGGGCATAACCATTTTCTTCCCCATGATCCACATTAAAGAAGATGGCGTCACTGCACGAGCGTGCCGAGAAGGGCGCGTGCCAAGACTTAGATAGTTCGTTATGAACTTCGGGGAAGAATGGGGCAGATTTGTGGGATGCTGCCGTTTGACGGCATCTGGACTGCAGGAACCATTCATCGAGGCGAAACTGTTCAGGTTCTTCTGGGGGAGACCACTCAAGGTGAAGCTCTTCGACCGCCCTTATAAGGATGCGTAGCATCTCCCTGTCAATGGCGTGTGCACGTTCCTCTCCATCGCTGGGGGGAGGGGCGGCAGCATCATCCACTGACCACTCGCCTGATGCAGCGAGAGACATGACTTAATCGTTATCATCCCCAATGTCAGAACCACTGCACGAAACGAGGCTGCCCGCTCTTTCAGAAAGTCAGAGCTCGTCTCGTACATAGCGTATCGAAAAATATGCGCTTCGGAGAGATTGAGGGCTTGCGGGGCGTTTGCCGCCATGAGGACCACCTCAAAGTCATCCTGCTCGACCTCGCGGCCCCGCTGAGCCTCCTTATGTGAATCCTCGGGTATCACAGAAGAGACCACCCGTGAGGAGGGGGAGGGCGTGTGAGGCTGAATTGTCCCTCAGAACGAGGGTGATTCATGAGCGAAGCGTCTTGTAACTCATGCCCTCAAAGGGAGGACAGTCTGTCTCCATGAGAGCTGACTCTGTGTGGGCGCATCCCAGACAGTAAACGCAGCTCCCAAGCTGAACTGATGGTGGGATGTGCCTCTCTCACAAGGAACACTTAGGGAAAGACATCTTTAAAAAGTCGCGAACACATAAGTGACTCTTTTAGATCTATAAATATATAAGTTAATATATATTTATATCACACAATATACAATTGCTTTGTAAGGATACACAAACCCTGCCGAAGCACTGTGGGGAATCGGGATGCTGACGCCCATTCACCAGCGAAGCGTCAATCTGTGAGGCGGTGTGATGTTCGCCGGAGCACTGCAGTGGAGCGGAAAGTATTCCCGCAAAGATTCCACCCACTGACTTGTGTATATCGAAGGCGAAGGTAGAGGGCTTCTAGACAAGAGATGATCGCTGTCTTGAAGGAAGAAATTCTGAGGAAATGGTGTTTGTGCACCTGTTTTTATAGTGGACAGTTTTGCACCAAAACAGGCGGGGCTCAAACACCAAAGCCAATTTTAGAATATTGGCATTATTGTATAGAGGTTTCAACTAGGTCGTATAAGAAGGTATTCCCATATGCGTTGTTACACAATGTCAAGTGTACTCATAAGGGAACAGTATTTGCAGCTTGTACCTTCAAACGCAAATTACTGTGGACATCATATACAAAACAAACTAATTGAGTTGTGTAGGAAACAGATTCAGAACACAATTCTTGAGATATTTCCACTACTGATACTACCAGTGAGACCTTGACAAAAATGTTTCTGGACAAGCTAGAAGAATTTAATTTACAACCTGTTAATATGGTGGGACAGGGATATGATGGGGCTGCGAACGTAAGTGGCAAGGTGCAAGGTGTACAAGCCTGCATTAAATTGTTGTATCCTGCTGCCACCTATGTGCATTGCAGAAACCATGCAATTAATTTGGCAATAGTGCACTCAATGCATATCCCGTTGGTTCGAAACACACTGAATGCCATACAAGACATATGTTCTTCATAACAGCTTCACCAAAATGGCTGCAAATATTTTTAAGTGACAGCAGCACGAATCAGCGTTTACAAAAGTTTTCCAATACATGCTGGTCTCAGCACGATGTGTGCATTAGCACTGTCATCCAAAACTATGAGAACATCTGTGTGACAATGGATCAACTAAAGACTGAGGGGGACCCCAAAAGCTGCAATACAGTGATGTCTCTAAGCAGAACAATGGAGTCATTTGATTTTATTATCAGCATCATTGTGATTCAGGGTTTGCTGCAATATCTAATGCCTCTCTGCAACAGTTTGCAAAACCCAACTTGTGATCTACCAAGTGATGCCAGTGCGCTACTGTCGCTGCTTCAAAATAAAAAGGGAAGATGAGACATTTGGAAAAATATGGGATCAAAGCTGTGAGTTGGCTGCCAAACTTCATATCAATCCCTCGGTTCCTCGCATAGTAACAATGCAGACAAAGAGGTCAAACACACCAGCAACAACCCCAGAGGACTACTGGCGATGGTCAACAGAATCTGTTTCTTCCATTCATCGACTACCTCGCATCTGAAGTGAGAGACCGAGTTTGCCTGGCACTCCCACGACTAAAAGGCCAGTGTTTGCTGCCGGACAAACTGTCATTATTGTCGGATAAGGTTTGGCAGGAGATAAAAAAATGAGAACAGGGCACTGATACCCAATCTGGATGCCGCTGATGTTGAACTGGAGCTGTGGAGGCAGTTTAATTGTGGCTCTGTGCGTACCCTGAGATTAAATCCTGCAGGCACCCCTGGTCCTCAGTATCAACCCACAGATTTGAGGGGATTTCAAGTTTGAAAGCAAGGTCAGTTCATTTGCTGTCATTGTCACAGGCATTTCAATCTTCACCATGATATAGATCAGTGAGTCATAGTTCCATTTTGGTTTTTTTTTTATTGGCAGTATGTTGGAGATCCAGTCTCCATGGTTTCACCCTTCTGAAATAAAAGTAGAATGAAACACAAGGAAATGTGTCCATTTACAGTTATAGATGGCTTAAAAGCCTGTCATATAGCATAATTTGTCTACAGTAATTTTCAGCAACGGTGTGGTAAGTCAGAAATGAATTGTCCGCAGTGTGCACCCTTGAGAAGTTTTAAAACAGAGTGCTACATTTCCAACATAATTCTGGGTTTCCATCGTTAGACTCAAACACTACAGTAGATACAGTGAGATTAATTTACAGTCTCTCTAATGTTCTTCTCCCTGTGCCCAGGGAGAATATATATATATTGTATTTGGTCCCTCTATAATAGCCTTGTGATGCATTGGATGAATCACATTAGAAAAATGGCTAATAAAGCCATGACCCATTTTCACTCTTTATACCAATTTAGCTTGCTTTGTTAAATTCCCCATAAGCTGATATGTTATCTTAAAGATGTGGCTGGACCCATATTCCATTAAACAAAATTAGGTGAGAACGAAGAATGAGCTACTTTAAAAACAGATAAGTCTGGTTGATTGCTTTTGTGAACACTTAATGGACACTAACTAAATTTCCTGCAGAAACATTTTTAAGATCAGATGGCTTATTTAAAATGTATACTGTAACATTATTGAAGAAAGTACACATAGAACATTTTGTTCCACTGAAAATATGCATTACTATGAATAAAAGATTTGATCAACAAGATATTGACATTATAAGGGAATTTAGAGAAAGAAACTTGATTAATTTAACCATAAACATGATTTAGTGACATTCAGTGCTGATGGTATGGACATTTGCTTCCAGCTTATCAGCCATCCGATGTTCTGTTTATAATACTACAGTGACATCTGCTGGTTTACACATGCATTCGATATATGAGATCTGTACAGTGATCACTGTTGTATGACGCTTAAAATCCAGCATTTATTCCAAATTATGTCAAGGCAGTGATGTTTTCAGCAGTGTTTGGAAAAACATACAGGGAAGGTCTTTTCCTTATTATTTTGTTTACATGTAACATCCACCTTTAATTAACAGAGATGTTATATTAAAATTATAATTCCTGATTAGCCTACTGTATAATGTAGCCTGCCAGGGCCAGTCTAAATAAGGCCACGAGTACACTGCCATCAGTAAAAAAAACTTTTACTTTTTAAGATATGATAAACTATTAAAAATAATTAAATTAAATTAAATTAAATACAGAGTGCTATTGCAGTACAGGTGCTGCAGGATTTGTTTTTAAATGAAGGCATACAATATGAGGCTACTGATAAAGCAGATAACGCTGTGTTTCTTTAGGTAGGATTTCCACTGAGACATTTTCTGTTTGGTTAAAATTGGGTTAAAATTAAATGTTATTTTATCTGTTTTGTGCAAGATGTTTATTAAGGGGACACTTGTTAGAGTTAAATGTTTTTTATGTTGAGATTTTTAAAGAGTCTCTGTTATGTTGGAGTTTTGGGGGTTATCATTATGGTGAAGAGTGGCGCTTGAGCTAATGAGGAAATGGTAGATAACATACGTGCAATTGATTGGTCACTTCGTTGAGCAATTGTTGTGCTAACCATAGCATAGTTACAAAACTACACTCTGTAGTTCTTCCAACCAGCATGTAGCATGTTTACATTCACTTTCACTAGTTAGTACATAAAGAAATATAAGAGATTTATTTAAGTTACATTAAAACATCTAATTTTGTTGAGTTTACCCCATTCAATTAGGTACTTTCTACACAAAGTTTTTGTATTGCGATTACATAGTACTTTTAAATTAAGAAAACTAATTTCAAACATGTGGAATCACTGTCCACGAATGAATCAAGTTCAGCCAAAGAGCTGTTCTTTTGAGTGTAGTTTTAGAATTTAAAAGCATGTACATTTGCTTAATGGTTTTGAGATTTTCCTGCTCATTGTTTTGCATGCATATTATTGGACTGTAAAAAAAAAATAAATAAAATAAAATAAATAAATAAATACCATCATTATGTCATTACTACAGCTTTGTTTCCATCCATTTAATTTGTCACAATCATGACTGTAATTTCTATTTTATTATATCAAGTTTAAACTCGATTTAATTCAAAAGTGGTTGCAAAAAGTCATTGAACTTAGAAGGCTGTCACCAATTTGGTTTAAATGGGTCATGATATGAGTAATCAAATTTTCCTTGATCTTTTGACATATAAGATGTCATTGTACTATAAAAACATACTGTAAGTTTCAGTACTGAAAACTTCCCCCTTAATAGAAAAAGAGCATTTATTTAAACCAAGCTGCAAAAACATCTCGTTTGGAATTTGTGGACATCTCAACGCCTATTTTCCTGTCATTGCACCCTTGGCCCCACCCACTGGTGCTCAGTCAGTTACACAGGTGAAGAGAAGAGAGATGGGGCCTGTCATGGGAGATTCATCCAAAATCGACTTACACAGGACACCTTCATCTGGATTTAAATGTTTTTCTACATAAACGTGCACGTTATCATGCCTCTCATGCCACTTTTAAAAGATGTAATGTCAAGTTATAACTCTAAAAAAGATCCCCCATTGTGTTTCATTCAGCTGCGCTTTCTATCTTTTGTGCTGTTTTGAAGGCATCCTGGACCATTTTTGCACCCATCTGTGCTATTTTTAATTGTTGGTCTTTTGTAATCATGGATGTCTTGGATCGTTTTGATGCATTTCCGGTGTTGTGCTCCATGTTTTAAGTGCGGTACAAGCACAACTTTTAAAAATGCATCTCTTTCTGTTGCTGCTACTGACTGGGAGAAACACATGCAGTCCTGTGTGTAAACAAACATGAAAGATGTGAGATGTGAAGACCAGCATCTCTGCTGTGGCCTGTTGAAGCCGGGTGAAGCACCCAACATTATTGTGGATTGTATTACCTTTGTGTATTCAGAACATTTCAGCATGTATTGCTTGTGAAACAGTCACAATATGATTCAAGCTTTGCAAAGGAACTGTTATTGAAAGATGGGGAAGTTTATGCTGTACTTGAGTGAACAGTTTGAGACATTCAGATGAAATGTGTTGGGTGTACGTTATGTGTATGTGCACGATGTGAGCCAGTCACAACAGTGGGCGATTACATTGAAGTCTTAAAGGGCCATACAGCTTAAAACCGAGCATTTCAGACAGAGGGCCAGTGACAGGGTGGAAAATTATTATATATGACTAAAGACCGAAACATACTCTACACAAGTACGTGAACGCAGATGAGATCACTTGGCCACCGCATTGCCAACACGACGTATTGCGTTACCATGGCGGGAACAAACCTCAGTACTCAAGGGGGCGATAGAGTTACCTTCAAATGTCTGAGCCATTAAACTGGATGTGTCTTGCGTAGCAAGATGCTTTTGCATTCACGTACTTACGTAGAGTATGTTTGGGCCTTAAATTATGATTGTTTGGTGCAAAAATAAATAAATAAATAAAAATAATTTAACTAACATTATAATTGGACCTCAGGAAAGATAATAAAATTATAAAAAGAGTATGTCGTGACCCCTTTAACTTAAGTTTAATGTGGTTTATTGTTTTTTACAGTGTACTTAACATTACATTACTATGCTAATAAGCATGACACTCAATGACTTTCCAGATCATGTTTCTAATGCTAAAACCCACTGTGATGCCAATGACACCAATTATATGTATCTCTCTGTTGTTGTTGACACAGCACTGTTAAAATTCAAGTTCTGAATATGTTTAGATGAGCCTTAGATAAAATGCTTTTTCAGAAGCTGTGGCAGAGTAAAAGCTAATCCTCAGGTCAGCAACTTTCCAGGACAGAATCCTTCTTCCTAATTTTGAGGTATCTCTTAGAAAATGTGTCTCTAGCTATAATTTAGCCAGCTCCCTCTGGACTCCTCCCCTTTGAATGGTGTATAAATGAATCATCAGCACTGCCATTAGCACAGCCTAAACAGCTGAGACTGCCAAACTATGAAGAAACTTGGCATGGTTCTGTTCGTTATGTTGCTTGCCCTTTTTGCAGGGAATGGTAGGAGGATTTGTCTGTGTTAGTATGCTTTGTATGTGGATAAGATGAGAGTGTGAGGGATGTTTTGGTATGATATAGATGTGTTAAAAGAAAGCAGAACGTATATCTTTCAAATACCAGTTTAATTTATACATTTATGTAATGATAATGTATTAACTATGTAATAATGTTCTTTAAATGTGTTTGATTATCACTCACATCTGTATCTGTTTGCATTAACCAATAGCATTAAAAACTTGGGTGCAGTGTTTACATTAATATTTTTGTTGAGCAAATGACACATGCAAAACTTTACTTGACATTACATTACATTTTGTACCAGCGGATAATGCTGAAGTGCAGAATTGGACTTGTGGCTATGGAGGACTCTGCCGTCGGTTCTGCTTTGACCAGGAATACATAGTTGGTCACCATAGTTGTCCACGCAAATACAGGTATGCTGATATAAAAGGTGAAAAACTATAAATAGGCCATATTTAAATATCATGCTAGTGTCAACTGCTTTAGGACCTATTTGAAGGTCATAATTCCTGACAGTGATTTGTCCATCATTTTCAGATGCTGTGCTGTACGGTTTTAGCAAAGGCATCATCACCAAGGACACATTTTTCTTTAGATCTACAGTACTAGTACTGACATGGGGCAATAAAAAAATTATTATCTAGTGAGTCTTTTGACAGCTCCTAATAAGTTTAATGATGAAGTTCTAGAGGTTTTCTTATAGAAAACAGTTCCTGTGTGAAAATACATGAAAATGTTAGGCATCAATTATCAGGAGTGAAATATTAAAAAACTGAATAACAGAGTCTGAGAATTGCAAAATAAAAAGCACAATAAATAACAAGGTGTGGAACACTGTAATTGCAAAGGTGGCTTAGATTTTAGAAACACAAACTGAATAAAGCTGATGGGGCAGCAGTCACCAAATCCTGGATAATAGTAAATACATTGTTCTTTTTTAATAGAGGCATGCCTCGCATTTCCAACATTTAACTCTATTCAGTGTGTGTTTATGAAAATCAAAAGGATGATCTAGTTTAAGTGGAGCAGGCTTTGGCCTGCATTGTACAACCACTAGACAATAATATGTCTAGTGAAGGGTCTGACCCAAATAACTGTTGTGGAATGTCACATTTGTGAACGAAATGTTATCCAAAGTTTTTGCTACTTTTTACTCAATGCTCCTATTGTCTTTGTGAAATTTTGACCCGTATGGGATGTTGTGGACATTCACCTTCTGACTTTCTGGAGGTTATGCAGCTTTAAATATTTTTTTGCACATCTATGTATCAAATTTAACCTAAAAACCTATCCCATACTGTTCTCTAGCTTCTCCACCTGCTTCACTGGGTACTGCATTTTTCCCATGCAAATTGTATTATTTTTTATTTATTTATTTATTTTTATACAGTTTTGAACATGATTTGACTTGATTTTATCCATGTGTTTATATGATAGGGTACAATGGGGCTAAATGTGCCCAGTGGTAAAAGACCAATTGGATGCTATTTCTTCTGAAGCACTAGATGGCAGAAGAAAAAAACAGAAGAGCACCTTCCTAAACCCCTGTAACACTGCAACAAATTGTTTGACAATAGTGGGAAGGAATGGATCTGTTTCAGTGGACGTGCAAAATGGGACTGCTGGAAAAGACTATAGAGATTAATTTGTGAAACAGGCATGTACTAAAATTTAACTCTAAGATGTACTCTGTTTTGTTTTTTTTTTGTTTTTTTTTTTACAAACAAAATAAAATAGAATTTAATAATATAGTATGGGTTAATATATAGGTGTAATATAGATATTATTTGCCAAGTTTTTAAACAGTTTTTGTTTAATTTTAAAAATTATTTAAAAAAAATATGTTACTCCTTTTATAATCAATATATTTCATACTTTCCCTATCATAACACATGCTGGGACCACATTAAAACAGATTTTCATTAAAGGAATATTCAGGGTTCAATACAAGTTAAACTCAATTGATAGCATTTGTGGCATACATTAATGTTGATAACCACAAAAAAAAAAAAAAAAAAAAAAAATTTCGATTCATCCCCTCCTTTAAAAAATGCAAATTCGATGTTACAGTGACGCCCCTACTATGGAAGTGAATGGGACCAATTTTTGGAGGGTTTAAAGGCAGAAATGTGAAGCTTATAATTTTATAAAAGAACTTACATTAATTTTCTATTTAAACTCATGTATTATTTGAGCTGTATAAGCTGTTTAAATTTTAATTTTTATGGTAATTTTAGGGTTTTATGGTGTGTTGACATTATCGTCATGCAACAAAGTTGTAAAATTGGCAATAACTGTACACAAAAAAGGTTAATAAGTGATTTTATCATAAATAAAATAATATTAACATGCATATTGTTTACATCTTGTGGCTATTCTTTTGAAAAAGTGAGTATTCACTTTAGGCTCCCATTTACTTCCATTGTAAGTGTCTCATTGTGACCCACATTTTTGCTTTTCTTTTCTTTTCTTTCTTTTTTTTTTTTTTTTTTTTTTTTTTTTTTTTTAAAGAAAACGAGTGGCAAGTCAAAATAAATGTTTGTGGTAATCAACATTATGCCACAAATGCTGTCAATTGAGCTTAACTTGTACTGAACTCAGAATATTCCTTTAAAGGGGATCTTTAGTGCTGTTTTACACAAATCAAGAACTTATGCATTTTGATTTCATTTTCAATGCAGGTCAAAAATAATCAGAAGGAAAAAAAGATGGTGCATTTTCTTAAGAAAATAGGAGGGTTAATCACTATCCAGAGCCTTTCTATTCCGGTTCTCTAAAAACTGTTTCACATTTATCCTATGCAACAGTTCATAAATCATTTTTATTTTTATTCTGTCGTCTAGACCTAATTCACAGTAGCGCCATCTTTGATTTCTGAGGGAAATGAAAAACGAGGCTATCAAAGATAATTTTCCACAACTCATGTTTCGTCAGCGGAAAAGATCCAAAAACACTTTAAACAACTGTAAAGCCCATTGAAGAGACAGTACGTCTATCCCTCACAGCCTCGTTGCCATTCACGTCAAAAATCCATTATTCAGATTATAGCGTCCTATTTAATTTTTTTAATAGGAATGAAAAAGAGGCGCAACTGTCTTCAGTTGGTTGTACTGTTGTTTAAATTGGTGTTGATCGTTCAACTGACCATTGAAAAAAAAAATGTCTTTACAAAAACTTCAGCAGACAGACAACTCCAGAAAACACTAGTTGTGAAAATTAGATGTGATTATTAGGACCATTATACAGCTTTATATAGTGAATGTCATTGTACAGAGTTAAAGTCTGTTCCTCACAGACTCGTTTTCATTACCGTCAAAAATTAAACATGTCGCTTCTCTAAATAAGGGCTAGATGCTAATTTAACTTCAGTAATGTCACTGAGAATCTTTAATAACCATTACATTAGTGTTTAGGGGTTGAATACACTGTGAAGAGTTAAAATATGAGAATATGTATCTGTACCATGCTAAATTGGCAAACGTGAAATAGGTATATTTGTCGCCAGGTGGCGCTAACGCAACTTTGGACTTTTAAAAACGCATTAGGAGTACTGAAGAACATGTCCAGGAAATATGAACCGCTCTTAAATATCTGGAGAAATAAAGCTGTGTAAGATTTTAGTATTTACTGAAACTGAGCTTGAAAGATCATCAACATGGACATCTCCTCTGATGAAGCTGATGACTGGTTTATGGAGTCTCTAAACACGTGAGTCTGACTGCAGTAGACTGATATTCCGTTTAATCTCCGTTAAATAATGGCAATGTCTCAAAACCTAATGAGCTGCCTACATAGAAAGCATTTTTTTCTGGCCTTCATAGCGGATTCCATCATACAGTGGCTGTGTTCTTGATTTCAGATACAAAGACCTGCATGTATTTCACCTCGAGCATCCGACAAAAGTAATAGAGTGGACGGGTGACAAAAGTAAAGCATATTTGAATCTCTGAAAGATTTGAGTCACTAATATAGACGTGAATTAAGTTTTAAAGGCAGGTTTCTCTCTCATCTTCCAGGTATTTGTGTCGCAGGATGCACTAGCTCAAGGAGTGAAATCTTAGAGTTACTTCTGCCTCTAAAGTTATATGCAGGAGACAACCAGGTAAATAAACAAAAACTGACATGACGAAGATGAATTCTGCCTCGTCCAAATAGTTACCTACAAAATGCATTCCAAAACTGCAGTTAATCTTAACTACCTTTTTAATCACATTTTAAGGGTCTTTGTGCAGAGCGAGACTTCAAAGTACAGCATGGTGGATTTTCAGAAGAACCTGTTGAGTGTTTGATACATATCCCTGGAACACGGTAACACAAAACTGTCTTCTGTACTTCACATGTCAGTGCTGCATCTGTGTAGTCTGAATGCCTTTTTAAGTGTAGTCTAGACTTAGCTCGAGTTCACCCAGTAAGTATATGGAGCATGATTGAAGTGCCACATATGTAATTCACTAGTTAAAAGAATGTCATTTATTATTATTATTATTGTAATTCTGTAAATTAAACCACTGAAAATGTCATTTTTCCTTATGTAATATCAGCTATTCTTCACAGGTGTGTGGTGACCAGTGGAAGTTCTAGTTCGACATTGCATATTTGGGATATTGGAGGAGATGAAAGTGGTAAGATTTGTGTCTTTGTACTTCATTACAAATGGTTTGAAATTATAGTATTACCTTTAAAATGTTTAAAAATGTGTCACTTAAAGGGATAGATCACCCAAAAAATGAAAATTCTCTCATTATTTACTCAACCTTATGCCAACCCAGATGTGTATGACTTTTCTTCTGCAGAACACAAATACATTTTTTAGAAGAATATCTCAATGCAAGTGAATGGTGACCAGAACTCAGAAGGTCCAAAAAGGACATAAAGGCTATAATGGTAATCCACATGAATCCAGTGTTTAAATCCATGGCTTCAGAAGCAATATGATAGGTGTGGGTGAGAAATAGATACATATTTATGTCTTTTTTTTTTTTGACTATAATTCTCCACTTTCAGATTCTTCTTTTGTTTTTATATATTCACATTCTTTGTGCATATCGCCACCTACTGGGCAGGAAGGAGAATTTATAGTAAAAAAATACTTAAATATTGATCTGTTTCTCACCCACACTTATTTAACTTCTACAGATATGGATTTAACTAGTGGAGGTGTATTGATTAGTTTTATGACACCTTTATGTGCTTTTTGGACTTTCAAAGTTCTGGCCACCATTAACTTGCATTGTAAGGACCTACAGAGCTGAGATATTCTTCTAAAAAACTTTTGTTCTGCAGAAGAAACAAAGTCATACACATCTGGGATGATGTGAGTGTGAGTAAATGATGAGAGAATTTTCATTTTTGGGTTAACTATCCATTTAATGTCTTACCTGATTTCACAACACAGATGTTATTAAAAGGACTGGGGTTATAAACCCCAAAAGCACATCAGCAAAATGCAGTAAAATAGCTCCTGGATTGACTGAAGAAGCCACAGTCCTTCATGGTTCTTGTATCAATGATGTTCAACTGACACAGATAGCAACAGGAAGAGTTCTGTATACAGTAGGTAATGTCAAACCTCAAAATTTTACAATAGTTCTTTGAATAGTTTTGTTTGAAATATTTAGAAATTGATCAGTACAGCTCATTTCATCTTATTTACCTTTTTGATAGGAAAAGAGTCATCTGATTCAGTGAGTGGCTTACAGTTTGTGAATGCTTGTGTATTTCTAATTTGTGCAAGCAATGGCTCTCTGCTTATGGGTGACACAAGAGATCCCTTGACCAGTCATTATCCTCTGAAAGAGACTTTGAAAGAGACAAGTGGTGGTTTGCATTGGTGTTTTGGGATGAGGAGGGACAGGTTCCAGTCAGAACCTTCCTTTTGTACTATAGCAAGGCTCGCTTCCTCCGGTCACATGGTGCTGTCTGATCTAAGAGATTTACAGAGTCCATTTTGTCAAACTCGACTAAATGTCAAACATAGTGCACCAAACAATGACTTTCTGAATGTTTCTTGGGCTCCTGTTCTCGACAGCTGTCTTTCTGTGTCTGGTAAGTTGAGCTCCTTTCCTGTTTTTAGCTATATAAAGATAGTTCACCCCAAAAATAAAAATACTATCGTCATTAACATTGTTGATCCAAACCCACATGACTTTCTTCTGTGGGATTCAAAAGGAGATGTTAAGCAGAACGAGATGTTCTATTCACTTTCATTGTATAGAAACATTTGTTTTCACTTTAATGACCTGACAAACTTTTCTTTTAAAGGATTTGATGGCACAGTACAGCTCTATAACACAACAAACTGGAGCACAGAGGCACAGGACCCTCAGCCGATTTTTTCACACCAAGGTCATGAAATGCTATATGAAGCAAAGTACAGTAGTTCCCAGCCTGTGGTTACTACCCATGCTTGGCATCAATCGCGACCAAATACTCTTCTCTCAGCAGCAACAGATGGATCTATACATGTTTGGGACTGGGTGGACAAAAACACTGACAGATAAGAATATGTTGAGATTCCTTTGACAGGACAAAACTATTGTGTGTATATGATGCTCTTTATTCAATTTTAAAAGGAGCAAATCTTCATGTCATTTATCCATGAGTTCAGGACATAATGTAATTAAAAATGTAACATACTGTCCTTCTTAGTCTTTGACAATGACTGTTTAAATTGACTACTTGTACATTAAAACATTATAAAAAAAAAAAAAGTATTATATTAGTCAATGAGTCTGATACCAATTTCCAGATCCGTATTTTACAAAAGCAGTTTTCAGTGTCAGTGTTACAAAATTACAAATAATATAAGATAGCTAAGCTAATGAAAAAAAATGTCTATGGTGTGGTATTGAATAATCTGGGTCAATAAAATGGGCATACTTAAAGAGAAGGAAAAGGCCACATTAAATGGCTGCATCCTGATTCGCCTTTTTCTTTTTTTTTTCTCCCCGATTTGGAATGCCTAGTTCCCAATGCACTCTAAGTCCTCATGGTGGTGTAGTGACGCTCCTCAATCTGGGTGGCAGAAGATGAATCTCAGTTGCGTCCGCGTCTGAGACAGTCAATCCGCACATCTTATCACGTGGCTTGTTGAGCGCGTTGCCGCGCGTGTGGAGGCTTCACGCTATTCTCTGCGGCATCCACACACAACTCACCACGCGACCCACCGAGAGCGAACCACATTATCGTGACCACAAGGAGGTTACCCCATGTGACTCTACCCTCCCTAGCAACCGGGCCAATTTGGTTTCTTATGAGACATGGCTGGAGTCACTCAGCACGCCTTGGATTCGAACTCGCGACTCCAGGGGTGGTAGTCAGCATCAATACTCGCTGAGCTACCCAGGCCCCCTGATTCGCCTTTTTATACTTTTTTCCCTATTTTATATATATATATATATATATATATATATATATATATATATATATATATATATATATATATATATATATATGAGCAAGTACATACTTTTGAGTGTGTTGCAAAAAATTATGCAAGTATTGGGACATACTACATGACACTATGAGACAGGAAAATTGATGTCTATTCCTATACTCTTCCAATTCTGAGTATCTACTATAGATAATACTAATGGATTATCACTTTGCATGCCTCCCATCTCATGGGATCCAATGGAGTTTTATTCATGTAGATGCCAAGATACTCTCTGCCCTTCATTGGATGGTAATAGTGAAGCCATGCACTGTTATTAGAGGAAATATTGCTCAAAACACTATTTGGTTACAATAACCTATAAGATTTAGGTAAAGATGAAAGGTTTTGAGATCATTCTTGAGGAAATAGCACAGGAAATGTCTCTGTATGGACACCATCTTTAAAATGTTACAGATTTGTATGGTTATGTGCCACATATTTGATCAAAAGCTGTTACATTATTATTAACCAGAGATAAAAAATAATAATAATAATACACTGCATGCTTCAAATGGTCTGTTATATTAATTTATTTTGCAAAAGGCTAACTCTGTTTAAAAAGTAGTTTTTTTTTTTACACTCTTGAGTTGTTGACTGTTATGCTACTACATTTTTTATCATATGTAATGCTAAGATAATAATCTGGGTTAAAGGCAGACATGGTTATGTAAATGTATGTTATTATGTCTGTTTTTACAACAACAACAAAAACTTATTTTTTAATAAAGAAAGCAAGCTGGATTGCTTGGGTATAGGATATGAAGTAAACTTTTACCACCGGAGTTAATCAACTATTTGAAAGTCTGACACATTACCACTTGAATTAACAACAGTCTCCACTTTAATTTATAAACACTTTAAAAACACTAACATCCTAGAAAACTAAAATTATTAAATAAATATTGTGTAATGGGTCAGTATGAAGTACATAATTGGATGTTCTAAATTGTAAAAAAATATTTGATGTTTTATGAAGGATTAGACCTTTATCGATTTTTAGGTGCTTGTCCCTTATCTTTACACTTGACTTTTCAGGGTGTTCAAAAAGCCCAAAATCTACTTTTTCAGTCTCACTTTGCTCTCCACACTCCATGAGACAAGCAACATGTCCATCCTCATACCCTCAAGTATCCACTGGGACCTTGGATTGTTATTACTGGTTCATTCCCCCATCCTGTGAAATCCCATGGGGATGTATTCAAGTAGACACCGAGATCCACTCTCTTATCTGGATTGGATGGATGGGAATAGATTAGTCTCTTCTGTTTATAATAACTTACACTGCCTTGGCATCCAGTTTTGGTCTCTACCAGCTTTTTAGATTCTTTTGAAACTTCCCCAGAAGTTTTGCTTAGAGCCTCAGTTCTGTAGCCAGAGCTTGTACGGGCATTGTAGTACAGATTACTTTTTCCTTCATGGTCTATGATCTCAGCTATTTGACACTCACAAGACTCACCCTCCATCTGTTTTCCCACATGCCAAGTGCTGCCATAGTCATCACTGTAGAATGCAAATGCATAAGGTGTGGGCTTATAATTTGCATGGCAATGATAGACATAGGCTGGTATAATCAGTCTTCCAGTCTGCATTTGAATACCATGTCCTAGACCAACAGCGAAGGTGGCCCAGTCCTTAACCTGGACACCAATCACATCTGTTGTCAAGTCTATAAAATGGCTCTAGGTTCTGGAGATGAAAAATAGAAACAGGATCTTGGAGGTCTGTCATAGACTGGACATGGATTCATGGAACGTTGGTTTGAAAGAAAGGCTGAAGGGACCTGATGACCACTGGCCCACTGAAATAAAAAGCATAACAGTACATAACATAACTTCTCTTATAATGCAAAGTTGTTCTAAGAAAATTGGCTGATATGAGTTAATATATGAACAATCATTCAAATTCTTTGAATATCTGCAGAGCTTTCTGCATGTGCATCAAAGACAAACTTCTTAAGATGGCTGCGCGCTAGATTCTCTTTCGCATAAGGTGAATATAGAAATAGAATTCCACAATTTTGACTATACATGTTGTAAGCTTCACCTCAGCTTCTCCATTCTTCCACGTTCCTTTTCTCATCACAAGGACAACTGCATCCATGTCATTTTCTGTTCTCTGCTTTTCAGCAAAGGCAAGGAAGGTTTTATCATCACTGATATAGGTAAGAGCTGAGATTCTGTATGTTACCTGTGTTTTACACCAACACCAACAACAATATTTTGGTTCTTCCTGCTTGAATAATGTTTTGTTTTTATAGGGAAATTGTTTTGCTTCTTGAAGGTGTCTTGTCACCCATGGTGAAACTTTAGCCTAGAAATAGAATAAATAGTATCAATAACAAAATGGATGGATGGATAGATAGATTTCAGAAAAAAAATGAATAAATAAATACATAAAATAATTTCACACTTCGATGTCTACAGGGCAAATCCAAGATATCTACAATAGGCCTATATGGAAGTTTTAACTTTTGAAAAACCAATAAAGACTATCAAAGCTTAGGCATAATGTTTTAGCCCTTTAAATAATGTAAAATTCAGCAAGTCAAAATGTATAACATATAATACTAATTGTGCAGATAAAAGATGATATTTTGAGTTATTTGCAGCTGGGCTTCAGTTGATAATTCATCAGTAGACTATTAAAAGTAGTACTTACAGAAACGTTCTTTCCTGCAGCAACAACAAAATGCTTACTGAGGGGGCTTCACAGAAAAATACATAGAAGTCCCTGCAGTAGCTCCATTATTTATACTGTATCGAAACAGGATATTACCCAAATATCAACAGAACATGTTCAGAGTTGTCACCTTTCAATCTGTAAAACAGATTCCATACACATTTTGCATTGCATTTATACAATATGTGACTACTCTATGTGCATTTCTTTTCTACATGCATGTGCTAAATGCAATTGAAGAGAATATTGCATTAGTTCTCTTGATTGTTGCAATATTGTAGGGCTGTGCTGGATACCTGTACATAAAAAAATGGTAGACCTTCTGTATTCCTGTTTTATATTGTGAAACAAGATATTTACTTACATTAAAAAATAAATAAATAAATTAAAAAAAAAAAAAAAACTGACAACATATTGGACCAATGTCCATTGACCATCTAGCATGTAAAGATATGTCATAAAGCACAAATCTGGTGATTTTCCAGGTTACCGCCCATGTTTAATATCCATGGTAATTACAGTTCTCTAAGCAAGTTCAGATGGATCCATACATGTACTTGGTCTGTGGACAAAAGGTTGAGAGATGAAAGTATCTTTATCAGCAAGCACAAAATCAGTACAGAAATCAGTTTTAGCATTAATCAGATACAGTACACTTTAATAATGCAATGTGTGCTTAAAATGGTCATTTTTGTAAATGACTGATGTAATAGTTACAGTAACTCTCTAAGTCTAGATTAAATTTTTTACCTCCTCTGTTTACCCCTGATAACTTCTCTACCTGACAGTAACAGTAAAGCAGAGAAAGTCATTAATTTAGCTAAACTATCTTGTAGAATTTAATAAAAAACACAATTTTATTAAGAGTAGTTTTGAAAGGGTGTAACCTTTGTATTTCTATTGTTATTTATAACTGTATGAAGTATAATGGTCACCCTGTGTGTGTGTGTGTGTGTGTGTGTGTGTGTGTGTGTGTGTGTGTGTGTGTGTTTTGCCTACATTGTGGGGATCAGATGTCCCCAAAAGGATAGTAATGCCAGAAATCATATTGTAGGGGCCCGTCAGTGCATGGTCCACATGACAAAAAAGGCTTAAAGGGTTAGTTCACCTCAAAATTAACATTTTATAAATAATTTTATTTACTCACCCTCATGCCATCCACAATATGTAAGACTTTCTTTCTTCTGCACAAACAAAAATTTTTAGAAGAATATCTCAGCTCTGTTGGTCCATACAATGCAAGTTAATGGTGACCAGGCATTTGAAGCTCAAAAAAGCAGATAAAGTCAGCAATGAGTCTGCAATGGCGAGATGTACAGTGAGAAAGGAGTTATATTTTGGTATATACTTTTTAAGACATCGATTAAACCACTGGAGTCTTATGG
Source organism: Myxocyprinus asiaticus (assembly GCF_019703515.2). Taxonomy (NCBI): domain Eukaryota; kingdom Metazoa; phylum Chordata; class Actinopteri; order Cypriniformes; family Catostomidae; genus Myxocyprinus; species Myxocyprinus asiaticus. Next base: position 17,480,012 of record NC_059381.1, on the reverse strand, counting down.
ATTATTTTTATGCTGCCTTTATCTGCTTTTTAGGAGCTTCAAAGGCCTGATCTCCAAATGTTTCATATCAGTAAATTTAAAGGAAGTTAGTTCACCCACTGAACACCTACTTGATTTCTTATTGAGTTTTTTTTTTTTTTTTTTTTTTAATATCTGGAGTTCACCAACTGAATGCTTACTTGATTTCTGCCTTAATGATTCATATCAGTGAATTTAACAGAACGCATTTCACCCGCTGAACTCTTACTTGAATTCTGCCTGAGTTTTACATATAAGGGTATTTAAAGGTAGGGAGTTCACCCACTGAGTGCGTACTTGATTTCTGCTTGAGTGTTTCATATTAGGGTATTTAAAAGAATTGAGTTTACCCACTGAATGCTTGATTTCTGCCTGAATTTTACATATTAGAGTATTTAAAAGAATTGAGTTCACCCACCGAACACTTACATTTGCATGTACGCATTTGGCAGACGCTTTTATCCAAAGCGACTTACAGTACAGTGCACTTGTTACAGGGACAATCCCCCTGAGCAACCTCGAGTTAAGTGCCTTGCTCAAGGAGATAATGGTGGTGGCTGTGGGGATCAAGGGCGTAGGTTTGGTTTGAAAGTTGGTAGGGACATATAGCAAGGATCATATTCAAAATGTTGGTATTAAGAAAATGCAAGAAATTCAGTCTGGTAATATAGGCAAAATAACATTATTACCTCATATAACAAGTATAATTTCTTTACAGTATTTCTCTGCCCCTCCATATTAAATATTATCCTTTTGTTTTAAGAATTTCTAAAGAATAAACAAATAAAGAACTGACCACTGCACGGTTAGGAGGAAAAATGTGATATGCGATAAAAACTTGGACAATACAGTGCATCCGGAAAGTATTCACGGCGCTTCACTTTTTCCACATTTTGTTATGTTACAGCCTTATTCCAAAATGGATTAAATTCATTATTTTCCTCAAAATTCTACAAACAATACCCCATAATGACAACATGAAAGAAGTTTGTTTGAAATCTTTGCAAATTTATTAAAAATAAAAACCTAAAAAATCACATGTACATAAGTATTCACAGCCTTTGCCATGACCCTCAAAATTGAGCTCAGGTGCATCCTGTTTCCACTGATCATCCTTGAGATGTTTCTACAACTTGATTGGAGTCCACCTGTGGTAAATTCAGTTGATTGGACATGATTTGGAAAGGCACACACCTGTCTATATAAGGTCCCACAGTTAACAGTGCATGTCAGAGCACAAACCAAGCCATGAAGTCCAAAGAATTGTCTGTAGACCTCCGAGACAGGATTGTATCGAGGCACAGATCTGGGGAAGGGTACAGAAAGATTTCTGCAGCATTGAAGGTCCCAGTGAGCACAGTGGCCTCCATCATTTGTAAATGGAAGAAGTTTGGAACCACCAGGACTCTTCCTAGAGCTGGCTGCCCGGCTAAACTGAGCGATCAGGGGAGAAGGGCCTTAGTCAGGGAGGTGACCAAGAACCCGATGGTCACTCTGACAGAGCTCCAGCATTTCTCTGTGGAGAGAGGAGAAACTTCCAGAAGAATAACCATCTCTGCAGTACTCCACCAATCAGGCCTGTATGGTAGAGTGGCCAGACGGAAGCCACTCCTCAGTAAAAGGCACATGACAGCCAGCCTGGAGTTTGCCAAAAGGCACCTGAAGGACTCTCTGACCATAAGAAACAAAGATTGAACTCTTTGGCCTGAATGGCAAGTGTCATGCCTGGAGGAAACCAGGCACCGCTCATCACCTGGCCAATACCATCCCTACAGTGAAGCATGGTGGTGGCAGCATCATGCTGTGGGGATGTTTTTCAGTGGCAGGAACTGGGAGACTAGTCAGGATCGAGGGAAAGATGAATGCAGCAATGTACAGAGACATCCTTGAAGAAAACCTGCTCCAGAGCGCTCTGGACCTCAGACTGGGGCGAAGGTTCATCTTCCAACAGGACAATGACGCGAATGGACGCATTCCACACATGCAGTACAATTGCTTTGTTATATGCTACCAGATGTTAGAGGGCAGCACCGAGTTGTGTCATTTACAGGACATCTGCTCTGAAGGATAAAGAAGAAGAAAAATTGGGATCTGCCATTTAGAAGAAGCAAGAACAAGAACAACAACAACAACAACAACAACAAAACAATGGAGAAGGATATGTTCTTCGACTACTTCTTGACAGTACAGCCCAACTGTGCGTGTTGCCACCTAGTGGACTCTTCTGTGTCAACAGTCAACCTAGCCTAGCGCATGCACGTTTGTACGTGCATCGTCCGTGCAGACAGAAAAATCTGGCTGCACACGGACCCTGTGGGTGGACGTCGGCGGACACTCGATGACGAAAATTACGTCACGTGGACTGTGCATGGACCATCGAGGAACGCGGACAGGTGAAATATACTTTGGGCTTAAGGCTCTGGGTTACCGAACAGAAGGTCGGGGGATCATGCTGATAAAGATGCCACTGTTGGGCCCTTGAGCAAGGCCCTTGACCCTATCTACTCCAGGGGCGACGTATCATGGCTGACCCTGCGCTCTGGGAAATGTGGAAAAAAAAAAAAAAAAAAGATTTTCACTGTATATTTGCAAATGTATAATGTGTGACAATAAAATAAATGCTTATTTTTCTAATCCAGATGCTCTTCTCCAGTGTGCAAAATAAAATATGTTTTTGGAGTTATACTAGCATCTTAAAGTCCTGAACCTCTGACACAATCATTAACATTTTAAGGTGTGTTCCTGAAGAGGGTGCTTACCAACCGAAAATGCTGAATCCTCCATAGGGCTGCATGCAAAACTCAGAAGCTTTTTCGACTTTGACTTTTTAACATTTTGTACAAGAAAAGTATGCTTGTTTAAATCTACTTATTTCAAGGACTGGACGTAAGATACAAATGGAAATCCGCCCGCACAATCTCCAGAAAAGTTTATTTTATTTTATTTTATTTTTTAAATCTTACAAACAACTGTGATTTGTGCATCGCGAACACACTGAGAAAATTAACAGGGGCCACATGACAACACTGTTTATGTGCTACTTCAGAAGAGGTAGGACAATAATTTACACATTAATAATTATACTAAGGACATTTAATAGTTGTTAAAATGAAAGTAAAAACATAGTATAAAGTTTAAAAAAAAGAAAAATTGTGGTAAAATTGCCCAAATGTTGGTCGGGACATTTCCGAATTTCTGAAATTTAATGGGGACATGTCCATATCATCCCTACATAAAATTACACCTATGAAAAAATATTTTGATCTGAAGGTGTATACTTAAATGTTTGAAATTAGTTTTGTAGACAAAAATATAATTGTGCCACCATATTATAAAACTACAATTTAAATAAAAAAAAAAGTTTTTGAAATTGATGACTTGGACCAAATAATAAAGAAAAGCAGCCAATAAGTGCCCAACATAGATGGGAACTCCTTCAATACTCTTTAAAAAGCATCTCAGGGTGATACCTCAAGAAGTTGGTTGAGAAAATGTCAAGAGTACATGTCTGCAAATTCTAGGTAAAGGGTGACTACTTTGAAGATGCTAAAATATAACACAGTTTTGATTTATTTTGGATTTTGTTTAGTCACAACATAATTCCCATAGTTCCATTTATGTTATTCCATAGTTTTGATGACGTAAATATTATTCTAAAATGTGAAAAAAATAAAAATAAAAAAATAAATTATATATATATATATATATATATATATATATATATATATATATATATATATATATATATATATATACACACTTTCGCTTTACAACATCAGTAAAAGCAGACATTTCCTGTCTGAATTTGCTGCACGGCTCCTGCAAGCACTGGTATAAATGTGTGTGTGCAGATATATATATATATATATATATCTGCACACACACATTTATACCAGTGCTTGCAGGAGCCGTGCAGCAAATTCAGACAGGAAATGTCTGCTTTTACTGATGTTGTAAAGCGAAAGTGAAAGAAGTATACAAAATATTGCAGTATTTAGCCTATCCAGCAAAAAATGTTTTGGAAAGTTTTTAACTGAACATATACTTTTGAATTCTGTTAATTGATGAAAGAAACAATTCTTCATTGTTTTATCATTGTACTTATACAAGATTGTTTTGGAAGATTTGGAAACCTTTAAGAAAAAAAATGAGAAGTATGATAAAAATGTGCGTATTCGATGTGATTTTTATAAAGATTATATTTTGAGATGTAAAGAACAACATATAGTACAGTTAAATATTTTACTTGGAAAATACCATATACACAGAAAAAATGGGCTCTTTGTAAACCCAATTTCTTATTCAAAAATTACTTTGAATCATATGTAAACCTTTTGGGAAAAACTAAATAGCACTGAAAACATGTAAAGTTTTGGAAGAACTGGAATTTATGTAAGATTATTTTTTTCTGGCAACAGTATGTATTTATGTGACTGTACAAATACCTCATGACACTGAATGAATGAAAAAAGCAATTAAGCATAATGGGAGCCATTTTTTTTTTTTTTTTTTTTTTTTTCAAAGTTAAATATATTGTACAAATATAGTAACATATTTTAAATTCGATTTATTGGTTTCATTTGCTATTTATTTTATTTATTTATTTGTATTATATAATGCTAGCCACCCACTGGCCCCCCCCAAGAAAAGTCCCACTTCTACCTATGGCCAATCAGACCCTGGATATTTCTCCTCTCTCTCTCACTAAACTCCATGGAAAGAGTTAATGATTAGGACATCTGGTGGCTTAGAGAATGATAACACCAAACACTGATTTGCATGACATGAATGTAATCAAAGAGGTGACCGAGTCTCAAGTGTCATTATGGGTAATCACCACTAAGTGAACATCATAAGATAAAGAAAATGAAAAGAAACCCAGTAGATGGGCGCTTCATAGATCCAGTTTCTTTACTAGATCTCTCTGTCCATTGGAAGATAACAAAATATCTGATTTTTGTCTGGTACCCAAAGCCAGTCAACACCTTGTTAACTCTTCAGCTAAGAGACAGAGACAGGAGAAGAAGAGTTTATTGATTATTTCTTAGTTGCATTTTTCTCAGTGCTCAGTCTGATTTCATCTGACCAGCATATATTCAACAAGAATTATTATGCAGATATCAGAGCCATTTCTTAATTTCAAATGGTGTTTCATAATTAAGAGATACTGTGACTTAAATGGAAAATTATCTGAATTAAAATTTCAGCTATATTTGCCTGACCAGTTTTACCAACCCGGTCTCATGACTTTTACTCCCATAGAGAAAAATAATGAACCAACTAACTGTGCTATTATGATTTTTCCTATGTTTAAACCTAACCTAAAACTAACCATAATCTTAATAGGAAAATCACATGTACTACAGAAGAGAAATATCAGGGTTTTAAACAAGCGTTCTTACACATTTTCTTAAGTTTAACCCCAATCCTAAACCATTAACACTTTATAAGATTGCATTCATTAACATTAGTCAAATTACTACATCAGTTAATTTGGTAGTGCGATACTGCAGATCTTGTTGACTTTTGTATGACAAATTGCTTGCTATGTTCCTCATTTGTAAGTCGCTTTGGATAAAAGTGTCTGCTAAATGACTAAATGTAAGATGTAAATGTAAACTAACAATGAACAATATTTATTTGATGGTATCACTATGAAATTCTGTTTGTTCAGTCACTGATGCCCTAAAAATGTCCTATGCAGGCTTTAGTCAGGTTCAAGCACTTGTCCATTAATTTCTTTAATTAGCAGTCATTTAGTTGTTTGTTTACTGAAAGAAATTGTCCTTTTAAGAATTCCTTTTTTCTGTTCAAAATAAAGAGAAAGTATTTGAGAAGTTTCTGGTAGTCTAATCTTAGTGGAAAATGTCCATAATTATTTTTGTGATAAACACATCTCTCTCTCTCTCATTAGGGTGATTCTTCTTAATTATTCTTAGAGTGCATGTAGCCTACATGCTATGTTTTGACCATAATGTTCACTCATGTACAAAACAAGGTCTCATGTTTCTGTTGCTGGATAGCTTTTCTTGATACTTAAAAAGTTAATACTGCTTTGGCATATGTTCCGCATACTTTTCCTATTATTTTTGCAGTTTCCAATCCTTCTGGGTTGTGAAATGGCTGCATGCATGCGTTTCTTCTATCGATTTAATTATATGCCACGAGTCACTAGTACACAAACAAACATACAAATCAAATCATGAAGAGCAGAAGTTCCTGGATTTGTTCCCCAAACTTAAATATACTTTAAATAGGAAGTATGTTCCTGCTATTAACATTAAATATGCTATAGCATGTAGAATAACTGTATACTAACACATTTTGGATGACCGTATGCTTATGAAATTAAATGTGAAAGTACACCGCAAGTTATGATCTTCAGAGCGTAATTGCATAATTCACATACATTTATTATATCATTCATCCAATATGATAAATCAAAGGTAGACTACGAGAATTACGGTCATACTCACAGAAATCCAGAAATGTTCTGCAGCAAAGCGAAAGTGCACTACTAGTGCTTGCTTCCCCACAGACTTCAAAACAAGATCAAGCTGTGGCTCCTTAAATTACATTTACTCTATATTAAGCTCACAAAGTGTCAATGGACATGATTAGACAGATATGTGACGTATACGGTAACAACACGACAATAGTCTGTGTGTTTGTTATCTTAAACTCAGCAAAAAAAAAGAAACAACACTGTATTTTAAAGATAATTTTGTAAAAATCCAAATAACTTTACAGATTTTTATTGTAAAGGGTTTAAACAATGCTTTCCATACTCGTTCAATGAACCTTAAACAATTAATGAACATGCACATGTGGAACGGTCATTAAGACACTAACAGCTTACAGATGGTAGGCAATTAATGTCACAGTTATAAAAACATAGGACACTAAAGAGACCTTTCTACTGACTCTGAAACACACCAAAAGAAAGATCCCTGCTCATCTGCGTGAAAGTGCCTTAGGTGTGCTGCATGGAGGCATGAGGACTGCAGATGTGGCCAGGGCAATTAACTGCATTGTCCGTACTCTGAGAGGCCTAAACAGCGCTACAGAGAGACAGGAAGGACAGCTGATCATCCTTGCAGTAGCAGACCACGTGTAACAACACCTGCACAGGATCGGTACATCCGAATATCACACCTGCAGGACAGGTACAGGATGGCAACAACAACAGCCCGAGTTACACCAGGAACGCACAATCCCTCCATCAGTGCTCAGACTGTCCGCAATAGGCTGAGAGAGGCTGGACTCATGGCTTGTAGGCCTGTTGTAAGGCAGGTCCTTACCAGACATCACCAGCAACAACATCCCCTATGGGCACAAACCCACCTTCACTGGACCAGACAGGACTGGCAAAAAGTGCTTTTCACTGACGAGTCGCAGTTTTGTCTCACCAAGGGTTATGGTCGGACTCGCATTTATCGTTGAAAGAATGAGCGTTACACCGAGGTCTGTACTCTGGAGCGGGATCGATTTGGAGGTGGAGGGTCCGTCATGGTCTGGGGCGGTGTGTTAGCATCATCGGACTGAGCTTGTTGACGTTGTAGGCAATCTCAATGCTGTGCGTTACAGGGAAGACATCCTCCTCCCTCACGTGGTACCCTTCCTGCAGGCTCATCCTGACATGACCCTCCAGCATGACAATGCCACCAACCATACTGCTCATTCTGTGCGTAATTTCCTGCAAGACAGGAATGTCAGTGTTCTGCCATGGCCAGCGACGAGCCCGGATCTCAATCCCATTGAACACGTCTTGGACCTGTTGGATCGGAAGGTGAGGGCTAGAACCATTCCCCCAGAAATGTCCGGGAACTTGCAAGTGCCTTGGTTGAAGAGTGGGGTAACATCTCACAGCAAGAACTGGCAAATCTGGAACAGTCCATGAAGAGGAGATGCACTGCAGTACATAATGCAGCTGGTGGCCACACCAGATACTGAATGTTAACCCCACCCCCCTTTTGTTCAGAGACACATTCCATTTCTGTTAGTCACATGTCTGAAACTTGTTCAGTTTGTCTTAGTTGTTGAATCTTTGTTTATACAAATTTACACATTAATTTTGCTGAAAATAAAATCATTTTAAAGTATATGGACAGTAAATTTGAATATATGTAGTATTAAGGTCAAAATGTATTGCAATATCTTTCTTTAATGTGATCCACTCATGCAAAAGCAGTTGTAGTTTCACGAAGCAGATGAGATGACTTTCTTACTGCATTTTTTTATTTATTTTTTTGTCGTTGCTAAATCTATGTAACACGATTTAAAGACTGATTGACTGTTTTTGCATTGTCTTGAAACATAAATTCAGCTATTTTTCTTTTTTTATATCAGCTGCTCTGTGAATTCTCTCCTATTTTAATGTTGATTACCAGAATCTTCCAGTCATTAAACAAATAAAATATGATAAAACTGCCATTTCTATGGATCAGAAAAACATTCTGGAGACAACATAGCACTTAAAGTTTACATGTGTTATCTAGACTCATAATGTAACTATAATTTATATTATATATAATTCATGACAAAAACTGAATCAACAGTTTCAGAAATTTTTATGTCATTAATCTGGAAACAGTGCAGTGAAAATGCATGGCCCTATACAGTGCATTCAGAAAGTATTCAGACCTCTTCATTTTTTTTTCACATTTTGTTTTGTTGCAGTCTTATGCTAAAATGCTTTAAATGATTTTTTCTTCACATCAGTCTACACTCCATAACCCATAATGACAGAGCAAAAACCAGATTTTGAGGCTCTTTTGGCACACAGCACATACTACATGAAAACAGCATTTCTTTGGACTAAACCATGTTTAAATTAATTACAACAGTAGTACTTACAGATGCAACAGATATTTACAAGAAAATTACATAAGTGTTTAACACACCAAAGTGCAAATGCAACACTAAAACAACTTTTAGGTACTCCCCAAGACACTAGCAGGTGGTATAAAGAAATACATTATTTTTAACATTTTAAATATCGACTTCGTATTTGTTTTTTCATTGAACCAGTTTAAGTGAATAAAAATAAAAATACTGTACTGGCCATCCACTGATAACGCAAACCCTTACTTAACAGGCCAATGTAAAATTCTATAAAAACAAGTGATCTTTCATAGTATAGTGAAAATTGCAGATAATTTTTTTTTTTTTTTTTCTCAATAATATGGTTCATATGTTGATATGGAGCAGTCAGGCAATGCTTTTTACCAAAACAAACAAATATATAATACACACACACACAATCACATACAAACCAATGTTTGAGAGTTTAACAGTATGATTAAAGGAAGTATAATCAGTATGCTAATTGTAACATTTCAGAATTTACAGTTTGAGCCTTGAGTTGAGGATTCCAATGCTAAAAGACATGACTTTGTAAAAATAAACAGTGACAACCATACTACAATTACGGTTAATAATTCTGAAAATGCTTCTTTTTTTTTTTGTTAGAGCAAAAACATAACTACATGGCAAAGCATAGGTCATTACACTTACCAAACTTATACCAATAGAGGCATAATCAAATCACAATAATACTTTCATGCAATCTTGTATAAATACAATGATAAAACAATGAAGAATTGTTTCTTTCATCAATTAACAGAATTCAAAAGTATATGTTCAGTTTAAAACTTTCCAAAACATTTTTTGCTGGATAGGCTAAATACTGCAATATTTTGTATACTTCTTTCACTTTCGCTTTACAACATCAGTAAAAGCAGACATTTCCTGTCTGAATTTGCTGCACGGCTCCTGCAAGCACTTTCATGCTTTAAAGATATTTTGGAACTTTAAATAATGGCAAATAATTTAAATGAATAATTTCAATAAATTATTTAAAATGCAGCTGTATTTTCTCAACTGATTAAAGATACAAATCCTAATCTAGAAGCAAATTTTACAAACGAGGTAAACTTAATAAAGTTAACTTGCTCTTTCATCACTAGCATCCATAACATCACTGAGTTCAAATTGCACAAAGGCTATCTCCTCAATCTCACTTTTCTCGCCACACTCCATAAGGCAAGCAAAGTGCTCCTCAAACTGCGTTAAGTCAGAGTATCCACTGGGACCCTTATGGATGATCCATGGCCGGCCCCAGCCAGAAGCATTCAAGGGTGATTTATTCAAGTAAACTCCTAGATCTTCCCTCTTTGTTTTATTAGTTGGATGGCAATAGAGTAACCAAGTCTTTGTGTCTAACCGTGTTGAGCAATTGTTTTGTTTCTTGTCATCTTCATCTGATGGCTTTGGCACAGGCAAGCTCAGCACGCTACCTTGACAGCCCTGACGGGGCTCCCCAAGTTGCTGTGCAAAATGAGATTTGTCAAAAGCTGCTCCGTTGCTCACACTTAAAGCTTCTACTCTGTGGCCACTTGAACTACGAGCATTGCAGTACAAATGACTCCGATCTGAATGGTCTATGATCTCAGCCATTTCACACTCACATGATTTCATTTGGACTTTTCCCCCCATCTGCCAGGTGATACCACAATCATCACTATAGAAGGACAAAGCATGAGGCCTAACATTGAGTGGAAAATGGAAGGGCCAACAACTACAATGTATGTAATAAACATAAGCTGGAATGATTAGTCTTCCGTTTTTCATCTGAATGCCATGTCCTGGTCCAACTGCAAAAGTAGCCCATTTGCTAATCTCATCTCCTATAACATTTTTTGTTAAATCTGTTACCCCGCTCCAGCTCTGGCCATAGTCTGTACTAGTGATGTAACACAGCCGAGCTTGATTCCTACCTGTAAAAATCTGGTTATGCTCTGTGGTATTACCCAGTATGCAGATAAAGAAAAGAAAAACAGTTTTGGATTTCTTCTCATAGACTGGACAAGGATTCATAGAGCGATGTTCCGGCAAACAGGCAGAAGAGAGCGTTTGCGCAGGAGACCACTGTAAACAATGACAGTATCATTCATTAAAGGGATAATTCACACCAAAATGAAAATTCTCTCATCATTTACTCACCCTCATGTCATCTAAATTCATATGACTTTGGGAAAACAAACAAAGATATTTTAAAGGGCATATGATGTAGTTTTGTCTACATAAGTCAATGGACATAAAAGGTTGCATAAAAGTAATCCATATTACTTGAGTGGTTTAATCCATGTCTTCTGAACCGATACAATCACTTTGTATGAGGAACAGACCAAAATGTAAGTCCTTAGTCACTATAAATCTTGACATCCAGTCTAATTGGAACACAGTGAGGGTGGTCAAGAGGGTGATACTTTGACGTTGCACACAGTTGCCAGGTACTAAATCTCAGTTACTTGCATTTTCATTTTCCAGTGTTTATCATCAACCTTTTGGCGACCACATTACATTTAAAAGGTACTTGCGACTCTATCATTTTAACTTGCGCCTGCATTTTCAAAATAGCTGAACTGGGTGTGAAAACCGCAAACCTGATACCTGGTTTGTATACAGTGCTCTGCCCATGCATAATGCGTGAGGAAGTGTGTGAACGAGCTTCTCTTATGAACGCACCAAGGAAACTGAGGATACAGCATCAAGATTTATAGTGAATAAGGACTTCAATTTTGATCGTATCGCTTCAGAAAACCGATTAAACCATTCAAGTCATATTGATTTATTCTATGATGCCTTTATGTCCTTTTAAGAACTTGAAATTTTCGACAGCATTGCATACATTGTATGGACAAAAACACATCATGCATCTTTCAAAATATCTTTGTGTTCCACAGAAGAAAGAAAGTCATACGAGTTTGAGACAGCATGAGGGTGAGTAAATGATGAGAGACTTATCATTTTTGGGTGAACTATCCTTTTAAATTGTGTATGTGCCACTATACATGTTAAAGTATGCCTTTAACTGGACAAAATGAATGGAAATTATGAAATAAAATATTAAATATAAAAACATCATCTTTATTATCTAGTAAGTTAAGGTATACATTACATGGAGGGATCCATTCTGGGGTGATCCCCTCCTCACGACCAACACTTTTGCATCACTGTCACGTGGAGTGCTGCGCTCCTCTGCAAAGACAAGGAAGGTCTGTCCATCACTGATGTAGATAAGAGCTGGAATTCTGTAGGTTTTCCCATTTTTCTCCTGTTTGAATAATGTAGTTCGTGCAGACTGAGCTCGGTGGGGTTCTGGGCAGCTCTTCGATGTCATGTTGCCAGTCGTTCCTGGATGAATAAGTAAACATAGCTAACTGGTTACAGAGACTTTTAGGGAGTGTCCTATTGACTAAGGCAAAAGGTTTATCTCGATTTCTTTCCTTGTTTCTACATACTGGATTCCACTTGCAAAGAATTTAACAAACTGTTAGTTAATTTTTGTTATAGCTGGAAAGAAATGTGAAGGAGGGTTTAATATGATTATGAACATTAATAATACTTTCAAAATTGGATCATAAAATTTATTTGTGATCCTAATTCAATTTGGATTTTTTCCCCATAATATTTTTAAGAAAGTTGGTGATCTCCTCTTTTTCTCCTCACAGAATGAAAATTTGGAATAACAAATTGATAACCATTAAGAGCAAATGTTTTATACACACAAACGTTGGTGCAGCTATCATTATGAGGACTCTCCATAGACATTATGATATTTATACTGTATGAACTACAGATTTTTTTCTTATTAATTTTTTTTATAAACATATGGAAGAGTTATATAATTAGCTTTTGATTGTCTATTTGTACAGAAATTGTGGAAGGATTGTACTTCTTTGTATGTGGACAATAATTTAAATATAATGCTGACACTTAAAGACATTATTTGTTACTTTTCACATGAAGACAAATGTGGTGACAACGTATTACTCCAAACAATGTTCTGTACTCACAAATGAAGAATTTCTAAATCTCTTCCATCTTACAAGGCTTTTTGTAATGAACTTGTCTCTTTAATGCAGTCACTTATGTTAAAGCAAAACTGTACATGTTTGTCCTTGTTAAGCTCTATGAATCTGTATTTGGCGTCATGTAATTGTTTTTTTTTTTTCTTTACTGTTTACATGTTGTTGTATGACACGTTGCAATGCAGCTGACTTTGACCTTTAACATGTGACTCGCGTTTCTAGGTCTCAGACTGTATGTACAGTGTGTTTATGCTGATATATGTACTCGTACTCGTTATATACATCCTCTTGGATTTGAGAGGTCTCTACAAATATTGCCCCAACCGATTTCCATATTGTAAATATGATAATCATATCAGTTCATTAAAAACGCTAAAACGAAAGACTCTGTGAATTTGCACATAGACATGTAGATATGCAGTTGAAAATAATGCAAAGGTAGAGAGTGTAGTAGCTACTGGCCTTTTTAATAAGCCTAATGTTGCACAAGCAAAGGCGAAATCTTGAGTCACTATTACAGATAATGTTTAAACATACAATCTTTGCACTTGCCTTCCATTCGCCCCTGTCTCTCAGCTGATAATCCTTTGAGTTTACGGAGTTCGTGTTTTTTATATGCAGCTCTCCATTCAGTTTCCGCGATGGGAGAAAGGTTCCTCTGATTGTTCCTTGCAAGGTACTGCTTACAGGCTTCATATGTTAAAGATTAGGGTGGGGGCGGAGTTAGGACATCTGCTGCTTCCCAGGAACAAGCTGAGGCCCCTTCATACAATGGGCTTCAGCTTCAAACAGAACAAATGACAGCGTTGTGTTTTGTGCAAATGCATTGTGGGACATGTAGTTCAGAACTAACAAGGTGCTCTTGTTCTTGCTATATAAACTTATTTAATTAGCTTGTATTAATGAAACAGGTTCTTGAATAATTATTTATTTCTAACGAATCTTTTTTCTAATTGTATCAATTGAGTCAGAATCTCAACATACTTGTTAAACATTTTGAAAATACTACATTTCCCAAATTGTTTCACCACAGTTGCTAGGATACCATGCAACACGGACGTCAGGTCTAGGTTGTGAAGATATTTGAAACGGGTTGCAGTTTGTGTAAGTTACTTTTCTAGTAACTCTATTTTTCTAGAGTTATTAAAGTGCTTATTAAAGTACACAATCTTTGTTAAGTGCCTAACATCATGCTTACTGTAACTTGAGTAGAGTAAGTGTATGTTGCACCTGTTTATGTCTGATCTGTCTTTAATATAGCCTAGAGCTATCTAAAACTATAATAACTTTTAGGTCTGTCTGCATCTCAAAGGAAAAAAGAGAGCTTCTCAGACAAACAGTGTTTCCATTAGCCTTTCTTTTGTTCTGTTGTAGCCTAATTGCCCACATCTTGTTGATGTCTAGGTGACCACTTAATTGAAAGAAATGAGAGGATTGGGGATTTACAAACTGGACAATGAAGAAAATTACCCTTCAAATTGTTTCCCAATATGATCATTCTTTCATCCAAGTAATGAAGGTGACTACTGTAGCACAAATGCTTCTGAATTCTTAAAATTTAACATTAATAAAAACATATTTATTTAACACTGCACAGTGACCTTTTTAATAAATCTTAAAGGGGCAGGGCACTGGCTCGTAGCACAAAGAAAAACACTGGACAAGAGAATATCAAAAAGGAAAAAAGCTTCAGGATGGAGTTTTGAAGTACACTCTAATGAACTTTAGCAAAGCCAAAAAAAAAAAAAAATTAAAAGAAAAAAAAAAAGAAAATGCTAATTCTCTTCCAGGGTTTAGGATTAAAAACTGAACCAGTCTATTGTTTTACTTGAATAAATGCTGTTTGTTTGTGTTGTAATACAAGACTTTTTCTTTGACATAAGAATTCAACATGCCATTAGTGTTTTAGAGCACACTTTCAAGAACCTGCTTGTGTATAGAGATCCAAATGCAAATCTTGACCGTCCTCAGAAGCCATACTCTGAAAGAGAGAAAAAGGTCAGAGGACATGAATCATGTGCAGCATCAGCATCTAAACCCAGTAAGATATAAATTGCATTTACTGAATCTGTGTTGTCCATTATCACTAACATAGCTGAAGCATTCTTTTTGCAGATTAGGAATTTGCCACCTTTGAGACCAAAGAAGTCAAAAGGAGAACAAGTTGAGGAAATCCTCACCCAAATAAAGGAGATGAAAACAATCAGCAAAGTTCCCTTAGGTAATAATAACAACCCCTCTCATTTTATTGCCGGATTTGTTTTGAAATGCCCTTAGTCACATAGGACTACTTAATTAAAATGATAAATTGCTAAAGGGTGGAATCCAGTGTATTTAAGTAAGTCAAACCAATTGATGCGACTTCAACATTAATGCATTTACAAATGTACCAGTAAAGAAATCTGACCATGAACTAGCACAAACTAACATGTTTTTGAAGATTTACAGGTCAACTTACAAGCATACTGTAGAGATGTTTTAGTGGTTATGCAGCACTGTGTTTTCTTGGAAAAGCTCTATTTGTCTCTGCAGCTGTTCCTCTATTATTTCAACACTTTACAGATCGCTAGTGTATTTGGCTGTACTGCATGCATGAGCCTCAGTGGAATTATTGTGGATGTTCTATGTTGGAAACCTCCGAACCACTTTTAATAGCAATAGAATGTTAATAAAATCCATTAGTTGCTGGCAGCTTTCATTCAGTAAGCTATTCATATGACCTTTTTTCCATGGCTTTTTCAAGAGTTCACTGTTGTAAAGCTTTATATAATCTCTATTCAGATAATGTCCTCAACAAAGGGAAGGATACTTGTAAGAGAGAATATGAGGAAGCAATGACTTTGCTGAAGGACATGAAAAGGAGATACAGGATGACCCATCTGAAAACAGTGGAACAAGAAAAACAGCTTGAGAATGAGAAGACCTGTAATCTAAACTATCAGGTGCTTTACATTCTGTTTCTTTTTTCATAAATTTGTTTGTTACAGTTTACATATTCATAGTGTTCTTGGAGTTGGCAACAAAACACGTTTACACAGACCAGTATATGTTATTGAGAATTTTGTGGTTTTTGTATTGATTGGAAATAAATTGACCTATTTTTTTATTTTGTTTAATTCTGTATTTGGTTTGGGTCAAATTTATTTTAATCATGTGCTGAGAACTTAAAATTGTAAGGGCATGTACTTTGTATGCCTATCTGACAAATGGTGTAAATAAAAATTTTTTGTTAATTATTAAACAGAATATTGCATTCTAGAGGACATTACCTCAAAGAAGCTTTCATTCATCTAAAAGTGGAGAGTATGAACAAATAACATGGACATGACATTTTTTTAGGTCAAGATTTTAGGTCTATGCCCACATAAAAGTAATACATAAGACTCCAGTGGTTCAATCCATATCTTCAGAAGTTATATGAGAGGTGTGGGTGAGAAACAGATCAATATTTAAGTCCTTTTTTACTCTTAATCTCCACTTTCACTTTCAAAATGTGAAAGAATATGAATGTGAAAGTAGCGATTAATTGTAAAAAAGGTCTTAAATATTGATCTGTTTCTCACCCACTCCTATCAAATCGCACCTGAAGATATAGATTAAACCACTTGAGTTTTATGGATTACTTTTATGTGGCCTTTATGGGATTTTTGGAGCTTCAAAGTTCTGGTCACCATTCACTTGCATTGTAAAGACCAACAAAGATGAAATATTTTTCTAAAAACCATTGTTTGTGTTCTACAGAAGAAAGAAAGTCATACACATCTGGGATGGCATGAGGGTTAGAAATTGAAAGTGAAAATTCTCAACCATCCCCTTAAGGTATGTTTTTATACAGAAAAAAATGATTCTGAAATCCTGTTCCCAGAAATATGCCTATTCATTGGAGTAAAAAGTGTGACAACCTACCCTGATCTCCCCCAATTTATAACAGAATGTCTATATTTTTGCACTTAAAGTTTTGCGGTGTGTCAAATTCATTTTTTATTTAAAAAAAAAAAAGTATAAAAAATTCATGTCTCTCAGTTAATATGAAGTCATAAAATATGAAAGTAAAAAGTTATAAAATAATGAAATGCTGTTTAAATTAGTTTTTGATAGAGAGGATGTCAAAACTGCATTCTTGAATATGTCTCTGACCAACCTCACATTTGTAAATAAATTACCATTTAAATCCAAATTCATTGCGAATTCACTCAATAACATTATTGCTAAAAAGATGATACCTTTGTTAAAGACAACGGTCAAGTTCATTCTCCTGTAGGAGGCGCTTTTGATAAAACATAGACGCGCTACAGAGACTCCCACAGAAGTTAGCGAGTTGCCGTCGTACTTATAAAGTGCAGAGAAGTTTGTTAAGAAAATCCTGTACCCAGTTTTCAGGAATAGGAAGGAAACGATGACTTACTTGAAACACTTTTTCATTTTGGTCACAATGCGATGTTTTGTTCAGGGTGAAACAGAGGCAATTCGTCCTGGAAAAAGTAAGTGACTACCCATACATCAAAGAATATTTTATTGGTAAACAGACTGTTTTGAAAAGGCTGTGTGATTAAGTTATATAACAACAACGATGTTTTATCTTGATTAAATTAGGCTACATAGGTTTACTGAACTTCCAGATGTATTTTCAGAATAATTGATTATGCCCAGGTATAACATCGATTCTCAAACTATTATGACATGTCATACACGAGTGTCGTCTTTGTGTTACATGCAGTGTCGGGCGTTTTTTGCACTTTTAAAGAGAAGACTTACAGGCCAGGAGATAGCTGGCATCCCTATTTGGAGCCCTTTGGATTCATGTTCTGCATGCGTTGTACTTGCACTGAAGTACGTACCCACCTTTTCAAGCCTAAATTAATGTTTAAAGTTTTAATAAGCTGTACGATTTTTAATTTTGGTAAGCGGCTGATGACACATGAATTGCCTTTAATATACACTGCCTGGCCAAAAAAAAAAAAAAAAAAAAAAAAAAAAAAAAAAGAAATCACACTTAATATTTCGTTGGACCGCCTTTAGCTTTGATTAGGGCGCGCATTCGTCGTGGCATTGTTTCGACAACCTTATGCAACGTCACTACATTTATTTCTGTCCTGAGTTGCATTAATTTTTGGCCGAGATCTTGTATTGATGACAGAGAGTCGAACCACTCCGTAAAGTCTTCTCCAGCACATCCCAAAGACTTTCAATGGGTTTAAGATCAGGACTCTCTGGTGGCCAATTCATGTGTGAAAATTATTCTTCATTCTCCCTGAACTCTTTCACATTTTGAGCCTGAAGAATCTTGGCATTGACATCCTGGAATATGCCCGTGATGTCAGGTAAGAAAAAAATCCATTGATGGGATAACCTGGTCATTCAGTACATTCAGGTAGTCAGCTGACTTCATGTTATTGCCTCATAAGGTTGCTGAGCCTAGACCTGACCAATTGAAGAAACCCCAGATCACAACACTGCCTCCAGAGGCTTGTACAGTGGGCATTATGCATGGTGGGTGCATCGCTTCATATGCTTCCCTTCTTACCGTGATGCGGCCGTCGCTTTGGAGTAGGATAAATCTGGACTCATCAGTTCACATGACCTTTTTCCATTGCTCCACAGTCCAATCTTTATGCTCTCTAGCAAACTGAAGTCGTTTTTTTCCGATTAGCCTCACTAACAAGTGGCTTTCTTGTAGCCACACAGCTGTTTAGTCCCAATCCTGTAAGTTCTCATCACATTGTGCGTGTGGAAATGCTCTTACTTTCACTATTAAACATAGCCGTGAGTTCTGTTGACGATTTCTTTACGATGTGATTTCACCAAGCATTTTAGTGATCTCCGATCACGATCATTCAAGATTTTTTCGACCACATTTCTTCCGTGAAGCTGATGGTTCACACTGTCATTCCTGGTTTTAACAATGCGTTGGACAGTTCTTAACCCAATTCCAGTGATTTCAGAAATCTCCTTAGTTGTTTTCTGTGCTTGATGCAGGCCAATAATTTGCCCCTTCTGAAACACAGTAACATCTTTTCCAAGACCACGGGATACATCTTCCGACATGGTTGTTTAAGAAATGAGAAGCTATACACTGCATCAGTTAGGGTTAAGAGAACTGTTGCCAGCTGAAACATTAATCACTGCAATAATGATCCAATCATAGGCTCTTAAGTATCTGCTTATTTAAATTCAAACAGCGATTTTTTTTCAGCCAGGCAGTGTATAATACTGTTATCTCCCCATAAATTTAAATTGTATTTGCTTTTCTCAGTTGCGCTTGTGGGTGTATGAGCAAGCTTGCGTCAGCCCTCTGAAAATGAAGCCTATAATTATTACTGTTACACATCCGGACATTTTACATTTATTATTCCCATTATTCCCATTGTTTCCAATTATGCTTTTCATTACCATAACAGTCTTTTCCCTGCTGTAGCCTATACAGTAAAAACAATGCAGTTGTACAATGATATTCTAAATAAAAATTGGTGAAAATGAAAACAGGACTTTGGGAATATTATGATGATGTATAAATACTTTACAATTGAAATAATATGTCATTTTTTTTCACATTACGGTAATGATAATCAGAATTGGGTAAGTTACTTAAAAAAAGTTATTCACTACAAATGACTAATTATTGATCTAAACTTGTAATCAGATTACTTTACTAATTACTTCATTAAAAAGTAATCACATTACTAATTACTTTACTTTTAAGCTCCTTTCTAAAACACTTTTCTGCTCAACAAATGAAAAATAATGTCTATATTTCTTTCTTGTTAATTGTTACACACAAGTCATTAACTCAGCACCTAACATTTCTCCTTCATAGTGACTCGTTACGGGGCCATAATTCATGTATTCTACATTAATAATATATTACAAATAACCCTATAATGTAATTAAAAGTAATTAAATTAATTGAAAGTCAGTAACTGTAATCTGATTACAAGAATTTAAAATGTAATGCATTACACTACTTTTGACTAAAAAAGTAATTAGATTACAGTAACCAATTACTTTGTAATTGTGTTACACCCAACACTGATTATAATATCACAATGACTATCTTTTTTCGAATTGCGGTCATGAAAATAATGTCACAGTGTAAAACATTTTTAATATTTCTAAAAAGAGGCTTCATTTTCTAGACGTAAAATATAATTCCTTATTTGTTTCTTTTGATTTTGGAGTAAAATAGGTCCAGGACATTTTCTTGACAGGTTTGTCAAAATCACCTACTATGTGTTATGTGTCTGCTATCTGTCAGTGTTTCTGTCTCCTTTCATGTGGGGGCGATCACCACATTTACATTCATGTAAACCTTGTAACTACTCGTAGTCTGGTCATGTGAAATGCAACCCCATCAAATGCCCTGTTCTGCGATGTGAAAATCCAGTGACTCACTCACAGCAGTGCTGCCCTCGTTGTGCAGGTAAAATTTCACACCCCTCAGGTCTAATTACTTTAAGGTAGTTTTATGTTGGGATTCAATAACTATATATGACTCAATCATGATTTGATATTTGGGTAGCATTATGCCTCCAGAATTATAAATCACACTGATGCATTTGATGTCAAATACACCATTGTTTGAACCTTCTTCTAACTGGTCCATATTATGAATATTTTCATAATTACAGATGAGCACAGAACTCCTGCTGGTCTTCGGGCACCCATTAAAACCTGTAGGTATAATGGAAGTATATACCAAACAGGGGAAACATTTACCAACCATGAACTCTTCCCATCCCGTCAATCCAACCAATGTGTCATGTGCACTTGCTCTGTAAGTCATGCAATTTTCTTTGTATTCATTCTTGTTGCATTCACCAGAGTATATCTCTCAGGAATAATATGTGAAATTGGATATAACTTTACACAGATTTTTTACTCAATTCACTAATATACATTTTAAAATAGAAAATGTGCACTATTCATCGACAAGGTTGTCGGTAGGTTTTGGAAATGACACTTACTAGAACAACTACTTCTTTTAATCAGCCAGCTGGGCACAGTTATCAACCATTGTTGATAATCTCAAAATAGCCAAATATCTTATCAATAAAGCACCCTGACAGATATATCCTGACTATCACTATTACTAGTTGTGATAAAAAAAATTATAAAATTTTTTATTTCTCGTAGCTTTATAAATGTTCTTACTCAATGTTCTTCTCATTTTTTATTTTTTTTTTCATTATAGAATGGAAATATTTTCTGTGCATTGAAAACATGTCACCCCATTTCATGCTCCTCACCAGTTTCAGTTCCAGATACGTGCTGCTTGGTGTGCAAAGGTGACATTATAATTTATTTTCTGGTTTAGAGAATTTTAGCCTATTTAACATACTACTGTATGTATTGTAGTCTTCAGATGTTACTAAAATGTAGTTTAGGCTGAAATCGAATGGTTATTAGTGGCTGTACTCTCATTTTAGGTATAATTCCACACCTTAATATCATGGTGAATGAAATAATATTGTCTCTTTTGAATAAACAGAGGGTGCAATTGATATAAATTCTGCCTCATTTGGGGATGGAGGACAACAACTTAACAGAGGAGTTGTATGTATTTACAGTAATCAGTTCTGTTCAGCAGCAGCTAGTTTAAAATGCATTAAAACCATCAATTCCATTGTTTCATTCATGCTGCACTGAACTATCTATATAGTTAGATTGTTTTTAAACAAGTCCAGAGTCACAATTTTTGCTGTTTGTCCTGAAACACAAGAGGCATTCTGTGGATCACTGTGCTGGGGACCAGGTCAGGGGTCGCTCTGTTAGGGCCACACCGTCAACACTGCAGAGCTCTCCAAGAGGCCTCAACCTACAGACGCTACACCTTAAAGGAGCTGCAGAGACTACTGTTAAGATTCTTCTACAGCGCAAACACCAGAGAGGTAAAAATGATTTTATACATCTCAACGGAGATGTCAACAGAATTAGCTTTTTCAGAATCACTTCACAAATCATATCTCTCAAAGAGTTTCTGACTTTGTCTAAGCTTGCGTGTACAACGGAAAGACCTACTCCCATGGTGACGTGTGGCACCCGGTG
Organism: Myxocyprinus asiaticus; assembly: GCF_019703515.2. Classification (NCBI taxonomy): domain Eukaryota; kingdom Metazoa; phylum Chordata; class Actinopteri; order Cypriniformes; family Catostomidae; genus Myxocyprinus; species Myxocyprinus asiaticus. Next base: position 17,458,077 of record NC_059381.1, on the reverse strand, counting down.
CTGGGCAAAGTCTTGGAGTGCATTCTGTGCACCTGCATGGATGGCTTTCAAGAATGCAGGCGCATCACATGTCCCAGCCAGTATCCATGCCAACATCCCATAAAGACAGTGGGAAACTGCTGCAAGATTTGTCCAGGTAGGCTTGTCAGTGGCATGCCTGCTGAAAAGACCAGCTTCAATTTCCATGTTGGTCAAGGCTTAATGCTGGTTTGTGCTGGTCTAGCTTCTGGACCAGCACAGCTATTCTATCCACCAGCAAAACTTTTTCAACCTAGCTGGTTGACCAGCATGGCCTCTCTGGTGAAGTTGGTTGATCAAGGAAGTTTTGTTACTTAAGCTAGTTAAGAAGCCTGGCAGGTACACCAGCACAAGCATCCAAAACTTACAGCATGCTGGTATTTTTTAGGCAACACATTAAGATATTAACATTCATTCAACAGGCTTGCTTTATATAAATTTGGGCTCTAATCAAGAAGGGAAATATTCAAGAGATTTATTACTCTACATCCCAGCTTTCAGCACATGGGTCATTGACAAATAAGGTTGTCCGAGGTGATAAAGATTAGAAACCTTTTAAAAATCAAGTTTAAAATGTAATCTTTGTGTCCATATTGGTTTCACAAATTTTTAGAAAAAAATTTACAGCATTTTCTACAAAATATAAAAACTATATTTAATGACTTTAAAAAAGTTATGTAGTGTAATTGTTAAGTAAATGGTATTTAAATACTTTATTTGTACCTCGAAAGTGTACACAACTTAATAATTTCAAAAACATTTTCAAACATATTGTTAAGGTAATATAGTGTGTGTGTGTATATATATATATATATATATATATATATATATATATATATATATATATATATAAATATCAATACACTATATTACCTTAACAATATGTTTGAAAATGTTTTTGAAATTATTAAGTTGTGTACACTATATATATATATATATATATATATATATATATATATATATATATATATATATATATATATATATATAATATTACAAATACCATGATGTTTTTAAGCCAGGACAAGTTGATTTATACAGTATACTTAAACATTTTGTTGAAACTCGTTGCCCTAAAAAAGTTAATTTTTCTGAGGTAAAGAATTTGTGTTGACTTAGTTTTGTTAACTTTCTGCTTTGACTCAAGTTACACTGATATAAAAATATATAAAAAAATTAAACATAAGAAGTCTTGTTGAGACAACAGATCAAACAATTGACAAAACAGATTAATTTAAGTAATGTGGACTTGACCTGTTTATTTCAAATAACTAAATATAATTAATTAATTAATTAATTAAATTTGTTCTTGGGCTACGTCTACATTAATCCGGATACATTTGAAAACAGCGTTTTCATTTTCAGAACGCTCTCCGTCCACACTGCTGTTTTCAAGAGTTTTCCAAAAGTTGCTCGTCCACAATGAAATGTTTGAAAATGCTTAAATCCCTTTACTGCGCATGCGAAAAATCGCCGTTGCATGTACGGGCTGAAACACAATTGTCCTTGTGTTCTGTCGCCGGACACCAATTCCGAGTAAACTTCCCGTCGCATTTAAAAGAATGCAATGTGGAGGTTGAGGCCAAAATGTTGAGAAAAAAATGTGTTTTTAAATGATGTAGCCTTAGTACTGTTGTGCATTAGGGGGCAAAGTTCGGACTGTATACTTTACATAAAGTATACACATAAAGTACAAGCATCTTGCAAAGCAAACGCAGCACATGATATTTAATCCGGGAGGCACATAGACCTCCACACTTGACACACAGACCTCAGTAATGGTGACAATCAACAAACATCATTAAGTAAAAAGATTAATAATAATACTTTGTTACATTTACTGCACATAGTGTTTTTCTGGACACTTAAAGCACTTTACAGTCTCCTCAACTACCACCTGTGTGCCACCAGAATGCCCACCACACCCCAGCTGTTGGTGGAGAGGAGAGTACAGTGATGTAACCAAATCATATATATTGGGGATTATTAGGAAGCCATATTGGATAGAGGCCAATGGGCAGATTTGGCCAGGAGACACCCCTACATTTTAAGGAGAAGTGCCCTGGGATTTGTAATGACCACAGAGAGTCAGGACCTCAGTTTAACATCTCATCTGAAAGACAAAAAAAATAAAATTCTGTTGTTTTTACACAAAAAAAAAAAAAAAAAACCTGGCAGCTGTGGTTGCCAGAATAATTATGTAAAAAATACAGTAAAAATGTAAACAACTTTACAGAACAACCTGTAAATTTTACAGTTTAAAACCACAATGGCACTGTTAAAAAAAAAAAAAAAGTGTTACATTTACAGTAAAAAAACGTCATAAACTTGATATTAGCCTTCTGAAACTGTACAAATCTGCTTTTTACTTTATAAGGTATTTGTTAATCACCATAGTAACTACAGTTATATTTAACTGATATTAAAAATAAGAAGAAACATTCTTAAATATTCCCATAAAATATAATGAAATATAATGGGTCACGCAGGGAATTGTGGGAATGCACGATTACTGTTTTTTTTACTGTAAGTTTAACAATAATTTACTGTAAAAAGTACATGTACTCTCTTGTTAAACATAATGTACATTTTGTACCATTAATTATACAGGAAAATCATACTTTTTCAATCTAAAAATGTAATTTTTACAACATTTTATTGTAAAAACCACTGAATTGTCTTAAAAATATATTAAAAAATGTTACTGTATATTTTACAGTTAATACTTGTTAATCAATTAACATTTTATTTCTGTAGCATTTTTACAGTCTTTTACTGTTAAAATTACAGATATTTTTTACAGTGTGTCCCCATCACTATACTGGAGCATTAGGACCCACACAGACCACAGGGTGAGCACCCCCTGCTGGCCTCACTAACACCACTTCCGGCAGCAAACCTAGTTTTCCCCAGGAACTAGCCAGGCTCAATCCTGCTTAGCTTCAGTGGGTAACCAGGCGAGAACTCCAGGGTGATATGCTGCTTTGTTAAGCTAGAGGTCTGAATCACACAACCATTAACTAACAATACTAATGAAAACAACAACAACAAAGATAAAGTCTAACCATGAAAATGTATTCATGCCACAATTCATGCTGGGAGCTGGCAAATCAGCAACATTGTTCAATATTAAAGGTGCACTCAGTAATTTTTTTCCTCATTAAAAAAGGTTAACTCCTAAAGACATGAACTGTAATTTTGCAATATATGTAGGAAATCATGACCACTCGCATTAAAAAGAAGACTCCAGTCATATCAGTAACCTTCAGTAATCAGTAAGCTGTTTTATTTTACATGGAGAGGGTCCCCTCATGGGGGATGCCATGTTAGAATCGCATGGTCAGCTGAATACTACTCGATTAATCCAGAGATTGCCGCTTCTATTAAAATGAATGGGAGAAATTGGAATGCCCAACGGCAGCCAACGGTCAGCGGATGTAGAAAGCAAGTCCCGCCTTACAGTATCACAATTTATGATTCCAGTGTTGTCAGATTTTACTGCTGATTTGAAATATGTTCTTTGATTGTAATCTTGACCAACCGTTTAGGAGATTTCGGTCATGTAGATTACATTGAAGTAGATAGGAGCTGCACTGGCATGACTGGAAATAGCCTCCAGAGAGTGTTCCAAAGATGGCCGACAGTGGACTGACTTGCTACAAAAACTTTGCTTAATCTCAGTAATCGTCCTGTTATTTGACACTTTAACTCATTTATTAAATTAATAAGTCTGACTGTGAGTACTACATTTCTACAATGGCATCTGAAACTGAAAACTGATAACTGATGCTGCATCCAAGCCGCTAGGTGTCAGTGTAAGTTCAAGATGAAACAAAGACAAAAGTTACTGAGTGCACTTTTAGATAAAGTTGTCTGAACAAACTGTTAAGCTAGTTGGGGCAACATTTAGGGTGATATTGTTTGTCTAACATGTGTTTAGATTCAAAGTAATTTACATTTCTTAGTACTGAAGATCTTGCGATAAATGATGTGAAGTTATCTGGCACCAAATGTAGTTGATTAAACATATGTTTTTGAGTTGAGATGGCAAGTATGCTTTTTAATTCAACTTAAGTGTACAAATTGATACAATGACAACTTAAAGGTGCTGTAAGCGATTTTACCATTCTGGAATTTCCACATGCTGAGCCGTTGAATTAGCCACGCCCCCTCTTTTCAAAACCCGGCACATCAAAGATACCAAAGAGGCTGACAATGAGCAGAAGACCGTTATTCCACACATTGTTAAACAAAACAGTAGCAAAATAGCGCCCTCAACTGAGAGCTGGTATGAAAAACATAGCATAAAAATGGCTTTAAGCCTCAATAATTCACTGCAACTACAATACTAGGAGAAATCGCAAAATGATTGACAGGCAGAAAGCGTCAGAGACCTTAGCCCACGGACATATTTTGTTTGCTGTTTACAGAGTCTAGAGCTGTCACAGAAACTGGTAAGATATCTCAGGACACTTATTTCATAAGGGGTAGGACACATTTTTGCATACCTTTCCGTGAAATAATCGCTTACTGCACCTTTAAAATGTTAAGTTGACTTCAAAATTTCAAATTGTGCCAACTCAAAAAAAAAAAAAAAAGCACTTTTCTAAAAAATCTTGTTCATGTCATTGCCATTGCCAGTAGTATTAAAGAAATCATAAAAATTATCCACCTTACTCAAGACACTTAAGTAATGGAGGGTAATATGTTAGGATTTATGTTTATTGTACTCAATTTATTTGGGTTAAAACAACATCAGTGATAACAGTGTACTGTCTCTGGACGGTTACACCACAAGACATTAAGCCCTAGAAAAAATATCAAAATTACTTTTTCATGATAGAAGAGGTGTATTCAAGTAATTATTTTGTGTGAATTGCATTTTTATTTCTTTTTTAATAATTTAATAGAGCTGGACAAAAATAACTAAATAAATAAAAAATGGGCATAACGTCAGTGATCCACATGCTTTATCATTGTGTTTCTTTTAAAATTTACAGAGCTCAAAGCAGAGAGCAATAGGACAGAGTGCTACCTTGGCCAGGACAATAACAGTCTCCTGGTATATAAAGTTGAATCCTCATCTGCCACTCAATTAGAGGACGAAGTGAGGATGATAGCCATCGAGAGACAAGGAACCACTGAGGTTGAGGTGCAAGTTTGGAAAACAGTTGAAGGTAATGTTGTACTTTTGCTTTTCAGACAGATCAAAGACACTACAGATATTGCAGCCCTGGAACTGGGTGCTGAGATAAAAAAGAAAAAAATGGGGTGAAAAGGTAATTCAACTGATGACATGAGTATGGGGCAGTACTATCTGTTTGTTTGACTAATGGTAGACGGAGGGTGTTTTTGTAAAAAAAAAAAAAAAAAATAATAATAATAATTTGAAAACTTTTATTTTTGTAATTTTGTTTGGTGACACTAGTGGCGCAGAAATTACACACTTCAGCTTTTTATTGTCATGAAAATTGTTAACCTTGATTGTCTCTTGACACTGTCTTCTATTCCTTGCAGGTGTTTTGCATCTAATGGAAACAGGTGATGTTCAAAAGAAAGACCTCATAGAACATCCCGAAAGTTACATCTTACTGACCACATTAGATGAGGGTATGTTTGGTCATAAGCCTGTAGTTCTTTTCATTTCAACACATTTGTTTTCCATTAGGATACATTTTTATTATGAAACAGGGAAAGTCATACGATACACATTACAGCATCAACAAATCCACTGCATATTTTGATACAGTTTAAATTGAGTTTGAATTGAATACTCAGACAGATAACTCTGGAGAGCCCCTTATTGATATTATAGTGAGTAAAAGGAAAAAGTATTCCTCTATGTCAACCAACATTATATTTAAAACAGTCCTGAAAACTGAGATTCTACGTGGGACTACTCTAAATGTTTGCGCTTAGAGCATTTTCATCTGTCAGAAAATATAAGACAGTAGAGGAGACCAAAGGAAATTGAACATCTATTATATAAAAATAAAGGAAAGCTTTTTAATTTCCTTTTTAAAAAATTTCTGTCTAACTATTTCAGTCAGTCACTCTTTATGCTTCTTGTGTGTGTTTGCTGTGTTTCATCTTAAAACAGGTGCTAGACTTAGTAGTAACAAAACTGTTGTACCTGACATATATGTGAAGTGTGTCATTTTTTCAGTGTTGCAATACTTTATATGCAGAGACAACTATAAGTAAACCATTTGTAGATTCAACCTGACTCAACCAGTGGCATGCATTTAAAACTATCTTTTTGTCCATCCAATGGCAGATTGGGCTAGTGTTTTAGAAAACTGTTGTCATTATTTGGTGTTGCAATTCCATTTGGTGATGCTAGTGGCAGAGTCATTACACATTTGTCTATTTGTTTATTCCTTCTATGTTTTTGCACAGACACTTGGAGAAAGTTCAAAGAAGAGGAGGACAAGCAGAAGGACTTAAGTAAGATTAGGAGCTGTGAAGATGGAATAAAGGAAGTAGTGAAGTACTTAAACCCTGAACAGCTGGACAGTCTTTGCAGTTCTTAGTCTCCTCCCTGTTCTCTAACACTGCCAACCCAGTCTCTGACACCCATTTTATTACCCAAAGAACACACTCACCCCCACACAATGTGCATGTAGTACAAAACCAGATGCTGGCAGCAGGTAGTCTAAAGATCTCGTTTATTTCTATGAGTCAGTTCAGCACAAGTCTTTATGAGTTTGACAGCTCAGAATTCTTTGTAGGACCTTGCTTTTTTCAGAGGCCTTGAATCGGGCTGAGGTCAGGCATTGCTGGAAAATTTACATTTGAGATGGAAAATGAGTGAATACATGCAAATGTCTCAGTAGGCTACTAAGTGGGCCAAAGTTGTAGGTGTGCTCAAGAAAGAAAGGGTGTAAAGCAATCATCATTAAAGGGATACTTTTCCCAAAACTGAAAATTCTGACATCATTTACTCACCCTCATGTTGTTCCAAACCTGTAACACTTTCTTTCTTCTGAGCAGAATGACAGTCTCAGTCACAATTCACTTTTATTGTATGGAAAAAAGAAGCAATGAAAGTGAATGGTGACTGAGGCTGTCAGTCCCTAACATTCTGCCTTTTGTGCTCCATGAAAGAAAGAAAGTCATACGGGTTTGGAATGACATGAGCGTGAGTAAATGTTTACAGAATGTTCCATTTTGGTTGAACTATCCCTTAAAAAGGAATGGTGTATGTTATTCTAGCAAGCATCCACTGTATGTACATAAAAGGAATAGCACAGGATGATAACAGCTTATTGGCCAGAATGCTTTTATAAAGTTGACATAGGCCACCTTTTTTCCTCTGTACTTAGTTACACTTCAGTCATATATGTATCATGAATAAACTACACTATTTATTGTACATTTAAAGCAGCAAACATAATTATCTTTAAACATAACTTTAATAGAATGATGTTTTTAATAGAACATGTTTTGCACTGTCATGCATGTAGCATGTATGTGTATTGATCTGGTTATGTATAATTCCTATGCACTTAAAATGATCATAAATATATTGGGCTAATGTCCTGGTGTGACACTGAACAATACGACTTTCAGTTTTTACAGTGCAAGGCTCTGTTGCATAAATTACAATTCTATTGCTTGTTTGCTTGTTTTCCAAGAGTTATAATGATCTTAAATGTATTAAAGGGAATTCCTACTAATGCCATAAATGTAGGTCAGAAGTTGGAAGCAATGAGATGTGTTGATTGTTGAGGTTTAACAGGTTTTAAAAGAATAGTTCACCCAAAAATTAAAATTCTCTCATTTTTTACTCATGTTGTTCCAATCCCGCAAGACTTTCTTTCTGCCGTGGAACACAAAAGGAGAATGTTTGAAGAATCATATCTAGACTTGTAATATATTGCACAAATCATATGGACCACTTTTATGGTACTTTGTCATTTTGGAGCTTGACAGTCCAAGTTTGAGATGGGAATTATAAGGAATTTAACCATTCCGGTTCCCCAACGGGGATTCATTTAGGACTTTAAAGAAATAATTATTTGGAAATAATAAATGCAATTCTATTTGAATTTACTACTTTTAGCAGCCTATTATGATGAGATCATTTAATTTCAGACATGACAAAATGTCTTTTCAGTAGACTTTCAGTTTAAGTAAGTTGCATTCACTAAAATGAACCGGCAAATAAGAGTCATTCATTAAGTAATAAGACCACACTAGTCGCGCTGTATATTTTGTGCTGCTTATTCAGTAACGGTGTTGCTCATTGTCAGACTATTTTAGCACGGTGTCCAGTCCACATTAGCAGAAGAATGCACGTTTGAGAACCGTGAACAGAACCAAAAGTAATGAAAATCATTTGGTTCCAGTATTTTTAAGAAAATGGAACTGGTTTTGAATAAGAACCAGTTCTCGGTTCCCAACCCTAGTCCAAGTCCTCATTCACCTTTATTAGATGGAAAAGAGTGGCCAGGATATTTTTCAAAAATTCACCTTTTGGGTTCAACAGTAGAAGCAAAGACATATGAGTTTGAAATGACATGAATTATTTTAAGGTATCCCTTCAAGGTATCGAACATCCACATACAATAGCAGGTCATTAGTTCACACAGTCATTGAAACTAACTGAGAGGGAGACATCTGGGATGTTTACTTTGAACAGAAATGAACAATCCATTGTGGGAAAAATGAGTAGAAACCTGTTGTGGCACATCACAGTGCCTAGTGCACCATGGCAGGGCTCTGGACACGGTTTATTGGTAAATGTCGATGTTTTGGCAAGGGACAGCCTGTGAATAGGCTGTCAACAGTCTTGTTTAGGTCACCAGGTGTGAAGTAATCCCCTTTTGTACTTCAGTCATGCTCATTGCGGTGAACTCAGAGTGGCCGACGAACCCAGATTGGGGCAGTTCACGGAGTTGTGACTAACATCCACTCTCTCCAGATCCCAAAAGCCCACTTTCCTCTTCTTTCACAATGAGTCATTGTGTTGGCCTCACACATAGTGCCAGACGGTGCTGCTCATCTCTCACTGAAGGCCTGACAAAATATTTTGAAACAGAAGCCCCTCAGTTGCAGACCTTAATAGTCACACAATGAAGCTGTGAATTATTTCCGCTGGCTGTTGGATCTAACAGTTTCTGGCAATTTGTTCTCTTTAAGCGGCTTGGAGGGAGACAAAGGGGATTTTGGGCTGTGCTCCTATTTCATTTTCTTCCTTTGTGTATGTTAGTTTAAGAGGATGGTCGGACGTTGGGTTTGATCCATACTCTCACCATTGTTTTTACAAAGAGAGCAATTTGTAATGTCAAGACCCTTTCATAGATTTACACCTTATTAACCCAGAGGAAAATTTGATTGCTCACACAGTGCTCTTTCATAACTCAAGAAACTTAAAGTCATAGTTCATCATAATTTCCTCACTCTCATGCTGTTCCAAACCTGTATGATTTTCTTTCTTACATGTAACACAAAAGGAGATGTAAGGCAGATTGTCAGCTATAGTCACCGTCAGGGTTGGGCTAAAACTAAATATATCTAATGCGTTACATATTCAGAATACAAAATGAAGTATCTGTATTCAGCCCCTTTACCTTTTCAAGCACCTGTATACAGAAAAAAGTTACTTTATACAATTTTGTTAGAATACTTTTATTACTTATCTCATAATGACCACAAAATATGGCATTTTTTTTTTTAATCACTGTTAATCAAGTGATAGACTTGATTGTTTTTCTGAACAGCGCAGATGCGTGTTGCACACTTGTCCTTTCACTCTCTCTCTCTCTCTCATATCTAGTAGTAGACACTACTAGGTAATGATAATACAACGTCTTAGTCATGTATAATGACCATGCGATTGAATATCTGGCAACCGCACCCAAAGGTTGTTTTCTTAATCTGTGAGCAGTCAGTTGTGCACCAGAATCAATACAGGCAACCACATTCTTACACAAATATTACATTCGAGTGCATGATACATTGTTTCCTGAGATTGTAATTGCTGTGTAAATACATTTATTCCCCAAAAATCTCAAATTGACAATTAAAATAAAATGAGTAAAAGAACTAAAAGCACTCAAGTGTCAGTAATAAAAGAAATAGAAAATACAAAGAATAAAAAGGCCTAAATATGAAAGCAAGCCTAGTTAAAATTATTCATATACTACACTGTTGTCACAAGAACTCACTATGTTGCATGTTTAATTTCTGCAAGTAGCATCCAGTTATCATCTCAAAAATATGGTTAATTTGCATTTCGTCTCGAATTTTGTGTCAAAATGTATTAATCTTTTTCAGTCCGATCAAATAATGGGTTGAGAAGAAGATTAAAATAAAAAAAAATTAAAATAGCTAAAAACCATTCTGAACATTCACAAACAACCCTGCTTGGCAGCCACAATGGTCACAGCTAGGGGCTTTTGAGTCTTGGAGGAACAGGCATTTTTCTTGTTGGAAAATGGATGAGGCATTGTAGTTGACTGCAGACCGCCTCCTCTTTGCCTTCTGCCTTCCATAAAAAAAAAAAAAAAAGAAAACTTCTGCGTCAAACTCCACATCTAATTTAACCCTTGACCAGGCAAGAATGGGAAGTGATTAGCCAAAAAATCATTTCATGTCACTTTTTATATCATTTGGACTTAAGTAAAACATATCCAAAGGAATATTTGATATATTTTGAATTTTATGAATTTTTAAGAAAAAAAAAAAGAGTTTCTGACTTCCCCTCTTATTTTAAAATATATAATACGTGTTTGTGTGTGTGTGTGTGTGAGAGAGAGAGAGAGAAGAGAGAGAGAGAGAGAGAGTGTGTGTGTGTGTGTGTTTGAGAGAGAGAGAGAGAGAGAGAGAGAGTGTGTGTAGTGTGTGTGTGAGAGAGAGAGAGAGAGTGTGTGTGTGTGTGTGTGTGTGAGAGAGAGTGAGAGAGAGTGTGTGAGAAAGTGTGTGTGTGTGAGAGAGAGAGTGAGTGTGTGTGTGTGTGTGTGTGTGTGTGTGACAAAACTGAGAAAAGTTTAGCTTTAAGGTATGACATGTGAAAGTGTAATAAATGTGTATGTGTACTATTGTGGATTAAAGACATCAAGGAAGTGCTAAATTCATGAAATTTGCTGACAAATAGCTAGCTGGCTATTTAGACTCAATTAGATGTTAATAGTGGAGATGTAGCGGTTCAGATAAGACAATGAAGACATATCACACATAATTCTTCCAATTGTTCCTTGCCTGTATAAATATGTATTCAAGTATTCTTGTATACTGAATACGTTACTTTTTATGTGATGTTTTGGAATACATTACTGAATACATTTAAGAGAGATTATTTAATATTCAGCCCAGAATATTTTCTTTAAGTATTCTGCCCAACCCTGGTCAATGTTAACTTTCATTGTTTAAAAAAAAAAAAAATGTAATGAAAGTGAGCAGTCACTGAGGCTAACATTCTGCCTAACATGTCATTTAATGTTCCAGGGAGAAATGAAAGTCCTGGGTAGGAACAAAATGAGGATGAGTTCATGTTGACAGAGTTTAGTTATGTTTCATTTAAGTATAAATTTTGCCTCAGATATTTCTCTTAAAGAAATAATAGAAACAAAAAAGACAATTGTTGACATATATTGTAGTATGGTTAAAGAGCTATAAAGCTCAGATAATTTGGCCCTGCAAGAATTTGATGAGCAAATGAGAGTTCATATTGAAATTCTGACTTTTGATTGCAGGTTTTGTCTTGCTAATCTGAGCACAGTTTGAGGCATCACTGTGATCTCTTCTGAAACTTTAGAGGAGACCCATGTTAGATTACTGGGGTCTTTTTCTCAGGAGAACATCTGAGAAGCAGCATACATGAGCAAAAGTTTTCATTTAATCTCAGTACTGTATAGAAGAGACAACTGAGATATGAACAAGGTCTCATTTGAGATTGTTTTGTTCTTATGGGCACAGTAATTATTAAATCTAAGTTGATTTCATAGAGTTTGAAGTAATTTTATCTCACTGGAGTTGAACACATGCTGCTGGAGCACAAATTTGATTTTAAATATTTGGCACCTACATGGTCTCTTCATTTTTTGCTAAAGGTTTTGAATCCCCTCTAAACAGCATTCAGCTATGCATGCTTTGTCTTGGCTCTGGCAATTTGAACAGCTGGGGGCAGTCAGTGGGTATAAATCAGGTGAATGGGTCAGTTCTCTGTGTGAGTGTTCCCGTCTTGTTTCCCATTGTAATAGCGTGTGTTAAAGTGTGAATGGAGTTACACTCTTACATATGTCAATGTTATGTTCTTCAAGTATTTGAAAATCAGTTGGTGTTATTTGCTCAGTTGTACTTGTACAGTGGCCCCAAAAACTATTTGGACACCTAAGTCACACTTAAGCATTTATTAATGTCATTGCATTAGATAAATATCAAAACAAGTGCCATTTACTTTAAAGATAGATAGCAAAAACACTCTTTTCATGCAAAACATTTGACAAAAAGGAGTTTTAACATACTGTTAAAAATTAAGAAAAAAGTATTTGGACACTTGCTAGTTGTTAAACTTATTGGAACTTAGTGGTTGTCCATACTTATGTAATGTACTTGAAAAAATAGCAATGAAACATCAAGGTCTAACATAATTTGTTTGCGAATGTCACTTGCTTTGAACTTATGTTGTTATCTAATGACAATGACATTTAGACATTTTTTAGGTGTTACTTAAGTATCCAATTGTGTGTAAATACTTTTGGGCCACTGTATGTCACTGTTTTATTCATCAAGTATTTGAAAGTCACATATTTTATTAGCTAAATTGTTCTTATATGTATCTGAGTCAAGGACTTCAGACACGTCCGAAAAATACTGCACAGTATGATGTCCTGGGTGACGGCAAAATGAGAAAACTCGATATGTAAAATTTCTGCCCCTGAACTGCTGCTCTGCACAGTGCCTCCCAGATCCACAGTCTCCAAGCAACTGAAGCATTGCAAATGAAAGACTCTTGATTCAAAGGGAGTTAAACTGTGTTAAAGTAATTAACTCTGATGGATGTGTTTGCTTTCATAGCTGATTAAGGTGTTCATGTAACCTATGAATGAATATGCCATCAAAATTCTTCAGAAATCTTCTAATTGTGCTGCTTTTCTACACCCTCCCTCTCAGCTTAATTAAGCTGCCCCCATCATTCCAAGGGAATGATCTGAATAATATGCATATGCTGACAAATATGAGTAGCCTTTCATGAACAAATCTTAAAATAAAAATAACCCCAAAGTAATGTTTGTTTGAAAAACAGTACTGTATATTATGAAATATGAAACCTCTCTGACCCATCTTCATTTAACATGAAAATGGCACTAGATATTAATGCCATTTAACATTTAAATTATATCAGATAATGCCTTAACTTTGGCAGCCCTACTACATAAAACTAACCAAAACCAAAAATGATAATTCTCTCATGATTTACTCACCTTTAAGCCATCAGATGTGTGTCTTTCCTTCTTCAGCAGAACCGAAATGAAGATTTTTATATATTTTTATATTTTTATTTTTATTTCATTATTTTGAAAGTGAATGGGTGCCGTGAGGCAGCTGGCTGTTTGAAGGTCCAAAAGGCATATTTAGGCAGCATAAAAGTAATCCACACAACTCCAGTCGATCAGCGAATGCCTTATGAAGCAAATCAATAGGTTTGTGTAAAGCCCTATTCGGACAGCAATTGTTTCTCAGGGTGACGTCTGTAAAGAGCAATTAAACGAATCAAGAAACTGTAGGGACACGACTGTTTATCAACGCAGCCAAATAAATCTGGCAATGGGGGTACACGTTTTGTCACCCCCATAACCTCATTTGAATTAAATCTCTCCTAAGTGCACGCAAGGAGATATAGATCAAGGAAAGTAAAGATAGTTAAAATGAAATTTGAGGAGCTAGGGTAAAAGTGGTTTTCTTATGTTTTATCTATCAAAATGACGGACATCATTTGGAATTATCTGATGGTGTTTAAAAAGTGGAGGTGGAAATTAAACCTTTTATATAAGATAGATATTAACCCAACAACTTTTCTGGGACTACTTAACCCATATATAAACGAGTAGTCATGCAAGCCCTATGTATAAATGTATTTAGTAAATGTTTCTACATTAAAATGTGTAAAAATGTATTACATTGCTGCCATAATAATGGACCATTTCAAAAGTTTACGTGATGGCTCTCGTTTTTCTTTCCCTTCTACTTAAGAGTACCCACTCACTGTGGTTATTATTGTGAATAACAGTCCTCCAACTTTCACAACTGTCCATTACCACCAGAGCTGTTACCACGCAAAGCACAAACGTGAATAATCCAAAATGGCTTTTGGATTATAAACACAGAGATGTGTATTCTGACAGTAATTAAATTACCACACGACCTTGTTGTTTGTCAAAAAACAGTAGGTAATTTGGCCGGGAATTTTCTCGTGGGAGGTGGGAGAAAAACCCACAACATTTCAGATTCGGATGGCAAAAAAATCACTGACTACCCCCTGTAAATTCTGGAATTACCTCACATCCCCATGTAAAATAATTGCAGTCTGAATAGGGCTTAAGAAACAAATTGATAATTAAAACGTTTTTAACTTTAAACTGTTGCTTCCGTCCACCACTGTATAACTATTTGAAATGACATAACTCTCACGTGATGTTCGTTCCTGTTGTATACAAAGCACGCGCTTCCGACTTTTTGTGTGAATGCGCCATTGCGCTAATGTCACGCGACAGCTCCGTGATGGGTCGACTGGTAGAACGAAGCATTTTTAAAAAGTTAATAAAGTTTTAATTATCTATTTATTTTTTACACAAACCTATTGATTTGCTTCAGAAGACATTCATTGATCGACTGGAGTCATGTGGATTACTTTTATGCTGCCTAAATATGACCTTTGGACCATCAGACAGCCAGCAGCATCATGGCACCCATTTGCTTTCATTGTATGGATATACAGAGCTGAAATGTGCTTTTAAAAATCTTAATTTCAGTTCTGCTGGAGAAAGAAAGACATACACATCTGGGATGGCTTAAAGGTGAGTAAGAATTATAATTTTTGGGTGAACTAATCCATTAAAAACACAAAACAATCAACATGATCACACAGGAAGTCAGAATATTGATTTAGAATGTTCCTTTACCCAGACATTGGCCCTGTTATTGCAGAGTTATTGACAAGTACCATCTGCCATCAGACCTTATTGCATTGGTTCAAACTTGTTTACCTTCTTTTGTGGAGTGACTTGAAGTGCATTGTGTCAGGAGCGTTGGAAATCCGGGTCATCCCGCATTGAAACCAGGAAGTAATCGCATTCACATAATCAGTGATGAGCATGATTCAGACATTCCATTTTCCCTCTAAGATTTATTTTTTTACAGGTTGAGGGTTGGGATTTTGGAGAGTAAATAAAATATGCATTCCTCTTCATTGTATTACATCCTTTACAACAAATTTTTTGGTGCCCCTCTGTGGGCATTTCACCCAGAAACTGGAGCTCACATGTGCCCTTACTTTCAAAAACACTTCCCGCTTCGGCCACTGGGTGTAGTGCTTCGAATTTCAGTAAACACAGAATGAGTTTAGCTAGCTAGAATCAGTGGTTCTCAACCCTGTTCCTGGAGGCCCCCCAACACTACACATTTTGGATATCTCCTTAATCAAACACGCCTAATTCAACTCATCAGCTCATTAGTGGAGGCTCCAAGACCTTAATTGGGTGTGTCAGAATAGGGAGATGTACAAAATGTGCAGCGTTGGGGGTCCTCCAGGAACCACTGAGCAAGATAGATAGTCAATGTAAGTCTAAGGGATTTTGAATCATATGCTATGGTAAACCCGAGTCATAATAGCCTGATGGTCTGTGCCAAGCTTGGTGGATGTAGCTTGAAACCTCTCTAGGTTGAGTTAAAGTCAGAAATGTTTGTCTTGGTATAGAGAATTTGAAAAAACCTTAACCAAAGTCTGTAGAATAACAGTATGTTGGTTTTAACAAGCCAACATAACCTTAAACAGTAAGGTGTATATATACATGCCAGATGTACTGCCCAAAAGAAAGCAGATATGAACTAGATAGTTAAATAGGTTTGACAAGACAAACTTTGATGTTAGTTAGTTTTAAAAGTTTGAAGGTTATAGATTTATTGATGGACAATTGCAGTTTGAAGAGTCTTAGCCAGTTTGAACACTCTGTAAATGCAAGTCTAAGGGACTTTTGGGATTTTGGAACAGCCGGTAAGGGAAACCCAATAAGCACAGTATGATCAGTTAAAAATGTAATTGCAATCCAGAGTCAGAACATTCTGAAGGTCTGTGCCGTATTTGATGGATGTAGCTAGAAAGATCTGGGACAAGTTACAGTCAGAAATTTTGCTCTTGTTTAAAAAAAATAAATAAATAAAAAAAAAACCCTAACCAAAGTCTGTAGAATAAAAGGCACTTAATTGAGTGAGAACAGACCAAGTATTCTCTGCCATCAAAACAGTAATTAAGCCACAAGTGAATGCCATATCATTCCATGATGGATGTGTGTCATATGGCCTGTTAACTGTGACATGGTGATGAATGATGAGGCTAGGTGTTTTAGAGATAATCAGGGCTTGTATTGGCTTGTATTCATGCCAACCTCAGCACAGGGATAGTGTTTCAATGCATTTTAAAATATTCGTATTGATTTCAAAGACAGGTCCAATTGTGAGGCATCACGAACACTAAAAATAGTCCCTAAAACATCAAATCCCAGAAAGGTGATGCATGCTCCACCTTCTTACAATCATGTGTTGCATATTTTCCTGTTCTGACAAAGAATAGTGGTTCTCCAGCCAAGCACTGTTATATCACCCAGTCAGACGACCATGTGTAAAAATCTGCTTTCAATTAATACACAATGATTTATTCTTTAAGAACTCTGCATGAGAACAGTGAGGGGGATTATAGAAATAAATCACTGCTGAATGTTTGAGTTTGATGTGTTTTGTTGCCATTAATCTACAAAGCAAAACTCTCACATGCCCTCAAGGAGAATTCTCTTTTGTCCTCACTTTAAAGACATCTTCAGTATTAATTGTTTTACACTAAATAAACTTTTATGATGGTCTATAAAACATTTCAAAAGAAACTTAAAAAATTACAAACATCTTGATTAAATGTACACTAACAGTCACAAATTAGTCCTTGTGGACAATTATCCTTGTGGAAAATATTACTCTGAGTTTTAGTTATTCAGAAGAATACTTAATTTTATTTCAAACAGTGTTAGGGGTCACATGGGTAAATATGTAACTATATAAATATGGGGTAATACTTCATATTTTATGACTTTACAAAGTTTAAATTTAATAATGTGGGTTCACTTGTTATATTTAGAAAATGCCTATTGATTTATTCCACCTGGGCTGAAAAGTGCATTCCACATCTGAGTAGCTATGCAAGAAGAAAATAACTGAAAAAGTACGGTCCCTTAAATCAAATGGATAGCGAGAACAAGGTGTGAAGTGAAAACTTACATAAATGACTGTATTCATCAAAGTAAATCATAGTACAGATATAATACTTTGATAATCAACAAACAATTGATTTTATAATATATTTTTACAATTTTATTATTTTTATTAATATTATTTAATAAAACCAGTGTAATACTGGACTGAAAATAAACCTGTTTTTGTGGGATACTTTGCAGATTAAGATGAAAGTGTTGTGTAATAACCCACCTCACCAGATGATGAAGCTTTTACAGGAATGTGGCATAATGTAGATTAGCACAAAATAAAATAATTTCAACCAGCTCCTTGTTTAAGCATCTATAATGTTTATATGTTGTGGCTATACTTTTGAAACAGTGTGTATTTAAACATTTGAATTAATGAGGGTTGAGTCGAACATTATGCCACAAATGCTGTTGATTGAGCTTAAACTTGTTCTGAACCTGGAACATTCCTTAAAACTGACCAGCCATTTAAAGTTTATTTGTAGTTATCACCCTCCAGAGTCTATTCAGTAAGCACAATTTCACTATCAATCCAATAATACAGTATTTTCAAGGTAAGATCAGGTTGGACATTTCTTTAAGATGCAGTAAATGTTCCACTGTTATCATTGGATTTTATTGGTTCATATGGAATCCTTTTCCATAAATTTCCATAAGTCATAAGGTTTACAATTCCCAGCAGGTAGCTGAACAAGTGCACCTTGGAAGACTGAAGGTGAACCTGGAAACAGTTATTCACACTGGAGCATCACCATGCCAAAAGCATGGCTCATTTTTCCAATGATAGCTATGCAATCGAGCAAAAGATTTTCTCCAAGACAAGGAGGCACCCACAATTTTAAATGTCTGTTTGATAAGTTATCCAGGACAGGTGCCTCACCAAAGTCTGAGTGCTCAGAGAGAGGGCCTGCAAGGGGTATGCAAAGGGAACAACTAGCAAATACCTAACTGCAAAACAAAAGAAACAAAATTGTTTTCCTTCTTCATAGCATGCAGTTGGATAAGATAATTAGGGTTAGGTAAGCATTAATACAGCACATTTTTTATTTTATTTTTTTAGATATCAAACGATCACAAAGATGAAAACAAATTTGAATACTTTTACTGTACCTATACCTAGGAAATGGGATAAAGTCAGAAAATTACTTATCCAGACCTCATGTTTGAAAGCACAATATAAATGTTTTACAATAATATATAGCGCACTCTGTTCTTGAATTTGGTCACAAACAATTCTAATTTTAAATGCACACACTGAAACCCAAGGTTAGTAACTTTTCCTTCTGGAAAAAAGTTTATGGGGGAATGATGTTTTGGCACAAAATGCTCAATTTCATGTATGTGGCACCAGATCAGAAGAGCTTGGATTGATCCTGATATGCATTTCCAGAGGCATGCCATTCCACACAGTATGTTTTGTTTTTATAAATCAAAATGTCCAAGATCAATGCAACTATGGTGCCAGGGACTGATGTCATGTAGAAATATGAAGCGCAGAGGAGAAAACAACTCATGTTTAGCAAATACTCATAACGTACCAAGACAGCAGGGACATTTTATATTATATTTTATTTTTTAAATTGATTGGCTTGGCTTAACTAATGAAAGCCAGAAAAAATCCTGAGTTCCTGGCTAAACAAACTGGCATGCAATTTCAAACATTTATAGAATATCTGTTACAAGCAAGAGGCAAATTATGATGATGTTTGATTTATTTTCCAGAAACATTTTAAAAATGGTCATAAGTGTTCAATTGTTTTTTTTTTTATTTATTTTTTTTTTACAATCTTCTGAATATTGATTCCACAAAGCGCTTATGTAACACAAATTTGTGAGGAAAGACTGTTTCCCGGTGAGTATGATTATGATCATTACAGAAACATTGTGAAGTGTCAATGATTCACCAATTGCAGACTGACTTATTTTAAAGACATCTGCTAGCTCGGCAGGACCACTACATTTACAGACTACAACAGACAATCACAACAGGCCCAGGACAAAATTCCAGCATGTGAAGTTGGGTGAAGAATCAACACATACGTTTTTTCACGTATAAGCAGAAATCCACTCTCGTCTTGTCTCTGGAGAGCCTTTTAGTGAAAAAGATGACATATCATGCTTACAACATCATCTGTGGTTCATGGGAAACAATGCGAGTAGGTCACTGAAAGAGAAGTTCTTAAAAGTCCATGAAAGACAAAATTCATTTCTTTTGGAAAAATCCCATGATGGATGGCTGTTTGGTTTCTTTGTTAGCTGCAGTGCTCTTCTTCTGACCCTTTTCTTTTTTCTCTTCTTTTCCAAATGACTGCTTGAGTGAGTTCAAGTCCTTGGCTTGACTGTTGGGTTCAGACTCTTCTTCACTCTCAGAGTAAGACTCACTTGCATAAGCCTTCTTAGTAACTAGGAAAACAGACACATTAGTTATTCATTTTGTTACCATCAAGCAGCACACTGGTTATTTCCTTCCAAATGCTGCTATTTGACTCTAGGAGGCACTTTCCCTGGAGCAACTTGAAGAGCCTTGCCTTTAGGGTTGGCAACCGAGAATCGGTTCTTATTCAGAATCGGTCCCATTAAAATAAATAAAATAATTAAATACCAGAACTGAGTGAGCTTTCTGTACTTAAAAAAATAATAATAATAAAAAAAAAAAAGGTTTTTGCAGGTTGTTCAGTTTACTTAATTAAAATGAACTAAAGTAACACAATTCTAGAACATTTTGTTTACTTAATCCATTTGAATTGGGACTATAATACTTTTTGTAGCATTAATGATGCTGGGCAGGGGATTTCCATTTTCCAGCATGCTTTGCATGGGACTGGATGTGGTGAACAAATATTGAAATTAAGTGTTATTTTATGCATGTTTGAGCAAGATGAGAACAGGAGGATGTTTGTTCATGTTTAATGTTCTGTTATATTGGTATTTAAAAAGAGTTTCTGTTAGGCTGGAATTTTGGGGGTTACCATTGTGGAAGATTGGCGTTTGTGCTTAGGTTGAGGATGGACTTTTCGATTTTTAAATCAAGTGATGCTTGATTTAAGTACTGCTTAACTCCATAAGCAGCTGCTATCAAACTGACAGTGCATCAGTTTCACTGTCATTACATTTGCTCACCTGGCATATAGTATATAAATGGTTAATGTGTGGAAAATTATTATTATTTTTACGTGTATGGGGGACAGAATTAGAAGGATTTCTACCTTATAATTTATTTTCCACTTAAATATATTAGTTTGAGTTGGAGAAGCATAAATCAATTTCAGTTTGTTAAAGCAACCATTTCATTTAAACTTTATTTGACCAAATTAAGTTTGACCAACTCAGTTACATTTAATTGCATGCATGTAAACTCAGCAAAAAAAGAAACGTCCTCTCATTTTCAACTGCTTTTTCAGCAAACTTAACGTGTAAATATATTTGTATGAACATAAAAAGATTCAACAACTAAGACATAAACTGAACAAGTTTCACAGACATGTGACTAACAGAAATGGAATAATGTGTCCCTGAACAAAGGGGAGGGGGGTCAAAATCAACAGTAACAGTCAGTATCTGTGTGGCCACCAGCTGCATTAAGTACTGCAGTGCATCTCCTCCTCTTGGACAGCACCAGATTTGCCAGTTCTTGCTGTGAGATGTTACCCCACTCTTCCACCAAGGCACTTGCAAGTTCCCGGACATTTCTGGGGGAATGGTTCTAGCCCCCACTCTCCGATCCAACAGGTTCAAGACGTGTTCAATGGGATTGAGATTCGGGCCCTTCGCTGGCCATGGCAGAACACTGACATTCCTGTCTTGCAGGAAATCATGCACAGAACGAGCAGTATGGCTGGTGGCATTTTCATGCTGGAGGGTAATTTCAGGATGATCCTGCAGGAAGGGTACCACATGAGGGAGGAGGATGTCTTCCCTGTAACACACAGCGTTGAGATTGCCTGCAATGACAACAAGCTCAGTCCGATGATGCTGTGACACTCCGCCCCAGACCATGACGGACCCTCCACCTCCAAATCGATCCCGCTCCAGAGTACAGGCCTCGGTGAAACACTCATCCCTTCGACGATAAACGCGAGTCCGACCATCACCCCTGGTGAGACAAAACTGCTACTTGTCAGTGAAGAGTACTTTCTGCCAGTCCTGTCTGGTCCAGAGAAGGTGGGTTTGTGCCCATTGATGAAGTTGCTTCCGGTGATGTCTGGTAAGGACCTGCCTTACAACAGGCCTACAAGCCCTCAGTCCAGCCTCTCTCAGCCTATTGCGGACAGTCGGAGCACTGATGGAGGGATTGTGCGTTCCTGGTGTAACTCAGGCAGTTGTTGTTGCCATCCTGTACCTGTCCCGCAGGTGTGATATTCGGATGTACTGATCCTGTGCAGGTGTTGTTACACGTGGTCTGCCACTGCGAGGACAATCAGCTGTCCTTCCTGTCTCCCTGTAGCGCTGTCTCAGGCGTCTCACAGTACGGACATTGCAATTTATTGCCCTGGCCACATCCGCAGTCCTCATGCCTCCATTCAGCATTCCTAAAGCACGTTCACACAGATGAGCAGGGACCCTGGGCATCTTTCTTTTGGTGTTTTTCAGAGTCAGTAGAAAGGTCTCTTTAGTGTCCTAAGTTTTTATAACTGTGACTTTAATTGCCTACCGTCTGTAAGCTGTTAGTGTTTTAACGACCGTTCCACAGGTGCATGTTCATGAATTGTTTATGGTTCACTGAACAAGCATGGAAAACATTGTTTAAACCCTTTACAATAAAGATCTGTAAAGTTATTTGGGTTTTTACAAAATTATCTTTAAAATACAGTGTCCTGAAAAAGGGATGTTTCTTTTTTTGCCGAGTTTACTTTGTACGAGTTGGGGCTATATGTATCGGATGGAAATCCTGCACTTAAATCAAATTGAGTTCATACAGTGTGTAATTTTTTGGAGTGTGAATCATGACTTTGTGATTTCTGAACGAATTACTCTAATGGCTCGGTTGTTTTGAATCTACAGCTTGAAACGAACAGCTCTTCCTACCGGACTAAAAACTTTTATCAGCCCAATCTTTTTAATGAATCAAAAACTTACAAAAACCAGCAAGTCTTTCACTTTCAAAATGTGAAAGAACGTGATATTGATCAGTTTCTCACCCATACTTATATCGCTTCTGAAGATGTGTATTTAAATTTTATGTGGCATTTATGCGATTTTGGAGCTTCAAATGTCTGGTCACCATTCATTTGCATTGTATGTACTTACAGAGCTGAGATTCTAAAATTTTTAGTTTGTGTTAAGCAGAAGAAAGAAAGTATTACACATCTGGGATGTCATAAGGATGAGTAAATAAGAGAATTTTCATTTTTGGGCAAACTATCCCTTTAAGGAAGTTTTTTTTTGTGTGTGTGTGTATGAACTATTTACTCATGTCTTTCCAAACCCATATGACATTGTCTATGATGGAACAAAAAAAGAAACATTTTAAAGAATGTTTTAGTTGCTATTTTCCATGCAATAATGTATAGGGAATTGAGCTTTCAAAATCCACCATAATATCATACAGTTGATATCAAGATTTTCTGTGATTGACGAAGTACATTTTGGATCTGTCCTCACATAAGCTACTGTATGGGTTCAAAAGACTTTGAATTTAGCCCACAAGTCATACGAATTAGTTGTATGGTGCTTTTGTGTCCTTTATGAAACTTCAAAGCTCCAGTCCACATTCATTGCAATGTTATGAAAGAGTGACCAGTACATCCAGTAAATTATGACAGAATTTTTATTTTTGGATGAACTTTTCGTTTAACCACTAGGCTACTGGCAAAACACATTTCTGTCTACACTAGACCATTTACCAGAGTCTGGTCCCCTATTTAGCCTATGTAATTACAAACAAATAAATAATGTAATACACAAAAAAAATGCAATGAATATTTACACCATACAGTAAAAAAACGTCTTCAAAGACTTATTTGTGAAAATCCCCCCACCCCAAACATTGTAATATCAGATGAGGACTTGTTGTGCAACTTGGAAGTTATAGAGTCAAGCACAAACATTCCTGCTTTGTGGTCTTTGAATACAAAGATTTCTTCCACATGATCGTAAACTCAAAAATAATCTGGAAAAGTTAAAAGTTTCAAAATTAGTTAGCCAAAAAACTCAGTATTTACTGAGCCATGCATGTAGAGACTTTTGATAAACTAACAAAAACACATTTAAATGTATGAAATCATTAGCATAGCAATTATACTAATGATCTCGCTGATCAATAAGAAAGCAATTATGACTTGGAGGCCATGATGAAATTATCATAAATGAAACTTTGCCTACCAAAAGAGCCTTCTTCATCAACAAATGTTTGGGACTTCAAAACACGCCTCCTTTTCCTCCTCTTGACCTCTGAGCTCTCCTGAACATGGCAAGGCAACAATCAATGGCATAAAAAAACCAAAAAACAAACAAACATACAAACATAAAATTCTGATTGCGTTGAACGAACAAGCATGCTGGTCTAAGCCCATCACTGAGAATGATTATACGGTGGTTGGCTCTGAATGGAGAATCACGTGACACACACACATGAACTCTTATGTACTACAAACACCCCGACAGGCTTCCATGGTCAAATTTTTGACACACTTGCGAAAATACAGTGATCTATTTGTCTAAATGAATGGCTTTTATATCAATGTTTGGTAAAAGTTGACAAGATCATGAGGGCAGAGCGTGTGTTGGTAATTTGCCACTCAACACATATCCCTAACTTCTGCTGCCCTGAGAGAACATTACTGCTCTGTGTGTTTAACCTACAGTATGCAAACTATAAGAGTATGGAAAGAGAAAGTTACAGGGTTCCCATATCTTTTGACCAATGAATTCCCATGACTTCCACGATTTATAGTTCTCTCACAAAGAGCAATTTCTAGCTGATGAAAAATGTTAAATGTTGAGCATAATTAGAAAAATTTATATTACTATATTCACAATAGAAATTTCCCATAACTTAAGATTTTTTATGTTTCAGGCCTGGAAATTGCAAATTACAAATTTCCTTTGCTAATTACCCTAAAGTTAACAATTAATAAAGGGTTGGTGACTCACTTCTTGGTGTGAAACAGGCTCTCTCTTCACTTGAATGTTGGGGCTGGTAGTCTGTACATTAGGCACAGGAGGTGGAGAATCTGGAACAACTGATTGAGAAGAGTGAGGAGAGACATATATCACACATATGCATTAGGGCTGTGTCAATACAAATATCGATATATCACTATATTTTTCTTACGATATTGTATCGATATGTATCGTGATATTTTCAGTGCAGTCAGAGACGCTTCTATGAGGCACGAAAGAACTGAAACTGATCCAGCAGGATTCACAGTTTCACTCACAGACATGCTGGACCTCTCTCACGAATTTGGATCCAGGACCGGGCAAAAATATTGATTTTCTACTTAATCTTCATTTGTACAAACCTAATATCAAATCTTAAAATGCCAAGATCACTTTTTTTCTGTCTGCAATCCACTATAATCAGATGTGCATAAATACTTATCATATGCTACAAAAAATGTCTGTGATTAGCCACTGGCTGGTAATCTTTTAGATTTCACTCACCAGAGTTTGAGTGGTGTAATGGCGAGGAAGTTCAGCACAGAGATCTTTTCACTGCGAGCTGACAGTAAAAGTGAAATTTCTGTATAATGTTAGTCCAAAGACTAGATCCAAGCAAACCATTTGTTTAATAATGTCTCTTTTAATATCCTTTCTGTTCTCTACACTCAGTTATTTATCAAAAACAACAAAAGAAACATTTAATTCTAATCACACATAGCATGGATGCTGTAAAGAAGCCATTCGACCAAACAAAAACTACTGTCCCTCCGTGCTACAGGTCTTAAAGAGACAGTACCATTTTAGCACTTGTATATACTTAATAGTACAAATTAGGCATGTAAACAAACAAGTAACAATATACTGTACATATGCAATATAATATGCAATTTCAATACATCATGTTTATTGATGTAATTCTTGGACTACATTTAAAAAAAAAAAAAAAGTCACCAAAATTATGAAAAACTAATGATAAAATAAAATTTGCAAAATGTATACTGTATGTACATAATTTAACAAGTTAGAAGGTCCCCTGTATAATGAGAAAAATGCTAAATGAACTTTCAAACTGAAATATACCAAAATTAAAAGCGAAATCAATATCGCATCATATCATGATGTATCGTAATATATCGAATTGTGACGTGTATCGCAATAAGTACTGTATCGTGAGGTGGCACCCAGTCCTAATATGCATGTATAAATATACACAGAGAGAGAGAGAGGGAAAAGAGAAAAACAAAATGAATGTTATCAATTAGCTTTTGTTTGTCAGAGAGCAATTTTTATATTTCATTCAGTGCTCTGCCCAGAGGCAGAATCTATTTCTTTGTTTTTCTTCATTTTGGGTCACTGAGTGCCTCATCTGGATTGCTTCAAATTTGCCAAGCATGATGCAAACGTTTTTTCTTTTTTTTCCTACCGTCATCATCATCACTGCTGTCTGCCTGGGGCTTCTTTATCCTCCGTCTCTTCTTTTGTTGGCTTTCCATTTTTTCATCTTCACTGTACAAAGGCTCAGGACGCTTTGTTTTACTTATCAGGAGGTGACGAACATTTAGATCAGCTCATGATTAAGGAGGGGAGTAAAGATATATGAATGATAATGACAAATGCTTGACATTATTAATGGTTAAAAAATAAACAAGCAAAACATCTGCATCACACTTTATCAAGCAATTGTATCATCACAGGGCTCAACAGTAATTGGCTAGACGGCCCAGGGCCAGTGTGAGAGTTTTGGGCAGGGTCGATGGAACGGTCACTTGCCCGATTGGGTCAGTGCTGCATAGTCACTACACCTTAACCCCCGTTCACACCGTCAGCAGCATTGTTGCTTGGTGTCGCTAGACTCTGCAATTTGTGTCTCAAGTGGGCGTTCCTACTGCTGCTGCTCTAATTTTATTGATGGACTGCACAACTGGCCATAATAGCTTTTGAAAATGCTGATTAGATGATACTGCCGATAAAACTAAGATATTCTAATTTGACAAGAACTAAGTTCTCTTGCCTCTAAAAATCAACATTCTCCAGGGGAGAGCGTTTTATATAATCTGCAGCAGTGCTTAATGCACCATATCATTAAACAAGATGAACATTATATCAATATATGAATATATATGAATCAAACTCAAATCAGAATGATGACACTGTTTTCCATGCATCATTTTATTAGCCCATATCCATGTATGTGGTTACAGACAAATGATATAGAACAGTGAAATCGCTTAGAAACTTTTAACTTCTCGTCCGTCTTGCCTGCATTTGTGTCCAGTATCTTCGCTCACAGCAGACAGGTGAAGTGAGCTCCACTGTCTTCACTCTCATTGGTAGTCACTTGCAAATGCCGTTCATTTGCATAAAGTTGCAATTTTCTCAACTTGTTGCTCGCCACAGCGATTTCTAGTCACTGTGCTCTTATTGAAAGTGAATAGGATTGCGTTGTGCGATGCTGCTGGCGGTGTAAACGGGGCTTTACCTTTGAGGATCAAGTACATGTGTTTTTATGTCTTGCAAAAAAAAAAATAAAAAAAAGGTTTTCTGTGATGTGTTAATGTGTTGAAATAGCGAGAATGATTTGAGATCATCATAATTCATGGTGTGCCATTGTTTCCCAGCAAAAGTGTGTTTATGAATATATTGCAATCATGGCGCTACAATATAGTTGTAAAATTTCCAGCTATTAATGTAAAAAAATAAATAAATAAATAAAATGATATTTGTAAAAAAATTTTGATAAACTTGGTTTAATGAAAAAAAAAACATATATATATAAAACATCTCGCTAAAACTAAAACGTATCTTTTTTTGGTGATGGGGCAAGTAAAAATTAACTAATGGCTAATCATCCTTTTTGTTGTGCCATAAAGAGGTCATGTCATGCAATCTTTTTTATTTTATCATTTTCCTAAAAGTTAATTTTCTAATGTTAGTTATGTTTTAAATAGTTTTTAGGAAAGGTCTTAAAGACAAATGGAAAATAAAATCTTATTGCGAGTATCTTGTGTTTCATCCTTCAGAAAGTTGGACACCTTGGGTTGTTCCTCCTTAATGCCAAACTCAGATTTGAAAGACTGTGACTGTTTTATACTCACAGTAGCAGATGTGGTCGAGCCTCCATCAGTTTCTTCTTTGATGTTTTTGTTGGGTTTTTCAATAAACCTTTTCTAAATTTTACACAGTAAGTATGTTTTGCTTGATTTTGTATGCTTTAAATGGCAGTTAAAAAGACAGAAGAATACTTACTTTGAGCAGACTTTCCAAAAAAGTTACTCATTGGGTTTGCTTTGGAGTATGGTTTTGTTTTCGATGTTTCAACCTAAAAATGATACAAAAGACAAAGGGTTCAAGGTTCCAACTCCTTTGATGAAAGAATTTCCATGAATTCTAGATATTACTGGATTTAAAAAAAAAAAAAAAAAA
Organism: Myxocyprinus asiaticus; assembly: GCF_019703515.2. Taxonomy (NCBI): domain Eukaryota; kingdom Metazoa; phylum Chordata; class Actinopteri; order Cypriniformes; family Catostomidae; genus Myxocyprinus; species Myxocyprinus asiaticus. Next base: position 17,430,058 of record NC_059381.1, on the reverse strand, counting down.
AAAAAAAAAAAAAAAAACACAAAATCACTCAAAGAGCAATTACTAGTCGAACCAAGCATAACTAGACAAAACTGTATATCCCTATACAAATGTGTGATTTTTAAAGATTTCATTCATTTCCATGACTTTACATTTTTAAAACTCACCGATATTTCCAGGTTATCCAAAACTGTGGGAATGCCGAACAATATAAGTACACACTTACTTGAGAGGATTCATCTTTCTGCTCTGTTTTCACTTTGCTGGATTCTTGGCTTTTAGCAGCATTTTTGTTTGCAAAAATTCCCATGAGGCCTGCTGGCTGTTTTGCATTTGGTTTGGAGGTAGCAGAAGTGTTTTTATTTAAGCCAGGTTTACTGATCACCTTTTGGGCTGGCATGTCCAAAGCCATCTCCTGAACTCTCTGGAGCTGTGTAGAATACATTGGCACTGCTGCAGCACAGCGTATAGCACTATACCTGAGGAAAAGAGGGAAAAAGGGTTTGATGCATGCATTCACAGAATAATGAAATTTTTTGTCATACTTTGTGGAGATCACATACTTATTGCAGTTCTTCAGGTTCTCCTTAACAGCATCATAATCTGTACTGTAGAGTGGAGCACTATCCTTGAGCTCTGCTCTCTGCACGCTGTACACATGTACACTGACGGTCACATCCATCTTAGCTTTAACATCTGTTTAAAAAGGAGTCACATCATTATGTGAGATCAGAGTAACCTGACAGAAGCTGCAAACACGAGAGACCAGTGAAGCCACACAGGGAAGTTGTCGCATTTTTACTGGGCAGTGTTTTAATGTTTTTTTAAATGTTATAAATGCATACAAGTTAATCATTAAAATATTTGTTGGCCTTAATCATGGCTTGATATTTGTGTATGTTACCTTTAAATTTTTGTTGCTTCATAAATAGTTTTGTTTCAGTTATTTTACCATTTAAACTTTGAAATAGGCTGTTGAATGGCAGGTTCAATATTGTGACAAAGTGTGACATTATGCCCCAATATTGGACCACTTTACCTGTATCTTTATTTTCTAGGTAACAATTGTGAAACTATTAAATAGCTTTTTTGTAGCTGAGACTGTGTGTTTGTATACAGAAAGTGACTTTCAAAAATAAACCTGACAAATATTTAGTAAAAAGTGTGACAGCTAACCCCAGTTTCCCAAACATCAATTCAGAACATCTTATTTCTCCAAACCAAGATTTCAAACATAGTAGTCTTACCCTCAAGCTTGTCCTCGCGTACTACTGACACTTTATGGCACTAAAAAGGAAAAGAAAACGTTCAATGGCAGGTAATGACCTTAAAGGGATAATTCACCCAAAAAATGAAAATTCTCTCATTATTTACTCACCCTCATACCATCCCAGATATGTATGACTTTCTTTCTTCTGCTGAACATAAAGATTTTTAGAAGAATCTCTCAGCTCTGTGGGTCCTTACAATGCAAATGAATGGCGATCAGTCCTTTGTAGCTCCAAAAATCACATAAAGGAAATATAAAAGTAATCCATATGACTCCAGTGGTTAAATATGTATCTTCAGAAGTGATATGATAGAGAAACAGACCAAAATTAAAGTCCTTTTTTTTTTTTAACTCTAAATCTCCATTTTTACTTTCAAACGTGAAAGTAAACAGGCACCACAAATGGCTTTCAGATCTAAAAGTGAAAGTGGATATTTAGAGTAAAAAAAGGACTTACATTTCAATCCGTTTCTCACCCACATCTATAATATCGCTTCTGAAGATACAGATTTAAAGCTACAGTAAGTAACTTTTGGCCCTCTAGCGGTTAAAAAATAAAACTGCATGCGTCTTGCAGAAGGACATTATTTTGGTAATGACATAAGTTGTGCTTCAGCTCTGCTCCTCTGTGCGGATGAATGTGGGTCGAGGCACCGGTGTACAAATGGATACAGGACATCTTATCAGAGCAAATGGACAAATAAATAATGAAAGTGTTAGGCAACGTTTGTTAATTAGACATAACGATTGCTAGTCTGATAAGGTCAAATGTTGAAAAGTTTTTATAACAGCAGGATATTCTGGCCAAATAGGACATGACAGTAACTAATTTATAGATTGTCATTGTTACCAACCAGTTATCAGCATCATTTTAAGACAAACATGTCCCTGGCAAGCCTAGGAATAAAGGATTTATTTATATACATTTTTGCCATTATAAAGAAAAATACACACGTGTGTAAGCAAGTGAAAATTCTGCACCAATTACAGTATAATTATTGTATTTCACTACACACACACACAGACGTGTGTGTGTGTGATTACACAATTATACATAAACCACATCAATAAAATATCTTACCTGTTGAGTAAAAAAAAAAGCCATCTCTGGGTCGCTTTTAAATCCTTTCATATCTCGGAGTTGTACACATCTGAAAAGCCAAGCCGATGTTGATTCAGGTTTTATTACGGACTCTGTCACTTTCCCTTTTTGCTTGTAGACTCTGTTCGGGGTTTCTTTGTTTTTACAAAGTGATTCCCTGGAGGTTTGCAGTTTTGAATGATCCATGGTCAATTTTTCTCATTCTTCTTGACAAACTTTCAGCTTCACGCTACTCCCACACACGCGCTACAATAGCCGGAGCTTAATTTATCTGTGTATGGATATGACCTCAACATGCACGGGCGAATGACGTGTGTATGCAATTTCCCATGAAATCTGTCCCGACATCTCTAAAATATTTATAATATAATATCATTATTATAGGTTTATCAAAGTGTATTTGGGTAAAGTAAATACATGGTTTGGAAGATGGATTTTTGTTGCACTCTCTCATTAATAACATTTTATTCTTTTTTAACAACAACAAACTTTAACTTTAACCATATCCATATTTAGTCATATGGATTACTTTTATGCTGCCTTTATGTGATTTTTGGTGCTACAAATATCTGATCAACATTCACTTGCATTGTATGGACCTACAGAGCTATTATTATTATATAAATATTATTCTAAAAATCTTAATTTGTGTTCTGCTGAAGAAAGTCATACACATATGGGATTGCATGAGAGTGAGTAAATGATGAGAGATAAAACATGTTGTGTGAACTATACCTTTAAGGTTGTTTATTCTGGAATAGTTTGCTTCACAACCTATAAATTAATGGGTGCCCGCATTTTAAGCAATAATCACATCTCCATCCTTACCATGCTACCATTCTCCACACACTTGCCAGATATGAGGTAGGTGGCGTGAAGGGGAGTCCCTGAACATTCCTTGCGCTTCTGCTCCAAGAAATGATACAACATTCTGCAACAATTCCACATGAAAACTGATGCTGTCAGCACATCATAAGCAACAACTGCTTGTTATACATTACAACTGACATCAACTTAAAATACACGACTTACTGTTTGGCTGCGTTTACATGGACCCCAAGAGTTAAACTGAGCCATTTGTAGGTGACCTGGAAAATGAAAATAAAAACACTGACATCACTTGTATATAGGGAACACGAATTCCTCGAATGCACTGTAATTCGCTCTGAAAAACAGCGTCAGTTAAATTAATAAATGCAAATGTAAATAAAGTTTCAAGGCAGAACAGCTTTATTTGATGTTTGGTCTTTAACAGCTTGGATCCGAGCTCTGCAGTGTCATCTACAAACACATTGAGAAAACATTTTCTGCTTGATATCCCAACATAAGTGGACAATTCTAACATCACATCACACATTACGTTACGAATATAAACACAAAGACAAATAAACATTAAGCTGTTGTAAACAGACACATGCAAGCTAGCTTGTTATCTTATCAATCATCTCACTTTTTAGTTGCATGAACAATATCGTAAAGAGCAACTTACAATCTTATTTTGGTCATTGACGAATTCGTCAATATTTTCTAAATACAGGTCATCCATATTGGAAATTCCAGCTAAATAAAATCCAGTTTCACGCTTTTGCTCTTCACGTTTGTGGAAGTCACCAAGCGCGGGAACTGCTGCAGAGCTGTATTTACTTCCGGGCTTCTTCCTCTTCTTCTTCTTCTTCTTCTTCTTCCTTTTCCGTTTTATGGCGGGTGGCACCTACTATGTTGGAGTGTGGACCAGAGTTATATATCCCTTTAACATCAAATAAATAAAACTATATTTCACTTAAAGGAGCAATATGTAACATTGACATCAAGCGTTTAAAATGGGTACTGCAGTCCAAATTCAAAATATTGGAGAAGGTTGTCTCCCCTACCCCTTCCTCCCCAGATTCGAAGGTCACACGGGTTGCCAGGTTGAGGACACGCAACAGGAACGAGCAAACTGACAATGGCAAGCGACGAGCTTTACACTGTAAGTTGATCAGCTAATGTATACGTTTGCAAAGTTTTTATTGTTTACAAATTATAAACCAGCTCATGTGGATTTTTTTTATAACTCTGTCAATGTTACCGAGATGTATTGCTGGCTTCCAAATCAAATCAAATCAAATCACTTTATTGTCACACAGCCATAAACACAAGTGCAATGGTGTGTGAAATTCTTGGGTGCAGTTCCGATCAACATAGCAGTCGTGACAGTGATGAGACATATAGCAATTTACAATAACATCAAATTAACACAGCACAATTTAAACATCTGATATACACATAATTACACTCAAAAATATACAAATAATAACATACACTGTACAGTATACAATACGCACTATATAGATACACATTATTCAATAAAAAAAAATAAAAAAAAAATATATATAAAAAAAGTATATATATATATATATAGAATGTACAGTATTGTACTGTATTGACATTCAGGCTGTCGGTTGATAGTCAGTTGTTAAGAGAGAATATAATATAATAGTAATATAATTTATGACAGTCCAGTGTGAGATATAAGAGTAAGGGTAATAAAGTGCAGTGCTGATGTATTTGATCGTGGGAGATCAAGAGTTCAGAAGTCTGATTGCTTGGGGGAAGAAGCTGTCATGGAGACGGCTGGTGCGGGTCCTGATGCTGCGATACCGCCTACCTGATGGTAGCAGTGAGAACAGCCCATGGCTCGGGTGGCTGGAGTCTCTGATGATCCTCCAAGCTTTTTTCACACACCGCCTTGTATATATTTCCTGGAGGGAGGGAAGCTCACCTCCGATGATGTGTCTGGCAGTTCGCACCACCCTTTGCAGTGCTTTGCGGTTGTGGGCGGTGCTATTGCTGTACCAGGCGGAGATGCAGCCAGTCAGGATACTCTCTACAGTGCAGGTGTAGAACCGTGTGAGGATGTGGCGGTTCATTCCAAACTTCCTCAGCCGTCTCAGAAAGAAGAGGCGCTGATGAGCCTTCTTCACAACGACTTCAGTGTGGATGGACCATGTGAGTTCCTCAGTGATGTGGACACCCAGGAACTTGAAGCTGCTGACTCTCTCCACTGGTGCTCCATTGATGGTGATGGGACTGTGTTCTCTGTCTTTTCTTCTGAAGTCCACCACAAGCTCCTTTGTCTTACTGACGTTGAGGGAGAGGTTGTGCTCCTGACACCAGTGTGTCAGAGTGTGCACCTCCTCTCTGTAGGCTGTTTCATCATTGTCAGTGATCAGACCTACCACCGCCGTGTCATCAGCAAACTTAATGATGGCATTGGAGCTATGTGTTGCCACACAGTCATGTGTGTACAGGGAATACAGGAGTGGGCTGAGAACACAGCCCTCCGGGCTCCAGTGTTGAGGGTCAGTGAGGAGGAGATGATGTTGCTGCCTATTCTAACCACCTGGCGTCTGCTTGACAGGAAGTCCAGGATCCAGCTGCACAGTGAGCTGTTTAAGCCCAGAGCCCGGAGTTTCTCATCTAGCTTGGAGGGCACTATGGTGTTGAATGCTGAGCTGTAGTCTACAAACAGTATTCTCACATAAGTGTTCTTTTTTTCCAGGTGGGAGAGAGCAGTGTGTATTGTAGATGCAATGGCATCATCAGTGGAGTGGTTGTTGCGGTAAGCAAACTGCAGTGGGTCAAGAGAGAGAGGCAATACAGAGCAGATGTAATCTCTGATTAGTCTCTCAAAGCATTTGCTGATGATGGGGGTCAGAGCAACAGGACGCCAGTCATTTAAGCAAGTTGTTTTTGATTGTTTTGGAACAGGCACAATGGTGGATGTTTTAAAGCATGTGGGGACTACAGACAAAGAGAAGGAAAGGTTGAAAATGTCCATAAAAACACCAGCTAGCTGGTTCGCGCACGCTCTGATGACGCGGCCTGGAATGCCATCTGGACCCGCGGCTTTGTGGATATTCACCCGTTGGAAGGATCGGGTTACATCCGCTACAGAGACGGAGAGTGAACTAACCTCTGTAGCTTCAGCCGCGAGAGCTCTCTCCGCGAGGGCGGTGTTATTTCCCTTGAAACGAGCATAAAAAGTATTTAGCTCATCCGGGAGAGAGGCAGCGGTGTTCATGGCGGAGTTTTTATTCCCTTTAAAGTCCATGATGATGTTAATTCCCTGCCACATGCTTCTAGAGTTGGTGGTGTTAAACTGTCCTTCAATCTTGCTCCTGTACTGGCGTTTTGCGTTTTCTGAGGGCATAACTGGCTTGTTTATGCTCCTCCGCGTTCCCGGAATTAAAAGCGGAGGTCCGCACATTAAGTGCCGCGCGAACATCGCTATTAATCCAAGGTTTCTGATTCAGGTCGGAACAACATCCTCTACGCACATTTTGATGAAACACATTACGCTATCAGCGTAAAGCTCGATGTCGTCATCAGAGGCGTACCGGAACATCTCCCAGTCCGTGTGATCAAAACAGTCTTGTAGCGTAGAATCTGATTGGTCCGACCAGCACTGGATCGTTCTGAGGGTGGGTGCTTCCTGTTTCAATTTCTGCCTGTAAGCGGGCAGAAGCAGAATGGAAGAGTGGTCCGATTTGCCAAATGGTGGGTGGGGGAGGGATTTGTAGCCATCCCGGAAGGGAGAGTAGCAATGGTCCAAAACCTGGTCCCCTCGTGTGTTGAAACTAATGTGCTGGAGGTATTTTGGTGCGACTGATTTTAAACTGGCTTTATTAAAGTCCCCGGTCACAATGAACACGGCCTCAGGGTGCGCGGTTTCCTGCTCACTTATACTCCCATACAGTTCCTTGAGTGCCCGGTCTGTGTCGGCTTGTGGGGGAATGTACACAGCTGTGATAATGACCGCTGTGAATTCCCTCGGTAGCCAGAATGGTCGACACAGAAGCATAAGAAATTCCAGATCAGGAGAGCAGAAAGACTTGATAGAATGTACGTTCCTCTGATCACACCAGGATTTGTTGATCATAAAACATACACCACCTCCTCTACTTTTACCTGAGAGGTCTTTCGCTCTGTCCGCTCGGTGCACGGAGAACTCCGCAGGTTCAATGGCTGAGTCTGGAATCTCCGCAGACATCCAAGTTTCCATAAGGGAGATAATGCAGCAGTCCCTTGTATCTCGTTGGAAAGAGATCCGCGCTTTCAGCTCGCAGAGCTTGTTATCCAGAGACTTGCCAGTAGAATAGTGGGTAGCGGGGGTCGATTTGCGCGGCGTCTTACTCTGATGAGAACGTCGGCTCTGTTTCCCCTTTTCCTTTTGTGTTTCCGCAGCCGGGCAGCCCAGACAAAGGGCTCCGCTGGCGTGTTTGTAAACGGCGGGTCGGCATTGAGGAATGTGAAGTCCGGTTTACAGTGTGAAATTGCTGAACCAATGTCCAAAAGTGTTTGTCTGTTGTAGACAATAAGGCAGACAACATCCAAGACAAAAACCATAAGAATTGTGAACAAAACAAACAAAACACTACTATGTTGTGTCGGAGCTCGCAACGCAGCAGCCATACTCGGTGCCATCTTGAGTTTCCAGTCCAAGTTTCCAGTTCCAGTTGAGTTTCCATGGCTGCAGCGTTCTGTGTTTGCCCGCTAACTTTTATTTAAAATCTGGCAACCCTGGGTGTCGAAATACTATTGGGAAATGGGCAGTGGGCGGGATCACACAGGCCATAGCACAAACAGAAATTCTGGCCTGGAAGGACATTTCAAAGTAGAGTATACTGGCTGTAGCATTGTTTTCGGAGAAGCCATATTTCAACTTAGCATGTTTCCTAAATCTCTGATAACATGATAATTTTATGCTTTAGTACAGTAAATATATTGCATACTGCACCTTTAACACTAAATTATGTTGATCAGCCCATTTTCTTTTAAATAATGGAATAGATTCCCTAACCCGATGGTAAATCATTTTTTTTAAACTCAGTTCTTCCGCTCCAAGCTTCCTGATTTCCCTCTTTAATGTTTCTGGTTCTGGAGAGTACTTTTGGCAGTGACAGATGACATGCTCCACTGATTCCTCTAATTAACAGTGCTCACATAGTCCTGAGGGATGTTTATTTATTAAGTGCAGTGTTTTATTAAGCCTGGTATGTCCTACCCTCAGCCTTGTTAAGATGTTCTCTTTAATGCTCCTTTTAGTTGTCCTCACTGTGCCTGTATCCTCACTGTGCTGCCACTCTTTAATGATGTTTCTTTTATTCCTTTTGCTTCATATTTACTGAGTGAAATGTCCATGATGTCCTCATGTTTCAGAGCCTGTTTTGCTAATGTATCAATTTCATTGCCCTTTATCCCACTGTGAGCTGGTATCCACATAAATGTTATCATAATATTCATTTAAATCTGTACAGAGCTTCATATATCACATTAACTGTATCCTGCTGAGATGTAAATGACTGCAATGACATTAATGCAGAACACGAATCAGTACAAAGAACAACCTTTTTAACTCTTCTACCCACTGTAATGCTGTTGCAATTGCCATCATCTCGATTGTGTATATGGACAAATGATCTGATGTTCTTCTTTTAACAGAAACTTGTAAGGCTGGAATACTAAAAGCAAAACATCTGCTTCCTGTATTAGGACCCTTGGATATACTGGAACAAATGTTTGATATAATGTTTGTAACCTGTCTTCAACAAAGACTGCTATATTTCCAAAACCTTTATGTACCTGCATTTCCTCCAGAATATAGAAATCAGCTGACACTGAAGGAAACAGCCAGGGTGGTGTTACTGATAACTGTACTGTGGGAATATATCTTTTCTGATTTAATGTCATGTCTCTGGCTACTTTCTCACTGCTCCATGCACACTCTTGTTTGGCCCTTTCTCTCTCCCAACATGGGAGAAATAGGCCCTATCTTTGTTGTTGGATGTCGGTCTTCTGAATGTCTTTGAAGATTTACCCAGTAGTTCATCATTAACTGTTTGCGTCTAATATGCAGCGGTATTTCACCCACTTCAACCTGAAGAGTGGACACAGGAGTCGTTTTGAAACCACCATAACAAAGTCTCAAAGTTTGAGTTTGCACAACCTCCAACTTCTTTAATGTGGTTTGTGCTGCTGAAACATAAGCATTGCACCCATAGTCTAACACTGATCTAATCAATGCTACATAAATATTTCTAATTGCAGATCTGCTCGCTCCCCATTCTGACCCTGTTAAACATCTCATCACATTCAATATCTTTTTACACTTGGTGATTATCTTATGAATATGTTCATTCCATGTTAACTTTGCATCATACCACACACCCAGAAACCTAAAGACTGTCACTTGTTCTATCATTTGCCCATACATCTTTATCTGTGTATCAACACCTCTCTTTCAAGTGAACATTACTGTTTTGTTTTTTTCTACTGAAAACTTGAATCCGCATGAATATGACTATGACTATGAATTTTCAACCACCTTAACTGCCTCTTGTATTTTTCCCATAATATGATTAATATTCTTTCCCTTTTTCCACAAGGCTCCATCATCAGCAAATGATGACTGTCCAATATCACCTTGGACTTGAGAAAAAACATCATTAATCATAATGGAAAAGAGTATTGGGCTAGTGACACTGCCCTGAGGAGTACCATTATCTACCATATTACTTCCTTATAAAGCTGTCCCAATTCAGACATGAATAAATCTATCAAATAAAAATGCTTTAATCCAATTATATGTTCTACCTTCTATTCCTATCATATTTAAATTGATCATTAATTTACTTCTGGTCATGTGGGTTACAGCATCAAATAGCGGCGTGAGTCTTGTATTTTAGAGCTTATACTTTACAAACCAATGTTTCTACACTGTTTTTCATCATACACACTATATGTTTTATCATAATGTGTTAGTGTATGTAGAGTTGATCCAATATCAGTTAGTGGCAGGTTATTGCATGTTGCAGAAACCTTTCAATGTATTACATTTTCTGGCTGCCACCACACGAGGTGCATTTGCTGATTATTTTAAATGGGACACTGCAAATTTCACCTGGGCTTGTCAGTTTTGGGGTGCTTACACTAAAACTAGTTGCCTAGTACAGGGATTGTAAAACTTTTTGATGCCATGGACCCCCAAATATGATGATCCACTTGTGAGGGACCACCTTCCTAAATAGGCAGCTTGAAGACCCAGTCTGAAGACCCAGTTATACTAAATTGACTTGTATATTTTCATTGTACTAAAGCCAAATGATCTGAGAGTGAATAATGTCTTAAATTTGTTCTGTTCAGCGCACAGTTATCACTATTAACCGACTATAAGTAAATAAACTAATATATTGAAAATTCATCTTTAGAGTTCTACTGAAGAAAAAAAGTTATATGGTTTTGAGCAAAAATAGTAAATAAGAGTAAACAATGACATTCACCCATTTTAACATATATTTTCTACGGACAACTTAGCACCCCCTTGCGGCCCCCTGGGGGTCCACGAACCCCTGAAAACCCCTGGCCTAGTAGCCTATAACCATAAACCTGACCGCCAGCAAAGTTCTGTTGCAAAAGCAATCTTTTGCTCAAAACATTGTAATTTGAAAAAAATTACTTTTTAACTTGACTGAATTGCTGATTGACACAACATATTACATGAAATTACTTTTCAAAAGAGTGTTTACCTGTTGTTACCCAGTGTATTATTCTCAATATACATTCCACCATTTGGTTTCAATCTCAGCTGACAACAGGAATGTGATATTTTAATTTATTTTGTTTTAATAATTATATGCTTTTTACAATATATGTATATATATATATATATATATATATATATATATATATATATATATATATATATATATATATATATATAAAAGCTACGACCAGCCAATTAGCTTAGGCTGGTTTTAGCTTTTTTTTTTCTTTCTTTTTTCACAGGCATGAATGTTTTTATTTTTTATCCAAGCTTCTCATGTGATATAGGCTACATAATTTTCACAAGCACAAGCATTAGACTCTCTGCAGATTTCACAAAGGCATCACTGACACATCTCTCCATTGACATTATCTCAAATTAAACATTTAAGCATGGCTTGAGTTAAAAAAAAAAGAAAGAAAAGAAAAGAAAAAAAAAGAAATGATGGTGAACTCCTCTTTAGGAACGGCTACTGTGTCCTCATTTCATTTGTACTTCTCAAAGAAAATGTGATACTCAGCATCTGCAAAGAACCAAACCAAAATATTAATGTATTTAAAAAAAAGTATATATATATATATATATAATGGATGTGGCAGACTATAACTATGTTATAATGCTTATGCCTAAATGTATAGGAACTCACTGAAATTCCTTGCCGCAGCCTAAGTGTCCAAAGTAAAACTCGGATTGAAGGCACACTCCTTGTCGGCAAACTCCACTGAGGCTTGCACAGCTCCAGGGAAATGATGCAGCCTCAGTCTCTTTGCCTTAAACCAACAATAAATATATTTGCTCATACAGACCAACACTGACAGATGAAAACAATCTAGCAAAATAACTCAAATGTGGTTGGAGCAATGCATCAAGAATATGTTTTTTTTCTGTACTATGCTATTACAGTCACTTCCACTAACATCACATTAAAACTGTTTATTTTTGCATTTTTGTCCCGGAAATGTGATCCAAAGTAAATTTTCAGGTTTACGAAAGCACATACATATTAGAAATGGAAAGATGAAAAATGTAAAATTTTAATTACTCTACATCATCCAATGCAAACATACATAACTTACATTGCAATGCTAAGATGACCAGGAGAATCAAGGCAGGTACAATCTGAAGTTTCATGTTGGTTTCTTCGGCTGGCGATACTCCTGAGACGTTGGCATAGTGTTCTGGTCAGGCTGGGTCTTATTTTCCAAGTCACTCCAGGAGGAGTGACTAAATTTACTCTAATCAAACTAAGTTAAAAATTAAATTAAGTGGCTGAATGAATGGACATATTGTTCTTAATTCCACATGGTGTAATCAGAAAATACCTACAATGGAAGAGGTATTCATAGCAGAGTAACATCATGCGTTTTAGGCTGCAGCAAATTATCAACATACAAAAGAAAATCATCACCTGATCTGAGACACATGCTTGTCCTGACGGCTATAATTTTTTTGTCTCTCTTTAGAATTCTCACTGAACAATGACTTCTTGGATTTCATTCCATGCAAGATCGTGCATTTTTTAAGAATATAATTTAGAAGCATTTGATGTAAGGATTTATAAACTTCACTTCTACAGTTATAACTATCTTTATAGCTTGTTGTAGCTAGGATACAACTGGAAAGGTCTATCATTTGCTCTTTAACATGGTCTAAGAATGGGTGAAGTGTGTCATTATGACCATTGTGGCTAAATAAATGTAACCTGAAACAATGAAACCTCAAATAAAACTCTTGAGAATAATATATATATATATATATATATATATATATATATATATATATATATATAGTGTGTGTGTGTGTGTGTGTGTGTGTGTGTGTGTGTGTGTGTGTGTGTGTGTGTGTGTGTGTAAATGATCAAACAATAATAATTAATTGCTGAGGAAAAAGAAATCTAAGTAAAAATCTGTGTTGTTTACAAAAGCCATCAATATGCAGAAATCTGACAGCCAGTAATATGTTTCCCCTCCTCTTGACTTAATATAAGACAGTATTTAACAGTGCACAAAACATAATTAGTTCAAAGCAGGCCTGTGTTTTTTCTATGCTTTGGTTTGTTTGTTTTTTAGGTCTGAAAAAAATTAAAAATAAGGTTTAGAGAATGTGTCAAATTATGTTCTTCTGTGGGTTTTGCACCAAACAACACACTAACAACGCCAAGGTCATGGGTTCAATACAGGAAACACAAAATAATAAAGTGTAAACCTTGAATTTACTGTTTGTCACTTTGGATAAAAAAGTCTGTCAGATTTGTAATTGTCAAAGTTAACTGCCGTTAACAAATGTAAACTTATATCTTAAACCTTTTAAGCACAATCACAATTTTTAATGATTGCTAATTTAAACAATAACAATAAAAAAAAGAAAAAAAGAAAAAAAGAAAATGTGGATTTTATAATTTGAAGGTTTGCAGACTATATAAGTCAAATTCACAATGTGAAATGTTTGAGCAGTTCAGACAGTACTTAGTAACATCCCATTTGGCAGAAATCCTAGTAGTCCAACGTAGGCTGCTCTAGCAGTCCTTCTTCCTGTTGGATTTTTTCTCATCCTTCCTTATAGAATGTTTTAGTAATATTCTTGTTGTGTTGTGTACAGTGCATGTTTAAGATCTATCCACATATTGAGTTTGAGGTATATATTAGAGTATCATCTTGTTGTAATATAAAACTTTCAACTTTAGTTTCATCCCTGATATTGAGACATTAGTAACACACACTGATAAAATGGAAGGATATCCACACCTTTGCAAATGTTACATTTGTTTTTTTTAATTATTATTATTATTATTAGTCTGATAAACCCAAAAAATAAATAGAAAATTAGCATTGCATGACATTACATGTTACAATGCAACTTTTGCATTACAGAAACAGTTTGAGTTTGTTTGCTGCATTAACTTCTTTACACCTAAACAACACAAAATTTGGCCAATTATTCCCAAACTCTTGTATAAAACTGCATTTTTTATTTTATTTGAGGCAGTTAAGTAAAACTGCTGAAAATATTAATACAGAGAGAACAAATAATGAGTTAACGCTCAATTAGAATAATTTAAAAATTGTGCTTTCCAGTGTGAATCTTACAGAAGTGTGGAGTGGCAGTAATAACTTGTTAACAGAAGATGGCACCAAATATTCACATTGATGACATCTTTCTCAACTGTTATAATGTCTTTGTTCATAAGATCACTTAAAGGTGTTCTGTATGAGAAGAAGGCCTGTTTTGGGCTTTTTTTGTCTTTAATGGCCTTAAAGATGTGACATATACTGAGTCAAATGTGAACCTTCAGACATATTATCCCCCAACTGCAAACATACATATTTCATGCTCTTATATAGATACATATTTTTATCCCAGGCCTATCAAATCCAACATTAAAACTACAGCTTAAATTAAAAAAATGTAAACTAATCATTGTATTAATGCAGCAAAGTAAAAATCATCTCAAAATAAAACTTCTATTTTCACTTGCATAATTGGCAGAAAGCTATATATATATATATAATCACTAAACAGCCCATGCACATCATTTTATTGTGTGCCATGAACACATAAAATAAAAAATAAAAAATACACAACAAACGTACACACTGTGAGTTATGAGAAAAGCCTTTTATTTCTCATCATTTGGAAAACAAACAATATTTTTGCTCTGACAGGACCTAAATTTATACAATATATTATTGAATTAACAAAAGGGGGGATGGTCAGGAAAATAACAGACAAAAATATATTTAATATGTGAGGTAATGATTTTGCTCTAAATTCTGTGTGGAGAGAATCAAAAAGAGCACAAGTATGTAGTTCAGAAAGGAAATCAAGTGTGGCACACAAGTGCTAAAGAACTTGTCTTGATTTAGTTTTGATTTTCTGCATGCTAAAATTATTTTCAAATAGGAAATCAGTACAAAACTAACCAAAATAGTTATCAAAACAAACACTGACCCATTAAACAGACCCTGAAAAATGTCTTGCTTGCATCCAAGATTCTGCAAGTACAGGTTTTCACAGAAAAGTTTATCTATGCTATGTCTGCAAATAGGGCTTTTAATAGCCAGTAAAATGGCTTGTACAACAAGGAAATACCCAAATAAAAGTCATCAGCCATAGTACAGTTAAAGCTGACATTATACTATGGTAATGTAGGTCGGCATTTTGCTATGTACCTATCAAATGCCATGACACTTACATTTGTGAATTTGCCAATTCCATAGATGAGGATGACAATACTTTGCACAATGCATTCCTCAAGTGAAATCAAACTGGTTTCCATGAGCAAATATGACAAAGCCCTTAGATAAAAACCTGTGGTTCCACACAAATCATTAATACAGAGATTACACAAGAAAATATACATAGAATCGTGCAGTGCTTTCTTAAAAGCAATAATCAGGATTAAGATGGCATTAAGAACAATAGTCAGAAGGTAACGTGGAAGCACAAAAGCAAATACTATGATCCTACTGGTCCAGTCCCATTCATTTAGAGCTGTGACAGTATTGAGGCAGAAATGTTATCCATTCCTTCTAAAAATCTTGTTTCCAGATTGTCTCTAGGCCTACACAAACAATTTAGTCTTTCAATTACGTATCTTGTGTTGTCCTTTTGAAAGCTGTTTCTAGCTTTTTAAATAATTTAAATGGTCTAAGTATCAGCATATCATACGCAAAACATTTGAAGTAACATAAACAAAGGTCTTGTGCTTGAAGAGTTGTACGGGTTAGAGATGGTCTCTGAGCACCTCCACTGTCAGATTATGTGCTTCAAGGGGTCAAACCCTTCACTGTTCTACAACTGCTTGAGCCAACTTTATATACTGTCAGATATGTAACATTTAGGAATAATTGTAGAATTGCAAGGTTAACCTTGCAGTTATAATATTAGGTGGTTTTATCCTGTAATTCTAAAGGAACTGAAAATAAATAAATAAATGTTAACCTAAAAATGTGCTTTATGTGTTAACATTTAAATGAACTGGTTTTATTCAAGTACAAAATATTATTTAACTAGGGTTACAAATTTTAATAAAATGAAATCCCAATTAATTAATCAACTTAATCATAATTAATTGCATGTATAATGATCTCTGAAAAAAGACCTAAAATAACAATAATTCAATATACTGTATAATGATTAAATCATTATAAATATTGAAATAAAAAAATTATAAATATAATATATATTTTTAAATATGATAATTCAGACTATTAAAATGCATTACACCATTGTGGCAAGCAAGTAAAGCATTGATAAGACAATACAAAAAGTGGCTTAGAAAACAATATATTGTTTATTTCCACATTATTGAACATATTTAATTGGCCTACAGTCCACAGCAATCCATTTTTTCAGTTGAATTCATCATTCTGTCCAAAATAGATGAATTATAAGGGCTTTTCTAAGTGTCACGGACGCTGGTGAAGATTCCTCAATTGGCCATCGGAGGTCTCCCTCACTTGAGTATTAACACTGGACTACATTTCCCAAGTACCCGCATACCTGGACTGATTACTGCCTACCTGTTCCACATCACTCAGACTATTTAAGCCCTGTGTGTTTGTTCATTTATTGCGAAGTCTTGTTTGCCCCGGCTACATTTCTGAGCATTATTATTTCCTGTGTTGTTCTACCCGTGTATGACTCTGCCTTGGATTACATCTTTACGTATTTTGCTGCCTGCCTATCATTGTATTTGCCTGGACTATTTCTATTGATGTTTGCTGCCTGCCCCGATCCTCTGCCTGTTTCACCACGTTACTGCTCTGCCTCTGATATTGTTGATTGCCCTGGTTATTCGACCCATGCTTGTCTGTACTCTTTACTTGCTGTATTAAATCGCAGATGGATCCCACTCAACCTGAGTCACTGTTACAGAAGACTTCGCCAACTACCGATCCAGAGGTCCTCATGCATCTGTCCAACGAACTCTGTCCAAGCAAACCAACTGGCATCTCACCAACAACAACTAGGTCGACTCACCTTGTTAACGGAGGAGTTGGTGAAATCCGTTCAGTGTCTCCATCAGCCTGCACCCGAATCCGTTTCCCCAGTGCCTCAAGCGAGTCAGGTACCTATCATAATGCCTCACAGCACAGTGACTGCTAATCCACATTTAGCCTTTCCAGGAAACTTTGACGGTATCCCAACCAAATGGAAGGACATTTTCATGCAATGCTCTATGTTCCAAGCTCAACAATCTTCGTTATACCCGACTGATGATAGTAAGATCTCTCTTGTGTGTTCACCATGGGAAAGGTGCTGGAGTGCGCAACAGCTGTATGGGCCAATCGAGGGTTAAACCGCACCACTTTCAATGATTTTATTCGCGACTAAGAGAGGTCTTCGAACATTCTGAGGGAGGAAGGAGTGCTGGGGAACAACTGCTTGTGCTTCGTCAGGGAAGTAATACCGCAGCTGAATTCGCTCTGGCTTTTGCACTCTTGCTGCACAAACTGTTTGGATGGAAGACACATTAAAACTGCTGTTTCATCAAGGATTAAACACAGATGTGCAATCAGAGCTGGCCTGCTGTGATGAAGGCAGAACCCTGGACCAAATCATTGACCTCGCTATTCGTATTGACAATCTCATTCGCTTCAGGAGACCTAACCGATTTACCAGCCCTCTCAGTCAAATAAATCAACCCAGTGATGACGCTGAACATGCAAGTCGGTCGAACTCATCTCTCCACAGAGAAGCATGAACGCTGCATCAATAATCATCTCTGTCTATATTGAGGCCAAGCGGGACATTTGAGAGCTGACTGCTCGACACGTCCCTCTCAAACACACAGTCGCAGGGTGAGTTTGTTGATTTCCTCCATCCAAACTACTGCTTGTTTTGAAGTGCCAGTAAAATTAACATTTCTATCTGATGTCATCACCACCAAAGCCTTGGTAGGTTCGGGGGTAGTGGGCAACTTTATTGACAAAGATCTAGCCCAACAGCATAAGATACCACTAATTCCTTGCAACTCTCCTTTGGCAGTAGCAGTGCTAGATGGGCGTCCCCTGGGGACCGGCCAGGTACTGTACGCCACTACCTGATCTCATTCTGCAAGCTGGAGTTTTACACACAAACTACTCACCTCTTCATCATACACTCTCCTCACAACCCAGTCATTCTCAGTTTACCCTGGCTGCAGGACCATAATCCACAAATTTCATGGTGTGAGAAGCAGATCATGCAATGGGACCCCAGCTGCTCGTCCAAGTGTTTAAAACCTATCACCCCTATACCCGTGAGAACCACTAAGGTGACTGAGTCCAACTTAGCACCACATGTACCTTCTGAGTATGCTGATCTGATTGAAGCCTTTAGTAAAACCAAAGCCTCGCAACTACCACCACATCGATCTAGTGACTACGCCATTGATCTGTTACCTGATACTTCGCCACCTAGAGGCAGAATCTTTCCCTTGTCAGAACCTGAGGCTAAAGCAATGAAAGCGTACATTGAAGAAGAACTGACCAAGGGTTTCATCCATCCATTCACTTCACCGGCAACAGCAGGCTTTTTATTTGTGGGTAAGAAGGATGGGGGCCTTCGTCCTTGTATTGATTATCATGGTCTAAATGACATAACGGTCAAATTCAGATATCCATTACCCCTGGTCCCTGCAGCTTTGGAATGACTGAGATCTGCTAAGTTTTACACCAAGCTCGATCTATGCTGCGCTTACAACCTCATTCGCATTCGAGAGGGGGATGAATGGAAAACAGCCTTTTCCACCAGCAGCGGGCACTACGAATATCTCGTTATGCCATTCGGCCTGTCCAATAGTCCATCTGTGTTCCAATCCTTCATAAACGATGTATTCAGAGACATGTTAAATCAGTGCTTAAATGCATATATTGATGAGATCTTGATTTATTCAGACACCCTGGAGGAACACATCAAGCAGGTCTGGGCAGTCTTGAAGTGTCTCATAGAACACCAACTGTATGCCAAAGCTGAGAAATGTGAATTCCACCAAGCTTCAATCTCCTTCCTCGGTTATATCATCAGTCCAGAAGGGGTGTCTATGGACAAGGGCAAGGTACGGGCAGTACTAAACTGGCCTCAATCCACTACAGTAAACAAACTCCAACGATTCTTAGGATTTGCTAACTTTTACAGAAGATTTATCAGATATTTCAGCACTGTCGCCGTTCCACTCACTGCCATGGTAAAAAGAGGAAACACCAAGCTTCACTGGTCTACTGACGCCATTCAAGCCTTCAATGAATTGAAGAATCACTTCACCTTTGCTCCAATACTGCATCATCCTGATCTCAACGCACCTTTCGTGGTAGAAGTAGATGCATCAAACACCGGTATTGGCGCTATCCTCTCTCAACGCCAAGGTAATCCTCCTAAACTTTTCCCATGTGCTTACTACTCTTGTAAACTTACCTCTGCTGAACAGAATTATGATGTGGGAAATCTTGAACTGTTAGCTATGAAAGCAGCATTTGAAGAATGGCGACCCTGGTTAGAGGGGGCCAGACATCCATTTCTGGTACTAACGGATCATCACAACTTGGAATACTTGTGGTCAGCCAAAAGACTTAACCCCAGACAGGCCAGATGGGCTTTGTTTTTCACTCGATTTAACTTTTCAATCACTTATCTTCCAGGATCAAAGAACATCAAGAACGACTCGTTATCCCGTCAATATGACTCCACTCCTCAGAATCCCTCTCCAGAACCCATCATTTCATCCACGCTGATTCTATCTCCTGTCCAGTGGGACATCATGTCCGAAATCTCCCGGGCCAACGCACAAGATCCTCCTCCTCCAGAATGCCTGCCCAACCGAACGTTTGTGTCACCAAATCTACGAGAAAAGGTAATCCACTGGGTGCACTCTTTCACAAGCTCTGGCCATCCTGGTATTACTTCCACAGTACGTTTGTTAAGGAATCGTTTCTGGTGGGAAACGTTACAGGCAGACACCATTACATTTGTGAATGCTTGTCACACCTGCGCCACAGCAAAAACCCCCACACAACTTCTGGCAGGGCTGCTACAACCTTTACCCATACCACAACGACCATGGTCCCACATCGCCATTGATTTTATCACTGATCTACCAGCCTCTCAAGGTAACACCACCATATTAACTGTCATTGATCGTTTCTCTAAGGCATGTCGACTAATACCCCTGTCTAAGCTTCCATCAGCCTTCGAAACTGCAGAACACTTCTTCCATTATGTGTTCCGTTACTATGGTCTTCCTGAAGACATTGTCACTGACCGGGGTCCTCATTTTACATCAAGGGTTTGGACAGCCTTATTTCGATTAATTATTGTCAATACAAGTCTCACTTCAGGTTACCACTGCCAGTCTAATGGCCAGATGGAACGTCTAAATGAAGAACTCACTAAATTCCTTCACATGTACTGTCAACAGAATCAAACCGACTGGAGCCGCTTTCTTCCCTGGGCAGAGTATGTGCAGAACTCAATCCTCAAACCCTCCATGAAATGAACGCCCTTTCAGTGTGTTTTGGGGTTCCAACCTCCTCTATTTCCATGGTCGGGTGAACTGTCTGAAGTGACTGGTCTCGACGAAGTGAGGCTGTTTGGGACCAAACACATGTCCATCTACAACATGCCATAAATAGTGGTAAAGAGCAAACGAATGCCGATGAAGATTCCTCAATCGGCCACCAGAGGTCTCCCTCCCCTGAGTATTAACATTGGACTACATTTCCCAAGTACCCGCATACCTGGACTGATTACTGCATACCTGTTCCACATCACTCAGACTATTTAGGCCCTGTGTGTTTGTTCACTTGTTGCGAAGTCTTGTTTGCCCCGGGTACATTTCTGAGCGTTATTATTTCCTGTGTTGTTCTACCCATGTATGACTGCCTTGGATTACCTCTTTACGCATGTTTGCTGCCTGCCTACCATTGTATTTGCCTAGACTATTTCTATGGAGGTTTGCTGCCTGCCCCGATCCTCTGCCTGTTTCACCACATTACTGCTCTGCCTCTGATATTGTTTATTGCCCTGGTTATTCGACCCATGCTTGTCTGTACTCCCTTACTTGCTTTATTAAACCGCACATGCATCCCACTCAACCTGAGTCAATGTTACACTAAGGATGCATCAGTGTACACATTTGTCAGATGGGTGCTTTTGGAGCATCTCACTTTGTTTGCATGGTGTCATAAACAACCTGAATACATTAGGTTACACCAATAAAAATAATTTAAGGATTAGATTATTAGAAAATGGAACCTCTGAATCGTGCTCATCATTAATTATGTGAACATAATTACTTTCTGGTTTCAATGCAGGATAAGAACCCAGGTCTCCCACTCTGTGGGTGCAACGTGCTTCCAGTGCAAAAATGTTTAATGGAAGATTCCACATGTCAGTTACTCGGTATAATGGGACTCCCCTTTAGGTCATGTTAAATCCGATATTGAATACAAATTGCTCAATTTATATTGTAATGAGTAATGTAATCTTTGAAACTGTTGTAATATTTTTTTGGTAATCTTATCCAATTACCTTTGGATTACTCAATGCATATTTAAAAAAAAACAAAAAACATTGCACTGTACATAACAGATTTGTATTTACACTGTACATAACAGATTGTATTAGATTTGCACTACCCATGTGTGTATGTATATATGTGTGTGTCTGTACGTATGTGTATAATTATTTTTTATTATTATCTATGTCTTGCTACTGTTTTTGTATTGTTTTGTATTGTTGTACACTGGAAGCTCCTGTCACTAAGACAAATTCCTTGTATGTGTAAGCATACTTGGCAATAAAGCTCATTCTGATTCTGATATTTTGATAAAAATTCAATAATGAATTTTAAATGCATTATGCACCAATTAATACTAATTTCATTTACCATTAGTAAACATAAAATCAAACAGAAACTTGCTATCTGCTATCCATGATATCAAAAAGCATAGCAAAAGTGAAATTTATGAGTGAAAATATATGTGGCAAACATGTTTTCCAGAATTTCCTTCTATTCTCAAAAGATGTTTTATATGCAGCAATCAGTTTAATATAGGACTATGATAACAACTACAAAGCTAAAAAAATGTGACCGTAATGACTTATCCAAAGACATTATTAACAAAAGATGATGTACAAGACAGCTTTACAACTGACCAGTTGCCAGAATATAATTTGTCAACGTGATATTTACAAAATGGTTTCAAGTTTGATAACAAGGATATTGGAACCCAAAATAAATTGGGTAAATCCGGGATAAAATAATTAATTTAACACAGGTGAATGTTATTAATTTAGAATTATATCTATCATAAGACATTAAAGACATTAAAGTTCATATTAAAAACTTATAAAGTAAAGAGTTGTAGATAACATATGTTTGTAGAGCACACATGTGAAAGGATATCACAAATGAATCTAATATTAAATCAGGCAAAATTTTGGGGTAGAATCCTTTGGCTCCATAATTATATTTACATTTACATTTAGTAATTTAGTAGATGCTTTTATCCAAAGCGACTTACAAATGAGACACATATCAATTTGTCATATAAAGTTTAACGACATCTGCAGTATAGGTCTTGCCAAGTTCTCACAATGGCTGGATTAGTAAAGATGCTAGCACAGAAGAAAGAGACAGACAAGGATTTTTGTTTCCTGGAAAGGCAACATACATTAAGCCACTGTTGCTTAAAGAAATAAAGCAGTCACAGTCAGTCACAATCAAATCAACAGTCCCACAGATCATGAGCTGGGTGTATCATCAACTGATAGTGGTGAGGTCTTGGTTGGTTTTATATTATCCCTTTTTCATGTGGAAAATATCTTAGAGATGTTCTAAAGTTTCTTGGGATTAATTATTCACAACACATTACACTATAGAGTACAAATATTTTTAGCATGACTAATTTTCATGTTAAAAGTGTAGAACCGATTTCAGAGTGTTTTTTATAATTTTTTTTAAACATTTATTATAGAGTCAGTTCACCCAAAGATGAAAACTTTTCAATTACTCATCCTTAATGTAATTCAAACCAGTTTAAATCTCTTTCTCCCATGTAAAACCAAAGGAGAAGTTTAGCAGAATATCAGAGTTGCTCTTCAATGAGATTTAATGGGGACTTATGCTGTAGAGCTCCAAAAACGACAGAAAAAATCATACCAAGATGTGTTGTGTTAGTTTTGACATCAGTGATGAGACACATGAGAACTAATGACATTTGATGTCATTGACATCAAACCTGGCATGGCTTGTTCTGAAAAACAGTACACCATTACTCAACTGTTTCAACCTTCTTACTAACTCTAAGCGCAGAACGAAGACAAATTTTGCTGTGTGTATATCAAAGCCAACAGACATGTGAATGGGTGATTTCTACCACAACATTTTAAAACAAAAACTTTTTACCAACAATAATCGTGTAACTTCATTATCAAAGATAAAAGTTGCAAATGTATATTCATACTGTTAAATATACATGTACAGTATAAATTATATTTGAGGGAACAGTGATTTGACTCAAAGTATACTACACCCTTGTACCTCCCAATGAACTGCCAGGTCTTTTAAAGTTATATTTTGTGTCTCTTGACTGAATATTAACTGATGAAGATTAACTCAGTCTTTGACTTCATCTGGTCTGCTTCTTGTCCACGTCATCACTGCTATTACATGTCTTACTGTGCTACCACATATTGAACATATTGCAGAAACATATTTCTAATTTAAACTGATCATACAGTACTTTCATCAAATCAAATACAATGAGTGACTGGACTTGTATACACATTACATTTTAGTATGTTTTTTACCATTTTATTTATTAAGAATAACATGAGAGTCATAAAATAAATCAAGACATTTATCACAAAATGGGCATCATAAGGCATCAACATCATCCCCTAACTGTTAGAGAATGCTAGTGGGGAAGTTTTTGCTAAGCAAGGAATAGCTGTGAAATACATGATGCATTAGCCAAATGGCACTGTCATTTAAACGTGCAGTCTTCTAATATTTTGCTTCACAACTGAAAACATGGGATCTAATTCATATAATAACGCTATAAATTATGCTATAAATCCTGTTGCTTTTGATCATTTAGACAAAAAGCATACATGAGAAACAAATATCCATATAGTCAGTGGGTTGTGGAGAGTAAGCCATTACAACTAATCACATAAGTTAAATTTTTTTATCTGGACAGTATTATGCCATATGTAACCCATGTAATCTTTTACCTTGTACATATAATGCCTTTGAAAACATATATATATATATATACATTATAAATTCATGTATAAAGCCAGATGTCATAATTGTCAGCAAGGACGGATTAAGAACTGAGAGGCCCATGGGCTGGTACAGCATGGAGGCCCCCCATGACATTTCACGTGACTTCTTCACTTTTATGTGCTACAGGACACTTGCCAGATTTGGTTGGATTTTTCAAACTGACAAAAAAAAAGTTTGGAGCAATGTCTTACATGGCCAGTTATATGTAGTTTTTAATTATGAACCGATCCAAAATCATGTGTTATTAATAGGGATGTGCATGATATTCAAATACCAAAATCACTATTCGGTTATTCTGCACGTGTTTAGAGGTCTTCAGCCCAATCTGAGTCTGATGGTACCCGACAAACCTACAGGTTTTGGGCCAGGTTCGGGTCAGTTTTTCAAGTAGCCTATAGGGAGAGTTAGGGGCTGTTCACACGTACGTCAAGGCCATGTAAACACGCACTGGACAGATGCTTTTGATCGTTGTGCCACAACTCACTGTAAAGTTTAAAAGATCTTAAATATTTGAAACGCATCTCGAGACACCTGTGTTCTGTTTCACCATTTGTTGCGCTGCATCAAGCTTTTTCAGCGCTGGTGTAACAAATCGACATTCTGATGAAGTTCAGGTTGCAAAGAGGACTTAATGTGACGGTTACACATGATTCCAGATTGTTTTTCACCTGATAAAGTTTCAGCGCTTCATAAACGGTGAGCCAATGTTTTTTCCCCCTTTTGCTCTGGTGTGCAGACAATTACACACGTTAAATGCTGAATCATTTAAAAATCAAAGTATCCCGCAGAATCCTATAATCTGTAGCATTCGCTGCCTCATGGAAAGTGAACCTGCCCGGGCAGAATAACATATTTTACATTGGTTAAGAATAGGCCTACTATGTTGCAGGCAGTGACAGTGATTATTTTTGTTCGACTTTAATTTGAATTAAATAATTTGAAGATCTATGTATTGTGCTATTTAGGCTCATAGCTTACTGTGCACTTTATATCCTGCTATCTGAGATTGTGTTTGACACATCCATGGCAATAAACTTTCTTCCAGAGTCCCAACAAATAACAGAATAACCATTAATGAAATCTCGCAGTTAACCAAATATTACAAAAGGTTACCATGCACATAGTTAGGATATTAAGGCACCTTTCTCTTTATCATAATACATTAAATGCATGCAGGACTTAAAAAATTTTAATTCCTCTATACTGTTGCACAAATTCTGTCGCTTATATTAATTTAAACCATCAGCTTTGTACACAGCCAGGGTAAACTGCACCTTATCTTTGTGTTCGGAAACGTTTTGTAAATCAGACACTGTTCTCTGTAGTCCTCCAAATAAACATGCTGCACCTGTGAGACACAGATTCCTTGAGCACGCACTCAAGTGTCTGTGCTCGCACTGCTGCAGTCTAGCATGTATTCGGCCGAACAAATGGTATTTCACATAAGGTTGACTGTGGCAGTGGGGGGTGGTCGAGCGTCCATCGAGGGAGAGAGAGAGAGCGGTAAGGGTGCATACACCTGAGCCAAATTATGACTAATACCTGTCTCTAATTGTAGTGAGATTGGGAAGAGCGGCATAAAAGGACCATGCCAGCGCCAGATCGAGAGAGAGAGACTGGGTCGAGAATTTTACTGTGAAGCTGATGAGTTATTGTGAAATTGTAAACCAGAGAAGTGGTCAATTAAAAGTTCCCTACCTGTGTTTGAATAATCCAGTTCCCGGTGTCCTTCCTTGTTACACTGGTGCCGAAACCCAGGATCTGATTTGAAGACTGTACGCCCCATGGAGTACTTCCCGCTGACCGACATCATCAAGTCCCTCGCCGACATACATTATACCCAAAAACAGGCTCTGCTTGAACTCCGCCACTTCCATGAGGTCCTTAGAGTTCAGGCAAAGGACCGGTCATTCGGAGCCTCTTCACCCAGGAGAAAGCACCGGCAGCGACCCCAGACAACAGCATCCCCCTGCCGCCCCCCCCCCCCCCCCACGCTGTTGAAGATGGGGGCGGAAGATGACCCTGAAGCCTTCCTTGACATATTTGAGCGAACTGCTGAAATCTGGGGCTGGCTGCAGCCCAGCTTATCCCTCTGCTGTCCGGGGAAGCCCAGCTTGCAGCACAACAACTGTCGGTGGCTAATCTCCTGGTCTAAGGCGATCTGAGGAAGACCATCCTGCAGCGGGTCGGCCGGAGCCCAGAGCATTACTGTCAACTGTTCCACTCGATGAAGTTGGAAGGGGCCGGTCACCCATTTTCCTTTTCTCAGCGGCTCCGTGATGTCTGCCGGAAATGGCTGCGGGCAGGGGACCACGATGTCGAGGGAGTGATCAACCAAGTGATGCTGGAACAGCTGATCCATCGGCTTCCAGAAGGGTCGGCAGAGTGGGTCCAGTGCCATTGCCCGGCGTCACTGGAGGAAGCGGTCCAGCTGGCGGAGGACCATATGGCGGTGTGCCCAAGCATGGAAGAGCCCTCTCTCTCTCTCTCCCCTCCCCCTGTGTTTTCTCCCATCTCTTCCCACTCCCCTCTCCCCTCTCACTCTGTCCTCTCCCCAGGCCCTGTTCTTGCACCCCGGAGGCGTGGAAACCCGCCGCCAAAGCCGGCTCCTCACTTGCGCTGGTTTATCCCTTTCCCAGTGACTTCAGGGTCTAACCGCTCTCCCCCTCAGGTGGATGTACCTGCCCCCACAAGCGTGAGTGTAGCGCCTGGGCCAGCCTGCTGGCATTACGGAGGTCCGAAACACTTCCTGGATCAGTGTCCTGTGATGGAGCTGAGAACTGTAGTCCGGATCCCCGATGCACCACAGGCTGCCCCCGAACGGGCTGGAGGGTAAAGGATACCGGTAAGAATCAAGGGGAGTACACACCAAGCCATAGTGGACACGGGTTGTAACCAGACCACTATCTACCAATGCTTGGTTCAACACAAGGCTTTGGGCACAGCTAAAATGGTGAGGGTGAAGTGTGTGCATGGGGATATTCACAACTACCCTGTGGTGACCCTTGTGATTAAATTCCGGGGAACAAAACATAGAGTGGAGGCCATGATTAGTTCCCGCCTCACCCATCCACAGATTTTGGGGACTAATTGGCCTGAATTTAGAAATATATTAAAGGGAATATGCGTGGATGGGTCCTGCACAAATGCGATGAGATGTGAAATGTGCGATGATCTGGCAGGGGAGGTGGAGCCTTGGCCATCTTCGTCAGCTCCACGTCAGGCTGTGGCCCCTCCCATCCTCTGGGGATTTCCCGAAGGGTATTTCCCTTTGGAGCAGTCGGGAGACGAAACCCTCAAGCATGCTTTCAACCAAGTGAGAGTGAACACCGCTGCCTCTCTCCTGGATGAGCTAAATACTTTTTATGCTCGTTTCGAGGGAAATAACACTGCCCTTGTGGAGAGAGCTCTCGTGGCCCAAGCTACAGAGGTTAGTTCACTCTCCGTCTCTGTAGCGGATGTAACCTGATCCTTCCGATGGGTGAATATATGTAAAGCCGTGGGTCCAGACGGCATTCCGGGCCACGTCATCAGAGTGTGCACGAACCAACTGGCTGGTGTTTTTATGGACATTTTTAAACTTTCCCTTTCCTTGTCTGTGGTCCCCACATGCTTTAAAACGTCCACCATTGTGCCTGTACCAAAGCAATCCAAAATCACTTGCTTAAATGACTGGCGTCCTGTTGCTCTGACCCCCATCATCAGCAAATGCTTTGAGAGACTAATCAGAGATTACATCTGCTCTGTGCTGCCTCCCTCACTGGACCCATTGCAGTTTACTTACCGCAACAACCGCTCCACTGATGATCCCATTGCATCTACACTACACACTGCTCTCTCCCACCTGGAAAAAAGGAACACTTATGTGAGAATGCTGTTTGGAGACTATAGCTCAGCATTCAACACCATAGTGCCCTCCAAGCTTGATGTGAAACTCCAGGCTCTGGGCTTAAACAGCTCGCTGTGCAGCTGGATCCTGGACTTCCTGTCAAGCAGACGCCAGGTGGTTAGAATGGGCAGCAACATCTCCTCATCACTGACCCTCAACACTGGAGCCCCACATGACTGTGTGGCTACACATAGCTCCAAAGCCTTCATTAAGTTTGCTGATGATACGACGGTGGTAGGTCTGATCACTGACAACTTTTGAACTCTTGATCTCTCACAATCAATATACATCAGCACTGCACTTTATTAATCTTATTATCTCACACTGGACTGACATAAATTATATTCTTTCTTAACAACACACTGGCAACTGACTATCAACCGACAGCCTGAATGTCAATACAGTAAAATACAACCTACTGTATATTTTATATATACTATATATACTATTTTTATTGTATAATGTGTATTCTATATTGTGTGTATGTGTATTCTATATTGTGTGTACTGTATACTGTACATTGTATATTATTATTTGTATATTGTGTTGTGTAAATATGATGTTTATTGTAAATTGGTATGTCTCTTCACTGTCATGACTGCTATGTTGCTCGGAACTGCACCCAAGTCTTTCACCCACTATTGCACTTGTGTATATGGTTGTGTGACAGTAAAAGTGATTTGATGGATTTGATTTTGATTTGATAGTGGACTATGCAACTCGATATCCGGAAGAAGTGCCTCTGTGCAACATCTCAGCACGCAGTGTTGTGGAGGCACTCTTCAAAATAATCTCCCGGGTGGGGATTCCGAAAGAAATCCTCACCGATCAGGGCACAAACTTTATGTCACGGACACTACATGAGCTTTACGAATTATTGGGCATTAAGTCAATTTGCACCATCGTTTACCATCCAAAGACAGATGGCCTGGTGGAGCAATTTAATAAAACCCTTAAAAAATATGATTCGTATGTTTGTGCATGAGGATGCTAGGAATTGAGACAAATGGCTCGATCCCTTGTTATTTGCAGTACGACAGGTCCTGCAAGCCTCCACGGGGTTTTCCCCATTCGAGCTGCTAAATGGGCAGCACCCGCGTGGCATGCTTGATGTCATACGCGAAGCTTGGGAGGAGGGACCTTCAAACAGTAAGAATGAAATTCAATACGTTCTTGATCTTAGAGCAAATCTCCACACCCTGGGACAACTAACACAGGAGAATTTGCTCCAAGCTCAAGAACGACAGAGCCAACTGTATAACAGGGGAACTTGGCTAAGGGAATGTGCACCGGGAGACAAAGTGCTCGTATTACTCCCCACATCGAGCTCCAAATTACTCGCCAAGTGGCAAGGACCATTTGAGGTCAAACGACGAGTGGGGGATCTCGATTATGAGGTAAAGCGAACCGATAGAGGGGGCACACGTCAAATTTTTCACCTTAACCTCCTGAAATTATGGGGGGAGGTGGCCCCTGTGATGTTGGCTATGGTAGTTCCAGAGAGGGCGGAGCTCGGGCCGGAGGTAAACACAAAACTTGCGGAGACCATCTCTCACCGTACCAACTCACAGAGTTTGCCAAACTACAACAAGAATTTGCAGATGTGATTTCCCCTCTACCGGTTGCACGAACCACATCCAACACCACATCACGAGCCAGGGGTGGTGGTACGTACCCATCCCTACCGATTACCCGAACATAAAAAAAAATAGTTCGAGAAGAATTGGATGCAATGCTCGATATGGGAGTAATAGAGGAATCCCTCAGCGACTGGTCCAGCCTGGCTGTTCTGGTCCCTAAGAGCGACGGATCTGTACGGTTCTGTGTGGATTATAGAAAAATCAAATGCGGTGTCTAAATTTGATGCCTACCAATGCCTCATATTGATGAGTTGCTCGATCGGTTGGGCACTGCTCGTTTTTTCTCAACACTGGATTTGACTAAGGGTTACTGGCAGATCCCCTTGACACCAATTCCCCATGAAAAACGGCTTTCTCCACTCCGTTCGGATTACACCAATTTGTGACACTTCCGTTCGGTTTGTTTGGGGCCCCGGCCACAACTAACACCTGTCTCTAATTGTAATGAGATTGGGGAGAGGGACATAAAAGGACCATGCCAGCGCCAGATTGAGAGAGAGAGAGAGAGACTGGGTCGAAAACTTTACTGTGAAGCTAATGTGTATGAGTTATTGTGAAGCTGATGAGTTATTGTGAAACTGATGAGTTATTGTGAAGCTGTAAACCAGAGAAGTGGTCAATTAAAAGTTCCCTACCTGTGTTTGAAGAATCCAGTTCTCGTTGTCCTTCCTTGTTACACTGACATTTACGTGGATTTAAATAACTAACTTAGAGCTCGGGCCCTTTGGGTTTAGAGGCCCCAATTGGCCCGGTGGTTAATCCGTCGCTGATTGTCAGTTTATGCATGTTTCAGTACATATTTAAGTTCTACACATTTTGTGAGCTTTGAGAAACATTTACTGTTGGTGCAGCACATGATGGAAAAAGTATTTTGTGCACTGCCTAAATATTTAATCCATAGATTAGAGGATTAAAAACAGATGGGACTATAACCAATTCTAAAGCCAAGAAATTGCTTAGACTCTCTGGAATATAATTTGCACCATATCTGGTATACAAGCCATTGAAGCCATCATAGCTAAAGTTAAATTTATGAGTGAAAAATATATGTGGTAAACATGTTTGCCAGAATTTCCTTCTATTCTCTAAATATGCTTTACATGCAGCGATCAGTTTAATATAGGACACTATTATAACAACTACAAAGCTAAAAAATGTGAAAATAAACAAGACAGCTTTACAATTGACCATTTGTCACAGTATAATTTATCAATGTGATATTTACAAAATTGCCTCAAGCTTGATAACAAGACTCCAGAAATCACATAGCTGTTGGGTACAATCCAGGATAAAATAATTAATTTAAAACAGGTGAATTCAGTTAATATGGAATGATAATCTAAAGGTCTGCATATGGCTACATATTCTATCATAAGACGTCACTGTTAATATTGAAATTTCACAAAATAATGAGCTGTAGATAACATATGTTTGTAGAGCACACATGTGAGAGGAGATCACATATGAATCCAATATTAAATTAGACAACATTTTAGGGTAGAAACCTGTGGCTCCATATATTCCATTTACACAAAGATAACTCAAGAATATGTACACTGGTTCACAAAGAGCTTTCTCCATGATAATGACAACAACAAGGCGGATATTCATTGACAATATAAACATATAAGGCAAGACAACAAATAAAATAGATATGCCAATTTGATTTTGATTCTTTGGGCACCATAAGAGTAAGCATCACAGGATAAAAAATTTTATCCATTCAGATGGTCCCTCAAAAAATCACATAAAACTTAAAATATTATGCAATACAAACTGTACATAAGACAATATTAATCAAAGTCCACACCAAAGTGTACATAAAGCAGACATTTCATTAAGCTTCAGTTGCTATTGTTGCTGTGGTAAATGAGGCGGTCATAGTCAGAGCTATGACAGTCACAGTTGATTACGGTCAGAAAAAACAGCAAATGAACAGATCCAGTTCTGGGAGTGTTCTAACTGAAAGTGATGAGGTCATGTGTGGTTTTATATTAAGTGATTTTTCATTTGGGATCTCTTAGAGATGTTCTGAAATTACTTGGGATTAATTATCCACTCGTGCACAAATCTTTGTAAACACATTAATTTATTGTAATAAAGAAAAACATTTTTTTAAAGGTAAGGTCTAATCATAAACTACTTGACACATTTTTTATTTATTTTTTTGCATGATACATCTTATATCTAATACAACAGGACAGATGTTCTTATGCTTTCAAAAAAAGGTCTAGGTTTAGTTTACCCTTGTGTCCTTAACCTGGATGACTTTCGTTCTTCAGTGGAACACCAAGGAGAAGTTTAGCAGAATATCCAATGAAATTAATGAATCTAATCAAAGTGAATGGAGACTGATACTGTAAAAAAAAAAGAAAAAAAAAGAGAATTAAATGGTATTTAAATATGGCATGTCAAGGTGCATCGCACCAGGTTCGACTTCAGTGATGAGACACACAGGAAGCAATTATATTTGATTTAAATGACATCAAAACAGGCGATACTCATTTTGGTGTGCCATATTTGAATATATGCTGCTACAAATGAGATTTGAGAGCTGTATTGTAAAGGTGAAATTCCTTAGCTGGTCTCCTGAGGTAAAGGACAACGATGTAATTAGACACTTGCACACACCTTTGGAAACCTGAAGACCTTGATGACATTTAACAAAATTTGGGCTTCATGTGGTATCAACAACATCCCTTATTGCTAAAGAATGTTAATGTCAAGCGAGGAACAGCTGTGAAACATAGCTGAAATACAGAAAGTTCTTGCAGTGTTTTTTTTAAAGATCTGCCTTACACACATACCAGTTTTTGTAACCCTAAAATATTTAATGCAACTAATGCATTAGTCAAATGGAAATTTGTCATTTAGACGTGCTTTATTATTATTCTGTACTACTGAAACAATTGTATCAAATGCCAGTGATACCATGCTAAGAGTGTCATTAGATAGATACACAACAGATCTTATGCTATCAGTCCAGCAATATGTAGTTGTTGTTGGTGAGTAGATACACAAGAAAAACATTAAAATAGCGAATACCCATTCAAAAAATACTTTAAAGAAAGAAAACAGCAAAGGATCTAAACAACAAATAAGAGGGTTGTCGAGGAGTGTACACAACAACAAATACAGTAATTAGAATATATATACTGTATATATATATATATATATATATATATATATATATATATATATATATATATATTTTTTTTTTTTTTTTTTTCTGGATGTATTTAGACTAAAAATGCCAAATGAAGAACTCTTCCTGATTTATAATGCAATTATTTGACAGTCTGTACAGATATCACACTAGAAATGTACCCGAAATAACACATTTGCATTTGATAACAATTTAGTTATAAAGCCAATTTATCATAGCAATGGATGTGCATGTTCCTGTATGCCTAATTAAGTTTTACAACTTTTTTGAGCTCTGAGCTTTGAGTTTTGAGAAACATGTACAATTGGTGCAATGAAATAAAAAATTTTTTTACGTAGTTCCTTAATATTTAATCCATATATTAGAGGATTAAAAACAGGTGGGACAATAACCAATTCTAAAGTCAAAAAATTGCGTAGACTCTCTGAAATGTCATAAGAACCATATCTGCGATACATGACATCAAAAAGTAAAGCAAAAGTGAAATTTATGAGTGACAATATATGTGGTAAACATGTTTGCCAGAATTTCTAAAGATGTTTTGCATGCAGCTTAATATAGGACACTATAATAACAACTACAAAGCAAAATAAAATTGACAGTAGTGGCACATTCAGACTGAGAGGATTTCTACTAAAGTCCACTATCATCTCCACTGTTTTGAGCATGTTCAACTCAAGGTTGTTTTGACTGCACCAGACAGCCAGCTGTTCAACCTCCCATCTGTATGCAGACTCGTCACTGTCACGGATAAGGCCAATGACCGTCAAATCAAATCAAATCAAATCAAATCAAATCACTTTATTGTCACACAGCCATA
The DNA here is from genome assembly GCF_019703515.2 of Myxocyprinus asiaticus. NCBI lineage: Eukaryota > Metazoa > Chordata > Actinopteri > Cypriniformes > Catostomidae > Myxocyprinus > Myxocyprinus asiaticus. The sequence goes on along the minus strand of NC_059381.1, from coordinate 17,396,335 downwards.
TACACAAGTGCAATGGTGTGTGAAATTCTTGGGTGCAGTTCCGATCAACATAGCAGTCGTGACAGTGATGAGACATATACCAATTTACAATAACATCAGATTAACACAACACAATTTAAACATCTGTTATACACATAATTACACTCAACAATATACAAATAATAACATACACTGTGCAGTATACAATACGCACTATATAGATACACATTATTCAATAAAAATAAAAAATAAAAATATATAAAAAAGTATATATATATATAGAATGTACAGTATTGTATTATATTGACATTCAGGCTGTCGGTTGATAGTCAGTTGTTAAGAGAGAACATAATATAATAATAATAATATAATTTATGACAGTCCGGTGTGAGATATAAGAGTAAGGGTAATAAAGTGCAGTGCTGATGTATTTTGATCGTGGGAGATCAAGAGTTCAAAAGTCTGATTGCTTGGGGGAAGAAGCTATCATGAGTCGGCTGGTGCGGGTCCTGATGCTGCGATACCGCCTACCTGATGGTAGCAGTGAGAACAGCCCATGGCTCGGGTGGCTGGAGTCTCTGATGATCCTCCGAGCTTTTTTCACACACTGCCTTGTATATATTTCCTGGAGGGAGGGAAGCTCACCTCCGATGATGTGTCTGGCAGTTCGCACCACCCTTTGCAGTGCTTTGCGGTTGTGGGCGGTGCTATTGCCGTACCAGGTGGAGATACAGCCAGTCAGGATGCTCTCCACAGTGCAGGTGTAGAACCGTGTGAGGATGTGGCGGTTCATTCCAAACTTCCTCAGCCATCTCAGGAAGAAGAGGCGCTGATGAGCCTTCTTCACAACGACTTCAGTGTGGATGGACCATGTGAGTTCCTCAGTGATGTGGACACCCAGGAACTTGAAGCTGCTGACTCTCTCCACTGATGCTCCATTGATGGTGATGGGACTGTGTTCTCTGTCTTTTCTTCTGAAGTCCACCACAAGCTCCTTTGTCTTACTGACGTTGAGGGAGAGGTTGTGCTCCTGACACCAGTGTGTCAGAGTGTGTACCTCCTCTCTGTAGGCTGTTTCATCATTGTCAGTGTTCAGACCTACCACCGTTGTGTCATCAGCAAACTTAATAATGGCATTGGAGACATTTGGGTGTCATGGTGTCATTAAATATTTCAGGAGCTTGACAGAGGGGTCCTTTGCAGTGGAGTCATTTGTGTACAGAGCAGTGGAGAGAGAACACATTCCTGAGGAGCACCAGTGCTAATAGTAAGGGTCCCAGATGTGATTTTCCCCAGTCTCACTAGCTGCTGCCCATCTGTCAGAAAGCTGTAGATCCACCGACAGATTATGGTTGGCACGGAGAGCTGGGTCAGTTTGGTGGAGAGAAGATCAGGCATGATGGTACTGAAGGCTGAACTCCACAAATAGAATCCTTGCTTAAGTCCCAGGTCTGTCGAGGTGTTGCAGGATAAAATGCAGTCCCATGTTGACAGCATCATCCACAGACCTGTTTGTTTGGTAAGCAAACTGAAGGGGATCTAGCAGGGGTCCAGTGATGTCCTTCAGGTAGGCCAAAACCAGTCTCTCAAATGACTTCATGACCACAGATGTGAGAGCAACAGGTCTGTAGCCATTAAGTCCTGTGATATTGGGTTTTTTGGGGACCGGAATGATAATGATGGAGCGTTTGAAGCAGCAGGGAACTTCACACTGCTCCAGTGATCTACCGAAGATCTGTGTGAAGATGGTGGCCAGTTGGTCAATGCAGACTTTCAGACAGGCAGGTGAGACACCGTCTGGGCCTGAAGCTTTCCTAAGTCTTTTGTTTCTGGAAGACCTGGCACACATCCTCCTCACAGACCATTAGTGCAGGTTGAGTAGCAGGAGGGGGAGAAGGGGGGGTTCCAGGAGGTGTTGGTGTGTGTGTGTGAGGTGAGCGGGGGATAGGTGTGAGACTGGGCTTTTCAAACCTTCAGTAAAACACATTCAGTTCATCAGCCATTTGTTGATTTTCTATAGAGTGAGGGGGAGGTGTCTTATACTTAGTAATGCTTTTCAGGCCTTTCCACACAGATGCAGGATTGTTGGCTGAAAACTGTTTTTTCAGCTTTTCAGAGTAGCTTCTTTTAGCCACTCTGATTTCCTTAGTCAGTGTGTTTCTGGCCTGGTTGTACAATATTTTATCCCCACTTCTGTAAGCATCATCCTTGGCGTGACAAAGCTGCCTGAGTTTTCCTGTAAACCATGGTTTATCGTTATTGAATAATAAAAATATCCTAGTAGGGATGCACATATCCTCACAGAAACTGATATATGATGTCACAGTATATGTGAGCTCGTTCAGGACTGTGGCTGCAGCTTCAAAAACACTCCAATCAGTGCAGTCAATGCAGGTTTGTAGTTCCAGCTCTGCTTAATTAATCCATCTCTTTACAGTCCTTACAACAGTCTTAGCTGATTATAGTTTCTGCTTGTAGGTCGGGAGAAGATTAACCAGACAGTCCTAAAGCTGCACATGGGACAGAGTGATATGCATCCTTTACAGTGGTGTAGCAGTGGTCCAGTATATTAATGTCTCTGATGGGGCATGTGAGGTGCTGTTTGTATTTTGGCAGTTTGGTTAGCTTTATCAAAATCTCCCAGAATAATGATAAGAGAATCTGGGTGTTGTTGCTACATGTCTGTGAAGTGATCAGCCAGCTGTTGCAACGCTGCGTTCACGCATGCTTGTGGCGGGATGTGAACACTCACCAGAATAAACAAGGAAAACTCCCGCGGCGAGTAGAAAGGCTTAAAGTTGATGAAGAGCGCTTCTAAATTAGGACAGCACATCTTCTTCAACGCTGTTACATCTGTACATCAACTTTTGTTGATGTAAAAGCATGTTCCACCGCCTCTCGTTTTCCCTGATGATTCCGCAATGCAATCCGCTCTGAACAGCCAGAAGTCCGGCAGATGTAGCGCCCTGTCCGGGATGGCTTCACTCAGCCAGGTTTCTATGAAACACAGAGCAGCAGAGTTAGAAAAGTCCTTATATGTTTGAGTGAGCAGAAGCAGTTTGTCCATTTTGTTGGCGAGGGAGTGGATATTCGCCAGATGAATACTCGGCAGCGGAGTCCTAAAGCCGCGTTGACGAAGCTTCACAAGCGTGGTGACGTGCTTCCCTCACTTGCGTCTCTTGGAGCTCTTGTAGAACACCGCTGTGCCTCCATTCAAGATGTCCAATAAAATGTCAGAATAATCAAACACCAGCAAAAAATTACCAAGTATGCACTGCCAAATATACAAACCAAAGTTCTTTGCAATTTTAGGTTTCAACCACAGATTTCCCTAGAGAGCCCAGAGTTACATAGTGCAGCTTTAACCTTCAGTTATCCCTTAAAATAGTTTACTATGATAACTGTAGTTTACACCAAAATACAATAGTAATATAATAATTATTGTCAATACTGTAAAGTTATTAAAGCAATCTCACATGAGCAAGAGTGCTGTATGTCCAGCTATTGGCCTGCGGCCTCATACCTATGGCTGAATCACAGATGTGCTGATAGATTGACAAAACCCTCTTTTGGATAACATCGTCATCTAAATGAATAAATGTAAATGTAATACAGCATGATTGCGAGTGTGATATTGCTTTTATACAACAGTTCAAAGAACAAGTAAATAAATGAGTATGGAAAATTTAAGGCGTGGTCACATTTACCTTTACACAAAATTCCACGGTTGAAATACAGTCATCTCAAAGGTAATCCGCGCAATGGACTTCCAGAGGTGAAGAATTTCTCCTCGCAGAACTTGAAGAGGCAAATTCACAGCGTTGACCAATAGGAAGTTTATTCATTTAGCAGTGACCTTATAAGGAAGTTCTTTGACTCTCTGAAGGAAGCATGAGCCGTGCAAACATCCAACATCAGACTCTTTATGGTCAGCACTTTACAGTGTAACAAAACATTCAACACCGCTGCTTTTCAGCAGCACGAACACACATCAACGGGGTGCTTTTCAGCTCCCCAGACACACACAGCTTTGTTGTAGCTCTCTCTCTCTCTGTCTCTCCCCGACTGCAGCTATCGTTGCGGCTTTATCTCTCGCCCGTTAATGCTGTAATCACCCACAGCTGGGCGAAATAATCCGCTGCAGGTGTCCATCCCGGCCTCGCTCCGCACAGTCGCTGCTCGGCCCACCCCGCTCTCCACAGACCTCTATCTGCATAGTGTGACCTTGCATTTAGGACTGTCCCCAATAAAAAGCTCTTGTGTGTGAATCTACTTTCTAATGACAGAGGATCTGCCATTGCAAGTTTGAAAAATGCACCCTAGCCTCCTTTACTAATTTGAAAACCACACTTTAGAACTAGTAATGACAGTTTGAGCTTATTGGAGAAACAAGAGTGTGTGTGTGTGTGTGTGTGTGTGTGTGTGTGTGTGTGTGTGTGTGTGTGGAGAGAGAGAGAGAGAGAGAGAGAGAGAGAGAGAGAGAGAGAGAGAGAGAGAGAGAGACTTCCAGGCCCAGGAAAGTGTGCTGGTGTGTGGGGATCTAAATGCAAGAATGGGATCCCTACCCGACTTCACCACAGACAGTGGGAATAGCTATATATTTGGCAGAGCTTTCCCTAAAACAGCATACATTTTACAAGGATTAACTCTGCTCCCCAATTAAATAAAAACGAGAAGCTTCTAATTCAGCTCTGCCGAAGCCTCAGTCTGTACCTCGTCAATAGCAGGGTGAGAGGGGATTCTCTTGGAAGATACGCCTACAGTTCATTTCATGGTTGCTCAGCAGTTGATTACATGATCACAGACTTAGATTTATTATCTTTCAAAGCATTCATGGTCAAACCACTTACACCCCTATCAGATCACAGCCAAATTACTGTGTATCTAAAAAGGACAAAAAATACTAACATGCATCCACAACCCAGTATGCTGTATAACATTAAAAAGCTTTTAAAAATACCTGACAGCAACTGCCATCCCACAGTGTGTTCACTTGTAGATCATTTTATAGAAACCATACATCCTCACAATGGAGATTGCGTTAATTAGGCTGTAGAAAATATAAATGACATATTTGTTTATTTGGCAACAATATCTAACCTTAAACCACTAAGAAAACCAAAAACACAGACAACCAGACAGTTCAGATTTACTCCTTAATTTTTGTGAAGAACTTAAAAAGTATAAAAATACACTCAGAAAGAAGAGAGAACAATGCATCCAAAATCAGCTCAAAACAACAGAAGAATCTATACATTCAAACAGTTTCTGGGACAATTAGAATCTCCTGAATAAAAAGCATCATGAACAAATAACCATAAAAAATGGAGATGCAAGAAAAAAATCCCCTCAAACGACTTGATGGTAAAATAAACATGAATACAGAATAAACCCAGATATATGAAAAATTAAACCATATGGAATACAAAATTGGCAAGTACCAAAATCCATTAGACTACCCAATCACAGATAAATATTAATTGATAAAATACAGGCCATATTAGCCAAAAAGGCAAGTGGACCAGATGGCATTCTAAACAAAATGCTCAAAAATACAAACCACAAATTCAGATTGGCCATATTAAAACTCTTCAACTTCGTTCTGAGTGTTGGTCATTTCCCTGACACCTGGAATAAAGGACTCATAACGCCCATATTCAAGAGACAAATCTGACCCAAACAATTACAGAGGCATCTGTGTCAGCAGTAATCTGGGGAAGTTGTTTTGCAGTATCAGCACAAGACTCATACACTTCCTTACAGAGCATGATGTCTTAAGCAAAAGTCAGATTGGATTCTTGCCAAATTATAGAACATCAGACCATATCTTCACCCTACATACCCTGATTGACAAATACACCAACTATATTTGCTTGATTTGTAGATTTCCAGAAGACCTTTGATTCAATTTGGCATTAAGGTCTACTGTATAAACTTATAGAAATTGTTAATGGGGGCAAAACATACAACATTATAGAAATAATGTATTCAAACAATAAATGTGCCATCAAAATTGGAAACAAACCAACAGAGTTCTTCACTCAAGGGCAGGGTATGAGACAGGGCTGCCCTCTATCACTGACCCTCTTCAATATTCAGATGTCAGGGAAAGAGACCTAATTTCACCCTTGGTGTGACCAAAATTGAACATGCCACAAACTACACATATCTCAGGTTGAAAATAAGTGCAACTGGAAACCTCAGCTTGGCCATGAATGAACTGAAAGAGAAAGCAAGAAGGGCCTTCTATGCCATCAAAAAATCGATACAATTTGAAATACCAATTAGAATCTGGCTCAAAATATTCCAATCAATTATAGAATCTATTGCATTATATAGCAGTGAAGTATGGGGTCCTCTTCTGAATCATGAATTTGACAAATGGGACAAAAACCCGATTGAAGCCCTGCATGCAGAGTTTTGTTAGGGTATCCTCAGAGTCCAGAGGAATACACCAAACAATTACATGCAGGGCGGAATTAGGCCAATACCCTCTAGTGATTCGCATTGAGATACAAGCCATAACATTTTGGAAACATCTAAAAATGAGCGACCCCAAATCCAAAAAATGAGCAAGCCCTTAAAAACCATGAAATGAATACTGAAAAAAGCCCCATAATTCAGATGGTCCTGAGGCTGCAAAAACAGACTAACACAACTAACATGAATAACAACAGTCAGCAGGACACTGACACCCTCATCCACAAAACTCGACCTGACCAAATGATCAAAACACAAACAGAAAATTATCTGGATTATTGGACTGAAACAACACAAAAACAAAGTAAACTTGAATGTTATTTGGCCCTTAACAGAGAATACACAACAGCAGAATACCTAAGCACAGTGAAAGACTGCAAGTTAAGGAAAACAATGATGTGGTACAGACCGAGCAATCACACTCTGGCTATAGAGACGGGCAGATATCGACAGAACTGTCTGCCCAGAGAGAGCAGGATATGCCCATACTGTAGCAAAGGAGATATAGAGACAGAGCAACACTTTCTTACCATCTGCCCTAACTATGTGGAAATTCTGAAACAAATATTTCCCAAATATGACACAATTTGCCCTGACTTCAGAAAGAATAATACACAACTGCAGTATTTATAAGGTGTAAGAAGAGATTGCATTTTACTAGCAGCATAGTACATCGATGCCTGCCACAAAAAGATGGAGGAATTGACCAATCAGTGCTGCGCTCACAAACACCCATATGTACATACACGCACGCACGCACACACACACACAATTCTACATTATATGTTTGCTTATCTGGTAACATTTTATAGTACATGAATAATCATGAATTAATACCTGAATTAATAGTTACTTCCGCATAAATTAATGATGAATTAGGGAATGGACTAATAAGGAACTAATGAAGAGCTAACATTAACTACAACATGAGTCGTATGAATTCATGCATTAATAACGGTCACCTTAATTACATGTTAGTACATGTTTGATAGTTAATGCATTAATTAACATTATGGAATAAATTAAATCAAACAGGCTTTATTAGAAAGAATGTGAAGTACTTCAACCTTGAATTAAATGTGCATAATGGTCATAAATGGTCATAATTACAGCTTTATATATATATATATATATATATATATATATATATATATATATATATATATATAACTTTTTATGTCTTCAGTTTCGCCACAAACATCATTGGATGCCACAGGATTTTTCTGCATAATTTACATGGATCATCCTTATCAAATGTTGAACATAGTAAAGGAATAGTTCTCCCATCATTTACTCACCCTCATGCCATTCCAGATGTTTATGACTTTGTTTTTTCTGCAGAACACAAATGAAGATTTTTAGAAAAATATATCAGCACTGCAGGCCAATATATTGCATAATACAAGACATTTTTGAAGTTACAAAAAGCACACAAGACAGTATAAATGTAATCTGTATGACTCCAGTGGTTTAAATCATGTCTTCTGAAGTAATGCAATCAGTTCTGGGTGAGAATAAACCAAATTGTAACCCATTTTTCACTGTATATCTTGCCACTGCAGTCACTCAGATTACACTTTCTAGTGCTTGATGCATGCACAGAGTGCTAGATGGTGCAGGGAAGTGTAATTGAGTTTGAAATCATGATGGCCAAGGAAATGTATTGTGAAAAAGGAGTTATATTTTGTTCTAATCTCACCGAAAACCATTTGGACAACTTAAAGGTGCAATATGTAAGATTCAGAAACCCTTGTTATTAATGACACCTGTGGCCGTTAAGTGAACTGCAGCCAGCTACCTGTTGCTCGTGCTCACGCACACACTCCATAGGGGTGCGAGCGAGCATCGACCAAAACAAGGACGTAACGTACAAAGAGGCTGAACGTGATTCACTGACATCATGCTGACAGATGAGGTAGCATAATTAAAATTACACAGTTATGATTGTTTTACTACAAACTTTGAGACTGCATATTATATTTGACTCTCCAGTGCTGGAACAGTGCTAAAACAAAGCATGGATATAGGTCTGACTATGCGATACTGTAGTTTGAAGTAATCACTTTTCTTTGCATGATACATTGACTGCATTTATACGATAGCCTATGTCAGCATTAGCTAGCTAGCCAGCTTTATCAATAGCTGTTAGCTAAATTTGGTGGATGACAGTAGCTGTTTATAAAATAGACTGTACATTATAAATATGTTGACACAAGTCAGTATTGATGTGATCCATCACAACTGTCATTTTGATATATTGATGCACTATTGTTTTATAGTAATAGAATGAATATTTTCTGTATAACCAAGTTAAATTACACTAATGAATGGAGCTTTTTGCATTATCTTGAACATTGTCTAGCATTCATTTAATGTATTATTGTAGTTTACCTTGCTGATTAATTACAGATTAACATTGCCATTAACCTGACTTTTAGTATAAAGAGAAGATTGTTGAAATTATTTGAAAGTCGCCAGAAGTTAAACTTCTCTGTTTCTTATCGTCCAGGGTCCAAGAACACCAAAGCGGATGCTCTATCTCGACTGCATGCTGTGGAACCTCTTAATGGTACACCTGAATCCATTCTACCACCAGCACTGATCGTTAGTCCCATCCAGTGGACCCTGGATGATCAAATAGAGGAGGCCACCAGAGAAGAACCTGCTCTGCTGGGGTGTCCCGGGGATGCAAATACATCCCAACATGGCTTCAGACTTCCCTCATCACTTCTGTCCACTCCTCCCTGGGCTCTGGGTCATCTTGGTTACCATCAAACCCTCTCGCTCCTCCAAAATTGATACTGGTGGCCCTGTATGTCCCAGGAAGTCCAGCAATATATCCAGGGCTGTCCAGAATATGCCATCTCCAAATCTCAGAGACTACGGACCTTCCTAGAATTGACAAACTTACCTAATGTTATATTCTGTGGATATTACCTCCTTGATATTATCCTTGTCTGGGTTTATGTGTTGGTTCCTCCTCCGGTTATCCTCCAGGATTGTTATTCTTCAAAGTTACCTGCAAGTATCAAAAGACTGTTGCAAGCTATCTATTCATCTGTACATCGTGTTATTTCCCTGTGTGGAAATTACTTACCTGTTGTTTTGCAACACTGCTCAAACTGGATTTACTCACCTGTTGTTTACATCGCTGTTTCATTCACCTGTTCAATAAAACCCCGCTGTTGAGTCCATATCTCTGCATCCGTGAGTTTCTCTGTGATAGTTACTTCTGTGTGTATTTAAACCCAGTTTTTTCCTCCTGTCTTTGCTAAGTCTTTGGAAGTTAATTTGTGTTTGTTAATTCTCTATATTTTCTATATTATTATGGTTAAATGTATATCTCTGCCTGTCTTTTGGGTTTCTATTTTTTTATTTATTAGATGTAGGATGGAGTGCCTTCTGTTTGCTTCATCATACATGAGGTAGATCGTTTTTGGAATTGTGTTTTCTACCTGTCTGCCTCCTGCCATAGCTTTAAGCCTTTTTGCCATTTTGGAATGTATCTTCTGAATGTTGGTTTCTTGCCTGCAATAAATTACCCATTGACTGTCCTTTACTGCCTCTACACTTGAGCCCAGCACCACCCTGGATAGACTAGTGGTGGATTACTAGGTTATTAACCTGGAGACCAGAGTTCAAGTCCTGGCCCTGACACACAAGCATTCTTCAATGCACATACATACAGAGTGCATGAAAGCAACTGTCAGCAAGACAGTGTGTGTGTACTGAATTAAATTAGTATTTGGTGTTATCAACATGGTGTGTATATTACTTGACATTTTAATATATTATATTTTAGAATCAACTTCTGGTACTTTTGACATCACTATAAGATGATAAAAACATTCAGGGCTTTACTGAAAACATTCAGGGCTTAACCCCCTGCAGCCTTCCCCTAGCACCACCCATGGCAGGGTGTGAACTCTGAACTTTCTAAGTTAAAGTGTACTTTTTCCCTTCATTCTCACGTGCTCCACTTCTGTCGCAAGAAGGCTAGTGTAATCTGAGACGGTATATGTATCACACTGGGTTAAGGATAATTGATTCTTAAATTCCGTAGGAAATTGATGCATCGAAATTTAATTGTCAGATCGAAGCATTGATACATTTCTACACCCCTACTCTTTTGTCATGTGGGAAATCACTAAGAGATTCTCTAAAGTTTCTTGGGATTAATTATTCTCTCACTCAAAACTTTAAAAACACATTTAATTAGTTTGAAACCTCAATAAATGCATAAAAGTGAATAGTTATTATTATTATTATTATTGTTATATAAAAAGGTATGGTCCAGTAATTTACTGTAGGCCACGACATATTTTTAGCATGACTCATTTTCATGTTAAAGAGTAGAACAGACTTTTGAATGCTTTAAAACTTATATGGTTAGTTCACCCAAAGATGAAAAGTCTTCATTTACTCATCTTCATGACTTTTTAAACCTTTATTAATTTTTTTCTTCCATAGAACACCAAATGAGAAGTTTAGCAAAATATCCAAGCTGCAGAATTAAGCTTTATAACTAATTACAACTTAATTATAACAATTAATTTATAACAATGGATGTGCATGTGCCTAATTAAGTTGTACACCTTTTTGAGCTCTGAGCTTTGAGTTTTGAGAAACATGTACTCTTGGTGCAATACATGAAGGGAAAGCTCTTTTGCGCACTACCTTAATATTTAATCCATGCAGGGGTGTCATACTCGGTTCCTGGAGGGCCACAGTCCAGCAGAGTTTAGCTCCAACCTTAATTAAACACACCTGAAGCAGCTAATCAAGGTCTTAAGGAGTGCTTGAAGATTACAAGGAGGCATTTTGGAGCAGGGCTGGAACTAGACTCTGCAGGGCTGCGGCCCTCCAGGAACTGAGTTTGACACCCCTGGATTAGAGGATTAAAAACAGGTGGGACTATAACCAATTCTAAAGACAAGAAATTGTGTAGGCTCTCTGAAATGTCATTTGCACCATATCTGCTATACATGATATCGAAAAGCATAGCGACAGTGAAATTTATCAAATAAAATATATGTGGCAAACATGTTTGCCAGAATTTCCTTCTATTCTCTAAAGGTGTTTTACCTGCAGAAACCAGTTTAATATAGAACGATATGATAACAACTACAAAGCTACAAAATATGACAGTAGAGACATATCGAAAAACATTATAACAAATGATGATGCACAGGACAATTTTACAATTGACTAGTTATCACAATATAATTTGTCAATGTGATTTTAACAAAATGGTCTTAAATTTGATAACAGGACTGATGTAACCCCATAACAGTTGGGGACACTCCAGGATAATATAACTAATTTACAACATGTGGATTTAGTTAATTTGGAATGATAGTCTAAAGGTCTGCATATGGCTAGATATATATCATAAGACATCACTGATAATATTGTAAACTCACAAAGTAAAGAACTGTAGATAACAAAAGTTTGCAGGGCACACATGTGAGAGGAGATCACATATTAATCAAACATTAAGTCAAATAACATTTTAGGGTAGAATCCCGAAACTCCAAATACCCCATTTATACACAGATAACTCATGAATATGAACACCGGTTCATGGAGAGCTTTCTCCACGAATTCAAACACTGCTTATAACCCTAACCCCTTAAAATAACATTCAAATCCAGTGCATGTATTTCTCACTGGCAAAAATAATTTTGTGTGCCCTCTAGTGTAGAAACACCAAAATGGTTGAGTCATAAAGGGCAGATAAATATCCAATGAAATAACCCTATCTTTTGCGGTTAAAAAAATTAATCTACTCGTGCGTCACACAAATATATTTTTTCGCCAGCCCAGCACACTGGTGACGTAGCTTAGTGCTAACAAGTAAAATTGATACTTCACTATTTTACCAGACTCGCACGTCAATCATCCACGATTTTAGTTTGTCTGTTTGTTTTTTTTCGCCGTTTAAAACGTAATTTGTATTTAAAGGTGCAGTATGTAAGATTCAGAAACCCTTGTTATTAATGACACCTGTGGCCGTTAAGTGAACTGCAGCCTGTAGCTTGTGATCGCGCGCACTCCATAGGGAACAAAACAAAGAGACTGAACATGATTCACCAGCATCATGATGTCAGATAAGGTAGCATAATTAAAATTACACAGTTATGAATGTTTTACTACAAACTTTGATACTGCATATTATATTTGACTCTCCAGTGCTGGAACAGGGATAAAACAGAGTGCGGATATAGGTCTGAATATGCGAGACTGTAGTAATCACTTTTCTTTGCATGACACATTGACTGCATTTATATGATAGCCTATGTCGGCGTTAGCTAGCTAGCCAGCTTTATCAATAGCTGTTAGCTAAATTTGGTGGATGATGACAGTAGCTGTTTATAAAATAGACTGTACATTATAAATATGTTGACACAATTCAGTATTGATGTGATTCCATCACAACTGTCATTTTGATATATCGATGCGCTATTGTTTTATAATAAAAGATTGTATATATTTTCTGTACAACCAAATTACGTTACACTAATGAATGGAGCTTTTTGCATTATCTTGAACATTGTCTAGCATTCATTTCATGTATTATTGTAGTTTACCTTGCTGAATAATTACAGATTAACATTATGTCTGTTACTGTGAATCAGCATACCTGACTTTTAGTATAAAGAGAAGATTGTTGAAATTATTTGAAAGTCACGAAGCAAGGTAGCTTGCAATTCGTCAGCATTAGCAGGCAAGATCAAGTTAGCTAAAATTACACCGATCAATCCTTATGGCACTATATTTCACATGCTTTGCAGTTACAGTGCATCCGGAAAGTATTCACAGCGCTTCACTTTTTCCACATTTTATGTTACAGCCTTATTCCAAAATGGATTAAATTCATTATTTTCCTCAAAATTCTACAAACTATACCCCATAATGACAACATGAAAGAAGTTTGTTTGAAATCTTTGCAAATTTATTAAAAATCAAAAACGGAAAAAAAAAATCACATGTATATAAGTATTCATAGCCTTTGCTCATTACTTTGTTGAAGCACCTTTGGCACCAATTACAGCCTCAAGTCTTTTTGAGTATGATGCTACAAGCTTGGCACACCTATTTTTGGGCAGTTTCTCCCATTCTTCTTTGCAGGACCTCTCAAGCTCCATCAGGTTGGATGGGGAGCATCGGTTCACAGCCATTTTCAGATCTCTCCAGAGATGTTCAATCAGGTTCAAGTCTGGGCTCTGGCTGGGCCACTCAAGGACATTCACAGAGTTGTCCTGGAGCCACTCCTTTGTTATCTTGGCTGTGTGCTTAGGTTCATCTTCCAACAGGACAACGACCCTTCGCCCCATTCTGAGGTCCAGAGCGCTCTGGAGCAGGTTTTCATCAAGGATGTCTCTGTACATTGCTGCATTCATCTTTCCCTCGATCCTGACTAGTCTCCCAGTTCCTGCCGCTGAAAAACATTCCCACAGCATGATGCTGCCACCACCATGCTTCACTGTAGGGATGGTATTGGCCAGGTGATGAGCAGTGCCTGGTTTCCTCCAGACATGACGCTTGCCATTCAGGCCAAAGAGTTCAATCTTTGTTTCTCATGGTCTGAGAGTCCTTCAGGTGCCTTTTGGCAAACTCCAGGCGGGCTGTCATGTGCCTTTTACTGAGGATTGGCTTCCGTCTGGCCACTCTACAATACAGGCCTGACTGGTGGAGAGCTGCAGAGATGGTTGTTCTTCTGGAAGATTCTCCTCTCTCCACAGAGAAATGCTGGAGCTCTGTCAGAGTGACCATCGGGTTCTTGGTCACCTCCCTGACTAAGGCCCTTCTCCCCGATCGCTCAATTTGGCAAGGCGGCCAGCTCTAGGTAGAGTCCTGGTGGTTCCAAACTTCTTCCATTTACGGATGGAGGCCACTGTGCTCATTGGGACCTTCAATGTTGCAGAAATTTTTCTATACCCTTCCCCAGATCTGTGCCTCGATACAATCCTCTCTCGGAGGTCTACAGACAATTCCTTGGACTTCATGGCTTGGTTTGTGCTCTGACATGCACTGTTAACTGTGGGACCTTATATAGACAGGTGTGTGCCTTTCCAAATCATGTCCAATCAACTGAATTTACCACAGGTGGACTCCAATCAAGTTGTAGAAACATCTCAAGGATGATCAGTAGAAACGGGATGCACCTGAGCTCAATTTTGAGTGTCATGGCAAAGGCTGTGAATACTTATGTACAGTTGATTTTTTTTTCGTTTTTTATTTTTAATACATTTGCAAAGATTTCAAACAAACTTCTTTCATGTTGTCATTATGGGGTATTGTTTGTAGAATTTTGAGGAAAATAATGAATTTAATCAATTTTGGAATAAGGCTGTAACATAACAAAATGTGGAGAAAGTGAAGCGCTGTGAATACTTTCCGGATGCACTGTATGTAAGCTTACCTGTCCAATAAGAAGAATGCCAATTCAGGGTCGGTTTTGATTCTCAAAACCGAATGAAGGTCCCTCAATACCCTGCTGATGTTCACTCAAGTTTTCGCTCGACCACGATCACGTTTCCGCTTAGCCAGACGGGAATGTTTTTGTTTTTTGTTTTTTTTGGCTTACTCTGAGTTTGTGTAGGAGTCGGTGTTGTGCTGGGAGCCGGACGTTTGCTGGATTCCATCTCTAAGATAATGTTACCTAGTGTTGCAGTTTGTTGTCGCTGTTGAATAGCGGAAGAGAAGCACTGAGGCAAGGCTCTCGGGAGCGTGCATAAACGTCACATACTTTGGATTTTCCCGGCAAAAGCGACCCGCTCCCTTCGCATGAAAATCAGTCTACAGGCTTTAATAGGCAACCTAGGAAGTCTGGGAAGGGCTCATTTTTTAAGTTGAGTTACAAGCCATTCACACATTGGCAAAAAAATAAATAAAATAATTGCACCTTTAAGGTTAGATGCATACAGATTTTTGATTCTGATGGTATAAGTTCCTAAGCTTTGATGACCGGTGTCAGACATCCAGTGCGGCCAAATCATTTTCCACATTCACACGCTGTAATTTTCACTCACATTAATATATGTGTATAACATGTGTATATCATGTACAAAACATACAAATATAACATGTTTAATATAAGGGAGTTGTTTTACAAAGATAATTGTGTTAAATATACATATTTTCAAAATACCTTGTGTGAATGTTATCTATGCGTTAGAGAGAGGGTACGCAAAAGGATTTTGAATGTTTGGAGGCATACACCACTGTAAAAAGTTTGGGAACCACTGGGTTAGGGGGATGGTGCCCCCCTAGGGAGTTGGTGCCCTTCGCAGACTGTGTTATATGCGTATAGGGAGCGGTGGTACTGTGTGTGGTCCTCGGAAATTATCGAAAAAACTCGAAGTGCTTTGCTCTCAGCTCACTTTTCGTTCTGAAAATCGAAGATGGTCCCCTCTCCTACATCTAAAGCAGCTTCGCCTGCCCAATATCTATCGAGGACAAGATGCAGAGCGCGGAGAATTTGAGGGCGATTTTCGCCAGCTTGAGCCTGCATCTCTCCTCTTCTCCATCTTCAGCGGACTCGCCTGTTCCATGGCAATTAACATTTTCCTCTGCCATGCTGTAATCGTTCACGCTGGTGTTTATGTCAGCGATACTTCGTCCCTAGGCTACATTAGTTGGACATTAGGTGGACAGCTTTTTTTTGTTTAAGCCTTAAAAAAAAAAAAAAAAAAATTGTTAATCATGTTTCGCACGGTTGTAACTTATTAAACACACATCGTTTCTAGGGATGTGCGCGACTAGTCGACTAAATGCGTCTGATGCTGCTAGTCCACACTGGAATTACTAGTCAATTAATATCCCCCCCCCTAAACTGATCAACATTTTTACACATTTGCATTTGGCTTTATATTTTTACACAGGCTGCGCTTAAATTACTGTCATATTAATGTTACATATTTTAAATAGAATTAATACTACAACTATTATTTAAAAAAGACGCCGCGTTTCAGCAGCGTTGTTTCCTCCACGGCGGATTATGTCCCATTTTGAATTTGAGGCGCTTAAACCAGACACTCGTGGAGTGTCCATTCAAAATAGTTACTCAGAAGCAAATGCTGTGTTATGTGTCAATCAACCTGAAAAACACTTACATTAATGTGCACATAGCACCTCATCACTGGATTCACACACATTCTTGAGGTTCGTCTTTGAGGGTACTGCTTACCAGTTCAAAATCCTGTCCTTCAGCTTGTGCTTGACTCTGCATTCACGAAATGTGTAGTTGCAGCGCTCACTCCGCTGACCCACTGGAATTGTGATATAGTCAATTAAAAGTGAAACAATCTGTCTGTAAACAATTGTTGGAAAAACTACTTGTGTCATGCACAAAGTAGATGTCCTAAACGACTTGCCAAAACTATAGTTTGCTAATATAAATTCTGTGGAGTGGTTAAAAAATGTGTTTTAATGACTTCAACCTAAGTGTATGTAAACTTCTGACTTCAACTGTATATACAGTATATACATTCACACACACACACACACACACACACACACACACACACACACACACACACACATAGTTAACTTCCTTTCTATATTCATTGTCTAGTTATTTTTATTTAAAGGATTACCCAAAACTCACCCTCATGCCATTCCAGAAACATGGCTTTCTTTCTTTTGCAGAATACAAATGAATATTTTTAGAAGAATATTTAAGCTCTGTTGGTCCATAAAATGTAAGTGAATGTTGGCCAGAACTTTGAAGCTCCAAAAAAGCACATGAAAGTGGCATATTAGTCCATAAGACTCCAGTGTTTAAATCTACGTATGTCTTCAGAAGCAACATGATTTTTTTTTTTTTTCATTTGGGAAGTCTGTTCTGAAATATCTTGGGATTAATTATTTACTCATGAACAAAACTTTGCAAACATTAATTTGTTAGAATAAAGGAAATATAAAACTACTGTATACAGTAACTTTATTATTTAAAAAAGAAAGGTCTAATATTTTGCTTTAGGCTATACTTGATTAATCTTTTAGCATGCCACTGATCTTTATGTTAATACAACAAGACAGATTTCTATCACTTTCAAAAAATGTAGGATTAGTTCACCCTCATGTAGTTCTGAACCTTTATGACTTTCTTTCTCCTACGGACCTCAAACGTATAAGTTTAGCAGAATATTCAAGCTGCTCTTTTCCATACCATGAAAGTGAATGGGGTCTGAGTCTGTAAAGCACCTAAAATGCTGATAGATAGAAAAAGAAAGTCACATTTGCATTAATTCAAATAAGACATAAAAACAATTATAAATGTAAAAATAATAATTATAATAATGATAATAATCACTGAAATATAAATCATGGTTCGAGGTGAACGTGTTTGTGTTATTTTATGTTTTAATCACAGAAGTATAGGCTGAGTTGTGGTCACAATGAACTGCTATGTGGAAATAAAGTGAATGAACTCAAAGCACCCCCTGAGCTGAGATGTCTGAGGTCATTTGCAGCATTCATATACGATACTGTACTTGCAAAAATAAAAGCAAAAATAAATAAAAAAATTCAGAAGAAAGATTTGAAACAAAGAAAGTTTGAGAAACTTTTACATGCGTGTTCCACAAGACTACACGACTCCGAACAAACATACATGCGCATAGATGGCTTTTCTGTCATCTGTTCTTAATAATATAATAAAGTGTGTTTCTTCAAGTGCGTGTCTGTGTGTCTTTGGGCAAATTATTTGTAATATTAATAGCCTAATAATAATAATAATAATAATAATAATAATTATATACATTAATAGGAAAACGAACCAAATATCGTCTTGGCATCGTCAAAGGCATCAGCTATCGGCGATCACTCTGACCATCGTCGATCCCCGAGATCATCGTCTGTCGGCACAACCCTAATGTGCATTTAGCTTTTTTCCGGTGTCGCTGCAGCTCGCTTCGTGCGTGCGCTTGTAAAATTTATATTTTAAAGTCTCATTATTAAGGTTTAGTATTTCTCTGTGATGTAGAACAGTGTTAGCAATGTTACTTATACCATTCCTTCTCAGACCTGGAACTCAAACCATTTTCTGATGCCCCCCAATTTATATATATTTAAGTAATTAAATTAATATCATAAACGTGCGACTAGTTGACTAATGGCTTAAACTAACGACTACTAGTCGACTAGGAAAATCTTTGGTCGGAGGCAGCCCTATCTTGCTCTAGGTTTGATAAAATATACTGTACACCAGTAAAGTGTTTATTATGCAGTATATGGTCAATTAATTTAATGTCATAGAAAGAGGTTTTGAATGTGTGAATATTTATGTAACTGATTTATGTATCTGATTAAATTATTAAAATGTAGAACCAAATACTTGAGTAATCAATGTTAACTGACAGGTAACACCTCAGTTACCAGCCTGATCTCATAAAAAAAAAATAAAAATAAAAAAAAAATCAGCCATTGTACTCATGATTTGTGTGAAATTGACTTCATTAGTAATTTCTTCATATGAATGTGGGAACACTTGACTCATTGCTATAGGTTAACCAAGATTTTCACTTTACTTTTATTAATAAAGTTATTATTGAGAAGAACTTATGATGTATTATGTGACATGTAAAAGTTATTCATTTGCAATGATTGGAAAGATACCCCAAATAATAGAGAGGTCGGCACATACAGTAAAACATCCCTTTATTTAAGGTAAGTTGACAAGTCATGATACTCTGGTTAAATTCCGTTATTTATGATTAGCTAGCTGACTTTATCTTGGCCTTTACCAGGCAATGAATACTCAATGTTTTGGCTCTGACTGAGATATGGATTGGCATAGACAACACTGCGACTCCCTCAGCTCTCTCTACTGACTTCACTTTCACCCACACCCCTTGTCTCACTGGGCTGGGTGGGGGAACTGGTTTTCTCATTTCCAACTCATGGAAATTCACTCCTCTCTCATCTTTCTGCAATAACACATCTTTCGCAACTTCGTTGAAGAGCTAGATGTATTGCTGTCCTCATTCCCTGAGGATGGCATTCCGCTGGTGGTCCTTGGGGGCTTCAGCATCAACCTGGGCAAACCTCACATGGCTGACTTTCTAGCTCTTCTGATCTTTTTGACCTTACAAGAATGCACACTCCTGCAACACACAGAGCAGGAAAACAGCTAGATCTCATCCTTATTTGAAACTCTAATAATCCTTTTGTTACTCCTCTAAATATCTCTGACAATTTCTTCATCCAGTTCTCTGTCACTCTTCCTTCTTCCTTACCTCTCTCTCCACCTATGGTCTCCATCCGCTGTAACCTCGCTCTCTCTCCCTAACTCACTTCTTTTTCTTATGGTCTCTGTGTTGGGGATTGTTAACTTTTAAATGTCAGTTACTGTTCAGTGGCATTTAACTTACCATGTTAGCTAGGTTAGCTAGCTAGCAACTTGGGATGGGACAATATATCGATTTTTTATATATTGCGAACCAAAAAAATGACAAACCATATCAAACAAACACCATAACCTCTCTGTCGCTTGATTTGACCCCTACTGCACTTTTTCAACACTGTTTACGGTGTTCGCACAAGGTCCTTGAAATGCTTAAAGTTAGCTTTAAGAAATGTAAGTACTTGAAAACCTGGAAATACACTTTTTTGTTGAAAAGTGCTTGAGATTAAAACAGAACATTTCTTCTGTGTAATGTGACCATCAAAGATGAGATACTACACTCCACTTTCATTGAATAATGTGTCTTTTAATATCTTTCCTGTTCTTTACAGTCAGATAACAATGTAAAAAGAAATATTAATTTTAATCACAAATTAAATGGATGTGCTAAAAAAAGAGACTTCTCTCTTGTTAATAAACCAGTGCACCTGTGCGAGTCTGAGATGTGCTTGTTAAAGTGACAGTGCCATTTTTGCGCTTGTCAAAGGAATGTTCCAGGTTCAATACAAGTTAAACTCAATCGACAGCATTTTGTGGAATACTTTTGACACGTCCATCCTTTTCTTTAAAAAAAGCAAAAATCTACAGTGAGGCACTTACAGTGGAAGTGAATGGGGGCCCATTTTTGAAAGTTAAAACGCTACAGTAACTGTTTCAAAAGTATAGTCACAAGACATAATACGTTAACATGATTTTAGTGTGATAAAATCGCTTACTAAGCTTTTCTGTTATAGCCAGTATTTATAGCCGATTTGGTTGCCATGATGATGTAATGTCAACAAACCCTAAAACCATAACATAACTGTAAAAATGACAATTTAAACAACATTACAGCTCAAATAATACATGAGTTTTAACAGAAGAATGAGTTATTTTATAAAATTATAAGATTCACTTTTCTGTTTAATCCCTTCAAAACTTCGCCCCATTCACTTCCATTGTAAGTGCCTCACTGTAACCTCGACTGACAAATGCTCGTCAATGTCATTTGAGATAAAATCGATGAAGGCGGGACTCAAATTTAAGAAGCTGAGCGGGAACCTTGTGAATTATTTCAGAGCCACGCAGCACGCACGCATCAGTGTCAGCAGTGTAAGAGTGTTAGTGCCATGTAAGATGTCAGTATATAACTAAACATGCAATATTTGCCCACTATTTTATGATTGAAATGTTGCACAGAACAACAGTAATTTCCAATGGTACAAACTATTCACCTTTTGGCATTTTGAAGTAAAATATGTCAAGTACAGTACGTGATTCGTATGCCATTCATAATTTTGAATGTGAAAAATGAACAGAGCCATTTTCAACATAAAAGGCTTAAGACAAAGAGCAAATGTGTGTATACTGTAAAGGAATTGAATGAATGTGGTTATCTGGTAAGTTTCTAGAAAATTCACATAACACAAAGTAGAGCGTTTTCACCCTCAGATTAAAATTTGAACAGGGTAAGACCTGTGACTTGTGGCTTCAACTGAGTTATTAGGTTGTGGCAAGGACAGTGTCATATATTTTTAATACAAATATTATAAGTTAATAATTTAAAATCAATTTAAGATTTTCTAAATAATTTATTTATGCCTTTAATTTTGAATTTTGTACAGCATCTCCTAAGAGTCTTCTTTTAAAAGAGACCATTTTATTTTGAGGATGAGCCACCAGTTAAAGGAGTAGTTCACCTAAAAATAGAAAATTTACTTTTACTCACTCATTTACTCACCCTTATGTTGTTAAAAACCCAAATGCTGTAACTTTTTCTTGGAACATAAAAATGTATATTTTAAGCAGCTCTATTCCATAGAATAACAGTTTATAGTGAGCAGGAGCTGTCGAGCTTCAAAAAGGACAAATACTATAAAGCACTATTAAAGGTTCAGTAAAGACGTCATAACAGTAGTCCATATGACTCGTGCATTATATTCCAAGCTTTCTGGGGCCACACAACAGCTTTGTGTTGTATGGACTACTTTTATGGTATATTAATAATGATTTTCTTTTCTTTGGACCTTGACAGTAGTGCTCAGTATGAACTGATTTTGCATGTAAAAGAGCAGTGTTCGCATTCTCGAAGAAAAGATTGTGTTAAGATTCTACTGGGGGAAAAAAAACACAATGAGGGACAACTTGATGGCAGGAAATAATTCTGTGTATTTTCTTTTTGCTAGCCAGCTGACACAGTCATTTCATTTTACAGATACAAGTGGCTTACTTGTGACTTGTACAACAATGACTTGGTAACACCTCTGAACATGCACAATAAATAGAAAAATGGCAGAGCCTGTGATGGAATGACATTTTGAAGATGCAGGCAAAAAGTTGATACGGTGACATTTTGGTAATGAGACTGCCCTGGCCACACCCTCTAGCCCCTGGCTGTCTGAGACATTTTGTGATCACCGCACTAAGTTCAGGGCTGCGGAGAGGAAGTGCCGCAAGCCAAAAGACCTTGCTGACCAGAGCAATTATCAATCTTTTCTCTCCTCTTTTCCTCTAGTGTTTCTGTTGCTACAATTAACTATAACCAAAATAAGATCAGTAACAAATTAGATTCCCGCAAACTGTTTTCAAAATTATCTTTTCTATCCTCTCACACTTCCTCCCACTATTTCTCTGACTAAGGATGACTATGCCACATTTTTAATGACAAATTAGCAAGCATCGTTTACACTAAACACCCACAACCGCCCTCTTCCTACATCCCATCCTTTGTTTCCCTTTTTCTTTTCTCTCTCTGAGACTGAGGTCTCCAAAGTAGTTATTTCTAACAGTCCTACCACCTGTCCCCTTGACCGTATCATCTCCCATCTTCTGCAAGCTCCATTAGTCTAGCCCGCACTCACAGGTCATCAACATATCTCTTACAACTGGAAAATTTCCCAACACATTCAAGCAGATCTGAGTAACCCCACTGTAAAAATAACTAACACATAACCCCATGGTATTCTATAACTACAGACCAGTCTCTCTCTTACCTTTCCTAGCTAAAACTCTTGAGAGGGTTGTATTCAACCAGTTGTCTACTTTTCTGTCACAGAACAACTTATTCAACAGACATCAGTCTGTCTTCAAAAAAGGACAATCAATGGTTAATGTCCTCATCAGTAGCTGAAACCCTGCGACTGGTGAGAGCTCACTCTTAATCATCTGTTCTCATTCTCATTGAACAGTCAGCTGATTTTGAAACAGTAAACCACCAGATGCTCCTGGCCACCCTCTCCAAACTTGGCATCACAGGGACTGCACTTGGATGGTTTAAGTCATACCTCACAGACAGATCCTTCAAGGTCTCCTGGAGAGGAAAGGTGTACTTGGACTCCTCCTCTTCTTGATCTACACTTTATCATTTGGACCAATAATTAAGGCACATGACTTTTCCTGCCACTGCTAAACAAATGATATGCAGCTGTACCTGTCATTCCAGCCTGACGACCCCACTGTTTCAGCAATTATCTCTGCCTGCCTGTCAGAGATCTTGGCCTGGAAGATGGAAATTCACCTACAGCACAACCTATCCAAGACAGAACTCCTCGTGATCCCAGCAAACCCATCGATTGACCACAACCTCACCATTCAATTTGGTTCAACCACACTAAAGCCAACCAGGACAGCCTGGAACCTGGGAGTGGTGCTTGATGACCAGCTTAACTTCATCGACCACATCTCATCAGCCCATTATAAAACACATTCTAAACCATTAAGCTTTTTATTGCCCACATATAAATAAAAAAGTATAAAGTTTAAGGAATATTCCAGGTTCAATACAAGTTAAGCTTAATCAACAGCATTTGTGGCACAAAAATTATTTTGACTGGCCCCTCCTTTTCTTTAAAGAAAAAAAGCAAAAATTGTGGTTACAGTGAAGCACTTACAATGGAAGTGAATGGGGACAATTTTTGAGGGTTTAAATGCAAAATGTGAAGCTTATTATTATATGAACAGTGAGTATTTTTAACATTTGCGGATTGGCCCCATTCACTTCTATTGTAAGTAGCTCACTGTAACCCAGATTTTTTCCATAAAAAAAGGAGGGACAAGTTGAAATGAATTTGTGTGGTAATTACCATTATGCCACAAATGCTGTCGATTAAGCTTAACTTCTTTTGAACCTGGAATATTCCTTTCAGCACTCGAATTGGAAGTCACTTATGCAGCCGATATTAAGATGTATTAATTTTACGTAACTTACTGAGAATGCATTAAAATTAGGGCTGGGAAATGTAATGCATTAATTTTTGCGATTAACAGTTGACAGATCAACGCATTAAACTAACGCAATTATTGTAGAAGCTTCCCGAAAGTTCCTGAATCTTCACTAATTCCTGTTGCTAAAATTGGCATATACTGTATACATTTCTAGGAGGTACACACTCGACTCGACTGCACATCCTAGCAAAGAAACTGATTATGAGGAGCTGTGCACACTTATTCATTACTCGCAAGAATTGAGACTTCACCTGCAAGCAGTGAGCCAGGTGTGGGAGAGATATGGGCAAGCTGCCGTATCTCTTCACATCACCCAAAAATGCTCACTCACTGTCATCTGAACCAGTGTCAAAAGCTAAACAGCATGGAAGAGACCCAGCGAGTGCACAATAGAGACTGAATGGCAGCCAGAGAAAATAAAGTTTAGCATTCAATTTGTTTTATATCTGTATGTGTAGTGTCTTATAATGCATTGTCATGTGTATTTTGTTGATTCATGTCTTTTATTTTGAAATGTTTAGTTCCTGTTTCCCTTGTCATGTGATTTCTGTTTTCCCTCCATGTTCATGTGTCATGTTTTCATTGGTTTATTGTTTAATTAGCTTGTTATGAGTTCTGTTTGTTTATTGGCTTATGTTCTCCCATGTCTTGTATTTAAGCCCTCATGTTTGCATTGTCTGGTTGTCAAGTATTGGATGTGATCGTAGATGTTTAAGTCAAGCCACGTTTATGTCAAGCCATGTTTAAATCAAGTCAAGCCATGTTCATGTTTATGTTTAGTTTAGTTCACGTGTAGTCAGGGTTATTGGATCTCACTTTGTAAATAAACTGCACTTGTGTTCTTCATCTCATCATCATCTTCGTCATTGCCATCATTGTCAGCAGCCAACACGTTACAGAATACTTGACCCAACCATGAACCCAGCAGTTCGGCTTCTGCGCCTACGTCAGGGAATCGTCCCCTGGAGGACTATGTGGAGGACTTTTGCGATCTGGCTTTCCAGGTGGACTTTAATGAGGTTGCCCTCAAAGACTGTTTTAGATTTGGACTGAATGAGTCCATTTCTTTTTTGATGCCTGGCGGTCGCAGTTCCCTCAGCCTGGCTCAATATATCGACCTCGCCCTACGGTTCATTGGTTCCCCGTTCACTGTGGGGGAGGCGGATGCCGAGCCAGAGTTCCACGACATGGCCGCCGCCAAGCCAGAGTTCCACGCCATGGCCGCCAAGCCAGAGTTCCACGTCATGGCCGCCAAGCCAGAGTTCCACGTCATGGCCGCCAAGCCAGAGGTCCACGTCATGACCGCTGCCGAGCCAGAGGTCCACGACATGGCCGCCGCCGAGCCAGAGGTCCACGACATGGCCACCGCCGAGCCAGAGGTCCACGACATGGCCGCCGCCGAGCCAGAGTTTCACGTCATGGTTGCTGAGCTAGCGCCATCTTTTGCTCCATGCCACGTCACAGCAACGCCTCAGCCTGCTCCATGCCACGTCACAGCAACGCCTCAGCCTGCTCCATGCCACGTCACAGCCACACTTGAGCAGTTGGACCTGGAGATGGTTCCCACCCTTATACCCACCCTTCATTCTCCTGAGCAGGCAAGGGGAACTTTCGGCCCTCCAACCCCGCCTGGACCCTCCATGCCCTGGACTTTGCCTTGGCCTGTCAGTCCCTCGACATTGCCTCAGCTCTGCGTTCCCTCGGCTCCACTGCGGTCCTTCAGCCTGTTGGCTTTGCCGGGGTCCCTCGTCCCTCCGGCTCCTCCTTGGTCTGTTGGCCACCTGGCTCCGCTTTGGCTCTCCGATCCTCTGGCTGCGCCTCGTCCCTCCAACCTGTCAGCTTCACCGGGGACCTCCTTCCCTACGGCTCCACCTTGGTCCTCAGTCCCACCGGCTCCACCTCAGTCTTCCGATCCCCCAGCTCCGCCTTGCTCCTCCGAGCCTCCAGCACCGCCTTGGTCCTCCCTGCCATCGGCTCCACCCTGGCCTTGCGAGTCTTTGTCTACTCTCCGGGCACCAAGTTCCATGGCTCCGCCCCTCGAGCCTCTCACGGCTCCGCCTTCCATGGCTCCACCCCTCGAGCCTCTCATGGCTCCACCCTCCACGGACTCTGCCACGCCCCACGCCTCAAGACACACATCCCCCACCCCCCCCCGCTCCCTACAGAACTTTGAATTTATGTCATGTTTTACGTGTTTTGTTTATGTGTTGGGGTGTCGGGAGCCACCCCTTAGTGGGGGGGATATGTCATGTGTATTTTGTTGATTCATGTCTTTTATTTTGAAATGTTTAGTTCCTGTTTCCCTTGTCATGTGATTTCTGTTTTCCCTCCATGTTCATGTGTCATGTTTTCATTGGTTTATTGTTTAATTACCTTGTTATGAGTTCTGTTTGTTTATTGGTTTATGTTCTCCCATGTCTTGTATTTAAGCCCTCATGTTTGCATTGTCTGGTTGTCAAGTTTTGGATGTGATCGTAGATGTTTAAGTCAAGCCACGTTTATGTCAAGCCGTGTTTAAATCAAGTCAAGCCATGTTCATGTTTATGTTTAGTTTAGTTCACGTGTAGTCAGGGTTATTGGTTCTCACTTTGTAAATAAACTGCACTTGGGTTCTTCATCTCATCATCGTCTTCGTCATTGCCATCATTGTCAGCAGCCAACACGTTACATGCATTGGCAATATACACTTAAGTTCATCCTGCCAACAGAGCTTGATATAAATTTAATCCGATCTCATTGTAGCCAGCGGTAGCAAGGGATAATCACTGTACAGATCTTGAGACTTATGTATTAAATGGAAGCAGAGCTACGCCACCCTAGAAAATACTCCAGGGAAAAATGTTTACCCAATGAAGGGCACAAAGGTTCACGTTTTCCCAACAACAAAAGGCAGGAGGTGTGGATACAAAATATATTTTTCTTTTTTAGCTTACACAAGGCAATACATATATCAGATAAAATGCACGTATAAAGTTAGTTAAAAATACAACCAACCTACAGGGTAAGTATTGGAACTACTGGCCAGAAGCAGCTGAATGGCACCCTAGAAGTTATAACAAAATATATCCAAAACAAATTATATTAAAAGGGCAGAGGCTTACCAGTAGTGTGCAGGCTAGCCACAAGCTAAATGTTCCCCCTGAAAAGATATGCTATAACCACATGTGCACCATATCACTTGCACACACGCACACAAGTGAAATAGGTGGTGAAATCTACACAGCACTCTGTGACGGGGGAGACCACCACCGCAAACGGGAATGGCTAGCCTCCCAAACCTGGGCCTTGAGCTTCTAACGAAAAAAACAAACAAACAAAACACAATAACAAAGAGGAAAACACCAATAATAAACAAAGCGCTGGCCACGTTAAATGGACCAGAACTAAAAAGACAAGACACACAAACTTTCAACTTGAGATCAGAAATACTCAAATATTAGTATTGACTTCACAAAGCAATATGTGTACATAAAAGGACAGAAAAAGTTTGAGACTATCCTGTCAAAAAAAATAAAATAAAATAAATAAATAATAATAAAAAAAAAAATACTAAAACTAAACAAAAACATTTGAGCAGCAGAATTACTCAAAGAAATATAGTTAAGCCAAACAAATATACATTTTAGATAAACAATACAAAAATAAAAGCAAAATAAACAAACACAAAGCAATGTTTGAGAACATCAGTTTTACAGGCTCAGCCCTGAAGCCTGAGCACAACGGACACACTCTGACTTTTTTTTATTTTTATTTTTTTTACCCATTAACAGCCATAATTAAATAATTAGCTGTGAAAAGGAAATAATGTTAATGCATGTGCTGCTTTTGGAAGACTTTCCCATGGCATTATATGGAACAGAGGGAACATAATTTTAATGACAGTGAGAATTTCTTGGCTTGTGATATTTTTGACTCCCAAGGGCCATCCGCTTGGAATTGTGTTCTTTTATAGAAATCACGAGGTAAAATACAAGACTTGAATAAAGATGATCTGTGATGCGCACTTGACCCTGACTGACGTGGAATGGCTTTGTAAAACACATTCAGTTGTTGAACGGACCATTGGAAAGACTGGTGGTTGGCTGTCTGGATAGGTCTAATCAGAAACACGGTACTGTACAGCCGCACACAGGTGCAGCACTGGAGAACATAGGCATAAAATTTCCTGCCTGCCCCATTTACCAGTAATCATGACATGAAATGAAAAGACAACCCCGTTCACGGTAGCCAGTGAAAAACATTATAAAAAATACCATACAAACAAAATAAAAGATACGCTTACACATTGCACATTTTATTTATTTAAAAAAGCTGCAATCTGATGATGTCAGATAGTGTTTATCACTGCAAAAATCATTATCTTATAATAATTAACTTTAAAGGTGCACTCAGTAATTGTTTCCTCATTAAAAATGTTTAACTCCTAAAGACATTAAGTATAATTTTATTATAATTATATTACAAAGGTATTGTAAGGGGGGGCGCGGAAGACTGACCCGTTCTCAAATCAGTTATACACATTCAGCATAAATAGTGACAACACACGCAAGAACCAATGTGCGCAATTTCTACACCTCTGCTTTTTCTCCTGCTTTGTTTAAACTTTTGGCAGGCACCACAGCGTGAACTGCACAAAGCATGTAATAGTGTCAGGTGCGCTCTCAGTTTCAAATGGGGGAAACGATGAATTAACACTGTGTGGAGCGGGACATGGCCGTGTGTCTGTCACTGGGGAGAGAGGAAGCGGTAAGGACCATCACCTGGTGATTAATGATGCGTAACTCCTGTTTCTCGTTAAAGTGACGAAGGAGATGGGCTTAAAAAGGCCGCTGAGAACACCAGTGAGGGAGGGAGAGTTGCGTGTAGCTGAAAGCCACGGCTGTGTCTGAGAACCTGTTTAGTGTTACATGAAGCTGAAAAGCCTATATTTTGTCTGTGAAGCTGAACGCTGAATAAAAGCTGATTTTCCTGGACTGCCAACCCGCTTCCCGCTTCCTTCCTGCTGAAACCTTTACACACTGATATTTCGGTTGGTCCCTCACACAACACTATCGAATGGCTTCAGAAGAATTGATACATAAGTTTTTTTTTTTGTTTTGTTTTTTTTTTCAAGGTGGGGGTCCAAATACATTTGAGAACCACTGGTGTAAGTCCAA
This sequence comes from Myxocyprinus asiaticus, assembly GCF_019703515.2. NCBI lineage: Eukaryota > Metazoa > Chordata > Actinopteri > Cypriniformes > Catostomidae > Myxocyprinus > Myxocyprinus asiaticus. The sequence continues at coordinate 17,367,106 of NC_059381.1, read as the reverse complement.
GATGACAAAAAGACAAAAGTTACAGAGTGCACCTTTAAGGATCTATAAAAACATCCTAAACGAGATTTAAAAATGAAATGAGAAGCAAAATGTAATAAGTTAGGTTAGGTTTTTGGTTATTACACTCAAACATAATTTCCAAATGGTGTGAGGATAAGAAAAAGTAATAATATAATAAGATATGTACTCTGTAAACAAGTCTTGATATAAAATGATGTTTCTCAGGTAAATTGATCTTGTTTAAAGGATGTTTAGAGACACAGTACTAAGATTAGACCTTTAGCAGCAGAATCTATTCACATGTAACACATAGGCTTCAGTGTGTATTATCTTCTATTTTCCTGGTTTCTTGTACCATTAAACACAGTATTGTCACATGACTGGATGGCAATATGCATATGCTAATTATATAGAGATAAGGTTATGCATAGTAAAAACAGACATTGTTTACTCCATATATGATTATTTCGGAGTGGGGAAAAAACACGTGGATGTTCGCACAATCCTCTGCTAACTGGGATTTATCATGAAAGTCTGCACAGGTTCTGGCGTCCATACAGTTTTATTAATCTGACATTTTTGTGCGTACGCACACTTTTAGTATGAAATCTGCTCTAGGTTTTATATATACCCAGTGGAGTAAAACCTTAATCTTAGAGGAAAATTAGGACCAATGAATCGCACTTGTCATTGATTATGTAAGCGTGATTACTTCCTGGTTTTAACTCGGGACTAGAACCCAGATGTCAGAGGCTGCTGACACAACACACCATTAGTTGTGCCACAGATTTGGACTGATGGCAAAATGTCCGATGGGAGATGGCACTGTCAGTAAGTCATCAGAATGGGGTCATTGACAGGGCACTGGAACATTCAGTAGCAATATGTTGACTTCCAGTGTGAACATGTTGACTGTTCTCTCTGTGTCTTTTGCATTATAGATTCAAAAGGACCGGCTCAAATGAGTCATTCATTTGGGAACCGGACTTCACACTGTGTGTGTTTCATGCTATTGATTCAGTAGGCAGGGCTGCTGCTGAATAATGCATCAGGAAACACTGTCAGAGTATTTTAGCACTATGTTCCTCTGCATCGCCAGCAAAATGTATGTTCAAGGACTGTTAATGGAACCGAAGTCATGAAAATCATATTGTCCTGGTATAAAAAAAATAAAATAAAAAATAGAAACAGCTTTAGTTTTATTGATTTAATTTGGTTAAAGATTACTCAATTCAGTTTGATGGAATTTTGTTATGAAATATATTTTGGTTCACTTTCCTTGAGGTATTTGCTATTTGAATTAATTATCTGTCTCCATCATCACTTCTGTCACTTGTCTTGTTGTACTAGCACATATTGAACATATTGTAGAGACATATTATTAACTTATATCGAAAATGCCATCATCATCAAATCCAGCACAATGGGTGACCTGTGTAGGATGTTATGGGCAGAAGAATTAACAATTTCTACGCAGAATTACTTAAATACAGAATCTACACTGACATTCTCCTAAGCAATAAAGATATTCAGACTGGTGCCGGCCATATCTGGCAAATCTTAACTGTCTTATATACAAAGGGCAGATTTGTCTGAACACACTCCTAGATAGATCCAAGAACTGTTGCCATGGTCGCCATGGAATCCCGTGAAATCACAGAGCAAAGACATATGGTTCTTCAATATAACCAACTCTCTACACTTAAAATTATTATACTAATCATGAAGCATGTTTCTGGCTCACCAGCTCACATGAATGTTAATTCATGAACATTTGACATGGACTTTGGACTTTTCTTATTTCACTACAATCCAAAAACATAGCCATGTGTAGAATTATACTAAAAATATGGACAAATACATCCTAGGCAGATGATAACCCTGACAATTATGTTTTTCATAATGTGTGGTGTATTATCCATGTTTAAATCTAAAAAAACTAATTAGTAGGAAGTTTTATCATACATTATAACTGAATTATAAGTGTAATTTAATAAGAAAGTACAAGTGTTTAGTATGTAATTGATTGTCACTTAAATTGCAGAATGATGCTATGTACACATACCACTTACTGTAACCCCAACATACTTAGAATAACTAACGCAGAAGTCAAAAGGCAATTAATCATTTAGATGTGCAGTGGCATTTTACTGAAAACATGGGATCAAATGCCCGTGATGACGTTTAGTGTGTCCTGTCATTAGATACACGACAGATCTTATGCTATAAGTCCTGCAAGATGTAATTAATGTTGGTAATTTAGACATATATGAGAAGCAAAACCAATTTGATTCAAAAGAATATAAAAAAAAATTAGAACAACAAATTCCATCAGTGGGTTCTGGAAGAGTATATGCCATTACATATCATAAAAAGGGCGATATTATGACATACAATGCCAAAATGAAGAACAACTGTAATATATCATGACATTTTTGACAGTTTGTACGTATATAACACCAGAAATACACTTGTAAAAACACTCAATGTTTCAGTATGCCTAATTAAGATTTACACCTTTTTTGAGCTCTATGCTTTGAGTTTTGAGAAACATGTATTCTTGGTGCAATACATGAAGGAAAAACTCTTTTGCGCACTGCCTTAATATTTAATCCATAGATTAGAGGATTAAAAACAGGTGGGACTACAACCAATTCTAAAGCCAAGAAATTTCGTAGGCTCTCTGGAATGTCATTTGCACCATATCTAGTATACATGAAATCAAAAATCATAGCAAAAGTGAAATTTATCAGTGAAAATAAGTGTGGAAAACATGTTTGCCAGAATTTCTTTCTATTCTCTAAAGATGTTTTACATGCAGTGGTCAGCTTAATATAGGACACTATGATAACAACTACAAAGCTTAAAAATGTGACAGCAATGACATATCCAAATATATTATTAACAAAAGATGATGCACAAGACAGCTTTACAACTGACCAGTTGTCACAGTATAATTTGTCAATGTGATATTTGCAAAATGGCCTCAAGTTTGCTAGAAGGACAGTTGGAAACCCCAAGCAGTTAGGTAAAATCCATGATAAAATAATTAATTTAGCACAGGTGTGTTTAGTTAATTTGGAACGATAGTCTAAAGGTCTGCATATGGCTACATATCTATCATAAGACATCACTGTTAATATTGTAAATTCACAAAGTAAAGAGCTGTAGATAACATATGTTTGTAGAGCACACATGTGAGAGGTGATCACATATGAATCCAATATTAAATCAGACAACATTTTAGGGTAGAAACCTGTGGCTCCATATACCCCATTTACACACATATTGCATAAGAAGATGTACATTGGTTCATGAAGAGCTTTCTCCATTATAATGACCATAGCAAGACGAATATTAATTGACAGTATAAGTACGTACAAGGCAAGAAAACAAGTAAAATATATATGCCTGAATGATTTAGATTCTTTGGGCACCATTAGCGTCAGCATCACAGGATAAGAAATGTTATCCATCATGTATGGATGGTCCCTTAAATCACACGAAACAAACAACTTTTGCATATGCAATACATACTGCACACAAGACATCAAACCAATCAAAGTTCACTACAACATGTAAATAAATAGGAGATTTCATTCATTTCATTGTTGCTGAAGCAAATAAGGCAGTCACAGTCAGAGTTATAGCAGTCACAAAAAGGGAAACCAACAGATCCACAGATTAGGAGCTGAGTGTGTTCTCAGCTGATAGTGATGAGGTATTGGTTGTTTTTATACAATGTGTTTTTGCATTAGGGCAACGTTTTTCAAACTAGGGGATGCTCCATCCCAGGGGGGTGCAGGAACATGAAAAGGCAGTGCACAGAGAATGATGATAAATTCACAGAGTAAAATCAAAAGATAAATAAATATATCAAAATCTATTGTTAAGATAAATTAAAATGAATAGCTTAATATACCATACTGTAGTTCAGTTTAATAGACTGTAGCTCTATGGGGTTATAATACTGCTAAATTTTAAGTAGTGCCTGCCCTATCTAGGATGGCATGAGGGTGAGTAAATAATGAGGGAATTTTAATTTGTGGGTGAACTTTTCCTTCAGTAAAAATTGCGACTCATTTCTGAGAGATCATATGAGTGGGGAGGGGTCTGCCGAACAAAAGAGAAAGAGAGCCCTTATGAGAAGCAAACATTTTTATTCTGTCTTTTTTCCTAATCGTTTGCAGAAAAGCAAAAAGTCACAGTTCTGACACAATAATTTGACACAATAAAAAATGAATGCATTGTGTTATTGTATCCTATTTGTTTTTTATTTATGAAAATGTTGTGGTGTGATATTACAGTTGTAACACTACTTAGTGGAAAGGAGGAGGCGAGAAGCAGATTTCCTGGTTCAGGTAGGAGTTTTAATCATGCACTCTGACGCTTACAGTTCCACACTCGTCGGTTTTACAGGCAAACATTTACTCAAACACTTCCAGTTCAATACACTAATAATACAACAGAATGCAGCGTTGTGGCCTTTCTTGCGCCAGTCTCTCTCTCACCACGTCTACTGGTGGTGTGGCTCTTTTATGCCGCTCTCCCCGTATTTACTGAAATTAGAGACAGGTGTTAGACATAATTTAGCTCAGGTGTAAGCGCCCTTACCGCTTTCTCTCTCTCCGGAGAGATGCTTGACCACGCCCCCGCTGCCACAACAGTTTATATGAAATCAGTCATATTATCAGTTATATCAGTTATATTAATCAGTCCTCAACTGTAAGTTTTTTTTTTTTTTTTTTGAAGAATATGGTGCTTTGCTCATGTGTATGCTCATGCTGTCACAGTTATTCACCTTTCTGTTCTGTGGACTCTTATTTTGATATGGTTTTGTGTCATCCTTAGTTTGCCCTGGACTACACTTCCCATAATGCACTGCCCTCATCACTGCCATCTGTTCCCAATCCTCCTCACCTGTTCTCCATTCCCTCATCAGCACCTTTGTGTATAAATACCCTCCAGTTCATTCCTTCTCTATTCATCTATTCATTCCTTGTCAGTTCTTGTATTGTCACTTTGTATTGTATTTGTTCCACTCCAGCATTTGTTCTACTCCAGCGAGTTTCATTGACTGATTCTCTGTATATGATCCACTCCTGCATCTACTATTAAAAGATTGAAATGTTGCTTCTGTGTCTCCTCTCTTCCATTCCTTGAACCAACGTTACAGAAGAACTGACCGACAAAAGGCCTTCCACAGCCCCTGTCTCCAAGGCAACTCCACTCCTTTTCCCCCTTTCACTGCGAATTATGGGGGGAACCCCGGGCCACAACCAGCGCCTGCACCTGCCATAGTATAGAGGCCAGTGCCCATACCTGACACGGTATATGAGCCAGTGCCCATGCCTGCCATGGTATACGAGCCAGTGCCCATGCCTGCCACAGTATACGAGCCAGTGCCCATGCCTGCCACGGTATATGAGCCAGTGCCCATGCCTGCCATGGTTAATGAGCCAGTGCCCATGCCTGACATGGTTAATGAGCCAGCGCTAGAGCCAATGCCTGTAGCCTTGACCGTTCCAGAGCCAATGCCTGTAGCCTTGACCATCCCAGTGCCAATGCCTGTAACCTCGACTGTCCCCGTATCTACACTCCATGCTGGCCGAAAGAGGAGGAGGAGTAGTAGGAGGAGAAGGAAAAGGACACCTTCTCTCCAGTCTCTGCCCATATTCACGACCACGGAGGTCGTTCCTCAGTCTCTGCCCACGTTTATGACCACAGAGGTCATTCCCCAGTCTCTGCCCATGCTCACGACCATGGAGGTCGTTCCCCAGTTTCTTCCCATGCTCATGACCATGGAGGTCGATCCCCAGTCTCTGCCTTTACACTCTACAATGGGAGTCACTTCCCAGCCTCCCACGGCTCTTAGCCCCGAGCCTCCCATGGCCTTGTCCCTCGAACCTTCCACGCCCTCATCCCTTGAGCCCTCCACGGCCTCATCCCTCGATCCTCCCATGACTCTGCTTTCCATGGCTTCGCCCCTGTAAGGTTGGCACCAGAATGTCTACAACCAAAAGGCGCCATTTCTGGTAAAAGTCAAAGAACTCTGCGAGAATCAGCGTCATAGAACTCTCTCACAAAAGCTGAAATCTACACCTGAATATCACCACAGTGTGTAAAATTGCAAATCACCTTGCTGCCCCCCCTTCTCTCTCCCCTTCTCCCCTTCAACAGCTCTGGACCAACACAAAGACATAAGATTTATATGTAAACAAATATAACAAATAACATGAAAACAAAGAATGCAACTGTATGTGTTTGATATCATTTAAGAGGTCTCTGTGCGACTGGTATAGTGGTCTCTTTCCCATGTTGATAAAACTAATGGTAACAAAGTTATAAGGTCTTTGCCAAATACTGCATAATTCTGAAGGTGTCTCCCCCTCCTTGAACTACAATTGAAATTATCTCCTGTATGTTAACAAGGTTAAACCCCAGGAAGTCAAGAACCCATTCACCCCCAAATCCTCATTGTCCATAGGACAATACCATTTGGTACACAATGTTTATTCTGTCTAGATATTTAAGGAAAGTTGGCACGAAGCTCTGGGAATCTGTATACAGATCTCCCATGCTGTACCGCTGCATGTAGTTTTGTCAGGTATGTTTCTTTGACTTGTCTTTTATTTTTAGTAATGCTTGTTTATTCTGATCATGTGAAATTGGCTTTGATTTGAATTTCTGCAACAATGTTTTATATCCTACCTGACAAATAAATTGTTATAATTTGATTTATTCTGAATTCCTCTGAAATCATTACTGGAGCTTTAATATAGGAGGAAGCCATTTAAAGACTCTCAGTTTGAATTTAAGCCACTCAGGACAACCAGGTAGGATAACCACCTAGGACAACCAGGTAGGACAACCACCTAGGACAGCCGGGTAGGATTTGAATTTCAATAGACCAGGGTAGACCATACTGGAGCTTTAATATAGGAGAAACCACTCAGGACAACCGGGAAGGAGAAAGCCATTTAAAGACTCTGTCACTGCTCACCGCCCGTCTTTGCAAGTTGTATGTACGTGACTAAGTGGCAATATCATCTGGTTATGAGAAAAGCCAAACCAGATGATATTAGTTAACCCTACAACCGCTGACTAAGAACGGAACTTGCTATCCATTTTCGGGAGGTTTACGTAATTTAATAACGGCCGGCGTAAGTCTCCAAAGATCAAAAGGACAATGAATAGAAGAGGATTTAGAGTAATAAATAACCTAAAAATGTTAAATTAAAAGAATGATCAGAAATTAATTTGAGCTTAAATATAAATTAGAGGTCAATTTAAAATTGGAGTCAGATTAATATAAAATTGGAGTCAGATAAAATGAATAAAGGAATTAAATGTGTGAATTAACAATAATTGATTTACTTCAGTGCTCAGAAAAGACAGAACAACACAGAGACCTTCAAGGACAATTTATTGAAGTTCCGCTCCGGAACGGATAGAAAATTATCCATAGAAAATTATCTTTTCTTCTTTTTTTTTACACCCTCGAGCCTTCCCTGGCTCTGCCTCCCATGACTCAGCCTTCCATGGCTCTGCTTTACCTGGCTCCGCCTCCCATGGCTCCGCCTTCTATGTATCCTCCCCTCGAGCCTTCCATGGCTCTGCCTCCCATGGCTCCGCCCCTCGTGCCTTCCATGGCTCCGCCTCCCTTGGCTCTGCCCCTTGAGCCTTCCACGGCTCCGCCTTCCCTGGCTCCATCTCCCATGACTCCGCCTTTCATGGCTTCGCCCCCGAGCCTCTCACGGCTCCGTCTTCCATGGCTCTGCCCCTAGAGTCTTATGCGGCTCCGCCTGCCTTCGTTGAGCCTCTCCCGTCTCCGCCTGCCTCCGTCAACCCTTCCTTGGCCCCGCCCCCTGTGTCTCCTACTGCTCCGCCCTCAATCCCTGGATCTCCACCTCCTACGGCTCTGCCCATTCCACCACAGTCTCCACTACCTGTGTCTCAAAACCCCGATCCTCCTGTGGCTCCGCCAGCTCCTCCTCCGGTTCCTCCTCTTGAGACCCAAATCCCCTATTTTCCTGTGGCTCTGCCAGCTCCTCCTCCGGTTCCTCCTCTTGAGACCCAAATCCTCCATCTTCCTGTGGCTCCGTCTCCGGACCCATCTCCACCTCCGCCAACTTGACCTCAAGTCCCTACTCAGTGGCTGCCTCCCAGGCCCCCTGACCCAGTCCCTGTCCTGCGGCTGCCTCCTATCACCCTTTACCTAACCGTGTTTGGAAGTGATGCCCCCTTTTGGAGTAACCCCGCCCCTTCTTATGTAACACCACCCTCTTTTGGAGATTCCATCTCCATTTGGAGATCTCCGGCCTGCAACTGTACCTACTTGGAAATATGTAGGCTATGTGCCGTGAATAAAGTCAATTTGTAGTAATCTACTCGACACATTAATTTTAATGTCTTCATATGAATAAAAAAGGACAGATTTTCTAGTGCTTTCAAACAAACATAAAAGTTCAGTACACCCTAATGACATTTCAAACCTATATGAAAACATATGGGGTAATGAGAATGCCGGGCATAAGCAGAAGAATATCTGATCTGTTCTTTTTCATACAATGAAAGTGAATAAGGGACTAAGACTACCAAGCTTTGAAAATGATGAAAAAAAAAGTAAATTGCAAATCCATTTATTTAAGTGTGGCGTTGTCAGGATACATCACACCAGATTTGATGTAAATGACGAGACACACAAGAAGCGATGGTATTTGGGGCACTTCACTTCTACAGGTCATTTTTGATTTAGAAAACTTAGATGCACTACGTGTCTTTTACTTGAAGCTTTGTTATGTTCACAATCAACAGTGTCCTTGTAAGAAAACTACAAAAGTAAAACGTACCACTGTGAAACGTCCTGCTCAAGTCCTGCTTGTGAATGTGGTTCGTGTCGATCAGCTTGTTCTTCCAAACTTTCATTATTGGACTCGGACTCAAACTGGTACGGCAAAAACCGATGCCACTGTTACTGTAGTTACAATAGTGTTTACAGCTGTTAAGGAAGCGTGAAACTTAGTTATGGTAAATGGTGTTACATTTCCGACACATGGTTGATCAATCAAAACAGACTGGGCCAGCTGATCAATCAGAGCAGACTGGGCTTTTCAGAAAGGGGGACTTTAAAGAGACAGGAGCTAAATCAGTTATCAGCATTTGAGTAGAGGATGAAAATAGGAGATGCAGCAATGTACAGAATGAGAAAAATAATGTTCCCTATCTGTCACTCACTCGATGTTGTGTCGATGTTGTGACACTAGGGGTCACTCTTGGGAGCCCGAGACACCTCTGATCTTTGATAAAAGGCCAATGAAAATTGGCGAGTGGTATTTGCATGCCACTCCCCTGGACATACGGGTATAAAAGGAGCTGGTATGTAACCACTCATTCAGATTTTGTCTTCGGAGCTGAACGGTCATGCTCATTGAGCTGAATACTACTGTTCATTCACCTCTGCTGGATCTGACGGCACATTTCAGCTGCTTCTCCCTCCTTTGCACTGGTGCACTGCAGAGATGCCCCTGGGCGCTTCGGCAGAAAAAAACTAGAGAGTATATTTTCTGAAAGAGTTTTTCCCCTCTAAAAGAGTACATATTTCTCTAAAAGAGCGCACACATGCAACGTCTTTTTAAAGATGCCTTTCCGTTTGTGTGTTATTCCTGGTTGTGATCGTTATCTCTCAACTTCAGATGGTCATGATCGCTGTCTTTCGTGTCTGGGCTCCCCGCGGCTCCCCGCCTCGGTCCTTCTACCTACAGGTATGAGGCCAGCACAGCTAGCACTGGGGGTGATTTGGGGACCCCAATGGGATCGTCTCCGCCGGGTATCCCCCCGCGGACTTCCCATTCCCCAGCACGCTCGTCTGCCCCAATCGGGCTGACTCGTCTCAGGGCGGGTTCAACATCTTGTCTGGTGCCCCGGAAGATGATGAGTTATTGAGTGCAGCATCGGAGAGCGGGCTCGTCCCATCTGACATTGAGGCTTCGGCTGGGCTTCCTCCTTCGGGAACGGTCGCCCAGTCTCAGGCCAACACGGAAATGACGGACATGCTTGCCCAGGCGGCCGCGAGCGTCGGGCTAGAGTGGAACCCTCTGCTCTCCCCTGAACCCTCGCGGCTCGACGATTGGTTCCTGGGCTCGGGGCGCCACTCACAGCCACGCCCCGCCCACATTCCTTTCTTCCCGGAAGTGCATGAGGAGCTTACAAGGTCATGGGAGGCACCTTTTACTGCCCGGTCCCGATCTTTCAGCTCCCCCGCTCTCGCTACCCTCGATGGTGGAGCGGCCACGGGGTACTCGGTGATCTCCCTGGTGGAAAAGGCCCTCGCGGTGCACTTGTGTCCGCAGAGCACCGCCAACTGGCGCGGGTGCCCGAAGCTCCCATCCAAGGCCTGTAGGTTTACGTCGTCTCTGATGGCTAGGGCCTACGGTGCTGTTGGACAAGCCACCTCCGCCCTGCACGCCATGGCTCTTCTGAAAGTACACCAAGCCAAGGCACTAAAAGAACTGCATAAGGGTAGTTCTGACCCAGGATTGAGGCAGGAACTGCGCTCGGCAACCGACCTTGCTCTCTGGGCGACGAAGGTCACAGCGCGGTCTCTCGGGCAGGTGATGTCCACTCTCGTGGTCCAGGAGTGCCACCTCTGGCTCAACTTTTAGAGATGTGAGAAGCCGACAAGGCACAGTTCCTTGACGCCCCCATCTCCCAGGTTGGCCTGTTTGGCGACACCGTCGAGGACTTTGCCCAGCAGTTCTCGACTGTGAAGAAGCAGACAGAGGCTATAAAGCACATCCTGCCCCAGCGCTGCTCAAGATCCCACACCCTGTCTGCTCATCGCCAAGGGCATCTCCTTGCAGCAACATCTCCGGCTCTGCCACAGTCCGCCCCCATGGCCCGGCCCTGGCATGCAGCCAGGGGCAAGGAGACCCATCTCTCTGGAGCTGGTGCACAGACCACTCCATCCCCCGGTGGAGGGCCGGGAGGAGAATCTTTTGTTTCTTTTTTTGCCGCATGCCCCAGAGGCTGCGGTACCCAAAGGTTCAGCAAAAGAGCAGTTTCCTTGTTTCCTGGGTCACCTGTCCGATGTGCATGGCAGTTGTCACGACCGCCATCCACTGTTCCTTTTTGGCAGGGTTGTCATTACCTTGCATGCAGAGATCGCGACCCTCCTGAGCAAGGGCGCAATAGAGCCTGTCCCTCCAGCCGAGATGAGGAAAGGGTTCTACAGCCCTTACTTCATCATACCAAAGAAAGGCAGTGGGTTGCGACCAATCTTGGACCTGCGAGTACTGAACTGGGCCTTGTACAGACTCCCGTTCAAGATGCTGATGCAAAAATGCATTCTAGCAAGCGTCCGACATCTAGATTGGTTCACAGCGGTAGACCTGAAGGATGCGTACTTCCACGTCTCGGTCCTACCTCGACACAGACCCTTCCTGCGGTTTGCCTTCGAGGGCCAGGCGTACCAGTACAAGGTCCTCCCCTTCGGCCTGTCCTTGTCCCCTCGCGTCTTCACGAAAGTCGCGGAGGCAGCCCTTGCCCCGCTAAGGGAAATGGCCATCCGCATTCTCAACTATCTCGAAGACTGGCTGATCTTAACTGATTCTCGAGAGTTGCTATGCGCACACAGGGACCTTGTGTTGGGTCTTGCCCAGCCTGATGCTCCGCAAATGTCTGTTAGAGAGGCACCCCTGGCCAGGGCCCAAGGAGCCGCTACACCCCTGGTAGAATGGGCTTGTAGCCCTACCGGGGGCTGCATGTCCTGGGCGACATATGCCATATTTATGGCGTCAATGAGCCAGTGGGCGATCCTCTGCTTGGAGACAGCACTTCCTTTCCACTGTGCACCAAAGCAGACAAAGAGCTGCTCAGAGATTCTAAAGCTCTGTGTGTGATACAAATAGATGCGTAAAGCGCGCACCAGACACAGCGACGACAGGGCTGGGTCTGCCTCCTCCTGGGGCAGCGCTTGCAGGTTCACCACCTGGTCCCTAAAAGGGGTGGTGGGAACCTTGGGCACATAGCCCAGTTGGGGTCTCAGGATCACGTGAGAGTAACCCGGACCGAACTTCAGGCACGTTTCGCTGACAGAGATCGCTTGCAGATCATCTACCCTCTTGATGGAAGTGAGCGCAGTCAGGTGCCTCGTAGAGGGGGCCCTAGCCTGAGTGATCGTGTCTACCACCACGGGTGGGGGGGTGGGGGGGGGACTGTCGCGAGGAGCGTGAGGTCCGAGAACCACGCCTGGGTGGGCCAGTAGAGTGCTACCAGGACGACCTGATGACCTTGCACAGGGTGTGTACAAGTAGGCTCACTGGGGTGAAAATGCATATTTGCGCATGCCAGGGGGCCAGCTGTGTGCCAGCGTGTTTATGCCGAGGGGGGCCTCGGTCAGGGCGTACCAGAGCGGGCAGTGGGGAGGATTCTTGGGAGGTGAACAGGTGCACCTGTGCCTGTCTGAATCGACTCCAAATCAGCTGGACCACCTGAGGGTGGAGTCTCCACTCTCCCCTGAGGGTAACCTGTCATGACAGCGTGTCCGCTGTAGTGTTGAGGTTGCCCGGGATGTGAATGGCTTGCAGTGACTTGAAGTGTTGCTGACTCCAGAGGAGGAGATGGCGGGCGAGTTGTGACATACAACGAGAGCGCAGATCGCCTTGGCGGTTGACATATGCTACCGTTGCCGTGTTGTCTGTCTGAACTAACACGTGCTTGCCCTGGATCAACGGCCAAAACCTCCGCAGGGTGAGCAGAATTACCAACAACTCAAGGCAGTTGATGTGCCAATGCAGTCGCAGGCCCGTCCACAAGCCGGCGGCTGAGTGCCCATTGCAAACAGCGCCCCAGCCCGTTTTGGAGGTGTCCGATGTGACTATGACATGCCTGGAGAGCAGTTCTAGGGGAACACCTGCCCGTAGAAATGAGAGGTCGATCCAAGGGCTGAAAAGACGGTGACAGACTGGCGTGATGATCACGCGATGTGCCCCGTGGTGCCATGCCCATCTCGGGACTCGAGTCTGAAGCCAGTGCTGAAGCGGTCTCATATGCATCAACCCGAGCGGGGTGGCCACCACTGAGGATGCCATATGCCCCAGGAGCCTCTGAAAAAGTTTCAGTGGAACCGTTGTTTTCTGTTTGAATGCCTTCAAACAGACCAACACAGACTGGGCGTGCTCGTTCGTGAGGCGCGCTGTCAAAGAGACAGATTCCAACTCCAAACCGAGAAAAGAGATGCTCTGAAGTGGGAGGAGCTCGTTCTTTTCCCGGTTGAACCGAAGCCCTAGTCGGCTGAGGTGTGAGAGCACCAAGTCCCTGTGTGCGCACAACATGTCCCGAGAGTGAGCTAAGATTAGCCAGTCATCGAGATAGTTGAGAATGCGAATGCCCACCTCCCATAGCGGGGCAAGGGCTGCCTCTGCGACCTTCGTGAAGATGCGAGGAGACAGGGACAGGCTGAAAGGGAGGACCTTGTACTGATATGCCTGACCCTCGAATGCAAACCACAGGAAGGATCTGTGTCGAGGAAGGATCGAGACATGGATGTACGCATCCTTCAGGTCTACCGCCGCAAACCAATCTTGATGCCAGACGCTCGCCAGAATGCATTTTTGTGTCCGCATCTTGAACGGGAGTCTGTGTAAAGCCTAGTTCAGTACTCACAGGTCCAAGATTGGCCGCAACCCACCATCCTTGATGATGTCGCCGAATAGGCCATCCTGGGAGATGGGGGCAGCAAGGAATCGTGTCCTGTTGGCCTCACCCATCTCGACCAGGTTGAGCCAAAGGTGGCGCTCCTGGACCACTAATGTGGACATCGTCCGCCCGAGAGACCACGCTGTGACCTCCGTTGCTCGGAGAGCGAGGTTGGTTGCCGAGCGCAGTTCCTGCATCAATCCCAGGGCAGAACTACCCTCGTGCAGTTCCTTTAGCGCCTTGGCAGACTTGCAGGAGAGCCATGGCATGCAGGGTGGAGGTGGCTTGTCCAGCGGCACTGTAGGCCTTGGCCGTCAGAGACGACGTAAACCTACAGGCCTTGGACGGGGGCTTTGGGCACCCATGCCAGGTGGCGGTGCTCTGCGGGCATAGGTGCACCGCGAGCGCCTTTATCCACCGGGGATTGCCGAATAGCCCTTGGCCGCCCCACCATCGAGGGTAGTGAGGGCGGGGAAGCTGAAAAGATCGGGACCGGGCAGTAAAAAGTGCCTCCCATGACCTTGTTAGCTCTTCAACCACTTTTGGGAAGAAAGGAACGGGGGCAGGGTGTGACTTTGAGTGGCTCAGAGGGTTCAGGGAAGAGCAGAGGGTTCCAATCTAGCTGACGCTCGCAGCTGCCGGGGAAAGCATGTTGTCATCTCCGTATCAGCCTGTGACTGGGCAATCGTCCCCAAAGGGAGGAGCCCAGCTGAGGCTTCCGACTGGACGAGCCCGCTCTCCGATGCTGTGCTCGAGAGCTCATCACTTTCGCGGGCTCCGAATAAGAGGTCGAACTCGCCGTGAGATGAGCCAGAAGCCCTCATCCGGAAGCCCGATCGGGGCAGACGAGCGTGCTGGGGAATAGGAGGTCCACGGGTGGATACCCGTCATAGGCGGTCCCACTGGGGTCCCCAAATCACCCCCAGTTCTAGCCACGCTGGCCTCATACCCGTGGGTAAAAGAACCAAGGCGGGGAGCCTCTAGGGTGGCTTGCTTTCTTACAAAGGCGAGCCGTGACCGCATCGTTGCCATGGACATGTCCTCGCAATGAGAACATGACAATCCACGAACGCTGTCTCTGCATGAAAGACAGTGATCGTAACCGTCAGAAGCGAGAGATAATGAGCACAACCAGGAATAACACACAATTGGAAAAGCATCTTTAGAAAGACGCGTCTTTAAAAAGACATTCCGTGTGTGCCGCTCTTTTAGAGAAATATACACTTTTAGAGAAATATACTCTTTTATTTCTGCCGAACCGCCCAGGGGCATTCTCTGCATTGCACCAGTGCAGAGAGGGGAAAAGCTGCTGAAATGCGGCATCAGATCCAGCAGAGATGAATGAACAGTTGTGGGAATTCAGCTCAGTGAGCATGACCATTTGGCTCAGAAGAGAAAATCTGAATGAGTGGTTGAATATCAGCTCCTTTTATACCCGTATGTCCAGGGGAGTGGCATGCAAATACCACTTGCCAATTTTCATTGGCCTTTTATCAAAGACCAGAGGTGTCTCGGGCTCCCAAGAGTGACCCCTAGTGTCACTACATTGACACAATGTCGAGTGAGTGACAGATAGGGAACAAAAAGGGCAAAATAAAATGAATAAATGAATGTTACTTGTGACAGTTACCATCGACCAATTGTCACCAACAATTTATCAATGTGATATTCACACAATGTAAACCTACTTGATAATAAAATACCAATAAGAATTGGAATAAATTATACAATCCAACAGAAGACAAAGTAAATTTGTTCAGCTTTGAGTGATACTCAAAAAGTCTACTGTGACGAGGAGGAGGGCGGGGCCGGGCCGTGACTACGCATGCCCGGCCCCCAATCGGGCTAATCAGCCAAGGAGAGGGATAAGTGCAGTGAATATGGCAGTTCAAGAGAGAGAGAGCCACATGCAGCTGCCATGTGTGTGTTTATGTTGTGTGTCTTTTTGTTTAAGTTCTTATTAAATATTATTTTGACTGTTCAGCTGGTTCCCGCCTCCTCCTTTCCCAACCTTAACCTTGTTACATTGGTGCCGAAACCCGGGAAGGAGGAGGGATGCGCTGTCATGGAGTCCTCGCCACTGCCATCCACACAAAGCAGCAGCCGCGGCCAAACACCTGGATGTGGAGGAATGGCCGCTGTCTGGCGAGGGGAGGTGGGGCTCACTGCCGGCCACCTGGAGCGGTGGAGCCGCTGCCAGGGGTGGAGGAGTTCCCTACCGGCCGCCAAAATGCAGAGGGGCATTCCATCCGCCAGGGGTCGAAGGACTGGCTCCAGTCCGCCCGGGGAGGAGCAGCTGTCGTCCACCAGAGGGTGGAGGAGTGATCGAGGCCAGGCGACGGCGTGTCTGGGAAACCAGCGAGCACGTTTTTTTTCTCTCTTTCCTCTCTCTCTCTCTCTCACTGTCGCTCCGCCTTGCCCTTTCCCTTTCCTCTTTTCTGTTTTTGTTTTGTTTTTTTCCTCCCCTCATCCCCCTCCCCAGCCCTAGAGAGGCAGGGAAAAGCCTGCCAGCAGGCGCAGCCAGTACGTCATGATTTATCTGTGTGACCGCTCACAGTGCTGTACATAGTGATGACAATAAGACCACAAATTTTGCCCATTATCATTTTAATTTTATACACTTTGATACATTTGTTATTGGTGTAGACATGCTCCTTAAACTGATCTTATTAACAATGAGTTCAGTCATACTTTCATGTCAATTCTTATGCTTCTTGTGTTCCATGTCAGTTTGTGTCAATTCTGTTCCTAATTGAGTATAATTTTTTCTAAAGCATAATAATATTAATCATCTTTAGTGCATGATGCATTGTAACCTAAAATACATGTCCTCATTAATTTAGGTTTTATGCACAAGCTGAAGTTAAAAATAAGGGATCAGTATTGTATCCTAAAGGGCCTTAAAGAGGGTTATGTTTTGTTTAGACATAATAGAATACAGCAATCAACAGAAAAGAACATAATTCTTTATCATTCTTTAAAGATTTTTCTGGATATTACTGCATGGTTTTAAGACTCTTTTGCGGACCTCTGTGAGTTTTAAGCCATAGATTAAAGGATTTACAATAGGTGGCACTATAATTATCTCTAAAGCCAAAAAATTACGCAGATCCACTGGGAAATCACTTGAGCCATATCTGTTGTACATCATGTCAAATAACATTGCAATAGTGAAATTTATCAATGAACAAATATGAGGCACACAGGTCTGCCAAAATTTCTTTCTGCACTCTAATGATGCTTTACATGCAATAATAAGCTTTACATAGGACACAGTAATGATAACAAAAAGGCCAAAATAAAATGAAATACAAATAAGTCCATAAATGTTATTGGTGACAGTTGATTCACACGAGAGCTTTACTATTGACCAGTTGTCACAGTACAATTTATCAATATGATTTTTACACAACACCAACCTATTTGATAAGAGAATACCAATGAGCATAGTAATTAATGGTATAGTCCAGCAGAAGACAAGTAACATGATACAAGTAAATTTAGAGTGATAGTCTAAAGGTCTACATATGGCCACATGTCTGTCATATGCCATCACTGCTAATGTACAATAATCACACATAACTGAACAGTAAATCACAAAAGCTTGTAAGGCACACATGTAAGAAGGAATGACATATGAATCCAACATTAAATCATGCAGAACTTTAGGATAGAATCCTGTGGCTCCATATACCCCATTTATACACAGATTGCACAAAAAAATATACATTGGTTCATGAAGGGCTCTCTTTACAACAATGATCACACAGAGCCAAATATTCAGAAACAATATCATAACATAGAGAAATAAAAAGCATGTGAAATATATATTTCTATAGGATTTAGAGCCTTTTGGTTCCATCAGGGTGAAGGCTGAATAATTGGTAATATTATCCATTGCCAATGTTTAGTCAAAATATGAATTAGTCCCAACAGTGTACAAAATAGAAAAATCTATATATCGAAAAAAAAAATAAAAATAAAAAAATAAAAATAAAAAGTGGATTTGATTTGGTAAAAGTTCCACAATGGTACAATTAAAATAACAATTGTATTTAAAGGTATTGATAAGCAATAATGTATTTTACAGTATCAAGCTTTAAAATATAACATATACCATTGCCTTGCCAGAGTTGCCATCTTTCATGTCCACAATTATGAAATAGAGGACCTGGCATGCTTATAAATAGTCTTTTCCTCATAGCAAATTCTCAGGACATTCAATAAACCTTAGAGAATATCAAATCAACTCTGTTTGTCTTAAATATGTGCTTTTCAATGTAAATTGAACAGTTTTTGTAAACATAATCTGAACTCTTAATATGTTTTAGAATAATGACCTGAAACTTCAGTATTTTAATTTTCTGTAAATCAGTGGTTCTCATGGGGAAGGTGGAAAACGAATTTATGTTTCAAAACTAATTTAATTTACAGTACAAAACTAATTTAAGCTAAACTTAAAGGAATGTTCTGGGTTCAATACAAATTAAGTTCTATCGACAGCATTTGTAGAACAATGTTGATTATTTTTGGAATACTGCTATAATGTACTGTAATGTTGATTTTTACTTATCCCTTGTTTTTTTTAATAGTAAAAATCATGTGTGCATAGTATGGCACTTACAAAAGTGAACAGGCCAATTCACAAATTGTTAAAATATGTATATATATATATATAGTGATTCAGAATGTGTGTTCATCTGCCTGATTCTCGGCGGGCTGGCGGAGAAATCAGAAATGCCGACTTGATTGAAGATGGAAGAGAAATCTTTAATCTCTTCACTTCTGCAGGCAAACGGATGAAGATGCGGATTGCTCGGCGGTCTCCTTCGGATCCATTAGAGTGTTCGGTTGAACACAGAGTAATCTCAGCTCGTCCAGCGAGATGGAGATTGTATGGCCACAGTTTCAAGTCGGACGTTACTTACTTGTGCCACGAGGCTGCACCTGAGGACAGTAGGAGTTGAGAGTTCGATCCTTTAGTGAGCAAGGCTTCATGGATTTGTAGTCTGTTTTGGACTCCCTTTGTTTGATTTTGGCACGGTTTTTATCAGTAAGATTTACGACTTGGTATGTGGGGGCCTGAGTTAGGTTTTTACGACTGTGTTAGGCCTGCCTTTGTCTTCTATCTGAATACATGAGGCCCAACAGCCAAATTCCCCCCCCCAACACGTCTACTTACGCAAACTTTGATTATAGTCCCAATAAGGAAAAAATTATAAAGAAGCCAAGGGCAAATTATGAGAACCAGAAAGATTAGTTCACCTCTGGAATCTTCTTTTCTTCGTATACGCTATACATTGCTCACACAGGAAACAGAAATGATTAGTTCATTTCCTATACATTGTCATTATTGTATTCACACTTGTTGTTAGTTGTATATGTTTGTACAAATTTTGTATAATTATGTATAAACTATTCATTCAAAAAATAAAATAAAATGTTTAGTTCACCCCTCGAGTCATCTGGCCAAACAAATGAACGGAGGTTGCGCAATGCGCATGTGTGGCCAACACAAAATGAACAAATCACTCTCTGAGACTACTCGTTCTTCTGAGTCACATAAAAGGTTCATTCAAAATGAACAAATCGTTCATGAACAACCCATCACTAAAGAGTAGCCCTTCTTGTCAGAATTCTGTCACCTTTGTCAGTCATGTTTATTGTGGTGACAGGATCCTGACATTTATATAGCTACTGTGTCTCTGTGTGAGCACACGGCTTTGGTTGTTTTCCTTGCCATGTGCTCTTCTGTCTAGTCTGTGTTCCATGTTCAGAGCGTAGTGTCTGGATCCTGACTCTTCGGTCAGGTTCGGTCTTGTTTCTGAGTTGTGATCCAGACAATCATGCTCTATGTCTTGTCTTTGTGAGCGCATGGCTTCATGTTTGGTTTCGGTTCTCTTGCCATGCGCTCGTGTCTGGTCTTGTC
Source organism: Myxocyprinus asiaticus (assembly GCF_019703515.2). Classification (NCBI taxonomy): domain Eukaryota; kingdom Metazoa; phylum Chordata; class Actinopteri; order Cypriniformes; family Catostomidae; genus Myxocyprinus; species Myxocyprinus asiaticus. The sequence goes on along the minus strand of NC_059381.1, from coordinate 17,347,479 downwards.
TTTTGTTGGAGCACAAGGCTAATGATGGCTTTGTTGTCATGTGCTCTATTGTCTTGTCATTGTGTTGTTCCATGTGCACTCTAGTCAGTTTGTCTTGTTTGATAGCACACGGCTTTGTGTTTGTCTTGCCATGTGTTTCCCCGACTCCGCCTCCTTGTTCCCTCATTACTCTCCCTCGTTTAGTCCATGTTTATGTATTTAGATTCACCGGCTCCTCATGTGTCTTGCTGCCTATACATTGTGCCTTCTCCTATCATGCCTCTGCCAGATTGTTTTGTACTATTGTGTATGTACTGCCTGTGAGTTGCCTTGTTTTAGTCCAGTTATCAAGTCGGTCCTGTCTTGATTTTGTTTTAGTTTGTTGGTTTCTCCCTCATGAGAGTTTCTGTTTGCATTTTGATATTTTTAATAAAAGCCCTTATACTTGCCTTCTGCATTTGGGTCTTTCCTCAACAAACCATGACACTTCCAGGAGCAATGACTAATACACATGTAGAGACAGTGCACAGTGTCAAAGTACTTGCACTGTCTGCTGAGGCTGTAAATTATTAAAAAATAAAAAAAATAAAACTTTCTTCCACTGAAATCATATCATAACACTGGCTAGGACCTAATTTTTTATGACTTTATCCCCTATATTAATGACCACCCCATCACCTAAAATACAGAGTCTGGGGCTAAATTAAATCTGAGTGTCCAATATGTCACACATAAAACTCTGAACCCTCAACCAAAAATCTTGGATCTTAACACACCACCAAAAAACATGGGTTGTGTCCCCATCTTCTGATTGGCATCGCCAGCAGGTGGGTGTGTTTTTAAGACCAAGCCTATACAATCTAGAGGGGGTCCAATAGAATCGATGTAAAATCTTAAATTGCATAAGGCGCACTCTTGCATCTCTGGATGTGGACATGTAGGATTAGAATCCTAGCCCACACTCCCTCCTCCAATATCAAGTTTAAATCTTTCTCCCATAATATCTTGAGAGAAGTTGAAGCTACATCCCCCAGACTCTGAATTAGCAGGGAGTAATACACTGATGTTTCATGGCCTTTTTCAAAAGCAGTGATCACCACTTCCAGAGTATCTGCCGCTTTAGGGGGGTGTATGCTACTCCCAAAAATAGTACAAAGCAGGTGGCGCAGCTGTAAATACCTAAAGAATTGAGATAAAATGTTGAACCATATTCTCAAAGGATCTCAACACTCCACTCTCATATGTCACAGAGCGTATTAACCTCCCTCACAATCCAATCTGTCCAGCAGAAAGGGGACTTATTAATACATAATTTTTGGTTCAGCTGTATGCTCGAAGCAACATTTAAATAAATGTCTGAATTAAAAATTCTTGACACTTTTTCCATAATGCGTGCAAATGCGAGATTACGGGGTGTAACTTAACTATTCCGGTTAGTTTGATAGAAAGGCTTTGCAATGGCGAAATAGGGGCAAGAGCTTCCTTTTCAATACAAAACCAGGGAGGGGCTATCTCAGGTGGAAGCAACCAATGAACCGAATGTCTGAGACCGAATGCATAATAATAAAACAAAATCTTGGGTAGGCCTAGCCCACCTTTGTCAATCGGCCTATGCAATTTATTGAAATGCAATCTGGGACGTTTACCATTCCAAATGAAGAACTTCGCTATGCTATCAAATTGCTTGAAATAAGAGAGGGGGACATCTACAGGGAGAGACTGTAGCAGGTAGTTGAATTTGGAATACAATTCATTTTAATAACATTAACTTTCCCAATCATAGATAAATGTAGTGAAGCCAACCTGCCCACATCACTCGAAAACCTTTTTATTAAAGGGTCAAAATTAACTAAATCACACAAATTTGCTGGGAATAAAATGTCCAAATACTTAATGTCCTGTTTGGGCCACTGGAAGGCACACAGCTGAAAAGCTGTTACCAGGCAGTATGCTGTCAGAGACAAAGCTTCGGATTTAGACCAATTAACTCCTGAGAATTTAGAAAAGGAATTAATAATTCTGTGGAGGCAAGGCATAGATCTAGTAGGGTCGGAGACAAATAATAAAATATCATCTGTGTAAAGCAAAAGCTTATGCGCCATACCTCTGGAAACCCTGGAAAATCATCCTCCTTTCTTATCGCGGCTGCTAATGGTTCCAGGGCAAGACAGAACAATAATGGGGAAAGAGGGCAACCCTGCCGGGTGCCCCTAACCAGAGTAAAATAATCTGAAATTAATACATTTGTTTGTACCACCGCTACCGGGTGTCTATAAAGTAACTTAATCCATCCAATAAAAGTATTCCCGAACCCATATATTTCCAAAATCTTAAAAAGATAATCCCATTCTACCATATCAAATGCCTTTTCGGCATCAAGTGAGATGGCAGCAACCGGAGTCTGATCATTCGCCACTGACCACATGATATTGATCAAACACCTAATGTTATCAGAAGAGCTATGGCACTGAATAAACTGCACCTGATCTATAAGAGATGTCATAACTTTACTTAATCAGTTAGCCACAGTTTTTGACAATATTTTAACGTCTAGCTGGATCAGGGAAATTGGATGGTAACTCTTACACTCATTTGGATCTTTGTCCTTTTTAAGAATCAGTCTGATCTGGGCTTTTGTCATGGTTGTCGGAAGCTTTCCATTGTTTAATGATTCCGTATAAACTTCTAGCAAAAGTGGAGCCAGTTCTGTAGCATAAGATCTAAAAAATTCAGCAGCAAAGCCATCTGGCCCTGGAGCCTTGTCTATTGGCAAGGCCTTAATTACCTCGCCAAGCTCCTCCAAGTTTATCTCAGAATCAAGAGAATTGTTTTGCTCAGTCGTCAGTTTAGGAAGTTCTATTGGTTCCACAAAGTTTCTAATATCATCATCAGTAGACGAAGACGTGGAACTATAGAGATCAAGATAGAATTCTTTAAAAGCATTATTAATATCAATGGCCGAGGTAAATATTTCACCACCAGCAGATTTCACTGAGGGAATGGTAGAAAAAGACTCTCTCTGTTTTATATATCTAGCCAGAAGCTTCCCTGCTTTGTCCCCCAACTCAAAGTATGACTGTCTTGCCCTGAATATCCAAAACTCCACCTTCCACAACAAAATAGTATTATGTCTGTATTTCAATCGGATCAATTCTCTGTGGCCATTAGACGACATTCGGCGCTTCAGCTCTGCCTCAGCACTTTTAATATTCCCTTCCAATTCCATGAGTTCTTGTGCTTTGGATTTTTTGGTGAATGAGGCATACTGTATGATCCGGCCCCTAAGAACTACCTTAAGTGCCTCCCAAGCCACGGCCACAGAGGATACTGAGGACCAGTTGTTCTCCATATAGACATTGATTTCAGCCTTTAGCATTTGTTGGAATTCAGGATTTTGCAAAAGGGATACATTAAAGTGCCAACTATATGATTTCTTTTTCTCCGTATGTGGCAATACCTCTAAACACACTAGGGCGTGATCTGAGACTAAAATATTTCCAATTGAGCAATCAACAACAGATGAAATGAGGGACTTAGAAAAAAAATCTATTCGAGAGTAAATCTTATGGACTGAAGAAAAAAAATTATAGTCCCTACTAGATGGTTCAAAAGTCTCCAAATATCTGTAAGACCAAGATTTTTACACATCCTGTGAAGCGTCACTGTTGCTCTAGGAGGCTTGCACACTTTTGCTTCACTATGATCAAGGACTGAGCCCATCAAAAAATGAAAGTCTCCTCCCAATATTATATCGTGAGGGGTGCCAGCGGCTTGCAACATCCCTTCAAGATCTATAAAAAAGCCCTGATCATCAACGTTAGGTGCATACATTTTTGCCAAAATAAGACTTTGTCCCTGAATTTCAGCTAAAACAATAATGACTCTTCCTAATTTATCTTTACTCTGTTTGAGACATTTGAATTGTAGATGTTTACTTAGTGTAATGACTCCCCTGCTCTTACTTGAGCCAGCACTATAAATAAAAAGCCCACCCCATATCTTTCCAGATTTTTCAGCTTCCTGCGGGGAAAGGTGCGTTTCTTGAAGAAACACAATATAATATTTCTTACGCTTAAGAAGAGAAATAACCTTCCTTCTTTTTATGGGGTGCCCCAATCCATTCACATTCCACGTGGAGAGAGAAAATCCACTCATATTAACATTTGACCTTTTGACATGTAATAAAAAATAGATTGTGTGTCAAAAACAGGATTATAAAGACCACATTCCAACATTAGTGCAACAGTCAAACCCCGAACATTCCCCAGAACCAAACAAACAGAAAAAAGAAAAACGTGTACATTAACCAGCACACAACAGCGCCAACTGCCGTCCATCCCTCCAAACTCAAACAGTCCATGTACGCCTAGGAGAACCCCCGTGACAAATTTGCCGTTGGATTACTCAAGTCCGGTGTTTCTATACAAATTTTGTGGGACAGAATTACAAAGCAAAAGATAATCTGTAAAAAAAACTCCAGCCAATAGGCAGAATAAACACAAAGAGCATGTAGCTTCATCCAAAAAAACTGTCCTAAAGGTGTATTATTCTACAAAATAAACTCTAGCCGGAACGAGCACAAAAAGAGTGTGCAGATTCTTCAGACAGTCAAACGAATGTTCAGTGAGCTGGTCCATTTGGCTGCAACATGAGTGCAAGCAAATTACTTACTCCAGTGTCTTATCCAGAAATACTCCACAAAATAAACTCCAGCCAATAGGCAGAGTAAGCACAAAAAGCATGTAGATTAATCCACAAAACTGTCCCGAAGGTGTGTTGCTCTACAAAATAAGCTCCAGCCGCTAGGCAGAACCAGCACAAAAAAAGCGTGCAGAATCTTCAAACAGTCAAGCAAATGATCAGTGAGCCGGTCCACACGGCTGCAACATGGGTACCACAAGGTGTCTTAATCACTCCATTGACTTTATGAAGGACATCGTTTCCTGTGGGCATGTGAATGTTTTACCGCCATCCTTATCATCTATTCTCAATTTGGCCAGGAATATCAGTGCAAAAGCGACCTTCCATTGATGTAAACATTTCTTGCATTCCTTGAATTGATCACGTTTCTCTCTAGTCGAGTCCGCAAAGTCTGGGAACAAGAAAATGCTGTGGTTCTTCCAAGAAAGCCTTCATTTACTCCTTGCCTCACATAACACAAAATATTTATTGGATGATCTCAGAAATTTGGCCAGAATTGATTGGGGCCTATCTCCTTCCGTGGATCGCCGAACCGGTACCCTGTGAGCTTGCTTGATTTCCAGCTTATGGCCTGATATGTCGAGCAGACTCGGAAATAGCCTATCTAGGAGTTTCAGCATATCCTCTTCGCCCTCAGGAATCCCGACGATACGGACATTATTCCACTGGCTAGAGTTTTCCATGTTCTCCAACTTCGCCCAGACACACTCCAAATCCACCTTGGTTGCTAGCAGATTAGCAGATAATTCCCTCTCCGATGACTCCAGATAATCAATCTATTTCTCGACATCCCCCACTCTTGTAACCATATCAGTGAATTTCGCCTCCATGGCAATGATCGATCGACATATCCCAGCAAGATCCTCCATGTCACCAACAACCTTCGTCAGCATTGCCGACATGTTCAACATCTCTCGCCGCATTTCCCGCACTTCTCCAACCAAATCAACTCCCGGGCCCGCAGCCTGTTCAGGGGTGTCAGCATGAGCACTTAAGTGTCTTTTAATGTCTCCAGAGCCTGAGGATTTTGAATTCTTTGACATATTGTCCTCCTAGAACAGTTATGGAACAGAGTGTATCGAATCTTACCGGTTTATGTCATAAAAAGTGTTAAAACTAGCAAAGTGCACAGATCTCACTGTTCACACGTCTGATCCATGCATGGCATCAGGTGACTCCCCGTGGACAATCATTTCTAAATATCATTAATGTGTGAACACTTTAATAATCATATTAAAAGATATAAGTGTTGATGATGATAAACAAAGCAAGTTACAAAGCAGTTTAATGTTTTAGATATCAATTGAATAATAAAACATAAATGTGAAAATCATAAATATATATTTATTTCCTGAGAACGCTGATATGTATGGCTCTGCAGTTCAACAGCTTACACCCACAGCGGCCTTCTTTTGGCTTCTATATTGGTCTATATTACTTGGGATGTTCAACAGCATGAGTAAGTGTAATTTCAAGAGAATTCAAAATGTTGAAATGCTGTGATCTTTTACTTGATTGTTTCTTATTCATCGACATTGGACTTGCACAATGGCTCTAGCCTCATCGTAAGCATAGACCGCAATATGCTGTGTGTGTTTGTGTGCAGGGTTTGTATTAATGTTGTCAGTTGCAGTAGAGAATTTTTTGGTTCTCAAGCCAGCATGGTGGAAAGGGTTATGTGTGTGTGTGGCTGTAAACTAAAGCCACGATTGGCTATTTTTTTTTAAAAGGGACGAGACATTCGACATTTCTGCTTCAGTAGGAAATACAGTACATCAAAACTGTGCTCATCAAGGCACTTCATGGCAACTTTAATAACCTTGACTGTGTCAACTTATGTTCAGTGTTTCAACTTCATTGTCATGTCGACATAATGCCAGTAAACCCTGTAGTCCTGGTAACATTCGCACAACATCCTTTAAATGCTTCAGCTTTTAAACCCTCCAAGCGCTGGCACTGTTTACTTTTATTATGTACCTTATTTTATTTTTTTACAATAGACGAGTCAAAATTATAATTTTTTTTTAATCAACATGATGCAACAAATGCTGTTGATTGAACTTAACTTGTATTGGACCTGAAAAATTCCTTTAACACTAACCTTTTTTATGGTAACCACAAACAGAATCCCCCCTATAAAACAAGTGAACACTACATAATTAGGAATTTCAGAGCATTGCTAGGTGTTCTCAGTGTTTTTGTGCATTGCAATGTTTGCTAGGGTGTTCTGAGTGGTTGCTATGTGGTTGCATAATGACCCAAGTCAAAAGAACCAAGTCTCTGTAATATTCTGGTCACTAGATCATTTTGAATATACTGTAAGTTTCCTTTTATGCTTAAATATAATAAGCTCCCACACAAAATTCAATATTAAAATTTCACTTCTTGTTTATCTCACTATATTGAACGCTATTTTCAAGGGACTAAAATAGTCTGATAAGAGAATAAAGAGATGGTACAATAATATCTCTTAGTGCCAGAGGTCATTTACAACCTGAGTTGGATAATTGTCCACCCTCGGACATCATTGTATGTATGTGTGTGATTGGTAACAGTGATATTCATATGACAGTCAGGCCTCTATTTTTGTCCATTATCATTTTAATTTTAAATGTTTTGATAACTTTTATAGGGTAAGCTGCCCTCAGTGAATGAGTGAACATTAGACAATTAACTGTTTATTCTACTTGAAAAGAGAAACAACGTTATGAATTCTTGTAAAGTGATCTTCGGACGAGTTCAGGTCACGTCCTGCTTTTTTTCCATGGCAATCATTGATACTGTTCTGGTTGTATTGTTTAAAAAACAGAAACAGAATTATCTTGCTATCATCGATGAAGTATTAAATAAGGCTTGTATCAAGATAAACCTATACCAATATTTAACATGCTAAGGTGACAAATGAAATCATAGGGAACTGTATAGAGAAACCAAGGTAATTTTAGAGTCAGGCTGAATTTGAAATTGTTTAGTGTGCTTGTATGTGACATATTATAGGCAAAACAGTCAAGAAATTTTGTAGGTTCAAGTATTTTCAAGGACATTTTACTGTGAATATCTGTGGAAAATAATGGTTATAGAAAAAAAAAAGAAAGAAAGAAAAAATAGAGATCATGACTGATCACAACTGTGGCTTTAAATTGTGACACGCACATTGAAAAAAGTGGTAACCTGCATTTGTTACATCAACGATCTAAAGTTTTCAACTTTATCTAAAGCATAAAAATTACTGGAGTAACCAAATATGTCATGTAAAATAAAAAATGTTATTGAATAAAACTAGGTAATTTAGATGTTACCACCTAAAGCACGAAGCATTTACAGTCTATGGTTAGCCATATCACTATCCCTGTTACTGTCTCTTTATCTTGTTTTATTTACTCCTGGCACAGATACAATTGAAATGAGTTCTCATTTCAAATCATTCATCTGTTTACCTCCAGTTCACCTGTATTAATAAATAATGGCATTATACTTGCTGTATGATCCTGTTCCTAACTGAACACAACATCCATTTTTATAAAGCATAAACATATCAATCATTTTTAGGACATACATGATGGATTTTAACCTTAAATGCATTCCTAATTAACTTTGTAGGTCAGAGACAGCATTATGTCACTGAAAATGTACTGAACAGAACACATATATGTGAGTAATAGAAATTGTAACAATAACACACTTTAGTGGATCAAGTGGGTTTGCAGCATAGTGAAATACTAAAGTACTCCTTAATTTATTCTTTACTTCATTGTTTACAAAAATGTTTCAGTATTTTATGTTACATAAAGTAAGGGCCTTGGTTCCAAAAGAGTATAATATTTTGGAATAGAATACCATGGAGAAAATACAGTACAGCACGTCAAATCATTCTTCATCATGATTAATACATGATTAATAATTATGATTATGAGTTTTAATGCATGATTTCAAGACTCTTTTGCGGACCTCCTTAAGTTTTAAGCCATAAATTACAGGATTGAAAAGAGGTGGCACTATAATTATTTCTAAAGCCAAAAAATTACGCAGATCCTCTGGGAAATCGCTTGAGCCATATCTGTTGTACAAGGTGTCAAAAAGCATTGCAACACTGAAATTTACTAATGAAAATATATGAGGCACACAGGTCTGCCAAAATTTCTTTCTGCACTCTAATGATGCTTTGCATGCAATGACAAGTTTTATATAGGATACAATAATAACAGCAAAAATTAAAAAATAAAACGAAATGCTTATAAGTCCATAAATGTTATTGGTGACAGTTGATTCACACGAGAGCTTTACTATTGACCAGTTGTCACAGTACAATTTATCAATATGATTTTTACACAACACCAACCTATTTGATAAGAGAATACCAATGAGCATAGCAATTAATGGTATAGTCCAGCAGAAGACAAGTAACATGATACAAGTAAATTTATTCAGTTTTGAGTGATAGTCTAAAGGTCTACATATGGCCACATGTCTGTCATATGCCATCACTGCTAATGTACAATAATCACACATAACTGAACAGTAAATCACAAAAGCTTGTAAGGCACACATGTAAGAAGGGATGACATATGAATCCAACATTAAATCATGCAGAACTTTAGGATAGAATCCTGTGGCTCCATATACCCCATTTATACACAGATTGCACAAAAAAATATACATTGGTTCATGAAGGGCTCTCTTTACAACAATGATCACACAGAGCCAAATATTCAGAAACAATATCATAACATAGAGAAATAAAAAGCATGTGAAATATATATTTCTATAGGATTTAGAGCCTTTTGGTTCCATCAGAGTGAAGGCTGAATAATTGGTAATATTATCCATTGCCAATGTTAAGTCAAAATATGAATTAGTCCCAACAGTGTACAAAATAGAAAAATCTATATATCGAAAAAAAAAAAAAAATAAAAAAATAAAAATAAAAAGTGGATTTGATTTGGTAAAAGTTCCACAATGGTACAATTAAAATAACAATTGTATTTAAAGGTATTGATAAGCAATAATGTATTTTACAGTATCAAGCTTTAAAATATAACATATACCATTGCCTTGCCAGAGTTGCCATCTTTCATGTCCACAATTATGAAATAGAGGACCTGGCATGCTTATAAATAGTCTTTTCCTCATAGCAAATTCTCAGGACATTCAATAAACCTTAGAGAATATCAAATCAACTCTGTTTGTCTTAAATATGTGCTTTTCAATGTAAATTGAACAGTTTTTGTAAACATAATCTGAACTCTTAATATGTTTTAGAATAATGACCTGAAACTTCAGTATTTTAATTTTCTGTAAATCAGTGGTTCTCATGGGGAAGGTGGAAAACGAATTTATGTTTCAAAACTAATTTAATTTACAGTACAAAACTAATTTAAGCTAAACTTAAAGGAATGTTCTGGGTTCAATAAAAATTAAGTTCTGTCGACAGCATTTGTAGAACAATGTTGATTATTTTTGGAATACTGCTATAATGTACTGTAATGTTGATTTTTACTTATCCCTTGTTTTTTTTAATAGTAAAAATCATGTGTGCATAGTATGGTACTTAAAAAAGTGAACAGGCCAATTCACAAACTATTAAAATATGTATATATATATATACACTATATTGCCAAAAGTATTCGCTCACCCATCCAAATAATTGAATTCAGGTGTTCCAATCACTTCCATGGCCACAGGTGTATAAAATGAAGCACCTAGGCATGCAGACTGCTTCTACAAACATTTGTGAAAAAATGGGCGGCTCTCAGGAGCTCAGTGAATTCCAGTGTGGTACTGTGATAGGATGCCACCTGTGCAACAAGTCCAGTCGTGAAATTTCCTCGCTACTAAATATTCCACAGTCAACTGTCAGTGGTATTATAACAAAGTGGAAGCGATTGGGAATGACAGCAACTCAGCCACGAAGTGGTAGGCCACGTAAAATGACAGAGCAGGGTCAGCGGCTGCTGAGGCGCATAGTGCGCAAAGGTCGCCAACTTTCTGCAGAGTCAATCGCTACAGACCTCCAAAGTTCATGTGGCCTTCAGATTAGCTCAAGAACAGTGCGTAGAGAGCTTCATGGAATGGGTTTCCATGGCCGAGCAGCTGCATCCAAGCCATACATCACCAAGTGCAATGCAAAGCGTCGGATGCAGTGGTGTAAAGCACGCCGCCACTGGACTCTAGAGCAGTGGAGACGCGTTCTCTGGAGTGACGAATCACGCTTCTCCATCTGGCAATCTGATGGATGAGTCTGGGTTTGGCGGTTGCCAGGAGAACGGTACTTGTCTGACTGCATTGTGCCAACTGTGAAGTTTGGTGGAGGGGGGATTATGGTGTGGGGTTGTTTTTCAGGAGCTGGGCTTGGCCCCTTAGTTCCAGTGAAAGGAACTCTGAATGCTTCAGCATACCAAGAGATTTTGGACAATTCCATGCTCCCAACTTTGTGGGAACAGTTTGGGGATGGCCCCTTCCTGTTCCAACATGACTGCACACCAGTGCACAAAGCAAGGTCCATAAAGACATGGATGAGCGAGTTTGGTGTGGAAGAACTTGACTGGCCTGCACAGAGTCCTGACCTCAACCCGATAGAGCACCTTTGGGATGAATTAGAGCGAAGACTGCGAGCCAGGCCTTCTCGTCCTACATCGGTGTCTGACCTCACAAATGCGCTTCTGGAAGAATGGTCAAAAATTCCCATAAACACACTCCTAAACCTTATGGAAAGCCTTCCCAGAAGAGTTGAAGCTCTTATAGCTGCAAAGGGTGGGCTGACGTCATATTAAACCCTATGGATTAAGAATGGGATGTCACTTAAGTTCATATGCGTCTAAAGGCAGATGAGCGAATACTTTTGGCAATATAGTGTATATATACAACAGTTAGTTCCGGTCCTCGAATCTACTTGGACGAGAGACGTTCCATGAGTACTGATTGTCTCACACCATCAGCACTCGGATGCTTCACTGTGTGTGTCACTCCGCTTGTATTCGTGCCGTTCTAAACTAAAGTGTAAGATGTGTTAAGAGCTATCTGTCTCTTTACATTTAACTTTGTGACATTAAATTTTTTAGCCAGCAGGTGGAGGCAAAAGACCATTTTTGTGTGTAATATGAGCCAGTTGGTGACGTGAAGTGAGTCAGTGTCAGTCAGTGTTTGCGTACAACAGCACTCCATGATCGCTCGTATTACTACTACAATACTAAAGCTAGGAAACAGCTTTAAACGGCTTTAACCTAACAACTTCAGCATTAAGGCTCATCACAGCTGAGAGACACAACAGACTGATTAATTACACAAACTCAAGGCTTGGATGCATCATATGGTTTGAACCAGCAATGGCAGATTCTGATCCGTCACGTAAGAAGGTAGTTCCATGCACAATGCGCTTTTTATGACCGTAAAAATTACTTGTTCATTGAACTGTTGTATATAAGCAATATCACACGAACAAGAGTGCGATATGGCCCTACATCAGCACAGCTGTGATAGCCTACAGCACTCGGCCTGTGGCCGAATCACAGCAGTGCTGATGTAGGCCCCTTTTGCCATAGTGTTACTTTATTTGTTTTCCGGAGTTTTTCCTCTCCGTTGTACTTGTTTTGATGTACTGTTATTTTTTTTTATTTTTTTTTGTGATTCATCTTTTACCATCTATTTATTTATTTATTTATTTATTTATTTATTCATTCTCATTCTAATGTATTTGTGTCTCTGACATAAACTGTTTCTGGGGTTATTTTGATAATTGAAGATATTTTGTTTGATGTGTGGCAAACCAATTATATACCAGTTTTAACTAATAACCTGTGCTTTCTGGTTCTAGGAGTGGCCTGATTGGGAGTGGTAGCTGGTTGCACTATTGGGTGGTGTAGTGACCCTTTCCCCTTTTTACTGTGGGCTGGTAATGGTATTTTGATGCACTAACACTGTGTTTTTTTCACTTATATTTTGCAGTGGTGTTTGTAGTGGTGTGCATGCGGTGAGTGATTTCTTTCCGGTCCCTCCTCCTTGTACACCTTTTATGGTCAGCTGGCACTCTCCCGGTTACTGCGGCCTAGTAAGTTATGCTTAGTAGCTGGGATTATATTTTATATTAGAATGTGAGTAGTCTGCTAAAATTGTAATGTTGCCCTTTCTGAATAATTTATTGTGAAATAAAGATTATTATTATTTTTTTATTTTTTTATTACAGCAAATAATTGTGGTCTTATTTTGGAATTGGTTTCATTTTATTAAGCACTTTATACTTGTGTCCACGTCTCCGTTCCATTTTTGGGGGGGCATTATTGCAATGAACCTGTGTGCTTTCTTTTGAGTGTATTTTCTTGGGTATTGCCCCAAGTGGTGTAGTCGGGAATAACCTTATTCTGTCTTTCCAGGTCACATCTGTTTTGGAGAAGTTTAGAAACATATGACTGGAATCAAGACTTTATCGATTATCATATCATTACAACTGTGGTTCCAGCAGAAACATAATAATTTAACACCAGAGAACAAGTCAAGATACTTGAAAAACTTGACATAATTGGAGTGGAGAGCTGCTGATTTTGTTTTTTTGTAGTAACTACAAAAGGCCACATAATAACTTAAATTCATCAAGAGTAGTAGTGATGGGAAGATCAGATCATTTTACTGACTTGGATCTTTGAGTCTTGTTCAGCAAAATGAACGAATCTTTATTCGTCATTTAGTTCATTTGAGCAGAATTAAATAAAAATGTTACATTTTCAATAGCCATGTAGGGCTTTACTGGTTGTTTAGATCAGTGTTACTATCAGAAATAATTAATAATTATTTCTTTAGTTATTAATTAATATTTAAATTAATTAATTGAATCTAACTCATTAAATCCTCACACGGGGCTCCAGTAAATGTAGTGCGCTAGGTTTAGGAGTGGGTTTGGTTATTAGCAATAATTCATAATTTATCAAAGATAATTATTAATTATTAAAATCAATAGAACATTGATGAGAATCAATGTTAGCTTTTTTTAATCGTTTAAATCAACAATTATCAAAGATAATCGTTAATTGTTAAAATCGATGAAACATTAATTAAGATTAACACTAGCTTATTGATCATTCAAATTCAACAATCATCAAAGATAATTATCAATTATTAAAAATCAACAGAATATTAATAAGGATTAACATTGACGGGGCACCACCTTGGAATCAGGGACTAATAACCAGATAGTATAACAGTCTCAATATTAGATCGTTTTCTTAGGAAAATCGACATCCGAAGAATATCGATTTTCGGGAAAAAAAAAAAACGAATGAAGGCTTGAATCCGAGCACTGACATCCCGTCAGCATGACACAGGCATATGCAAAACAAACCAAAACACTTCTCTTTGTAATATAAACAAAGTTTATTTATGCAGTAATATCAATTAATAATGAATACAATGCAGTCAATAAACTTCTGACTTACAACTACAAACTAAACAGTGATATGATTAGACATGTAAATCAAAATAATCCTATAACACGAGGGTGTGTGTGTGTGTGAGAGAGCGAGTGTGTGTGTGTGTGTGTGTGTGTGTGTGTGTGTGTGTGTGTGTGTGTGTGTGTGTAAGGAGGGACGCGCACAAAATGGCAGACATGACTCTCGTGGAGAGTATGTCACGCGAGACTTCCGGCCAGGGAATATGGCCACGAATGTGGGCGGAGAGAAACCAGTCAATTGCGTCTACCAGTCATCGCGTGTATCCGCTTGTGCGATAGCTTAGGGACAAAGCTGAGCTTTATCACGAAGCTATCAACGAGCCAAAAATGTGTGCCAGAATGTTTGTGAGGGGTCACGCGTGTGTGTGGTTAGTATGAGAGAGAGAGAGAGAGAGAGAGAGAAAATTAAGTGACGGCCCCAAAGCCGATTTCGCGATCGTGGGAGAGAAAGCAGCTGTTAGTTTATCACTCAGAGACGCGGTGGACGGCTCGTAAACAGTCCAGCGTTCTTTGATTCTTTAATGGATAAACTCAGTTTGCCGGTCTCACCCGCGATGGCGAAAATGCACAACAGTCCAATTTGGTTGGACCACAATCAAATCAAATTTGTGATAATTAATAACCTGAGTATTAATAATGAGCGGACATGGCGGTCCGTAAACTGTACAAGCAAAAACCTTGAAACACAAGAATAACACACTATAATATTCTATCTCTGCCCAGACGTAAACCTCTTACTTGAATCGCATGAGGATGCAGAATGTGTGTTCATCCGCCCGATCCTCGGCGGGCTGGCGGAGAAATCAGAAATGTTGACTTGATTGAAGATGGAAGAGAAATCTTTAATCTCTTCACTTCTGCAGGCAAACGGATGAAGATGCGGATTGCTCGGCGGTCTCCTTCGGATCCATTAGAGTGTTCGGTTGAACACAGAGTAATCTCAGCTCGTCCAGCGAGATGGAGATTGTATGGCCACAGTTTCAAGTCGGACGTTACTTCCCGGAAGTGGTATTTCTACTCCTGATGATGTCATGGTTGAGGGATGTTCTGTTGTGTGCCTCATCCAATAGGAGTTGAGAGTTCGATCCTTTAGTGAGCAAGGCTTCATGGATTTGTAGTCTGTTTTGGACTCCCTTTGTTTGATTTTGGCATGGTTTTTATCAGTAAGATTTACGACTTGGTATGTGGGGGCCTGAGTTAGGTTTTTACGACTGTGTTAGGCCTGCCTTTGTCTTCTATCTGAATACATGAGGCCCAACAGCCAAATCCCCCCCCAACACTTCTACTTACGCAAACTTTGATTATAATCCCAATAAGGAATAAATTATACACAAAAAAAAAAAAAAAAATATATATATATATATATATATATATATATATATATATAAAATCACACTCATTTAAAACTACACATTTCTCTCCACTTCCCCTCCCTGAGAGCCTTCCAAAAATGCTAAATAGCTGGCCCATTTTTTTTAAATAACTCCAAGTTTCCCTGCCTTCTGTATGACATTTCTTCGAATGCCGCCACCCTGCCCATCTCTATGCACCTCTCCTGAAATGAGGGTGCTCCAGCCGACTTCCATCCCCTAAGGTTGACCTGCCTGCCGATCATAACACTGGCTAGGACCTAATTTTTTATGACTTTATCCCCTATATTAATGACCACCCCATCACCTAAAATACAGAGTCTGGGGCTAAATTAAATCTGAGTGTCCAATATGTCACACATAAAACTCTGAACCCTCAACCAAAAATCTTGGATCTTAACACACCACCAAAAAACATGGGTTGTGTCCCCATCTTCTGATTGGCATCGCCAGCAGGTGGGTGTGTTTTTAAGACCAAGCCTATACAATCTAGAGGGGGTCCAATAGAATCGATGTAAAATCTTAAATTGCATAAGGCGCACTCTTGCATCTCTGGATGTGGACATGTAGGATTAGAATCCTAGCCCACACTCCCTCCTCCAATATCAAGTTTAAATCTTTCTCCCATAATATCTTGAGAGAAGTTGAAGCTACATCCCCCAGACTCTGAATTAGCAGGGAGTAATACACTGATGTTTCATGGCCTTTTTCAAAAGCAGTGATCACCACTTCCAGAGTATCTGCCGCTTTAGGGGGGTGTATGCTACTCCCAAAAATAGTACAAAGCAGGTGGCGCAGCTGTAAATACCTAAAGAATTGAGATAAAATGTTGAACCGTATTCTCAAAGGATCTCAGCACTCCACTCTCATATGTCACAGAGCGTATTAACCTCCCTCACAATCCAATCTGTCCAGCAGAAAGGGGACTTATTAATACATAATTTTTGGTTCAGCCGTATGCTCGAAGCAACATTTAAATAAATGTCTGAATTAAAAATTCTTGACACTTTTTCCATAATGCGTGCAAATGCGAGATTACGGGGTGTAACTTAACTATTCCGGTTAGTTTGATAGAAAGGCTTTGCAATGGCGAAATAGGGGCAAGAGCTTCCTTTTCAATACAAAACCAGGGAGGGGCTATCTCAGGTGGAAGCAACCAATGAACCGAATGTCTGAGACCGAATGCATAATAATAAAACAAAATCTTGGGTAGGCCTAGCCCACCTTTGTCAATCGGCCTATGCAATTTATTGAAATGCAATCTGGGACGTTTACCATTCCAAATGAAGAACTTCGCTATGCTATCAAATTGCTTGAAATAAGAGAGGGGGACATCTACAGGGAGAGACTGTAGCAGGTAGTTGAATTTGGAATACAATTCATTTTAATAACATTAACTTTCCCAATCATAGATAAATGTAGTGAAGCCAACCTGCCCACATCACTCGAAAACCTTTTTATTAAAGGGTCAAAATTAACTAAATCACACAAATTTGCTGGGAATAAAATGTCCAAATACTTAATGTCCTGTTTGGGCCACTGGAAGGCACACAGCTGAAAAGCTGTTACCAGGCAGTATGCTGTCAGAGACAAAGCTTCGGATTTAGACCAATTAACTCCTGAGAATTTAGAAAAGGAATTAATAATTCTGTGGAGGCAAGGCATAGATCTAGTAGGGTCGGAGACAAATAATAAAATATCATCTGTGTAAAGCAAAAGCTTATGCGCCATACCTCTGGAAACCCTGGAAAATCATCCTCCTTTCTTATCGCGGCTGCTAATGGTTCCAGGGCAAGACAGAACAATAATGGGGAAAGAGGGCAACCCTGCCGGGTGCCCCTAACCAGAGTAAAATAATCTGAAATGAATACATTTGTTTGTACCATCGCTACCGGGTGTCTATAAAGTAACTTAATCCATCCAATAAAAGTATTCCCGAACCCATATATTTCCAAAATCTTAAAAAGATAATCCCATTCTACCATATCAAATGCCTTTTCGGCATCAAGTGAGATGGCAGCAACCGGAGTCTGATCATTCGCCACTGACCACATGATATTGATCAAACACATAATGTTATCAGAAGAGCTATGGCACTGAATAAACCGCACCTGATCTATAAGAGATGTCATAACTTTACTTAATCAGTTAGCCACAATTTTTGACAATATTTTAACGTCTAGCTGGATCAGGGAAATTGGATGGCAACTCTTACACTCCCTTGGATCTTTGTCCTTTTTAAGAATCAGTCTGATCTGGGCTTTTGTCATGGTTGTCGGAAGCTTTCCATTGTTTAATGATTCCGTATAAACTTCTAGCAAAAGTGGAGCCAGTTCTGTAGCATAAGATCTAAAAAATTCAGCAGCAAAGCCATCTGGCCCTGGAGCCTTGTCTATTGGCAAGGCCTTAATTACCTCGCCAAGCTCCTCCAAGATTATCTCAGAATCAAGAGAATTGTTTTGCTCAGTCGTCAGTTTAGGAAGTTCTAATGGTTCCACAAAGTTTCTAATATCATCATCAGTAGACGAAGACGTGGAACTATAGAGATCAAGATAGAATTCTTTAAAAGCATTATTAATATCAATGGCCGAGGTAAATATTTCGCCACCAGCAGATTTCACTGAGGGAATGGTAGAAAAAGTCTCTCTCTGTTTTATATATCTAGCCAGAAGCTTCCCTGCTTTGTCCCCCAACTCAAAGTATGACTGTCTTGCCCTGAATATCCAAAACTCCACCTTCCACAACAAAATAGTATTATGTCTGTATTTCAATCGGATCAATTCTCTGTGGCCATTAGACGACATTCGGCGCTTCAGCTCTGCCTCAGCACTTTTAATATTCCCTTCCAATTCCATGAGTTCTTGTGCTTTGGATTTTTTGGTGAATGAGGCATACTGTATGATCCGGCCCCTAAGAACTACCTTAAGTGCCTCCCAAGCCACGGCCACAGAGGATACTGAGGACCAGTTGTTCTCCATATAGACATTGATTTCAGCCTTTAGCATTTGTTGGAATTCAGGATTTTGCAAAAGGGATACATTAAAGTGCCAACTATATGATTTCTTTTCTCCGTGTGTGGCAATACCTCTAAACACACTAGGGCATGATCTGAGACTAAAATATTTCCAATTGAGCAATCAACAACAGATGAAATGAAGGACTTAGAAAAAAAATCTATTCGAGAGTAAATCTTATGGACTGAAGAAAAAAAATTATAGTCCCTACCAGATGGTTCAAAAGTCTCCAAATATCTGTAAGACCAAGATTTTTACACATCCTGTGAAGCGTCACTGTTGCTCTAGGAGGCTTGCACACTTTTGCTTCACTATGATCAAGGACTGAGCCCATCAAAAAATGAAAGTCTCCTCCCAATATTATATCGTGAGGGGTGCCAACGGCTTGCAACATCCCTTCAAGATCTATAAAAAAGCCCTGATCATCAACGTTAGGTGCATACATTTTTGCCAAAATAAGACTTTGTCCCTGAATTTCAGCTAAAACAATAATGACTCTTCCTAATTTATCTTTACTCTGTTTGAGACATTTGAATTGTAGATGTTTACTTAGTGTAATGACTCCCCTGCTCTTACTTGAGCCAGCACTATAAATAAAAAGCCCACCCCATATCTTTCCAGATTTTTCAGCTTCCTGCGGGGAAAGGTGCGTTTCTTGAAGAAACACAATATAATATTTCTTACGCTTAAGAAGAGAAATAACCTTCCTTCTTTTTATGGGGTGCCCCAATCCATTCACATTCCACGTGGAGAGAGAAAATCCACTCATATTAACATTTGACCTTTTGACATGTAATAAAAAATAGATTGTGTGTCAAAAACAGGATTATAAAGACCACATTCCAACATTAGTGCAACAGTCAAACCCCGAACATTCCCCAGAACCAAACAAACAGAAAAAAGAAAAACGTGTACATTAACCAGCACACAACAGCGCCAACTGCCGTCCACCCTCCAAACTCAAACAGTCCATGTACGCCTAGGAGAACCCCCGTGACAAATTTGCCATTGGATTACTCAAGTCCGGTGTTTCTATACAAATTTTGTGGGACAGAATTACAAAGCAAAAGATAATCTGTAAAAAAAACTCCAGCCAATAGGCAGAATAAACACAAAGAGCATGTAGCTTCATCCAAAAAAACTGTCCTAAAGGTGTATTATTCTACAAAATAAACTCCAGCCGGAACGAGCACAAAAAGAGTGTGCAGATTCTTCAGACAGTCAAACGAATGTTCAGTGAGCTGGTCCATTTGGCTGCAACATGAGTGCAAGCAAATTACTTACTCCAGTGTCTTATCCAGAAATACTCCACAAAATAAACTCCAGCCAATAGGCAGAGTAAGCACAAAAAGCATGTAGATTAATCCACAAAACTGTCCCGAAGGTGTGTTGCTCTACAAAATAAGCTCCAGCCGCTAGGCAGA
Source organism: Myxocyprinus asiaticus (assembly GCF_019703515.2). Classification (NCBI taxonomy): domain Eukaryota; kingdom Metazoa; phylum Chordata; class Actinopteri; order Cypriniformes; family Catostomidae; genus Myxocyprinus; species Myxocyprinus asiaticus. The sequence continues at coordinate 17,327,555 of NC_059381.1, read as the reverse complement.
ACCAGCACAAAAAAAGCATGCAGAATCTTCAAACAGTCAAGCAAATGATCAGTGAGCCGGTCCACATGGCTGCAACATGGGTACCACAAGGTGTCTTAATCACTCCATTGACTTTATGAAGGACATCGCTTCCTGTGGGCATGTGAATGTTTTACCGCCATCCTTATCATCTATTCTCAATTTGGCCAGGAATATCAGTGCAAAAGCGACCTTCCATTGATGTAAACGTTTCTTGCATTCCTTGAATTGATCACGTTTCTCTCTTGTCGAGTCCGCAAAGTCTGGGAACAAGAAAATGCTGTGGTTCTTCCAAGAAAGCCTTCATTTACTCCTTGCCTCACATAACACAAAATATTTATTGGATGATCTCAGAAATTTGGCCAGAATTGATTGGGGCCTATCTCCTTCCGTGGATCGCCGAACCGGTACCCTGTGAGCTTGCTTGATTTCCAGCTTATGGCCTGATATGTCGAGCAGACTCGGAAAGCGCCTATCTAGGAGTTTCAGCATATCCTGTTTGCCCTCGGGAATCCCGACGATACGGACATTATTCCACTGGTTAGAGTTTTCCATGTCCTCCAACTTTGCCCAGACACACTCCAAATCCACCTTGGTTGCTAGCAGATTAGCAGATAATTCCCTCTCCGATGACTCCAGATAATCAATCTATTTCTCGACATCCCCCACTCTTGTAACCATATCAGTGAATTTCGCCTCCATGGCAATGATCGATCGACATATCCCAGCAAGATCCTCCATGTCACCAACAACCTTCGTCAGCATCGCCGACATGTTCAACATCTCTCGCCGCATTTCCTGCACTTCTCCAACCAAATCGACTCCCAGGCCCGCGGCCTGTTCTGGGGTGTCAGCATGAGCACTTAAGTGTCTTTTAATGTCTCCAGAGCCTGAGGATTTTGAATTCTTTGACATATTGTCCTCCTAGAACAGTTATGGAACAGAGTGTATCGAATCTTACCGGTTTATGTCATAAAAAGTATTAAAATTAGCAAAGTGCACAGAGCTCACTGTTCACACGTCTGATCCATGCATGGCATCAGGTGACTCCCCGTGGACAATCATTTCTAAATATCATTAATGTGTGAACACTTTAATAATCATATTAAAAGATATAAGTGTTGATGATGATAAACAAAGCAAGTTACAAAGCAGTTTAATGTTTTAGATATCAATTGAATAATAAAACATAAATGTGAAAATCGTAAATATATATTTATTTCCTGAGAACGCTGATATGTATGGCTCTGCAGTTCAACAGCTTACACCCACAGCGGCCTTCTTTTGGCTTCTATATTGGTCTATATTACTTGGGATGTTCAACAGCACGAGTAAGTGTAATTTCAAGAGAATTCAAAATGTTGAAAAAGATCTTTTACTTGATTGTTTCTCATTCATCGACATTGGACTTGCACAATGGCTCTAGCCTCATCGTAAGCATAGACCGCAATATGCTGTGTGTGTGTTTGTGTGCAGGGTTTGTATTAATGTTGTCAGTTGCAGTAGAGAATTTTTTGGTTCTCAAGCCAGCATGGTGGAAAGGGTTATGTGTGTGTGTGGCTGTAAACTAAAGCCACGATTGGCTATTTTTTTTTTAAAAGGGACGAGACATTCGACATTTCTGCTTCAGTAGGAAATACAGTACATCAAAACACCAAATAGAACTGTGCTCATCAAGGCACTTCATGGCAACTTTAATAACCTTGTCTGTGTCAACTTATGTTCAGTGTTTCAACTTCATTGTCATGTCGACATAATGCCAGTAAACCCTGTAGTCCTGGTAACATTCGCACAACATCCTTTAAAATGCTTCAGCTTTTAAACCCTCCAAGCGCTGGCACTGTTTACTTTTATTATGTACCTTATTTTATTTTTTTACAATAGACGAGTCAAAATTATAATTTTTTTTAATCAACATGATGCAACAAATGCTGTTGATTGAACTTAACTTGTATTGGACCTGAAAAATTCCTTTAACACTAACCTTTTTTATGGTAACCACAAACAGAATCCCCCCTATAAAACAAGTGAACACTACATAATTAGGAATTTCAGAGCATTGCTAGGTGTTCTCAGTGTTTTTGTGCATTGCAATGTTTGCTAGGGTGTTCTGAGTGGTTGCTATGTGGTTGCATACTGACCCAAGTCAAAAGAACCAAGTCTCTGTAATATTCTGGTCACTAGATCATTTTGAATATACTGTAAGTTTCCTTTTATGCTTAAATATAATAAGCTCCCACACAAAATTCAATATTAAAATTTCACTTCTTGTTTATCTCACTATATTGAACACTATTTTCAAGGGACTAAAATAGTCTGATAAGAGAATAAAGAGATGGTACAATAATATCTCTTAGTGCCAGAGGTCATTTACAACCTGAGTTGGATAATTGTCTACCCTCGGACATCATTGTATGTATGTGTGTGATTGGTAACAGTGATATTCATATGACAGTCAGGCCTCTATTTTTGTCCATTATCATTTTAATTTTAAATGTTTTGATAACTTTTATAGGGTAAGCTGCCCTCAGTGAATGAGTGAACATTAGACAATTAACTGTTTATTCTACTTGAAAAGAGAAACAACGTTATGAATTCTTGTAAAGTGATCTTCGGACGAGTTCAGGTCACGTCCTGCTTTTTTTCCATGGCAATCATTGATACTGTTCTGGTTGTATTGTTTAAAAAACAGAAACAGAATTATCTTGCTATCATCGATGAAGTATTAAATAAGGCTTGTATCAAGATAAACCTATACCAATATTTAACATGCTAAGGTGACAAATGAAATCATAGGGAACTGTATAGAGAAACCAAGGTAATTTTAGAGTCAGGCTGAATTTGAAATTGTTTAGTGTGCTTGTATGTGACATATTATAGGCAAAACAGTCAAGAAATTTTGTAGGTTCAAGTATTTTCAAGGACATTTTACTGTGAATATCTGTGGAAAATAATGGTTATAGAAAAAAAAAAGAAAGAAAGAAAAAATAGAGATCATGACTGATCACAACTGTGGCTTTAAATTGTGACACGCACATTGAAAAAAGTGGTAACCTGCATTTGTTACATCAACGATCTAAAGTTTTCAACTTTATCTAAAGCATAAAAATTACTGGAGTAACCAAATATGTCATGTAAAATAAAAAATGTTATTGAATAAAACTAGGTAATTTAGATGTTACCACCTAAAGCACAAAGCATTTACAGTCTATGGTTAGCCATATCACTATCCCTGTTACTGTCTCTTTATCTTGTTTTATTTACTCCTGGCACAGATACAATTGAAATGAGTTCTCATTTCAAATCATTCATCTGTTTACCTCCAGTTCACCTGTATTAATAAATAATGGCATTATACTTGCTGTATGATCCTGTTCCTAACTGAACACAACATCCATTTTTATAAAGCATAAACATATCAATCATTTTTAGGACATACATGATGGATTTTAACCTTAAATGCATTCCTAATTAACTTTGTAGGTCAGAGACAGCATTATGTCACTGAAAATGTACTGAACAGAACACATATATGTGAGTAATAGAAATTGTAACAATAACACACTTTAGTGGATCAAGTGGGTTTGCAGCATAGTGAAATACTAAAGTACTCCTTAATTTATTCTTTACTTCATTGTTTACAAAAATGTTTCAGTATTTTATGTTACATAAAGTAAGGGCCTTGGTTCCAAAAGAGTATAATATTTTGGAATAGAATACCATGGAGAAAATACAGTACAGCACGTCAAATCATTCTTCATCATGATTAATACATGATTAATAATTATGATTATGAGTTTTAATGCATGATTTCAAGACTCTTTTGCGGACCTCCTTAAGTTTTAAGCCATAAATTACAGGATTGAAAAGAGGTGGCACTATAATTATTTCTAAAGCCAAAAAATTACGCAAATCCTCTGGGAAATCGCTTGAGCCATATCTGTTGTACAAGGTGTCAAAAAGCATTGCAACACTGAAATTTACTAATGAAAATACATGAGGCACACAGGTCTGCCAAAATTTCTTTCTGCACTCTAATGATGCTTTACATGCAATGACAAGTTTTATATAGGATACAATAATAACAGCAAAAATTAAAAAATAAAACGAAATGCTTATAAGTCCATAAATGTTATTTGTGTTAGTTGATTCACATGAAAGCTTCACCATTGACCAGTTGTCACAATACAATTTATCAATGTGATTTTTACACAAAACCAACCTATTTGATAATATCAGAGCAATGAGTGTTGTAATTAATGGTATAGTCCAAGAGAAGACAAGTAATGCAATACAAGTTAATCTGTTCAGCTTTGAGTGATAGTTTAAAGGTCTACATATGGCCATATGTCTGTCATATGCCATCACTGCTAATGTAGAATATTCACATTTAACTGAAGTGTAGATCAAAAAAGATTGGAGAGCACACATGTAAGAAGGGATCACATATGAATCCAATATTAAATCATGCAGGAATTTAGGATAAAATCCTGTGGCTCCACATACCCCATTTAAACAAAGATTGCACAAAAAAATGTACATTGGTTCATGAAGGGCTTTCTCAAAGACAATGACCACACAAAGTGAAATGTTAAGAAATAATATCAGAATATAGAGAAACATAAAGCATGCAAAATAAATATGTCTATTTGATTTAGAGTCCTTTGGTTCCATCAGGGTGTAGGTTCCAAAATAGGTCAAATTATCTAAATTATCCATTATCTAGGATGTTAGACCAAAATGTGATTTTTTCTAATGCAAAATGACTTGAGATTTGATTCTTTGAAATCACCAAAATTTTACAAATAATAAATAAGGCAAAGACATGAATTTCTTTTTAAAATATAAACATTTACAAAAAATAGTTTATTTAAAACATTGAGTGTTAATAGCAATCAACTATTACCATTGCCTTGTCAGAGTTGCCATCTTCCATGCTCACACTCATGAAATAGAAGCTCTAAAGGCAACTGGCATGCTTATAAATAGTTTTTTTCCTCATAGAATATTCTCTGGCACATAAACCTCAGGAGGGTTTATATGAACCGTGTTTGTCTTAAATATGTAAAAATAGCATTGTGTCCATTTCTTGCTATATAGACAAACAAGATGAATATGTAAACTGATGACAAAGGACTAAACACTCTGCAAACTGCTCAATAAAAATCCATATATCTTTTTATTTGATGCATATATTTAAAGATGCACTCTTTTCCTCATTAAAAAAAAAACAAAACAATGTAACTCCTAAAGACATGAATTGTAATTTTGCAATATATGAAGGAAATCATGACCACTCGTATTAAAATGAAGACTCCAGTCATATCAGTAACCATATAAAAGCTGTTTTAATCTACATGGAGAGGGTCCACACATGGGCTCTGCCATGTTAGAATCACATGACAAGCCGAATACTACTTAATCTGCTTAATCTCAGTAACCGTCCGGTTATTTGTCACTTTCACTCACTGATTAAAGTAATTGTGGCTGACTGTGAATACAAATTTCAACAATGGCATCTGAAACTGAAAACTATTGATTTTAAATTATGCTGCATCCAGGCCGCTAGGTGTCAGTGTAAGTCCAAGATGACACAAAGACAAAAGTTACTGAGTGCACTTTTAAAATCAGATTACGAAAAAACAATGTAGTGTATGGAGTTTTATAAACAAGGTGGTGACAGGTGATTCCTGTCAGCCTTATTACCTCGCCACACAGCTCGTTTAGGGCGTGATCCATTCAGTGATTCTGTTTGTCAGGTTCTAACATGAATACATAATAAGTGACCTTTGGAGTGCGATTTATCCCATTCAGAACAATCATGTAACAGCAAAATCTTTCCAATTGACCGATACTTTAATTTCAACTTCTTTTCAAACCAACACAGACATTTTAGCGCAAGCTTGCTGCCATGCAGCACTCGCTCTGACCATTCCACAGCACACTGTAGTTATACACAGCCTCTGTCCGAACAGACACAAGCCCAGTCGGGCTCCGCAAGAGGCGGACCACGTGCTACATCCCAACTTATTCATAATCCTTCCGCAAACTCGTCTCGCCTCTCAGCATTCGAGCAAGCCTCGCCTCGCCGCGTAGTCCTGATAAAACGAAGCAAGCACTGCTACAAACTTCCACTCATCCCTACACTATAACATGACTTTCCCACCTCTCATCAGGACAAACACTTCACGCAGGTAAAATCAATCTATTATTTTTTTTTACAGACAGTCTTCTCTACATTTGCCTGAATCATTGGATTACAAACTTTTATTTACAAGCTTGACCATACAACTTAATTGCTGCATGATTTTAAAAGCATTCAACAATCTGTCATAATTTTACACTCCACCCAAGTTTAAAGTAACAGGTTTAAATAGATACTGAATGACTCAGCTTGGCACCTTGCTTTATACTCCAGTATTTCAGTTTTTGTAGAATTTATTACAAGTCATCAATATATACAAGTCATTTTATTCACCACACTACTGCAAACGGTGCTCTTATAGTATCTATTAAATCCAACTCTCAGGCACACTCAAGCATGTTTCCTGACATTGTTTCACATATGTTCCCGACATTTAATCTAGCAAACAATTACTTTTAGGTGTCCGCAGACACTATGTTTACCACGTTACCATGTTTTCTATTGGCTCAACACATCCCTAAGCAGCACAAATGTGCTGTCCAGGTACCGCGACTGCAGCGTCTTTCAGGCCGTACGACTAAACCTCCCACTACACTGTAAACAGTGCAATGCGCTGTCCAAGCGCCACAACTGTGGCATCTTTCTGGCCATGTGACAAACCCCCACTACACTGCAAACAGCGCACACAATTTTTTAAAAACAAATTAAAATAATACAAATTCCCCCACAATAAGCCATTCCCAGATCTCACTCCTCATCAAAGGCATTCACAAGTCCCAACCCACCAGAATCAATACCAGACAACTACTTACTATCGGTCTACTAACTCATCGCCTAAACACTGTCTGTCAGGGCTACAGTTCTCTAAACACCTCAAAAACCCTAGACGTCATGTTCATCCTTGCCTTCTTTGACTTCCTCTATTGCTCCAAACTCACCATCACAACAAAATTCGACCCAAGAATCCATCCCACCGTTTCGGACCTCCACATCCTAGACAACGACACAATCAGATACTTCATCAAACATAGCAAAACAGACCAAAAGAGGGCACCCAGTTTTTATTTTCAACATTCCTACTCCCATACAGCCCTTCCAATCACTAGCACACTACCTACATTACAGAGGATCCCAAACAAAAACCCTCTAGATCCCCTCTTCGATGACGACAAAAATCAAGCAGTATCCCGATTCTGGTTCCAAAAACACCTAAAATCCATCCTGCTCAATTCTGGCATCTCAGATAAACTATCCTCAAGCCATTCCTTTAGCATCTGCGCCGCAACCACAGCAGCCCACAAAGGCCTTCCCGATCACCAAATATGATAACTGTGCCGCTAGTCATCCGACGCATACCTCGGCTACATCTGCACCAACTGTCTTCATATCAGGAAAGCACATCAAGCCCTAATAAACTAATTACAATGTTCACATTTGGGGTCAGAGGGACGCTTACTTCATCCTCAGTGCCCCTTCCCTCAGGGTTCGCCCGTTCGCTGCATGTGCTCTTCCGTCGAACTCACCAAGCCCAGAGGGAGATTTAAGGTCGGCCCCCGTGTTCTGGCGTAACGATCCCTCCAGCGCTTTTCAGCTCTTACAGAGCTCATTTCCATGTGGCCGCAACTGCCACTGTCTCTTCAGTGCTTCCACCTATTTTCATTCTCCATCTCTACCTATTCTACACCTCCCAGTTTCCTATCCCCCAAGCGGACCCTAGTGCGAGGCTGCCTCCACTCATTCTATCATATTTTGGCACCTCTGCCCACCTCTCACAGGGCTCAGCAAGTGCCTCCCCCTCCCTCAAATTAATTTTATCATCATTATTTGGGGGGTACAAAAGGCATCATAAAATACTTCGTCTCAACGTTTACACTATCCTCTAAGCAAAATTAACTTGTGAACTACTGAAATGGAGTTTTATAACAAGTTTCGGGAGGAGCATGGTCACTTAATCCGACCAATCACATTGCTAGAGTAAGCGTATATAAACAGCCGCATACCTCTACATGGCATTGAGTCTTCCTGCATCCCTCCACCTCCCCTTTCTCCTCCTATCTATTTATTAATAATTAATCTAAGTCCAGGGGGTATTCGTGCTCAGGTCAAGCCTCGAGTCCTTCGCCCAGCAAGCCACAAACATTTACACTATCCTCTAAGCAGGATTACATTAACTTGCAAACTACTGAAATGTTTTTATTTTGCAATTTTTATTCTCTTGGTTAGGTATTTGCAGTTTTTAAAAAACACATTCTGGACTTTTTAGAACAATGGCCAAAAAAACTCAATTTATCAGTTTACTTTAATGCATGTATATTAAGGGTCTGAAGGTTCAGGTACAGTCTGTGTCTCTTCTGTTAATTCCATATCGGTTCACAAATGTAATTGTTTCATACAAATTAGCAACATTTTCCCCTGCTTTTTTATTTTGTATTTTTCCTATTTGAAATTTAATTAGTGTTGAATTCATGGGTTAAATGTGTTATTTGGGGGTGGTTTGCAAGGACTGAAATGTGGCCCTTATCAATTCCATGTGTTCCACTCTTCGTAGTCCATCTGGTTTCTCCACAGTGGTGTATCTTGGCTTGTTGATTCTGACTGAAACAAAACTGTGAACAGTGCCATTAAAGTGGTGAATGTAGGCCTAAATACAATTCAATCACCTAAGATGTTTTTACACTGAAAGTTTTAGGTTAAGACAATGTGTTTTGGGGAAACCAGCTTGTACAGTGCTTAATTCACTCTAGCTCATAAAACATGTACGTTGTGAAAAAGGTTATTTGCTTATGCGCAGACATACAAGTTTTGTCTCATTGCAACATGTCGCTTGCTGCAGTATATTATTATATATATATATATATATATATATATATATATATATATATATATATATATATATATATATATCAGACATCAGCTCATGGGGGCACTAGACCATAGCTTTGTCTGCTATTTATTCTACCCCTGGTTAAATTGCCCACACAAGTCCTGCTTTTAAACTATTTGTGCATCCTTAAAGGTAAGGTGCACCATGATAGCAAGCATTCTGTATGACTGAAATGTGAACTAAAAATCCTAGTAACTTCATAATGCACCACTTTTTTCTTTTGTGCTTCACTTAATTACAATTATGGCCAGTCTGTTCCTTTATTTTAGGCATGGCCATCAGTTTTTGTCAGCTATGTAATAATCAGTCTCTTTTGTTCTAGCAGATTATATAGCAGATACATCAAGACAGAATTTAAGTTAATTGTTTATTGTTTTATGTTATTAATAAAGCCTTTCAAGATTCTTTTACGGACCTCTTTGAGCTGTAAACCATAGATTACAGGTTTGAAAAGAGGTGGCACTATAATCATCTCTAAGGCCAAAAAATTACGCAGATTCTCTTGGACATCGCCTGAGCCATATCTGCTGTACATGGCATCAAAAAACACAGCAATAGCAAAATTAATCATTGTAAATATATGAGGCATACAGGTCTGCCAAAATTTTCTTCTATTCTCTAATGATGCTTTACATGCAATGATGAGTTTAATATAAGACACAATAATAAAAACAGACAGGCAGAAATAAAATGCAATAACAATAAATCCATAAACATTATTAGCAACAGTTGATTGACATGAGAATTTTACCATAGACCAGTTGTCACAGTAAAATTTATTTAATGTGATATTTACGTCATGTGTATTTTGTTGATTCATGTCTTTTATTTTGAAAAGTTTAGTTCCTGTTCCCATGTCATGTGATTTCATGTTTTCCCTCCATGTTCATGTGTCATGTTTTCATTGGTTTATTGTTTAATTAGCTTGTTATCAGTTCTGTTTGTTCATTGGTTTATGTTCCCCCATGTCCATGTATTTAAGCCTCATGTTTTCCATTGTGTCTTTGTCAAGTATTGAATGTATGTGGAGGTGTTTTTGTTTCAGCCCAGCCCAGCCCAGCCCAGCCCAGCCAAGCCCAGCCAATGTCAAGTTTTAAGTCTAGTTAAGTTCATGTTTCACGTTTATAGTTAGGGTTTTGGTTTCACTTTTGTAAATAAACTGCACTTGGGTTCTCTTCACTCCTTCATCATCATCTTCATCATTGCCAGTGCCAGCAACATTACAGAATACTTGACCGAACCATGAACCCAGCAGTTTTACTTCTGCGCCTACGTCAGGGGAATAGACCCCTGGAGGACTATGTTGAGGACTTCTGCGGTCTAGCCTGCCAGGTGGACTTTAATGAGGCTGCCCTCAAAGACCGTTTTAGATTTGGACTGAATGAGTCCATTTTTTTTTTTATGCCTGGCGGTCGCAGTTCCCTCAGTCTGGCTCAATATATCGACCTCACCCTACAGATCATTGGTTCCACGTTCACTGTGGGGTAGGCAGATGCCGAGCCAGAGTTCCACGACATGGCCGCCGCCGAGCCAGAGTTCCTATTCATGGCCATCTTTTGCTCCATGCCACGTCACAGCAACGCCTCAGCCCGCTCCATGCCATGTCACAGCAACGCCTCAGCCCGCTCCATGCCATGTCACAGCAACGCCTCAGCCCGCTCCATGCCACGTCACAGCAACGCCTCAGCCCGCTCCATGCCACGTCACAGCAACGCCTCAGCCCGCTCCATGCCACGTCACAGCAACGCCTCAGCCCGCTCCATGCCACGTCACAGCAACGCCTCAGCCCGCTCCATGCCACGTCACAGCAACGCCACAGCCCGCTCCATGCCACGTCACAGCCATACCTGAGCAGTTGGACCTGGAGATGGTTCCCACCCTTATATCCTTATATCCACCCTTAGTTCTCCTGAGCAGGCAAGGGGAACTTTCGGCCCTCCGACCCCACCTGGCCTGTCGGTCCCTCGACATTGCCTCAGATCTGCGTTCCCTCGGCTCCACTGCAGTCATTCAGCATGTCGGCTTTGCCGGGGTCCCTCGTCTCTCCGGCTCCTCCTTGGTCTGTCGGTCACCTGGCTCTGCCTTGGCTCTCCGATCCTCTGGCTGCGCCTCGTCCCTCCGATCTGTCAGCTCCACCGGGGACCTCCTTCCCTACGGCTCCACCTTAGTCCTCAGTCCCACCGGCTCCACTTCAGTCTTCCGATTTCCCCCAGCTCCGCCTTGCTCCTCCAAGCCTCCAGCACCGCCTTGGTCCTCCCTGCCATCGGCTCCACCCTGGCCCTTCGAGTCTACGGCTACTCTCCGGGCACCAAGTTCCATGGCTCCGCCCCTTGAGCCTCTCACAGCTCCACCTTCCATGGCTCCGCCCCTCGAGCCTCTCATGGCTGCACCCCCCATGGACTTTGCTCTGATCACACGTCCCACACCTCAAGTCACAACCCCCCCCCCCCAGCTCCCTACAGAACTTTGAATTTGTCATGTTTTACATGTTTTGTTTATGTGTTGGTGTCAGGAGCCACCCCTTACTGGGGGGGGGATATGTCATGTGTATTTTGTTGATTCATGTCTTTTATTTTGAAAAGCTTAGGTCCTGTTCCCTTGTCATGTGATTTCATGTTTTCCCTCCATGTTCTTGTGTCATGTTTTCATTGGTTTATTGTTTAATTAGCTTGTTATCAGTTCTGTTTGTTCGTTGGTTTATGTTCCCCCATGTCCATGTATTTAAGCCTCATGTTTTCCATTGTGTCTTTGTCAAGTATTGAATGTATGTGGATGTGTTTTTGTTCTAGCCAAGTCAAGCCAGGTTATGTTTGTCAAGTTTTAAGTCTAGTCAAGTTCATGTTTCATGTTTATAGTTTAGGGTTTTGGTTTCACTTTTGTAAATAAACTGCACTTGGGTTCTCTTCACTCCTCCGTCATCATCGTCTTCATTGCCAGTGCCAGCATCATTACATTACACAATTTCAATCTATTCGTCAACAGAAGTGTGATGACCATATAAATAAATGGTAGGGTCCAACATAAGCCAAGTAATATGCCACAAGTAAATTTGTTCAGCTTTGAGTGATAGTCTAAAGGTGTACATATGGCTATATGTCTGTCATAAGCCATTACAGTTAATGTAGAACAGTCACACATAACTGAGGTGTAAATCACAAAAGCTTGGAATGCACATGTATAAGAAGGGATCATAAATGAATCAAACATTAAATCATGCAGGAATTTAGGATAGAATCTTGTGGCTCCATATACATCATTTACACACAGATTGCACAGAAAAATGTATATCGGTTCATGAAGGGCTCTCTCCAAACAAACAATATAAAAACATAGATCAGAAAAAAGCATGTGAAATATATGTGCCTATATGAATTAGTGTCTTTTGGTTCCAGTAGGGTATAAGTAGCAAAACACGTCCTATTATCCATTTTAAATGTATGTTAATCCACAAATTTCAAATGTAAATTATCTGATATTATTCTTTAATATCACCAAGAACTGATAATTGAAAAAGCCAATTATATCTAAATATAAGCACCTATGGCTTTTGTCCAAGATGAAAAACATCTAAATCAACCATAAATAAATAAAGACACATGCATTTAAAACAACAATGCTAGAACCTATGAAACGTTACAGTTGCCTTGCCAGAGTTGCAATCTTACATGTTCCCATTCATGAACTGAAGGCTGTAATGACCATGGACACCCTTATAAATAACTCATGGCAACTTCTTTGTGAGGCTTTAGCAAATAAACCCCATGGGTTATTCTGTAAATGCTGTAGGTCTTTGATATGTGCTTCATTGTAATACAGCATATTTGTCATTTATTTTTTTTATTTTTTTTTTTGCATAAAAAAAGGGAGGTGATATGAAAATGTACACTAAAGACTTTGATTAAAGGACTACAAATTCAAAAAAGTGCTGATATTACAGTATATTTATAAGACGTTCCAAGTATGAAGAAAGTATTACATTCGGTCTATAACATTTGCAGTCAGGATGCCCTAGTTAAACCTAACGCTGTAACCTGTTATCCTTTCTCAAAACTTACTATAACATTCTTTTGAATTAAGTGTAATTTTTTTTTTTTTTTTTTTTTTGATAAGGTGAAGCTTTACAATTGTCCATAATTACGTTTTTATCATTAAATGCAGGGTTGTATTTTCAATTGCCCAGGGCAAAATACAAAATTTTGATAAGTGTCTTCTCGAATGAGCAGGCTAAATCATGAGCCCTCCCAAAACGCATTGACTCTTTTAACTGAAGCTACCATCTTTACACCACAAAGGCAACAATGTATAGGCTAATGTGGCTAATGTGGATAAACGCAGCTGAATTAAACGGATAATTTCAAGCACAATGGAGAATGTCAAACATCTCATAAGGCTAGACAGCCAAGACATTCTAAACAGCACTGATGAGGTAAAGACTAAAACATAATGTGCGTGCCATTACTGTAGCAACACTAATGGTAATAATTGGCATGATTTGACAGAAATGTTGTAGATTAATTAAAACTATAAAAGGGGAAGGAGAATTATTTAAACAAACACATAACAAAATGCTATACTTTGTTCTATTGAGACCATAGTGACTTTGATCTGCTCAATGACTATCCATCCACCGTCTTTTCTAACCTAATCTAATTCTTAAAAAGTAAAAAAGTTAAATTTGGGCTTTCAATGAACTATTAATTATGGGCCAAAGTAGTTATAACCTATACTATGTGTCAAAATGTCAAATTGATTGATTTATTACATGTGATTTGTGACCCCCCTGTCACCCTTGATTGACAGGTATGTGTAACGTAATTTATGACCCCCTGTCACCCCTGACTGTCAGGCAGAAGATAGTCTGGACATGTTAAAAAACATGTTTGGACATGTTCTTACTGGAGTGTATTGACCAGTCATCGGATGTCAATGATTGTTTATGGTGTGTTTATGTTAATAATGTCTTACCTCTCACCATTGTTCCTTCCTGGTATGCTTTTCACACCTACATCACTACCTACATCCTGAATTTGTTGTTTAAATAATGGTTTAAGATGCCATCGTTAAAAAACAGAAGACACTCTGCAACTTTCTGTTACAATGGCTGCTCCGAGAACTCCTAAAACCCCTAGAAGAGTGATGTGTATTTCACCAAAAAGAGAACCTGTTGAAATGATAGCGGAACTGACTTTTGCGCCAAGAAAAAAACAAAATGTTAGTTTGACAAAGTTTCTTCATGAAGATGAGGATTTTGTGAAATGTGATTTCTCATTGTCTGGTAATCGTGTAGGAAGATATGTGTTTGACAAGGTGATGCAGACTGTGAAACTCTATGCGGTGGATATTGGAGATGATTTTACATCACAGGAACCCTGCCTGTTTTTCCCTGCCAAAGACTGGTTTATGTTTTACAATTACGTTTTGAGAGATTTGAATGACTGTGGCGATGAGCCACTGTACATCAGTGAGTGGGACGCCGTGACTCCTTATATTTTTTGCTGCAACGACAAGATAAAGCTCTGCGAAAGTGCATGGCCTATTCCTGAGTCTGAGCATCACATGTACTATGACATGAAATTTTTGTTTCAGCGGAAAGATGTTCGTATACTTGACGACATTTTTACCTGTATTGACAAGATGTTTAGATGGTGTGACATGTATGATCGCTACAGTTCTTTAAAGACGATATTGTTTCACCCTGAGCAGGACTTCAACAACCCCGAAGACCACCTCTTAAGTCCGCCCCCATATTACAGCCATTAAAAACGCCAGCAGTTCGGTACATTCGCTACATACATTCACCATGTCTCAAGAATCTATGACTGTCTACAGCTGCACCAACACTCCTGAGACTGCATCGGCGATGCGTGACGACAATGCAACACTGCTGGAGCCCCACCCACAAACTTGTGATAACAACTGGTTGGATACATTTTGCATGGATCTGGGGTATCACAACCTGACCTTCCTAACAACGCCGTACGGCAACACTGGAGCAATAGCTGGAGCTGCGGCCTATGCTGGGATTGATGACACAGACAGTTGTATCTGCTCTGACGGCTTCAAAATCATAAAAGTGACTGTCGTGGTCCTTGTGGAACATCTCATCAACAAAAAGCTGAAAGAACTCTGTTTGGGCTGCGAGGTGGACCATCCGAGTCAGATTAGACATTCCTGTTTGTTTGAACCTGACGCCTATTTCTTTGATGTGTACTTTGAGGAACTGTCATGTAATCTGGTTAAACCAGGAATTAAACACATCATAGCTCAAGCATTGACCCGGTGTGGTTTGAGGATTCACCCCCAGAGGATTCAGGGGGCGGTGGACACTATTATGCATGAACTGCATGACGAAGTTTACATTGTGGAAAATCTTTGTGGAGTCAGAGAGAAAGTTGTGGATGTCAGCAGCGAACAGATTGTCTATGATGCCGTGGACAGATGGAAAGGCTCCGCACAAGTTGCCTGTGTGTGATACTGAAATGGGGAACACATGCTGTCCAACAGGACTGGCAAAGTGTCTACTTAAATGTCGTATTAGATGTGAGATGACCAACTTAATGTACAAAATCATTAATGACTGTGTTGATGTACCTGTTGCTGTAAACGAATGTGGTGTTGATCCCAAACATTTAACAAACCTTAAGAAGCAAATGTCTGTTGTAAGAGGCATGTCAAACGAGTGGACAGATATGATGCGTATGTGTATTAATGCGGGCGATCCAATTTGTGCAACTATCAGAAAAATACTAGACCTGGTGACTGAATGTGGCAGTTGTATTAGAATTGCTGACATAATCTGTATGTGTATGTATGTGACTGATTTATGTGTAATCACAGTGTCAAGAAATGACCAGACTGATGTTTGTGAAATTATTGAAACACTAGTTGATTACATTCTTGAGAAAAACATTGTGATGTGTATAAAATTTCTACAGTACCTCGATGCTGTATGATGCCAATGTTCTCTTTTACTGAAATAAAAACCCAAAACACTTAAACCATCTGAGTTATTCATTTGTGGATACTGAAGTGACAATATGTCAGAAGAAATTAAAAATATTTATTACACACCTTCTAACCCAGGATCTTTAGGAGGTAAAAAACGTTTAAAAGATGGTGTTTTAAAAGAAACGGGTGTTCGTTTAACCAGTAAACAAGTTTCGGACTGGCTTGCCGGCGAGGATGCTTACACACTACACAGAACTGCCCCTCAAAAATACAAAAGGAATCGGGTTTTTGTCTATGGTTTTGATATGCAGTTCCAGGCCGATCTAGATGATATGTCTGCATACGCCAAGGAAAATAACAACAATCATTTTCTGTTGACGTGCATTGATCTGTTTAGTAAATATGCATGGACGTGTGTGTTAAAAAAACAAGAGCGGCGCCGAGGTGACTAAAGCTTTTGAATCTATACTGAAAGAGGGACGTGTGCCACACAAATTACAGACAGACAAAGGAAAGGAGTTTTTTTAACAAGCATTTTCAAAGCATGACAAAAAAGTACAACCTCACCCATTTTGCACCCGCCACAGAATTAAAAGCCTGTGTCGTTGAACAGTTTAATAGAACCTTAAAAGGTAGGATGTGGAGGTATTTAACAGCTACAAACTCAAAATGCTACACTGATATACTTCAAGACATCACGGCTGGATACAATGTCAGCTATCACAGAAGCATCAAGATGAGACCGGTTGATGTGAACAAAGAAAGTTAATATGTGATGTTTCATAATCTATATGGGTCTAGTGGGGGTCGCAGTGTCACCCCAAAATTTAAATATAAAGTTGGTGACATTGTTAGAATTTCTAAAGTAAGAGGCCCATTCACAAAAGGGTATGAGGAAAACTATACGCAGGAGTTTTTCACTATAACAGTGTGCATCCCATGCGACCCACCTGTCTACAGATTGTGTGATTATGACGGCGATGTCATCGATGGCGTTTTTTATGAGGAGGAATTACAAAAAATATTTGTGAACAAAAACAAGACATTTAAAGTGGAAAAAATTTTAGACAAGAAGAAACAAGGCCGGAAAACGTTAGTGTTGGTTCGCTGGCTCGGATGGCCTACAAAATTCGCATCGTGGATCGACCAGAAAGAATTGGTTGATGTACAGAAGCCATAAAAACAAAAGACCTACATAGGTAGCACACATTCATGTAAAAACCAACCATGACTGAGGGTGGTTTTTATGTCACGCTGCCCTGCAACGCCTCGTTATCTGTTTATCCAGAAAACCGCATATCTAGTTATACAACCAGGTTAGCGAGAACTATAAACCTAAAAGGAGAATGGCAAGTTGGACTGATCGAATTTGAATATCCTGTGTCATGGTATACATTTAATGAGGAAGATGCTGCATTCATTCTCAGCTATGGTGAAACAATGGCGACAGATAGTGAGAAACACATCACCGACTATCCTGTTTAAGGCAAAGAAATAGAGATTTTCATCAGCAGCAATCAAAAGATATCAAATGTACCTTACAGGTGAAAGACTGAATATTATGATGACATCGTTTTTTTGATCAGGGAGATCAACGCAAACCTGCCATTGTGGGTGAGTCTTGGTATGACCATGTTTCTGAAAGCCCCTCCGAAGACATCACTGACATTTTATGGAAAGTTGGCTAATATTTTAGGATTAAAACCAGGGGTTGCTATAGAAACTGGTAACCAAACTCATGAAAATCATAGTGTTGGGTACAAGCCTGTGATGTATGCACCCTATAAAGCAGACATAAATGGGGGGTTCTACACCATGTATATCTACACAGATATTATAGAATATCAATCAGTTGGTGATCATCATGTTCCGCTACTAAGGTGTGTACATATAGACGGTGAGAATAACAAGATTGTTAGTGATAGATACGACAGACCGCGTTACGTATCATTTAATAAATTGTTCATCACCAAGATAACCATACAAGTGAAAGACAACCAAAATCAAGACGTACATTTCAGTTACGGGAAGGTGTGTGCTAAGCTACACTTTAGACCTGTGAAACAATTTGTTTAAAAATTTCATATTTCAACAATCACAATGCCGACCCCATGCGTTATGTTGCCTATTACCAGAATCAGGCCGGCAATGGACTCCCCGGCTATGCCGGGGGCGGGGTTATGTATGGAGCTGGTTTGGTGGGGATGTTTAGAGGACTCTTTAGAATGGATATACCATTGCTAAAACGAGGATTTAGCATAGTCAAGCCACATCTTAAATCAGCTACAAAAAACATACTAAGTGACGTTGTTAGTAACACATTATCACAGTCTTTTAATAACAACAGTACTCAAGACGGATCCGGGCTAATGGTGATGGCTTGCAAAAGAGCATCTAGGCCACCAGGGGTGTGGAGGAGTGGCCAAACGCAGAAGAAAACAAAACATACACCTAAGAAAGCGTCAGTCGTAAAACGCATGCGCAAGGAGACAACAAAAAGTGCTACATCAAAAAGACCAAAGATCTCTGTTAAAACAATATTTTAGATCATGGCTTTACTACACAACATGTCAGAAGAGTGTTTAAAAACCGAACTGGATCTGTTCACAGTGCCATTGACTCAAACTGCTATTGAAAAAAATACTTATATTGAAGTACCACCATTATCAGCAATATCAGACTCATCACCTTTGGAGTTTTTTATCGCAGGGACTGGAGAGGATTATGTAGACCTAAACAACATATTGGTGTTTTTGCGTCTCAAAATCACTAATGCTGACGGCACAGATATTGCAGGTGGAGCCCCAGTGGGTCTTATTAACTAAGCAGGGGCAACAAGTGGATGTGTCGCTTGGAGATCATCATGGTTACTGGTTTAACCTCCATTCCCTGATGGAGGGAACGAGACGTTGGTGTCAATGTAGTGACACTAGGGGTCACTCTTGGGAGCCCGAGACACCTCTGGTCTTTGATAAAAGGCCAATGAAAATTGGCGAGTGGTATTTGCATGCCACTCCCCCGAACATACGGGTATAAAAGGAGCTGGTATGCAACCACTCATTCAGGTTTTACGCTGAGGAGCCGATATAAGGTCAGGCCATTTCAGCGGGTAGTTCAGCGTTGTGGCAGGAGGGACCAACGTCTCGTTCCCTCCATCAGGGAACGGAGGTTACACCAGTAACCATGATGTTCCCTATCTGTCACTCACTCGATGTTGGTGTCGATGTAGTGACACTAGGGGTCCCTATACAAAACGCCACAAGGCTGAACTGTGTTACGTGAACTGGCGGTGTGTGGTGGGCAGACTTGCTGTGTGCCTTATAGTCAGCATACCAGGTCGACACGTAACCTCCCCAACACAGTTATGAGTGTCGAACGGCCCTTTTTGGGGACAAGTCGACTACCCAAAGATAGAGACAGGCTTAACCCAGTCGTGGCCTCTTTTCCCCTTCTCTTTTTCCACTCCCTAAAAAAGAAGGGGGATTATCCGACTGGGCCGCCAGGTCTAGTCGGGGGGTGTCCCTCCCAAGGGGAGGACACCGTGGAGACCACACCTCACCCCAAGAGAGGGGGGGATATTTAAGTGGAAGAATATGTCACATGGTCTTTCCAACCATGTGGACAGCCCTCAAGGTTGATCCTGCCCAATGGGGGAGGAGTTACTATAAACATGGAGACTGGGGCAGAGGGGCTCTGCCCAAGGAAGACACAGTTTTCCAGCAGGGAAACGAATTAGCGGAAGATATAGATCACATGGGATTAGCCTTACAGGGAACCACCACATGCGGAGCACCTACCCCAGAACCGGGCTATTAGTTAGCGCGTGTACTGGGCCGGCAGCGAGTCTCTCCGAAAACTCGACTGCCACAGGGCACGGAGGAACTCAACCAGGGAACAAATTTTGTGAACACTACTGGGAATTAACAGCGCACGTCTTCAGCTCAAAAGGAGGTGGAAGGCGCTATGTGCAAGCGATACACCTGGCTGGCTATCCCGGGCTTATCCGCTTGTTGCTTGCCACTACCTGGGACGAAACCGGTTCCACCCAGAGGTTGTAGAACCTTGCAAAGGTGTTGGGTAGTGCCCAGCCCACTGCTCTGCAAATGTCTGTTAGAGAGGCACCCCTGGCCAAGGCCCAAGAAGCCGCTACACCACGGGTAGAATGGGCTCGTAGCCCTACCGGGGGCGGCATGTTTTGGGCGAGATATGCCATAGTTATGGCGTCAACGAGCCAGTGGGCGATCCTCTGCTTGGAGACAGCGCTTCCTTTCCGCTGTGCACCAAAAGCAGACAAAGAGCTGCTCAGAGATTCTAAAGCTCTGCGTGCGATCCAAATAGATGCGTAAAGCACGCACCGGACACAGTGATGACAGGGCTGGGTCTGCCTCCTCCTGGGGCAGCACTTGCAGGTTCACCACCTAGTCCCTAAAGGGGTGGTGGGAACCTTGGGCACATAGCCCGGTCAGGGTCTCAAGATCACGTGAGAGTAACCTAGACCGAACTCCAGGCACGTTTCGCTGACAGAGAACGCTTGCAGGTCACCTACCCTCTTGATGGAAGTGAGCGCAGTCAGGAGGGCAGTCTTCAAGGAGAGTGCCTTAAACTCGGCTGACTGCAAAGGCTCAAAGGGGGCTCTCTGTAGACCCTGAAGAACTACAGAGGTCCGCTGAGGGAACGAGGCATGGCCTGGAGGGATGCAGCCTCCTGGCACCTCTTAGGAACCTGATGATCAGATCATGCTTCCCTAAGGACTTACCGTCGACTGCGTCGTGGTGTGCTGCTGAAGGGGACAGCCGCCCTTCCAACCTCTCCTGCAGGAAGGAAAGCACTGATCTGACTGCACATCTCTGAGGGTCTTCCCGATGGGAAGAACACCACTTAGTGAACAGACGCCACTAAAAGGCATACAGGCACCTCGTAGAGGGAGCCCTAGCCTGAGTGATCGTGTCTACCATCACAGGTGGGAGACAGCTTAGGTCTTCCACGCCCCGTCCAGGGGCCAGACATGGAGATTCCAGAGGTCTGGGCGTGGGTGCCAGATGGTGCCCCTTCCCTGAGAAAGAAGGTCCTTCCTCAGGGGAATTTTACCAGGGGGGAGCTGTCGCGAGGAGCGCAAGGTCCGAGCACCACGTCTTGGCAGGCCAGTAGGGTGCTTACCAGGACGACCTTCTCCTCGTCCTCCCTGACCTTGCACAGGGTCTGTGCAAGCAGGCTCACTGGGGGAAAACGCATATTTGCGAATGCCAGGGGGCCAGCTGTGTGCCAGCATGTCTATGCCGAGGGAGGCCTCGGTCAGGGCGTACCAGAGCGGGCAGTGGGGAGGATTCTTGGGAGGCGAACAGGAGCACCTGTGCCTGTCGAATCGATTCCAAATCAGCTGGACCACCTGAAGGTGGAGTCTCCACTCTCCCCTGAGGGTAACCTGTTGTGACGGCGCGTCCGCCGTAGTGTTGAGGTTGCCCGGGATGTCAGTGGCTTGCAGCGACTTGAGGTGCTGCTGACTCCAGAGGAGGAGACGGCGGGCGAGTTGTGACATACAATGAGAGCGCAAACCACCTTGGCGGTTGACATATGCTACCATTGTCGTGTTGTCTGTCTGAACTAACACGTGCTTGCCCTGGATCAACGGCCGAAACCTCCGCAGGGCGAGCAGAATTGCCAACAACTCGAGGCAGTTGATGTGCCAACACAGCCGCGGACCCGTCCAGAGGCCGGTGGCTGCGTGCCCATTGCAAACGGCACCCCAGCCCATTTTGGAGGCGTCTGTCATGACCACGACGTGCCTGGGGACCAGTTCTAGAGGAACACCTGCTCGTAGAAACGAGAGGTCGGTCCAAGGGCTGAAAAGACAGTGACAGACCGATGTAATGGCCACGCGGTGTCCCGTGGCGCCATGCCCGTCTCGGGACTCGAGTCTGGAGCCAGTGCTAAAGCGGCCTCATATGCATCAACCCGAGCGGGGTGGCCACCGCCGAGGATGCCATATGCCCCAGGAGCCTCTGAGAAAGTTTCAGTGGAACCGCTGTTTTCTGTTTGAACGCCTTCAAATAGGCCAGCACCGACTGGGCGCGATCGTTCGTAAGGCGCGCCGTCAAGGAGACTGAGTCCAACTCCAAACCGAGAAAAGAGATGCTCTGAACCGGGAGGAGCTTGCTCTTTTCCCAGTTGACCCAAAGCCCTAGTCGGCTGAGGTGTGAGAGCACCAGATCCCTGTGTGTGCACAACACTTCTTGAGAGTGAGCTAAGATTAGCCAGTCGTCGAGATAGTTGAGAATGCGAATGCCCACCTCCCTTAATGGGGCAAGGGCTGCCTCTGCGATCTTCGTAAAGATGCGAGGAGACAGGGACAGGCCAAAAGGGAGGACTTTGTACTGATACGCCTGACCCTCGAACACGAACCGCAGGAAGGGTCTGTGTCGAGGAAGGATCGAGATGTGAAAGTACGCATCCTTCAGGTCTACCGCCGCGAACCAATCTTGATACCGGACGCTCGCTAGAATGCGTCTTTGCATCAGCATCTTGATCGGGAGTCTGTGTAAAGCCCGGTTCAGTACTCGCAGATCCAAGATTGGCCGCAACCCACCGTCTTTTTTCGGTACAATGAAGTAGGGGCTGTAAAACCCTTTCTTCATCTCAGCTGGAGGGACAGGTTCTATCGCGTACTTCCGTAGGAGGGTAGCGATCTCCGCGCAAGGTAGCAGCGTTTTCGTCTTTCACCAAGGTGAAGTGGACACCGCTGAACCTGGGCGGATGCCCGGCGAAGTGAATCACGCAGCCAAGTCGGACAGTCCGGACCAGCCCTCGTGACGGATTGGAAGGCGCAAGCCATGTGTCCAAGTTCCGCGCAAGGGGGACCAAAGGGACAACGTCATCGGATGTACCGACAGGTGGGACCTCGCGGCGGGGCGGAGCTCGAGGTGCCACACCACGTCGTGGCCGTGCTGAATCCGAGGACATCGAAGCACTTACCTGGCTCCTTGTGACCACCCCCGGAACAGCCTGGGATGGGGGAGGAAGAGGCCTGTCCTCGTGACCCATGGAGACTGTCAAATCGGGGGCAGATTTGTGCCACAGCTGGGCGCTCAGGGCGTGAGACCGCCGCTGGAACGCCAATCTGCAAATGGAGTGGTGGACGGTGGTCGTGATGCCAGCCGTACACACTGGATACGTGACCCAGGGAACAAGGAAACCACTCTTGCTGAGCTCTTGAGTACTGCAGCCACTTGGGCATGCAGCTCAATTAAATGCAAAAGGTAACAAAAAAATGAAGATCTGCTTACCAGCTCCAGAGCAGCGGGTTTCGTTGTCCCTGGGTCGCCCGTCTCAAGTGCGCTTTGAAGCCTTTCACGGGTTCTGGGCAGCCGCAAGACGGGTGGCGTCTGCTTCCTGCGGTGGGCTCCACGCCGGGGCCAGGCCGAAGGGGCGGGCTGCGGCGGAGCCGGTGCAGTCACCGCAGGGGGACGCCCTTGGCGATGAGTAGATGGGGTGCGGGATCTTGAGCCGCGCCGGGGCAGGATATGTCGGCTAGCATCCATCTACTGCTCTACCATTGAGAACTGCTGGGTAAAGTCCTCGACGGTGTCGCCGAATAGGCCAGCGTGGGAAATGGGGGCAGCAAGGAATCGTGTCTTGTCGGCCTCACCCATCTCGACCAGGTTGAGCCAAAGGTGGCGCTCCTGGACCACTAGTGTGGCCATCGTCCGCCCGAGAGACCGCGCCGTGACCTCCGTCGCTCGGAGAGCGAGGTCGGTCGCCGAGCGCAGTTCCTGCATCAATCCCGGGGCGGAATTACCCTCGTGCAGTTCCTTTAGCGCCTTGGCGGACTTGCAGGAGAGCCATGGCGTGCAGGGCGGAGGCGGCTTGTCCAGCGGCACCGTAGGCCTTGGCTGTCAGAGACGACGTAAACCTACAGGCCTTGGATGGGGGCTTTGGGCACCCGCGCCACGTGGCGGCGCTCTGTGGGCATAGGTGCACCGCGAGCACCTTTATCCACCGGGGGATTGCCGAATAACCCTTGGCCCCACCATCGAGGGTAGTGAGAGCAGGGAAGCTGAAAAGATCGGGACCGGGCAGTAAAAAGTGCCTCCCGCGACCTTGTCAGCTCTTCATGCACTTCCGGGAAGAAAGGAACGGGGGTGGGGCGTGGCTTTGAGCGGTGCCGCGAGCCCAGGAACCAATCACCGAGCCACGAGGGTTCAGGGAAGAGTGGTGAAATCCACTCTAACCAACGCTCGCGGCTGCCCGGGAAAGCATGTCGTCATCTCCGCGTCAGCCTCCCGAAGGGAGGAGCCCAGCTGAGGCTTCCGACTGGACGAGCCCGCTCTCCGATGCTGCACTCGAGAGCTCATCACTTTCGCGGGCTCCGAATAAGAGGTCGAACTCGCCATGAGACGAGCCGGCGGACTTACCTGGAAGCCCGATCGGGGCAGACGAGCGTGCTGGGGAATGGGAGGTCCGCGGGGGGATACCCGGCGGAGGCGGTCCCATTGGGGTCCCCAAATCGCCCCCAGTGCTAGCCGCGCTGGACTCAAACCCGTGGGTAAAAGGACCGAGGCGGGAGCCTCTGTGGTGGCTCGCTTTCTTATGAAGGCGAGCCGCGACCGCAACGTTGCCTTGGACATATTCTCGCAATGAGAACATGACCATCCACGAACGCTGTCTCTGTGTGAGCAGTGCCCAGACACGAAAGACAGTGATCGTGACCGTTAGAAGGCGAGAGATAATGAGCACAGCCAGGAATAACACACAATTGGAAAAGCATCTTTAAAAAGACGCGTCTTTAAAAAGACGTTCCGTGTGTTTGCTCTTTTAGAGAAATATATACTCTTTTAGAGGGGAAAAATGCTCTTTCAGAAAATATACTCTCTAGTATTTCTGCCGAAGCGCCCAGGGGCGTTCTCTGCAGTGCACCAGTGCAGAGGAGGGAGAAGCCGCTGAAATGCGCTGTCAGATCCAGCAGAGGTGAATTAACAGTAGTATTCAGCTCAATGAGCATGACCGTTTGGCTCCGAAGAGAAAATCTGAATGAGTGGTTGCATACCAGCTCCTTTTATACCCGTATGTTCGGGGGAGTGGCATGCAAATACCACTCACCAATTTTCATTGGCCTTTTATCAAAGACCAGAGGTGTCTCGGGCTCCCAAGAGTGACCCCTAGTGTCACTACATTGACACCAACGTCGAGTGAGTGACAGATAGGGAACGTCTTATATCACAGAGTTCTAGCACACATCCTTATCGATGCATAATAGAATGTCTTAATAATTATGGTAAAGATGCCCTTGAAACGCTTTTCTCTGCAGGGCTCTTTTACAAAGAGACGGCTGGTCATATGGATGTGGCAGACCCTGCTGGGGGTAATCGCGGTCTGACAAAGAGAGCGGCCTTTACCAGTGCCAGTAATGTGGTTGAGCTACTCGCACCCATTAAAAGTGATATCAAGAAAAACTGATGCTTAACGGGGTGGACATTCTGCTTTATGAGGAGCCTATAAACTAAACATCCTGTCAGCCTCGCTATTTGTGAAAAAAGTGTCTGTATCACCAGCTGTGAGATTGGGGCATACACAAGCACAGCTCTCAACAACTGCCAAGTACCTCATCGACAGAGTGTGCCTGAAAAACTTCTCAATTCCTACAGGCTCACGTGTCTGCAATCAAGAAAACGTATTCTTAGGAACTCTACCAAAATCTGTTGTTCTAGTGATGACTGATAATGATGCGTTTACAGGATCCTATAATAAAAATTCATTTGCATTTAAAAACTATGACCTAGAATTTTTGGCCATTTATCTGGACGGACAACAGCACCCAGCCTGAATTTGAAAGTGGTTCTGCAGTGCAGGAATTTTACCAGTTAGCGTTGGCTTCTGGAAATCATCTTAAAAATCAGGCTCTATCTATTGATAGGGAGGACTTTCTGCTCGGCTATACCCTCTATGCATTCAATTTCACACCAGTTGAGGAGTGCAGTTAGCACATATCGCTTATCAAGTCTGGAAATATTAGACTAGAAGCTCGTTTTAGACAACCGCTACCCTGAATGATCAACTTAATTGTTTATGCCATATTCGACAGCATCATCGAAGTGTCAAATCACCGACAGATCCTGGTTGATTACTATTAATATGTAAAAATGGACACTGTCCAGCTTACGACTATCATGGATAAGATCTCATGCAACATCCATTTTCTTGGTGTACACCCATGTGACTATCTACCAAAAGACCCTTTAAGAAAATTACCATCAATGGTTATAATCAACACACATCCTTCAGGACTCCCAGGTGAACACTGGTTAGCCATCCACATAAATGAGGATGGTGTGGGGTGTTTTTTCGACAGTTTTGGTAATAAACCAGATTACCCCCGTTTTCCGTCGATAATCAAAAACTTTCTAAACAGCAATTCTAGTGTGGTACAGCATTCATCAGTGTAAGTCCAAGATTATTCATTAGAGACTTGTGGTCAGCATTGTGTGTTCTTTCTCTACCACATGGCAAAGGGGTATGATTATGCTAATATGTTGAAGCTGTATACCAATGATTTTATTAAAAATGACAAAAAGGTGTCAGCTTTTGTGAAAAAACTAAAACTAAAACAATCTCATTGTAATGAAAATGTTTTCAAGTGTGTTCAATGTGTTCAGACTGGTGAAATGTTTATGTCTTATGCTTAATATTTTCAATAAACAACTAAAGAACAGAAATGTTTTCTTTTGACTCTTTATTATACATACATCACATTAAACAATACAGATAATAACAAGATCAAAAAATTAGAACACAGAACATTCAAAACTCTGAGATTAAAAACTTAGCCACTGACTCTGGTCAAGAGCGGGTGACTTGAATACATGGCCATCTGAATAATTTGAATGTGCAGATGGCGAACACGGGTGCACTTTCTCTTTTTTACTCTTCTTAGATGAGTTGGTTATAGACGGTGTCGATTTGGTTTTGAAAGAGTTAATTGCGTGTCTGACATAATGATTTGGTATCATTGAGTATGGTATGTTTAAAGTAGCAAAAGCATCCAGAAACTCGTTCCATCCAACAGGTTTCCGTGCATCAGCAATCTTTTGTGGAGCCGTGATACCTTTAACTAAATCGAGCATTTGTGAACCAGGGATTTTTCTACCTTTAAACACAAACTCACCCGACACAAGAAGTGACATCTTTAGTTTTAGACATTTTATCTAAAATGTAACTAACGTTTTTAACACTCCTCTGTGGAACATTCTTCAAAATGTCGTCCACAACATTATCTAAAACATCCTGGACACTTACACCGACTGTCGCAGGTGGGTCTTCTTTTTCAACGTGGTCAGGCTGTGGAAGGGTTAATGTTTATGTGTTGGTTTCCCTGTGCCCTTGTCTAGCAAATGTTAAAAATCGCTGTAAAGTATTTGTGTATAGTTTTGCCTTTTCATAATTGTCCAAATCAGATCTGTGCAAAATACTTCTTATAGTCATGTCCAAATCATTCTCCACAACCTGTTGAATAGACTTGTGGTGGGTACCAGTCTTTAGTTTATCCATTTGATGCTGTGGAACTAAAAACATCTTCTCTGCATACTCCATCCCCAAAGTTATCTAGAAGCAACCAAGCTGGAGATAAAAGGGATTGCGACGCTTAAGAGGAGAAGAAGAAATCCATCCTGTTGGTTTATCAGCCGTCTCTTTCTTTTAACACCAATCTTCTTATCTGCCACAAATTTGATCTCGCTTTTCCTCCTTCTTAGCTTCTGGTATTGTTGTGACGTGAGTGGTATATTGCCGTAGAGAACATTAAGAGCTACTTCACACAATGTCACAATGAGCTCGTCTGTGACAAACTGTAAAATAACCCGTCTCTGTTTGGGTGTTGCTTTTTATAATAATTTTAAAAGAGGAATATTTCTACAAAGTCTAGCTGACATTTTCACCGTCCAACAGTTTTTCACTACCTTCTTTTCTGAAGGTAAACTACAGGATGTAGTGAAAGTAAATCTGTTCTGAGCCGATAGTGTTCGGGTGTTTTTGTTTTATAATCAATCATCAGGTAACCGAAAGGTTTGTTGGTTGCATCTTGATAACATTCCATAAAAAAATGTGTATTCCCGGGATACATTTGCCTTCCTAGTATATTGACCTGATTAGTGTCTCTGGGGTTTTTAAACAACATCTTTTCATTTGTGTTTAAGCTGATGGTCCTGCTGGATTTACCCTGGCAAAATAAATTCTGTACAATATAAATAGCACTAAGATTTCTGTGGTGAACATACTGTGTGAACACCTTCTCCAACTCATTACTCCCACTGGCCTCTTTCATCAGGTCATCAAAGATCAGCAAATTAGTTTTGTTGACGGGGAATAAATCATCATCATTCAGAGTCTGTGGTAGTCCTTCAACAAATTTAATTTTGTGCATTTTCAACAATTCGTCATACAGTGGTTGCCAACAATCATAAATATACATAATATTAAAAAATGTTTTAGAAATCAACCGTACAGCATTTTGCAACAACATTTTTACAAAATATGACTTTCCCGAGTTTGAAGGGCCGCTTATCACACATGAAAATGGATGCTGTAATCTGAAATCAAAACCATCTGTGTCTCGCACACCCCATGTCCGAAAAGATTGTCAGAATCCATATGGGAGTGTGGTGAAATCAGGGAGCAGCACACGTTTGTTGTACAACACCTTACATTTTTTAACGACTGACATGTTGTGTAGTGTGAAGTGTTTTTTATTTCTCACGATAGTATCGGTGTATGCCAGTATATGGCGACTAATATCTTCCGCCACGACATAGTGATCAACAAGTCCAATCAGAGTGTCTAACCTAATGGCTTTTGAGTTTACAGCATTGAGAGTGATACCCTTGGCTTTCATGCAGACCTTACCTATAGCAGTGCGGTAGCCGTATGTTTTCGGACCCCCTGAACAAAACTCTACAATGTGATCCCCATCCCCAACTTCATCAGTCAGATTACCGAGGTAAGGCCCCAACAGAGGCTCTCAGGCGCCGTCTCTAGAAGTAAAGATGACGCTGTCTGTGTCACTGTCCAACAGTCTATCCCCCAACTTATCCATTAGTTCATACAGCTCTAGACGCGCATGTGCAGTTGTAAACGCACCAAGAATGACATTAATGTCACGGGTCTGACTGCCATTCCCATCCGCGTAACACCACTGAATTAGTGCAACAGTGTCTGACACGAACGAGAAGTGTTTAATGTCATAACCATCACCAAAAATGTGTTGGGCAAACTGTTCAGGGTCTGAAAGTAATTCTGTACACGGCAAATTTTCTCGTATAGAGAACCGCCCCCAAAGTGAGTTCAGCAGAAGTTTATTAATAGACCAGCGTGCAGGGTTAAGACTTATCTTGTCAAGATTCAGCTTAATCCCCTCTTTCTCAAAGTAATCGTCGATGTAAGATTCTTTGTCTGCATCTGTCACAATGTGCGTTGGGGAATCCACTGGCCTCTTGTTTGTACTGTAAAAATGTTTTAACATAATCACAAAACAAGGTGTCTGATCGTTGAGGGAAATGCCATACCTCGTCCACCATCATTACATCATAACCCTTCTCCACCACCTTTAACAGTTCGATACTGACCAAGCAGCCTGAAATAGCCCTTTCCTCATCAGTGTGTCTACATGGGATGGTCTGATTCTGCTGATCCGCACATGTACGGCAGAGCGGAAACATAAGCTTGCCGCCAGTCCTATAGGGAAGGACAGGGTGAAGCAGTTTTCGCGGGGGCAGTACTGTGGCTTTGACAAATCCATAATAATTTTCAAGAAGTTCAAAATCCTTGAAAATTATTTGGGGGTGTCCTATAGGGTAGAATTTCTTGGCCTGGCAAAAGGGGTACAAACTTGTAAAGTCAACATAGCGTATTTTTTCACCATTGTCAGCTTTATGATACAGCTTGTACGCGTTAGTACGACCACCAAATAGAGCGTTACGTGGTTTCAATCTTTCAGGATGTTTGTAAGTGGACATAAATGCCATCACACCAACATCAGTCTTTTTAGCAGTGTTCCAAGCACACTCCCACATCACTTCTACCTCCAACCCATATGCACGCTCTAAAATTTCAACCTTGTCATCAAACTGTCTTCTGAGTGTGCCGTAGGGCAGTTTTGATAACGGGTGTAAATGGTTAGGATTATAACCACATTCATGCCCATGAAACATACAGCCATTGAATTCGAAAGCCTTTTTTACACCGTCCTTTTCATAATAACCATCGAGATGGTATTTTCCAATCACCATCTCACCGTGGTTTAACGCATGCTGAATGTCTACGCCGCGTGTTGTTTTAATATATTCAAGCCATTCAATGGAAATGTTTGAGTATGTCTTGTTCTGACTGGTGTACGCGTTGTTATGGGTCAGAGCTAGGGTGTCTTTTGGTAAGAAGTAGGTTTTATACACTGCCATACAACATGCTGCTAAAGTGGTGCATCTAAACGGATCAAGTTTGGTACACTGTATGAATTCATCGCGGTACTTTGTGCAAGCCTCCCTGAGCAAAACGACATCATTCTTGCCATACATAACAAGTTATTTTTTAAAATCAAGCACTTTACCTCATACTGTAACATACCACTCATCAAACAGAGCCCTCTCTTTGTCAGACATTGTCTCATAGCCATAGAAATGCCTGTTCGGTATGGTCCTATGTAATTCTCATTTTCTAATCTGTTGAAATTATGCGGAAAATAATCTTTCTCTGCGCAGGTTAGATTTAACGCAGCAGATGTCATGGCCAAACGCATAGGGATGAATGAATAACTGTCAATAAAGTGCTGCTTGAATGTGTTGTCATATATTAAAATGATCCAATATCCTTGCATAGTGATTTTAAGTGTGAGCCCTGCTTTTGTGAAATATTTAAAAAGTATAAAGTTATCAAAACCAGAAGCATTGTGGGCAATCCTCACGACATTCTGATAACGTGGATGTCTAAATCTTTTAACAAGTCGTTCTATACAGTCTGGACCAGCGGCTGTGAACTCCTCCCCTTTAAATGTAATGGCGCAAACGAAGTTTACAACGTGTTTACCATCTCAAACACATCTCAAAATCATAGAATATGTACTTGTCGCTTGGTGCCTCGAGCTTTATTGGTTGTATAAAGCACTGATGTACACTGTCATTAATCAATTCCTCGCCACAATGGATACACCGTTCGGCTGCACACTTGTGTGGTTTGGGGTTGGTAGCACTGACATGATAACGTCTATTACATTTTTGGCAGTATTTTGTAACAGCACACTGTGCAAACTGTTGACCTAATGGTGGTTGCTTATGCGCATCATAACAATAGTCAGATTTGCAGTACCGCAAACAGTCGCTGCATTGCTTTGTTTTGATGGGGTACTTATAACAATCAGGACCATTGCAGATATCACAGACCTATTTGCAACGATGATCTCTACGTTTAGTAAAACCCTGGTAGCAGTAGTCACACACATATGGAGTGCCTATGAATGCATTCAACTTCTTAATCATAAAATAGTGGCCATTGTGCAGGTACAAGAACACTGTTTTGTGATGTTGTGTGTCATTGGACGTATACTTCTCCAACACACCAGTGCATGACCTATGGAAGACCACTATTTTAATGTGTAACATCCGTTCAAACTGTGTGATATCATTAAACTCTATCTTATGCTGTTCTGAATACCCCGCCATCTTCTGCATCGCTGCTGCTATAGGTTCTAGATCTGTGTGTGGTTTTTGAGGGTTTAGAAAATGTGGCAAGCAGACTGCAAAACACAGATTATTTGAAGTGTTGATGGGGCAAAACAGATTCATCCTGTTTCTGGTGATCACTTCATTATGGGCAAGATCACGTATCTTTCGATACACACCCCCTTGTTTACACTTAGCTATAGTCACATTTAGATCCATACTATCATCAACTATCTATCATTGCATATCTTGCAAAGTGGGGCCCAAAAATCCTAACGGTGCCCCAGGCCACATCATACTAGGGGGCAAAACTAATTTATTGAGTCGTTGCAATACTTAGTAGGTCCCAGTCAACTTTTTATCATATAAATACAAATATAGCATAAATTGAACATGGAAATGAATGAAAACACAATTAAACAACTACACGTAAGCTATCATGCAATATTCAGTTGGATACACTTCACAAACTTAATTTCTTGTTTGTCTCATTACTTTAGGTCACTATCTGTAGGAGACTAAAATAGCCTAATAGGAGAATAAAGAGATGGTGCAATAATATCTCTTGAGCCAGAGGTCATTAACTATCATGAGTTGGATAATTATCTCTCCTGGGATGTAATTTCTCTGTGTGACCTTTTTTTACCTGGAAGGCCCAAGGGCATATGTCAGGGCCCTTCATGATGATGCTAGTCAGGAACCTTTTTTATTTACCAATATCATTATCATTTTATACATTTATAAAGGTTTGGCTGTCCAAAAGCAAACAGGTGGACATTACTTTTATGGTTACTTAATCTCATCTCTTCTAAGAAGCCAAAATACACGTACTGTCCATTCTGCTTGACAAGGTGCTACTTGTGTTCCATGTCAATCCATGATGTTGCTGTTGTGGTCATTTTAAAAATGGCCTTTAGAAATGAAATGAGAAATGCAATCCTTGTTGGAGTCATTGGCCCTTACCTGAATGGTACACTTGATGTGGACTTGCAGCCTTCACTAGCACATGTCTATAAAGTCCACAAGGTCGATGGTTGTCCCATTTTCATTTTATGATTCAGAAATGCATCAGAAATACACCCTCAATGCACCCTTATACAATTTCCACACAAGTGCCATTAAGGGCCTTTAAGATTACATGTTACAATATAAGGGTTAGGGGAGGGGGGTGGGGGGAGACAATAACACAATACAATTTTATTTACACCTTCAAGTTCATAATACATACTGTATTTCACATGTCATCATACTTAAAGGAATACATTGTGTTAAATTACTTGAGTGTAAATACTGTACCTTCTGTGGCAATCTGTATCCCACAGAATATAATTTTGAAAACCCTCCTTATATTTATCCTAATGCAAACAGTTTGTTACAAAGTATCTGTGGTATCAATAGAGAGCATATGCATTTTACTGATGTGAAAGTCTCATCACATTTTTTGGTTGTACTTCTGAAATTATGCTACGAGCTTGCCTAGCTTTCTATCAGAATGATGACAATTTGAATTTTGCGACAGAACGTTGGAGGTTCTGTTGCTGACATCGGATGGAGCATGCATACTGCTCAGCTTCCCACTCATGTTTCATGTTATTCCTAATAATAATACTATCTTCAGCTTATACACAGTTGCTGCAGAATAAAGAAATACATTTTTGATTATAACCCATCACCAACCTGTCATCATCCTAAAAATCACTTTACAATTACATAATACTTGTTATAATCAAACAAACAGACTTTGAAATATAGTCTGGCTCTAAGTTCATTCCTCAAATTCCATTGTTTAAAAAAACAAAAAAAAAAAACAACGACCACAACACCAACGTCATGCCTTATGGAACAAACATAGCTACTGACCTCAACTCTTGAGGTCAGTAGCTCAGTTTTTAGGAAGACCCCCTTTCATACAAATGAGTTGCAATTTTACAGCTACTGTATCAAATGTAGCTCATTTCATACTAAAAAAGAGCTAACAGTATGCTGGTGGTTTGGTCTCTAAACGGAGATGGGGTGAAGTAAGAACATGGTAAAGAGCTCCCATTCACTTTAAGGACAGCTAAACCTCTATTATTCCAATCAGTGAACAAAAATAACAATATTTATATAACAATAATAACAATACTATATTCTTATGTTATAACATTTTTCAGTTATCATGGAAAACACTAAATTATGGCCAGCAAGGTCATTGAAAATTCCCTGGAGTTCTTTGGTAGAACTTCAGAGAATTTGCTCTGAGCAACAGAGCCTTTTATAATCATGTCAAAGGTTCTGAATGCTTCTATTGCATGAATGTGAGTAAGCAAGATTGCAACTCTGGCAATGCAATGGTAATGGTTGATTGGTGTTAGTGCTCATTGTGTTTTAAAAGCATTTATGTCATATTTACATGATATTTTAAATCTGAGCAAAAGAAGTGAGTGCTTGTTAGTTATATGAGATACAATCGTTTTTAAAACTATATTTGTGACTTTAAGAACCATATTACCATTTATTTTGCATATGGACACATTTAATTTTGTGGAATAACATAAATATATAATGGATAATATAACCTATTTTGCAACCTACACCCTAATGGAACCAAAACACTCTAAATTATATAGACATATATATTTTACATGCTTTTTGTTTCTCTATGTTCTGATATTATTTCTGAACATTTTGCTTTGTGTGGTCATTGTCTTTGAAAGAGTCCTTCATGAACCAATGTACATTTTTCTGTGCAATCTGTGTTTAAATGATCTATATGGAACAGCAGGATTCTATCCTAAATTCCTGCATGATTTATTGTTGGATATATATGTCATTCCTTCTTACATGTGTGCCTTCCAAGCTTTTGTGATTTACAGTTCAGTTATGTGTGAATTATATACATTAGCAGTGATGACATACGACAGACATGTGGCTATATGTAGACCTTTAGACTATCACTCAAAGCTGAACAAATTTTCATGTGGCATACTACTTGGTTTATGTTGGATTGTACCTTTTTTTACTATATTCTTTGCCACTCTCTTGTCATATAGGTTGTCATTATGTAAATATCATATTGATAAATTGTATTGTGACAATGCGTCAATGTTAAAACTCTCATGTGAAGCAACTATCACCATTAACATTTATGGACTTGTTTTTATTACTTTACATTTAGGCCTTGTGATTGTAATTATAGTGTCCTATATAAAACTTATACTTGCATGTAAAGCATCATTAGAGTGCAGAAGGAAATTTTGGCAGACCTGTGTGCCTCATATAATTTCATTGATAAATTTCACTGTTGCAGCAGTTTTTGATGCCATGCACAACAGATATGGATCAAGTGGCAACCAAGAGAACCTGCAGAATTTTTTGGCATTAGAGATGCTTATAGTGCCACCTCTTTTTAATCCTGTAATCTATGGTTTAAAACTCAGAGAGGTTCGCAATAGGATCCTAAAAGCATGCATTGAATGTATGAAAAAAATCATGATGAAGAATTAAGTATATTCTTTTGTGTTTCACGTATACATTCTGGCTACCGAGGGAATTCACAGTGGTCATTATCACTGCTGTGTACATTCCCCCACAAGCCGACACAGACCGGGCACTCAAGGAACTGTATGGGAGTATAAGTGAGCAGGAAACCGCGCACCCTGAGGCCGCGTTCATTGTGACCGGGGACTTTAATAAAGCCAGTTTAAAATCAGTCGCACCAAAATATCACCAGCACATTAGTTTCAACACACGAGGGGACCGGGTTTTGGACCGTTGCTACTCTCCATTCCGGGATGGCTACAAATCCCTCCCCCACCCACCATTTGGCAAATCGGACCACTCTTCCATTCTGCTTCTGCCCGCTTACAGGCAGAAATTGAAACAGGAAGCACCCACACTCAGAACGATCCAGTGCTGGTCGGACCAATCAGACTCTACGCTACAAGACTGTTTTGATCGCACGGACTGGGAGATGTTCCGGTCCGCCTCTGATGACGACATCGAGCTTTACGCTGATAGCGTAATGTGTTTCATCAGAACGTGTGTAGAGGAAGTGATTCCGACCAGAACTGTGCGAATCTATCCGAATCAGAAGCCGTGGATCAATAGCGATGTTCGCGCGGCACTTAATGTGCGGACCTCCGCTTTTAATTCCGGGAACGCGGAGGAGCATAAACAAGCCAGTTATGCCCTCCGAAAAACTATCAAAACAGCAAAACGCCAGTACAGGAGCAAGATTGAAGGACAGTTTAACACCACCAACTCTAGAAGCATGTGGCAGGGAATTAACATCATCACGGACTTTAAAGGGAATAAAAACTCCGCCATGAACACCGCTGCCTCTCTACCGGATGAGCTAAATACTTTTTATGCTCGTTTCGAGGGAAATAACACCGCCCTCGCGGAGAGAGCTCTCACGGCCGAAGCTACAGAGGTTAGTTCACTCTCCGTCTCTGTAGCGGATGTAACACGATCCTTCCGACGGGTGAATATCCGCAAAGCCGCGGGTCCAGACGGCATTCCGGGCCGCGTCATCAGAGCGTGCGCGAACCAGCTGGCTGGTGTTTTTACGGACATTTTCAACCTTTCCCTCTCTTTGTCTGTAGTCCCCACATGCTTTAAAACATCCACCATTGTGCCTGTTCCAAAACAATCAAAAACAACTTGTTTAAATGACTGGCGTCCTGTTGCTCTGACCCCCATCATCAGCAAATGTTTTGAGAGACTAATCAGAGATTACATCTGCTCTGTGCTGCCTCTCTCTCTTGACCCGCTGCAGTTTGCATACCGCAACAACCGCTCCACTGATGATGCCATTGCATCTACAATACACACTGCTCTCTCCCACCTGGAAAAAAAGAACACTTATGTGAGAATGTTGTTTGTAGACTACAGCTCAGCATTCAACACCATAGTGCCCTCCAAGCTAGATGAGAAACTCCGGGCTCTGGGCTTAAACAGCTCGCTGTGCAGCTGGATCCTGGACTTCCTGTCAAGCAGACGCCAGGTGGTTAGAATAGGCAGCAACATCTCCTCATCACTGACCCTCAACACTGGAGCCCCACAGGGCTGTGTTCTCAGCCCACTCCTGTATTCCCTGTACACACATGACTGTGTGGCAACACATAGCTCCAATGCCATCATTAAGTTTGCTGATGACACGACGGTGGTAGGTCTGATCACTGACAATGATGAAACAGCCTACAGAGAGGAGGTGCACACTCTGACACACTGGTGTTCAACGTCAGTAAGACAAAGGAGCTTGTGGTGGACTTCAGAAGAAAAGACAGAGAACACAGTCCCATCACCATCAATGGAGCATCAGTGGAGAGAGTCAGCAGCTTCAAGTTCCTGGGTGTCCACATCACTGAGGAACTCACATGGTCCATCCACACTGAAGTCGTTGTGAAGAAGGCTCATCAGCGCCTCTTCTTCCTGAGATGGCTGAGGAAGTTTGGAATGAACCGCCACATCCTCACACGGTTCTACATCTGCACTGTAGAGAGCATCCTGACTGGCTGCATCTTCGCCTGGTACAGCAATAGCACATCCCACAACCGCAAAGCACTGCAAAGGGTGGTGCGAACTGCTAGACACATCATCGGAGGTGAGCTTCCCTCCCTCCAGGAAATATATATGAGGCGGTGTGTGAAAAAAGCTCGGAGGATCATCAGAGACTCCAGCCACCCGAGCCATGGGCTGTTCTCACTGCTACCATCAGGCAGGCGATATCGCAGCATCAGGACCCGCACCAGCCGACTCCATGATAGCTTCTTCCCCCAAGCAAATCAGACTTTTGAACTCTTGATCTCCCACGATCAAAATACATCAGCACTGCACTTTATTACTCTCACTCTTATATCTCTCACCGGACTGTCATAAATTATATTATTATTATATATATTCTCTCTTAACTTACTATCAACCGACAGCCTGAATGTCAATACAGTACAATACAGCCTACTGTACATTCTATATATACACTGCTATATATACTTTTTTATTTTTATTGAATAATGTGTATCTATATTGTGCGTATTGTATACTGTACAGTGTATGTTATTATTTGTATATTGTTGTGTGTAATTATGTGTATATTAGACTTTAAATTGCGTTGTGTTAATTTGATGTTATTGTAAACTGGTATATGTCTCATCACTGTCACGACTGCTATATTGATCAGAACTGCACCCAAGAATTTCACACACCATTGCACTTATGTATATGGCTGTGTGACAATAAATGTGATTTGATTTGATTTGAAAGCATGTCTGTCATCTCTGCATCAGCCTGTGACTGGGCAATCGACCCCGAAGGGGGGAGCCCAGCTGAGGCTTCTGTGTCCGACTAGACAAGCCTGCTCTCCGATGCTGTGCTCGAGAGCTCATCAGCTTCGCAGGCTCTGAACAAGAGGTCAAACTCGCCATAAGACGAGCCGGTGGATTCATCCAGAAGCCCGATCGTGGCAGACAAGCATACTGGGGAATGGGAGGTCCGCGGGGGGATACCCGGCAGAGGCGATCCCATTGGAGTCCCCAAATCGTCCCCAGTGCTAGCTGCGCTGGCCACAAACCTGTAGGTAAAAGGACCAAGGTGGGGAGCCACTGGGGTGGCTTGCTTTCTTACGAAAGAAAGCCGTGACCGCAACGTTGCCATGGTCATGTTCTCGCAGTGAGAACATGAACCATCCACAAACGCTGTCTCCATGTGGGTCACGCCCAGACACGAAAGACAGCGATCGTGACCGTCCGAAGTTGAGAGGTAACGACCGCAACCAGGAATAACACACAATCGGAAAGTCATCTTTAAAAAGACGCGTCTTTAAAAAGACGTTCCCTGTGTGCCGCTCTTTTAGAGAAATATTCTCTTTCAGAAAAATATACTCTTTTTTTCTGCCGAAGCGCCCAGGGGCATTCTCTGCAATGCACCAGTGCAGAGGAGGGAGAAGCCGCTGAAATGCGCTGTCAGATCCAGCAGAGTTCAGCTCAATGAGCATGACCGTTCAGCTCCGAAAAGAAAATCTGAATGAGTGGTTGCATACCAGCTCCTTTTATACTCGTATGTCCGGGGGAGTGGCATGCAAACACCACTCGGCAATTTTCATTTGCCTTTTATCAAAGACCAGAGGTGTTTTGGGCTCCCAAGAGTGACCCCTAGTGTCACTACATCGACACAATGTCGAGTGAGTGACAGATAGGGAACTAAGGTTGCTGCTGGAAGAGGTATTAGGGAGGCCAGCAGGGGGTGCTCACCCTGTGATCTGTGTGGGTTCTAATGCCCCAGTATAGTGACAGGAACACTATACTGTAAAAAGGCACTGTCTTTCGGATGAGATGTTAAACTGAGGTCCTGACTCTCTGTGGTCATTAAAAATCCCAGGACACTTCCCGTAAAGAGTAGGGGTGTAACTCTGGTGTCCTGGCCAAATTCCCCCCATTGGCCCTTCTCAATCATGGCCTCCTAATAATCCCCATCCATTAATTGGCTGTATCACTCTACTCTCTCCACTCCACCAGTAGCTGGTTTATAGTGAGCATACTGGCGCAATATGGCTGCTGTCACATCATCCAGGTGGATGCTGCACACTGGTGGTGGTTGAGGACATTCCCCCTATACTATGTAAAGTGCTTTGAGTGCCTAGAAAAGCATTATATAAATGTAAGGAACTATTATTATTATTCATGACGGTCATTATTCAATTTCAGAGACAAAAGCATAGTGTTGAGGCTGCAGTTAGTCCCTGCCTCTCCCATCCCCTAATTTTGGGTACAAATTGGCCGGCATTTGCTACTTTCTTGAGGGGTATTTGTGTGGATGGGTCCTGTAACAAAGTGTCTCGGTGTGTGGTTTGCGATTCCCCTGCTGAGGAGGCAGTGCCGGGGCCGTCTACGTCAGCTCCACGTCAGGATGACGCATGGGAGGGGGAAGACTCTGCTTCTCCAGCCCTTAGAGGATTCCCTGCAGGGGATTTCCCTCTGGAGCAGATGCGAAACGAGACCCTTAGGCACGCCTTTGACCAAGTGAAAGTTATTGATGGTCAATGCCTCCAGCCAGATATGGCACTCTCATACCCGTATTTTCCGATTATCAAAGATCGGTTGTATCGAGTGACACAGGACATTCAGACAAAGGAGGATACAACCCAATTGTTAGTACCGAAGAGCCATCGAGAAATGTTATTCCAGATGGCTCATTATAATCCGATGGCAGATCACTTAGAGCAGGAAAAAACATTGAACCATCTAATGGCACGTTTCTATTGGCCAGACATTCATGGGGATGTTCACAGGAGGTGTGTGGCATGCCGTGAATGTCAGCTGGTGAATCCACTGGCCACACCAAGAGCGCCATTGCACCCCCTTCCGTTGATTGAGGTCCCCTTTGAAAGAATTGGCATGGACATCATCGGGCCATTAGAGTGGATGGCACATGGGCATCACTTTGTGTTGGTCCTGGTGGAAAACGCAACACGATATCCAGAAGCAGTGCCTCTGCGCAACATTTCAGCATGAAGTGTTGCAGAGGAACTCTTCAGAATTATCTCCCGAGTAGGGATTCCGAAAGAAATCCTCACTGATCAGGGCACTATATTTATGTCATGTACACTACGCGAACTGTACAGATTATTGGGGATTAAATAGATTTGGACCAGCGTTTACCACCCCCAAATGTACAGCTTGGTCGAACGATTTAATCAGACCCTAAAGAATATGATCCGTAACTTCGTACATGAAGACGCTCGAAATTAGGATAAGTGGCTAGAGCCCCTATTATTTGCAGCGCGAGAGGTCCCGCAAGCCTCCACGGGGTTCTCGCCATTTGACCTATTATATAGGCATCGACCGTGCGGCGTGCTCTATGCCCTTTGGGAATATTGGGAGGAGGGATCTTCAAAAAGCAAAAAGAAATTCAATATGTTATTTATGTATTTTAAAAAAATAATTATTTTCTCCCCTTTTCTCCCCAATTTGGAATGCCCAATTCCCAATGCGCTCTAAGTCCTCATGGTGGCGTAGTGACTCGCCTCAGTCCGGGTGGCAGAGGACGAATCTCAGTTGCTTCTGCGTCTGAGACGTCAATCCGTGCATCTTATCACGTGGCTTGTTGTGTGTGTTACCGTGGAGTCGTAGTGCGTGTGAAGGTCCACGCTATTCTCTGTGGCATCCACGTACAACTCACCACGCGCCCCACCGAGAGCGAGAACCACACATTATAGCAACCACGAGGAGGTTACCCCATGTAACTCTACCCTCCCTAGCAACCGGGCCAATATGGTTGCTTAGGACAGTGTTACCCAACCTTTTTTCTGCCACGGCACACTTTTTACAAATAAAAAATTCTATAGCACACCACTATCCCACATAGGCTAA
The DNA here is from genome assembly GCF_019703515.2 of Myxocyprinus asiaticus. Lineage (NCBI taxonomy): Eukaryota > Metazoa > Chordata > Actinopteri > Cypriniformes > Catostomidae > Myxocyprinus > Myxocyprinus asiaticus. Next base: position 17,286,515 of record NC_059381.1, on the reverse strand, counting down.
CCATCGTCAATATTTTTCCTTTTCAAGAACTTGTCCATGTTTTCTGTCCGTTTTAATAGCGTGTTTACTTGTATTGTTTGAAATTCGGCTATGCAAAAAAATAAAATAAATAAATCACATAGGTAGGCTACGCTGTGTGAGGTCACAGGTGGCAAGAGCGCTAAGTGGGTAATGAAAAAACAACAAATTTGCTTCTATTCTAATTTGTAGAATTGTTCTTGCAATGCCACAACAAATTACAGCGATGCAAACTCACGAGGGGCGAAAAAGGTAAGACAATCACTGGTCCATGAACATTTTTTGGGGGATATTTTTTTTAAAGAATAAGCTAAAAGCACCAATTCCAGCTATTTTAGTGATTCAAGTTTATTCAAGTTTACAATTGTGCAGAATTAGCTGCAAAATAAAGAGTATTTTGGTGAGGCTTGCTTCTGTTTCGCAAATTTGTTCAATTTTATCAACCGATTAGTTCAGTGACCCCTTCTGGAAATGTCACTAGGTGGCAACAAATGAGCATCTTATGTGCTATGAGTGAGTCAGTTAATCATTTTGAGTCATTCATGACCGAAATCTACTAATCTACTTTATAGTGTTTAAGCATTAAAAGAACAAAGCAGATCTATAGTCATCCTTCAGTCTGAGCATTATTTTTCATCCAAAAAGACAACAATAATAGTCTTATAATAGTGTGTTTCAATAATGTCCTTCTCCTTTATTAAAACTTGCATGGCTACAAATCTACTGACTTAAGTATAAGAATTATAAACACAAAGCAGATCTACAGTATCATTTCCTACAGTAGCCTATTTAAACTGCTGAGCATGGCTTTTATCAGAAAGTCAATAATTTTGAGTTTCAATAATGTTCTTTCTTCATTTTAAATCGCATTTCACATGAGTTGAGTCGAGGTGTCAACGCTCCGTTCAACGCCAGCGTCAAGCGCAGCATTGCCTTCCACATGACAAGAGTTGCAGAAAGCATCACAGAGGGGCGAATTACGAGTTTGTCACGAAAAAAGTGGTTTGCACAGTAAACATTGAAAACATGTATTTGGAAGAGGGAATTTTTTTTTTTGCAGTTGCTTTGATAGCAGAAAGTAATAAAAGGACTTGTTTATGTTTAGGTCTAAGCATTTTCTTGGTGAATTTAAATTAGTCCAATAACTGGGGTCTCTGATATTTCTTAAACGATAAGGTAATATTTAATTAAAAGAAATTATGAGACATTCAATGTCTCTTCACAAATTTGGACAGTTTTTAAATATTTCTTGTTGCTTAGTACTCTCAAATACATTATTGGTGAAGCAAAAATGTGTGTGTGAAAACACTTTGGTGTATAGTGGCGTCACTTCAGTGTATTCTGCAGCGCTGACGGGAGTCAAGTGAAAGACCCTTAAAGCGTATAAATATCAGTCACTTTTGCAAATTAATCATTGCTCTTCACAATCATAAAAGTGACCGATTATGGTTTCATAACAGTGAATTTGTCTGAAAGGTGAGGAGTTTGGATCCCTGAAAATGTGTTTTTCATGCATTCATTTATTTTGTGGAATATGATAATTTTCTACGGCACACCTGACACTCTTTCACGGCACAGTGGTTGGGAGACACTGGCTTAGGAGACCTGGCTGGAGTAACTCAGCATGCCCTGGATTCGAACTTGCGACTCCAGGTGTGGTAGTCAGCTTCAATACTCGCTGAGCTACCCAGGCCCCACTAATTTGATACATACTTGATCTAAGAGCAAGACTCCATACACTGGGGCAACTAGCACAGGAGAATTTGCTCCAGGCTCAAGAACATCAAAGCCGACTCTATAATAGGGGTACTCAACTATGGGAATTTACACCGGGAGATAAAATCCTTGTATTGCTCCCCATGTTGAGCTCTAAATTATTTAGCAAGTGGCAAGGACCCTTTGAGGTCACGTGGCAAGTTGGGGAAATCGATTATGAGGTGAAATGAATGGATAGAGGTGGTGCACGTTAGATTTACCACCTCAACCTCATAAAACCGTGGAGAGAGGCAGTCCCCGTAACTTTGGCGATGGTGGTTCCGAAGAGGGAGGAGCTTGGACCGGAGGTGAACTTAAAAGCCACCAATCAAGTCATCCCAGACACTTGTGGGGACCACCTCTCACCGTCCCAAGTCTCAGAAGTTGCCAGGTTGAAAGGAGAATTCTCCAAAGTGTTTTTGCCTCTTCCCAGTCATACAAATCTCAGAGACAACCATATCGAAATGACCCCAGGGGTAGTGGTACACAGTCGTCCCTACCGATTACCCGAGCACAAAAAAAAAGTGGTTCGGGAAGAATTAAATGCCATGCTCGATATGGGGGTAATAGAAGAGTCACATAGTGACTGGTTCAGCCCAGTGGTTCTGGTCCCTAAGAGCGACAGGTTGGTCCAGTTCTGTGTGGATTACAGAAAAGTCAACGCAGTGTCTAAATTTGATGCATACTCGTATTGAAGAATTGCTTGATTGGTTGGGCACGGCTCACTTTTATTCAACACTGGATTTGACAAAGGGATATTGGCAGATCCCCATAACACCAGTGTCCCATGAGAAAACGGCCTTTTCACACCGTTTGGTTTACACTAATTTGTGGTCCTTCCAATCGGTTTGTAGCTCATGGACAGGATCCTCAGACCGCATGCTACCTACGCTGCTGCCTATCTGGATGACATTATTATCTACAGTAATGATTGGCAGTGGCACATGCAGTATCTGAGGGCTGTTCTGAGATCGTTGAGATGGGTGGGGCTCATGGCCAGCCCGAAGAAGTGCTCAATTGGGCAGGTGGAAGTACGGTATCCAGGCTTCTACTTGGGTCATGGACAGGTGCAGCCCCAATTTGATAAAACCACAGCAATTGCTGCCTGTCCAACACCCAAGACCAAAAAGGAGGTGAGACAGTTCCTGGGGCTGGCTGGCTATTATCGCAGATTTGTGCCTAATTATTTGGCCGTCACCAGCCCGCTGACTGATCTTACTAAAAAGGGAGCACCAGATCTGGTCCAGTGGACAGAGCTGTGCCAACAGGTTTTTGTGCCGATGAAAGCTGCACTTTGTGGTGGGCCGCTGTTACACTCTCCTGATTTATCTCTCCCTTTATTTTTACAGACCGACATGTTGGACAGGGGGTTGGGGGCCGTGTTGTCCCTGGTGGTCGAGGGTGAGGAGCACCCGGTGCTGTACATTAGCAAGAAACTCTCAGTGAGAGAGGCAAAGTACAGCACCATCGAGAAAGAGTGTCTGGCCATCAAATGGGCAGTCCTGACCCTTCGGTACTACCTCCTGGGACAGGCCTTCACCCTCTGTTTGGACCACGCCCCGCTCCAGTGGCTCCATCATATGAAAGATGCCAGTGCACTGATCATCCATTGGTATCTGGCTAAGATGGCTGTCGTGGACTTCCTCTCCAGAATTGGGGGGGGTTAGTGGACAGGCCGGACGGCTTCCCGGCCTGAGTCAGGTGGTGGGGGTATGTGGTTGTGGGGGCATGGTCGAGCGCCGGTTTGTGATTGGAGAGCGAGTTCGGGAGATGAGAGCGGTAAGGATTTACACCTTGAATTATCTCTAACAGCTGTTTTTTATTGCAGTGAGAGCTGGAGAGGGATAAGAGCGAGCCAGACCACCAAAGAAGGAAAGAGAAAAAGCATGCGGCTTTTTATGTTGTTGTGTGTTTTGTGTGCTTGACACTGAAAAGTGTGTTCAGTAAAAAAAAGGAATCACATTGGATTGTTTAACCAGCTCCCGTTTCCTCCTTGCTTTAAGTGACCTAGATCTTGCCACAGCTTTGTTATAGAAAACAAATTTATGCTTATTGTTTGCAATTAATATTTATTAATAGAAGTTATGCCAGACAGATGAAATAATAGAAAATACAGTAACCAAACTGTATTTTAAAAAAAATAACCAAACATTTTCTAAATTAAATGTTTTCTAACTTCTGCTCCTGCAGGATGCATTCTGCATTGATGTGGGTTCAGGGGATATCTACTGTCTCCCAGCAGCCAGAAGTCACCAAAGCCACCCTCTTCAGCCACCTGGCAAATTCCAGAATTGGCCCACACAAAAGAGTCATGTGTGCTTCCAGGCCATTTTGTCACAATGTCAGTGAAGACACCCTGGTGATCACACACTACTTGAACATCAGTGGCTGGATAGCCCTTCCTTTATATGTAGAAGAGCTCATTCACCATGAGACTTGACACTGGGAACAGGGTGCCATCGATGAAGCCAATCACTCTGGGGATGTTGGCAATATTATGGAACTGTTGATTGGCCAGCTGGATTTCTTGAGAAGTTTTGGGGGAAGTCAGTATGATGTTCATAAGCTGTAATAGCAGAGGTGTTACTGCTGTCACAGCCTTGCTGACCAAAGACTTGCTGAGCCACAGGCCATCACCAACCACCTCCTTAGAACTTCCAACAGCATAATAACGCAGTGCTAAGAACTGCACTGCTGGACTTAAGGCATAGTTTCTTCTTGTGGCCCTCTGAAGGTGTGGTTTCACAACCTGCAGCAGTTCAAGGATCTTGGTCCTTGGAACCCAGAATTTTCTTATGATGTCATCATCAGATAGAGTCAAGTTGGTGAAATTTGTCCTTATGTAAGCATTTATATACACTGCCTGACTTCTGCATCGCCTTCTGTGCTCAAGCTGTAGGATTATTGTAAAGTCACCATTATTGAGTGTTTTAAACAACCATAGATATTGTTTTTATTAGGAAAGTCATTAATACACCTGCTACTGATGCACCTGAGGAGTGGATAGAAACACCTTGATGGCTAATAATCATCTACTGTAAATTAACTAGCTAAACGTGAGTGATTCAATGATTTGTGACAGTAACAGGGCACAGCTTAATTTGATTATCAAATTATTGTATTCATCTGTTAGTGGGTTTTTGGTGTTAAAATAGGCTGTTCCTTTTAAATTGAGTTCACTCGACATTGCTGTTAGAACTATGGGAAGTGTCCTTCTACACGACCTTGCCGAAACCCTTATACAATCACGCCAATCCCCAGATTGTCAATAATGTCTGAGCCCCGCCCCTTCAGGCATGCAGTTGGTCTATATAAGCGGGCGCTCAGTCACCATTTCTTTAGAAATTTCTTCCTTCAAGACTGTGAACTTCGTCTTCGTCTTGGAACACTCTCTGCTTCACCATCAAAATACACTTACAGCAGACGGAACTTCTTCTACAAGATGCGAACAGGACGACTCGTCACTTGTGCTCAGCACCTGCACCGAGAGACTTACCGCTCCCCTGTGTGTTCCGGTGAAGTGTTCTCCACATCGCTGTTGTGAACGGGTTCTTCGCTTCAGACACTCATCATTGATCAATGCGCCGCTTCAGCAAAACTCCTAACTGCTTCCCACAGTGCTCTGGCTGGAGTTACTGTATCCTTGTGACAAGGAGGAGGGTGTGGTCGGGCTGTAACGATGGACACCCGGCACTGCATCAGCCCAATCAGATGGGAGAGGGATAAAGAGGAGCCGGGGATGCCAGTTTGAGAGATAGAGATGCACGAAGCTGTGTGTGCATCAGTTTTATGTTGTTTTGTTCATTTGTGTCATTAAAAGTTTACGTTGACTGCTCAACCGGTTCCCGCCTCCTCCTTGCCCATCGTGTGAACCCATTACAATCCTATTTATATATAGATAGATACAGTACTGTGCAAAAGTCTTAGGCACATAAGATGTTTCACAAAAACATTTACAGTAACTATTTGATTGATAGGTTAAAAGATTAGAAACATAAGGGGGTTATTTACCTACAAGTGCCTTGGCAATAAATAAAAACATATGCAATTTTCTCCTGTGATATAAGGATGACCAAGCTAACGATTCATACAAAATACAACGATGAGTGCGTAACTCTGCAGTACAAACAAAGCGTAGTGCAGCATGATAAACAGAGTCCAGTTTCTTAAGTAATGATGCAGCTGAATGCATATAAAATAGATCACCATAGTCCATTACAGATAGAAAGATACATTCTACTATTTTCTTTCATAAGGGGAGCATTTTTTTTAACGATAAATTAATCCCAATTTTGGCCTAAGCTTTTTCAACAAGTTATCAATATGTACATCGAAAGCTAATCTTTCGTCAAGCCATATACCTAAATATTTATAAGATATTCTATAGATATACCTTCTAAAGTCAAGATCAGCAAATCCGATCGACTAAAAATCATATATTTTGTCTTTTTTGGATTTAAAACCAATTTCAAATGTAATAATGAATGCTGCATTGTTTGAAACACACTCTGCAATCACTGTAAGGCTTGATTTAAGAAGGGAGCCACTGTATAGATAATTGTATCATCAGCATACAAATGTATTTCAGCTAGATTTATTCCAAGACCTAAATCATTAATAAAGATGGAGAATACAAGAGGAGCTAAAACAGATCCTTGCGGACCACCTTTGTTAACTTTAAGAATAGCTGACCTATAATTTTCCACTGAGACACGTTGGGTTCTTTCAGAAAGATAGTTTTCAAACCATTTTAAGAGCGAATTCACTAAGACCTATATGCCTGAGTCTCTGTAATAAATTATGATCTACAGAATCAAATGCTTTTGAAAGATCAACAAATAAAGCTGCACAAGTCTGTTTACTATCTGAAGAATTGATAATATCATTTGTGACTAACATGGCTGCTGCAATAATACTATGGCCTGATCTAAAGCCTGACTGATAGTCATTAAGGATATCATTATCAGATAAGAATTGTTTTAATTGATAATTTACCAAAGATTCAAATACTTTAGCTAAGACAAGCAGTTTGGAGATAGGACGATAATTATTTAATATTTATATATATTAAATATTTAATAAAGGGACAACCATTGCCAATTTCCACATTCTAGGTATAAGGTTAGAAGTTAAACTTAAATTAAATATAGAAGCAATAGGCTCTGCCACGATATTTGCTGCAATTCTGAAGAAATAGGGCTCAATCTTATCAGTTCCAGCTGAATTTTTTTACTGTCTAATCTCATTAAAGCTTCATAGACTTGTGTGGTGGTCATAGGAGTAAAAGTGAACAACTGCAAAGGACAATGTTGGATAGGCTCTGGAGTTCCCGTGGGAGGATGAGCATCTAAATTACTAGAATCAGAAACAAAATAATTATTAAAAGTATCTGCAATATTTGCTCTGCGCTTAATTACATTTTGATTAACATTTAAAAAATAAGGAAAGCTAGTTGACAAACTTGACACCGAAGTAGATTTATCTAGTTTCCAAAACTTTGTGGGATTATTTAGATTTTCATTTATCATAGAAAGATAATAATCACATTTTGCACTTTTTATTAGTTTTGTGCATTTATTTTGTAGTGCTTTATAAGAGATCCAATCTAAAAAGTCATTTGTTTTCTTTGCTTTAGGCAGCATTCCTTTGTCTAATAAAAGTAGAAACAGATTCATTAAACCAAGGATTATATTTACCACTAATCCTAAATCGTCTAAAAGGAACATGTTTATCACATATGGCCAGGAAATTGGATTTAAAATAATCCCAGGCTAAATTTACATCTGCCATTCATGTTACAACACCCAAATCACTGTTATAAATATCATGTAAAAAAGCTTGTTCGTTAAAATGTTTAAAAAATCTTTTATAAATAAAATGTGGTAAACTCTTAGGAATCTTACAATTTCTCACACCAACAACTGCAAAATGATCACTAATATCATTACAGAAAACTCCAACCGCAGAAACTGTATGAGGTGCGTTGTTTAAGATGATATCCAGTAAAGTAGATCTGGCCAAATCCTTTTGATTTAACCAGGTTGTTGAATTTATTAACTGCACCAAGCAGAGAGAATCACAAATCTCCTTAAATGGGTCCAAAGATGATGATAACCAGTCCCAGTTCAAATCACCAAGTAAAACCAGTTCAGATTTGGTCCAATCATGGAGAAAGTCAGCAAGTAAAGTGCCTACTTCACTTGGGGATGAAGGCAGATGATAACATCCAACCACACTAATGTCTGAGCCAATTGAAAGATTTAATTTAATTGTTAATAGTTCAAAACCATTTGGTTTGCTGAATGACTGTAAGCAGGAGCAATTTAAATTAGATTTCACATATATTGCAACTCCTCCTCCTTTTTTTGCACAATCAGATCTAAGGACATAATATCCATCAATACTAATCATATCATTTGTAATTAATGTTTTTAACCATGTCTCAGAAAAGACCATAATGTCTGCATCAGTCGTGTCAGCTCAAACTCTTATTGAGTCCATTTTATTGATCAAATGGTGCACATTTAGATGTTTTAGAAGTTTTAGAAACTGTAGTTTTAGAAACTGTAGCTTTATATTCACCAGGTGTTTGAAGTTGAACCAGCTCTGGTCCTGGATTAGGATGAACATTGTCCGATAGTAGAAGCAAAAGGAAAACTAACCAAATTCTCCTCGCTGGGCCATCGGTCGAGCCTTTACAACAGGTAGATGACGTGTAGGGTGATAAACTCCCATTTCTCCACAACCACAAGCAGCGCAGTCCTCACAATGCATCTCCAGAAGAGATGGACAACACAAGAGAGAAATCTCTCCAGGACAGCTGAATCATCGGAGTAGGAACCTTGATCAACTCCGGTGCAGTCCCGGCACATTGAACAGGCCACTGATAGAGCACAGGTACACCCCAACCGCTCACGCCACCTTCTCCAACGCCGTCCTTGATGCCAAGAGACACGCCAACCCCAGACATCCGCAGCACCAAGCCACCACACATGTAAAACAGCAGAAAAAATATCAGTTTTGAAGGCAAAGGTGGTCACATCAAATATTGATTTAGCTTTTTTTATGTTTACTGGACTTTGCATGACATTAATTGATAAATGAAAACTATTTATGGCATTATTTTCAAAGACATCCTTACTATGCAACATTTTTCACCAGTGCCTAAAACTTTTGCACAGTACTGTACACTATAGTAACTAAAGAGCCACTTGCGTGACGTGTCTTCTTAAAGATGTCGTTCCACAAGTGTTCCCTATGTGAACTGCACATCCCACTGCCTGACGAGCACTAGAGCTATGTTCACTGCCTGGGCCGTGCCCACACATTAGCAGCTCTCATGGAGACAGACTGCCCTCACTGCGAGGGCATGAATTTCTTGACATTGCGATCTAGGATTGACCTCGTTCTGAGGGAAGATCCAGCCTCTCGTGCCCTCCCACCTACCTCTACTGTGAAAGTCATTTCAGAGAATGCTGGGATTTATGGCGGCAGCATCTGCTGTCATACCGTTAGGTCTGTTACACATGAGACCTCTCTAGTACTGGCTCAAGCGACACATTCCACATCGCACCTGGAGCCATGGGCGCATTCACATCATGGTGACTCGCCACTGCCTGGCAATGGACAGTGCTGGCCTTCTACTAACAGGGTGTTATGTTGGGTAAAATTTTCAGAAGAATTGACACAATGCCTCCTCCAATGGAGGGCGTCATCTCCTCTCATTGCATGCTACACATGTCCAAGGCCATCTGAATTTCAGATTGGATCTGTTGTCACATCAGGGAGCATTAGAGGAACGAACCTTGCGAATGTGTTGTGAGAAGACCAGCCTGCTGCAAAACAGATGTCTTGTAAGGACACACCATTCATCCATGCCCATAAAGAGGCCATGCCTCTAGTTGAGTGTGCTTTAACACCAACTGACAAATCGCACCCTGTGACTCATAAGCCAGGGCGATCGCATCAAAGATCCAGTGAGAAAGTCTTTGCTTGGAGACGGACCTTTCTTTTGTATGTCCTCCATAGCACACCAAAAGAGCTGCTCAGACAGTCTGAACTGGCAGGTGCGCTTAATGTAGGTGTGCAGCACTCACACATGGCATAACAAATGCAAAGACTGTTCCTCATCCAAATTAAATGGAGGAGGGAAAAAGGCTTGAAGGTGAACCACCTGAGCTCTGAAAGGAGTGGACAAAACCATAGGCACATAGTCTTTTCTGGGTTTGATGGTGGCTTTTGAAAGACCCGGACCAAACTCTAGACATGAATTGTGGACTGACAGTGCTTGCAAATCACCGACCCGTTTTACTGAGGCCAGAGCCAGCAGTAATGCGGTCTTAAGAGAAAGCACATAGAATTAAAAAATGTCCAGATGCTCGAAGGGGGACCCCACGAGCACTTTTAGGACCAAAGTTAGGTCCCATATCAGGACTGTAGCCGGGTGAGGGGGATTTAGCCGCCTCGCACCCCTAATGAAATTTATGATCAGATCATGATTGCCTATAGATGTGTCGGGTTCAGGTTTGTGATACACAGAGATAGTCACTGAGCTTTGACAGAGTGAGCCCTGAATTCAATTGCTCTTGAAGAAATGTAAGAATTTTAGGTATGGGGCAGTTCATTGGGTCTTTGCCTTGTGAAAAGCACCAATTAGTGAACATATACCATTTCAGCACGTAAAGGCGTCTCGCAGTTCATAACCGACTGGGTCAGTTCTGGGATGTTTAGCACGCTCCATCCAGGGGCTACACATGCAGTTTCCACAGCTTGGGCTGGAGAGCCGTCCAGAATCACCATCATTTCTGGAAACCAGGACTGATTGGGCCACTTCAGTGCACCAAATAGAATCATTTCCTTGTTCCTGTATATGACATATACAGATTATTATTTTTTTTTTTTTAAACAATGGAAATTAAGGAATGAACTTGTAAACAGTGATGGAGTAATTAAAACGACTCTGTTGACAAATATGACAAATCATATTGCATCATAGTGTATTGACTGTGTAAGGCCGTTTTAGAGCTAAACTATATTTCACACAAATGTGTGTGCTTGGTTGCAACAAGTATTATGTAAATTTGAAGTTAATTAAGACGATGACAGATTTTAAACAATAAATTAATTTCGTCATTCATTCTGCAGCAACTGTATTATTATTAGGAATAACATGCAACATGAGTGAGAAGCAAGGCAGTATGCATATTCCATCCTCAACAGTATTTGCAGCATACAGTAATAATAGGTTCAGTAATGTACAGTATGTTTACATTAATTAAGGGCACAAGTAAAAGCAATGGTAAAGTATCCTTTCCTTTGGCAGAATGCAGTACAGCTTTTGCAGTAAACACAAATAAGCATACTCAATTATTTGTCACGATTGTTTTATATAATTAATGCATGTTTTGAAGACTCTTTCGTGAACCTCTTTGAGCTTTAAGCCATAGATTACAGGATTGAAAAGAGGTGACACTATTAGCATCTCTAATCCAAAAAATTCTGCAGGTTCTCTTGGTTGCTATTTAAACCGTATCTGTTGTATATGGAATCAAAAACTGCTGCAACAGTTACATTTATCAAAGATATTATATGAGGCACACAGGTCTGCCAAAATTTCCTTCTGCACTCTAATGATGCTTTACATGCAAGTATAAGTTTTATATAGGACACTATAATTATAATCACAAGGCCTAAATGTAAAGAAATAAAAACAAGTCCATAAATGTTATTGGTGACAGTTGCTTCACATGAGAGTTTTAATATTGACGCATTGTCACAATACAATTTATCAATATGATATTTACATATTGACAACCTATTTGACAAGATAATGGCAAAGAACATAGTAAGAACTGGTACAATCCAACATAAGCCAAGTAGTATGCCACATGAAAATTTGTTCAGCTTTGAGTGATAGTCTAAAGGTCTACATTTAGCCACATGTCTGTCGTATGTCATCACTGCTAATGTACAATATTCACACATAGCTGAACTGTAGATAACAAAAGCTTAGAAGGCACACATGTAAGAACGGATCAAATATGTATCCAATATTAAATCATGCAGGAATTTAGGATAGAATCCTGCTGTTCCATATAGATCATTTAACACAGATTGCACAGAAAAATGTACATTGGTTCATGAAGGACTCTCTCCAAGACAATGACCACACTGAGCCAAATGTTAACAAACAGGATCATAATATAGAGGAACAAAAAGCATGTAAAATATACATGCCTATATATTTTAGAGTTTTTGGTTCCATTAGGATGTAGGTTGCAAAATAGGTCATATTATCCATTATATATTTTATTAACTTTATATATATATATTATATATATATACACACACACACACACACACACACACACTACTGGTCAAAAGTTTTGAAACACTTGACTGAATTCTTAAAAGATTTGATCTAAAGGCGGATGCTTAAATGTTTGAAATTAGTTTTGTAGACAAAAATATAATTGTGCCACCATATTAATTTATTTCATTATAAAACTAAAATGTAATAAAAAAATAAAATAAAATAAAATAAAAAAAGATTTTGAAATTGATGACTTGGACCAAATAATAAAGAAAAGCAGCCAATAAGTGCCCATCATAAACTACGTTTCCATCCAAGGATTTTTTGCGAAAAAAGTTTTAGCGCATCAAAATTAAGCTGATGGAAAGCAAATTATCGTTAAAATTTCACAAGTGTCGACATAATATTTTTCCGTTTAACTCTAGCGCATAAACTATATGTCGATACATCAAATGCCGTGAAAAACTGGTTTGGAAACACTTTTTTTCGAGAAAATGTGCACTACCGCAAAAATGGTATGTGTCACTTGACAGAATTTACCCCAATCGTTAGCCTGTGTTAATCATGACGACAAGGAACACATGCTTGAAAGCCAGTTTATTGTATGTGATTATGGATTGATCTTAACGGCATTAAGATCCGATCACTGCAAACATGACGCTTCCAGGAGTGCCAACACAAATATCTCGTATCATGCACATCGACAAGTGCACGGAGAACAAATGAATGGCCACTGTTTGTGATTAATTTAATCGCGGTAGACATCCGTTTATTTATTAAAGTTGCTTTTACATACCATTCAAAATAATAGACGGCAGTCATGGAATTAGCCCACAATACAAAAAAAACATATTTCTGTGCACAAAGATGTTTTAAATTAAAAATAAATGCACAATACTAGGAGAAAAGATTCAGTGTGCTTTTTTGGAACACTAACAGCCCAATTATATTAAATTATTGTTTAGCTTTTGAAAAAATACCGGCAAAATTCCCTGTATTAAATAAAATAAATTACCAAACAAAAAACGCATCAAATGAAAATATTATATATAATTGCCTTTTCTTTACACAAATTTAAATTAGCCGTACCCTGTTCTGTAGACGAATAAAGTCGGCTGAATGACATTTTCTACACTTCAAGATTATAAACTATCAGAACTATTTGTCCAAATGAGTTCACTTTCAGAAAACCAGCTTTTGAACCTTTTAAAACCTTTACATTTTTTAAAAATCTAACCCTCTTTACCTCAGATCGCATTTGCTGAGCTGCTTCAGAAAATTTTAATTGCATTATGACGCTAAAATTAATTTGAGATGACAATCAAGTTCAGTTGGTCGTTAAAAGTTGCTGGACAAATATGCGGGACATAATGCAGTTGTGATGGCAATGCTTTAGATTATTGTTCAAAACAGCCTGTTGAATATCAAGAATGTATCAAATGTAAACCCTGATATTACACCGCATACATTTTTTTTTTTTTTTTTAGCTGTGCACACAGCATACACACATCGATGGATGGTCCTTTTACTAAGACTGAAAGTTTCCTCCACTACTTTGTGCAGGTTGCCAGCTTGAACAGGGCCATGACGATTCGCTTTCGGGTCGCAACCGGTGGCAACCTGCGATAGGCGCAACATCAGGACCAATATTACAGTCCTATCAGAAGGGCAACTGCTCCCTTTTGATTGCAATTCCTCGTCTACTGATTGCATTTATTTGTGGAATTAAAATGACAATAAGCTGGCTAATTTCAATGAATTGTCTCAGTACTCTTCCCATTTTACCAAAACTTCGGAGGAAAAAAAAAATAGGGACATCTGGGAGGCGAATTAGCGATAAACACACATTTCTGAACGGAAACGGCTTAAGGGCAGATCTCTTTTGCGCTAAACCAAAACTTATGCGACAAAGTGTTTTTTAGGCATGACGTCATCACGCACACCATTTTTATCGATAAAAGGCCATTTGAATGGAAACAGGCAGAAGACGGCAAATTTCGCAAAAACATTTTTACGCATTTTCACTTTGTCGATAACAAAATAGCGCGAAAAGTGGATGGAAACTAGGCCATAGATGGGAACTCCTTCAATACTGTTTAAAAAGCATCCCAGGGTGATACCTCAAGAAGTTGGTTGAGAAAATGTCAAGAGTACATTTCTGCAAATTCTAGGCAAATGGTGAATACTTTGAAGATGCTAAAATATAACATAGTTTTGATTTATTTTGGATTTTGTTTCGTCACAACATAATTCCCATAGTTCCATTTATGTTATTCCATTGTTTTGATGACTTTACTATTATTCTAAAATGTGAAAAAAATAAATAAATAAATAAATAAAAAAAAAATTATAATAAAGAATGAGTAAGCGTTTCAAAACTTTTGACCGGTAGTGTATATGTTATTCTACAAATGTAAATGTGTCCATAAGCAAAATAAATGGTAAAATGGTTCAAAACCAGATTTAAAATATAATGTAAATCCAACATAAATGCTTTTAAAAACACAATGAGCACTAACACCAATTAACCATTACCATTGCTTTGCCAGAGTTGCAATCTTGCTTGCTCACATTCATGCAATAGAAGCATTCAAAATCTTTGATGTGCTTATAAAAGACTTTGATGCTCAGAGCAAATTCTCTGAAGTTCTACCAAATAAACTCTGGGGAATATTCAATGACCTTTGCAGGCCTTTATGCAGTGCTTTCCATAATATATTTATATTACAATAATATATGTAATTAATATAATATAGGCCTATATTAAACTATATTTACAGGTGCATCTCAATAAATTAGAATGTTGTGGAAAAGTTCATTTATTTCAGTAATTCAACTCAAATTGTGAAACTCGTGTATTAAATAAATTCAATGCACACAGACTGAAGTAGTTTAAGTCTTTGGTTCTTTTAATTGTGATGATTTTGGCTCACATTTAACAAAAACCCACCAATTCACTATCTCAAAAAATTAGAATATGGTGACATGCCAATCAGCTAATCAACTCAAAACACCTGCAAAGGTTTCCTGAGCCTTCAAAATGGTCTCTCAGTTTGGTTCACTAGGCTACACAATCATGGGGAAGACTGCTGATCTGACAGTTGTCCAGAAGACAATCATTGACACCCTTCACAAGGAGGGTAAGCCACAAACATTCATTGCCAAAGAAGCTGGCTGTTCACAGAGTGCTGTATCCAAGCATGTTAACAGAAAGTTGAGTGGAAGGAAAAAGTGTTGAAGAAAAAGATGCACAACCAACCGAGAGAACCGCAGCCTTATGATTGTCCAGCAAAATCGATTCAAGAATTTGGGTGAACTTCACAAGGAATGGACTGAGGCTGGGGTCAAGGCATCAAGAGCCACCACACACAGACATGTCAAGGAATTTGGCTACAGTTGTCGTTTTCCTCTTGTTAAGCCACTCCTGAACCACAGACAATGTCAGAGGCATCTTACCTGGGCTAAGGAGAAGAAGAACTGGACTGTTGCCAGTGTTCCAAAGTCCTCTTTTCAGATGAGAGCAAGTTTTGTATTTCATTTGGAAACCAAGGTCCTAGAGTCTGGAGGAAGGGTGGAAAAGCTCATAGCCCAAGTTGCTTGAAGTCCAGTGTTAAGTTTCCACAGTCTGTGATGATTTGGGGTGCAATGTCATCTGCTGGTGTTGGTCCATTGTGTTTTTTGAAAAGCAAAGTCACTGCACCCATTTACCAAGAAATTTTGGAGCACTTCATGCTTCCTTCTGCTGACCAGCTTTTTAAAGATGCTGATTTCATTTTCCAGCAGGATTTGGCACCTGCCCACACTGCCAAAAGCACCAAAAGTTGGTTAAATGACCATGGTGTTGGTGTGCTTGACTGGCCAGCAAACTCACCAGACCTGAACCCCATAGAGAATCTATGGGGTATTGTCAAGAGGAAAATGAGAAACAAGAGACCAAAAAATGCAGATGAGCTGAAGGCCACTGTCAAAGAAACCTGGGCTTCCATACCACCACAGCAGTGCCACAAACTGATCACCTCCATGCCACGCCGAATTGAGGCAGTAATTAAAGCAAAAGGAGCCCCTACCAAGTATTGAGTACATATACAGTCAATGAACATACTTTCCAGAAGGCCAACAATTCACTAAAAATGTTTTTTTTATTGGTCTTATGATGTATTCTAATTTTTTGAGATAGTGAATTGGTGGGTTTTTGTTAAATGTGAGCCAAAATCATCACAATTAAAAGAACCAAAGACTTAAACTACTTCAGTCTGTGTGCATTGAATTTATTTAATACACGAGTTTCACAATTTGAGTTGAATTACTGAAATAAATGAACTTTTCCACGACATTCTAATTTATTGAGATGCACCTGTATTACTCTTACTCTTATATCTCACACCAGACTGTTATAAATTATATTATTATTATATTATATTCTCTCTTAACAACTTACTATTAACCGACAGCCTGAATGTCAATACAGTACAATACAACCTACTGTACATTTTATATACAGGTGCATCTCAATAAATTAGAATGTCGTGGAAAAGTTCATTTATTTCAGTAATTCAACTCAAATTGTGAAACTCGTGTATTAAATAAATTCAGTGCACACAGACTGAAGTAGTTTAAGTCTTTGGTTCTTTTAATTATGATGATTTTGGCTCACATTTAACAAAAACCCACCAATTCACTATCTCAAAAAATTAGAATACATCATAAGACCAATAAAAAAAAAATTTTTTAGTGAATTGTTGGCCTTCTGGAAAGTATGTTCATTTACTGTATATGTATTCAATACTTGGTAGGGGCTCCTTTTGCTTTAATTACTGCCTCAGTTCGGCGTGGCATGGAGGTGATCGGTTTGTGGCACTGCTGAGGTGGTATGGAAGCCCAGGTTTCTTTGACAGTGGCCTTCAGCTCATCTGCATTTTTTGGTCTCTTGTTTCTCATTTTCCTCTTGACTATACCCCATAGATTCTCTATGGGGTTCAGGTCTGGTGAGTTTGCTGGCCAGTCAAGCACACCAACACCATGGTCATTTAACCAACTTTTGGTGCTTTTGGCAGTGTGTGCAGGTGCCAAATCCTGCTGGAAAATGAAATCAGCATCTTTAAAAAGCTGGTCAGCAGAAGGAAGCATGAAGTGCTTCAAAATTCTTGGTAAACGAGTGCAGTGACTTTGGTTTTCAAATAACACAATGGACCAACACCAGCAGATGACATTGCACCCCAAATCATCACAGACTGTGGAAACTTAACACTGGACTTCAAGCAACTTGGGCTATGAGCTTCTCCACCCTTCCTCCAGACTCTAGGACCTTGGTTTCCAAATGAAATACAAAACTTGCTCTCATCTGAAAAGAGGACTTTGGACCACTGGGCAACAGTCCAGTTCTTCTTCTCCTTAGCCCAGGTAAGACACCTCTGACATTGTCTGTGGTTCAGGAGTGGCTTAACAAGAGGAATACGACAACTGTAGCCAAATTCCTTGACACGTCTGTGTGTGGTGGCTCTTGATGCCTTGACCCCAGCCTCAGTCCATTCCTTGTGAAGTTCACCCAAATTCTTGAATCGATTTTGCTTGACAATCATAAGGCTGCGGTTCTCTCGGTTGGTTGTGCATCTTTTTCTTCCACACTTTTTCCTTCCACTCAACTTTCTGTTTACATGCTTGGATACAGCACTCTGTGAACAGCCAGCTTCTTTGGCAATGAATGTTTGTGGCTTACCCTCCTTGTGAAGGGTGTCAGTGATTGTCTTCTGGACAACTGTCAGATCAGCAGTCTTCCCCATGATTGCGTAGCCTAGTGAATCAAACTGAGAGACCATTTTGAAGGCTCAGGAAACCTTTGCAGGTGTTTTGAGTTGATTAGCTGATTGGCATGTCACCATATTCTAATTTTGTGAGATAGTGAATTGGTGGGTTTTTGTTAAATGTGAGTCAAAATCATCACAATTAGAAGAACCAAAGACTTAAACTACTTCAGTCTGTGTGCATTGAATTTATTTAATACACAAGTTTCACAATTTGAGTTGAATTACTGAAATAAATGAACTTTTCCACAACATTCTAATTTATTGAGATGCACCTGTATACTACTAAATATACTTTTTTTTTTTTTTAATAATGTGTATCTATATTGTGTGTATTGTATACTGTACAGTGTATGTTATTATTTGTATATTGTTGTGTGTAATTATGTGTATATTAGACTTTAAATTGTGCTGTGGTAATTTGATGTTATTGTAGATTATATATGTCTCATCACTGTCACGACTGCTATGTTGATCGGAACTGCACCCAAGAATTTCACACACCATTGCACATGTGTATATGGCTGTGTGACAATAAAAGTGATTTGATTTTGATTTGATTATATCTCTTGCTTTCTTTATAAAACAGCATGTAGTAAGATTATTAAAAAATGTAGAGTGGACAGGGGATAGCTTTAACCATGGATAACTCATGAACAGACACTGGAGTATCCTGCCAAACGCCAGAGGATCCCAGCAACCTAGTGTCGACAAATCAGGGTTGCGTTTCCCGCTAACGATCGATCTAAGCTTTTAAGAACATTTTTTACGTGCAAAGTTCTGAACATTCTTTCCATTTTCACGTGCGTTTCCTAAAACTGCACTTCGCAATGGCACACTTTAAGTGCTTCTTAAAGGCAAAGTTCACCCAAATATGAAAATTCTGTCATTGTTTACTCACCCCTGTGTTCTTATAACCCTATTTGACTTTCTTTCTTTTTCTTAACACAAAGGGAGTGTGCAGACAAGGGCATGGTCTGTCGAGAAAAGTATGTGTGTGTGTGTGTGTGGGGGGGGGGGGGGGTTTGTGGTGGAGGCGAGGGCGAGGTTGAGTGTTTGTCTGGGGAGAGAGGAAGTGGTAAGGGTTTTCACCTGAGATGAATTGCTGGTAATTACTGTTTCTATGTTCGCAGTGAGAGACGGGGGAGATAAAAGGTGCCCAGTCCATAGAGTGCTCAAGAGAGAAACAGACGCAGCAAAGACTGTGTGTGTGCATGTGTGACGGGGGAGACACCTGAAGCTATTTATGTGTTGGCCATTGCCGTTTTAAAGCTTCACCGTTGTGCCTTATGCGAATGTGTTTTTGTTGATGAGAATAAAGAGTGACATACCTGAGTTGGAATCACTGTCTCTCGCTTCCTCATTTATTGAACCTTGTGACACTGGTGCTGAAACCCGGCTATCGAGGAAGAAGGATATGCTGTCATGGAGTCGTTGCCGCTGGAGGAAGTCTTCCATTCCCTCGCCAGCATCCACCAGGGACAACACCAGGCCCTTTTGGATCTTCGGAGAGAGCAACAACAGCGTTTCGAGGTGCTCCTTCGGGTCCAGGAGGTGGACCGGAGGGTGCTGCGGAGCTTAGTACCCCAGGAGGGGGTGGCCGCCGCGTCCCTGGCAGTAGCGCATCCCCACATTTTGCTCACTAAGATGGGGCCCAAAGATGATCCGGAGGCATACCGTGAGCTCTTCGAGCACACCACCGAAGCTCTGAAGTGGCGCCGGAACAGTGGGCAGTGAACCTTTTGCTGCTGCTAACCGGGGAAGCCCAGATCGCATTCTCCCTGTTGCCGAAGGGGATGACCAAGTGGGTCTAGGGCCAACGGCCGGTGTCGCTGGACGAAGCAATCCAGCTGGTGGAAGACCATCTGGCAGCATATCCGTGGGCCGGCACACCCCACGCCCTTCCCCCCTCTAATGTCTCCTCCCCTGTTCATTCTCCCCCCTCCTTCCTTCCATCCTGTTCTGTTTCCCTGGAAACGGGGGAACATTCCCCCAAGACCGGCTCCTCTGTACCCATGAGTATTAAGGGGGGTACATACCAAGCCTTGGTAGATTCAGGTTGTAATCAAACCTCCATTCATCAACGCTTGGTTCAAAACGGGGCACTGGAGACAAATAATTGGGTGAAGGTGAGGTGTGTGCATGGGGATATTCATGATTATCCTGTAGTGTCTGTCACGGTAAAATTCCAGGAAAAAAAGCATAATATTGAGACGGTGGTTAGTCCTTGCCTTACCCATCCGCTAATTTCAGGAACTATTCGGCCAGCTTTTTGGTCATTATTGAAGGGGTTGTGTATGGATGGGTCCTGTGAGAAAGTAAACCAGGGTGGGGTGTGTAAAGTGCTGGCTGGGGAGGCGTGGCTGGGGCCGTCTACAGCTGTTTCATGTCAGGCTGATGCTGGGGAAGGGGAGGTGTCATCCTCCCCCACCCTTAGGGAATTCCCAGAAGGGGATTTCCCGCTAGAGCAGTTGCGAGACGAAACACTGAAGCACGCGTTTGGCCAAGTGAAAGTGATTTATGGTCAATGTCTCCAGCTGGCCATCGCACTCACATATCCATATTTTTAAATGATAAAAGATTGGTTGTATAGAGTGACAGAGGACACTTGGACAAATGAAAATACAACCCAGTTGTTGATACCAAGAACCGTCAGGAAATGTTATTCCAGGCGGCCCATCATAATCCGATGGCAGGTCATTTGGGACAGGGGAAAACACTAAGCCACCTCATGGCCCGTTTCTATTGGCTAGGCATTCATGGGGATGTTCGCTGGTGGTGTGCAGCATGCTGTGAATGTCAGCTGGTGAATCCGCCGGCCGCTCTAAAAGCGCCATTGCGCCCCCATCTGTTGATCGAGGTTCCTTTTGAACGAATTGGCATGGACCTCATTGGGCCATTAGAACAGACAGCATGCGGGCATCGCTTTGCGTTAGTTCTGTTGGATTACGCAACGCGATATCCGGAAGCAGTGCTGCTGCGCAAGATCTCAGCACGTAATGTTGCAGAGGCACTCTTCAAAATTATCTCCCGGGTGGGGATTCCGAAAGAAATCCTCACTGATCAGGGCACTACTTTTATGTCACGTACACTACGCGAGCTGTACGAATTATTGGGCATTAAATCAATTTGGACAAGTGAGTACCACCCACAAATGTATGGCTTGGTCGAACGATTTAATCAGACCTTAAAAATATGATTTGTATGTTCGTGCATGAAGATGCTCGGAATTTAGATAAGTGGCTCTAATCCCTGTTATTTGCAGTCCGAGAGGTCCTGCAAGCCTCCACGGGAATTTTTCCCATTTGAATTGTTGTATGGGCGTAAGCCCCATGGCGTGTTAGACATCATGAAAGAAAATTGGGAGGAGGGACCTTCACAGAGCAAAAACGAAATTCAATACGTTCTTGACCTGAGAGCAAAACTCGGCACACTGGGTCGTCTATCACAGGAGAATGTGCTACAAGCTCAAGAACGTCAGTCCCGGCTGCATATCAGGGGAGCTCAGCTACGGGAATTTTCACAGGGAGATAAAATACATGTATTACTACCCACCATCAAGCTCAAAATGGCAAGGGCCCTTTGAGATCACACAGCAAGTTGGGGAAGTCGATTATGAGGTAGTGCGTACAGATGGGGTGGGGCACATCAGATTTACCACCTCAACCTACTAAAACATTGGAGAGAGGCAGTATCTGTAACCTTGGCGACGGTAGTTCCGGAGAGGGAGGAGCTCAGACTGGAAGTGAATCTAAAAGCCAATCACTTCACCCCCATCACTTGTGGAGACCACCTCTCGCTGTCACAACATACGGCGGTTGCCAGGTTGCAAAATAATTTCTCTGATGTGTTCTCGCCTTTCCCTGGCTGAACTAATCTTATAAAACACCACGTCGAGACAACCCCAGGGGTAGTGGTACGTAGTCATCCCTACCGCTTACCCGAACACAAAAAACAGGTAGTACAGGAGGAATTAAAGGCCATGCTCGATATGGGGGTAATAGAAGAATCCCACAGTGATTAGGCCAGCCCGGTAATTCTGGTACCTAAGAGCGATGGCTCGGTCTGGTTCTGTGTGGATTATAGGAAAGTTTACACAGTGTTGAAATTTTATGCTTATCCAATGACTTGTGTTGATGAACTGCTCGATCGGTCGGGCACGGCTCATTTTTATTCGACATTAGATTTAACAAAGGGTTATTGGCAGATCCCCTTGATGTCCCGTGAAAAAACTGCCTTCTCCAATTATTGTGCATAATTGTTCAGACATCACCAGCCCACTGACTGATCTCACTAAAAGGGATCTCCAGACCCGGTCCAGTGGACGGAGCTGTGCCAACAAGCATTCATGACGGTAACGGCTGCACTTTGTGGCAGGCCGCTTCTGCATTCCCCTGACATCTCTCACCCTTTTGTTTTGCAGACGTTGTTGGGACAAGAATTCACCCTCTGTTTGGACCATGGCCTACTCCAATGGTTCCACCACATGAAGGATGCCAATGCCCTGATCACCCGTTGGTATCTGGCATTCCAACCATTTAAGGTCGAGGTGGTCCACAGGCCGGGGGCGCAGATGGCTGTCGCAGACTTCCTCTCCAGAAAAGTGTGGGGGTGGGGGGAGGAGTGGTGGAGGCGAGGGCGAGGTTGAGCATTTGTCTGGGGAGAGAGGAAGTGGTAAGGGCTTTTACTTGAGATTAATTGCTGGTAATTGCTGTTTCTATGTTCACAGAGAGACGGGGGAGATAAAAGGTGCCCAGTCCATAGAGTACTTGAGAGAAACAGATGCCGCAAAGATTGTGTGTGCGCGCATGTGACTGGGGGAAACACCTGAAGCTATTTGTGTGTTGGCCATTGCCATATTAAAGCTTCACCGTTGTGCCTTATGTGAACGTGTTTTTGTTGATATGAATAAAGAGTGACATATCGGAGTTGGAATCGCCGTCTCCTGCTTCCTCATTTATTGAACCTTGTGACAGGGAGAAATATTGAAAAAACATTGTGCTTACTGATGTCATACAATGGCAGTTTATGGTGAACCACATCTTCAAGCATCAAAAGGACACAAAAGTGTAAATCTGAAGTCTAATAAATAATTCCACAAGAGACTCTTGTTTTGTTCTGAAGGAATACGATAAGGCTTGGAGTGAAACTCTGGACTGACCGTTGCTGTTCTGTGCATGTTCATGAGAGTGCACAAGAGCATCAGTTACGCTACACCTTCTCACGAGATGGGGTGTTCAAGCAAAAAACGCTTTGTTTCACTTTAACCATTTGGTTCTCACCAAACCTTATCATATGCCTTCAGAACAAGACATAAGTCACATACAATAATTTATTAGACTTCTGAATTATACTTTTGCATTCTGTTGAAGAGGTGGTCACCATAAACTGCCATTGTATGACATCACTGACCAAATGTTTTTTTTTTTTTTTTTTTTTTTTTTCACAATTTCTCTCTTTGTGCTAAGAAAAAGAAAGAAAGTCATATGGGGTAAAAGCAATACAGGGGTGAGTAAACAATGACTGAATTTTCAGTTTTGGGTGAACTATTCCTTTAAGAGTTGCTGTCCCTGTGTAAGCGCTGAAATGTGACCGTATGTGTCATTAGTCATTGTTATTATAGCTTGGGGTGTAAATTTCTAAATACATATTTACATTGCTGGATTTTAATTCTCTTAAATAATCAAACTAATTAACTACATAATTACATATATAATTAAATTATTGTGTAATACAATCTATAATTATTTACACAATCACTGCATTGTTCATCATGTGCGTTTGCAATGTTTCCCAAATTCAGCTGTGGGTCGAGGTGCAAGCTGCAGGGTCAGTGAAGACTAATTATATATATATGTATGAGGTTAACCATGTTGGCAGAGGCCTATTGCAAGGGCACAATAGGACGATGGAACATGGAAGCACACAGGGTACATGTGCATACATTCACTGATTAAGCGGAGATTTGTTGCCAAAATGATACCATGACATCAATGCAGCAGAACAATGGTGCGGTGTGGGCGACGGCACCCTTGGGTGTCAGAGAGGAAGATGAGGAGGTTGTAGAAGAGGAGGAAGGTGGGAAGACAAGCCAAGATAGACTATTTTACTTTGAAATATAACATCTCCATTCCCTTTCAATTTAATTTGTAATACAATCATGTGGCCACTTTGTACCAAGTTTGTGGTCCTGCACACAAAGTTGTGTAATAGTTTATGCCTAATTTTTTCATACAGTTTATTATTTTATTTAATTTATCTATTTCTTGCCTCATTTTAAATTATATATTATAATATACATGATAATAAATATATGCCTATGTGTGGCAATTGATATAAGTAGACCTATATAATATAATATATTCTATTTAAATATAAATAAAAAATCTTTTTTTAATTAAAGTATCATGGTCACATTGTATACTACTACATAAAGTGTAAGAATCCCATACAAGTAAATTGTATGAAGCGTAATTTCACAATTGTCCTGCAGGTTTCTGGATACGTTTATGTCCTTACAATGCTTTAAAGCGCTCTGTTAACTCCAGAGTGCAGATTCACAAACATTTTCAAGTACTACTTAAGTTACAATGCTTTTAGAAAACAGCCTGTAGTTATGACATACTGTAGATTTATGATTTGAGATATGCATGTTTGTATTGGCTATTATTTTGCGAACCTCTTTGACTTTTAAGCCATAAATTACAGGATTGAAAAGAGGTGGCACTATAATCATCTCTAAAGCCAAAAAATTCTGCAGGTTCACTTGGATGCCATTCAATCCATATCTTTTGTACAAGGCATCAAAAACTCCTGCAACAGTGAAATTTATCAAAGAAATTATATGAGGCACACAGGTCTGCCAAAATTTCCTTCTGCACTCTAATGATGCTTTACATGCAATTATAAGTTTTATATAGGACACAAAAATTACAATCACAAGGCCTAAATATAATGCAATAAAAAAAGTTGATTCACATGAGAGCTTTAACATGGACATGTTGTCACAATACAATTTATCAATATGATATTTACATACTGACAACCTATTTGACAAGAGAATGGCAAAGAACATAGTAAGAACTGGTACAATCCAACATAAGCCAAGAAAAATGCCACATGAAATTTTTTTCAGCTTTGAGTGATAGTCTAAAGGTCTACATATAGCCACATGTCTACATATAGCCACATGTCTGTCATTTAAACACAGATTGCACAGAAAAATGTACATTGGTTCATGAAGGGATCTCTCCAATACAATGACCACACTGAGCCAAATGTCAAACAATATAAAAACAGGGAAACAAAAAGCATTTAAACTATATATATATATATCTATATGATTTAGAGTTTTTTGGTTCCATTAGGGTGTAGGTTGCAAAATAAGTTATATTAACCATTATTTATTTGTCTTATTCCACAAATTTAAATTTGCCCATGTGCAAACCGAAGGGTAATATGGTTCTTAAAATCACAGAAAATGGGGCAATTAAAAGCAACAAATGTCTCTGAAATAAATTATAAGCATTGACATCTTTTGTTCAGATATAAAATGTTCATATATGAAAATATGACATGCTCATACAGTAAACACTAATGGCCTTGCCAGAGTTACAACCCTGCACACTTACATTTATGAAATGGAAGCAAGAACTTTTGACATGCTTATATATAGCTTTGGCTCAGAGCAAATTCTCTGAAGTTCAATCAGATAAACCAGGGAATATTCAAAAACCTTTGCTGTTGTTTGGTCAGTGCTTTTCATAATAGATTTATACTACATGCTTATAGGTTTTTATAATATAAATTATATGTTTGCTTTCTTTAAACAGAATAATGATTTGATGATTTGCAAGATGATTTGAAAATGTACAGCATGGGATGATGGGATGATTGAAATCCATTTGTTGTTGTTTTATTTTAACCATGAATAACTGACAGATTTGGTTCTGCCAAATGCCAGAGGTTTCTAAAAAAGGAACAAAGGATGCTAGTAAAAAAACATTTGGGGGTCAAGGTTTTCCTGATTAGTATGGTCCAGTTGTCCCATTCAGGTAGATGACACAACTAAAAAGGACAAAAACCATCTTTTTCCTTTGATAGCAATTCAAAAGTGGTTGTGTATTCTCTGACAAAATAATTGTTTTTGCTAACAATATTGAAACTGTAAATATTTATAGAGAGCTGTTCAACCGTGACGTCAATTTGTAGATGGTCTGGATATTTCAATGTTTTTATATATGTTTTTCATTTTTTTTATTGTGTGTAAAATAAGGTCTTTGGTAAACATTACTTGATGAACATGAATTTTGAAGCTGCTTTGTTCTACAACATAATTTATGTTGTAGAACAAAACGTTCATGTATCGTCAAGTAATGTGTATCACAGATCTTATTTTAAATTGAAAACCCCCATTATAGAAACCCATAGGAAAATCCAGAGGGAACCCATGATGAATTCTCTTCTTGGGTTTTGGACTGAACAGCTTTATTATAGTAAATGTTTTAGCAGAGCAATTTGTTTTTTTGTTTTTGTATTTTGAGTTATCAAAAGCATGAAATATCTTTGGTGTTATAACAGCTGACGATAGTTTCAAGTGAAGGGTTTGGCATTGTGTGGGTTCTTGTAGTGCCATTAGCCATTCATATTCCTGCAGCTCTACAGTGTTTTGTCACGTTGCATTTGCAGGTGATTGACTCAAAAACCTGTGTCCCTCTCATAACCATGTCCCTGAGACCATGTGACCAGACTCGACCAGTACCGTCACATTTTAAGCCCGAACCCAAAATTACATTAATAATTTCTTCTCCAATAAAGTAAATTTGTTACAAAATACTGTATCTTATGTAGGCCAAGCATCATAGGAAACATTCATAACTGTATAGGAACAGTAAACATACATAGTTTTAAAAGGCATGGCAGCCCCTTAGAAAAAACATTGACTTACCGTTTATCAAGCTCTGAAACTTTGCTGGGTGCAGAAAAATCTGGAATCATGTGTACCAGTATAACAATTACATGACCGAAGTTCAACCTGAACTTCTTCAGGATGTTGAATTCCTTAAACTTGCGCTAAAGAAGCTAGGCGCAGTGCAACGAATGAAACAGAGCACATGTGTCTCAAATCGTTATAAAAAATATTTTGTAACGATACGTCTAAGAAATGTAGTGGTCCTGTGCAAGATCCTGAAAAAAAAAAACACAGAGACGCAATGCAATGGTCAAAGACGTCCATCCAGTGCATGATTAGATTGTTTGTATTTTTTTTTTTAAAACAGCGCAGATTTATGCAAAAACAAGTCTGGTGTGAACTGATAAACTTGTCCGTTCGTGCGTGTGAGTGAGAGCACATGCTTGTTAACAAGTATGAATGCCTATTTATTTTGTCAAGAATTCGGCCGCATTTGGCCCAGTTTCGCGGCCGGCCCACCAGGAAAAGTCCTCCCTGTGGCCAGTCCGCCCCTGGCAAGTAGTATTCGGCTTGTCATGTGATTCTAACATGGCAGCCCCCATGTGCAGACCCTCTCCATGTAGAATAAAACAGCTTTTAAAAAGTTACTGATTTGACTAGAGTCTTCATTTTAATGTGAGTGGTCATGATTTCTTACATATATTGCAAAAATTACAATTCATGTCTTTAGGAGTTCAACTTTTTAATGAGGATAAAAAATTACTGAGTGCACCTTTAAGGCATTTGGCTGTCACTATTGTGATGAGCAATGGACCAAACACCATTCCAAAAGCCTTGGTTATGGCAGGGCCACTCTCTACTTGTCAGGGGAAAGAAAAGTTGCCCTATTTCGATTGGATCGTGGTGGACCAACACAAACAAATGCCAAGCATCCATCAGATAAACTCCCTGGACAACTGCCAGATAACTTTTATGGGACAGGAAGGAACACCCTGGATAATTCCCCATATTGAAGGAGATTACACATTGGTCCAACATGCGGTTTGTTCCTGCCAAAACCCATTGGCACATTGTGGCAGCGGGGCGTGGTCAAGTGTCCGTCCGGAGAGAGAGAGAGAAAGCAGAAAGGGTGCTTGCACCTGAGCTAGATTATGTTTAACACCTGTTTCTAATTCCAGTGAGCATGGGGAGAGCGGCATATAAGCAGCCACGCGACCAGCAGAGGGAGAGAGAGTCTGGACCAAAGAAGGCCACGGTGCTCCTGAAGCTGCTACATTTAATCTGTTATGTTTGTGAAGCTAATGCGTTTAAGTAACTACGTGCCTGTGAAGCTGATGAGTTTGTGAAGTTGTAAAGCATTGAAGTGTTACCTGTCCTGGAAAACCTTCCCTTCTGCTGTGAAGCTGTGTTGCACACATCTTGACCCTAAGGTTTAATCTAAGGTGGCCATAAAAATTCCTCAGGACTTCCAGATGCAGCACATTAATTAATTGCCCATGTGACAGCAGTGGCTGAAACAAAGAAAAGCCTCAAAGATGGACAATTTCATCCATGTGTATGCTTGAAACGGACACAAACTGCAACACATACACTCCGTGTTCACTCACAGAGCCGCTTATGTTAATTGCAGTTAATTGTTATCACAATAATTCATAGGAATTGACTTACTAACATATAAATGAATGTATATGTGACAAGGAGGAGGGCGGGGCCGGGCCGTGACTATGCACGCCTGGCCCCCAATCAGGCTAATCAGCTGAGGAGTTTGAGAGAGAGAGAGCTACAGGCAGCTGCCCTGTATGCGTTTACGTTTGTGTGTCTTTGTATTTAAGTATATTAAAAACATTACTTTGATGCTTTGTGCGGTTCCCGCCTCCTCCTTTCCATTGAACCCTGTTACAATATAAGTGATAGCTTAACCATTTCAGATCATGTTTGGTCTCTATAAGTTCGGAATAACGCCTAGACCATTTTGAAAGAGGTTTGGAAAAGTCAAGTCATTTTTATTTGTATTGCGCTTTCACAACACACATCATTTCAAAGCAGCTTTACAGAAAATCATGCATTAACAGAAAATGAAACTGTAATATCTATAAAGTCTTAGAGTGATCATTGTGTAGTTTGATTAAATATGATTGTAAATTGTGTATAAAAATAAATAAATTAAATAAACATTTAATTAGAATCCCAGTGAGCAAGCCGAAGGTGACTGTGCCAAGGAACACAATATGTATTCCATTTTAAGAGTGTAGTCCATCATTAGACCAAGGTGATGCAGGCAGAGATCAGTGAGGTGCATCACAGTTCAACCGGCAGGTCATTCCTGTGAGGTCTATCCTAAGTCGAAGGTTCAGGCAGTGGCATATGAAGTATCCCAAGTCTTATGGTTGGAGTTGGCATCAGTTCATCCCCTGAAGTCCATCGTAATAGACTGAAGTGATGTCTGGCTGGCATCGGCTGCATTTAGTCATCATCACTCAGAGACGCGTAGCAGTGGAGTCCGACACCAAGCAGGAACGGAGGTGGATCTGGCCGGCTCTGGTAACCTCGGGATATGAAACCTGAGGTTGAGACAGGGAAACAAACTGAATAATATTAGTGTAGATGCCATTCAATTTTTGTAGAGTTATAGATCATGATAAATGTTTCTGGTTCTGGCAGACCTAACTAAAAAAGCCTAATTGTGAGTTGATGGATAATTTAGGTGTATGCCTGGCTAAATAGATAAGTCTTTAGTTTAGACATAAACTGAGTGTGTTAAGGAGACTATTCCATAGTTTAGGAGCCAAATAGGAAAAGGATCTACCTCCTTTTGTGGATTTTGATATTAATAATTAGTACCTCTGTTTTGTTGGAATTGAGTAGAAGGAAAGTTCTGGCCATCCAATATTTGATTTCATTGATACACTCTGCTAATTTGGAGAATTTTGAAGGTTACCTACAGGTGTGTTCTATTGTTACATTATGTTTAGATTTACATGTTTTGTTGATTTAGTTAGTTTATTCCTTTTCTGTTTGTTTAGTA
Source organism: Myxocyprinus asiaticus (assembly GCF_019703515.2). Classification (NCBI taxonomy): domain Eukaryota; kingdom Metazoa; phylum Chordata; class Actinopteri; order Cypriniformes; family Catostomidae; genus Myxocyprinus; species Myxocyprinus asiaticus. The sequence continues at coordinate 17,256,693 of NC_059381.1, read as the reverse complement.
ATTATTTTTTAGGCTGTAACACCATAAGACAATGACCAAACCTTCCCTTATTGATTTATTATATCACTAAAAGGAGAATATTAACACAAACCATTATCAATCAGTATTGTTATTATTTCCTTACACCATGTATCCTCTAGCTGTAGTAGCCTAATGGTGTTCCTCTATATTTTTTTTAGTTTTTAAAAAGCACCACTTCAGGGATATATTGCCAGAGTTGTGGTGGTAGACATGCCCAATTCCAGTCTAAACCATTCTCATTATGTATACAGATCATTTTTGTGACCAAACGGATACAGATGTTGCTGTAGTCACTGAACTCTGTTTGCTATAGGTTTCTGTAACGAAACTGACTTGCATAATTCCTTTTCCATAAATCCAGACTTGTTATAGCCTCCACCATATTTGATGTATTCCAGTCAATAACTGCTAGGCTCCATGAAGTGGAGCATCATTGTAGTGCTACTTTCTTAATTATCAGAGTGCACAGAGGCTACTGGAAGCGCACATGCACGCACACAACAAACTCCTGCAATGCCCTTTTTATGTCTCATTTCCCATTACAATAGGTTGTTATTGAATGTTTCAATGTTTATATAGCTTAACATTATTAAACTTAATATTCTTGCAAATTTTGAATAGCCTCACCATTACCCTCAAACTCCACCAGTGGTGTGCACTGCATCACGGCCGCAATAGGTAATCGCTCCCATTCTAGTCAATGCTCATGATTCAATTACAATTATGGCATTTAGCAGACACTTTTATACAAAGCAACTTACAAGACTTACAAGAATTACAAAGAGCAGATAGGGGGTTAGGCATCTTGCTCAAGGATGCTTACAGGTAGGCCAAACCTGGGGTTTGAACCCACAACCTTTCAGATGGGAGTCCAACACCCAGACCACTAGACTATCCTGTCCCCTGAGTCACATGGTGCCGGTGGAATTCCAGCACTAGCATCCCGGACAGCTAGATTGAAAAAGGAATAATTGAATGGCCCTGTCATAGGGAAAGTCCCTTTTTTGTAGTTTGTTTCATGAGAATGAGTGCCTTGGAGATTGGACAGAGACTAGTCCCTAACAAACCATTCACTTGCATAGGTTCATAGAAGTTGTCAGTTCCAAAATGCATGTCTGTCATAACAGCACACCATATAAACCTGGTCGTGAATTTGGTGTGTGTGCATACTATTTTTCATGCTTTTGTGATGCTGCAGTTTTATGAGATTGTTCAACATGTTTAAAATTGTTATGAACAACAATTTCTCTTTCAAGAAATAAATACTGGTTTAGAGATTCATTGATAGGTGTTCAGTTAGTTGATGCAAGAGATTTAACCTCCAAAATGAAACAGATTGCATAGTTGTGAAATGTTGTCAATGCTGCATTGCAATTTGTGTTAACACAGTAAAAATGAACTGTTGCTTTTACAAGTAGTTCATTTCAATTTTACAGGAATCTGGCCGAGAAGACTCAAAATCAATGGGCAGTTCCACTCCTATTAATAAGTCACCCCTACCGCAGACATCCACTCCTGTGAAAAGATGTCCTGCAAAGTAAACAACATGAAAAGGTTGTGAATTTATCCTTCCCAGAATATGTATTGCACACTGACACCAAACTGGAGCAAGTCCGAAAACAATACTTTGAGTTGGCAAAGAAAGGTGAAGAGCGCAACTGCCAAATGTCAAAGGACCTTAGATGCCGGCTCATCCGAAACACCATGACCAGTATGATCGCAATCCTGAGGGCAACAGGGGATGGAGACAGATACCCATCAAAACCAGAAATTACAGCTATAGCAAAGAGAACAGTCCTGTACTACCCCATGCTGCAGGACCGAGACCTGAACAACAAGAATACATGGGTAAGTGAAATGCAGCCAGTTGATGACCCAAGTGTTTCATGTTGGCTTTTGTTAATAGCATTTGTTTGAAGAATCTTTTTGATATTTGAAACTTATTTAAATTGTCTTGTCACAGGTTACTGTGTACTCACAGCTATTCAAAAGATTGAAAAACGTGAGATCCCCCCAAAAACCATTCCAGATAGGAGACATTCGAAGAGGTGCCATCTTGAGCAGCCAAGTGACCCAGATGAATTTGATTCAAGTGACTCGACAATCATTCTAGATCACTCCTCACATGGGAGTGGCAATCAAGATTGCTCTTCACAAGGGAGTAGCACCTAAGACTCAGGCAGCAATGGAAGATGCGAGTTCCAACTTTGCATTTACAAATTTACCATGGTGTGGTGTTCATATTTCCTTTTACACTTCTGATGTTCACAAGTCTAATAAACCCACATTATTGGATCTTTAAAACAATATAAAATACTTATGGAACTAGTTCTTGATGTCACATTTTCAACATTTTGGTTTCCTTGCCCTCATAAAATAAGATTGACCAAGTGTCAGTCAATGTGATATTGGCATATATGTGCATGGTACATGCATTCTTTTGTGACTTCTGTCAAAAGAGAGACTAGAAGCATTCAAACTAATTACTACTACTACTACCACCTACTTCCTATAAGAATAACTCATTCAACAATTAATGTCATGTATTTAATTATGTATGTTTGGGTCTTTTAGCTAACAAGCCCACAGACATTGACACTCCAGACACTGACAGTCCAGCAACTATGGCCAAGCACTATAGAACCCTACAGGCTTTGTGTAAAAAGAAAAATCCAAACCACGAGTCTGTCTCTCAGCTCCTGGATTTGGAATTTGCAGCCAGAAGAGCATTCATAGATTCCGATTCTGTTTACGAGGAAGACAGACACGAGAAAATTCTAGAGGCGTATCATTGTTTCAAAGACATTGGTCATGCAAGTCATTATTGACTGAGCATAATTCAAAACATGGTACCACACAGAACAATGTCTTATATACCAATTTCCTTCTCCTACCTAATGCAGTCAAATGTCTGTATTTGTAAATCGGATAGGTGATGGGGGAGCTTCGACGCATTCTGGACAAGGATAACAGCCACTACATTGATGAACTGAGGGGAAGATGGGACAACTTCTGCCAGAAGGTGCAGTTTTTTGGTGTATGGAAAAAGATGCTGAAACCCCCAATGGGAATTGACAAAGGTAAGCAATGATGTTTTGATGTTATTAGTGGTTAGGGTGGACATTAGGGCATGTTAATTGTCAATGTGCTAGTGTCTTGTCTTCCTCCTTTTTCATCTGTGGTGGCTATCCCATCGTTTGTTTAATGTTTCTGTATTTTAAAGCATATCTGTTGTTGACCGTTGATCAGATTTGACCTTGTGTTATCCAAGTGTAAAAGTAATGAATATTTTCCTCAACAGTTGAACAGGCTCTCGGGAGTCCCCTCTTCGTCTGCTCCTCCGAAGAAGATACGAGATGCGAGTGAGGCTCTGGTGCATGTCCTCAAGGTGAGCTGTGTAAAATGTTACAGGATAATTTAGACTGTCCAAAGTTATAGGTTAAGGTGCTGGTTTTAATTGCTCCCAATGTAATTCCTAGTCACATATGTTCTAAGCCTTCAGAGATACCCCAAACATTTGTTTTTGGAAACAGGATTTAAAAATTGTAAGATGTGTGTAGCTCTCAATATTACATTATGTACAAAAATGGATGCACTACATGGTTAATAACAGGTTGTATGGACCTAGTGAAGACCTAACAAGACTAGCCTAGTATTGACTAGCCCAACAAATCTAAATACATTTCTATAAATTCAAATACAGTGTGTTTAGCAACACAATTTTGTACAGCAGATCCACATACACATTTTGATATTCTTTATGTTTTCAGTGTTTTGGAAGGCTTAGATCGTTTGTGAACAGGAAATGCATTGGGGACAGTCAAAAGCAGCAACTTCAGCTGTAACTTTCTCAGTACTGTGCCTTTCGTCAAAATTTTGCTTTGGAAAGTTATTTGATTGAAAACAAACTTCTAAAGGGCTTAAGTTGAAAAGTACCAAAATGGATCATTTAAACAAAAGTGCTTTATCCTGATAGCAGGATGTCTGTGTTATGTTTTTAAGGAAAACGAAGAACACAATGCCTACTTGAAGCACCGCCCTCTCTCCTGTCCAGTCCTGATTGTGAGTTCGTCCAACTGCCTCCTGGCTGTAGGAGATGTGCCGATAACTACATTCCCAAAAGACAAGGTTACAGAGGGTGCTTTATACCTTATGGCCTACTATTATGCCCTACACCTTACTTACTCCAAGTGTGTAGCCACTTTGCTTTCTGTCATACAAACGGAGGTCCTCTTGGACACAATCCATGAGCGAGACCTCACACCATCTTTCAAGAAGGGCATGGCCGACTGGAAAGCTTTTGTTGGCAAATAAAGCCATTGCCATTGATTCTTGTTTGGAATTTAGCCAAGGTAGCCCAATGTTAATGTTGCAATAATAAGCACTTTGTTGATGTATTGAGGGACACATTGGTCAGATGATAATGTTAACCCAAAACCCTTAATTTGAATACTGCAATAATAAGCACTTTGTAGGTGTATCGAGACACATTGTTCAGATGCTCTATGTTGCTATTTAACCAAGTTAGCCCAATATTAATGTTAGCCCAAGACCCGTAATTTGAAAGTTACAATAATAAGTACTTTGTAAGTGTACGGAGGGGACACATGTCAGATGATTGTGTCTGACTTAACCCACAATGTTACACATATTTGGCATGTTCTGTTTTATTTTATTACAGTCCCATACACACTGTGAGCCAAAACATATTGACTGGTGCTCCAGTCATACACTGCTGTGAAGGAGTTTCCATGTAATGCACTAGACTGTCTGAACTTTGTTTACTCCTACATTCCACAGAGGTAGAATGGAGGTAAAAAAAAAAAATGAGAAAATAAAACATTTGTTTAATGCAAGACTTGTTTTCATTGAAGTAGGTGATTGTCTTAAATCTAGAACAGTATCACTATTGTAGAGCTTACAATAAGTGAAATACACTTGAATTGAAATGTAGAGGATGACCAGAATGATATGGCACTTCCTAATACGAGTAACAAATGCATAGAGTATTTCCAGCTAACTTGGACATATTTTATCCTAAAATGCTTAAATATCACTTTCTAATCATATTTTAAGTTGGTGATGGTCTTAAATCTAGAATGGTGTCACTATAGAAGTAAGTTAAATACACTTTAGAGGATGACATGAACAGTGAAAAACAAAAAGCTAATTTTGTGGGACAAAATGCTACTTTTGAGCATTACAGGCTTATTATGAAATACAACACTTCCTAATACTAGTAAAATATAGCTAAAAATGAGTTTTCCTAGATAATTTCAAGATCAGTTTTATTTCAAAAGTCCTAAATATCACATCTTATTTCAAGAAATCTTGACAAACCAATTATCACTTGATCCATTGGCAGATTTTTTTTACTTATTACAAGCAAAAAACACCTTGTATTCATTGTTTTTATTTGTTTTTGAAATGGCCTTTTTCCAGTGCAAAGAAATATAAAGTTGGGTATCGCTGACATAAGTGGAAACTTATTCCACAATTCCAGATAGTATCTCCCAGGGGAAGCATATACAAGGAGAAAAGCAGAGGCCCTAAAACTGATCCTTGTGGCACACCATACTTAACTTTTGTTTGATTTGACAATTCCTCATTTACACAGACAAAGTGGCAGTGGTCTGCTAAATAGGACCTAAACCATGCTTATGCAAGTCCACCAACATATGCCAACATAATTCTCAAGCCTATTCAAGAGAATGTCGTGATCTTTGGTGTCAAAGGCAGCACTAATATCTAAAAGCACTAGACGAAAAATGCAGCCACGATCAGATGATAAGAGCATAATTTATAACTCTGATAAGTACAGTCTCTGTACTGTGATGGGGACTAAATCCTGACTGAAATTGTTCAAATATACTATTTATCTGTAGAAATGAACATAGTTGGGAGGACGCTACCTTTTCTAGTATTCGACATAAACGGGAGATTTTAAATCGGTCTATAATTAGCCAATTCTCCAGGATCAAGCTGTGGCTCCTAAATAAGCAGTTTGATAACTGCTATTTTAAAGTTTCTTGGGACATGTCCTAAGGATAGCGAGGAGTTATTAAAAAGAGATTCTAAGATTACAGGGAATTTCTCTTTTAAGAGCTTAGTTGGTATTGGATCTAACATGTTGTGGCTTTTAATGTATCAAGTTTTGTTAGCTCTTCGTGACCGATGACAGCGAAGGATTGAAGTTGCTCGTTAGGAAAATTATGAGACACTGTTTTCTGTGGTACTGTGACAGATGATTGCATAATTCCAATTTTATTTCTGATTATTTCAATTTTATCAGTAAAGAAATTCATGAAGTCAATACTATTGTGCTGCGACGAAATATCTGGTTCAGTCGAGGCTTTATTCCTAACCAGTTTAGCCACAGTACTGCATAAATGCCAAGGATTGTTGTGGGTATGAGTTTGCTAAAATATGCTGACCTGGCAGCTTTTAGTGCCTGTCTGTAGCTACAGACACTATCCTTCCATGCACAGTGAAATACCTCTAATTTTGTATTCTTCCACTTGCGCTCCATTTTCCAAGCTGCACTCTTGAGATCATGAGTGTGATCATTGTACCATGGTGCGGGGTTTTGTTCTTTAATTTTCTTCAGTCGAAGGGGGCGACACTATCAAGAGTGCTAGAGAAGACTGTATTTATATGTTATTACTTTAAGTTCTTCAAGACTTTTTGGCTTGATATATATGATATACCAGTATATGAGATTAATCTGGAAGATTATTAGTGAAGCTATCTTTAGTGGTTGAAGAATAGTTCTACCTGAATGATAGCATGGTGTAGATTGAGTAAAATTAGCTGATCACAGCATACAAGAGAGTTAATGATCCAAGATGTCATTGCTCTGCGGCAGAACTTCTATAGTATCAGCATCAACTCCATATGACAATTAAATCTAGCATATGATTATGGCGATGAGTTGGTCCCGTCACATTTAAAACATGGTAATAAAAGCAGAAATAAAGCATGGGTAAAACTTAAGGGACACCGATCTCACCATGTATTTTAAGACATGCAAATGAGTTCCATACCAGGGTGGGCCATACTGTGGCTATTTCTGATAACAACAGCCAACCACGTCGCTGGAAAGGCACCAGATTTCCATTCCCGCCTTATCAGAAAGGGATAAGAGTATCAGGAGTTTCTGACCTGACAAGGAAAAAGACAGCACGATTAAGGTAAAGCTCTTGTGAGTAAAACCTTACTTTTACCTCTTTTCCAGCTGCACTCTAGTTGCAGAGGACCCCAGCATCTACAGGCTTTGCCTAATCCTCACAGATCCTTCAGCATTGCAGCCCAGTCTGCAAAGGAACCTGTGACAACATCATCATCTGACCAGCTGCACGACCAAGACTCCAAGGACCCTCTTGGTGCAAAAGGAATTCAGCATCCTCAAGCACTTTGTGCAACTGCAGCTAATAATTGTCTAACTTGCTTAGATAATATGTATCGGAGGTCAATTCATGACAAGTAATAGTCAGGCTATGTGTTTAAGGATAAATAAGTATTTATCCACTATTATTTAACAGAGACCCTAAGCGGTCTTTCCCCCAAGAATGTTGGCTACCATATAATTCCATTGTATTGCTATATTCAACTCAACAGCATTGCATTTATCCATTCTGTGTTTATTCCATTTATTATTCCAGGTATTGATTCAGTATTCACTTATCTAGTTATTGGTTATTATTCATTAGCACTGTATATCCATTCATTAGTAGCATTCAGTTGTACTATTTACTCTTGCTTATCTTGTGTTAATATATGTTTATTATAACTGTGTCTTTCTTGTGTTGATGGCCAGAGGCTGTACTAGTTTTCAAGAATCTCACAAATCCTTCAGATAAGTCAGATGGCAAACTCCCTCAAGTTTACATATTTTTCCTAATTCATTGAACCATCCTCTTGGATTGTTCTTAAATTGTTATGGTGAAATTCCCCAACTGGTGCCCCAAAATCAGGGAGGGGCCATCTCATACTAGCACACACATTTGGGTGACCGTGTGATTATCACTACACTAAATGTTTGTTTTCTGACAACTACAGAGGTAAATTGGATTGAATTCAAACAGCTGTTACGCACTGCACTGTTAGGCTCCAACTTGTTAAAGCTGCACTAAGATTTTTTTTGGGTACAATTAACAAAAGTTCATTGAGCGAGTACCTAAAAAAAACAAAAACAAATTCAAAATACCGTCCTTGTCCCCATTCACTACGGCAAGCCTACAATAATGAGTTTTATTTTGAGCTGTCGGGTCGGATTTGGCACAAGTATATGTCATTCGTCCTCTCATGTTTACATCATGTCCGTAAGCTCAGAAAGAAGGTCCAGCTGTGTTGTGAGAAGCGGGACACGAGTACGACATCTGTTCAGTCAGTCCAGTCGCGGTTAGGAGTCAGGACAGCAGTGGAATGAAATCACTCTCATAATGGATTTAACTGTTTTAAATCCATTAAGTATTAAAGTATTTTTGGACCTATAAATCAGTATACGGACACTCGCCATTTTATCCACATGTAGCCCTTTAAACGCATCTAAATGCCGCTATAGGTACAAGGTAGTGAATGTGTGCTCATCTCAAGTTGTTTTAAAGTACAGATTTTATAGCACAGTAATGTTTATTAATTTGTTTAGCATGTAACCATCTCTCTGTTTTAACTTTACTTCCAAATAAATGACTCAAAATATATTATTGTAATTGTTATATTGCATATTTCTGCATATTATTTTCATGTTCAATAAAAGTATGTCATCGTTGAATCCTTGTTTTACATTTTTATATTACAGTCTCATTGTTTGTAGTGCTAGACCTACAATTGTAGTATGAGAGTTCACTTGCATTGTCCACTGAGGCTGTAGATTGCAAAATAAAAATAAAGTGTTTTCAATTGGACTCATATCAACCATTTCACAAGTTTCACATGATTGATGTGTGTAGTACAAAGTGTTTTTAGCAAGTCAGTCCACTTGGTGCCCTCTTTGGAATACTCCCATAAAAGATCGATTTTATCTTTTTAATCATAAATTGTGCTTCTTTTCCCTCTTATTATTCTAAAAAGTGCAATTTTCCCATTTTGTGTAGTTGATGCGCATGCACATTCTCGAGCTGATTGACATGCGATGTCTGCAAGTAATATATCGATTATAAATGTTTAAGCAAATGTTCTTATCTAAACTTCCCACCAGGAGCGGTCCATAGCGTGAGCTGACTCCACGAATGGCCGCTGCTCTGGCTTCATGCCATTTGAGCTCTATTACAGCTTTATTCAAATGTGAGAAACAAAGATTAACTATTTAATTCAATCATCATTCCAACACTCCCCAGCATTTCAATCTGGTTCTTCCACACAGGTGATTCCTGTCAGCCTCATTACCTCGCAGCTTGTTAAGGTCGTGATCCATTCAGTGATTCCATTTCATCCAACATGACTATCACGATTGTTCTCCCTTCAGAGCACCCTTTGGAGTGATTTATTCCATTCAGAACACAGGGGCAATCATGTAATAAGCGAACTCTTTCCAAACAACCACTACTCCAATTACAATATCTTTTCAAACCAACGCAGACATTTTAGCATGAGCTCGCTGCTGCGCAGCACCTGCCCTGACCATTCTACAGCTCACTATAGCTACTGTATTCACAGCCTCCATCTGAACAGACACGAGCTGAATTCGGCTCCACAAGGGTCGGATCATGCGCTGCGTTCAACTCATTCATAATCATTCCGCAAACGTATCTCGTCTCCTCATGGCATTTGAGCTCACCTTGCCGTGCATCCCAGATAACTATGAAGCAAGCACTTCTACAAACTTCTACTCATCTCTAGACCATAACATGACTATTTCTCCTCCCGCCCAGGATAAACGCTTCATGCAGGTTAAATCAATCCATCATTTTTATTTTACAGACAAGTCTTCTCTATTTTTGCCCGAATCATTGGATTACTAACTCTTAATAAGTTCGACCATAGAACTTAATTGCTGCATTACTTTAGAAGCATCAACAATCTGTCAATCTTACACTCCACCCAATTTTAAAATAACAGGTTTAAAATCGATGCCGGATGAATCAGCTTTGCACTTTGCTTCATACTCACAATATTTAAGTTTTTCCCTGTAGAATTTATTACAGGTCATCAATATAAACAAGTCATTTTATTCATCACACTACTGCAAAAGGGCTTTAATTACTCGCATTATGTTGGAAAACAATCTAAAAAGCTCCAAACCATACGTTAAATATAGTTTGGACCATATTAAACCATAAGTTAAATAAACATCAGACTATGGCATTTATTTGGGTACGTAGTCTCAGGTGCCTTCTAATTTCATGACAAACCAACCTTAAATGATGTTTTAAGTACACACACGCAAGCATGTTTCCTGACATCGCTTCACATATGTTCCCGACATTTAATCTAGCAAACAGTCATGCTCAGGCATCTGCAGACTCAGTTTACCACGTTACCATGTTTAGTATTGGCCCAATACATCCCTAAGCAGGTGCCGCAACTGCGGTGTCTTTTGGGCCATGCAACTTAAACTCCTACTACATTGCAAACAGCGAAAATGTTCATGTCCAAGCGCCACAGCCGTGGTGTCTTTTGGGCCATGTGACAAACTTCCACTACACTGCAAACAGCGCAGCACGCGGTCCAAGCGCCGCAACTGTGGCATCTTTCGGGCAATGCGAAAGACTTTCATTACACTGCAAAACGGCGCAATACACCGTTCACATGCCACAACCATGGCACGTCTTTCAGGCCATGCATCTCAGCTTCCATGACTCCGTAACCCATATTATGCCACTCATACCAAACGAACTATCACCCACACAGTGATTGACAACAATCAGGCCGCTTAAGGTCCTCCCTAAACAGTCCGCCATAAGCTGGCATCTCCGGATCAATGAATTTCATTCAAAATATCGCTTACTATATGCCCTCATGTCGAACACCGTGCTTGATGACGCAGAGTGAGTTCTTGCTTAAATGCAGCATGAACTTTACAAAAAAAACACAGGCTTTTCCTGTTAACCCTGTGTGATCCCGTGCTCGAGGATTCAGCCCATTCATTTTGCATAGGGAGTTTCTTTAAATGAATCATATCACTTCCAAAAAAAAATCAAGTGTCCAAGGACAGGGAGACTTGCAATATAACCATGCGGGCCCACGCCTGCGTATTCAGCCTCTCGCAGCTCCGAGTGAGCTCAGTAAAATACAGCATAAAAACACACAAATAGTAAGCTCTCCCATTGAACGCCGTGTGGTCCCGCGCCTAAGGATTCAGCCCGTTCATCTTGCAAATGCACATGCAAGCACGTATCCTGACATTACCTCTCACATGTTCCAGATGCCTCTTTCCATGCAACCTATTCTTTCCATCAGAAAAGACTCTGGATGATTGGAATTATTACAAATGTAGAGAAACTTATTTTTGGCATAAGCCCCATCCTACGGTTCAGCGCTCAGATACTTGTTTGAACATAAAATCCTGCCAGAAGCGATGACGGCAGGGGAGCGGAGCTTACCCCCGCCTAGGACAGGACCTAAACTGGTGGAGATGGAGTGGAGGGGGGGTGAAAACAACGGAAGTATGCGAACAATAGAGACAGCTGTGTAGGCTTAAAGCGGAGGCTGTATTGTGATTAGATGAGATGCCTGATTGAATGAAAGTGTAAGGATCCAGAGTCTTCCTGCTAGAACTGCAGCTTACACTTCCATTTCTATCAGAAAAGACTCCGGATGATTGGAATGATTATATATGTAGAGAAACGTATATTTGGCATAAGCCCAATCCTACAGTTCAACGCTCAGATACTTGCTTCAACTGTCAGATCCTGCCGGAGGACATTATGGCAGGGGAGCGGAGCTTACCCCCCAAAAAATAACCTAATTTAACCTAGGCCTCAAATTAAAATATAAAACCAAATAATTAGATTCAGGACAACACTCAGGTCCTCAGAAGGTGAGGGACAAATCTGAAAAAGGAAATAACAATGAATGATGCAAACATAAGCATGTATATGACTGTGCAACATGCTAATGTTGTGCCAGACCCTGGAGAAAAGCTTACTATAAAAGTTAATTCTCTCTAATCAGAGAATTTAATTGGACTGACTATGTTTGAGCCTTTGATAAGAGTGATGTCTTCTGTGCAATACTCCTGCAAAAGGACAAACACTGTTTGCCTTTGAGCCCTACGATAGGGGCGATGTGGTTTGTGCAATACCCCTGCAGGAGGACAAAAGTTGTTTGCGTTTGAGCCCTGATAAGGGCGACGTTGTTTGTGCAATACCTTTGCAAAGAAACAAAGCTTTGCCATGTGAATGGAAATTAATGCTTTCTTTATAAACCGCATTTGCGGTGTTGTGGGATGTTTAGAGCATGGCCCAAAAGACATGTTGCAGTTGCAGCACCTAGACAGCACATTTGCACTGCCTTGGAGATGTACCGAGCCGAAGCAGATAACACCACAGTTGCGGTGTTGTGGGAAGCTTAGTTGCATGGAATGAAAGACAAGCCACAGTTGCAACACCTGAACATCACATTTGTGCTGCTCAGGAGATTAATTGAGGCACTAGTAGGAGCACCGCAGTTGCAGTGTCACAAGTACTGCCTGAGAAGAGAATTGAGCAGTGAGCGCCAGGAAGTATGAATGTGTTGAAGGACAGGGAGACTTGCAGTTGCAAAGTCAGGGCTCCTTTCAGCTGCAGAGAGCATGGACATCAATTGTTAAAGAAGTTTAGGAATTTTTAAATCCTAAATGGCTATATTACTATTTGAAATCTTAAGCAACTGAAGGGTAAGGGACTGCGAATACCACAGATGCATATTAAAAGGGAAAACATGTAAATGTGAATAGTGATGTGATGTTTGATGCAGAAGCTTTGATGAAGCCCATGCCAAACACATATGATGGTCCATTACATTTGAAGATTCAGTCAACTGAATATACTGTATGTTGTTAAACTAACATAAAGGGCATTAATGGGGAGCTTATATTTTGTCACCAGATGCAGAAAATAAATTGTATGCAGAAACATTAGTGATGAAACATGGAATTTCAAACATTTTGATCAAGCCCCATTGTTTACAAGGCCCCATTGTTTAGAAAGCTTCATAGTCCTATAACTAATAAAAGACTTAATAGTTTACAGTAACCTATGATAGTAAAATCTCTACAGTGTAATGATGCCAAATACTCTAATAAAACTAAACATGTAGCTTAACTGTGATTAGCATTTGTACCCTCGGTTTGATATGATTATTTGTATGGGCGCAGCCAAATGCTTTGTGCGGTTAATAAAATACTGAGTGTAATGAGCAGTGCCTACCGCTAGGTGTCAGTGGGCACGAAGAACAGATGATACCTCCCCTTTTGGAGTATGCAGATATAGACATTAAGACAAGAAGACACTTTGTGATTTAACGTGCAATAGGAGATCAGCAGATGCATCATTTTTACTTATGGATATAATCAGACCCTGTACAATGAGTACTTATGCATGATGACGTGCATGAATTATGAATCTTGATTCCCAGATAGGTGCACACTATGGCATCCAAATACAGAGAAAACAGATCAACATTTGTGAACTTGAACTCAGTTGCCCACGTGATGTGGCCGCAATGGTTAAAATCAGTGAGAACCGAGACTCTAGTCAAATGAAATATTGCCGCTTGAAAAGCGATATTGATGTAGTAAAGGGATATGAAGAACAGATAATTGAGAACAACACTGATAGCAGAAAGCCTGAAACCCCATCAACCACCAGCTATTTGCATTGATGATTGTTCCCCCAAAAGAATAGATAGAGAACTTATCGTATTTCCTGATGGAGAACAGCTGCATCGGAGGGTGAACATCACAGAGAGTAGATCACAATGTATAATCCGAAATGAAGCAACTGTTGCTTGGAGAAGCGAGGCATAGCGTGTGATGTGAAAACAACAGAAGTATGCGAACAATAGAGACAGCTGTGTAGGCTTATAAAGTGGAGGCTGTACTGTGACTGGATAAGATGCCTGATTGAATGAAAGTGTGAGGATCCACAACCTTCCTGCTAGAACTACCACTTATGCTTCCATTTCTGCCAACATCCATCCCTCTACCCATTCCTATCTATGTGCCACCAGAGTGGATTCCAGCATGAGGCTCCCTTCGCTGTAGAACCCCACCCCAGACCCAGTCCCCTTTGCATTTTACCCCCTCCTTTCTATCATCCTAATCTCCCCTACCCCGAAACCGTTCCTTGTGCGAGGCTGCTCCAGCTAACCTAAAACCTCCAGCTTGCCTTCCCACATTCACACTTCAAACAGCTATACATCTCGCTATTCCCCTCACAAAACCTCTGCCAGTCTCCAATCATCTTTGCTCTCAAATTATAGCAGAGATTTAGAGCCTTGGCCCCAGAAGTTAACCCGAACTTGCTTGCACCAAATATGCTTGCTGGGCTGTTGGTCATCCCACGCTTATCTCAGCTATAGCCATACTAACCGTCTCCACATCAGAAAGACACTACAAGCCCCTATTGCATCTGGAGGGGGGGACCCAGGTCGGTCCCGAGCGGCTAGGGTTCACGCCTCCTCTCGAGGCGAGCCTGCCCAACAGTGGGGGTGGCCCCTGTGGTCGGAAATTGCAGACCTCTCCAAACAAATCACGTCAAGGGCTATCCATTCGAATGATTCAAAGGGGAGGGCTCGCTCCAAATTGCCTCGCCTGTACACACGGAGGGACCTCCTGTGCAGATGCTGTGAGGTCCCCCACTGGCTAGACCGGTAGCCCTCCTGTTCATACCGCTGAGAAGGCCCTCCCACTCACATTCATTCAAGGGCTCTCCTGATCGAATCACAGTGGGGGTCTCCCGTGAGAATGCTGTATGAGCTAACTCACATTTATTTGTATCGTGGGCTCTCCTGTTTGTACCGCTGCAAATACTTCCCCTGTTCGAATGCAGTGAGGGCCCCCATTCGCAGGAGGGGCTTGTCTGCTCAAGAGGCACAACCATGGGGTTAGCCTGTTCGTAGCATGGGTCCCTCCCATCGAATGATTTGCATCTGGAGGTGACATAAGGTCAAGTCCAGGGTGGGGCAGGCCTGCCAGCCTAAGGTGGTGGAAGCACGCCTTCACCTCGGGCAGATTTGCCCGGGCAGTGGGAGGTTTTTTCCCCCCTTCCTCCAGAGAGGGTGGGGGCCTCCCAGCCACAGGAATTGTTAGTACTCCAGCGCAACAGCAGCTCCTGTGAGAGCTAATTTCCATGTGGCAGCAACCGCCACTTTTTCAGTGTTTCCGCCTTTTTTCACTCTACTCATTATCTACCTACCCTGCAGCTCCCAGTTTCCTATCCCCAAGCAGACCCTAGTGCGATGCTGCCTCCGCAAGTGGCAACTGCTTGTCCTTTCATCTGTGGCACTTCTGCCCCTCTTACTCACAGGCGCAGCAGACCTCCCCCCGTGGTCACCGTCTCAGGTCTCATTCCTTTTGGGGGGGGAAGCATTGTAGGGACTGTCGTTCAGCCTCTCTACATTTCTAACCAAACACATTGCTTTTCATGTTTCACGAAGCTCCGAAACTCGCGACTCACTGCCCGGTCTTGGCGTCTTTTTGGGGATATTTGAGCTCGGGTCAACTCGAGCCTCTAGCCCTCCTCCAGTGACAGCGAGCCAAACCCATGTACACTAGCCTTACTACAGGATTATATTAACTTGTGAACTACTGAAATGAAGTTTAGGAGGAGCTTGTTAACCCTCTGGGGTCGATGAACGCTCCGGCGTGTCCTGCTGGATTTTTTTCCTCAATTTTAGTTTTCAAAAACCACGCATAAACGTTATTTTCTCAAAAATACAAACATGTACATACATGTTGCTCACATATTATTGTAGCCCAGTTTGTGCTTAATACAGTGTTATCAGACTTTAGCCATTAATATGTTTTTAAGCAACTGAAAAAAGCACAAATGTCAAGGCATGTCAAAACTTCTCCAGGGCCCAAAACACCCTCAGACTGCAGAGGGTTAATTTAATCCGACCAATCTCATCACCAGAATAAGCATATATAAACACCTGCTTACCTCCATGGTGGCGACAATCTTTCCGGCATTCCTCCATCCTCTCATCAATAACTCTACAAGTTCCAGGGGGTGTTTGAGCACGGGGTCAAGTCTTGAGCATCAAGTCCTCCTCCAGGGAGGGCGAGCCAAACCCGTTTACACTATCCTTACTACAGGATTACATTAACTTGTGAACTACTGAAATGAAAATAGTTTGTCATCATGACTCTGCTATGCATGTAATCTCAGAGTCCTCAAACCATGAGATTCATCCACCACCAGAAGAGCAGTGCGAAATCACAACTGACGTAAAGTGTTCCTCTGCAATTAGCTTGCAGTTATATGCTTCAATGGCTAGAGGGCCAAAATTGACAAAGTGTAACTTTAATAATTGTGTTAAAATGTATAGCTGACATAATTTCAAACAGTAAAATCCAAGCTCATATGCAGTTTCATGCAATTTCATAACATCAAATGAAAATACACATGTATTTGCAAATACATGCCAAATAATTCTGTCACCCCAGTTAAAAAAAAAAAAAACAACCTTAATGTTAGTGTGACACTAGCCTCACAATCAGCCAATCAACGTTCTCCATCACCGGCCTATTGACACCACCTGTGGCTCATCACAGTTGTCCATTAGTATCATTATAAAAGACTTTTCTGCTATATTGTTTTGACATTGCCTGTTTTTGGATCATTGCTTTTTTTCTTATGACAAAATTGGATTGGTCCTTGTTACTTACCTGAATTCTTAAGTTTATGGATTTGCACTTGGGCCTCCACTTGCTTCATTACAGTGAGCACAATTGTTGAACACGGAATATAAAATAAAACACACTTTCACATGGATGTGTGTGTATGTGGCACCCTCTACCCCATCCCGATTTAAGACTTCAAAATATGTTCACCTCTTTTACAGAATAGTTCACCCAAAAATGAAAATTATACAAAGTATATAATAATGCTATCCCGGATGTGTATGACTTGGTTTCTTCTGCTGAACACAAAAAGATATTTAGAAGAATATCTCGGCTCTTTAGGTCCATACAATGCAAGTTAACAGGGTCCCTTTGAAGCTCCAAAAAAGCACATAAGGTTTTGCACCATATGCCACAGTTTTTCAACGAAATGATGTGTATGATTTCATAACTTCCATGAAGTTACAGTACATTACATTATAGTTGTATAATTGCAGCTAATAGCCTATTGCAATTAATGTTTATACGCTAAAATATATTTTGTTGCTTGTTCAGTTTACTTAAAGCAACCCAATTTTAGAACATTTTGTCACAACTGGATTTCATTGCGTTCTATCAATTTAAATTTGTATAATGGAAGTTTCATTAATCCATTTGAGTTGGGACTACAGGAGTACTTTGTCGTATTAATTGTGGCACTGATGAAACTGGGCGGGGGATTTCCGTTTCCCAGCATGCTTTGCATGGGACTGGGAGATGAAATATTAAAATTAAGTGTTTGTGTTTTTGTGCAAGATGAATATATAGGGGGGTTCTTGATAGTGTTTAATGTTTCATTATGTTGAGATTTAGAAGAGTTTCTGTTATGTTGGAGTTTTGGGGTTTACCATTATGGTGAGTATGGCGCTTGAGTTAACAATTAGGACAGACAGATGTCATACATGAAACTGACTGCTCGCTTAGTTGAGCAAATGCTGTGCTATCCATGGCATAGTTACTAAACTACTCTCTGTGGTGCTTCCAACCAGCTTGTATTTAGCATGCTAATATTTACTTATCTAGTTAGTATCTGAAGAAATAAAAGATGTATTTATATTGACAAGTCCAATTCTGTTGGGTTTACCCAATTCAACTAGGTTCTTTCTACATAAAGTGTTTGTGCTGGGATTACATAGTAATTTGAAAATAAGGAAACTAATTTCAAACGCATGGAACCAATGTCCACAAGTATGCATTAAAACCTCCCTTGGCCCCGGTTCTATGAATTCTCTGCAGACAACCCCAGCTCCCCCACTTTATGTAAAATACTTCAATACAATACAATTTTGCAATTTATAACAATCTTTCCCATAACCAATGGCACTGCTTTACATTATTAGAATGAACATGACACAGCATGACACAAAACCTTCTTGTACCACTTATGTAAAAAAGGAAGAAGCGCTTTCAAGCATTCAGAATAACGGTATCCAAAGCAGCTTATAATTAAGAAAAAGACTTACCTTAAAATCTTTTTTTCCTGCTTTTGCAGGAAGAGAAATCCTTGATAATGTCACTGAAGTCCAGGGATCAGAGAATGTCACTTTCCAAGGACATCAAATCCAGATGGTTTAGTCTGACTTGCAACATGGTTGAAAGACATTTTAGAAAAAGAACGTTCTCCACTGGCATTAGTAATGGGCAAAGCCAAGAAAATTCAAAAAGCTATGGCCACATTAAGAAACACAGACTGCAGATCTTTTTCTCAGGAGCTTAAGCAAGGCACTTTTGTTTTTCTAATTTTCTATATTGTTGATTTCTGATGTTTTATGATTGGTGCTGAAAAATTGTGTCTGGATTAATAAATGTTTTTACATTTTTATATATATATATATATATATATATATATTAACATGGTCATTTGTGAGACGTACTAGTGAATCATTATCTATTTTATACACCATTCTGACACTGTGATTAGTTAAGTATCTTGACTGATTGAATGATGCATGTCCCTAATTAACTTAATAACTAGCAGCGATTCAATTCCACAGCCCAATATGATTAGCTGTTTAAGTGTGCTTTCATAGGTCAGAGTTGTTTTAAATGAGAATGTCCTGTATTTTATTTTATTTATTTTTTTAAAAATGTTTATCTTAACCCTGATGAAGGCCTACGTGCCTAAACGCGTTGGTTAATGTTATTCATTTTAAGTCTAACAAAGGTTTTCACTGCAAGTGTTGCTGGATTCCTCTGTGCTATTCCTGTTGTTTCTATTCATGCACCTTGTGAGTGGGTAAAGTAGCATCAGATCTACTTCTACAATTGTGATACACTTGATGAAATGTTTTTGGCTGTTGACTTAAACCTGTCAAACTGATTATGTAGATCTGCAATAAAATCTCTCAACAACCCCACTAAACCAACAGCATTAGACAGGTCAAGGGCAACCATTTGAAGTCGGGTGCTTGTTTTTTGAATGTGCTGCAGTACTGTGTTCCATACACTGCACTGGATAGCAATTTCAAGCTTCTCCATCTGCCTACAGAGAGACATGGTCTCTTTACATGTGGTCCAGGTTTTGATTTTCATCTGCTATTGTTTGAAGCAACTGCTGAATGTTGTCATAATTCAGACAAAGCGTGCTGTTTGCTTGTGCATGAGCGCACCACCTTGTATTAGACAAGGATTTCAGAGTTTGAATCCATCCATTCTCATTTTATTCAAGGTTGGACGTAACAATCTGCCATCTCCAGGTGGATTTTGAGCAGACGTTTAAAACAGACTGTACAAATGTGGAAAAACGCATCAGTCTCAAGACAACAGTTCACAGTATTTACTCCAGCTGAGTTCAGAGTATGTGCAGCACAGGAACTCATTCAGCTAATGGGCTGACTTTGCGTACGTGAGACTGCACACCTTTATAAATGCCAGACATGTTACTGGTGTTGTCAAAGCATTGTCCATGGCAGTTATCTATGTTTAGGTCCATCTCTGTCAGAACTGTGACTGATTATGGGTAGAAACTTTAGGAAACACTCCTCTTTGCTTATTTCTTCTGATACATAGTGCACAATAAAAGTAAGCTGATCTGAATGTGAAACATCTAGACTGGAGTCAATGATTATTGAATAATATTTTGCCATCCTGATTTTATTCATGATTACAGAGAGTACCTTTTCACCCATCAAATGAATAAACTCTTCACATACAGTAGATGAAAGATATGAAGGAGTCCCCTTGCCCGTGTTGTCAAATCGTACAATATGTTCTCTAAGAAATGGATCAAACTGAATGATTAGCTCAAGGCACCCCAGGTAATTTCCATTATGGGGGGATCCAAATGTTTGTGTGTCTCCTCTGAAAGCAAGTCCTCGCTCAGATATAAATGAAATAATTGCAACTACTTTTTTAAGGACCTCTGACCAATACTGGCACTCAGTTTTGTGACAGGACTGGTGGTGAAGCCTGTGAAAGGCCACTAGTCTTGGGTTGCACTGCAGAGGGCGGTCCCAGTTCATTATTGTTAGCATCAACCTCGACCAAGTTTTTACCTCCTTCAGTCTCATTATCCCCAGCAGCAGTTTATGGTTGTGTAGCTTCATCTTTAAGATGATCTGGTTGGGATAAGCAAGCAACAAATCTACACATTAGCTGTTATATTAACATTAACCTGTTAAGATCATTTAAGGCTTGCCCTAATCGCGCTGTTATAAACATAGAGCTTGTGAAAAAATTAACATAGCAATGTACATTTATCACATCTATCAAGTTAATTAACAAACTAACCTAAAATTGGTGGGCACAATGACAACATGTTTTTATCTGCTCCCCGGTCCACTTGGTGTTCCACTCCATTATCAGCTTTGGTAAAATAATCTGACAGTTTGTGGGTTTTACTGAGTAACTGATGTTTTCTCTGCTGTTTGTCTTTTAAGTTTTTTCTTTTGTGAGCTCCACTCTCACATTTTTTTTTATAATTGATGACATTTTTATATGTTGAAGATTCCTCTAGCATATCCTTTTCCAAAAATGGCTACATGAACTCGAAGGCAAAGTGAATAAAACATAAGTTCCACATAAATTATCATTGGGCAATGAAAAGACACGACACACAATTTCCCAATCAAAAACGTTTATTCTATGATTAATTTTTGAACACTTTTTGCCTATCGGGTGATCGCTGCCTTATTATGATGTCCACCAAGGCACCACTGAACACCACTCTTTCTAATTAACACAGGCTGCACCTGCACAGCGCAACTCAGACAGTGTAATTTTTTGTTGTTGTTGTTGTTGCTCGTGTCATGCAGGGTCCCTGGCAGCCCCGGGGCTTAAGCCCCGGTAAACCCATGTGTTAATGCGGGCCTGACTGTCCACAATTGAATTAAGTAAACGCCAAAGAGCTATTATTTCGTGTGTTATTAGCATTATTATATGTACCTATAAATGCACCTTCTTGTTTAATTCTTTGTGATCTGTCTAGTTTTTAACACAATATTGTGTCCTGTCAGAATGACTGCTTAGGCTACAGTGCATGAGATGCAGAGAAATTTTTTATTTTTTTTTTTTATTTATGTTTTTATTAATTATAAGAAAACATGACATAATCACATTGCTCTCTCTTTCTCTCTCTCTCTCTCTCTCTCTCTCTCTCTCTTTCATTGGCAATGAAACATTGCATTGCAGATCATAGTTTTGAGTATCGATATGTGCCCTTTCCAGTAAACACGGGAAAGCAGAATTGTCTAAGTAAACTCAATCCAGTTATACTAATTAATTCAGAATGCACATTTGAAGAATAAGCCAGAGAAAAATCAGCACAATTAAGATCTGGTATATATCACATTATATCAAATATATTAAGCATTTTATAAAGAATGGGCTCCTGGTTGATGATGCTTATTGGGTGAAAAAACATTCCATTGAAAACTGACAGAACTATGTCTACAATAATACAACATATCAATATAAATAAACAAAGTTTATTTAACAATGACCAAAAATGATCATACTCTCATCATTTACTCACTCTTATGTTGTCTCGAATAGGAGATTCTGTATGAGATGTTTTTTGTCCATACAATACAAGTCATAGGGGTCCAAAACTTTCAAGCTCCAAAAAACATAAAGGCATCATAAAGGTTATCCATGAAACTATAGTGGTTTAATTTATGTCTTCTGAAGCCAGCTATTGTTTTAATGAGTGTAAAAATGCCACCTCGCTGGCCCAAAGACGGAATCCAGTGAAGTGGTTAAGGTATCTGCACGTTCGTCTTCGTGCGCATGTGGCTGTAGCTTTTCATAACAACTTGATTTAGTTAAGACCAAATCTGACTCCATTAATAATTTAATCTGACTCCAATTTTATTAGACCTCGAATTTATGCTGAGATTTCAATTATTATTGATCATCAATTGAGATCTTATCTAGATTTGGATATTTGATTATTCTAGTCAATTCTATACTTTTACATTGCACTCGTTCATTTGGATACCTGTTAGTAGAGTCTACGCAACTGCCGGGTATAAGTGACCATTCCACAAACTGGTTCAGTTTTGGATCATTATCCATAGGTAATTGATTAATACTATTTAGACAAGTTGCTCCCTGCATACTTTTATCTGTATAATAGTTTTGTTTAGTCCCCCTAGACCTGCATACACTTAATTAAAATAACACTATTCTCAGCCTGAAGGAGTGACTAATACTGTACTAACTATATTGTACTAACACTGATCACAGATTTGTGTCCAGGGGCGTGACTAGGCCATGGCTATTGGGCTAAAGCCCCGAACGTTTTTTCTATAGCCCCGGATCTAATTTTCTTTCTTTTCATTTTTTTTTTAATTTATTTATTTTTTATTATTGTTGTTTTCAGTTTCAACCCTTCATTTCAAGAACTGATTTGAAAGAAATGAAATCTTTAAAAAAATACATGACTGACAGGACTATGACCAGTCTAGTGTGCAGGCGACGCGAAGGCAAAAGCACAGCCGGATGTTTCAAGTTCAGTTCAGGACTCATGAGGCAATTAAAGTCAAGAGCAATTCAAGGAATATGATCTAAATATGAAAAAAGACGAATACCAGTCATATCACACTCATATATAGTTTATCATTTGTTTCTGTGCAAATTCTTTTTGTGTATGTGTGTGTGTGTGTGTGGCGAGAGAGAAAGATTTTTCAATAAATTGAGAACATGATCACATTTAACAACATTCAGCAATGCATATTTTACATGTTTAAGATATTTAGCTATGTAAAGTGGAATGTAAAGTGTCCAAGAGGTGAAACAACTAAAAGTGGCTGTTTGAGTCGGGAAAATGCAGCGTTGTTGGTCCAGGCTGGAGCAATGGACTGTTGATCCCGTTCAGATCACCCTGGTCCTCTGTATAGCAAAGTCAGTGGCTTTAGCCAGCTTCATCCTTTTATAATATGTTCAAATGAGTTGTTCATTCTTTTTTTCAGGCAGATATAAGACAGTTTTTTACATCACGGATCCAATACAAGGACGATGGCAGGCACCGCATGATAGGGTACAACAGAGTTAAATGCACACCTGAAGAAAAATGTGTTGTTTACTAATCTCACAGTGTATGATTAAAGAAAAAAAAGAAAAAAGAAATAAATTACTGAGCATTGATGAAGCAACACAATTTGAGAGGGGAAAATTATAAAAGTGGTTTGTTTTGCATGTAGTCCAAAGTCAGAAAGCTTTTTTTCTGAAGAATACCTAGAGAAGCTTGCAAAACATTCAGCTACAGAGAGAGGAATTAGTTGTGGCCAAAAAATTATTGTCACACAGAATTCAGACAAAGCTCATTCCTGATATGCAATCAGTTTTCCAACTGCTAAATCCACTCATGTTTCCATCTGTAAGACAGGTACTTCAGGTTGCACTTACCATACCAGTCACTAGCTGCACATGTGAGCAATCTTTCAGTTCACTGAGATGCCTCCACACATGGCTATGCAGTACTGTGGGCCAAACTCATCTGAACAACTTAGTGATTCTCTCAATTGAGAGGAATGTGGTTGACATAATTGATGAAGATGCTGTTCTTAACCAATTCACAAATCTCCATGCAAGACATTACTCTCTAATCCCTCAAGCAGCTCAAAAATCAAATCAAATCAAATCAAAGCACATCCCTTTATTGTCACTCAACCATAAGTGCAACAGTGGGTGAAAGTCTTGGGTGCAGTTCCAATCAACATAGCAGTATGACAATTACAATAAACATCGGTGGTATTGAACTGTCCTTCAATCTTGTCCCTGTACTGGCGTTTGGCTGCTCTGATAGTTTTGCGGAGAGCATAACTGGCTTGTTTATGCTCCTCCGCATTCCCAGAATTAAAAGCAGAGGTCCGCGCATTAAGTGCTGCACGAACATCGCTATTAATCCACAGTTTCTGGTTAGGGTAGATCTGTATAGTTTTGGTCGGCATTACGTCATCTTTGCACCTCCTGATGAAACACATTACACTATCAGCGTAGACCTCGACGTCAACATCAGAGGTGGGCTTGAACATCTCCCAGTCCACATGATCAAAACAACCTTGTGGCATAGAATCTGATTGGTCCGACCAGCACTGGATCGTTCTGAGGGCGGGTGCTTCCTGTTTCAATTTGTGCCTGTAAGCAGGCAGAAGCAGAATGGAAGAGTGGTCTGATTTGCTAAATGGTGGGCGGGGGAGGGATCTGTAGCCATCCCAGAAGGGAGAGTAGCAATGGTCCAAAACCCGGTCCCCTCGTGTGTTGAAACTGATGTAACGGTAGTATTTCGGTGCTATTGACTTGAAGTTGGCTTTGTTAAGTCCCCAGTCACAATGAACACAGTCTCAGGGTGTGCGGTTTCCTGCTTGCTTATACTCCCATACAGTTCCTTGAGTGCCCGGTCTGTGTCGGCTTGTGGCGGGATGTACACAGCTGTGATAATGAATGCTGTGAATTCCCTCGGTAGCCAGGATGGTCGACACAGAAGCATGAGAAATTCCAGATCAGGAGAGCAGAAAGACTTGATAGAATGTATGTTCTTCTGATCACACCAGGATTTGTTAATCATAAAACATACACCACCACCTCTGCTTTTACCTGAGAGGTCTTTCACTCTGTCCGCTTGGTTCAATAGCTGAGTCTGGAATCTCCGCAGACATCCAAGCTTCTGTAAGGCAGATAATGCAGCAGTCCCTCATCGCTTGTTGGAAAGAGATCCGCGCTCTCAGCTCACAGAGCTTGTTGTCCAGAGACTGAACATTTGGCAGTAGAATACTGGGTAGTGGGGGTCGATTTGCACGACGTCTTAGTCTGATGAGAACAACGGCTCTCCTTCCCCTTTTCCGGCTGCGTTTCCGAGGCCAGGCTGCCCAGACAAAGGACTCCGCTGTCGTGTTTGAAAACAGCGAATCGGCATTGAGGTAATTAAAGTCTGATTTTCGGTGTGCTGTTGCAGAACCAATGTCCAAATGTGTTTGTCTATCGTAAACAATAAGGTAGACAACATCCAAGACAAAAAACATAAGAATTGTAGACAAAACAAACAAAAAACTGCAACATTGGGTCAGAGCTCGCAATGCAGCAGCCATACTCAGCACCATCTTGAGCCACTCGGCGCCCTCTTGAGCTGTTAAATACAAGACTGTTAAATAAACTGTCTTTTTATTTTACTGGTTCTCATAAAGTACTAGGGCAGAGGTTTTGAGTTTTACATAATATATGAATAAATATAATATAAAACATATATATTATATCTTATATATATATATATATATATATATATATATATATATATATATATATATATATATTGTAAATATGTCTAAATCTATATTGATATAATAAATGTATATTGTAAATAATAATTATATAAATCATCATACTCAACTCCCACAGTTATATGGTGTGATACTCTGTTTTAAATGACAGAACTGAATTTTCATTGTCTGTACTGTTTATCATTTAATGCCATTTGTTCATTCATTCATAGAAAAAGATGATTTCTATATGATTGTTTTTTTCCTATCATAAGAAATACGTTAATATTAAGGTTGGTAGGTAGATTTTATATTGAACTTGAAGAGACGATAAAATTGTGTAAAGTAGATACAATTTATGACTTATGATTCATTGTTTGAGACCTTAAGTAACTGTTATCCTTAACTGTTATCAACAAGTAACCTTGATGATTAGTGTCTCACTTACAATGGACATCAGTATTTCCTTAAAAACAGCCTAGACCAGACTAAGCTGGTTTAAGCTGGTCTCCCAGCCTGACCAGCTAAAAAGTAATAAAAACTCCTCTAAAACCAGCCAAAAGACCAGTCTGGCCAGGCTTGGAGACCAGCTAAAACCAGCAAACCAGCTTAGGCTGTTTTTTTTTTTTTAGCAGGGTAAAGTTCACTAAAAAAAAATAAAAAAATACAGGCATTTAGAAATACATTATTATTATTGTTGTTGTTATTATTATTGGATAATTAATAATGTTAAATGTCCTAAGAATGATATACTCTTTTAGCAAATATAACTGGAAACTCATTCAGAAAAACTTTGTTCAAATTATACCTCTTTATGTCTAAAATGGACCATGGGATCAGCCCCTGATCTTGGCAGACTCTAGTCACGCCCCTGTTTGTGTCAACAAGGATTTAACATTATCTACTCAAGGCAAAAATTGCAGAACAAGTCAGAATAGAATCAAGTTTAACAATTTATTAGTCAGATAAATATGTATCAAGCCAATTACATAATCAATTCAGAAATAATCAATACAAAACATCTAATGCTCAAAGATGAATCTTAAGAGTAACAGATGCATACCTGACTTCAGCAAAGTATGAAGTTTGAAACTACAGGGATTTTTGGCTACAGAAAATTCCAATGAACAATGTGCTAAATTTCCTTAAATACCCAGACCACAACCAAATGGAATGACAATCAGAATTTTAGGATGAATATGTCTGGAAGTCCTGGGGTCGCACCTTATACAGGAGGCAGGTACAACCCCAACCCCCCCCCCCCACGTTGATCAGCATTCCTCTAAGTTCTCAAAACTGTGTTATCAGGTATTTTACAGTTAAGGTAATGAGACCTTCATACCAGTCACACTGAGACCTTTTCAATGATATGAAACATGAATAGCCAGACATATAATTAGACATTTGTTACCTACAAGATTTAAGTGTGTTTTAAGGTGATTTTGAGCTGAGAGGGACAGGAGGTGGGAGAAAAGATATGGAAAGACAATAATGAGGCAATTCTTGCTCAGCTGGGTGTGAGATGGTATCTTTGAGAAAAAGTTTCTATGCTGATTTTCTCAGAGATCATACATTTGCTCTTTTCCTCCCTGGGGAGTTCTGCCTTTTGAATGCAATTAACTTGGCACCCCACCTTACATGAGCATTTGCAACATTGTGAAAAAATAAAACCATTATTCATTTGTCTTTTGCTTGCTTACAATGAGGTTTAGTAATGTTAGTTTATATAAGGCAGGACAAGTTCAGTCTTTTCCATTTGTGACAGAATACAATACAGCAAATACACAACACGGTAGAACATACTTTATTCTTCATCGTTTTCTTATGCAATTAATGAATGATTTTAAGACTCTTTTGCGAACCTCTGTAAGTTTGAAACCATATATTACAGGATTGAAAAGTGGTGGCACTATAATCATCTCTAAAGCCAAAAAATCACCGAGGTTCACTGGGACATTACTTGATCCATATCTGTTATAGATGGTATTAAAAAGTATTGCAACAGCGAGATTTATCAGTGAAATTACATGGGGCACACAGGTCTGCCAAAATTTCCTTCTGCACTCTAATGATGCTTTACATGCAATGATGAGTTTTATATAAGACACTATAATTACAATCACAAGACCAAAATATAATGATATGAAAACAAGTCCATAAATGTTATTGGTGTCAGTTGATTCACATGAGAGCTTTACTATTGCCCAGTTGTCGCAATACAATTTGTCAATGTGGTTTTTACATGGCACCAACCTATTTGACAAAAGAACTGCGATGAACATGTTAATAAATGGTACAATCCAACAGAAGCCAAGTAAAATGCCACATGAAAATTTGTTCAGCTTTGAGTGATAGTCTAAAGGTCTACATATGGCCACATGTCTGTCGTATGACATCACTGCTAACGTAGAAAATTCACACATTACATAGGTGTAAATGACAAAAGCTTGGAAGGCACACATGTAAGAAGAGATCACATATGAATCCAACAATAAATCATGCAGGAATTTAGGATAGAATCCTGCTGTTCCATATAGATCATTTAAACACAGATTGCACAGAAAAATGTACATTGGTTCATGAAGGGCTCTCTCCAAAAAAATAACCACACTAAGCCAAATGTTAACAAACAATATCATAACATAGAGGAGCAAAAAGCATGTGATATATATGTGTCTATATAATTTAGAGTCTTTTGGCTCCTTAAGAGTGTAGGTTACAAAATGGGTCATATTATCCATTATTACCATCCATATGTAAAAAGCTCTCAAAAAAATTGTCAATTAAAAAAAATCATACAATTGTATCTCAGGTAACTGATAAGCACTGCCATATTTTGACCAGTATACAAATAGAATTAAAAAATATAACATGCATACTTTTACAACAACAATTACCATTGCCTTGCCTGATCTTGCATGCTCAAATTGATGAAGTGGATGCACCAAGGACAGTTGACATGCTTATAAAAAGCTGTTTTGCACAGGGCAAGATCTCTAGGGCTCTAACAAATAAATCCCAGGGGTTATTCAATGCACTCTGTTGCTCTTTGTACAGTATTTTTCCTTAAATAAATAGTTCATGCATAAATTCATATTGTGCCACCATTTACTCACCCTCATGTTGTTCCTAACCCTTATGACTTTCTTTCTTTTATGGAACACAAAAGTTGATCTTTTGATAAATGTTTACGCTGCTCTTTTTCATACAGTGAAAGTATACTGTTTACCAAACTCCAAAAAGGACATTGGCCATTTTAAAGTTAAGTAATATTTAAAATTTTCTCTTGTATTTTGAATTATAATAATACAACAATATTGAAAGATATAGCTGTAAACAGCGATTAAGGGGTCAAGTAGAATTTAGAACTTTATGCCATGACCTCAGGCTATATTACAAAAATAATTATGTCTCTCAGTCCAATTATGAACACAAAAATTATATACACAGAATTTAGATCGACACTTAACCTTGTCACACAGTGAATCAGTTATAAATACTACCAATAATTAAACATAAAGCACACTACAAAATGTTGGTCTCTTTCCTTTGTGAATTGACATCCAAATTCAGCCTTTTTTTTACTAATGATGAATAAATAATTTCCAGTCATGTTGCTGTAATTTTAATCCAATTATTCCAATAATGTTAACCCAAACATTCAACATTAACACCAGAGATGAATGCAAAAGGACAGTTTTCAAAAATAGCTTGCTCCCATGCATAACAGGGTCAGGTTGGATGTCATGAGATACACAATTGATCGTACTGAGTCTTAAGACTTAAATTTAATGCTGGTAAATTGATATACATGAGATACAGATCCCCAGATAAATGTAAAATTTTGAAAAATATGACATTTACTTAAGCAAAAAAATAAAAAAATAAAAAAAAGTATAGCAGATTATTGTTAGGTCTTATCCCTTTTTCGACTCTCTGAAACATTCACTTTTGTTGTTATACATGAAGTAAAAACTATTTTACGTACCGCAGTAACGTTTAATCCATAAATAAGAGGATTAAAAACAGGTGGAACTATAACCAATTCTAAAGCCAAGAAATTGCGTAGGCCCTCTGGAATGTCATTTGCACCATATCTACTATACATGATATCAAAAAGCATAGCAAAAGTGAAATTGATCAGTGATAATATATGTGGCAAACATGTTTGCCAGAATTTCCTTCTATTTTCTAAAGATGCTTTACATGCAGCAATCAATTTAATATATGACACTATGATACAGACTGCACAGCTAACAAATATGACAGCAACAATATATCCATAGACATTATTTACAAAAGATGACACACAAGAAAGCTTTACAATTGACCAGTTATCACAGTATAATTTGTCAATGTGATTTTTACAAAATGGCCTCAAGTTTGATAACAGGACTGCTGAAATCACAAAGCAGTTGGGTACAATCCATGATAAAAAAATTAATCTAACACAGGTGATTTTAGTTAATTTGGAATTATAGTCTAAAGGTTTGCATATGGCTACATATCTATCATAAGACATCACTGTTAATATTGTAAATTCACAAAGTAAAGAGCTGTAGATAACATATGTTTGTAGAGCACACATGTGAGATGAGATCACATATGAATCAAATATTAAATCTGACAACATTTTAGGGTAGAATCCTGAAGCTCCAAATACCCCATTTACACAGAGATAACACAAAAATATGAACATTGGTAAATGAAGAGCTTTCTCCATGATAATGACCATAACAAGACGAATATTAATGGACAATATAAGCAAATAGATAAAAAGAAAACAAGTGAAATATATATGCCTATTTGATTTGGAATCTTTAGGCACCATAAGAGTTAGTGTCATAGAGTTAGGATAAGACATGTTATCCATCAATGTATGTATGGTAGCTCAAATCACAATATTAGTAAATGTTTTTTATACACACACACACACACACACACACACACACACACATACACAAAAGTTATATTATTCACAGTCTATTTATTAGGCTTCAGTATTAATTGTTGGCTGAAAGAAACCAGACAGTCAAAGTGAGAGCTTAGGAAAAAGGCAAACGATCAGATCCACAGAGCTGGAGGTGGGTGTGTGTCGAGCTAGATGTTTTTATAACAATTTTTTTCAGTTCTCTAGGAGAAATAAAATGTCTAGGGATTAATTACACTCACCTTAAAGCTGAAGTGTGTAAATTCTGTGCAGCTAGTGCCACTGAACAGAACTGCAAAAATAAAACAATGTTTTAAAAAAAACAGCTTTCCGAATACAGCCCTTGATTAGGGTGACCAGATTCCTGCTTGCAGAAAACGGGACAGTCCCCTCCCTGTAAAAATTAAATTGACATATCCTTACCTGATCAATGCGAAGTAGAGGGTGCATCCGCATCTGTAAATGTTGTCACCTTGTACTTTTCGCTGGCAGCAATTTTTCTAAGTGTGCACTTTTCTTTCAAGAGTTTATCGTAAAATGCAGAGCAGTCCAGTCCAAAATTAAGATGCACGAAAAACATTGCCTTCATGACTGTTACACGGTGTCTATGCTGTGTTCATTAATGAGAACACACTCCACAGATGCAAACTCCCAGACAGGCATAAAAGGCAGGCATAAAACAAACTCCACGACCTGGGCTAAGACTCTGAAGTTGGTGGTTTTGCTCTCCAGTAGAGTTGGGACACTCGAGTCCAATTGCAATGGACTTGGACTTGTCACAGACTCGGATGCATTTTTACTCAGACTTGACTTGGACTCAGGCCTTTAGGACTTGAGCTGAGTCCATGGCATTTGTGATGCAATGACAAAAAAATAACGTAACATAGAGTTACCATACATCCTCTTTTTCCCGCACATGTCCTCTTTTTCAGACCTGAAAAAAGCGTACGGCCGGGATTTCAAAATTTACTCTAAATGTCTGGGATTTGGCTTTGTCTTCATAATGATGTGCTCTCTACAGTAAGTACTATCATATTCTGTGTATTTGATACTGCACATCCGTTTTCACGCATATATGTCCTTACGCGTGATTATTCTGGCTGAGAGTAGCAGCGTGCATTCTTTCAAAGTACTTTCTCTCTCTCTCTCTCACTTGTGAGCGTGCTGTATGTGTGTGGGGAAAGAGATCGCCATTCGCCACACGTGCTCTGCTACTCTCATCCAGAAACATCAATAACGTAAGTACACTTTTAAAAGTACGTTCTCCAACTCTGCAAATTATTAAATAGAACAAATGTTTTATCTCGCGTTACTACGCAAAGCCATTTCTAACTGAAAATGCTGACTATATCGAGACAAAATCAAACATGCTATGTATTAGGGATATTTATTTAAACTAATATGACAGATGAAATAGACCAGGGAAACTGTACAACTCAGTCCGTTACATATTTGTAGTGCAACCTCTGTGTGTTACCTGTAAAGCTGGCACTTGCATTTCAATGGCAAAAAAGTCAGAAAATACAATGGACACAATTGAAGGGAGAAGTCTCTGTTCACCTATTATCTATACTAAATATAATGTGAAAAGAACAACACATCAGCTCAAGCAGAGTTTGTCATAAAAAATATTACCTTAACTTAAAGGATGTAAGCTATACCTGGAAACACAGTGTTGCCAACTTAGACTTTGTCGCTAGATTTAGCGACTTTTCAGAACTCTTTAGCGACTTTTATTCAAAAAAGCGCCTGGCGACAAATCTAGCGACTTTTTGGACAAACCTTAGCTACCTTCCATAGAAGAAAGTCACCAGTACTGCCCCATGAGTGCGTGGTCTTGCTTTCCTGCCCGGACTCGGAGGCACACCTCTCTCTGCGTCTTCTCTGTTCAGTGAGACTGACAGAGAGAGAGGTGAGCAGGCGAGAAGGCGGAGCAGCACAATCAGTTGACCGCATGGCAGCTGACATAGACGTGAATGAGCTGCACGTGTGCAAACAGCGTTGTCAAGGACCAATCACGAATCTGTATTGTTTGCTACCCTTTTGCTTTAAATTTAAAGAGTTTAATTGTATTTTTTGTAAATATGCATTTTATTTATTTTTATTTTTTTTTGTAAACATGGACATATTAAAAAAAAAATTGTTTTTGTAAATATGCTCATAGTTTTTTTGTAAATATGGCTGAGCGCTGTGTGACAGAAAAGATAAGAAAGATTCTGTCGCTTCTAACTTTCTCTCTGAGTGATTGATAGATATAGGGAATTAATAGGGTATTACAGTATGTACAGTAAGCACAAAGAAGCAAACACATGTAAAGGGCGGACACAATGCAAAATGCAAATGAGACGCGATAACATCACGAATATGCTAATTCGCGTATGACGTCATCTAGCGACATTTAGCAACTTTTCGAGCAGGCTTTAGCTACTTTCCATTGAAACTAGTTGGCAACACTGTGGACACAGCAGTAGGACTGAAAAGTGTGAAGTGTAGTAGAATAAAAATACATTTCTAATGGTATCTGATCTTTTCTGTTTTTATTTTCTGTTTTATTTTATGGACATTATTAAATGTTTTCATATTACCATTTATTAAATGTATTAAACACATTCAATGTATTTAATTAATTACATTAAATGTATTTTACCCATAATTTTAGATAAATCTAAATTTAACTGAATGGACAAATGAAGTAGAAACAAAAACTAAATAAAAATGTGAAATAATAACAACTAAATGTTATAACTATTATAACAATTAATAATTGAAAAAGTCAACAGAACACCATAAAAAGTGTGCTGAAGGACAGTTTTGTCTTCGTACACCTAAAGCAAATGCTTTCATTCTGAAACCACTTTGAAATTTGTTCAGCAGGATACTATTCATAAAATGTGAATATGAAATGCAACGGGTGTTTTTGTTGCATTTATATTGACAAATTGCTTTTTCTTAGTTGTGAAGGTTAAAATAAGCTTAAAATATTGATGTAGAGTTTATGGTTACAATTTTAATTCAGATTCATGAACAGATTCATTCGGACTCAACTCGGTCTGTTATGGACTCGGTCTTGAGTTAGACTCTGCCCCTTTTGGACTCGGACTCGCTTGTTTAAAGACTCGGACTTGACTCGGATTCAACTAAGGTGGACTCGAACCCAACACTACTCTCCAGCTCACAAAAAACGTCTGTCCATCTCTCAGACATGGTTTTGTTCATGTTCCACTCAGTGATGCGATGAGTGACAATGTTTTTTGCGCAAGTCCACTCATCAAAGGGTGTGGCATCGTCAATCAAACTTAGAGCGGGGATTCTGGAGTAGAAGTGTTCGAGGCTGCTTTGAATGTCATTCCACTCTGGGATGTCTCTCAGTAGGGCCCACTCCAGTTTTTCTGTGTTCTCCAATGAGCGGCTCCAATTTTGGATGTAATCCACCAATGCTGAAAAAAAGTTTCTCACTGCACAAAAGAAATCATCCGCTCACATGTCACCAGCTTCAACCAGGGCATCCAACTGCTTTTTAATGTCAGAGGGTATGAATGATTCCTCCAGCCTGGCCTGCAAGACTTTTCTCAGGTCATGATTGTGCAAAGCCACTTCTGCGGCTGATATGTGGTCTTGCTCTACTATCTCCAATGCACGGTTAAAAGTGCCTGTTTGCTTGAGTGCGAAGCCGATCCAAAGTTTAGTGCAAGGATCGCTGAAAATGTCTCTTAGAAACTTTGCCATTTTTTTTGAGAAAGACAGCATGCACACAGACCATTGAAAATGTGTAGTAATCTTTCAAGAGCTGTACCAAGAGAGAGGAAATGTGTGTTGCCATGCTGCAGTAATTTCTGATAGTCCAGCTGCACAAAAGCGAGCATGTTGCATATGACAGCTTCAGATTTGGTGCAGGCAGAAGAAAAATTTGGATCATACAATTTCTTGATCAGTTTCGCAGTGCAATCAGCCAACTGAAAACTATGGCTGTGCACAACAGAATGATAAGCAAAAAGTCCTTCACTTGCGTGCACCTTTTCAGATTCTGAACTTTGCTTCACAAAGAAATCGCTTACACTTGGCGTGGCACACTTACTTTTAGCAGCATCCACATGCTTTTTTGTATGAACAGGCTACGCAATGTCGGTGCGGCCTCCATGGGCGATGGAAAAGCGAGCTCCACAAATCTCACACCTCACTTTACTAGGCTCTGTCTGTGGCTCGTTTTTTAGAAATGTAAACTGTTTTTGAAGATCCTCATTAAATGAACATGCACGCTTCCTTGACAGTTTTCCAGCCGCAATTTCATCTGTGTGCTCTTTCAAACTGACTCTTCAATAAGTTCACTAACTGGACGTCTATTGATAGGGGATTGTGATTGGATAGTTTAATCCAATCATGTATTTCAAATAACATGGTGTGATTTTATTGGTTTTATAAGCCGTGTCATTGGCTACCTTTGATTAGAATACTCATGTGACTGAGAAAGCTGCATAGGCGATAGAGAAATCTTAGGAGAGGGGAAATACGGGACAAAACACGAATCTTCAGAATAAGTCGGGATACTAGAAAAAGTGCTTAAATACGTGACTGTCCTGGGAAAAACGGGATGTCTGGCCACCCTACCATTGATCAAACAAACAGAGTTCCGTCCCCAACCTATGCCATTAATTGACTCAATATTGTGTAGAACTAAACAGGTCACTCAAAAGAGTGGTCGGATTCAGTATCATTTTAAACTGCACCATCTTTCAATAACAGTTCCTTTGCGAAGCCTGCATCATATTGTGTCTGGTGCCGAACACACATAGTTCTGCATTGACGAGATCAGGAACTTTGTTAAACTTAAGCTGCTCTTTCCTGCTGTTGTGATGCTTCAACAGAGGCCAAGGCAGAGATGCTGGTCTTCACAGTTGCAACATCTCACATCTTCCATTTCCATTTACACAGCATGTGACATGGTTCTCGCAGCCAGTGGCAGCAGTGGAATGGACTAAAACAAGATACATTTTTAAAAGTTGTTTTAACTTGATACCATGTCTTAAAAATGCAAGCTATCAAGTGACATGCATTACAATGTTCAAAGACATCCATCTAGTGCATGTTTACAAAGACCAACAATTAAGCACAGATGGGGGCATGAACGCATTAATGACGTCAGGGTGTCCAGGACATGTTTTTGTACTCAAACCAGCACACAGTGCAGTAAAGTGGAACTGTGGATTTCATTTTAAAAGTTAGAACTTGACACAGCATCTTAAAATGCAACATTTTTGGCACAAGATGCATACCAACAGCCAAAGATGTCTGTCTGGTGCAAGTTTACAAAGAAAAACAGTTTAAAAATAGTGCAGATTGGTGCAAGAATGTGTCCTTTAAAACCACCCCTAATAGTCTCTTTTGGTATCTGTCCTTCTCTTGCCTCAGGCAATGGTGAAAAAAAGCTGTTAATGTCTTGCTGTGGAGGCAGTCATGTCCTGATGTGCTCATCCACGTGACTTCACAAAGTAGGTTTGATAATTATTTTATGTTTAGCTATTTAGGCTACTATGGCTTGAAAATATGAAAAACACATGACACCCACATGTTCTAGAAACTCTGTCTCTTTACTCTTGTTAGAATTAGTTTTCTTGTCACTAAAAATGAACATTCTGCAGTGGAGAGTGTTTTTACTATAATCTTCAGCAGTGCTCAGTGCTTGAAATCATTATCCAGATGAACATTCTGTTAATGTACAAAATCTACAAATCAAACTCACTCAGACTTCTAATTTGACAAAGAATAATTGTGCCAGAATCTGTTTTCTTGTTCCTAAAAATGAACATTCTTCAGGGGAAGAATGTTTTCTATAACCTGCAGCAGTGTTCATTGTATTAACTGGATGAACGATCAACCAATGTATGAATAAAACTCACTCAGACTACAGACAGTTTTTTTCCATGCATTTTTATTATATCCATGTACTAGGGGTGGGCAATATGACCAAAATATTATATCACGATATGAGTATCTTTATATCATGATATATTTCTCGATAAACGTTTTATGGAAAATCAATTAAAAAATGGTTTATATATGAAATAACCATATTGTAATGCCTATTTTTGAAAATTCCAGTCAGTGAATTAATAAGGCTACTTTATAAATGAAAACTACTTATATTATACTACTTATATAATTTTCTCTGTATATGGAACTGGACAAACATAATAATAATAATAGAAAAAACTCCTTACCAAAATGGTAAATTATGCCATATTTCAGTATGATATTTTGTTAACCAATATTATTATTATTAGCATATTATAATCTTTGCTCAAGAAACTCAATACCTATCGCACGTAAATCACGGAGTGTTTCTTACTTCACACGTCCTCAAAATAAGGAAGCACCACTGTTGTTGCGCGCCTCTGACACCTAGCGGCAGTCTCGGCTTATTACATTTCCGTTTTTCTACAGCTTAATGCATTTGGCTGCCTTATATGATCAGTCAAACAGGGGTGTGATTCCTATTCCACAGTAGGGATGGGCGGATCGAAACTAAAGTATAGATGCTCCGATACTAATGTGGTATCGACACACACACACACACACAAAAATTTATTCTTACGTTTTTTTTTTTTTTATCTAGTGATGTTATTATTTAGACAACATATTAATGCATCGCATAATCTTAGAAGTGGAAATAAAATAATTATATTAGTTATAGTTGCATGGCACCGGAACGCAGAATGCTAAAATACACTAGCAGCGCTCACCCTTTCAGTCATAGCGCTCCTTCAAAGAGTAATGACAGAAAAACAGCATCTGGAGTTATTTATATAAGTAATGACAAACCTAGATGTGACATTTATTATAATGGGCTTGTGTGACCATTTTTACAGGTTATTTAAATTCAGAGTTGTTAAAACATTGATAACGATCTTTAAAGGGGTCATGAACTGTTTTTTTTTATTTATTTATTTATTTTTTATTTTGTACTGTTCTCTGAGGTCCACCTATAATGTTATCAAGATTTTTACATCAAAATACATCATAATTTAGAAGTAATAGGCTATTTTCTGTCCTGTTTTGACCCCCCTCATGGTCACCGTTTGAATAGGCGTGGTGGATTGTAGACTCGGAAGTAAATGCCCACTAGTATGATTGGCTAACAGTTTTGCATATTTAAAAAAAATTCAACGCTGCCGTCAGTACACGTGTGGAATTGTTTTGAAAACTTCCAATGTTGAGAAATGGCAGCCGGTGAAATTCAGCCATACATGTTTTAGCCAGAGTCTGATCCCGAATCAGAAGACAACGAACCTGTACCTCAAATGGCAAGGATACTACAGCCTGCGACAGCATGGTAAATAATCATCTTTATTTATATTTATACTTTATGTATTTGTGAGGTAGTTAACCTATTACATTATATTAGAGTTTAGCCGAAGAAGCTACAGAAAGCTGTTTGTGTTGTTATGTTTTTAACATTTATGCAAATTACACGTTTTATATTTCATTGGTTGTTGCATATAAAGTTTAGATACTATGCGTTAATACAGTTATAGCTGACAAAGGATAATTCGCGTTGCTTCATGTAAACGAAGTATAAATGAATGTACCATCGTTTGTCAAGCTGTCATTCTTATATTCATCATCTATCATTTTCATTAAAGTAAAAAAACTTGTTCCAAAAGACAGCTGTGTGCCCACCGATGTAAACTTCTGCATGTATGTTTGAAAGCCTACATCCTTCATAGATGGACGCTGCTGTGATTTAGGTTAAAAACGTATAAATACTCATATCAAATAGTACATATCAAACGATCTGTAATAACAGACAAAGCAATAGTGACCACGTAATAAAAACAGTTACTCACACTTGTGTGGTGCGACATTACTGTCGGATCCAATATAGTCGGCACAGCATCGACTTTTAGTTTCAATCTTTCTGAAAATCCTGCATCGAATTGTGCCTTGTTTGTAAACGAATCCGCAGTAAAATGAAGTGAACAAAGAACCAAGTTCTTACTGATGTGGTCTGGAACTTCATTAAAAATAAAGTTCATCCACTCTTTCCTAATGTTGGGATCAGAAGGAAGGCAATTCAAAGACTGTTTTTCCACAACTTGGCAATGCACAGCCTCTTGTTGTCTTCGGAGCCATCTTTATCATTTGGTTTCTGGGTAGACATGCATTTGCCTCTCTCGTTATTTACCTACTACATGTGTGAATTGGTGGGCGGGGCTAAACAGGCAGTGATGTAGAAGCAGGCATTGATCTTCTGTGGAGGCGGCATTTAGCCACACTATTACGTAATAAAGTGGCACATTCCACATCCTGTCGTTTTGGCAGGCTGGCTTCAATATAAGCTGTTTTTAGACTAACAAGAAAGTTTTGAGTTCTGAAACTTACAGGATGTTTTTATAGTACAATGACCTTATATGTCAAAAGATCAAGGGGATTTTGATTTCTCAGTTCATGACCCCTTTAATCCTCGTTAATAAATGATACCCTTATGAAAACTTACCATGGATTTACCATAGTAATATTTGTATTACCATAGTAACCACGACTGTAGTAAACATGTTTTTTCTGCTTTTTGGCAGTAACTAAGGTTTTGATCTAACCATGGTTTTACTACATGATTACTGTAGTATCCATATGGTAACTTGGTTTTAGTAATAGTAACCATATAATAATATCTATGGTTAATTTTGAGGTTTTATATGTGGCAGGTAAGTAAGGTTTCTTTACTCATTGGATAAACCTGTGCCGGATTAGTTTTTCACCGGTTCGAAATTTCAAAAGCTCATTATTTCAATTCTGCTACAGTTAATTTTCCATATCGGCTGGTAAGACAAACTTCCTCATAAAGCTTTCTACATTATTTTTACAACTATATTTGCCAAAACGCATTATTTTTATTTTTAAGTTACAATGCATTTTGCTCTCCAATCCTTTCACTGTTAATACATTTGCGGTCAGGGCAGCTTCCATTTAGCAACAGGTAAGTAAGATTTGTTCTCTCTTTATTTTTTATTTATTTTTTTCTTTGTGATTAACATTTTTATTGATTCATCTATTAGAAAGGAACATCAAAACATATATATACAGAATCAATATTTAACCCTAACTATATATATATATATATATATATATATATATATATATATATATATAAAATAATTAACTAATCACACATATCCCCTACACCTCTCTCCACTGTCCCTCCCCGAGAGCCCTCAAAAAAAGACAGATTTTTGCCCCATTTCTCCCTAAACAGGTCTAGACTCCCCAGTCTTCTGGATATCCCCTCCTGAAGAGCTGCCACTCTGGCCACCTCTGAACACCACTCCTGAAATGGGGGGCGCTCCAGCCGACTTCCAACTCCTTAAAATAATCTGTCTGGCAATCATAATACTAGTTAGGACCCAGTTTTTCACGTGCTTATTCTCCAAATTTATGACTGCCCCATCCCCTAAAATACAGAGTCTAGGGCAGAATAAAATTTGAGAGGCCAAAACCTCGCACATAAAACTCTGAATCCTCAACCAGAACTCTTGAATCTTAACACATCCCCAAAAACATGGGTTGTGTCTCCATCTTCTAACTGACATCGCCAGCAGGTGGGTGTGTCTTAAGACCAAGCCTATGCAATCTAGAGGGGGTCCAATAGACTCCATGTAAAATCTTAAATTGCACAAGGCGAACCCTTGAATCTCTAGATACAGATGACATTTTTTGAATCCTAGCCCACACTCCCTCCTCCAATACCAAGTTTAGATCTTTCTCCCATAATCTCTTTAGAGAAGCTGAAGTTCCATCCCCCAGACTCTGAAATAACAGGGAGTAATACACCGGTGCCTCATGACCTTTTCCAAAAGCAGTAATCACCACTCCCAGAGAGATTCGTTCTCTCTTGATAAACTGTGCCAGATTAGCGTTCTTGCAAGGCAGCTGCGAATATTCAGTCAACTGAAGCTTTACATGTCATGGACCATGCATCGTGTTGCTGGTTTTACGGGCATTATCAGAGCTTCGACTTCAAACATCACATCTTTCACTTCACATACTTTAATCCCATTCAAGGCTGGGCATGGCGCCCTCCTCACCAAATCAAGCGTCAAGATGCTCCAAAATTATACCCACTCACTTGCCCATTTCGGTATCATGTGAGCCTCTGTCCGGCTCACAAATGAGTATAGAAGTAGTCCCCACATTTAATTCTCTGTCGGCAGGCTTATCTGGATCCTTCCAATATTTAAAGCTTCTGTCCATATGCACCCGCTCTGATTCTCTGCTCCTCTATTCCTGTCCTGTCACAGCTCCACACTGTATTTTTAAACACTTTTGCCCCTGCTAGATTCCGCTAAAGATTTAATAAGGCATGGTATTGCCCTGTCTACTCTCAAAGCTTACGATTCTGCTTGGTCTCAATATTCTTCATTTTGCAACTCTCACAGACCCTGTTATTTCCGGTGTTAGTGTCCTGTCTGTGCTTTCATTGCTTTCTATTTTAATGTCCGATTACCGAACCTCTCCATTAATAAAATGGTGGCAGGCATTTAGTTTCATGCTAGATGTCATTCAACCGAATTCCCCAGTCTTTTCTCCTTTCAATACAGCTAATTCTAAGAGGTATCAGAAAAAAAATGTTCCCTACCTTTCCCAATACTCGGCTTCCCATCAATTTAGACATTCTACACCTCATTTCCACTCTCAGAGAAGGTTGTTTTTCTAAATTCGATGACACTCCTTTAGAAGCAGTTGTTTTTTTTTTTTCTCATGGCATTTTATGGTTTTTTGTGGTGTGGGGAATTCACGTCATATTTTCTAGTTTTCCTGCCTTCTCGACATTTAACCTTTTCTGATATTTCTCTCCCAACTCCAAAGAAAGTATTTTATTTCTTAAACATTCAAAAACCGATAGTTTAGATCATGGTTGCTCCGTATCATTATCTTAAATTCCTGATATTTCCTTTTGCCCATACGCCTCGATGATAAATTATCTTAAGTAACTGCCTCATATTTCAGCTGCCTCCCCCTTTATTTATTCATTCTTCGGGGGACCAATGACTCGCCACTGGTTTGAATCTCATCTTTCCGAAATGTTAATACGCTGCGGTCTCTCCCCTCGAGCGAATTCCAGCCATTCCTTCAGGATAGGAGCCTCTACAGCAGCTGCTTCATGATGACTTCCTGAGTCTTCCATTAAGACACTGGGACGATGGTCTTTTTCATCATACAAG
Source organism: Myxocyprinus asiaticus (assembly GCF_019703515.2). Taxonomy (NCBI): domain Eukaryota; kingdom Metazoa; phylum Chordata; class Actinopteri; order Cypriniformes; family Catostomidae; genus Myxocyprinus; species Myxocyprinus asiaticus. The sequence continues at coordinate 17,215,026 of NC_059381.1, read as the reverse complement.
ATATACATACGTCCCAACCTGCATTCAATCAACCAAGCTCAGCTAGTAAGCAACGCATCAAAGGTACCATTTTCTTACAACTCTGGTGGTGGTAGAATAATTATAAAAAAAACTGCATTCAATCCATAGCATGCAAAGCATCAAATGTACCATTTTCCTACAACTCTGGAGGTGGTAGAATCACAAAAAAAAAAAAAAAAAAACAGAGAGAATGTTCTGCTTGTTTTTATATTTCAGCTACCTCCCCCCTTGTCAAGGGTATTGCACAACCAAATGCTCGCCCGAGTCAGGGCCCTAAAGCATCAATCATCCCAAACGATGCTCCCCTCCCTCATTTTCCTCATAGCATCATTATCCTTTCAAGGGTGTAGCACAACCCCATACCTACCCCAACCCCATACCTACCCCCATCCCCCCAGCATGGCATATAATAATAAAACAAATGTAAAAAATGATATGTTCAAATGGCTCTGTTATCTTTTGCAGATGGTTTCCTGCCAACTTGAAGACCCGGCCGGTATTCCTTAATTTATTTTCCCTCTCTTTTTGGGGTACTAGTATTAAGTCTTTTTTGGGGTAGGCTCCTCGCTCTTCCGTCTTCCCCGGCAGGATATGATGGTTAACCAAAAATTTACCCAGACCGTCAGACGGGGGCTTACGCCAAAGAGACTTTTCTTCATTATTATTTTATTTTCATCAATAAATTGTTATTCCCTTCATGTTATGCTGTTCCGAGTCTTTCTGAGAGAAGAAAGCAGCGGCTGCATTTCCAGTGAATGTGACAAAAAGTTCCGCTGGCATTGACCGCAGTGTAAATAACTAGAAGGTTATAATACCAGAATTTAGTGATATTGGCTTATAAACTATCACACCCACATGATGTACAGCAGAATTATGCACCAGTTTCAGATAAATTTCTAACTTTAGCATTTATAGTAAAAGAGTAAGTAAATCATTCACTTGTTGCTGTGTGTGTTTGTTACAAAAGACAGTTTCTCACAGTTGACAATATAAACTCATGAAAAATTAAATACATCTTTTGTACAACCCTATGAATAGTATCTAATATCACTACATGATTGAATATTAATGTCAAATAAATCATGAAACTTCTCCAATTGTCAACTGCATCTCTTTCGTTTTAAATACACTTTTCCTTATAGGCTTCTCTTAAACAATGAATAATGAATAATATGAATGAACCAACACTAGAAAACTGTGATTTCGTACAAAAATGGTTCGAATTAGAATGCATTTCACATCTATCACTCTTTGTCTCATTATATTTGACTTAATATATATTGCATCATTATCAAACATCACACAAAACAATAGAAATATTCGGTTTCACCCTTGTTTTCCTCTGGTACTAATGAGCATATACTGGCAGCAAGACTAGCAATACTGCTTTTCTGCGTGAATTTAACTTAATATCTTGAACATGTGAAAACAAAAACAATAACTTCTTTGAACAACAGGTGACTCAAGTTGTTTGACATTCAAAATGACAAAATTAATAAACTTTCTGTACCTGAAGAAGGGGGAAAAAATAGACAATTCAAAGAACTGTAACGTGACACAGTGCTGTTTTCTTTAGCGTATAGAAGTGTATTTGTTCTGGCGCACAGCACACCTTGTATTAATTACCACATACAGCACCGTTCCCCCTCTACAGGACACTCGCGGAATTACACCAAACTTTTTCTACTCAATTTCAAACTAAAAGCACTTTTTAACCCATTTTTATTCAATAAATTAATTTTTAATTCTTCACTCCTTGGGTAAATCATATTGATTTCCTAACATATTCCATAAATTCCTTTGGTTATATAAATCATATTGATTTGATAACTTGTTCTATGAATTCTTTTGATTATGTGAATCATACTGATTTCATACCTCTACATGTGTTTTTGAAGAGACGGTAATAAAATCTGCTTCTTTCTTTACCGAGATCGTGACGATGCAGTCTTTCTTGTCTCCATGTAAACCTCAGTTCCTATGTACCTGCATAACCTCCGATAATGCCTTTATTTATTTCCAAAGGTGATGTTTCATAAGCCATGCTGAATGCGTGATCTGTGTGTCTGTTTACTATGCACCGTTAAGAAAGAGAGAATGCTCCCTGACAAGAACGGAGAGTAAAATGTGTTTATTATTTTGCTAAGATGAAACAAGATGCAGTTTTGGTTCAAAGAAAGTTAAAGTCACATTTTCCCGGCAGCTTTCTCCTCTCTGCTGGTTGTGGAAAGTTTGTGGAGGCATGTCGGACAGCGTGGAGGACTGTCCTGTCAGCGCCTGATTTCACTCATTCTGCCTGAGAAACAGTGTGTGATAAAACGATGGCAAAATGTAATAAACGGTAAAACTATATGCGCTCAAAACCAATGATTTTATGAAAATCGTAATTAATGATATGTCAAAATTTATTGCCAGCCTGTAATATAAAGCAGCATAATGTAGTATTTTTGTATAGCTAAAATAGCTGGAAGTGGCTTATACCGGAAGTGGTCCACATTCAAGGCTGATAATGGTGGTGCCCTAGTTTCCCTGAAAAATAAGGTGGATAGATCTACTGTATAAGAATAGAATAATGTAATTCCTTGGACTGAGAGTGAACAAGGAGGGCAGCATTCGGAGCTGCTCAACGCAATTGCAGCTGCACTCAGCCAGCCACCAATGAGCAAAAGTTTCGTAGAAGGATAAAAGGGCAAGCCTTTTAAACTACTCCTCAATGTAAAAATATCATAGAAGGATAAAAGGGCAAGCCTTTTAAACTACTCCTCAACATACATACAGTCCATTCCCTAACCCATACCCCCACATGTCACAGCCCACAACGCACATTGCAAGACAAAAAAAATTAAATAAAAATAAATAAATAAATAAATAAATTTGGAGAAAAGGACAATTATTTATTCTTGAAGCAACTGGAAAAAAATTTAAAATAGAAGTTTCAAACCGTTTTTCTATTTATACCTTTGGATTGGTATGGTCTAAAAAATGAATTGTAAAGTGTCACACGGACCCAAATCAAGTCATTCACTCTTTCTCACAAGCTCTCGTAACGTCAGCCCTGTATTTCTTAAACATTTCCGATTAATAACCCCCCCTCCAAATTAAATTGTAGTCAGACAATCTGACTGGAGCATGCAAATTTTGCTATATTGCTTTCTAGTTTTGTGTGCAATATAAATCAGACAGTTAGTGAACAGACTGTTGGTGGTGTCTGAGCCTGAGTCTTTTAATGTGTTTGTAGCTGTTGTTTCACTGTTGTGTTGACTATGGCTGTGTTTCGTTTGGAAGGATGCGTCTTCCGGAGGTCGCATCCTTTGAAGGCTGCAGTATACCAAGTGTCCTCCTTTAAAACAAGTCTCGTTTAAACGAGACGGCCTACATAGGACGAACGGAAACGGAAGGTAACATGGTTGCTATGACAGCATGCCACTCTTTAACAAGTGCAAGCGCTTTGAGTGAGAAGGGAAAACGTCCCTCTGGAAGGGAATGTATGAAGTACATTTTAGGAGAGTTATAATGATGTAGAGAGAAAAGAAAATAGATTTTACAGGTGTACTTTTAGTCTAATACTTTATTTTAATTATATATTAATATAATTATACATATTATATACTCTGCACCCGTCTTCTGAGGTACTTCAACTTGGGAATTAACATTACTTGCGTTTGAACATCATATTTACGGGCAAATTGGGGTTATTTTTTTTTAGACATTTCCGTTGAAGCAAAGAATTGTGGGTTGTGAGTACCCACGAAGGATACACCTCACTCGTCCTCCGAATTCCAGTGAAAGAATGTCGCGTTCGAAGGTCGCATTCGAAGTGTCCAACTCGCTTTTATGAAACGAGACAGCCTCAATGACGTATGCGGCCAACAAATGTGACCTCCGGAGGACGCAGCCTTCCAAACGAGACACAGCCTATGTGTGACGAGGATGAGGGCGTGGCCATGCCGTGAGGGTGCACGGCAGGTGCTGAGTCAGCTGATCAGCAGGAGAGCGAGATAAAGGGAGCTCTCTCTCTCTCTCTCTCTCTCTCTTCCTCCTCCTCCTTCCCTCCCTCCCTCCCGCTTGCCCTTTCCCTCTCCCCTCTGCCTCCCCTCGTCTCTCCCCCAGGTTCCCAGGAGGCGGGGTGGACCACCGGCTGGTGGAATGGCTGGAAGGGCAGCATCTCCCCTCCAGAGATTGTGGGGGGTGGGGGGTGGGGGGAGTAGGTCAGTCCGGGTGGAGCCCCGGCCTGAATTGGGCAGAGGAGGAGTGTGACGAGGAGGAGAGCATGGCCGGGCCGTGAGGGTGCATGGCCGGCACTGAGTCAGCTGATCAGTAGGAGAGCAAGATAAAGGGGAGCCGGAAACGCCAGTTGGAGAGAGAGAGAGAGAGAGAGAGAGAGAGAGAGAGAGAGAGAGAGAGAGAGAGAGAGAGAGAGAGACATGAGGCCACTGTATGTGTGTGCATCTTTGTTTTATGTTGTTTTAAGTTGAATTTCTGTCAGTAAACTTACATTGACTGTTCTGCCAGTTCCCGCCTCCTCCTTGCCCATCCCGTACCCGTTACACTATGTTAAAAGAGTATGGACATTTTTGAATGTCTTATTAATAAAATCAATAATAAAATATTCAAAAATGTTTTACTTGCAACTAATATTATATAATCAATAATGGTTGTTTAGTTATTTAAATAGCATTTTTCATTTAAATGTATAGTATATCAATAGAGTACATTACTCTGTTGATACACAATTTCAATGAAAAGCACTACATCTGTGTTGAACTTCGTTTGTTTGTGTCATCCCTTGAAGCCGAGCACACTCAGGTTTCTTTTAAAATCTCAAATTATTCTTGAAATTCAACTCTTGTATGCCATAGTGTAATACATAATTGACATAGCTTGTAGCCAATTAAATAAAAAAGGTATGTGCTGGCCATGTTTTGTTAATTTGCTAACCCCTTTCAGCCTTATTAGTACCATAATGTTTTACACAAATGCCTGTTTACTATTTGTTTTTAAACAATGACATAAATCTACTTGTAATGTTTAATCAAATATAATAAAAATGTCCATTCTTGTTTCTGTTGTATAAACATGGATATATTTTCAAGAGTAAATCATGTTTTGTTTTTTTGTTTTTATTCATTTGTAAATATTCCCTGGATACAACCAATGAAACCAACAATTAATCTCATGTAATTGGTTAACACTAACATCAATGTTCTAGCCTGAAAATACAGTATACACCAAAAATGACATACATTCTTTAAAAACTCAGTGAGTGCTACAGTAACACCAATTAACAATTACTGTTTTCTTGAGTTGTTATCTTGTATATTGAGAGTCAAAATATGGAGGTTCTGAAGACATTGCAGGCTTATAAATAACTTTTTTATTCTGAGAAAATTCTCTGAGGCTCTAGAAAAGGGGTTGGCAACTGAGGTGTCATTTACAGGTGGGACAGGTGGGACACTTTTTGCCTTTGCCAGTTTTGTCCCCACCACTTGTTGAAATATACTTTCATCAGGTAAGTGTCTAATGCTGAGGAAAACATCTCTAGTTCTTGAGCATGAGTTTCCATTTCATTTGTGTGCATTATAGTAAGTGTCATTCCAGTACTGGAGTTTGTAATAATGAATGCTTGTTGCATTGAGTGATAGCTGCAAGACACACTCTACTCGCTTTGCTGTTGAGCAGCTCGCGCTCCTTCCTAAAATGATGTGTCCCCGCCATAGACAGAGCATGTTTAAGTCTCCCCTGGACTCGGTGTATGGTGATGGGCATGTGTGGCCTATTAATACAATAATACAATTCTGATTGCTGCTCGGGATGATGCTGCTCATGACTGCTGGTCTACGATTTGTTTACCAACCACAAGTCCAAACCTTAATTACTAGTGAGAAGGGAAAAGCTGACTCTAGATTAGTGGCTGCGGCCGAATTGATCTCATAGGCCTATCTTACACAGCAGATCGCTGCATGCTTGGGAATGGAGAATGTCTTCTTTTCTGAAATAATTTTACATTTTTAAAACAAATAATAAATTATGTAGTGTAATTCTTTGATTAAAACTTATTTATGAGAATATGCAGCAGCAAATGAATTTGTTGAAAAAGAGTTAATCCAAGTTTGTAATGTACTTTTTAAAATTAGCCTACATCAATTCACTTAAATCAATCAGCATCCCAAATCAAACTCTAAACAAGCCAGCACTGATATTTTGTTCAAATAAATTCATCAGACACATTCCTTGAACTTGTGAAGGGGATTCTTTTTCCCACTTAAAAACCCATTCATCATTTTATGATGAAATCCTGTTGGTGCGGGGATGCTTATAAACTCACTAAGCACTTTATTAGGAATTAGTGTTCTTGATAAAGTGTTCAGTAAGTATAAACAAGCATATATGAAGGGCCAAACGGTTCCATTTCAGTTTAATTTTATTGTGGTAAGAAAGACAGACCTTATTACTTTAAGTTTGCAGTTATGCTGATTAAACAAAACAAATCAGTAATATGCTTGCTCTGGCCTTCATTCAAATAATTATGCTGACTGGAGTGGTGGTGGTGTATTGGACTAAAGCACTGAACTGGGAAGTGGAAGGTTGTTGGTTCAATCCCCACATCCACCACCACTGTGTCCTTGAGCAAGGCCCTTAACTCCAAGTTGCTCCAGGGGGACTGTCCCTGTAATCAGGGCACTGTAAATCGCTTTGGATAAAAGTGTCAGCCAAATGCATAAATGTAAATGTAAAATAGAAAAGGCCAATGAGAACTGGCGAGTGGAATTTGCATGCCACTCTCCGCCCCCGGACATACGGGTATAAAAGTGATGGCGTGCACCACTCTTTCAGATTTTTCGGAGCCAAATGCATGCTTGTGTTCGTCCTCTCACCTTTCCTTATGCTGCTGGATTTTACGGCGCATATCAGCAGACACCCTCGCACGCTCAAGTGTTGTGCTTCCCCTGGGCGCTTCGGCGGCTGAGTCCGCAGGTGCTAAAAGAGTATATTCAAAGGAGTATATTTCCTTCTAAAAGATGTACTTCTGCATTTGCGCTACTGGATGTGGCCGTTATCTCTCCCCTCCGGACAGCCATGAAATCTGTCTTGAGTGCTTGGGGCGCCAGCACACCAAGGCAGCTTTTGTAGAAAGGTTATGTTCTCATTGCGAGAACATGCCCATCAGAACATTGCGGTTGCGGCTCACTTCCTTCTTTATGAAGCAAGGAGCCACCGCGGCTGCTTCCCAACCTGCTCCATCCTGGGCTGATGCTCAGCCGGCCGGGTCGGCAAGCACCGTGGGCGATCTGGATGTGGATATGGGAGCGTTTTCACCGGCTTAACCCCCGCGGACCTCCCATCCCCCAGCATGCTCGTTCTATCCGGAAGAGCTGTCGAGCGATACAGGCAGTCCGCCTCAGGGCGGATTTAATGTGTCATTCGCGGCTCGCAATGAGGATGAGCTTTCAGTCACAGCATCGGAGGGCTTCTGCTGTCAGAAGCGGATGAATCTTCTGAGCTCCCGCCCACGGGCAGTAGAGCATAGGATGAGGCGGCTGCGAACATCGGGCTGAATGGAAGTGGAACCCTCCACACTGTCGTGAGCGTTCGCGGTTGGATGATTGGTTTCTGGGCTCGGAGCACGACTCACGGCCACGCCCCACCCTGCCCCAGTGCCTTTCTTCCCGGAAGTGCACGAGGAGCTAATGAAGTCCCATTCACGCTTCGCAGGCTCGTCCATCCTAACTACCCTCGACGGCGGAGCGGCTAAGGGATATGTCGAGCTCCCCCAGGTAGAGCACGCCGTAGCATTGCATTTATGCCCGCAGGGTGCAGCCACCTGACGCGACCGACCAAGGCTCCCTTCCAAGGCCTATAAGTTCTCTTCCTTATTAATGATGAAGGCTTACAAGGCCGCGGGTCAAGCCGCTTCTGCCCTACATCACCTTGTGGAGATGCGTGACACCGAGAAAGTCCGCTTTGTCGATGCACCCATCTCCCAAGGGGGGTTTTGGCGATACCGTCGATTTCGCCCAGCAGACCAAGGCGATTATCTTGCCGCGGTGTGACTCGGGCCTTGGCGCCCACATGGTCGGTAAAACAGCACTTTCCTCATTCCCTGGGCCAGCGCACTCACGACAGCCAGGCGCTGGAAGTCTTTCCAGTCAATCGGGCGAACGCGAGTACCTCATGTTTCCTCGTTCCCTGTCAAGAGACAGCCGGCGAACAGGTAAGTGTGCTGGTCTCTGGGGTCGCTCGCCCACCACCAGTCACTGGCCTCCGTTGTGGGCTTGCAGAGCAGCACGTGCCCCCTGAGCTTCAGGAAGGGCTGGAGAGACGGCTGTCTCCCTCTACCCTGAAAGTGTATGTGGCTGCCATAGCAGCTAACCATGACACACTGGACGGGAGGCCCTCACAACAGCGCGACCTGATCATCAGGTTCCTCAGGGGCACGAGGAGGTTGAATCTTCCTAGACCGCACCTGATTACCTCTCGGGATCTCTCTGTGGTCCTACCTGCCCTATAGATAGGGCTCCCTTTGAGCCCCTAGAGCAGGCTGAGCTCAGTACTTTGTCTCTGAAGACGGCCCTCCTGGTGGCTCTCACTTCCATCAAGAGGGTGGGGGACCTGCAGGCAATCTCTGTTATCAGAGAATGCCTGGAGTTCGGGCCGGCACACTCTCATGTGATCTTGAGACCCTGGCCCGGTTACATGCCCAAAGTTCCCACCACTCCTTTTCAGGACCAGGTGGTGATCCTGCAAGTACTCCCTTCAGAGGAGGAAGACCCAGCCTTGTCATTGCTGTGTCCAGTTCATGCCCTGCAAATCTATCTGGACCACACGCAGAGCTTTAGATGCTCGGAGAAGCTCTTTGTCTGTTTTGGAGGACAGCAGAAGGGGAAAGCTGTCTCCAAGCAGAGGCTAGCCCATTGGATTGTGGATGCTATTTCTCTTGCATACCAATCTCAGGACTTGCCGTGCCCCTTGGGTGTCCGGGTGCACTCCACTAGAGGTGTTGCATCCTCCTGGGCACTGGCAAGGGGGACCTCTCTAGCAGACATATGCAGAGCTGCGGGTTGGGCTACACCCAATACCTTTGCGAGGTTTTATAAAGTACGCATAGACCCGGTTTTGACCCGAGTGTTACACGGTAACAGCAGGTAGACCGGGCAACTGGTTGGGTGTACCGCTTGCATTGCGCCTTTCCCCTTTTGCAAAGGTGATAATGTGTGCCTTTTTGTCCACAACAGTTCCCCGTATCTGGTGAACCCCGTACGTCTCTTTAATTCTTCAGCACTGTTCGATGACGAAAGCAAGCTGCGACCGCAACGTTGCCATGGTCATGTTCTCACAGTGAGTACATGATCCATCCATGAACGCTGTCTCCACGTGGGTCGCGCCCAGACACGAAAGACAGCGATCGTGACCGTCTGAAGTTGAGAGGTAACAACAGCAACCAGGAATAACACACAAACGGAAAGGCATCTTTAAAAAGATGCATCTTTAAAAAGACGATCCGTGTGTGCCACTCTTTTAGAAAAATATACTCTCTTTTTTCTGCCGAAGCACCCAGGGGCATTTTCTGCAGTGCACCAGTGCAGAGGAGGGAGAAGCCCCTGAAATGCGCCTTCAGTTCCAGCAGAGGTGAATGAACAGTCAGCTCAGTAAACATCGACCGTTCAGCTCCGAAGAGAAAATCTGAATGAGTGGTTGCACGCCAGCTCCTTTTATACCCGTATGTCCGGGGGAGTGGCATGCAAATACCACTTGCCAATTTTCATTGGCCTTTTATCAAAGACCAGAGGTGTCTCGGGCTCCCAAGAGTGACCCCTAGTGTCACTACATTGACACAACTTCGAGTGAGAGACAGATAGGGAAAAATATTTACCTAATAACAAAATAATTTACAGTAAATCATTGTTAAGATGGACAATTATCTGAAATGCAAGCTAAAGCATATGAATGAGACATTTGACAGTATTGTCTGTGTACCATTCCCCTCAATATACAAAATGTTTGCAATATTTTCTAGTAGTTGGTGTTGCTTGTTAGGGGAAGCATCGTGTTACTGAAAATATTATTGAACACATACAAAATGTGACAATAAATGCTTTAGTTTAGATGATTCATAGGGAGCATAGTGAGATGACAAAGGTATCTACCTTATAATAGTTTGTACATAATTACTTTACAAACACAAAGGGATCAGTCCCAACAAATTGTTATATTAAGTTTAGAAGGAAGACATAACAGTGAGCACACTACAAAACAGAACAAACTTGATTCTTCAACCTAATTGTTTTTTGTTTTTTTATGATATTAATGCATGATTTTAACACTCTTCTGCGTACCTCTTTGAGTTTTAAGCCATAGATGACAGGATCGAAATGAGGTGGCACTATAATTATCTCTAAAGCCGAAAGTTTATCTGATTCTCTGGGAAATTGTTGGTGACATATCTGCTGAACTTGGTGTCAAAAAGATTTGCAACAGTTAATTTTATCAAAGAAAACGTATGAGGCACGCATGTCTGCCAGAATTTCCTTCTTCGCTCTAATAATGCTTTACATGCAATGACAAGTTTTATATGTGACACAATAATTACAGCAAAAAGGCTCAAATAAAAATGAAATAGAGATAAATCCATAAATGTTATTGGTGAGAGTTGATTTACATGAGAGTTTTACAATTGACCAATTATCAAAATACAATTTATCAATATTATTTGTACACAGTGGCAACCTATTTGACAACGAAAGAGCAATTAACATGGTAATAATGGTGCAATCCAACAGAAGCCAAATAATATGTCACAAGTAAATTTGTTCAGCTTTGAGTGATAGTCTAAAGGTCTGCATATAGCCACATGTCTGTCATATGCCATTTTTGTCTGTGTAGAATATTCATACATAGCTGAAGTGTAAATGGCAAAAGCTTGGAAGGCACATATGTAAGAAAGGATCACATATGAATCCCTTAATAAATCAAGCAGAAATGTAGGATAGAATCCTGTGGCTCCATATTGCCCATTTACACAAAGATTGTACAGACACTGTTCATTGGTTCATGAAGGGCTCTCTCCAAAACAATGACCACACTGAGCCAAATGTTAACAAACAATATTAGAACATAGAGAAACAAAAAGCATGTGAAATATATATGCCGAAATGATTTAGAGCCTCTTGGTTCCAATAGGGTGTAAGTTGTAAAGTAGGCCATATTATTCATAATTTATTTATTGTGGCCAGATTTAATTGTGCAAAATCTGTTAAATGTTTAGTCCATCGAAATGTTTATGTATGTATGTACGTATGTATCTCTGAACAGCTTTGATGGTTTTTCCCAGTTGAAAGATTTAACACAAAATGAGATGCTTTCATTTAAAACACAGTAAGCATTAATACCCATCTACTATTACCATTGCCTTGCCACAGCTGTCATATTGGATGTTCACTGTCATGACTTGGAGGAGCAAGACCACTGGCTTGCTTATAAATAACATTTCTGTTCAGGGAAAGTCTTTGTGAGACTCAGGGAATATTCAGTAAACTTTGAGATTGCACAACTTATATTTACCATTTTTTCACACATCAAAATAAATAGATCTTACCAATATAATATTAGATTGTAATATTGCTTGTAAGAATAATTTTCAATATTCTTATAAAGGGTGCATGTTGCATTGTGTTGTATATAAGCCAGAATTAAATTTACATTGGATGTGTACATTACTTTTTAAAAGTTGAATGTCTATCATAAAATAGCACTCAATTTGCCATCAGATATTTTGCATTGATGAGGGAAAGTTTGAATATATTGCATTAGTTTAATTACATTGATTGATTGATTGATGTAATGTCAAATCTTGAGCTGACAACATTAGGCTACCACATTCTAATTCAACATGAAACTGAATGGATAGTCTAATGTTTATTCAACAACTATGAAGCTACTGTATACTTAACCATAAACATGAAACTATTTCCATATAAACTAACTAAAGAACTTCACAAACTTCCCAAATTGTTTGTCTCACAGCCTCTGTTTTCCAGGGACTAAAATGACCTGAGAGGGCAATAAAGAGTTGCAATAATCTCTTGGATCCAGAGATCATTAACTATCATGAGTTTGATAATTGTCTCCCTTGGGCCATAATTCCTCTGTGGCTGGTCCCAGCTGTGAGACCAAAGGACAGATTACAGTGGTCTTCATATTGATGACAGACAGGCCACTATTTTTGATCTTCATTATAGTTTTGTATGTTGTTCAAAGTGAGTGAGAACTGTCACTGAATTAAAAGGGAGAGATTTTGTTTTCTTCACTCATTTCCTCTCAGAAACCAACATAATGCAGATTCTGTCTGACATGGAGAGTTTTGTAAAGCTGTAAGGTTTTCAATGCATGTGGAAGTGCTTGAAGTGGTTTGGACACTTACGTCATACTAAAAAAATGTCAATGTCATTGCATTAAAAACAAAACAAGTGGCATAGGCTAACAAATGTTGTTTGACCTTTTCGCAGAACTAAATTTACTCTAGTCTTAATTACTTTTAACCAATTTTTCTCAACGTGATTTTTAGTGAATATATAAAGTCAGTTCCCCTCAAGTTCACCAGATTGAGCAAAAATGTATTTTATAACATTAATTATGGACATTTGACAACCAGAAATTGCCCAAATATGTTTTGTCTTATAATTGTTTTATAATTTGAAACCTAATTGGTTTTTCTTTCTTTTTTAAAGTGTGTTTATGTCACTTGGTTAAACATTTTGTTGTGGAATGGCAAAACATTCATAAGTGTCTAAATACTTTTTGGGGCCACTGTATGTGTGTCATTATGGTTGCTTTGTTAAACAAAAACTTAAAACTGTTCTTGATGACAATTGTTCCAGGTGACAAATCAAATCATTATCTCAAGGCTAACAGCCTCAGGTCTGGGGTCATGTAAATTACTTGTATAGTCGATTGCTGACTCGTCAACATTATATTCTCAATATCACACACACACTCATCAACATTTGACCCTTTTGTGTTTTTGCAGCATTCACTGCTGCCCTAAAGTCACTATGGCTTTTGTGACTAACTAATGCGTTTGGTTGTTGGCAGGGATGATTAAGAATTGTGATTCTCAAGATCAAGCATCTTGTGGATTCAGTGACATTGAAAATCAGCAAAGTACTGAACTTGGCAAAAGGAACAGTTTAATTACATTGCCTTCACAATCTTTGATTGCACAAACTACCTAATGAGGCCATGGATCCAGCAGAATTAGAATTGAAGGTCTTCTGGCAGACACAGTCAGGCAGAGCATCTGGTAACAGTATATGTTACAGCTCATTATGTATAATTAGCATATAAATGGAACAGCCACAATATATTCTCATGCTGTAGGCTTATAAAAAACTTTGAGAATGGAAGAGGCCACTAATTCTCATGATCAACAAAGAGCTTCATTCAAAAATCTGCCAAAATAACAAACCTCTAAGTTATATTTTATCAGTCAGTTCCTGTTTTGCAAACAAACTGCAATTAAAAGGTATTAAGTAGTTTAGTCAAAATTAAATAACATGTTAAAAACATCACAGAAAACCTACATTCAGAAGCTTGTGGCCTTGATTTTCTTGGAATAGAGGAAAACATCTGAACATTGCAATATACATTTAAGCAAAGATGTGTTGATATTACAGGGCTAAAAAGCATTCCATTCCAATATATTTACTTACACATTTTTGATGTGTGGAATAAGTAGAACAATTACATTATTTTTATTATAGGCCTACAATATACAAATGTATTTATTTCTATAAATCTCGTGACATGTCTTGCTACTGTTTCTCAAACATTTGTGGTCATGTTTAATCGCTATACCTTTGAGAAAAGATATATTTGTAACTACATAAACATGTTCATTAGGGGTCATTATTTCTCAAAACATGCAAATTCCCAGGTGGACAAATTAAAGTAACCACTAATGAGTCTAAAGTACAAGGTCAACAAACTGAGCCCAGTGGACAAATTCACACCAAGACCATAATGGCCTCCCTTAAGTGGCCCTGATATTGTAATGTGGAAACAATGTGTAAGAGCTTGATGCAATCACAACACAGTTGTTTTCCACCCTTTAGCTGAAAATAATAATAATAATTTTAAAAACACATATGACATTTTCACCTTGTGTTTGACCAGTACTTTGACCTGAAGGCCTATTTACTATTATTACACTGATTACAATTAACTATTAAATCATAATTGATTGATTATAGCACTTGTTTTCTAATGTCTGTCCTAGCCTTCCTGGTTTTTAACACCACTGTAATTTCAGTATTTCTCATAATTTTTATAATGATATTTTTTGAGCACACTGGTGTCTGCTAAAGAGACTGCAAATAAGGCATTCAGTAGTTTGTATGTTAATGTAATTTTGTGTTGAAGCAGTAAAGGTATTTGGCTTGCTGTCCGTATACTGGAGGGCTCGGAGCTCTAGACTCGACTCGAGTCCTGATTAACCCCCCCTCCCGGACTTTACTTATTTAGAAAATGAATCTAGAGAATAGGTGGAGATGGGGTGGAGGTGGGATGTCAGGAGAGTTGTCACAGGAAGCAGGTAAGCAGCGGCTTATATACTCCTGCTCGTGGGCTGTGATTTGTCAGATTAAAATTAACATGCTCCTCACGAACCTCTGTTAATTAACTCTATTTCAGTAGTTCGTATGTTAATGTAATCTTGTGTTGAAGCAGTAAACGTATTTGGCTTGCTGTCCGTATACTGGAGGGCTCGGAGCTCGAGACTTGACTCGAGTCCTGATTACCCCCAAAAAGGCGTTAAGATGAAAGAACAGTACCATGACTATGGCAGGAAGTATTTAGGACAGCAAGCCAGCAACAATTCTACTTGGTAAACTGGCATGGCGGATGTTTCTGAATTGTTTTTCCCCAAAAAATTGGTACAGAGGGAGTGTTTTAAGCATTTGTTTGAAGGTGCGTTCTTGTACAATTGCTGGTCGAGAGGGCTACGCTGCGATTTGAACGAGAGACCATCACTCGTTGTAGAAGTGGGTGGGCTCATGGTATGCAAACAGGGAAAGTAAAAATGAGAGTTGGCTTGTGCTGCGGTCGAAAGGGAGGGCTCACACTGCGATTCAAATGGGAGACTGCTCTATAGAGAGAGAGCGCTCGCGGCATTCGAACGGGTAAGCTCAGCAAGCAGTCGAACAGGGAGAGTGAGCACTAGTTGGTCATTCTGAGTTCGAAAGGGAGGGCTCACACTGCAATTCGAGCAGGAGACTGCGCTCCCAGCATTCGAACGGGTAAGCCCAGCAAGCAGTCAAACGGGGAGAAGGCTCGTGCTGTGTTGGAAAGGGAGGGCTCACACTGCGATTCGAACGGGAGACTGCTCTATAAAGAGAGAGCGCTCACGGCATTCGAACGGGTAAGCCCAGCAAGCAGTCGAACAGGGAGAAGGCTCACGCTGTGTTCGAAAAGGAGGGCTCACACTGCGATTCGAATGGGAGACTGCTCTATAGAGAGAGAGAGAGCGCTCACGGCATTTGAACGGGTAAGCCCAGCAAGCAATCGAATGGGGAAAATGAGAACGAGATGAACGGGGCTTGTTCGCAGGGGTAGCCTCACTCAATAGACTACCCATAGATACGGAAATATGGTGCTTTGAGAAGAGGAGGTGGTGACCGCTATCTCCTGTAATGCTAGCTGCAGCTGCTGAGAAGCGAAGACAAAAAGGCTTCGGCGGAAGCATGGTAAAAAAAGATGCTGCGGCAGTAGAGTAAAGTGGGCCTTCTGCAGGAGCGGAGTTTAAAGCACTGCTGTGGCAGTGGATTGAGTATTTGGGGGCATAGTGAAGGAGCTCCTGTGGGAGCGCTGCTGTGTTTCCATTGCTGTAGATGCACTTCTATGAAAGTATGGATCTTAGACATTGAAAGTGCATGTGGAGAAAATATTAACAACTGTGTACACACAATTGGTATGGGTGGGGCACTGTTGCTGTGGTATCGAGTAGGGCACAAAAGACTTCATTAGATTTATTAACACCTGTAATGGAAGCAAAGGTTAGTTTGTACTTACCTGTAGTGGAGCAAATGGTAAGTTAGGAATATGTACCTTTATATATGTCTGTAAGGGAAGCAGAAGGTTAGTTATGGAAAATGTGTCAATTACGTTCATATGCAGCTTTGAGGGAAGCGAAAGGTTAGTTAAGAATGTCATGGTGGGGCACTGTTGCTGCGGTATTAAATAGGGCACAAAAGACTTCATTAGAATCATCAACACCTGTAAGGGAAGCAAAAGGTTAGTTTGTACTTACGTGTAGGGTGAGCAAATATTAGTTAGGAATATGTACCTTTATATACGTCTGTAAGGGAAGAAGAAGGTTAGTTATGGAAAACGTGTCAATTACATTTATATGCAGCTTTGAGGGAAGCAAAATGTTAGTTAAGAATACAACTTTATTACGTTTGTCATGGCAGGGCACTGCTGCGGCAGTATCAAAATGCGAAAGGGGTGATGCTGCGGCAGTATCGAGCGTGGGTGGGCACTGCAGCACATTATCTGGTGGGGCACTGTGGCTGCAGTATCAAATAGGGCACACATAGTTTATCACATTTAGGCACACCTTTTGTGTGTCGGGCTCATTTCTACCATGAGCAAAGGAAATGCCAATGCCACAGTTAACAGGAAAAGCTAAAAGGCTCTTAAGATTACTGCACCAACACTGCACTCGAACAGGAGAGCTTATACTGCGTTTCGGATGGGAGAGCCCACGGTATGAATGACATGAAATCTCACACTGCATTCGAATGGGAGAGCCCACCCTGTGATTCGAACGGGAGAGCCTGCCTTGCGGTCGAACGGGAGGGCCCACACTGCGATTCGAACAGGAGAGCCTGCGACCATTGCACTGAGGCTCACACTGCATGCGAACGGGAGAGCCCACAGTGCAATTCAGTGGGAAAGCCTGCATAGCGTTCGAACGGGTGGGCCCACACTGCGTTCGAATGGTGGGTGGCACAGAGTAAAGAACCTTGCTGAATAGTGGTTTGTGATGGGTATATATTTATGAGCTGTGCCCCTCAAGTTTTAATGAGAGGAAACATAAGAGGAAACAGGAAATACGATTGCAGTGTTGTGGGAGATTTAGTGGCAAGGCCTGAAAGGTTCCGCAGTTGCGGCACCTGGAAAAACACATTTTGTGGAAGTTTATCGCATGGTCCGAAGGACCCCACAGTTGCGGCATCTGTACAGCATGTTTGCGCTGCTTTGCGGTGTGGTGGGAGTTTGTTGCATTGTCTGAAGAACACCGCAGTTGCGGCACCTGTACAGATCATTTGCGCTGCTTTGTGGTGGGAGTTTTTTTGCATGGTCCGAATGACACCGCAGTTGCAGCACCTGTACAGCATGTTTGCGTTGCTTGCGGTGTGGTGGGAATTTGTCACATGGTCAAAGGTCACCGCAGTTGTGGCACCTGTACAGCACGTTTGTGCTGCTTTGTGGTGTCGTGGGGGTTTGTTGCATGACCCAAAAGGAGCCACAGTTGTGGCACATGGACAGCACATTTGTGCTGCTTAGGGATGTTTTGAGCCGAAGGCAGAAGCACCGCTGTTGTGCTTTCTTAACTAAAATGGTTGCCATCTTTGGCTCCTCGGTAGGTAATGGTGAAGTCTTGGAAAGACACCAAGATAGAGAAAGTGAGAGGTAAACCTGCATACAATCCAGTGACAGGAATTTAAATGGGCTCTCGCAGAGACCTGCTGGAAGTAACATTGGTGAGACCCTGCGGAAGGCACAATTTCAGGCGTTGCTGTAGAAAAGACAAAATAATCATATTTAGGTGAAACTTTAGAAAAAATGTGCTAGGGAATACAGTACATCTTCATAAACAATGTGAAAAAAAATAGCATAAAATGATCTGAGAAATAAGAGCTTTGGCTCTGTACTGCATACAGATATGCATGGACCTGCAATCATCATTGAAGGATTCACTTTGGGCCATTCGCTCTTTAGGAGTATAACTGTCACCTGTAGTACAATATACTTCTTGCATAGGAAATGCATTGCATAGCAATAGGAGTGAAATATCTAGAAATGCACTGAGTTGCAGCTCTGCACTGCATACAGAAATGCAAGAGAAATGTGCTGGGAAATATAGTATGTCTTAATAAACAATGTGAAAAACAGCATAAAATGATCTGAGAAATAAGAGCTTTGGCTCTGTACTGCATGCAGATATGCAGGAGAAATGGACTTGCAATCATTACTGAAGGATACAGTTGTGGTCATTCGCTCCTTAGGAGTATGACTGCCCCCTGCTGTACAATACGTCAATATATGTCAATAATGCAGAGAGGAAGCGAGACACCTTGCAGAATGATTATGAATGAGTTGGAACGAGGCGCATGATCCACCTCTTGCAGAGCCGAATTTGGCAACTGTCTGTTCGGACAGAACTGCAGTTTGCTGTGGAATGGTCAGAGTGAGTGCTGCGCGGCAGCGAGCTTGCGTTAAAATGTCTGTGTTGGTTTAAAAAGAATTTGTCATTAGATTATCGTCGATTGAAGGGAGTTCTGTGTTGCATGATGCCCCTGTGTTCAGAATGAAATAAATCATGCTCCGAAGGGCACTTTGGAGGGAGAAACAATCGTGATGTTCATGTTAGAAGATGACGAACAATCGCTGAATAGAGCATGCCCTCTAAACAAGCTGTGGTGTGGTAATGAGGCTGACAGGCATCACCTGTGTGGCAGAACCTGATTAAAAATGCTGGGGGTTGAAGTGGTGGTTGGATTGAATAGTTCATCTGTTTCTTTCGCTTTCAAATAAAATTGAATTCTAATGGCATGAAGCCGGAAAGGCGCCTGTTCGCAGAGGCAGCTGGAACTACTTTCTGTGTGGAAAGTTTAGATAAGAGAACATATGAGCAGTCGTAGAGAACTGTTTCACATTTTTAAAGTGCAGGAGCAGCCAGTTTGCGGCAGCAACTTCACACTATAAACTGCTTCATCGAATGGAGCATAGAAAGACAGACAGGGTGAAAATATATAAAAATATATATAACACTTAACGTGTTAGCAGTCAATACTGCTAAAAAACAAAGAACTGCTGTGGCAGCTTCTGTTGAATAACGAGACTGTTTGGATGGAAGAGCTGTTCTGGTGGAGCCGAATGCTTTGCGGGGAAGCTGCATCCGATGATCCATCTGCCTGGGTCTGTTCATGGGAAATGGGCGGGGCCAAATGCCAGAAAGACTCTCATGTCAGGAGAGTTGTCACAGGAAGCAGGTAAGCAGCAGTTTACATACTCTTGCTCGTGGGCTGTGATTTGTCAGATTAAAATGAACGCGCTCCTCCCGAACATCTGTTAATTAACTCCATATATTCTCAATCTAACTAATATTATGACTAAATAATATATAGCATTATCATAATTTAAAAGACAAGACAAAAGATGTACAAAAGATCGTTTGCACATAACTTTAAACATATAAGCCTATTGCCAGTCTTTTGAAGTTTAATCACATGCAGGATATTAATTATTAATTTCAATCATTTAATTTCACTAGTTAAAATGCAAATTCTTGGTAACAGCAATGGAATTACTACTAGTGAAAATGGCACTTCTTGATATCAGTAATGACATTAGCACTAGAAAAAACAACATGTTCTCATGAGAATTTGTCACAATAGTGCAAGATGGCGATCTCGTAACCTGACCTCTTGGCTCAATTCAAAGGATACTTAAACTGGCGGCCAAAAGTTTGGAATAATGTACAGATTTTGCTGTTTCGGAAGGAAATTAGTACTATAATTCACCAAAGTGGCATTCAACTGATCACAAAGTATAGTCAGGACATTACTGATGTAAAAACAGCACATCACTATTTGAAAAAAGTCATTTTTGATCAAATTTGCAGCCATCACTCCAACACCTTAACCTTGAGTAATCATGCTAAATTGCTAATTTGGTACTAGAAAATCACTTGCTATTATATCAAACACAGTTTAAAGCTATTTGGTTCATTAAATGAAGTTTAACATTGTCTTTGTATTTGTTTTTTGAGTTGCCACAGTATGCAATAGACTGGCATGTCTTAAGGTCAATATTAGGTCAAAAATGGCAAAAAGAAACTCGTCAGTCAATCATTGTTTTGAAGAATGAAGGCTATACAATGCTTAAAATTTCCAAAAAAAAAAACAACAAACAAAAAAACGGAAGATTACAAACAAAGGTGTACACTACAGTCTTAAAAGACAAAGGACAACTGGCTCTAACAAGGACAGAAAGAGATGTGGAAGAACAGATGTACAACTAAACAAGAAGATAAGTACATCAGAGACTCTAGTTTGAGAAATAGACGCCTCACATGTCCTCAGCTGACAGCTTCATTGAATTATACCCACTCAACACTAGTTTCATGTACAACAGTAAAGAGAAGACTCAGGGGTGCAGGCCTTATGGGAAGAATTGCAAAGAAAAAGCCACTTTTGAAACAGAAAAACAAAAAGAAAAGGTTAGAGTGGGCA
The DNA here is from genome assembly GCF_019703515.2 of Myxocyprinus asiaticus. Classification (NCBI taxonomy): domain Eukaryota; kingdom Metazoa; phylum Chordata; class Actinopteri; order Cypriniformes; family Catostomidae; genus Myxocyprinus; species Myxocyprinus asiaticus. The sequence continues at coordinate 17,194,492 of NC_059381.1, read as the reverse complement.
AAGAAACACAGACATTGGACAACAGATAACTGGAAAAGAGTGTTATGGATCTTAACCCCATTGAGCTTTTGTGGGATCAGCTAGACTGTAAGGTGTGTGAGAAGTGCCCAACAAGACAGCCACATCTATGGCAAGTGCTACAGGAAGTGTGGGGTGAAATGTCACCTGAGTATCTGGACAAACTGACAGCTGGAATGCCAAGGATCTGCAAAGCTGTCATTGCTGCACATGGAGGATTTTTTGATGAGAACTCTTTGTAGTTTAAGAAGTTTTTCAAATTGTAATAGTAATTTTTCACGTTATTAATGTCCTGAATATACATTGTGATCAGTTGAGTGCCACTTAATAAAAGTACCAATTTCTTTTCATTAGAGAAAAATCTGTACATTATTCCAAACTTTTGGCCACCAGTGTATTTCGAAGCTGTGTGTTTTTATTGCTCCAGGAAAATGAGTAGACGGTATATTTTCATATTTTTATTGTAATATTTTTTATTATTTGTGAAGTGTTATTTACTATAGCCAGAAGCTAAATAGTGTGACTGCCCAATTACAATTAATTGTCAGTCAGGAATTACAAAGAGCACAGAACAATGAGACAGATGTTGAGATAACTTAATGCAAAGCTGTAACACACGAGCTGGAGCTGGAGATGGAGGAGGGTGTTATGTGTAGCTTGCATCCATGCAATGGAAAGGCAGTTGAGAGACTGAATGAAGGGAGGACTTAAAATTGGAGGACTGGATTGCATTGGTAGACGTAATGATCATCTGAGGGTCAGCTGATTGCATGCTTGACTAACATTTACCCACCGTCATGCCAGCCTAGATGTGTATGACTTTCTTTCTTTTGCTGAACATAATAGAAGATTTTTAGAAGAATTTCTCAGCTTTGTAGGTCCATGCAAAGCAAGTGAATGGTGGCCAGAACTTTGAAGGTCCAAAAGCACATAAAGGCAGCATAAAAGTAATCCATAAGACTCCAGTGGTTAAATCCATCTTCAGAAGCGATATGATAGGTGCAGGTGAGAAACAGATCAATATATAAGTCCTTTTTTACTATCAATCTCCACTTTCACATTCTTCTTCTTTTGTTTTTGGTGATTTGTTTTACTTAAATATTGATCTGTTTTTCACCCACACCTATCATATCACTTCTGAAGATATAGATTTAATCACTGGAGTCGCATGGATTACTTTATGCTGCCTTTATGTGCTTTTTTTTTTTGAGCTTCGAAATTTTGGTACCTACTAACTTGCATTGTGAGGACCTACAGAGCTGAAATATTCTTCTAAAAAATCTTCATTTGTGTTCAGCAGAAGAAAGAAAGTCATACACATCTGGTATGGCATGAAGGTGAGTAAATGATGAGAGAATTTTCATTTTTGGGTGAACCATCCGTTTAAAATTCATGATGTGTAATATGGAAGAAAGTGGAACTTCCAGGTTCCGAATGCATGTTTGTAAAGCCTATGTGATTGGTTGATGTATAAGTTGTCAATTTTCATACGAATGAAGTCCTACAAATTGGTACGAATTCGCCACCTCATAGTATTGTGAAGAGATCTAGACTATGTTGGGAAAAAAAACATTAATTACTAATTATTCTAAATTTTTGTTAATTCTTGACATCATTATTTGCAGAAATACCCATCCAACTAGAAAAAATCAAAATGCATAATTTTTATATCTGTAACTGAATTTTCACAAGTAGAATTGTACAATGATCTGCCATTCACTCCTGTTCAAAATGCAAGTAAAAATATCTATAATTATTTTCTTACTGTATTAAATATTTTTAATCAATGAATTAATCACATTTACTACATATTAGCCTAGAAAATCCAACAAATAAAGATAATTCAAAGACATAACAGCATTGTGGTAGACAAAAACATTATAAAGTGGCTATTAAAAGTCAATATAGACCTATTGTTAGTTGGCGATTTCCATGAGGGGGCAAAATACTGCTAGTCTTTTACTCTCTGATGCATTTAAAATGGGCCTACAAGGTGACCAAACAAAAGCTTAGAAATTCCATTTTCACATTTTCACTACACAGGAGATAAATCACAGAAATTTGAGACAGATATGCAGAGGGGATATTTACATTTACATTGATTCATTTGGTAGACACTTTTATCCAAAGTGACAAAAGAGGAATAATACAACATGAGCGATTCATCTTAAGGAGACAGTATATGAAAAGTGCTGGATTACAAAGTTTCAATTGCATCATATATATATAGAGAGAGAGAGAGAGAGAGAGAGTTGTGGCCATAAAAATTGGCACCCTTTGTAAATATGAGCAAAGAAGGCTGTGAAAAATAAAATCTGCATTGTTTATCCTTTTTTATCTTTCATTCAAAAAAAAAAAAAAATCTCATTGAAGTAAACAGTTGAAACAGGGGAAATATCTCATTATTAAAAAGAATTATCACGCAAACGCATTGGCCATAATTATTGGTACCCTTTAATTCAATAATTTTTGCAACCCCCCTTTACCAAGATAACAGCTCTGAGTCTTCTCTTGTAATGCCTAATGGCAAGGGATCTGAGACCATTCCTCCTTACAGAATCTCTACAGATCCTTCAAATTCAGAGGTCCATGTTGGTGGACTCTCCTCTTCAGTTCACCCCACAAATTTTCTATGGGGTTCAGGTCAGGGGACTGGGATGGCCATGGCAGAACCTTGATTTTGTGGTCAGTGAACCATTTTTGTGTTGATTTTTATGTTTGTTTTGGATCATTGTCCTGCCAGAAGATCCAACCAGGGCCCATTGTATGCTTTCTGGCAGAAGCAATCAGGTTTAGATTTTTTATCTGTTGGTATTTGATAGAGTCCGTGATGCCATGTATCTGAACAAGATGTCCAGGACCTCTGGCAGAAAAACAGCCCCATAACTTTAAAGATCCAGCACCACATTTAACCGTGGGCATTGGGTACTTCTTCATCTCTGTGTGCACCAGTCCCATCTCTGGTGTTTGCTGCCAAAAGTCTTTTTTTGTTTTTTGTTTCATCTGACCACTGAATCCGGTTGCATTTGAAGTTCCAATAGTGTCTGGCAAACTGAAGATGCTAGAGTTTGTTGTTAGATGAGAGCAGAGGCTTTTTTTCTTGAAGCCCTCCCAAACAACATGTGGTGATGTAGGAGATGTCTGATATATTTTTTTTAGACTTTCTGACCCCAAGACCCAAATAATTTCTGCAATTCTCCAGCTGTGATCCTTGGAGGTTCTTTGGCCACTTGGACCATCCTCCTCACTCTCACTGTGCATGGAGACAATATAGACACACGTCCTTTTTCAGGCCGATTCTTTAGATCTCCAGTTGATTGGAACATGTTAATTATTGCCCTGATGGTGGAAATGAGCATTTTCAATGCTTTGGCTATTTTCTTATAGCCACTTCCCACTTTGTGAAGCTTAACAACCTTTTGCCACACATCAGAACTATATTCTTTAGTCTAACCCACTGTGATTGAATTTGGGCTGTGTGTTACATCATATTTATACCCCTGTGATACAGGAAGTTCTGATGTAGTTAAAATCGGCATATATAAATTTCCAGGAGGTACACGCTCGATTCGACTGCATTTTCCAGGACAGAAACTGATTGTGTGGAGCAGTGCATGCTAATTCATTACGTGCGGCGCATGTCTCGGGCATAATAAACACAGGAGCGGATTTACTGTGAGGCAAATTGAGACTTTAATCGGAAGCGGTGAGCCAGGTGTGGAAGAGATACAGGAAAGCTGCCATATCTCTTCGCATAACCCAAAAACTCTCTCACTGTCCTCTGAGCCAGTCAGTGTCAAAAGCAAAACCACATGAGAGAGACTCCGAATGTGCTAAAAAGAGACTGAACGGCAGCCAGAGAAAAGAATAGTTTTGAGATTTTGCCAGTAAAGCTTGATATAAATTAAATCCAAAGTCCAGTGGAAAACAGCAGAAGTTTTTTCTCAACCTTTATTTACAGCATGTCCACTCTTTTTATGGCATGTAAACATATACATACAAAGATTTTTACCAGTAGAAATGTGTATAATTATCTCTATTCACAAAAAATATATATTTTAACATGTACATATTTAAATAATTACAATAAATAATGACTAACCAATTTCTTGCCAGTTATTTGAGACAAAGTATAAAGTAGATATATTTATCATTATATTTTAATGTTTGTTTTAATGTACCATGTACCATGATTAATCATGATTAATCACAGAAACATTTGTGATTAATTAGTTAAAACAATTTTAACTGATTCACAGCAATATTACATTTCCATTGGATTAAAAAAAAACTGAACCCTGAGATGGCACTGCCTCCTCATTTCAAAAGTCCACTGCATTTTTTTTGTTAATAGCTTCAGCCATCACATAATCATAATATAATGACCATGTGATCTGAAAACTCTGGCCAACTCTCTAAGGTTTCATGTAATGCTCTATATAAACAGAGAAGAAGAGGAAGACACTCAATTCTTTGTGTTTGTGTGAGTGATGGCATGTCATCCACTAGTCATAAAGTTGATTTGAAATATCTGGGACTTTTGTTTTTAAATATATTATGAATTTGTAGTCTGTCTCTGACATGTTGCTCCTGTATTTCTGCTTATAACTTGTTTTCATCATAACTGATCAGTAATAGTCGACAAGAATGTAATGTTTCACTTTTTTTCTATAGTGTGTTATTGAACAGTTTTAAGAAGATGAAAAACTCATCGGTTATGTCAACAGTCATACTTCAGGCCCTATACAGAATGGAGGACCTTAAAAACCTTTACTTCATGATCTTTTTAATTTTATACATGTTTATACTTTTTGCTAACACCACTGTGATTTTTATCATAATTATTGACAAAGCACTTCATAAACCTATGCACTTCTTTCTCTGCAATTTGGCAGTAAATGGCATCTATGGTGGCACAGCTTTGTTGCCCCCCTTGCTGAGTACTTTAATGTCTCCATCTCATGAGGTATCTTTGGCATTTTGTAAAGCTCAAGTATACTTCCTGCACACATATGCTATCACAGAATTTACCATTCTGTCAGTGATGTGCTATGATCGTTATGTGGCCATCTGCTACCCACTGCAGTATCACAGTATTATGACAATCACGAAAGTGTATCAGCTGATTGCCTTCTCATGGGGATATCCGTTGGTGGCATTTGCTTTGTTTTTTATTCTGACCCTTCGTTTAACAATCTGTCAAAACATTATAGGGAAAGTGCACTGCTCAAACTATTCTCTTGTCAAACTGTCCTGTGATGACACCTATGTTGTGAATGTTATTGGATTGCTTTCTGTTGTTGTATACACTATTCCTCAGCTTGCAATGACCCTCTATTCATATGGACATATTCTAAAAATATGCTTTACTGCCACTACAGAGTCTAAAATAAAAGCACTAAAGACGTGCATTCCACATTTATTTGCAATATTAAACTACAGTGTGGGTTGTTTTTTTGAAATTGTACAAAGTCGCTTTGACACAAGTTATCTTCCCTTTGGAACACAAATATTTATGTCACTGTATTTCTTGATATTTCCGCCTATTCTGAATCCAGCCATTTATGGGTTAAGCATTCGGGCTTTAAGAGCAAATATATTTAGAGTGTTTTGTTCTACAAATAAGTCATTGCCTAAAGTAAGAACTTTGTGAAAAAAAATCTGACTGATCTGAAATATTAGTGATATACCTGTACCTGTGCAAGATGCTAAAATTGTGAGCACACTCTGATAGCTGAAGATGTTATGCTGTCAGACTGTTGAGTACCCTAGTATGTGGTAGTGTTATGATCTATTAGTGCCTGGGGCTCGGTGAGGTCCATTTAAATTGGATCTTTCAAAGAAAGTAACTCATTGTGCTTTTCTTGATTTTTATGGTTTCTTGCTTGTGATTAAACTGAGTATATGTGCTTCTTGCAATATGATATCATGCATAGTAAGTTCTTGTAATAAATACACTCTTTCACAACACATGACTACCAATGTGCAATATAGACCTGTTAGATTTCATTTTTATCAATAAACATGAATTAAATTTTCAACATTTCAACACTGCTTTCTGCAATGCAGCATTAGGTTACGTACGTTGTATTAACACAATGAATGTTGGGGGGTGGAAAGCAAGAAAAGCAAAAATAACCAAAAAATTAAAACAAGTCATCCTCTTCTCAGGCACAAATGTAAAAAAAAAAACTTTTTTAACATTGGAAAATAGGTGCAATTAACACCAGTGCTGAACACAATAACTGTAAAAAACAAAAAACAAATAAACAGCAAGACAAGCAGAAATTACCAACAAAAATTAATAAATAAATAAATAAAAATAAAAAACATTCTCCTCTACTCAGACACAAATGTAAAAAGGTACTCTACATTAAAAAAATTATAATAATTTTGGTTATTGAATTTTGCAAAATGTTAACTTTGTTTCAATATTGACAACACTTTTGTTTGCTCCAATATTGAGAAAGCTTTTGTTTTGCAATGTATTCTCAAACTACACATCAATGAACTAAACAGTGAGCAAATCCATAAGTTTAGCTTTATGAAACTAATCACCATCTACCCCTTATAATATTAAGCTGGACATTTTCTTGTTTGCTGCTGTCTTTCAGATAAATCTGACAAGATTTGGTTGGGTCACACTGGAAAATCCACAGTATCTATGAATGATTTATTATTATTATTATTATTATTATTATTATTATTATTATTTGCCCCACTACTTTTATATCATATAATTTATGAACAGGCAACAAAGATTTTAAAGAAAAAGTATAGAAAATACAAATAATCTCTTAATATGTTGTTAATTGATATTGCCATGCTTTCACGTATTAGTGAAAAATGCTTTTGCATAATAAAATATAAATTACAAACGACAAATAATTATTTTGAGACAACACGTTTATGCTATTACAGCACCATCTACTGCCCTGAGATGTTACAGTACATGAAAAATAATATACCATAACATTATTTTAACAGCAGATGGTAGCATATATATATATATATATAAAGACAATACCAAGAGATGCGATTTAAATGCGTTATGAAACTAAGAGTAGTATTGAATTTAAATTCTCTTGTACACCTCATGGGCCTGTTTTTTTTCCTTGGGATAAAAATATTATATTCCAAATTACGTAAATTTAAATGGTTCGTTTCTTTGTTAAACATTTTACTTCATTTTTACTTAATTGCAAAACTGAAATTCAGATAGCATATGCACTAATATTTAGTGTTGTTGTTTTGTTTTTTTCATACTTTGTACATTAAGATTACATATGGGTGCAATAATAATCAGGCTGTCATTAAAATAGAAACAAACAAATGAGCATGACTTGCACTTTCTTTTGAACTTCTTAAGTCTAAAAGTGGAGCTGCTTGTTCTGCAAGTACGGGAGAATTGTCAATACGCTACATCAGAGTGCCAATTCTTTATTTTGTGACGCCCATTCTTAACTGCAGACGATGGTCAAAGAAACCCAAAAAGGTCCAAAAAAAAAAAAAAAAAAAAAAATAGTGGCTGTAGTTACCGGGGCAAGTAAGGGCATCGGACAGGCTATCGTGAAAGTGCTGTGCAAAGCAGGTTTCAAGGGAGATGTTATCCTCGCTGCACGGAATGAGAAACTGGGACAAGAGGCTGTTGCTGCAAAAACGTGATCTTCCATCATCTTGATATCTATGACCAATGGAGCTGTTTGAAACTCCAAAAGTTTCTAGAGGAGAACTACGGAGGCCTGGATGTTCTTGTTAACAACGCGGGAACTGCATTCAAACGTTAGTTTGCAGCAAGCCATTTTATGTGCTGTTTGTCAACGCAGATATGTGTAAATCTAAACAATTAAAGACGTTAAGTACTGACGAAATGCAACAAAATATATGATGACTTGAAAGAGTGATTGTATCATTTGACTGGACTGGCGAATTGATCGCAGTAATCTAATGTGCTGTGTTTAGTGTCTCAGGAGTACAATTGTAACATTTGACATTTTAAATATTATATATTGTATGCATTTCAGCGAGTTCAGTAGATTGTAGGGACAGTATATCCAAAAATAATTTTCTCAACTAATGCCATCTCAAACTCGTATGACTTTCTTCTGCATATGTAATGTATTAACTGAAAAAAATTCCATGTGCAACAGTCTGGTTCCAGAAATAAAGATTCCATTATTTTTTTCCATAGACTAATTGGTTTTCAACTATAATTTATAAACCTTTAAAGAACAACTACACTACCCATTGTTCAGCAGAGACAGATCCACCAATCCGAGAACTGCGGCCAACAAAGCCCGCCAAACAAGTCCAGCAGTGAGTGCCCACTTCCATGACACAATGCTGGTCTCCCTACACCCTCAAACTACATATATCAGAATATTTTGCAGTAAACTTAAAATTTCTAAAAAAAAAAAAAAACTTTTAAAAGTGTCAATATTTATAATGTATAATCTATTGAACCACTGGAGTCTGAACTACTTATAATCAAATCAAATCAAATCACTTTATCGTCACACAGCCATATACACAAGTGCAATGGTGTGTGAAATTCTTGGGTGCAGTTCCGATCAACATAGCAGTCATGACAGTGATGAGACAGTACCAATTTACAATAACATCAAATTAACACAGCACAATTTAAACATCTGATATACACATAATTACACTCAACAATATACAAATAATAACATACACAATAACCTTAAATAAATAATTTTATATATTGCCATATTTTTTATTCGATTACATCATTCGCAATGGTTCATGGGATTATAGTTTGTGCCTTTGTGAAAGACAGTCAGTATGGGATCTTGCACCTTTGTCTTTTTGTTGGATTTTCAAATACTTTTTTGCCTCAAAGCAAAGTTTGTAATGTTTTCATTCACCTCGGAGCTGGTTGGTTTGGTTCATGGCTTAGAACTCTTTTATGACTGATTTTATAGACGGGAAATGGGAAAAATACTTCCGGAACCCAGACAGCTGAAAACATGTGCGGGCACTGTTGAGTTCTATAGTTCTGATGCTTCACAGAGTCGTGAGGACTGTCTTTTGACAGTGCCTCAACCGTGTGGTTAGATGACATGAAGCGATAGATGGCCCGAGCCCAGAGGTTACATTGATATCATTAACTACTTTGAGTTGATATGAGAGCGAATAACTGCACAAGCTGAACCTGAACTAATTTTTACTCCAACTAACACTTAAAATGTTTGTTGTTCTCCGTCTGGATCACCTGTTTCAATAGTTTTGACATTACTTCTTATGGGGACCGGCAATCAGAATCACAATGGCGCTGCCCAGTGCTTGGTCAGGAAAACTGCATGTCACTGGGGTCCAAAATTGTCAAGCTTCAAAAAGGATATAAAAGCAGCATAAAGGTAATCCATATGACTCGAGTGGTTTAATCTATGTCTTCTGAAGCGATACAATCAATTTTGGGTGAGAAACAGACCAAAATGTAATTTATTTTTGACTATAAATTAGCAGTCTCCTTGGCACACTCGGGACATGCTCGTTCACACTTCCTCGCGCTTGACACATGCGCAGAGCGCTGCAAGAAAGAAAGTCAATAAAGTTTGAGACAGCAATAAGTGTGAGTAAATCAGGAGATAATTATCATTTTTGGGTGAACTATTCCTTTAAAGGAATAGTTCATAAAAAGAAAATACAATTCTGTCATAATTTACTCACACTCATGCTATCCCAGATGTGTATGACTTTCTTTCTTCTGCTGAACACAAATAAAGTTATTTAAAAGAATATCTCAGCTCTGTGGGTCCATACAATTCAAGTGAATTGTGATCAGGCCTTTGAAGCTTCAAAAAGGAGATAAAGTCAGCATAAAAATAATCCATACGACTCTGAAGCGATCCACTTGGTTTTGTGTGAGAACAGACCAAAATATAACTCCTTTTTCAATGTACAACTTGCCATTGCACTCTCTAGGCATGATCATGATTTCAAGCTCGATTACACTTCCTAATGCTTGACGCATGTGCAGAGTGCTAGATGACGCTATAGGTAGTGTAATCGAGCTTGAAATCATGATCGCCAAGGAGACCACTGTCAAGATGTATACTGAAAAAGGAGTTCTATTTTGGTCTTTTTTCAAACAAAATCAACTGGATCGATTCAAAATACACACTGAAAACCCTAATAAGTTCATTGCACTCATCTGATTGAGTAAACTCATTCCCTGAATTCCACTGAGTAATAGGATCTCCCAGAACTTGAGTATTTAAGTTCAATTAACTTGGTAGTAGAGTGAACTTAACTATTTAAGTTGAGTTAACTACATGCAAGTAGATGTAAATCAGATTTGAATTTAAATATTGTTGTTTCTACTGTTGTACATTTTAATTGAATTAATTCCATTTTAGATCAAACAACAGCACAGCTCTAATAAAGAGGGTAATTGATTCTAGGGCAGTTATTAAATAATACTTTACAGAAATGCATATATGCACTTCAGCTGCACAGGCACAAAGACAACTGAGAGAGTGTGACCAGGGTCCAGCTCTACCAAAGAGACACAGATCACCCTAATGGTGACATTACACCAAACAACTATTTGCAACAAAGTATAAATAATACAACAAAAGAGCTAAAACATCTATGAATTATTAATAACAATTATTTTAATTCCCCATTCTGTTCCCTCTGACCAAGGAAAAATAATTCAAGCAGCAAGAGATTGTGGGTATTCCCCATAGCCTCAATTTTGTACTCAGTAGTTTGAGTTATTAACACTTCAAATCTTAAGTCTTTGGATTTTTAAGAAAAATAAGTTCAATGAACTTAAATATTTGAGGTATGAGTCCAAAACTTGACATTTCAAGTAATACTTAATTAAGACAACTTGGTTTTTACAGAAATGACAATTTTAGGGTTTACAGTGCATTTATTGAACCACTGGATTCTGATGGATTATTTTATGCTGACTTTATCTGCTTTTTGGAGCTTCAAAGGCCTAATCACCATTCTCCTGCATTGTATGGACCTACAGAACTGAAATATCCTTCTAAAAATCTTTGTTTGTTTTCTGCAGAAGAAAGAAAGTCATACACATCTTAGATGGCATGAGGGTGAGTAAATGATGAGAGAATTTTCATTTTTGGGTGAACTAACCCTTTAAGTAAAGATTAAGTAAAATGTTTATATAATATTATTAGTTTGCAGCACAATCTTACTTAGCCACAAACAATTTACAATTCTCTTTTTTCTAGAGGCAGCAACTGAGCCATTTGGAGAGCAGGCTGAGGTGACCATGCATACCAACTTCTGGGGAACACTGTGAGTGTGCCATGCTCTTCTGCCAATACTTAAACCCAATGCTCGTGTGGTCTGCGTGTCCAGCTTTGTTAGCAAGACGTCCCTTGATCAGTGCAGCCCTGAACTACAGGCAAAGTACGAGTGAATCAGGTTTTTATAATAAGTTAATTATAAATACCACATCAACCTTATTGTACCTTATCATAAATTACACACCCGATAAATACCTTATCAGGTTTTTATTATTGTTTTGTGTTTTACCTTTTGTCAGATTAAGAAATATACAGATGTCAGAGGAGCTTTGCCTGTTGATGGGAGAGTTTGTTCAGGCTGCACAGAACGGGGACCATGTAGTTCATGGCTGACCAAACACCGCCTATGGTACCAACAAGGTAACAAACATCCAAATTTGTTCCTGAGATATGGTAATTAAGTCCCTACAAAGTTCTTAAAGAGATAGTTCACCCAAAAATTACATTCATTTTCTTGCCTGTCTGCAGTCTCTGAACCTGTATTCACTTTCTATTTGCTCAAACAAGGATATTTCAGCTAAAATCATCTGCATATTTATGGATGCCTAAAGTACTGGTTAGGGGAAGGATTCTGCTTCACTGTATTGGACAAAATAGACATTTATGCCCTTCTACCATCTTGATAACACTGATAAAATCAGTTATTTGGGATTAAGGCAGGAGCTAGAGGACTTGGTGTGTTGATTAGAAGTGTTGGCATTTCCTTGAAAAAAGTAGGTGGTAATCATAATGGTATGGAGAAATCATATTTTAATGATGATGATGATGAAACTAAATTTTGGGAGCCACACATTTATAGTGTGGCTTCTCAGCTTTAAGTATAATGGCATGCTATAGATTTGTGAAGCTTTTTTCCCTCAGCTCAAATGTAATGTATATGGCTTATGCATCCAGTTGTCAGCATGCTCTCTCTTAAATAATGCAGTCCAAAATAAAGGGAAAGTATGGTCATTAACCTGTCATACCTCAGTTTAACACCAGTGCACTGGCATCGTGGACTTCACTGTGTAAATGAATTAATTCAATGAGTTCAATCATTTGCTAATTTACTTTTCATGGTAAATTATTTTTTTTATATTGTAATATCAATCAGAAAACCATTTATTAACAAACAGAAACACATTGTATTATTCATATTTTGCATGGATACTGTAAACGTGAGGAAAAAGTAAGTGCATGTAAAGCTCAGTTGTTCCACTAGAGTGCATCATAGGACTGACATTTGAAGAATACCCTCCATTTATTCAATATAAAGCCACTCTTCTTTTTCTCATTCTTTTTTTTTTTTTTTTTTTTATGTCCATGATTTGAAGATGACATTAAGTATGCTGATTATTTTTTTATCATGTTATTATAGGTTATACGCCAAACTTTTATTGGCCCCTTTCATGGCTAAGTGATGTAGTGAAGTCACGTTTTCAAAACTGGAATGACTTTATTCTTCTCTTGTGTTGTTTCATTTTGTTATTTAGGCCTCTTTGTTCATATAAATGTAAACATAGAGATGCAAAAAAGAGAATTTGTCTTGTTTAAACAACTGTTATTCTCCAACTCATTATACAGTATTTTCAGCATGAGCTTAAAATAATATGCTGTAATCAAGTAGGCAGCATGCAAACAATTACTATAACCTTTTAATTCACTTCCTTAATAATATTAGACAACAAAAGCCTTGCTAGCTGTGTAGTCATAATACAATTGGCTGGCAGGAAGTTTTCTTTCCTGAACATCTGTAACAAATAGAGACTGTAGAACAATTTAATAAGAGTCAACATTAAACAGAACACAGTTGTGCAGCAAGACCACTGACTTTGCAGACAACTAAACATAGTCTTAAATAACAAAAAAACTACATTTGGGGACTAATATAGTCATATTATGACATTGGCAGTCTGTATCGTAGTATAATGTTTCACACTTTTTTACCATCAATCTCCACTTTCACATTTTTCTTCTTTTGTTTTTGGCGATATGCATTCTTTGTGCATATTGCCACCTACTGGGCAGGGAGGAGAATTTATAGTAAAAAGGACTTAAATATTTATCTGTTTCACATCCACACCTCTCATGTTGCTTCTGAAGATATAGATTTAACCACTGGATTCTTATGGATTACTTTTATGCTGCCTTTATGTGCATTTTAGAGCTTTGAAATTTTGGTACCCATTCACTTGCATTGTGAGGACCTACAGAGCTGAAATATTCTTCCAAAAATCTTTGTTCATGTTCAGCAAAAGAAAGAAAGTCATACACATGTAGGATGGCATAAGGATGAGTAAATGATGAGAGGATTTACATTTTTGGCTGAACTATCCCTTTAACAGATGAAATCAGTGCAGGTAACAAAACAACTAATTAAAGCAATGCATATTGTTAACCTAGAATTACAGAGTGTACTTATTAATCATGGTGCTTTTAGTAATAATTTGAGAGTCATCAGCTAAATAACACTTTCATTGGGATTGATAAAAAAAATAGTAATAATAATAATAATAATGACCATAATCATTTTTATGACAACATGTACACAATATGTAGATTGCTATTCACATCATAAAAAGTAATCCAAAAAAGTGTTAAAAAAATTTAAGTGTAAAATATAGCTGCAAGCAGCGATTAACGCGATTCAAGCCTTTAAGATCCTTTAAGTACATACAGTATGTAACGATATTAAGTATTAATCAGACAGTCTGTTTGCAACTAAAACAATGATAAAGTGCCTTAATTTTCAGAAACATCAGGTTAGGTAGCACAGAGATATTGTATTTTTTTAATTTCTGACTGTTATAGCACCACTGAGAGGCAGAGGTACCCAGTTTTTTTTATGTGTCCTCAGACTGACCTCCTAAATAAGTGTTTTAAATTTGGTTATATCTCATTCTCTTAAAGAGTTTTAACCATTTAAGAAAATGTGGCCACCCCCACTTTGTACGTTTTGATGTACTGTTGCAATGGTGAATCGAAAGTTCAAACTTTTTTTTGATAATTATTGAGATTGGGTCTCCAGAGAACCTTTCTGCACAGATTTGGTTCGGATCAGGTGAAAGGCCTAGGACTAGTTCAAATAGCTGCTAAAAGTTGATTGGTCGATGGCTGCAATTTTTTTAAAGATATGCAACCGTCCTCATAGAACCTGATGTCACCTTAGACAAAGACAATGCAAAATTTAAAGTCGATCAGACCAACGGTTCCATAGTTTGAGCCATATTTAGATTTTTAATTATTATAGTGTCACCAAGAGGCAGAGATAAAAATAAATGTTGTGTGTCTTCAGAATGACCCCATACATGATAAAATCTAATTCTGTTCAAGAGTTATAACTGTTTTAGTAAAAGTGACCACACCCCCACATACGTTTTGGTGTAACTTTGTGATGATGCATCGAAATTTAATTATTAATATTGGGACTCCGAAGAATGTTTCTGCACTGGTTTGGTTCCGATCAGGCAAACGGCCTAGGACTAGTTCAAAAAAGTAGCTTTGCTAAATAATCTCAAATATTTAACAATTTGATTCACACCAATTGTTCTTGAGGCAATGTTGTTCAGAAAGAGAAGGTCTATCATATGATATGAATAATACGTTTCTTTGTGAAAGACAGCTGTATATACATAGATTTACACGCATTTAAAACACGATAGCGCTTCTCAGTGGCCAATTTTTTTCAAATTTTGCACAGACCTCTCAGGCCAAGAGACAAATATGCCTACCACCTTTCCTTTCAATACGCCTCATCAACCTTGTCAAATAGCTGCTAAAAGCTGATTGGTCGATGGCGGCCATGTTTTTCAAGATATCAATTTTTAGTTTTTTAATTATTATAGCGCCACCAAGAGGCAGAGGCATGCAATTTTTTGTGTGTGTGTCCTCAGAATGACCCATACATAAGTGTACCAAATATGGTGATAATATCTCAATCCGTTCAAGAGTTATAACCGTTTTAGTAAAAGTGGCCACGGCCATTACGTATGTTTTGGCGTACCGTTTGACGCTAAATCAAAAGTTAAAAATTCCTTTGATAACTTTTCATATTGGGACTCTGCTGAATCTTTCTGCACTGGTTTCCGATCTGGAGAATGGCCTAGGATGAGTTCGTTTTGAATTTTTTTCAAACAATCCAAAATAGTGGAAAAACAAGGTGGCGGAGCCAACATTGACACATTTTTTGTCAAGGAAACTTGATTTTCCTCAAAGAAATATTCACAAATGCATCCTTCACCCAAAATATCATAGGTTATAAATGTTCTTCTTTTGACTTTGCTCATCAGGACCACTTGATAATTATGCACTCAGAGTCAGCAACACTTGCAGGTCTTCACAATCATATTTGACAACTGTTCTACCTATAAAGAAAGTAACATTGAATTTTAGAGAAGAAATAAAAAAGGCAGGCTACTACTTGAAAAAACGTGATATTAAGTGGCTTGTCTTAACATATCATACTCT
The DNA here is from genome assembly GCF_019703515.2 of Myxocyprinus asiaticus. NCBI lineage: Eukaryota > Metazoa > Chordata > Actinopteri > Cypriniformes > Catostomidae > Myxocyprinus > Myxocyprinus asiaticus. The sequence goes on along the minus strand of NC_059381.1, from coordinate 17,178,722 downwards.
TATGTTGACAAATTAACACAATTCTTTCATTTCACTTTTATGCCACAGAAACTGGATAAAAATATATGGGGGGGGGGGGGTGTTCATACTGACCTTATGTTGCCTCCCCACAAAGTAAAGAATGGGCAGTGGATCTAGAACCTGAGGTACACAGCATGGTTGGGCCGAGGCACCGGGATTATGATGCCTATACAGTGCAAGCACCTGTGGTAGCCGGGTTAACAATTTCAGACAGTATCAGACCCCATATTTTTAAGTGGTCCAAATATGAAACATGTTTAGAAACATCTGTTCAAACTGGTACCTGTGAGTACTTATTTTCTGAAGTCCAGAAGTAAGAGCAAGAGCCAGTACAATAGTTGGCATAGTAGCCAGAAGGTTCATGTATCCACTTCCAGCCCAGGTCTTTGCGAAAGTCAATATACAGGCTTCTTACACAGCAACCATCAGACTTTCTGCATGAAGGCAAATTGATTGACATATGTGAGGCCCTTGATACGTTACACATACATAAGAAAAATAATTTTTCCTTTATGTTATAGTCATAAAATTCTTACTCAGAACAAACTCCATCTGTTTCAGCTTGCCGTTTGCTGCGAGATTTCAAATGACTGTGGCGCTCAACAGGAAGTGACATCACCAAAATGTGGGGTCTTGGCACATGGTTGGCTAGTTCCTTCTGATCACCTCTTATACCAGACAAACCTACATAAACAATTAGCAATATTATCTTGTTCCATCATTCAATAAATTCAATTTGTTAAGCAAAAACATATTTAAAGTATTTTAACCTTATATCGCTAACCTGCTATTTTGAATTGAAAATCCGACTTTGGCTTATCACAACCACAGTGCAACTTCACCTGAAATCCTTGTTCCTCCTCTTTGTCTACAATTTTGGAGAAAGATTAATTCATCATTTATGCATTGTATATACAGTGCTGTTCAAAAATATGAGTCCACATTGTATAACTGAGATTAAAAAAAATTTGTATTACTGAGATTAAAAATTCCAGAGTTTTAGGATTTTGAAAATGCAAATCAAAGAAATGTTATGACTTAAAATGAATAAGAAAACTTCAGATTCTGTACTATTTCTAGGCCACTTATCAAATTAGCCATTTTGTGGAACTGGCCATGTTTACTTCTTTATACAAAAGGTCAGATCTCCTGGCTTCCACTGAAACACACTAAATGGTCTTTGGAAAATTCTTAAATCATGCTGGGATACATGCTGAGTCCATGCCATCTCGAGTGCATTAAAGCAAAAGGAGGGACATACCAAATATAACAAATTCTGATATTCATGTTTGATTTTTATTTTATTATTATTCAAATATTCCCTAAAATTGATTTGCTGAAAGACAGCAAATATCAGACATCTAGTACCCACTGGCACTTTGGTTCTTAGAAGTAGATGTCATCTCCAGCAAGTCCTTCAAGGTCTTAGTCACATCAAAGGACAGCCACTTGTTGGCCAGTTCATTGGAAACAAAGTGTGATCCCAGGTAGCGAGCCGTGTCCCCAGTGCCCTGGTACAGCTCCAGTCTCTGCTTGGAACCATCTATATTTGGTTCCTTGATGCGCAGACGGAGCTCTGCCTGGGTGATCATGCGCTGATCCAATGTGAGCTTCATCTCTGTGATGTTGAACCATAAGTGCTTTTCTGGGTTCTCTTCCACTGGTGATGAGATACACAACAAAAATGTTTGAAAATATCTCTAAAAACATGCATGTACAGAATGTGTACAACAACAGGGCCTTGCATTTAGGTCTCAATTAAACAACTGCTAAATCTTGCTTTTCAAAAGTAATGTAAAAACGTTGTTGCTGGGTCACTTGTAATCGTGACACGAGGTATTTAGAGATAATACATGCAGCATTTTTCTTTCATTTTTCTTTTTTTTTTCTTTTTAATCTCTAAATAAATATCGACAAGAGCTTGCTATGGATTAAACTGTGTCAGCCCTCATTCCCAAATGAACATGTATAACATCAGCAGAGACACCTACATTTGCTCAAAGGTAAATTAAAGCTAATAACTTAATGTTAATATATTTATGTATTGATTCATGTCTTAGTAAAGGTGATAGTAAATAAAGAGTTCACAGCATTATAGTGAGTGTGTTATGAGACGTTATGAGCAATTCTGTTCGCTTACACTAATGTTATCAGGTGTGTAATCGCCATCAAATTACACTTTTCTCTTTTCAAGAGACTGTGATTATTGTTTGCCTCAATTCTGAGTCTCCACAGTTTTCAATCAAATTATTGTGTAATTGAACAAATTCTTTTACAAAAAATGTCAGATAAATATGCTTTAAAATGTCACTCTTCATTCCAGCCACATAAGAATATTATCAATTCCGTTTATTAGAATATTTTGCCCAAAACCATGCTGTTAACGGCACTTTCCCATTCAATCCGATGGGAAGTTCTGCAAAGCTTGTCAGAGCAAGTAATGGTAAGCAAGGGTGGGCGGAGCTTAGCGAAGGGCCATTTGAATGAAACTGATAAAATATGTTTTTGCAAGTGTAAATCATTAGGGGCAGTCAGCGCAACAAACCGACAGCTGTTCAAAGACAGCGAAGGGGTCTGGAGACACGGTTTTTAAAGTTTCAAAGTACATTTAACTTGACACAGAGTCATAAGAACACAGCGTTTATGGCTAGAGATGCAGAAAACGTGATGCAACTGCTGTGAGATGCTTCAAAAGTGTTTTTTGATGTGTGTACAGAAGGATTAGAAGAATGTGTCATTTGAGAACAGCCCAAGTCTACCTCAGACAGATTGACGAACTCAACTGCAAAATGGATTGCTGTGGACTGTAGGCCAGTGATAGGGCTGTGCTCAATAATATGTAAATAAACCAAACAATATATTAACTTCTAATTTGATTCAAAACACTGCTACAAAAACTTCTATCAACCAGGGAGGATTTTGCAGGTCAATCTCTGTACATGTATGTTTTGCAATTATACCACATAATACTACATAAAATATGGAAGTGTTTAAAAAGATTTTTTAAGAGCAACCCTTCTTTACAGTACTGTAAAGTAATGCTGAGTGAAAATCACTGACAAAAAGAAAATTCAGTGACTACACTGACTGTTGAGTGACTGTTGTCATTGTCAGTGTTTTTTGCAAGTTCATTTCAGACCACCAACACCAAAATCATTACCATATAAGCCAAACCAGGGCTGTTGCCAAAGTCCAAATATGGTTTAAAGAGAGAAAATAAATTGAGGGATGTCTGGAGTTTAGTGATACACCACTCTAGTTTACCAAGGCACTCTCAATCCAGTATCTGAGTCACTCATTAACATTCTCTAAACTGCCTTCCTTCCTGTTTGTGGTCAGATCATATGCACACACCCTCAAGTCTCAAAGGAATCATCAGTCAGAATCTATCTAAGTATGGTACAGCAATCATCAAATTATTGCACGACAAGTTCTGCGCATTATACACCAAATGAAAGGCTACTCACTCTGTTTCATTGTGAATTTGTGAACTTCTTTTGCATAGTATTCCGCCTCTGTAGATTCTTCTACAGGCATATGTACAGGATCCACGGACTGCTCTTCACTTAGCTCCAAGGTACTGTTGTAGACTGATATGAGTTCTACAGGAATGTTTTCTGCTTCTTCATCCACTTCTGGTTCCTTAGGCAGTCGCAACTTGCTGAGAATCTGTCCTCGAATGGCTTCAATGCGCTTTCTCTTTATTAGTTCCAAATCTAGAGGATTGCAAGTTGATAAGGCTCCACTATATTGCACAAATCCAAGCAGGCATTGCAGTGCCAGTAATAAACTCTCTGCCCTCATGGTCGAAGTTGCTGGATTTTATGTTCAGACTTCGAGAGTGGCAATGGATGGTTAAAGGAATTACAGAGAAGATTTTCTGGGCTGTAGAGCTGCCTTCACTTTAGCTTTGCAGAAATGTCACCATAAGCCGGTGCTGCCTTCGAACCCAAGAGCCAGAATCAGAACCAAAACATCACCAAGATTTGCTGCCCATATTACTATCTTGCTGGCGCAAAAGCCTCAAGAGATCTCAAAAACTCACCATTGAAGTCAAAGGTTCAGCCACACAGTAAATGTCCTCGCGAGTTACCACGCGTCACATTTAAATGGTTTCAATTTCATAACCTCAAAAATTCCTTACAATGGAGGTTCAAAGTAATATCTGTTATTTTGTTCTGCCTTCCCCTTGTTTGGTAAACTCAAGCTTTGCTCTCAGCTCAAGGAATGACAAAAGAGGAAAAGGAAGCAACACAGTTTAACCAAATGAGACAACACTTCCTTTGCATCAAAGTAGTACTAGTTTCCCTTGCAGCTTTAACCCAGCATTGTGGCCAATACATGACTCAAAGGGTTAAGGTTCACTTAAATTGATTTTCATATGCCTGGAGTCAGCTGGAAATTGCTATGCCCTTAACAAAAAATGTCAACATAATATGAATAAGCATATATTTGTATAACATATGATTCATAAAAAAAACTTTATTGCCTACAATGTTGATGGATAAATTAAACAATAATTGAACAAGATGTTATTGATTCTTTCCTTAATTAAACAAAGAATGCATATAATTAAAAAATAAAAATAAAAATCATTGTTTTAATACGGAACAGCCAAATCGCAGTGCTGGAGCCTATCTATTAGAATATCTTCCACATGTTTACAGAATGCAAATGAAATTCCCACAGTGAGAATCCTACTTTTAAACTTGATAACAAATCTGAATCCTCCTTGAAATACTGTTCCTCTCTCTCTTACTCATCAATCAATGCATTCTAATGACAAACATTAGCCATTACGTGTTGTCTTTTTTTAGCCTCATTAAAGCAGTTAGAAATTCCACACAGGAAATGAGCAAAAAGCGACCATGTAGATCTTCTGCAGGCCACCAAAGTGTTGATTCTCATTATCTCCAAAACACACAAAGCCTGCTACTTATACTAACAGAAAGATGTGTCGAGATATAGGTGAAACAAAAAGAGTAGAACTATGTACTAATAAGGTAAATAGGATGTGGTTTTATAAACTGTCGACATACCATAAAACAGAAGCACAAGCTCTGCGCTGGCAGGGGTTGTATTCGCAATGTTTTAGCAAGGCTGTTGAAATGTTTTCTTGTTCCATACCCAATAATCAGGCAATTGTATGAGAAACCATTTAAAATGTATGATTCAGAAATGATCCACCACTGAAAACTTACATTTAATTGATGAACAAAAACCTTTGTATAAACAAAACCACAACATACATTTGTATAAAATAAACAAATTGTACAAAAAGTGTAAAAAAATAAATAAAAAAAGTATATGCTTGATGTCCAAAATACACAAACAAACATACAAATTCACCACTCATCATTACATCCTTTACACTATAACTTTACATTCTGAAATCACAAACACCATGTCAGTTCATCCATCCAATAAGACAAAACTTTCTTTCCACTCCATAACACATCTTTGATCTGCACTGAAATGTGCAACAATCTGCAGTCCATTCTCAACTCTCCACACCGTATTGGTCAAAGTGCCGCAGAATGATGCACAGCTCTAGTTCTACTGTGCCCATTGCAACCGTGTGGAGCCTGTATCTGTCTGCCCCACTGTAAATTAGATCTGAAGAGCGCAGCTGTGGTCCTCCACCAACAAAAATCTGAGAAAGTTGATCCTGCCAGGATCCCAGTGGTCGCCATGTCACACACACTGCAGATGATGCTGTCATGGGCTTGATGGTACATGGCAATAACCATATCCATACAGCTGGCATCGCCCAAATGAGTCCTGATGCCACACTTGAAGATGAAGCTTTGGAAACAGACATCCAATATTTTAAATCAAAACTGCTTAACTGATTCCAAACTCTGCCAACGACACAGAAACATAAGACAAATACCTTGTATGCCCTTAGCAGTATAGTGCAAATCAGTGGGATGGCTCCAGTATGCCATATTCCCTATTTGAGGCATGTCCACTTGAGTCTGGCCTTCCTTTAGACCAGAAAGAAGCCTCCATGCTCCTCCTGATTGGCAGTGAAAAGGTTTAGTTAATATTTAGTTGCTATTCATATTAAAGCATAACTTTACTATGCTACATAAGATTGTGTAAAGAATTTAAATCATTAAAATGTGAGAAAAACACAATGAATGACTGAATTGAATGAAGTTTCAGTTTGTTTGTTTGTGCTTTGTCCCAGCTGATAAATGGTCTTACCAATTTTTCAGATCACCCCTGATCCCCCTGTATATGTTCACTCTTTAAGACATAACTGAACATGGCACAGTCAGTATAAAATATATGCAATGAAAAAGAATACCTGTATGTACACCCCACTTGCAGAAGAGGCTGTTCTGGGGGAAACTGTTGGCCCCAATGATCTGTCCAATAATATGCAACTCTGCCATGAGTCCTAAAAAAGTTAGATACTACAGTTAGATACTACATTTTGCATCCAGCACAGTCTTTTCCAGGGACGTCCCTGCATTTTCCAGCAGGACAACTTCGAACCACATACTGCCTGGGTTTCTGTGTAAGCAGAGAGTGTGGGTGCTAGATTGGCCTTCCTGCAGTCCTGACCTGTCTCCAATTGAGAATGTGTGGCGCATTATGAAGCACACCAAATGGAAACAAAGACCCCATACAATTGTGCAGCTAAATAATAGATGGACCTACATAATGGATGATTGGGGGAAAATTCCACTTTCTAAACTTAACAAACTTGTGTCTTCAGTGCCCAAATGCTTAATAAGTGTTAACAGAAGAAATAGTGATGTTTCAGTGGTAAACACTCAACTATCCCAAATTTTTTGGAGCGTGTTGCAATCATCTGATTTGAAATGACTGTACATTTTCAAAAAACAATGAAATTCACAAGGAAAAACATCATATAATGTGCAGTTGCAGTGCTTTCAATATAGCAAAGGATGAATATAATTTACAAATCACTCCTTTTTGTTTTTATTAGCATTTTCCGTACTGTCCCAACTTTTTTGGAATTGGGATTGTACATTAATGCAATTCACACAAAACAATTACTTGAATACACCTATTCTGTGGTTTTAATTACTTATATTCTTCTATTGATTTGAATGACTGAATTAAAGTCATTTTGATATTTTTCTGGGGGAGTGAAAAATGTCATGACAATAATAAGTGTCATTAAAAACTTAAATTCTTTAAATGTTGGCATGAGAAGTGCAGAATAATGTTTTATTATTATTTCTTTAAAACAAAAAAGCAGTGGAACAATTTTGTTTTAAAATATGATAAATATTTTTTTAAAACTTTGTCCTAAGTCAGGTGGTGTAAGCAACACGTAGGTTGGATTTTCCTTTCATGTGACAAAAAACAAAACAACAACACAAAAAACAGGGAGAACGTCTCTGGTTACGTATTTAACGTCGGTTCCCTGAGATGAAGGGAATGCGACATTGCTACTTTCCTCCAGGACCTGGTTGAAACCCTTGTCAATAACACCAATCTGTCTGACTGGCAATGGTGTTTGAGCCCCTCCCCTTCAGGCACGAACTTGGCCTATATAACAGGCACTCACTCACCATTACTTCAGATTTTTCTGACTGAGGGACAGAGGGTATTACTTTTACCTCATTTGTCTGAAGTAGTAGTGCAGCAAGCTTTTGCAATGTCTAATTTCCTTGATCTCAGGGAATCGAGGTTACATACGTAACCGGAGACATTCCCTTTCGATTCAGTTCACTTCGACATTGCTATGGGGAACAGAATCCCATCCGGCCGCACCATGTGACGTTATACTCTCCAAGAAATAACACTTAATCATAGTTATGTATAAAGAGTCATGGGCCCTTTCACAGTCACTGTTGGGAAAAGTACTTTTTATGCTTATAAGGAGTACTTGTGACTTTCTAGAGTGGGTATTAAAACCAAAGCTTTACATACAAATGACAACCTACCTGTAACAGAGGGTTTCTGGCTTAGTGCTCTAAACAGAGAGGACTTGAGAGGAAATGGAAGTTACATCCAGGTTTTAAAACCTTGCAAACAGATTATGTGATGACCATCCTGCTGCCAAACATATGTTTTGATCCCGATAGGGCAATTTACATCTTGTGACTCCTATGCGAGGGCGATCGCATCCAGATTGTTCCAGTGCGAGAGCCTTTCTTTGGAGACGGACATGCATTTTGTGTGGCCTCCATGGCAAAAAAAATAGAGCTGGTCCGACAGCCAAAACTGGTGGGTGTGTTCAACATGTGTGTGCAATGCCCGCACAGGGCATAACAAATGCATTGACCATTCCTCATCTGAATTAAAAGGTAGGGGATAAAAGACTTGCAAACGGACCACCAAAGCCCCGAAGGGTGTTGATAAAACCTTAGGCATGTAGCCTTTTCTAAGTTTATTCATGGCTTTTAAAAGGTTTTGTCCGAACTCTAGACATGAGCTGTCAGTTGACAGCACCTGCAAGCCACCCACCCGCAGAGGTGGGTAGTAATGCACTACATTTACTCAATTACATTTACTTGAGTAACTTTTTGGAGGAAAAAAATTACTTTTAGCGTAGGTTTAAAAGTGGGTACATTTTACTCCCACTCAAGTTAATTTAGAATGAAATTTTTTTACTTCATTACAATGGGCGGCGTTCCTGTCTTTACTGCGTTTAATTTTAATGAATGCGTAATTTATTGAGAGATTACTGAATGGGACTTTTACGACAGCGGAAGTTCACACATCTGCGCGCAGTCACAGTTACTCAAGCCGAGTCCATCACTGCTGCAGCATCAAGCTCTTCTAACTAAGTGAAACACTTTCTTCACTCTTCACAGTGAAACAATTATGGTTTACGTCTCGTGGACATCGCTCTAGCCTGTAAAATGGTGTTCAATACTCACTGGGTCAGTTCCGGCTGGTTTGATGTGCTCCGTTCCACTAGTGCCACTAGTGTAGGTTCCACAGCTCCGGCTGGGGATGCCAAATCATGCCTTGGGCTTGAGAAAGGAGGTCCCTCCTCAGTGGTATTTCCCACAGGGAGCCATTCAACAATTCTATCATCTCCGGGAACCAGGACTGATTGGGCCATTTTGGCGCATCTAACAAAACCGTTTCCTCGTCTTCCCTGATTTTGCTGATTACAGAGTGAAGAAGACGTATCGAGGGAAACGTATATTTCTGTTTCACAGGCCATTTGTGTGCCAATGCGTCCACTCCTAGCGGGGATTGGGACATGGAGTACCAATCAATGGGGTATCGCACACAGCGCCCCATCACGTTGGACGCATCCATGGTCACCACTTTCCATCTGAATACTTGACCCAGCATGACCCCTTGTTGATTGAAAAAAAGAGCTGTCCAAGGTGCTAAAGCAGCCAGACAGCGATGAGTTACTCGAATGCACATGTGCCCGTGGCACCAAGCATGTTGCGGTACATGCTGTCTGAGCCAATACAGGAGAGATCTCATGTGTAACAGACCTAACGTTATGGTGGCGGATGCTGCTGCCATTAAAAAAGAAAAGATTTCAGTGTATGTCTTCCCCAGTTTGAACTGAGACAGACACTGAAGAATGGCTTGAACGCGCTCACCGTGAGGTGTGCACGCATGCTTACAGAGTTGAGTTGAACCCCTAAGAAGGAAATTTGCTGGCTGGGGGAAAGTGTGCTTTTCGCCAGTTGACATTCAGGCCCAGGTTGTTAAGATGTCGAAGCAATAAGTCTCTGTGTTCGCTCAGTAGAGTCTCTGATTATGCTAGCAAAAGCCAATCGTCGAGGTTTCTCAATACATGCATGCTGATCATCTTCAATGAGGTGAGTGCTGTATCGATACATTTCGTTAACATACGGGGAGCCAGAGACAATCCAAACGGAAGGACTTGCATTGATACGCAGTTCCCTCATATGCGAATCTCAAAAAATGCCTGTGACATGCCGCAATCGGTACATGAAAGTGCATGTCCTTCAGGTCTATTGACGCAAATCAGTCCCCTGGATGGATGTGCGATAAGATCTGTTTCTGAGTTAACATTTTGAATGGGCGCTTCACAAGTGCATGATTCAAGCATCTTCGATCTAGAACTGGTCGAAGCCCACCACACTTCTTTGGTATAAGAAAATAATGGCTGTAAAACCCAGTGTGCGGGTCGCCGTTCGGAACAGTCTCTATCGCACTTTTTGCAAGGAGACTGTGAATTTCTGTGCGCAATATCAGCACGTCTTGTGGTGGGACCACAGACTGCAAAACGCTATTGAAGCGAGGTGGTCGGCGTATGAAATGAATTGTGTAACCGCACTTGTGGAGATGGGGCATGGCCGAGCGACGTCTGTGGAGAGCGAGGCCAGGAAAGGAAGAGCGGTAAGGATCGACACCTGTGGGAAATGATCTCTAACAGCCATTTTGTGTTGCAGTGAGAGCTGGAGAGGGATATAAGGGCAGCCCAGACCACTGGAGGGAGAGACGCACACAGCAGTGATCATCAGCATGTGATCATTTATGTTATGCTAAAAAGCAAACCGTCGTGTTATGCTGAAAAATTTGTAAATAAAAGTCTTACATGGATTGTTGATCCAGCTCCCGCTTCCTCCTTCACAAGAAAGTCACAGTGGTGCCGAAACAGCTGTTCTAGGCTCTCTTCCAAGCTCAAGCGGAGGACCGGCAGGTGCTATGGAGCTTGGTACACCAGGAGGGGTCTTCAGCCGCGACCCCAGACCCACCTATGGCCGTGCTACACGTCACGCTGACGAAGATGGGACCTCAGGACAACCTGGAGGTGTTCCTTGAGCTCTTCGAGCGGACGACTGGAGCATGGAACTGGCCCAGCACTTAGCAGGCAGCCCGCCTCGTGCCAGTGTTTTCCGGCGAAGCCCAACTCATGGCCATAAAATTAAGATCTGAAGAAAGCCATCCTGCAATGGGTCGGCCGATCACATTCACTCGACAGCTCCGTAACACCTGCCAAAGGCGGCTGCTGGCTGAAGATCATGACGCAGAGGAGGTCCTCGATCTGGTGGTACTGGAACAATTCATCACCCGGCTACCGAAAGAGACAGTGGAGTGGATCCAGTGCCACCGCCCGGTGGTCGAGGCGGTCCTGCTTGCTGAGGACCATCAGCGGTGTATTCGGGGGTTGGCGAGCCCTCTTCTCTCTCTCTCTCCCTCTCTCTCTTCTCCCACCCATCCTGTTCCTATTCCCCGGAAACAGGGAATTATGACCCCAAAACTGGTTCCCTGGACCCGTGTAACTTTCAACCCACTGGTTTCCCCTAACTCTCTCCACCCTCCTACACAGTCTGGTAAATCCACTGCAGGGAACCTGGGCACTTCCAGGACCGATGCCCTACAATGGAGGTGGAGACACTGGTCCGGAGCCCCGACGTGCCACAGGCCAACCCTGATCGAGCAGGAGCATACCGGATACCTGAGTATTAAGGGGTGTGCATACCAAGCCTTGGTGGATTCAGGTTGTAACCAAACCTCTATTCACCAAAGCTTGGTTCAATTTGAGGCTTTGGATACAAGCCGGCGGGTGAAGGTAAGGTGTGTGCATGGGGATATACAAAATTACCCTTTAGTGATGGTCATCATTCAATTTCAGGAACAAAAACAGTGTCAAGGCTGCAGTTAGTCCCCATCTCTCCCACCCACTAATCTTGGGTATGAACTGGCCAGCATTTACAACTTTATTGAGGGGAATATGTGTGAATGAGTTGTGCAAGTGTATCAGTATGTGGTGTGCGATTCACTGGCTGGGGAGGTGGTGCCAGGGCAGCTCCATGTCTGGAGGATGTAAGGGAGGAGGAAGTCTTGACTTCCCCAGCCCTTAGAGGATTCCTTGCTTGGTCGAACAATTTAATCAGATGCTAAAGAATATGATTCGTAAATTTGTGCACGATGCTGCTCGGAATTGGGACAAGTGGCTTGAGCCCCTATTATTTGCAAAGCGAGAGGTCCTGCAAGCCTCCATGGGGTTCTCCCCATTTGAATTATAGTATGGGTGTTGACCGTGTGGCGTGCTCGACGTCCTATGTGAAAATTGGAACGAGGGACCATCAAACGGCAAAAAAGAAATTCAATACATTCTTGACCTGAGAGCAAGGCACCACACACTGGGGCAATTAACACAGGAGAATTTGCTACAGGATCAAGAACATCAAAGCCAGCTGTATAATGGGGTACTCAACTACGGGAATTTGCACTGGGAAATAAAGTCCTTGTATTTCTCCCCACATCGAGCTCTAAATTACTCGCCAAGTAGCAAGGGCCCTTTGAGGTCACACGGCGAGTTGGGGAAATCGATTATGAGGGGAGACGAATTGATTCAGGTGGAGCACGTCATATTTACCACCTCAATCTCCTAAAACCATGGACAGAGGCAGTTCCTGTGACTTTGGCGACAGTGGTTCTGGATAGGGAGGAGCTCGGGCTGGAGCTGAACTTAAAAGCCACTGATCGAGTCACCCCGGTCACTTGTGGAGACCACCTCTCACCATCCCAAGTCAAGGAGGTTGCCAGGTTGCAAGGAGAATTCTCAGACGTGTTCTTGCCTCTTCCCGGTCGTACGAATTTCATAGAGCACCATATCGAAACAATGCTAGGCTAGTGGTACGCAGTCGTCCTTACTAATTACCAGAGAACAAAAAAGAAGTGGTACGGGAAGAATTAAAGGCCAAGCTAGATATGGGGATAATAGAAGAATCCCACAATGGTTGGGCCAGCCCAGTGGTTCTAGTTCCTAAGAGCAATGGCTCGGTCCTGTTCTGTGTGGATTATAGAAAAGTCAATGCGGTGTCTAAGTTCTATGCATACCCGATGCCTCGGATTGATGAACTGCTCGATCGGTTTGGCACAGCTTGCTTTTATTCGACACTGGATTTGACGAAGGTATACTGGCAGATCCCCTTAACTCCCATGTCCCTTGAAAAGATGGCATTTTCCACACCGTTCGGATTACACCAATTTGTGATGCTTCTGTTCAGTTTGTTCGAAGCCCCGGCTACGTTTCAGCAGCTCATGGACAGAATTCTCAGACCTAAATTGTGATGAGGAGGAGGGTGTGGCCGGGCCGTGATGCACGGCCAGCGCTGAATCAGCTGATCAGTGGGAGAGCGAGATAAAAGGGTGCCGGAGGCGCCAGTTAGGGAGAGAGACGCACGCGGCCGCGTTGCATGTGTGTCTGTGTTTATGGTTGTTTTATGTTGAGTTTCTTATTAAACTTTATGTTTACTGTTCAGCTGGTTCCCATCTCCTCCTTGCCTGTCCTTTATCTGTTACATAGATATTTTCGGTAATAACTGGCAGCAGCACCTGCGGAACATGAAGGCTGTCCTGAGGTCGAGACAGGCAAACCCACAGAAGTGCTCAATTGGGTGGGTGGAAGTACGATATCTGGGCTTCATCATGGGCAGGTGCGGCCCCAAATTGATAAGACCGCAGCGATTGCAGCCTGCCCAAGACCTTAGACCAAAAAGGAGGTGAGACAGTTCCTGGGGATGTCTGGCTGTTATCATAGGTTTGTGCCTAACTATTCGAACGTCACCAGCCCGCTGACTGATCTGACTAAAGGAGCACCAGATCCAGTCCAGTGGATGGAGCCGTGTCAGCAGTTATCTTGCAGATGGATGCATCGGACAGGGGGTGGGAGCAGTACTGTCCGAGATGGTGGAGGGGGAGGAGTGCCCAGTGCTGTACATTAGTCGAAAGCTCTTGCTGATAGAGACTAAGTACAGCACAACTGAGGAGGAGTGTTTGGCCATCAAGTTGGTGGTCCTCACCCTCCGATACTATCTTTTGGGGCCTGCTTTCACCCTCACCCTCTGGCTCAAATGCATGAAGGATGCCAACGCGCGGATCACCCGTTGGTATCTAGCTCTCCAGACTTTTAAGTTTGAGGTGGTCCACAGGCCGGGGGCACAGTTGGCTTGGTACACGGCTCGCGTTGGAACGGTGAGTGCCTTAGTTTGGGCCACAGCTTACACAGCTTTACTGCTGGCTCAGCAGCGGCTTTTGACGGCGCTTGAGCAGTGAAAGAGGGATTCTTAGCTGGTTGCTGACTGTAGGTAGAGTGAGAGCGGGCTGGGTGAGAGGCGGCGCTGCTTCTTTTTGGCAAATGTCTCATAGCCTGAGACTGCTTCTGATACTGGAGTGTCAAGGAGGGCAGCTTTTTCCTGTGTCACGCATATCCATGAGTGTGTGCCATATATGGCTATCCAGGACCACCAAATTGCCCATAGCCTTCCCAATGGCTTGTGCGGTATCTTTCGTAGCTCGCAGCGCCAAGTCTGTCGCAGTGCGAAGCTCCTTAAACAGTGCTGAATCAGGGCCTTGCTCATCTAAATCCTTGTGAGCTTGGCTTGGAAGACCTGGAGCACCGCCATGCTGTGGAGTGCAGATAAAGCATGGCCCGCCACTATATATGCCCTTCCAGGCCAGTGCGGACGTCAGTCAACACAGTTGAGTGGTCCATGGGAGGAGGAATTTGATAATCGACTAATCTTACGATTATTAGAATGATTATTCGACTATTCGGGTGATTATTGCAATGATTAATCATTAGCGCTTAACTGACTATTCAGCTTGTGCCCCGACATAAAAGACTGTATTAAACGTGCTTACTAACAATAGAGGACAAAATCATCTTTTAAAAATACCTCTAAATTACATTCACTGAATTAAAGGAAAAAATTATTTTTATTAAGTTTAATTCAGTAAAAAAAATTCACTGCAAAATTTAAAAAAAAAAATCCTATTGTTATCAATAGGATTTCTTTTTTTTTTTTGCAGTGAATTTTTTTTACTGAATTAAACTTAATAACAATTGTTTTCCATTTAAAATTGTCTAAAAAATATTTTAAACAAGATAAATTTACTTGAGAAGCAACATATAAGATATTTAGACTTACTTTAAGAGAATGTATCTTAAATATGTGTGTTTTGTATATAAGTGTATTTTTTCAATTGATTATACTTCTGCAAGTGCAGTAAAGACAAAATATACTTCTATTCAAGATCTATTCTCTGAAAGCGTGTCTAAATATATGATATGCTGCTTCTCAGGTGAATGCATCTATTTTTAAAGGATTTTTAGATATTTTAAAATATTTGTATCTTTAATATTATATTCAAATGTGAAGGACTCCACAAATAGAAGGGAAGGAGGATGCAGGGAAGCGGGTTTTTCCAGACTCAGGTAAGGCTTTTAATCAGCCACTTCAATGCTTTACAGCTTCACAAACTCAACAGTCTCAGAGGAACATAGACACTCAAACTCATAAGCTTCACGAACGTAAACACAACAGCTTCCACGAGCACTGTAGGCTCCCTTGTGCCAGACTCTCTCTCTGCCTCTCTGCTGGTGGTGTGGCCATTTATATCGCCGCTCTCCCCATGCTAACTGGAATTAGAGACAGGTGTTAGACATACTCTAGCTCAGGTGTAAGCGCCCTTACTGCTTTCTCTCTCTCCAGATGGACCACACCCCCGCTGCCACATCAACTTTCTCAAATAACATTTTTTTCTTCTGCAGTATAGCTGCTAAAGTGAATGTACATTGTTTTAAAGGAGTTTTAGATATTTATATAGGAAAATAAGCCAAAACAAAAACAAATCAAAAACGTATTTTGTTGCTGTGTATAATGGGGTGAAGACTACCCTCTCTCACCTATTTATTCACTTCAATCCATCTTAGGCTCACAAAAAAACCTCTCTCTTATTAATAAAGCTGCATATTCTTCACGATAAGAAATGCAGTGTGACACATATATTATGATTCAATAAGTCGTGAGCCATCACGTTATAATCTAGCTGCAGCAAGCGTGTGCGCTCGAGGGACATGCATCCCTGCTAGGGATGCACAATTAATTGAAAAACTAATCGCGATTACGACTGCCACGATTATGTAATCGTGAAAACTGATGATTACAGTGGTCAATATAAGCTCCTGTTGTGTCAATGGTTTCTATTTACAATGTGTTTTTGCAGCGGTTGAGTATTCTAACCAATGACTAACATGTCCGTTGTGCAATGAAACGGCAATGGCCAATCAGAGGCGCTTAGATTAGTCCTCCATCCTATCTGTAATGACAACTGATCCAAATGTGCAAGTTTTAAACCGTTTGAATGCCCAGATGCTTGCTTTATGTTCTAGCTCTTTTCACGTGGCACATGAAAATTAATACTGAAGAAACATTACCTGACACTTGAAAAGAAGCTGTAGAACAAGAGCGAAAAGCACTCTGGAATTATTTTGGACTCACTGCATATTGCACAGCTCGCTTTGAACGTAGATGTTAAATACACTGCAAATGAACAACATGACAAAACTAAAACGATCCCGTTCTAATCAAGGCACAGACGCAGTGTAAATAATTGATTTATTATGCTGATTAGACAGCTTTGTTTTTAATGAGAGCATTCACGAGATTGCAGAACATTGTGCGGAGCGTCACTGAGCTCGCATCGAAATTCAGGCCTCAAACAGTGTAAACCTGCAGTGAGTGTCAGCAGTCATTGTAATGGGAGAGTTTGTCGCGTTGCTTGATTTCTGCGTACAATTTATTAAAAATGTAATAACAGTTTTGTTTTGTCATGTTAATAAGTTGGTCAATGTGAATTTGATTTGTACAAAATAGCAATAGAGTAATTCAGCTTAACTGTTCTAAGTGTGTTTTGGAGGTGTAGCTAACAAAGAGTATTATATATTACATATATATATATATATATATATATATTACATATTACATATATAAAGAATATGGCATGAATAGCTTATTTCAGGAATCACCGTCATTGTTATCGCGTCTGCTCTAATAAGACCCATTTGCCACGCAGCTGGTATTGGTAGATTTAACATTTTCACGAATCACACAAACTCCGATCGCAAATGACTGTTTTTAATTTCCAAAGTGCAACCACTGAGGCCAAAAATGATCTAAAGATGATCTTACATGAACAAGATCACCACTGAAGATCTAACGGGATGAATGGTCCCCTGTCTCGCCAAGAAAGGGCTTACTGAACGCAGTAACTTGGTCGATTTAAATCGGCTGTTAATAAGTTTGAATATTGAATATGCCATATTATTTACTGTACGTGGACTAATAATTTAAGCAGTAATTTAGCAATAATTAAATTATTCTATACCATAGATATTTGTATTTGCCTTACCTTAACAAACATTATTACAATATAAAATACAATACAATATAATGCTTAAAAGATGCTTAAAAGAAACTGGAGCGCAGCTCATATCCACCATTTAAATCTGCTACTCTGAAGAACCACACGGTTGCTTGCTTTGTGACGTCACAGTAATTTTATATTTTAATCTACATTAATAATCGCGATTACAATATCAAGGGCAATTATCGACAATTATGATTTTTGCTATACTCATGCAGCCCTAATCCCTGCAACAGAGTGTGTATCAGCCGCGTGCAGTTTCAATCTCTTCCCCCTTAGATTGGGACACTTCGCGCAACTCATAGAAGAGGCGCTGATCGCACAGAGAAATGCCAGTTTTGGAGTTTGTAGTTATTGACGTGACCTGCTTCCTTATTATTTGAACTAGAATAAAGCTCTAACACATTAAATATAACTGCATTAAAGATGTAACGCCAGGGTGTTTTCTTTAAAGATGCTTGACACACAAGTTTTGCTTGAGCTGAGCGGCAGCTCCAGCTCCACTTATTCCACAACGAGAGTGCTTCTGTATTTACTCATTTTGTATTTTATAATAATTCCCTCATACTTTGCGATCTTCATGTGATCTACATCACCTGAAGCTGTTTGGAAAGTTTCGAGTGCATCTGGAATGTGAGCTGTGTCTTCTTCCTCTCCTCAGTCAGGCACGAGCTGCAGTGCTGCTCTTGTGCACCATCATTAGAGTTTACATGATCTCATGTTACATTAAATGAGACTATTCAACAACAAAAATATTTGTCGACAATTCTTTGTTGTCGACGCTGTTGATAACGTCGACTAATCACTTCAGCCCTATTCTAGACCGAGATCTTTGACCGCCTTCGCGAGGATGTGAAGAAGCTCCTTATCGGTGGCCCATGCACGCTCACCCTTGGCGGGGGAAGGAGTGGTGTCTTCTCCCATGGACCACTCAGCTGAGGCTGCGATGGATACGGCGTCATCCCCATCGTCAGTGCCGCCAAACGTGATTAGACCGTGCGCTCCAACGGAGGGCTGGAGGTCGTCATGTTTGTAATGCAGCAGAGAAGACACTACGTCTGATGCTTGGAAGGCTTGTGGGGCTTGTGCCGGCATGAGATCCTCCTCAAAATCATCCATCTTCACCTCATGGCCCTGCAGTACCTCCTCATGTGGCCCCTCGGGACTTAACACAGAAGAGGTAGGTGGGAGGGCACAAGAGGCTGAATCGTCCCTCAGAGCGATCCTGGAGGGCAGTGTCTTGAGACTCATGCCCTCGCAGTGAGGGCAGTCTGTCTCTATGAGAGCCGCTTCTACGTGGTGCGGCCCAGGCACTGAATGCAGCTCTCATGTTGGTCTGATGGTGGAATGTGCTGCTCGCACAGGGAACACTTGCGGAACGACATCTTGAAAAAGACGCAAACATGCAAGCGGCTCTTATGAAGGTATAATATACAATACAGTTATAATATAGCAATATAGGATACAGTAAACTCCTACCGGAGGGCTGGGAAGCGGGTAGGTGCCACGCTGAAGTGCCACGTTGTTCGATGGCGAGCCTCTGAAGCGAGTACCCCATTACCGAAGCGTCCTCAACGGCGAGGTGGAGAAAACTTCACCGGAACACACAAGGAATCAAGGATCTCCTCACTGCAGGCGTTAAAGCCTGGGGGTCAGGAATTGGCTGGTTAGCAGGTCCCTGTTAGCACCTGCTGGTAGATGCTGGAACTACACCACCTGATGGCAAAAACACATGTTTCTCCATAGACAGCAATTCAAATGTAGCAGTGTTTTATAAGGAAATACAATTTTTTCGAAGAACCATTTCAATTTAAATTATTTAATTACATTATAGCACATCGTCATCCGGTGATGGATTGTTTTTGAAGGGCTCTTAAAAGTGTGAAATTGATTTTATATTTTTCCCTACCAATTCCCATTGACGAGTGAGCAGTCACGTGACACACAATCCCGGAACTGAGCACCTAGGAGCAAAGATGGCAGCCTCCATTTCGCTAGCTTCCTGGTAACCCTGCGCTAGCTGAGCACAGTCATAGAGATGAATGGGGCTGCTAACGGAAAGCTCTCTCCAGGTATTTTATAGCTCCATGTTTAAAGCACAGGCAACAAGTCGTCCTGACAGCGTCCCGCAGAGAAGAGTAGTCCGCTGAACGTGTACCTTCGACGGCGAAGCAGAGAAGGGTTTCCTAAATGAAGTCGAATAGTCCTGTCATGAAGGAAAACATTTTTTAAGTAATGTTGATTGAGTGCCCGCTTATATAGACCAAGTTCACGCCCGAAGGGGCGGGGTTCAAACACCAGTGCCAATCAGAAAGATTGGCGTTATTGTACAAGGGTTTCAACCAGGTCCTGGAGGAAAGTACCTTTCCCCATAGCAATGTCGAAGTGAACTGAATCGAAAGGGAACCCCTTTAGACCCTCAAGAATGTGTGTGAAGTTTAAAAAAAAAACTAAATGTTTTTTTTTTTTTTTTTTTTTGGCGCTCGCAGCACTATCATTTTATAACCAGCTATTACTTTTACATAGTGTATTGTTTTTATGAAAACGTACTGATAAAAACACTTTGACTTGACTTGAAACTGCAGACAGCTGCAAGTACACGTTCAAACTCATTAGCTACGAAAACAACTGTTTCATGTACTGTAACAGGTGCTTTTTGGGTGCACTAAAACACCCAACATTGTTATTATTAACATTTTTTTTTTTACAGATATCTAACCCTCTTTGTTACTAAGGTAAATCAGAACCGTCAGAATAGCTAACGCTAGCTATTTAGCGACCAGACTAGATAACATTTCTGGTTTCACCACAAAGACAAAAACAAGCGTGAAGAAAGCGGAATACTTACGATTAACGCGCGTATCACAGTCAATTCATTCATTGTTCGGAGACGCTGGTAAAATTTAAATGCGAACAAGAATGCTTATCCAGTTGTAAGCGTTTATTCACTGTTTACAGCGCCTTCATGTCGTCCAGATCGTCATTTCCTTAGCAACACCATTATCTTTGTTGCTGGAGAATTTTGCCTTGAAAATGTTTATTACTGCCATCTAGCGCCATGTGCTTGCGTTACACTGCAAGCCCAGAGGAGAGGAGGTACTGTACCATTGCGGTTCTTTGACATATCTGCTCCAATTTAGCACTAATTTATGTCCTAATTGGTCGTCCGAGACACATTTATCTCTCTCTCTCTCTCTCTCTCTCTCTCAAAAAAAAAAAAAAAAAAAAAGATTCACGTTTTCTTGCATGCCTTCCCAAACCTCAATTAGAGAAATGTATTTTTGAGCTCATGGATTATTTCCTTATGATGTTGCAGCTCACATTTAATCAGCTAGACACACTGCACGTTTTACATAATACACTCACTTACATGTTAGATGTGGTATTTTTTAGCTTGTATTGTTGAGAATTTTATGTTAAAATACGCAGCTGACATGAGATTTCAAGCACAAGCAATATGACATCATACTGCACAAATACTGACCAGAAAAACATGGCACCACACATGTAATGTCTGTGACATGAACACACATGCAAACAAACAAAAATACAAATGTATCATTATATATATGGACTAAATCTACTTAAAATTATTTCCACTTCATAATGTTCTATCTATCTATCTATCTATCTATCTATTGTGAAACAATAAAATTAACAGGATATACATTTTATGTGTTGGCCCTCTCTCCCCCAGGCCCAATGAGTTATACCACAGAGGACCTTACTGCCTCATAATCTAAGAGACTTGATTTCGGTTATTATTCAATTTAAAAAATAAAGAATAAAACGTTTAGGTACTGTGTTTTACCTTTTTAAGGCACAGAATACTGTTAAAGGGATAGTTCACACAAAAAGGAAAAATTCTCTCGTCATTTACTCACCCTCATGTCATCCCAGATGTGTAAGACTTTGTTTCTTCTGCTGAACACAAACGAAGATAAGCGCATAAAGGCAGCTTAAAAGTAATCCATATGATTCCAATGGTTAAATCTACTAGGGCTGGCATGATTAGTCAACGTTATCGACAATATCGTTTATTTTTTTGTCGTAGAAAAGTAGTTTCATCTAATTTAATGTAACATGAAATTACATTAAACTCTAATGATGATGACACAGCTCACAGTCCAGATGCACGCTAAACATTCCAAACAGCTTCAGGTGATGTAGATCTCAAAGTATGAGGGAATTGTAATGCAAAAACACAAAATAAGTAAATACAGAAGCACTCTCGTTGTGGAATAAGTGGAGCTGGAGCTGCCCCTCTGCTGAAGCAAAACTTGCATGTCTAGCATCTTTAAAGGAACTTCCCGGCGTTACATCTTAAATGCAGTTATATTTAATGCATTATAGATTTATTAAAGTTCAAATAATATGGAGAGAGATCATGTAAATAATTACAAACTCCAAAACTGGCATTTCTCTGTGCGGTCAGCGCCTCTTCTATGAGTTGCGCGAATGTCCTGATCTAAGGGGGAAAGACTGAACCTGCACCCGGCTGATGCACACTCTGTCGCGGGGACGCTTGTCCCTCGAGCACTCGCGCTTGCTGCAGCTAGATTATAACGTGATGGCTTGCGACTTACTGAATCATAATATATGTGTCACTGTGCATTTCTTATCTTGAAGAAAATTGCCAATACGCAGCTTTATTAATAAGAGAGAGTTTGTTTTTTATGAGTTAAAGATGGACTGAATTGAACAGAAAGGTGAGAGAGGGTAGTCTTTACCTCATTATACACTGCAACAAAATACGTTTTTGATTTGTATTTGTTTTGTCTTGTTTTCCAATATAAATATCTAAACTCCTTTAAAACAATGTACATTTTCTTTAGCAGCTATACTGCATAATATATTAAAAATACAAATATTTTAAAATATCAAAAAATACTTTAAAAAAGATGCATTCACCTGAGAAGCAGCATATAAGATATTTAGACATACTTTTAGAGAACAGATCTTGAATATAACTAGATTTGGTCTTTACTGCACCCACAGAAGTATAACCAAGTGAAAAAAATACACTTATATCTTATATGTTGCCTCTCAAGTAAATGTATCTCGTTTTAAGGATTTTTAGATAATTTTAAATGGAAAACAAGACAAAAACATTTGATAACAATATAATTTTTTGCAGTGAATTTCTTTACTGAATTAAACTTAATAAAAAGCATTTTTTCCCTTTAATTCAATGAATGAGGTATTTTTAAAAGATGGTTTTGTCCTCTTTATTGTTAGTAAGCACGTTTAATACAATATTTTATGTCAGGGCACAAGCTGAATAATCAGTTAAGAGCTAATAATTAATCATTGCAATAATCACCTGAATAGTCGAATAATCATTCTAATAATCGTTAGGTTACTCGATTATCAAAATAATCGTTAGTTGCAGCCCTAAAATCTACATCTTCAGAAGCAATATGATAGGTGTGGGTGAGAAACAGATCAATATTTAAGTCCTTTTTTACTTTAAATTCTCCTCCCTGCACAGTAGGTGGCGATATGCACAAAGAATGTGAATCGCCAAAAATCAAAGAAGTAGAATGCGAAAGTGAAAGTGGATCGTAAAAAAAGGAATTAAGTATTGATCTGTTTCTCACCCTCACTTATCATATTGCGTCAGAAGACATGGATTTAACCATTGAAGTCATGTGGATTAATTTTATGCTGCCTTTATGTGCTTTTTGAGCTTTAAAGTTTCTTCAAACATTCTTCTAAAAATCTTAATTTGTGTTTAGCAGAAGAAAGAAAGTAATACACATCTGGGATGGCATGAGGGTGAGTAAATGATGAGAGAATTTAAATTTTGGGGTGAACTATTCCTTTAAAAATTGTGGTAACCAGCATTTGTTACCCTAAATCTGTAATCTACTACAATTACTAATTGTACTATATTTTTATAATCTCACACTTAAAATTAGTTGTTCTGAGTGCACTTGTTAAGTTTTCAAACAAAGACACAACTATATGCAAATTGGTAACTACAAATAAAATAAAATAAAATCACTTTATTGTCACAATCTCAACCATATCTCAACCATATACACAAGTGCAACAGTGGGTGAAAGTCTTGGGTGCAGTTCCGAGCAACATAGCAGTCATGACAGTGATGAGACATATACCAATTTACAATAAACATCAGATTTACACAACACAATTTACATATCAAATATACACATAACGTTTAAATGTGTTTTTGTTCATGTTTTGTGTTAATGTTCCCTCATGTGATCTTGTCATGTGTTTCCCCTGTGTCTTGTTTTCATTGGTTCATTATTTGAGTATCTTGTTTATTAGTCTTGTCTTTTCATTGGTTCATGTTTTTTGTAGTCTTATTATCTTGTTATTAGTTTAGTCTTGTTATTGGTTGTCATTGTCATGTGTTTGCCCATGTCCATGTATTTAAGCCCTCATGTTTGCCATTGTCTTTTGTCAAGTATTGTTGGTGTAACATCGTGTCATTGTTCAAATCAAGTCAGGTCAAGTCAAGTCAAGTCGTTCATGTTTTGGATTCACATTTTTTTATGTTTGTTTGGTTTTGGATTTCACGTTGTAAATAAACTGCAGAGAAACTTGGGTTCTTCACACTTATCGTCTTCGTCTGCCTGTCATTGCTAAGTACGTTACAGAATACT
Organism: Myxocyprinus asiaticus; assembly: GCF_019703515.2. Taxonomy (NCBI): domain Eukaryota; kingdom Metazoa; phylum Chordata; class Actinopteri; order Cypriniformes; family Catostomidae; genus Myxocyprinus; species Myxocyprinus asiaticus. The sequence continues at coordinate 17,154,921 of NC_059381.1, read as the reverse complement.
TGACCCACTATGAACCCAGCAGATCAGCTCCTGCGCCTACGTCAGGGGAATCGTCACCTTGAGGATTATGTTTCTGATTTTTGTGGACTTTGCTACCAGGTTGGGTTTAATGAGATCGCCCTCAAAGACATTTTCCGTGCAGGCTTGAATGAGCCGATCTCCTCCATGATGCCTGGTGGTCGGATTGCCCTCAGTCTGGCTCAATACCTCGACTTTGCCCCGCAGCTGAGTGGTTCATCTTTCACGGTAGGAGAGGCAGATGAGGAACTATGCACTCCTACATTGACTGCCATGTCAGAGCCAGGGTCCCCCGTCATGGCTGCCGAGACAGGGTCCCCCGTCATGGCTGCCGAGCCAGGGTCCCATGTCATGGCCGCCGAGCCAGGGTCCCACGTCATGGTCGTAGAACTTGCTCCATACCATGTCACAGCCACATCTCAGTCTGCTCCATGCCATGTCACAGCCATGCCTCAGTCTGGTCCATGCCATGTCCCAGCCACGCCTCAGTCTGGTCCATGCCATGTCGCAGCCACGCCTCAGTCTGGTCCATGCCATGTCGCAGCCATGCCTCAGTCTGGTCCATGCCATGTCGCAACCACGCCTCAGTCTGCTCCATGCCATGACATCGCCAAGCCTCAGTCTGTTCCATGCAAGGTCACAGCCACGCCTGAGTTTACTCCATGCCATATCACAACCAAGCTTCAGTCTGCTCCATGCCATATCACAGGCCCACCTGTGCTCCACGAGCCCACGCCTGCCACGGCCAACAAACTTGCGTTGCAAGCCTCATCTGTCCCAGAGCCTGTGTTGCAAGCCTCATCCGTCCCAGAGCCAGCTCTCACTGAGCTATTGGACCTGGAGTTGGTTCCCGCCCTTGTGCACACCCTGAGTCCTCCTGATCAGCCAGTTCCCCCCAAGTCACCGGCTCGACCATCGCGCCCTGTGACATCTCAGACAAGGGAAACTTTCGACCCTCCGACTCCACCTAGACCCTCCAAGCCCTGGACTCCGCCTTGGCCCTTCGATCCCTCGACATCACCTCGGCTCTACGTTCCCTTGGCTCCACCACGGTCCTCCAACCTATTGGCTTCATCGGGGTTCCTCGTCCCTCCAGCTCCTCCTTGGTCTTTCAGTCACCTGGCTCCGCCTTGGCTCTCCAATCCTCCGGCTGTGCCTTGGTCCTCCGATCCTTCGGCTCCACCGGGGACCTCCATCCTTACGGCTCCGCCTTGGTCCTCAGCCCCACTGGCTCTGCCTCAGTCTTCCGATCCCCCAGCTCCGCCTTGGTCCTCCGAGCCTCCGGCTCCACCATGGCCCTTTGAGCCTTCGGCTACTCTCCGGGCTCCAAGTTCTCCAGTTTTGCCCCTCAAGCCTCTCATGGCTCCACCTTCCATGGCACCACCCTGGTTTCATGCTCCAAATCCTGTCTCGCCAGGCCATGCTCCACGTCCTGTCTCGCCAGGCCACGTTCCACATCCTGCCTTGCCAGACCCGCCACCGGCTCCTCCCTGGTTTCCTGAGCCATGCTGGTCTCCAGATCCTCTGCTGGTTCCACCATGGTCTCCAGCCCCGTTTGGTCCCCTACGTTTTCCAAGATTCCCCTCCCAACAAAGCTCCCTGATGGAACTTATGTTCTGGGGCATCGGGATCCACCCCTAGTGGGGGGATAAGTCACGTTTAAATGTATTTTTGTTCATGCTTTGTGTTCATGTCTTTATTTTTTTGTTTAGTTCCTGTTTTATAGTCATGTGATTTCCTGTTCCCTCATGTGATCTTGTCATGTGTTTCCCCTGTTCATGTGTCTTGTTTTCATTGGTTCATTGTTTGAGTATCTTGTTTATTAGTCTTGTCTTTTCATTGATTCATGTTTTAGTAGTCTTGTTAACTTGTTATTAGTTTAGTCTTGTTATTGGTTGTCATTGTCATGTGTTTGCCCATGTCCATGTATTTAAGCCCTCATGTTTGCCATTGTCTTTTGTCAAGTATTGTTGGTGTAACGTCGTCTCATTGTTCTTTCATGTCAAGTAGTTTATGTTTTGGATTCACGTTTTTTGTTTGTTTGGTTTTGGATTTCAAGTTGTAAATAAACTGCGCTTGGGTTCTTCACACTTCTTCATCTTCAAGTATGTTACAACACATAATTACACACAACACAATATACAAATAATAATATATAATGTACAGTATACAATACACACAATATAGGATACACAGTATACAATAAAAATAGTATATATAAAATATACAGTAGGTTGTATTGTGCTGTATTGACATTCAGGCTGTTTGATAGTCAGTTGCCAGTGTGTTGTTAAGAGAGATTATAATTTATGACAGTCCAGTGTGAGATTAATAAGATTAATAAAGTGCAGTGCTGATTTATATTGATCGTGAGAGATCAAGAGTTCAAAAGTCTGATCGCCTGGGGGAAAAATCTGTCATGAAGTCGGCTGGTACGGGTCCTGATGCTGCGATACCGCCTGCCTGATGGTAGCAGTGAGAGCAGCCCATGGCTCGGGTGGCTGGAGTCTCTGATGATCCTCCGAGCTTTTTTCACACACTGCCTGGTATATATGTCCTGGAGGGAGGGAAGCCTCCGATGATGTGTCTGGCAGTTCGCACCACTCTTTGCAGGGCTTTGCGGTTGAGGGCGGTGCTGTTGCCGTACCAGGCAGTAATGCAGAGTCAATTATGATGATCCACACAGAAAAAATGTTAACCTGAAAAAATGAGATTTATGTGGTATTATCTAAATTAACTGGTTGCATTTACCACAACAAATTATTTATTTATATACATTATTTATGTATTATTTACAGTATATATATATATATATATATATATATATATATATATATATATATATATATATATATATATATATCTCAAAATATTAGTTAATTTTATACATTATTTATACATACAGTATTACATGGGTTTAAAGTCTTTGTGCTAGTTTGGGAAACACATGTTGCACCATCATAACAAAATGTATAACACAAGTTAAGATGATCTTAAGAGTGTGATTTGCAATTTTATAGGAAAATCTGATATAATTTTGAAACGATTAAGTATTTCTGTAATTTAAAATATCTATTTCCTCCTCTGCTTAGGTTATAGCCTAATAGACTATTCTGAGTATGAGTATGAATTATTGTCACGTTTAGTATAGATGAGGTGAGAGAGCAGGATCCTAGTGCAGCAATCCTTTAATTCACAATGACAAGAAGGCAAGGAAACACAGAAGACGATGACTAAGGTTACAAAACAAGACAGTTGTTAGAGTTAACATAAACAATGCGACAACGAACAAGAACTGACTTTGATGGAACTGAACTAGAGGGTATTTATACACAAGGGGCTGATGAGGGAATAGAGAACAGGTGGCTGTGATGAGGGCAGTGAATCCTGGGAAATGTAGTTTGGGGACAAGACAAAAAATAATTCAAAATAAGAGTCCTTGGAACAACGGTGACTGTGACAAGTATATAGCATGATCATTGTTTTTTGCATAATAAAGACGGGATGTTCAAGACATGGTCTTTTGACTGTTATACACTGAAAAAAGGGAAAGCAGCTCGATTGTTGGCTTACACTTGAATTCAGCTTAATGCATTTGTTTGAGATGAGAAAATAATTATTGTACTGTCACTTGATTAAAATTTGTAATCGTGATTAATCACATACATTTTTGTAGTTAATCGCGATTAAACGCAGATTTTGAAAGTGCTGAAATTTCACACAATAAATACTTCTTTTCATATCAAAATAAATTTATTTCCATATTAGGAAAGAAAACAAAACAATATTTAACAATATACTGCTTTAACATTTTCCAAACAAAGCCATCCACATTATAAAGATAGAAATGAACTAAAATATCACCAATTCAAGTAACATTAAACGTTTCCCAAAGTCTAAGTGGGAGTTTGACTAATTGAAAGAACTAGTCACCACATAGGTTGCATATTCATTGCAATAGGCATTAAATCTCTTAAACTCTCATCATCCACACTATTAATCTGCCGGTAGACTGTAGCTATCCGCTTTGTTAGAATGTCTATGGGACTGCCGCACTATGCTAAGCTTGTAGGCGCTCTTCTTCTTCTTCTTTTGAGTTTATTGTGGTTGGCAAACCAACTTTTGGTGCATTACTGCCACCAACTGAATTGGAGTGTGGGGCAGCGATAAGGAAGGACAAATTATCTTCAAAATTGAGTGGGGAAAAAAAGAAAGAAAGAAAAAAAAAAGATTTAGGGTATAACTATACACCTGACTCCACTCTTGTTGCTTTCCGAAACCTCAAAATAGAATCTCTCATTGGTATTCTCCCATGTTTTTTAGTCAGAAGATTTTCTAGAGACATTGTATTGATTCCCTTTTCCTGTAATTTAATTGCAATATACGGATTCTAGTTATTATTGACTCTTCCCTTCTTCTCAGTAATTCTATCATTCCTCCTCCCGTGGCTACATTTTTCTGTATTTTGTAAAGATGTCTCCCCTTCACCTCTCTCTCCCAGAGCTTCTGCCAGATACTATTTGCAGTTTTACGAATACAAATCTTGGCTTCTGATTTACTCATGCAAATGGTAAGCTCTACATTATTGCATTTCAATGAGTTCTTAGCTCATTTGTTCACCCTCTCATTGCCTTCTACTCCTACATGTGCTGGAACCCAAAGAAAGCTGATAAAAATTCCTTGGTTTTTCCTTGGTGGTCTGTACAAAACTTGCAAGATTTCATATATGATGTCTTGTCTACTGTCAGAATGCCCAGACTGCAAGCTTTTCAGTGCTGCCAAAGAATCTGTTCAAATGACTCCTCTCTCAACATTAATTTCCTCCACCCACTGGAGAGCAAGAAGAATCGCAGCTAGTTCCACCGTGAATACAGATAAATTGTCTGATGTTCTCTTTCTTATGAGTACCTGATATTTAGGTACAAACACAGCTGCTCCTGTTTTTCCTGAATCTGGATCCTTTGATCCATCTGTATAGATGTCTACCATGTGGCTATACTTCTGTTTATTTACCATGTGGCCTGATTGTTGAGTGTTTCCATGATGTGGGTAGTGTGCTTGCTATCCACACCTTGTTAAGTCATTCTAATATAACTGTAAGTGCCTCATCAGACAAATGTTCGTTCATAATGTAGATCAAGTTTTTTTTTTGTCAAATGGAGCATAAACTAAGGTGGGATCCATGTTTGTGGCTACACATGTCAACTTCTTCTGACATCCCCTTAAGATATCATGTTTACATTATTTAATACTTTAATGTTTACATAACATGGTCAATAACAAGGAGAAGAGCATGTCCAAACATAAAGTTTCTTCTCCCTGTGGCCCAAATCATCCTCAAGTAGACATCAACAACACATTTCATACCCTTAGAGACCATGTTTTTATGAACAGACATACAAATAGTAAATATTTAATGAGACTCATAATGGAAACACAAGGGACTTTGCGTGTGTCTGATGTAACCCTGAAGACTGACATGATGTTAAACTGTGGTGAAGAAAGTTCAGATAAACACAGTAGAAAAGTTGTAAATAAGATTAATCCATATCAATCGACACACAACAATATTGCTGTATTTCTATAAACTAACAGAGGTAAGGCCTGTGTTATTCTTTGGTTATAATTATTCTGTAAAGTAAATTAAAAGACAGTCAAGTCAATCTTTTAAGTTTATATCTTTTAAACATTTTTCACAAGAACACTGAACCAAAGCAACAACCCACAGAGTATCTGCAGAGACTTTACTCTCTTCTGTATTTATCAATACTACAGGAGGTCCAGACGTTGTTAATAACATTTTGATGCATACAAAACTAGGCCCTCCATAATGACTAGACATCTTCCAAGTGACTAGAGATTGTTTGAAACCCTGGCCAAGTTGAGAAAAGTCCTGCTACTGGTGTTGTCTGGATGATAGGTTTCATTCACTCTGTCTCACCACTGTCTTAAAATTACAACTAGGCTACAAACTGATAAAAAAATGAAATAAATAATAATAATCAGAAATACACTATAATGAGGTTCCATGTGTTAAGATTAGTTAACTACATAAGTGTTGGGATGGGGGCATGGTCATGTGTCTGTCTGAGGGAGAGGGAGAGCGGTAAGGCTTGTCTGAGTTATAATTAGAGTGGCCAAAGAGCACGGTGTCGACATGTACTGAGTGCATTAAAAGTTTATGTTATCTTATTGAGTGTTGTGACTTGCCTGCACTGCTTCGTCGTCTCCTGATTCCATTGCCCGAAGAACCGAACCTTCCACGGTGGTGGCAAAACCCGGGAATTTGGAGGACAACGCCGTTATGGAGTCTTCACTGCTGGGTGAAGTTATCAAGTCCCTCTCCACCATCCAGCAGACTCAGCATCAAGCCCTCATGGAGTTACGCCTGGAGCAGGAACAGCGCTTCCAACTCCTGCTCCAGGCCCAAGCAGAAGACCGGCAGCCTGATTGACAGAGAGGGGACTGGTGATGCGACCCCCCCCCCAGAGGTCACTTCCCCGTAACCCTCATTAAGATAGGGCCAAATGATGATACAGAGGCCTACTTCGACCTGTTCGAGAAAACCGGCGAGGTGTGGAAGTGCCGCCTGTTGCCGTTACTCTCCGGGGAGTTGCAGCAAGCGGCCCAGCAACTTCCTGCCGCCAGCCTCCTCAACTACCAGGATCTCTAGAAAGCCATCCTGCAGCAGGTTGGTCATCGTCCGGAGCAGAGCTGCCAGCGGTTCCGATCCCTGAGGTTCGGGAGGCACGGCTGCCCATTTGCCTTTGCCCAACAGCTCCGGGATGCCAGCCAGAAATGGTTGCTGGCTGAGAGGACCCGCAGCGCCGTGGACATCGTCGACCTGGTGGTACTGGAGCATTTCATCTCCCAGCTTCCTCGTGGTGTGGCCGAGTGGGTCCAGTGAACCGCCCGGCATCGCTGGAAGAGGGCGTCCAGCTGGCAGAGGACTACTTGACGGTGTTTCCGGGAGGCAGCAAAGCAGATTATTTTTCTTCTCTCACTCTCTCTCTCTCTCTCTCTCTCTCTCTCTCTCTCTCTCTGAAGTGGTGTGCGGCATGCCGTGCATGTCAGTTGGTACATCCACCGGCCACCCCAAAAGCGTCATTGCATCCTCTACCGCTGATCGAGGTCCTCTTCGAAAGAATTGGCATGGACCTCATCGGGCCATTAGAACGGACCACATGTGGACATCGCTTTGTATTAGTTCTGGTGGACAATGCAATGCGATATCCGGAAGCAGTGCCCCTGCGCAACATCTCAGCAAGTTGTTTTGCGGAGGTACTCTTCAAAATAATCTCCCGAGTGGGGATTGCAAATGAAATCCTAACTGATCAAGGAACTACCTTTATGTCACGAACACTACGCGAACTATTTGAATTGTTAGGTATTAAATCGATTTGCACCAGTGTTAATCACCCACAAGCAGACGGGTTGGTGGAACGATTTAATAAAACCTTTAAAAATATGATTCGTAAGTTCGAGGACGCTAGAAATTGGGATAAGTGGCTCGAACCCCTGTTATTTGCAGTGCGAGAGGTCCCTCAAGCCTCCACAGGGTTTTCTTCATTCGAGCTGCTGTACGGGCGTTGGCTGCGCGGTGTCCTCGATGTCATACGAGAAGCTTGAGAGGAGAGACCTTCAAACAGTAAAAATTAAATTCAGAACGTTCTTGATCTTAGAGCAAATCTCCACACTTTGGGTCGATTAACACAGGAGAATTTACTCGACTACGGGAATTCACTTTATACGGGAGATAAAGTGCTTGTCTTACTGCCCACCTCAAGCTCTAAATTACTCTCCAAGTGTCAAGGGCCCTTTGAGGTCACACGGCGAGTCGGAGATCTCGATTATGAGGTTAAGGGAGCGATAGGGGTGGAGCACATCAAGTTTACCATCTCAACCTCCTAAAATCATGGAGGGAGGTGGTCCTTGTGGCCTTAGCGACGGTAGTCCCCGAGAGTGCAGAGCTTGGGCCGGAGGTGACTCTCAAACCAAATTCATTCATCCCGGTCCCATGTGGAGACCACCTCTCACCGTCGCAGCTCACAGACGTGGCCAAGATGCAATCGGAATTTGCAGACATGTTCTCGCCTCTCCCTGAACACAAAAAAAAGGTTGCTAAGGAAGAATTAGATGCTTGATATGGGCATAATAGAAGAGTCACACAGTGATTGGGCCAGCCCGGTGGTTCTGGTACTTAAGACCGATGGGTCGGTCCGATTCTGAGTAGACTATCGCAAAATGAACACAGTGTCCAAATTTGATGCGTACCCAATGCCTCAGTTTGATGAGTTGCTCGATTGGTTGGGTGCAGCTAAATTTTATTCGACACTGGACTTAACAAAGGGGTATTGAAAAAAATACGTTTTCCACATAGTTCGGCTTGCACCAATTTGTGACCCTTCCGTTCGGTTTGTTTGGGGCCCCGGCCACATTTCAGCATCTCATGGACAAAATTCTCAGACCCCATACAGCATATGCCGCCGCATATTTAGATGATAATACTATCTATAGTAATGACTGGCGGCGGCACATGCAACATCTGAGAACTGTCCTGAGGTCACTACGACGGGCGGGGCTCACGGCCAACCCGAAGAAGTGTGCAGATGGGCGGGTGGAAGTTCATGGGTTTAAAGTCTTTGTGCTAGTTTGGGAAACACATGTTGCACCATCATAAAATAATGTATAACACAAGTTAAGGTGATTTTAAGAGCATGATTTGCAACGTTATAGGAAAATCTGATATAATTTTGAATCGATTAAGTATTTCTGTAATTTATAATATCTATTTCCTCCTCTGCTTAGGTTATAGCCTAATAGACTATTCTGAGTATGAGTATGTAGTATTGTCACGTTTAGTATAGATGAGGTGAGAGAGCAGGATCCTAGTGCAGCAATCCTTTAATTCACAATGACAAGAAGGCGAGGATACACAGAAGACGATGACTAAGGTTACAAAACAAGACAGTTGTTAGAGTTAACATAAACAATGCAACTACGAACAAGAACTGACAATGATGGAACTGAACTAGAGGGTATTTATACACAAGGTGCTGATGAGGGAATAGAGAACAGGTGGCTGTGATGAGGGCAGTGAATCCTGGGAGATGTAGTTTGGGGACAAGACAAAAAATAATTCAAAATAAGAGTCCTTGGAACAACGGTGACTGTGACAAATATATAGCATGATCATTGTTTTTTGCACAGTAAAGACGGGATGTTCAAGACATTTACTTTTGACTGTTATACACTGAAAAAAGGAAAAGCAGCTCGATTGCAGGCTTACACTTGAATTCAGCTTAATGCATTTGTTTGAGTTGAGAAAATAATTATTGTGCTGTCACTCAATTAAAATTTGTAATCGTGATTAATCACATACATTTTTGTAGTTAATCGCAATTAATCGCAGATTTTGAAAGTGCTGAAATTTCACACAATAAATACTTCTTTTTATGTCAAAATGAATTTATTTCCATATTAGGGAAAAAAATTTTTTTTAAAATATTTAACAATATACTGCTTTAACATTTTCCAAACAAAGTCATCCACAATATAAAGATAGATTAAAAAATAGATTAAATTAACTAAAATATCACCAATTCAAGTAACATTAAACGTTTCCCAAAGTCTAAGTGGGAGTTTGACTAATTGAAAGAACTAGTCACCACATAGGTTTAATATTCATTGCAATAGACATTAAATCTCTTAAACTCTCATCATCCACACTATTAATCTGCCGGTAGACTGTAGCTATCCACTTTGTTAGAATGTCTATGGGACCGCCGCATTATGCTAAGCTTGTAGGCTCTCTTCTTCTTCTTCTTTTGAGTTTATTGGTGGTTGGCAAACCAACTTTTGGTGCATTACTGCCACCAACTGAATTGGAGCGTGGGGCAGCGATAGGGAAGGAAAATTATCCTCAAAATTGAGTGGGGAAAAAAGAAAAAAAAGAAAAAAAAAAGATTTAGGGTATAACTATACACCTGACTCCACTCTTGTTGCTTTCCGAAACCTCAAAATAGAATCTCTCATTGGTATTCTCCCATGTTTTTTAGTCAGAAGATTTTCTAGAGACATTGTATTGATTCCCTTTTCCTGTAATTTAATTGCAATACTTCTCTTTCATTGTTGTATGTTTTGCAGTGTAGAAAGACATGTTCAACTGTTTCTAATTCATTACAATTACTGCATAGCCCTGTAGGATGCTTATTAATTTTTTGTACGTTTGCATTTAACCCAGTATGAATAATATGGATTCTAGTTATTATTGACTCTTCCCTTCTTCTCAATAATTCTATCATTCCTCCACCCGTGGCTGCATTTTTCTGCATCTTGTAAAGATGCCTCCCCTTCACCTCTCTCTCCCAGAGCTTCTGCCAGATACTATTTGCAGTTTTAAGAATACAAATCTTGGCTTCTGATTTACTCATACAAATGGTAAGCTCTACATTATTGCATTTCAATGAGTTCTTAGCTCATTTGTTCACCCCCTCATTGCCTTCTACTCCTACATGTGCTGGAACCCAAAGAAAGCTGATAAACATTCCTTGAATTTTCCTTGGTAGTCTGTACAAAACTTGCAAGATTTCATATATGATGTCTTGTCTACTGTCAGAGTGCCCAGACTGCAAGCTTTTCAGGGCTGCCAAAGAATCTGTACAAATGACTCCTCTCTCAACATTAATTTCCTCCACCCACTGGAGAGCGAGAAGAATTGCAGCTAGTTCCACCGTGAATACAGATAAATTGTCTGACGTTCTCTGTCTTATGAGTACCTGATTTTTAGGTACAAACACAGATGCTCCTGTTTTTCCTGAATCTGGATCCTTTGATCCATCTGTGTAGATGTCTACCATGTGGCTATACTTCTGTTTATTTACCATGTGGCCTGATTGTTGAGTGTTTCCATGATGTGGGTAGTATGCCTTCTATCCACACCTTGTTAAATAATTCTAATATAACTGTAAGTGCCTCATCAGACAAATGTTCGTTCATAATGTAGATCATGTTTATTTTTTTCAAGTCAAGTTTTTTTTTTTTTGACAAATGGAGCATAAATTAAGGTGGGATCCAAGTTTGTGGCTACACATTTCAGCTTCTTCTGACATCCCCTTAAGATATCATGTTTACATTATTTAATACTTTAATGTTTACATAACATGGTCAATAACAAGGAGAAGAGCATGTTCCAAACATAAGGTTTCTTCTCCCTTTGGCCCAAATCATCCTCAAGTAGACATCAACAACACATTTCATACCCTTAGAGACCATGTTTTTATGAACAGACAGACAAATAGTAAATATTTAATGAGACTCATAATGGAAACACAAGGGACTTTGCGTGTGTCTGATGTAACCCTGAAGACTGACATGATGTTAAACTGTGGTGAAGAAAGTTCAGATAAACACAGTAGAAAAGTTGTAAATAAGATTAGTCCATATCAATCGACACACAACAATATTGCTGTATTTCTATAAACTAACAGAGGTAAGGCCTGTGTTATTATTCTGTAAAGTAAATTAAAAGACAGTCAAGTCAGTCTTTTAAGTTTATATCTTTTAAACATTTTTCACAAGAACACTGAACCAAAGCAACAACCCACAGAGTATCTGCAGAGACTTTACTCTCTTCTGTATTTATCAGTACTACAGGAGGGCCAGACATTGTTAATAACATTTTGACGCATACAAAACTAGGCCCTCCATAATGACTAGACATCTTCCAAGTGACTAGAGGTTGTTTGAAACTCTGGCCAAGTTGAGAAAAGTCCTGCTACTGGTGATGTGGTGTTGTCTGGATGATAGGTTTCATTCACTCTGTCTCACCACTGTCTTAAAATTACAACTAGGCTACAAACTGATAAAAAAATAAAATAAATAATAATAATGAGAAATACACTATAATGAGGTTCCATTTGTTAACATTAGTTAACTACATAAGTGTTGGGATGGGGGCGTGGTCATGTGTCTGTCTGAGGGAGAGGGAGAGCGGTAAGGCTTGTCTGGGTTATAATTAGAGCGACCAAAGAGCACGGTGTCGACGTGTACTGAGTGCATTAAAAGTTTATGTTAATCTTATTGAGTGTTGTGACTTGCCTGAACTGCTTCATCGTCTCCTGATTCCATTGCCCGAAGAACCGAACCTTCCACAGTGGTGCCGAAACCCGGGAATTTGGAGGACGACGCCGTTATGGAGTCTTCCCTGCTGGGCGAAGTTATCAAGTCCCTCGCCAACATCCAGCAGACTCAGCATCAAGCCCTCATGGAGTTACGCCTGAAGCAGGAACAGCGCTTCCAACTCCAGCTCCAGGCCCAAGCGGAAGACCGGCAAGAGTTCTGGAGCCTGATTGACAGAGAGGGGACTGGCACTGCGACACCCCCCCCCCCAGAGGTCACTTCCCCCGTGACCCTCATTAAGATAGGGCCAAATGATGATACGGAGGCCTACTTTGACCTGTTCGAGAAAACCGGCGAGGTGTGGAAGTGCCGCCTGTTGCCGTTACTCTCCGGGGAGTTGCAGCTAGTGGCCCAGCAACTTCCTGCCGCCAGCCTCCTCAACTACCAGGATCTCTAGAAAGCCATCCTGCAGCAGGTTGGTCATCGTCCGGAGCAGAGCTGCCAGCAGTTCCGATCCCTGAGCTCTGCCCAACAGCTCTGGTTGGTTCCAGAAATGGTTGCTGGCTGAGGGGTCCGAGGCGCCATGGACATCGTCAACCTAGTGGTACTGGAGCATTTCATCTCCCAGCTTCCTCGTGGTATGGCCGAGTGGATCCAGCTGGCAGAGGACTACATGACGGCGTTTCCGGGAAGCAGCGAAGCAGACTGTTTTTCTTCTCTCTCTCTCTCTCTCTCTCTCTCTCTCCTGCATCTGAACCCCCTCCCCTTTCCGTCCTGTTTCAGCTCCCCAGAAGTGGGGAGGAACCCCACCCAGACCCCTTCCCCAACCTAGGGGCTCTATCTCTTTTTCTCTCTCACACACTTTCCCTGTTTCCCTCCGCTCCCCCTCCCCCCCCCCAGGTTGAAGAGACCACCCCCACAGGCATGGTAGGGAAGCCTGGGCTGGTTTGTTGGGGCTGCGGGGAGGCTGGACACTGCCAGGATCGTGTCCAGTGATGGAGGTGGGGATGCTTGTCTGGATCCCTGATGCCCCACAGGCCACCCCTGACTAGGCAGGGGCATATCGTATACCGGTAAGTCTAAAAGGGGATACATACCAAGCTTTGGTGGATTCAGGCTGTTCTCAAACCTCTATTCACCAACACTTGCTGCAGGAGGATTTCCCTCTAGAGCAGTCATGTGATGTGTCCCTCAAACAAGTGAGAGTCATCAATGGTCAACAGCTCCAGCCTGTCGTCGCACTCACATACCCATATTGTTCAATTATTAAAGATTGGTTGTATCGAGTGACTCAGGACACGCAAACAAAAGAAAATACAACCCAGTTATTAATACCGAAGAGCTGTCGGGAAACCCTCTTCCAGGCGGCTCACTATAATCCAATGGCTGGCCATTTAGGTCACGAGAAAACGCTTAACCGAATAATGGCCCGTTTTTTTTTTTTTTTATTGACCGGGCATTCACGGGGACGTTCGCAAGTGGTGTGCGGCATGCCGTGCATGTCAGTTGGTACATCCAGCGGGCACCCCAAAAGCATCATTGTGTCCTTTACCGCTGATCGAGGTCCCCTTTGAAAGAATTGCCATGGACCTCGTCGGGCCATTAGAACGGACCACACGCGGTCATCGCTTTGTATAAGTTCTGGTGGACAATGCAATGAGATATCCGGAAGCAGTGCCCCTGCGCAACATCTCAGCACATAGTGTTGTGGAGGCACTCTTCAAAATAATCTCCTGAGTGGGGATTTCAAAGGAAATCCTCACTGATCAAGGAGCTACCTTTATGTCACGAACACTACACGAACTATTCGAATTGTTAGGTATTAAATCGATTCGCACCAGTGTTAATCACCCACAATCAGACGGGTTGGTTAAACAATTTAATAAAACCTTTAAAAATATGATTCGTAAGTTCGAGGACGCTAGAAATTGGGATAAGTGGCTCAAACACCTGTTATTTGCAGTGCGAGAGGTCCCGCAAGCCTCCACAGGGTTTTCTCCATTCGAGCTGCTGGTCGGGCATTGGCCGTGCGGTGTCCTCGATGTCATATGGGAAGCTTAAGAGGAGAGACCTTCAAACAGTAAAAATTAAATTCAGAAGGTTCTTGATCTTAGAGCAAATCTACACACTTTGGGTCGATTAACACAGGAGAATTTACTCGACTACGGGAATTCACACCGGGAGATAAAGTGCTTGTATTACTGCCCACCTCAAGCTCTAAATTACTCGCCAAGTGGCAAGGGCCCTTTGAGGTCACACAGCGAGTCGGAGATCTCGATTATGAGGTTAAGGGAACGATGGGGTGGAGCACATCAAGTTTACCATCTCAACCTCCTAAAATCATGGAGGGAGGTGGTCCCTGTGGCCTTAGCGACGGTAGTCCCCGAGAGGGCAGAGCTTGGGCCGGAGGTGACTCTCAAACCAAATTCATTCACCCCGGTCCCATGTGGAGACAACCTCTCACCGTCGCAGCTCACAGACGTGGCCAAGTTGCAATCAGAATTTGCGGACGTGTTCTCATCTCTCCCTGAACACAAAAAAAAAATGGTTGCTAAGGAAGAATTAGAGGCAATGCTTGATATGGGCGTAATAGAAGAGTCGCAACATGATTGGGCCAGCCCGGTGGTTCTGGTACTTAAGACCGATGGGTCGGTCCGGTTCTGAGTAGACTATCGCAAAATGAATGCGGTGTCCAGTGGACGGAGTTGTGCCAGCTGGCTTTCCTAAAAAAAAAATCTGCGCTTTGTGGGGGGCCACATCCTAACTTCTCTCTCCCCTTTATTTTGCAGACGGATGCATCTGTCAGAGGGCTGGGGGCAGTGCTCTCGCAGGAGGTGGAGGAGGAGGAGCGCCCGGTGCTGTACATTAGTCGTAAGCTCTCGCTGAGGGAGACACCATGGAAAAAGTACAGCACCGTGGAAAAGGAGTGTCTGACGATTAAGTGGGCCATCCTCACTCTCCGCTATCACCTGCTGGGGTGGGCCTTCACTCTCTTTTCAGATCACGCCCCACTCCAATGGCTCCACCGCATGAAAGATACCAATAGGCGGATCACCCTTTTTGGTACCTGGCACTTCATCCATTTAAATATGAGGTGATCCACAGACCAGGGGCACAGATGACTGTGGCTGACTTTCTCTCCAGAAATGGGGGGAAGTTGGCAGGCCAGATGTCGGGCGGTGGGGGTATGTGGGGATGGGGACGTGGTCATGTGTCTGCCTGTGGGAGAGGAAGAGCGGTAAGTCTTGTCACTCTTGTTATAGTGATGGTGGAGGACATCAAAAGAAGCACCAACGCTTCAGTTTGGGAGAGAGCAACCCGAGAGCATGGTGTTGATGTGTACTGAGTGCATTAAAAGTTTGTTATCTTATTGAGTGCTGTGAAGAATCTACGTGAATTGAGTGTCGTTAAATACAAATCGTTGAAGGCAGAAAATAAAAGACTTGCCTGAACTGCTTCGTCATCTCCTGACTCCTCCATTGCCCGAAGAACCAAACCTTCCACAATAAGTTAACATGAACTAACAATGAACAATACTTTTACAGCATTTATTTATCTTGGTTAGTGTTAATTTCAACATGTATAAATACATTTTTAAAATTAAAAGTTGTAAAAGTAACCACATGTGGTCTCAAAAAGAAAAACAGTTGTCATGCAGAAGCACATTAGTAGCAGAAGGTTGAAAACTATTAGATATATCTAACAATATTATCTAATATTATCTGACTGATGTTAAAACTATTAAACATATTCCGTAAAAGGCTTTAGTAAATAATAATCTCCACTTTTTGTTTTCTCATATAAAAAGATAATTCTCCATAACAACAAATATGAAGTTGAGACTTGATGTAATGAGATATAGTTGTTTAACCACACTGAAATAACTGACCTGTTGCAAAACTTGTGAGCATGTATGTAACAAACTTCAATGCTAATTAATGTGTGTGTGACCACTGTTTTGTGAGTGTTGTATTCATTTATAAATGCTTTTTGCTCCCATTCTGTTTGTGCGATGTAAACATTATCACAGTAATCATTTAGATAGTTTTGCATTTGTCATTTTATATTGTTCCATGGTAAAGATGTGACAGAACAGAAAGAAGTGGGATAAAGCCTGTTATTGAGGCAATTTGCTGCCTCACATGTTGTCTGTCTACTGTAAGAACATAAAATAAAACAATGAGAAAATAAAAAAATAAAAAAATAAAGTGTCTTTACTAACCACTTGATCTTTCATTTCGCTAACTTAATAGGTGGTGGTAGGTAGGTATTGTTGAAATGAGGTTATTCCATTATTTTTGTCACAAAGTCAGAGCTGACAAAAACATAATTGTGTTTATCACCAGCTGTGATGCCAAGAAAACAAAACAGATGACTTCAGAAGGACTTGAGTAAAAGACAAAAGAAACATTAAGAAAAAGAAACACCAAAACTACAAAATATTCTCTTTCCTATCTGACAGCTGACCCATGCTGTTTAATATGAAAGCTCTGCTGTACGTCTTTTCCAATGCACTAAATCTATTGCACTTAAGACACTTGCATATAGTACATGCTGTAGTACTCGATCTCTGTTTTTGTCAATAAAAATAACTACACAAACAATATCTACCATCGGAGAAAGCATGCAAATGTCTTGTATAAGAATCTGAGGTAACTACACAGAATGTTATATACACTGTAAGAGTCAAAGACACATTTACACACACACACTCACACACACACACACACACACACACACACACACACACACATGCCGACACATACTCAGACAGAAACACACTAAGACACATAAACCTCTGGGATTCAGGAGGCTATGTACTAGATTCTAGTTATAACACACTTAGGGCTAGTGCTTAAGTTGTCATGAGCTTTTTAACACAATCACACATTCACACACACACTAGGGTGGCTAGAAGCTTGTTTTTCGCAGGACAGTCCCATATTTAAGCACTTTTTCTCAAAAATTGTGTTTTGCCTGTATTTCCACTCTCCTAAAATTTCTCTATCGCCTAAACGGCTTTCTCAGTCACGTGAGTATTCTAATCAAAGGTAGCCAAGGATGTAGCTTGTAAAACCAATAAAATCACACTGTGTTATTTGAAGTACATGATTGGATTAAACTATCCAATCACAATCCCCTATCAATAGACCTCCAGTTAGTGAACTGATTGAAGAGTCAGTTTGAAAGCACACAGATGAAATTGCGACTGAAATAATGTCAAGGAAGCGTGCATGTACATTTAATGAGGATCTTCAAAAAGAGTTTATATTTCTAAAAAAGGAGTCACAGACAGAGCCTAGTAAAGTGAGGTGTGAGATTTGTCTAGCTCGCTTTTCCATCGCCCATGGAGGCCGCACCGACATCGCGCAGCATGTTCATACAAAAAAGCATGTAGATGATGCTAAAAGTTAAGTGTGCCACACCAAGTGTTAGCGATTTCTTTGTGAAGCAAAGTTCAGAATCTGACAAGGTGCACGCAAGTGAAGGACTTTTTGCTTATCATTCTGTTGTGCACAGCCATAGTTTTCGGTCAGCTGACTGCACTGTGAAATTGATCAAGAAATTGTATGATCCGAAATTTTCTTCTGTCCGCACAAAATCTGAAGCTGTCATATGCAAAATACTCGCTTTTATGCAGCTGGACTATCAGAAATTACTGCAGCATGGCAACACACGTTTCCACTCTCTTGGTCCAGCTCTTGAAAGAATACTACACATTTTCAGTGGTCTGCATGCATACTTTCTTTCTCAAGAAAAATGCTCAAAGTTTCTAAAGAGACATTTTCAGCGATCCTTGCACCGAACTTTGGATTGGCTTCGCACTCAAGCAAACAGCCACTTTTTGACATTCAGAGCAGCCTCGAACACTTCTACTCCAGAATCTCCACTCTAAGTTTGATTGACGAAACCACACTCTTTGATGAGTGGACTTGCGCGAAAAGCATTGTCACTCGTCGCATCTTACGATAAACTCTTGAAAGACAAGAGCACACTGAGAAAAGTACAAGGTGACAACAGTTAGAGATACGGATGCACCCTCTACTTCGCATTGATCTGCGTCTAGGTAAGGATACGTCAATTTAATTTTTGCTGGGAGGGGGCTGACCTGTTTTCCACAAGCAGGAATCTGGTCACCCTAACACAGACACACACACACACCAACCACTGGTAGGGTTGCCACCCCTCCCATAAAATACTGGATCGTCCCGTATTTAAAGATAGAATAATGCATCCCATATCGAATCAACACGGGACACGATTTGTCCATATTTAAGCTGGTCAGATCTCATTCTAGATCGCTAATTTAACATAACCGATCGGCCACAACAGTAAAACCACCTGCCGAATATTGTGTAGGTTCCCCTCGTGCTGCCAAAACAGCGCCAACCAGCATCTCAGAATAGCATTCTGAGATGCTATTCTTCTCACCACAATTGTACCTAGCGGTTATCTGAGTTACTGTAGACTTTGTCAGTTCCAACTAGTCTGGCCATTCTTTGTTAACCTCTCACATCAACAAGATGTTTCCATCTGCAGAACCGCCCCTCACTAGATGTTTTTTGTTTTTGGCACCATTCTGAGTAAATTTTAGAGACTGTTGTGCGTGAAAATCCCCGGAGATCAGCAGTTACAGAAATACTCAAACCAGCCCCTCTGGCACCAACAATCATGCCACAGTCCAAATCACTGAGATCACATTTTTCCCCATTCTGATGGTTGATGTGAACATTAACTGAAGCTCCAGACCCGTAGCTGCAAGATTTTATGCACTGCATTGCTGCCACACAGTTGGCTGATTAGATGATTGCATGGATGATTGTTGGTGCCAGACAGGGTGATTTGAGTGTTTCTGTAACTGCTGTTTTCCTGGGATTTTTACACAAAAAAATCTGTAGAATTTACTCTGAATGGTGCCAGGTGGTTTTAATGTTGTGGCTCATCAGTGTAAGTTGGAAAATTTGCCTATGGTGGGTAAGGGACCGTCTGAAAGGTCCACACATTGTGCTAAAACGTGCTAATGCTGTGCAGGGTGTGGTAAGGGACTGTCTGAAAAGTCCACAAATGGTGCTAAAACTGTGGATTTTTCCTATCTAAATGTTAAATAAGATCAAACAATGTATGAATACAATCACTGAGTCATAAAGACAAGTAAAGGTGAAGGGAAAAAAATAACAAATAAAATATAATAAATAAAAATTATAAAGAAATTAAAAATATATATATAAACCAACCAAAATGTATACATAAATAAGATAAAGAAGACAAATAATCAAAAATAAAAGATGTATCTTTTTTACAAGTCATGGGTAAGGAAAGATCTAATTTTAGCATGGCCTCCTAATAATCCCCTTTCATGAGTTGGCTCTATCACTCCACTCTCTCCTCTCCGCCAACATCTGGTGTGTGGTGAGCGTACTGGTGCACTATGGCTGCCGTCGCATCATCCAGGTGGATGCTGCACACTGGTGGTGGTTGAGGAGAGTCCCCTGTTCACTGTGTAAAGCGCTTTGAGTGAGTGTAGTCAAGGCGCTATACAAATATAATGTTCATTTATTCATTCATAATTAGTTCACTGATACAGGACATCAGTGTTAAGCTGATGTGACTTTGACACTCCTTCCAGACAGGAAACCTTAAAGGTTCTTCACGTGAAGCCAAAGCACCTCTCTTTGAGCAACAGGCCACAGATGGTAAAGATCCACAACTGGGTAGGATCCTATATATTTATCCTATATATTTTGTGTTGTATATTTTGTAATTTGGCATGCCAGTCACACTGGGCGATGCACACCAGAAAGTGCACTGTTTTGATCAGTTTGATTATGCTGAAGAACTATGAAGAAGTATGAAGAAGTACTATGAACTAAGAAGTATGTTTTTTACATAATGTCCTCTCTCATAAATGTAAACGAGTGTAAATGTCATCATCATATATATCCAAATAATTAAAGTCTGTCACTCCAAACATGAGATCATTGCTGTCATTTAATGTTTGCATTATTGTTCCATTTGTATTGGTCAGATGCTTCCTTTAATATTTAGTTTACATGTCATGTTACATTTAACCTAAGCTTAATGGTGCAACGCTCAAAAATACCCAGACGCTAGTATTTGTCAAATACCCATAATGTTCACTTCCATTATTAAATGAATGGGCCTAATTCTGTAAATTAATTTGTTTTGTGCACTAGAGTTTTACAATGTTAAAGTGTTCTATAGGGCAACACAAGGCGCTGTGTGCAAAATTTTTCTTTTTAGGTGAACTGTCCCTTTAAGGCCTGTTCACACCAAGAGCAAATATTCGCTGTGAACAAGACACCCACAGACATACAGAGAGAATCACACAGAGACACATACCACTGGGATTTTGTATGCAGGCCTGCTAGTTGCTTAGGGTTAATATTTTTTGTCACAAGCTTTTTAACCCACACACTCAAACAAAACAACCGTTGGGATTCGATACACACTTTATGACAGCATTATTTTTTATAATGATATTTAAGGTAGGATGCACTCTGATCATTCTCTCTCTGTTCCTTCAACAACACCTGTGACGCGACCTCCTACTGCAGATTTTCATTTAGAAGTATTTTGTAGACTGCAGTATTATTTAGTGTGCTATAACAGCAGTGATCAGTTAAATCTTTATTTCTTTACTCTTCAAAAAATGTCTAATTTAAATAATTCTACATCTAACCTCAATCAGATTTTATTGCTGGGGGATGAAGTTGTGAGGGCGTTCTTGTCTGTGACCCCATGTGTTATCTTCCTCTTTGTCAATGGGGTCATGATTTTTACCTTAAGGAAAAAGACTGTTTTTCAGGAGACCTCCCGCTACATTCTGTTTGGTCACATGCTTTGGGTTGATACACTCAATCTCTTTATGAGTGTAGTGTTGTTTATGTGTGCCACTAGTAGGGTTTCTATAATGAAAAATGTCTGTCTCTTTCTTCTTGTTGCTGCAACAACCCTCTTTCATGTTTCTACCCTAAATCTGGCTTTGATGTCACTGGAGAGATATGTAGCTATCTGTTTTCCTCTCAGACATGCAAATATCACGACTTATGGAAGAACTCACATGGCCATTGGTGTTGTTTGGGCTATAAGTTTAATTAAGTCCCTCTCTGAGATTACAGTTTTCTATGTCACTGATTTGACAAACACACCAATGAATGTGTTCTGCTCAAGAACCACTCTTTTAAGACTGCAGGTATTTAAGAATCTCAATATAGCCTTTACTTGCATATTTTTTGTGTCTGTGGGTTTTGTTGTTATCTTTACCTACTCCTCTATAGCAATTGTGGCTAAATCAGCCTCCAGTGATAAGGTGTCGGCCAAAAAGGCCAACAAGACTGTCCTATTACATCTAATGCAGCTATGTTTTGGTGCTGCATCCATTTTAGTTGGAGTTATCCAAGACGTCATTTATGTTCATGCCGACTTTGTAACTTCAGTACGTGTAATGTATTTTTGCTTTGTAGTGTTTCAGATTTTCCCAAGATGTCTAAGTCCTCTTATATATGGCCTGAGAGATCAGGCCTTTAGCTATTTATTTAAATACTACTTCACATTTGGTCTCAAAAAGAAAAACAGTTGTCATGCAGAGACACATTAAGTAGCATGATGTTGAAAATACTACATACTATATAGATAACTATATGGGGGGGGGGGGGGAGATAGAGAGAAAAAGAATAAGATAATAGTCAATAATTGCAAAATATAAACTTGTGACTTGTAATGGGAAACTGGTGTCTAACAACACTAAAATAACTGACCCTTGAAACATGCAAACGTGTATTTAACAAACATATTAAACCTTAGTCGCAATATTTGCCCGTACAAACCACTGAGTAAGACCACATATATGGGAAAAGTGTAAGATTAATTGTTTTTGCATCCATTCTGGTCATGTTACAAACATTAAGCTGTTCTGCGTTTGTCAATTTATACTGATTCATGCATCATTTATGCAAGATGTGACATTTAAATGCATTCTGATGTGATTTACAGCCTGTTATTGAGGAAATTAATTTGCTGCCTCCCCTGTTATCTGTCTGCTGTCAAGACAGAAAACAAAACCATGAGAGAAATAAAATAAAGTGACATTACTGACCACTAGATCAAATTCTCATTTGTTTCACAAACCATAGCCCATGCCCCTTGAGAGCCCATGTGCAAAATAGCATGGACAAAGGTGACCAAGTTATAAATAATGTATTGTGATAGTGAGGATGGAAAGACAAAGGAGTAGGTTAGACAAGATATATTTGTAACATTGTCAAGAACATCACATAGAAGATGAACATGTATAGGTGTCAGTATCACACAGGCCACATTTTATTGAACACACATTTATTGAAACATTAATTAGGGACTGAGTATACATTTTTGTATGTTTTTCTACACCCTATGAAATCACCTGTTGTTTTGTTACCACATGCTGTTTTGTCAGTCATTTAAAGGGCTACAGACACAGTATATTCAGTAAAAAAGGGTAATGGCAAGATCAAAATACCTAGTTAATTCACTCCACTTCCAATTCAGACCAATTTACAACTGCTTTGTGACAAGTAAGACTGCATTCACAAATAAAACAAAAGCGTTCATGGCATTCATTCAGGCTGGGATATTTGAGAAGTAGGCAGAGATTATGGGGTCATCCAGCTGAAATGACAGGCAAAGCTGTGTACATCATCTGCGTAGCAGTAATAGAAGCTGTGTATCTTTATAACTGGCCCAGTGAGGTTGTGTATATCAGAAATAGGAGTTAGCTGATGTGACCCAGACCCTGTTTGCACCTGGTATTAAGATGCGTTTCGGGTGATCCAATCACATGTGGTCAGCCCTAAATACAGGACTAAACGGGGTCTAAAATGTTTTGTGATCGGAAAAAACCACATATGGAGGTAGTCAAAAAGGAGTGTGACCACATTGCTTATCCATCCTGAATGTGTCCCAGACAGCAGTGAAGCACCGAATGTAATGGCCGGTTACATTTATTATTGTTTGATGAATTTGAGTCATTGATTTTTATATAAGCCAAATTATGATTTTTTATATCAGAATTATTATTATCATTATGAATTTGTCTGTTAAATATTTATGTAAATATTTGTATTATTTTCGTTAAAGGTGCTGTATGTAAGATTAACAACAAGCGCTTGAAATGGGTACTGCAGTCCAAATTCAAAATATTGGAGAGTTGTCTGCCCCGCCCCAGACTCGAAGCTCATGTGGGTTGCCAGAATGTTGACGTGCAAATTAGCCAACTCAGCAACCGTTTTAAAGGATTTCTGGGCTTTAAGCTGTCTCCATCTTCCAAAGGCATCTCCAATATTTATCCTTGTTTTACTATGCCTCTTGTCATGTTGGTTTTAGATGGATAGCGAGGCTTTTTAGGTCAGGTGGAATCTGTTATCTCTGATCCAGGTTGTTTGCTGGCTTCAATGGCTGAAGCACACAGTGTTGTTTGGTTAAGGGCACGGATAGGGGCGGAGCACATCAAGTTTACCATCTCAACCTCCTAAAATCATGGAGGGAGGTGGTCCCTGTGGCCTTAGTGACGGTAGTCCCCGAGAGGGCAGAGCTTGGGCCGGAGGTGACTCTCAAACCAAATTCATTCACCCCGGTCCCATGTGGAGACCACCTCTTACCGTCACAGCTCACAGACTTGGCCAAGATGCAATCGGAATTTGCGGACATGTTCTCGCCTCTCCCTGAACACAAAAAAAGGTTGCTAAGGAAGAATTAGAGGTGATGCTTGATATGGGCGTAACAGAAGAGTCACACAGTGATTGGGCCAGCCCGGTGGTTCTGGTACCTAAGACCGATGGGTCGGCCCGGTTCTGAGTAGACTATCGCAAAATGAACGAGGTGTCCAAATTTGATGCGTACCCAATGCCTCAGATTGATGAGTTGCTCGATTGGTTGGGTTCGGCTCAATTTTATTCGACACTGGACTTAACAAAGGGTTATTGGCAGATCTCTTTAACTCCAATCTCCCGAGAAAAAAATTACATTTTCCACATCGTTCGGCTTGCACCAATATATGACCCTTCCGTTCGGTTTGTTCAGGGCCCCGGCCACGTTTCAGTATCTCATGGACAAAATTCTCAGACCCCATACAACATATGCCGCTGCATATTTAGATGATAATACTATCTATAGTAATGACTGGCGGTGGAACATGCAACATCTGAGAGCTGTCCTGAGGTCACTGTGATGGGCAGGGCTCACGGCCAACCCGAAGTAGTGCGCAGATGGGCGGGTGGAAGTTCGGTATCTGGGGTTCCACTTGGGCCACGAGCAGATGCGTCCCCAGGTTAAAAAAACGCAGCGATCGCGGCCTGTCCGAGACCCAAGACCAAAAAGAGGTGAGAGTTACTGGGGCTGGCTACTACCAAAGGTTTGTGCCTAGTTACTCTGACGTCACCAGCCCACTGACTGATCTCACTAGAAAGGGGACCCCGATCCGGTCCAGTGGACGGAGTTGTGTCAGCAGGCTTTCCTAAAAATGAAATCCATGCTTTGTGGGGGGCCGCTTTTACATGCTCCTAATTTCTCTCTCCCCTTTATTTTGCAGACGGATGCATCTGACAGAGGGCTAGGGGAAGTGCTCTCGCAGGAGATGTAGGAGGAGGTGTGACCGGTGCTGTACATTAGTCGTAAGCTCTCGTTGAAGGAGACACCATGGAAAAGTACAACACCATGGAAAAGGAGTGTCTGGCAATTAAGTGGGCCATCCTCACTCTCTGCTATTACCTGCTGGGGTGGGCCTTCACCCTCTGTTCAGATCACACCCCACTCCATTGGCTCCACTGCATGAAAGATACCAACAGGTGGATCACCAATTGGTACCTGGCACTTCAGCCATTTAAATATGAGGTGGTCCACAGACCGGGGGTGCAGATGGCTGTGACTGGCTTTCTCTCCAGAAATGGGGGGAGTTGGCAGGCCAGATGTTGCCCCAGCCTGAGTCGGGTGGTGGGAGTATGTGGGGACGAGGTCGTGGTCATATGTCTGTCTGCGGGAGAGGGGGAGCGGTAAGGCTTGTCACCTGGGTTGTAATTATCTCTAACATCGGTCTCTTGTTATAGTGATGGTGGATGGAGACTTGAAAAGGAGCACCAATGCATCAGTTTGGGAGAGAGCAACCCGAGAGCATGGTGTCAATGTGTACTGAGTGCATTAAAAGTTTGTTATCTTATTGAGTGCTGTGAAGAATTTACGTGAATTGAGTGTCGTTAAATACAAATCGTTGAAGGCAGAAAATAAAAGACTTGCCTGCACTGCTTCGCCATCTCCTGACTCCCAAAGAACCAAACCTTCCACAATAAGTTAACATGAACTAACAATGAACAATACTTTTACAGCATTTATTTATCTTGGTTAGTGTTAATTTCAACATGTACAAATACATTTTTAAAATTAAAAGTTGTAAAAGTAACCACATGTGGTCACAAAAAGAAAAACAGTTGTCATGCAGAAGCACATTAGTAGCAGAAGGTTGAAAACTATTAGATATATCTAACAATATTATCTAATATTATCTGACTGATGTTAAAACTATAAAAAATATTCTGTAAAAGGCTTTAGGAAATAATAATCTCCACTTTTTGTTTTCTCAGATAAAAAAATAATTCTCTACAACAACAAATATGAAGTTGAGACTTGATGTTGTAACGTCTGTAACAATGTTGCTGGCGCTGACAATGACGATGACAATGGTGTAAAGAACCTAAGTGCAAATGTATTCCAATGTGTTCCAAAAACCCTAACTACAAACATGAAGCAAACATAAACACGAACTTGGCTTGACAAACTAGACTTGACATAAACTTGAACTCTCAACCAAAGTTACATACAAACAATACCTGACCGTGGACAATGGAAAACATGAGGGTTAAATACATGAAAATGGGAGAACACATGACAAAGAAAACCAATAAACACAAAGAACTCTAAACAAGATAAGTCAATCAACCAATGAAAACAAGACATATGAACATGGAGGGAAACATGAAATCACATGACAAGGGAACCACATGACATGAAACAGGAACTAGATTTTCAAAATAAAAGATATGAAATACATGAACCAACAGAATAAATGAGATAGATGTTTAACCACACTGAAATAACTGACCTGTTGCAAAACATGTGAGCATGTATGTAACAAACTTCAATGCTAATTAATGTGTGTGTGACCACTGTTTTGTGAGTGTTGTATTCATTTGTAAATGCTTTTTGCTCCCATTCTGTTTGTGCGATGTAAACATTATCACAGTAATCATTTAGATAGTTTTGCATTTGTCATTTTATATTGTTCCATGGTAAAGATGTGACAGAACAGAAAGAAGTGGGATAAAGCCTGTTATTGAGGCAATTTGCTGCCTCACATGTTGTCTGTCTACTGTAAGAACATAAAATAAAATAATGAGAAAATAAAGTGTCTTTACTAACCACTTGATCTTTCATTTCGTTAACTTAATAGGTGGTGGTAGGTAGGTATTGGTGAAATGAGGTTATTCCATTATTTTTGTCACAAAGTCAGAGCTGACAAAAACATAATTGTGTTTATCACCAGCTGTGATGCCAAGAAAACAAAACAGATGACTTCAGAAGGACTTGAGTAAAAGACAAAAGAAACATTAAGAAAAAGAAACACCAAAACTACAAAATATTCTCTTTCCTATCTGACAGCTGACCCATGCTGTTTAATATGAAAGCTCTGCTGTACGTCTTTTCCAATGCACTAAATCTATTGCACTTAAGACACTTGCATATAGTACATGCTGTAGTACATGATCTTTGTTTTTGTCAATAAAAAGAACTACACAAACAATATCTACCATCGGACAAAGCATGCAGATGTCTTGCATAAGAGTCTGAGGTAACTACACAGAATGTTATATACACTGTAAAAATCAAAGACACATTTACACACACACACACACATGCCGACACATACTCAGACAGAAACACACAAAGACACATAAACCTCTGGGATTCAGGAGGCTATGTACTAGATTCTAGTTATAACACACTTAGGGCTAGTACTTAAGTTGTCACAAGCTTTTTAACACAAACACACATTCACACACACACACTAGGGTGGCCAGAAACATGTTTTTCCCAGCACAGTCCCATATTTAAACACTTTTTCTAGTGTCCCGACTTATTCTGAAAAAAATTGTGTTTTGTCCTGTATTTCCACTCTCTTAAAATTTCTCTATCGACTAAGTGGCTTTCTCAGTCACATGAGTATTCTAATCAAAGGTAGCCAAGGATGTAGCTTGTAAAACCAATAAAATCACACTGTGTTATTTGAAGTACATGATTGGATTAAACTATCCAATCACAATCTCCTATCAATAGACCTCCAGTTAGTGAACTGATTGAAGAGTCAGTTTGAAAGAGCACACAGGTGAAATTGTGACCAAAATAAGGTCAAGGAAGCGTGCATGTACATTTAAAGAGGATCTTCAAAAAGAGTTTACATTTCTAAAAAAACGAGTCACAGACAGAGCCTAAGTAAACTGAGGTGTGAGATTTGTGGAGCTTGCTTTTCCATCGCCCATGGAGGCCGCATTGACATCGCGCAGCATGTTCATACAAAAAAGCATGTAGATGATGCTAAAAGTTAAGTGTGCCACACCAAGTGTTAGCGATTTTTTTGTGAAGCAAAGTTCAGAATCTGACAAGGTGCATGCAAATGAAGGGCTTTTTGCTTATTATTCTGTTGTGCATGGCCATAGTTTTTGGTCGGCTGACTGCACTGCGAAATTGATCAAGAAATTTTATGATCTGAAATTTTCTTCTGTCCGCACCAAATCTGAAGCTGTCATATGCAACGTAAAGCTCTTGAAAGAATACTACACATTTTCAATGGTCTGCATGCATACTTTCTTTCTCAAGAAAAATGCCCAAAGTTTCTAAAGAGACATTTTCAGTGATCCTTGCACTAAACTTTGGATTGGCTTCGCACTCAAGCAAACAGCCACTTTGAACCGTGTACTGGAGATGTACTGCAAGAGCACATATCAGCCACAGAAGTGGCTTTGCACAATCATGACCAGAGAAAAGTCTTGCAGGCCAGGCTGGAGGAATCATTCATACCCTCTGACATTAAAAAGCAGTTGGATGCCCTGGTTGAAGCTGGTGACATGCGAGCAGATGATTTATTTTGTGCAGTGAGAAACTTTTATTCCACATCGATAAATTACTTCCAAAATTGTTGCCACTCATTGGAGAACACAGAAAAACTTGATTGGGCCCTACTGAGAGACATCCCAGAATGGAAAGACATTCAGAGCAGCCTCGAACACTTCTACTCCAGAATCCCCGCTCTAAGTTTAATTGACAAAACCACGCTCTTTGATGTGAAAAACATTATCACTCGCCGCATCACTGAGTGGAACATGAACATGACAGCCGTGTCTGAGAGATGGACAGACATTTTTCGTGAGCTGGAGAGCAAGACCATCAACTTCAGAGTCTTAGCCAAGGTCGTGGAGTTTGTTTTATGCCTGCCTGGGACATCTGCATCTGTGGAGTGTGTGTTCTCATTAATGAACGCAGCACGGACAACGCATGAATCTCGACTCAGTGTAACAGTCATGAAGGTAATGCTTATCGTACATCTTAATTTTAAACTGGACTGCTCTGCATTTTATGATAAACTCTTGAAAGACACACTGAGAAAAATTGCTGCCAGTGAAAAGTACAAGGTGACAACAGTTAGAGATACGGATGCACCCTCTACTTCGCATTGATCTGCGTCTAGGTAAGGATACGTCAATTTCATTTTTACGGGATCGTCCCGTATTTAAAGATAAAATGATGCGTCCCATATCGAATCAATACGGGACGCGATTTGTCCTGTATTTAAGCTGGTAAGATGGCATCATGGTGAAATCGTTCTAGATCGCTAATTTAACATAACCGATCAGCCACAATATTAAAACCACCTGCCTAATATTGTGTAGGTTCCCCTCGTGCTGCCAAAACAGTGCCAACCAGATTCTCACCACAATTGTACAGAGCGATTATCTGAGTTACTGTAGACTTTGTCAGTTCGAACTAGTCTGGCCATTCTTTGTTAACCTCTCACATCAACAAGATGTTTCCATCCGCAGAACTGCCCCTAACTAGATGTTTTTGTTTTTGGCACCATTCTGAGTAAAGTCTAGAGACTGTTGTGCGTGAAAATCCCAGGAGATCAGCAGTTGGTAAAAATGCACAACTGGATAGGATCCTATATATTTATCCTATATATATTGTTTGTGTTGAATATTTTGTAATTTGGCATGCCAGTCACACTGGGCGATGCACAGTCAGTTTTGATCAGTTTGATTATGCTGAAGAACTATGAAGAAGTATGAAGAAGTACTAAGAACTAAGAAGTGTGTTTTTTACATAATGTCCTCTCTCATAAATGTAAATGGGTGTAAATGTCAACATCATCATATATATCCAAATGATTAAAGTCTATCTCTCCAAACATGAGATCATTGCTGTCATTTAATAAGTTTGCATTTTTGTTCCATTTTTATTGGTCAGATGCTTCCTTTAATATTTAGTTTACATGTCATGTTACATTTAACCTAAGTTCCCTATCTGTCACTCACTCGACGTTTTGTCGATGTAGTTACACAAGGGGTCAATCTTGGGAGCCCGAGACACCTCTGGTCTTTGATAAAAGGCCAATGAATATTGGCGAGTGGTATTTGCATGCCACTCCCCCGGACATACGGGTATAAAAGGAGCTGGTATGCAACCACTTATTCAGATTTTCTCTTCGGAGCCGAACGGTCATGCTTATTGAGCTGAATACTACTGTTCATTCACCTCTGCTGGATCTGACGGTGCATTTCAGCGGCTTCTCCCTCCTCTGCACTGGTGTACTGCAGAGAATGCCCCTGGGCGCTTCGGCAGAAAAACAAGAGAGTATATTTTCTGAAAGAGCTTTTCCTCCTCTAAAAGAGTATATATTTCTCTAAAAGAGCGGCACACACGGAACGTCTTTTTAAAGACGCGTCTTTTTAAAGATGCCTTTCCGATTGTGTGTTATTCCTGGTTAAGGTCGTTATCTCTCAACTTCGGATGGTCATGATCGCTGTCTTTCGTGTCTGGGCGCGACCCACACGGAGGCTGCGTTTGTGGATGGTTCATGTTCTCACTGCGAGAACATGACCATGGCAACGTTGCGGTCGCGGCTTGCTTTCGTAAGAAAGCAAGCCACCCCAGCGGCTCCCCACCTCGGTCCTCCTACCTACGGTTATGAGGCCAGCGCAGCTAGCACTGGGGGCGATTTGGGGAACCCAATGGGATCGTCTCCACCGGGTATCCCCCCGCGGACCTCACATTCCCCAGCACGCTCGTCTGCCCCAATCGGGCTTCCGGATGATTCGCCGGCTCGTCTCACAGCGAGTCTGGCTTCTTGTTCGGAGCCCGCGAAGATGATGAGCTCTCTAGTGCAGCATTGGAGAGCAGGCTTGTCCAGTCGAATGCAGAAGCCTCAGCTGGGCTTCCTCCTTCGGGGACGATTGCCCAGTCACAGGCCAATGCCGAAAAAACGGACATGCTTTCCCACGCGGCCGCAGGCATTGGGTTAGAGTGGAATCCTCCGCTCTCCCCTGAACCCTCATGGCTTGATGATTGGTTTCTGGGCTCACAGCGCTGCTCAAAGCAGCCGCGCCCCGCTCCAGTGCCATTCTTCCTGGAAGTGCACGAGGAGCTGACGAAGTCGTGGGAGGCACCTTTTACTGCCCGGCCCCGATTCCGTAGTTCCCCCGCTCTCACTACACTCGATGACGGGGTGGCCAGGGGCTATATGGCGATTCCCCTGGTGGATAAGGCGCTCGCGGTGCACCTATGCCCGCAGAGCGCCGCCACCTGGCGTGGACGCCCTAGGCTCCCATCCAAGCCCTGTAGGCTCACGTTGTCCCTGACAGCTAAAGCCTACAGCGCTGCTGGACAAGCCGCCTCTGCCCTGCACGCCATGGCTCTCATGCAGGTCCACCAAGCCAAGGCACTGAAAGAACTGCACGAGGGTAGTTCCGCCCCAGATTTGATGCAGAAACTGCCCTTGCCGACCGATCTCGCTCTCCGAGCGACGAAGGTCACGGCGCGGTCTCTCAGGTGGATGATGGCCACACTAGTGGTCCAGGAGTGCCACCTTTGGCTCAACCTGGTCGAGATGCGTGAGGCCGACAAGACTCGGTTCCCTGCTGCCCCCATTTCCCAGGCAGGCCTATTCGGTGACACTGTTGAGGACTTTGCCCAGCAGTTCTCGGCAGTGAAGCAGCAAACAGAGGCAATCCGGCACATCCTGCCCCGGCACAGCTCAAGATCCCGCACCCCGTCTGCTCATCGCCAAGGGCGTCCCCCTGTGGTGACTGCACCGGCTCCGCCGCGGCCCGCCCCTTCGGCCCGGCCCCGGCGTGGAGCCCACCGTAGGAAGCATACGCCACCCATCTCACAGCCGGGGCCTAAGAACCCACGGAGGTCCTCAAAGCGCCCCTGAGACGGGCGACCCAAGGACGAGGGAACCCACTCACGTGGAGCTGGTAAAAAGACCACTCCATCTCCCGGCAGAGGGCCGGGTGGAAAATCTTTTGTTGCCTTTTTGTTTGATTTCGCCGCATGCCCACAGGCTGCGGTGCCCAACAGTTCAGCAAAAGAGCGGCTTCCTTCCTCCAGCCACCCCCGATGTGGCAGTCTCCATGGGTTACGAGGACAGGCCTCTTCCTCCCCCATCCCAGGCTGTTCCGGGGGTGGTCACAAGGAGCCAGGTAAGTGCTTCGATGTCCCTAGACTCAGCCAGGCTGAGTTCGCCAGGCGCCCGCCCAGGTTCAGTGGTATTCACTTCACCTTGGTCAAGAGCCAAGCCGAGATGAAGAAGGGGTTTTACAGCCCCTACTTCATCGTACCAAAAAAAGGCGATGGGTTGCGGCCAATCTTGGACCTGCGAGTACTGAACTGGGTTTTACACAGACTCCTGTTCAAGATGCTGATGCAAAAACGCATTCTGGCAAGCGTCCGGCATCAAGATTGGTTCGCAGCGGTAGACCTGAAGGATGCATACTTCCATGTCTCGATCCTTCCTTGACACAGATCCTTCCTGCGGTTTTCATTCGAGGGTCAGGCGTATCAGTACAAAGTCCTCCCTTTTGGCCTGTCCCTGTCACCTCGTGTCTTTACGAAGATCGCAGAGGCTGCCCTTGCCCCATTAAGGGAGGTGGGCATTCGCATTCTCAACTATCTTGACAACTGGCTAATCCAAGCTCACTCTCGAGACATGTTGTGCGCACACAGGGACCTGGTGCTCTCACACCTCAGCCGACTAGGGCTTCAGGTAAACTGGGAAAAGAGCAAGCTCCTCCCGGTTTAGAGCATCTCTTTTCTCAGTTTGGAGTTGGACTCTGTCTCCTTGACGGCACGCCTTACGAACGAGCGCGCCCAGTCGGTGCTGGCCTGTTTGAAGGCTTTCAAACAGAAAACAGCGGTTCCACTGAAACTTTTTCAGAGGCTCCTGGGGCATATGGCGTCCTCGGCAGTGGCCACCCTGCTCGGGTTGATGCATATGAGGCCGCTTCAGCACTGGCTCCAGACTCGAGTCCTAAGATGGGCATGGTGCCACGGGACACACCGCATGGCCATCACGCCAGTCTGTCACCGTCTTTTCAGCCCTTGGACCGACCTCTCGTTTCTACGAGCAGGTGTTCCTTTAGAACTGGTCTCCAGGCATGTCGTGGTCATGACAGTTGCCTCTATAATGGGCTGGGGTGCTGTTTGCAATGGGCACGCAGCTGCCGGCCTCTGGACGGGTCCTTGACTGCATTGGCACATCAACTGCCTCGAGTTGTTGGCAATTCTGCTCGCCCTGCGGAGGTTCCGGCCGTTGATCCAGGGCAAGCACGTGTTAGTTCGGACAGACAGCACAGCAACAGTAGCATATGTCAACCACCAAGGTGGTCTGCGCTCTCGTTGTATGTCACAACTCGCCCGCCATCTCCTCCTCTGGAGTCAGCAGCACTTCAAGTCGCTGCGAGCTACTCACATCCCGGGCAACCTCAACACTACAGCAGACACGCTGTCACGGCAGGTTACCCTCAGGGAAGAGTGGAGACTCCACCCTCAGGTGGTCCAGCTGATTTGGAGTCGATTCGGACAGGCACAGGTGGACCTGTTCGCCTCCCAAGAATCCTCCCACTGCCCGCTCTGGTACGCCCTCACCGAGGCTCCCCTCAGCATAGACGCGCTGGCACACAGCTGGCCCCCTGGCCTATGCAAATATGCGTTTCCCCCAGTGAGCCTGCTTGCACAGACCCTGTGCAAGGTCAGGGAGTACGAGGAGAAGGTAATTCTGGTAGCACCCTACTGGCACACCCAGACATCACGCTCCTCGTGACAGCTCCCCCCTGGCAAATTCCCCTGACCTTCTTTCTCAGGGACGGGGCACCCTCCGGCACCCGCGCCCAGACCTCTGGAATCTCCATGTCTGGCCCCTGGATGGGACGCAGAAGACCTAAGCGGTCTACCACTCGTGGTGGTAGACACGATCACTCAGGCTAGGGCCCCCTCTACGAGGTGCCTGTATGCCTTTAAGTGGCGTCTGTTCGCTAAGTGGTGTACTTCCCGATGCGAAGACCCCCAGAGATGCGCAGTTGGATCAGTGCTTTCCTTCCTGCAGGAGAGGTTGAAAGGGAGGCTGTCCCCTTCCCCCTTGAAGGTGTACGTTGCCGCCATAGCAGCACACCACGACGCAGTCGACGGTAAGTCCTTAGGGAAGCACGACCTGATCATCAGGTTCCTAAGAGGCACCAGGAGGCTGAATCCCTCCAGACCGCACCTCGTTCCCTCATGAGACCTCTCTGTAGTTCTTCAGGGTCTACAGAGAGTCCCCTTTGAGCCTTTGCAGTCAGCCGAGCTTAAGGCACTCTCCTTGAAGACTGCCCTCCTGACTGCGCTCACTGCCATCAAGAGGGTAGGTGAGGTTACGCGTCGACCTGGTGTGCTGGCTATAAGGCACACAGTAGCCCACCACACACCGCCAGTTCACGTAACACAGTTCAGCCAATTGTGGCGTTTCGTATAGGGACCCCTAGTGTCACTACATCGACACAACGTCGAGTGAGTGACAGATAGGGAACGTCATGGTTACTTGTGTTACCTCTGTTCCCTGATGGAGGGAATGAGACATTGTGTCCCTCCTGCCACAACGTTGAACTACCCGCTGAAATGGCCGGACCTTATATCGGCTCCTCAGCATACAACCTGAATGAGTGGTTGCATACCAGCTCCTTTTATACCCGTATGTCCGGGGGAGTGGCATGCAAATACCACTCGCCAATTTTCATTGGCCTTTTATCAAAGACCAGAGGTGTCTCGGGCTCCCAAGAGTGACCCCTAGTGTCACTACATCGACACAACGTCGAGTGAGTGACAGATAGGGAACTACATGAGCTTGACTAATGTGGCTAAGCTGACTAGCATGCTACAGCTGATAGACAGCAACTGGTGCACTGCCAAAACATTCCGGGTAAAACTTGCGCTTATAATTTCTGTTCCGCGCGTGCGAGTAGTAGACATAGACTATTTTGACAGTAATAGTTTGGGTCACAGGGCGTACCGATCCGAGGAAGTCGCAAACCGAAAGTCCTGTACCGAATGGTTCGGGACGAATACACGTACCGCTTACACCCCTACTGGGTGGGCGTTAATATACCTGGGCGGCCCACCCAAGTAAAGTCTATGTGTGGGAAACACTGTTGTAGAAGCATTTACACAGTGTAGCTAAGTCCTGAGTGTAGTGTGGCTGGTTTGGTTCGAGCATATGTAAATGATACTAAGTGAGCTCTTGTGATATTTGGTTTCTACAAACTGGATATCAAGTAGGGACGTGCAATATATATCGGGCCGATAAATTGGAAATGTATATTATCTGCTATTTATCATTACATGTCAGTGTTTCGCACACATAGACTTTACTTGGGCGGGCCGCCCAGGTATAATGGGCACTATATTATACTTGGGCGGGCCGCCCAGGTACCCATTTTAGCATTTTTTTTATTTTCATTTTTTCATTCAAGGTGAGCAGATTAAAGTAGCTGTGAGTAAAAACTAAACTAAGGTGCAGAATTAAGTAGAATTTAAATAGTGAAATAAGAAATGACCTACTAGAAATAGGGTAATGTGTTCTTAATATTTACATACACAGTCATGTGAAAAAGAAAGTACACCCTCCTTAAATTCTATGGTTTTACGGATCAGGACATAACAAAAATCATCTGGTCCTTAGCAGGTCTTAAAATTAGGTAAATACAACCTCAGATGAACAACAACACATGATATATTACACTGTGTCATGATTTATTTAACAAAAATAAAGCCAAAATTTAGGAGCCATGTGTGAAATACTAAGTACACCTTATGATTCAGTAGCTTGTAGATCCATCTTAAGCAGCAATAACTTCAAGTAATCGTTTTCTGTATGACTTTATCAGTCTCTCACATCATTGTGGAGGTATTTTGTCCCACTCTTCTTTACAACGTTGCTTCAGTTCATTGAGGTTTGCGGGCATTTGTTTATGCACAACTCTCTTAAGGTCCCACCACAGCATTTCAATCGGGCTGAGATCTGGACTTTGACTGGGCCATTGCAACACCTTGATTCTTTTCTTTTTCAGCCATTCTGTTGTAAATTTGCTGGTGTGCTTGGGATCATTGTCCTGTTGCATGACCCAATTTTGGCCAAGCTTTAGCTGTCGGACAGATGGCCCACATTTGACTCTAGAATACTTTGGTATACAGAGGAGTTTATGGTCGACTCAGTGACTGCTAGGTGCCCAGGTCCTGTGGCTGCAAAACAAGCCCAAATCATCACCCCTCCACCTCTGTGCTTGACAGTTGGTATGAGGTGTTTGTGCTGATATGCTGTGTTTGGTTTTCGCCAAACATGGCGCTGTGTGCATTATGGCCAAACATCTCCACTTTGGTCTTGTCTGTCCAAAGGACATTGTTCCAGAAGTCTTGTGGTTTGTTCAGATGCAACTTTGCAAACCTAAGCCGTGCTGTCATGTTCTTTTTAGAAAGAAGAGGCTTTCTCCTGGCAACCCTTCCAAACAAACCATACTTGTTCAGTCTTTTTCTAATTGTACTGTCATGAACTTTAACATTTAACATGCTAACTGAGGCCTGTAGAGTCTGAGATGTAACTCTTGGGTTTTTTGCAATTTCTCTGAGCGTTGCACGGTCTGACCTTGGGGTGAATTTGCTGGGACGTCCACACTTGGGTAGATTGACAACTGTCTTGAATGTTTTCCACTTGTGAATAATCATTCTCACTGTAGAATAATGGACTTAAATTGTGCGGAAATGGCCTTATAACCCTTCCCAGATTGATGGGCAGCAACAATTGCTTCACATATATACGGGTGCATCTCAGAAAATTAGAATATCATGGAAAAGTTACTTTTTTTCTGTAATTGAATTCAAAAAGTGGTACTTTCATATATTCTAGATTCATTACACATAAAGTGAAATATTTCAAGCCTTTTTTTGTTGTTGTTGTAATCTTGATGATTACGGCTTAAGCTCATGGAAATCAAAAATCCAGTATCTCAAAATATTAGAATAAAGAAATGTCGAACTTCTGAAAAGTATGTTAATTTATGCAGTCAATACTTGGTTGGGGCTCCTTTTGCACAAATTACTGCATCAATTCGGCGTGGCATGGAGGCAATCAGCCTTTGGCACTGCTGAGGTGTTATGGAAGCCCAGGTTGCTTTGATAGCGGCCTTCAGCTCGCCTGTATTGTTGGGTCTGGTGTCTCTCATTTTCCTCTTGACAATACCCCATAGATTCTCTATGGGGTTCAGGTCAGGCGAGTTGGCTGGCCAATCAAGCACAGTAATACCATGGTCAGCAAACCAGTTACTAGTAGTTTTGGCACTGTGGGCAGGTGCCAAGTCCTGCTGGAAAAGGAAATCAGCATCTCCATAAAGCTTGTCAGCAGATGGAAGCATGAAGTGCTCTAAAATCTCCTGGTATATGGCTGCATTTACTCTCGACTTGAGAAAACACAGTGGACCAACACCAGCAGATGACATGGCACCCCAAATCATCACTGACTGTGGAAACTTCACAATGGACTTCAAGCAACTTGGATTCTGTACCTCTCCACTCTTCCTCCAGACTCTGGGACCTTGATTTCCAAATGAAATGCAAAATGTATTTGTCAAGTCAGCAGTCTTCCCCATGATTGTGGTTGTGTGTGTACTGAACCAGACTGAGAGATTAAAAGCTCAGGAAACCTTTGCAGGTGTTTTGAGTTTATTAGCTGATTAGAGCTTTTCTCAGGTCGACATTTCTGTATTATAAATTCTTTGTTCTAATATTTTGAGATACTTTTTTTTTATTTCCATGAGCTGTAAGCCGTAATCATCAAGATTACAACAAAAAAAAAAGGCTTGAAATATTTCACTTTATGTGTAACAAATCTAGAATATATGAAAGTTCCACTTTTTGAATTAAATTACAGAAAAAACTTTTCTACGATATTCTAATTTTTTGAGATGCACCTGTACATACACACACACACATACACACACACACACACACACATATATATACACACACACATACACACACACATATATATATATATATGTGTGTGTGTGTGTGTGTGTGTGTGTGTGTGTGTGTGTGTGTGTGTATGTATGTATGCATATATATGTAACTGTAAGCTATTTTTTTTCTGTTAGTCAGACAATGTCTCTCATCAAGAGCAGTTTAATGCTTCATTTGCAGCTCAGTGGGCAGAGGGAGTTGGGTCTGACACACAGTGCTCTTTTTATTGAATCAAATTGTTTTGAGTCGTGAATTAAGAATCGATTTAAATCAAATTGTAACACCAAGAATCAGAATCAAACTGAATCGTGAGATTGCCCCAAATTCCCACCCCTACATGGCAGTACCACCAAGTCCAAATAACATT
This sequence comes from Myxocyprinus asiaticus, assembly GCF_019703515.2. Lineage (NCBI taxonomy): Eukaryota > Metazoa > Chordata > Actinopteri > Cypriniformes > Catostomidae > Myxocyprinus > Myxocyprinus asiaticus. The sequence continues at coordinate 17,116,778 of NC_059381.1, read as the reverse complement.
TTCCCCATGCAATCCTAATCTGAATCTTTTAATAAATGTATACTGATACAGTCCATACTACAGATAAATTGAGAATTATATAGAAGGTAATTAGTGCTGTTATTCACATTATTGTTTATATTTTATATACACATTATTATAAATCTTTAAAACCTTAGAAGCATTATTGTAAAGATCCACAGTAACCATTTCTTTGCTTCCATTTGGTGTTTATTTTGAATTGTATGATTCAGTTGTCATGATTGTTGAATTTCAACTGTCAAAATAAAAGACTGAAAGCATGTATTGTTGTTGCGCTTTTATTGTTCTGGCCAATAGCTTTACATTGTTTTAAAAGAGCAATAGTGTATTGGTTGGTGTGTATTTATGTAAAATTAAAGTACACCATTCTTTTATCTGCTGAAGTAAAATGTTCACATAATTAAGCATATTGATTCCTGTATAAAACTTGTAATTTGAAGAACAAAATAATCACAAAAATATGTATACTAATAGGAATATATTGTCAAATTGGTAGATCTTAAGGTGGTTTTAACAGAAAATTAAAATGTTATTACATCCCAAGCACTGTAAATGAATTGGAAAGTGTTGCATATTTAATGGATTATTTGATTTTATAAATTTAGACGTATTTTTACATATTGATTTTTATTATGGTATATAAATGTTTCATAATGCCAAATTTCTGGGAATATATTGAATGATCACATAAAATAAAAGCTTAGATCTGTGAACACACTAACCATAAACTTTTATATAGGGTTAATTACATGTAAATTTACATTATTTTTCTGTATTTAACCAATAGAATCCAGTGCTTTAACAGTGAGCAGTGAGATCTCATGGATAAACAGTTCATCGTAATAGTTTGTAGGCAGGTCAACCAATATTTAACGGTTATCCACTGTAAATTTATAGGTTAAGAACATTTATTAACAGATTACCTCTGTTGAAAATGTTTAAATAAGATTTAAAAAACAGTAGAGTGACTGTTAATTTAAATAATTTTTCTTTATTTTACTTTTAAGAATGTGTACTATGACAGGTGCATGTTGTAGATTGATTGAATAATTCTATGAAACAACATAATCCTGCTGTTATTTAAAACATAGCAACCTTCAAATTGTGGGCTTTAATTGTATTTATGCAGTATTTCCTTGGTTTAATTACATTTTAGAGATGTTTTCTAACAATAAAAATTGTAATTCTACTCAAATTTGGCTGTAAAATTACAAAGAATATATACAGGGAAAAGCTGTAATTTTACAGTAATTCATTGTTGAAATAAGTATAGTATTTTACTGTAATTTTATGGTAACTGTTTGGCAGCTTTTGCTGCTGGACATTTTACCGTTTTTGTATTTTTTTTTTTTTTTTACAGTGTATGCAGGCCTGCTAGTTGCTTAGGGTTGATACTTTTTTGTCACAAGCTTTTTAACACACACACACTCAAACAAACCAACCACTGGGATTCGATATGCACTTTATGACATCATTATTTTGTATAATGATATTTAAAGTGTGATGCACTCTGATCATTCACACTCTGTTCCTCCAACAACACCTGTGACGCGACCTCCTACTGCAGATTTTCATTTAGAAGTATTTTGTAGACTGCAGTATTATTTAGTGTGCTATAACAGCAGTGATCAGTTAAATCTTTATTTCTTTACTCTTCAAAAAATGTCTAATTTAAATAATTCTACATCTAACCTCAATCAGATTTTATTGCTGGGGGATGAAGTTGTGAGGGCGTTCTTGTCTGTGACCCCATGTGTTATCTTCCTCTTTGTCAATGGGGTCATGATTTTTACCTTAAGGAAAAAGACTGTTTTTCAGGAGACCTCCCGCTACATTCTGTTTGGTCACATGCTTTGGGTTGATACACTCAATCTCTTTATGAGTGTAGTGTTGTTTATGTGTGCCACTCGTAGGGTTTCTATTATGAAAATTGTCTGTCTCTTTCTTCTTGTTGCTGCAACAACCCTCTTTCAGGTTTCTACCCTAAATCTGGCTTTGATGTCACTGGAGAGATATGTAGCTATTTGTTTTCCTCTCAGACATGCAAATATCACAACTTATGGAAGAACTCACATGGCCATTGTTGTTGTTTGGGCTATAAGTTTAATTCAGTCCCTGTCTGAAATTACAATTTTCTATGTCACTGATTTGACAAACACACCAATGAATGTGTTCTGCTCAAGAACCACTCTTTTAAGACTGCAGGTATATAAGAATCTCAATATAGCCTTTACTTGCATATTTTTTGTGTCTGTGGGTTTTGTTGTTATCTTTACCTACTCCTCTATAGCAATTGTGGCTAAATCAGCCTCCAGTGATAAGGTGTCGGCCAAAAAGGCCAACAAGACTGTCCTATTACATCTAATGCAGCTATGTCTTGGTGCTGCATCCATTTTAGTTGGAGTTATCCAAGAAGTCATTTATGTTCATGCCGACTTTGTAACTTCAGTACGTGTAATGTATTTTTGCTTTGTAGTGTTTCAGATTTTCCCAAGATGTCTAAGTCCTCTTATATATGGCCTGAGAGATCAGGCCTTTAGCTATTTATTTAAATACTACTTCACATTTGGTCTCAAAAAGAAAAACAGTTGTCATGCAGAGACACATTAAGTAGCATGATGTTGAAAATACTACATACTATATAGATAACTATATGGGGGGGGGGGGGGGGAGATAGAGAGAAAAAGAATAAGATAATAGTCAATAATTGCAAAATATAAACTTGTGACTTGTAATGGGAAACTGGTGTCTAACAACACTAAAATAACTGACCCTTGAAACATGCAAACGTGTATTTAACAAACATATTAAACCTTAGTCGCAATATTTGCCCGTACAAACCACTGAGTAAGACCACATATATGGGAAAAGTGTAAGATTAATTGTTTTTGCATCCATTCTGGTCATGTGACAAACATTAAGCTGTTCTGCATTTGTCATTTTATACTGATTCATGCAAAAGTTGTGACATTAAAATGCATTCTGATGTGATTTACAGCCTGTTATTGAGGAAATTAATTTGCTGCCTCCCCTGTTATCTGTCTGCTGTCAAGACAGAAAACAAAACCATGAGAGAAATAAAATAAAGTGACATTACTGACCACTAGATCAAATTCTCATTTGTTTCACAAACCATAGCCCATGCCCCTTGAGAGCCCATGTGCAAAATAGCATGGACAAAGGTGACCAAGTTATAAATAATGTATTGTGATAGTGAGGATGGAAAGACAAAGGAGTAGGTTAGACAAGATATATTTGTAACATTGTCAAGAACATCACATAGAAGATGAACATGTATAGGTGTCAGTATCACACAGGCCACATTTTATTGAACACACATTTATTGAAACATTAATTAGGGACTGAGTATACATTTTTGTATGTTTTTCTACACCCTATGAAATCACCTGTTGTTTTGTTACCACATGCTGTTTTGTCAGTCATTTAAAGGGCTACAGATACAGTATATTCAGTAAAAAAGGGTAATGGCAAGATCAAAATACCTAGTTAATTCACTCCACTTCCAATTCAGACCAATTTACAACTGCTTTGTGACAAGTAAGACTGCATTCACAAATAAAACAAAAGCGTTCATGGCATTCATTCAGGCTGGGATATTTGAGAAGTAGGCAGAGATTATGGGGTCATCCAGCTGAAATGACAGGCAAAGCTGTGTACATCATCTGCGTAGCAGTAATAGAAGCTGTGTATCTTTATAACTGGCCCAGTGAGGTTGTGTATATCAGAAATAGGAGTTAGCTGATGTGACCCAGACCCTGTTTGCACCTGGTATTAAGATGCGTTTCGGGTGATCCAATCACATGTGGTCAGCCCTAAATACAGGACTAAACGGGGTCTAAAATGTTTTGTGATCGGAAAAAACCACATATGGAGGTAGTCAAAAAGGAGTGTGACCACATTGCTTATCCATCCTGAATGTGTCCCAGACAGCAGTGAAGCACTGAATGTAATGGCCAATTACATTTATTATAGTTTGTTGAATATGAGTCACTGATTTTTATATAAGCCAAATTATGATTGTTTATATCATAATTATTATTATCATTATGAATTTGTCTAAGTTAAATATTTATGTAAATATTTGTATTATTTTCGTTAAAGGTGCTGTATGTAAGATTGACAACAAGCGCTTGAAATGGGTACTGCAGTCCAAATTCAAAATATTGGAGAGTTGTCTGCCCCACCCCAGACTCGAAGCTCATGCGGGTTGCCAGAATGTTGACACGCAAATTAGCCAACTCATCATCCATTTTAAAGGATTTCTGGGCTTTAAGCTGTCTCCATCTTCCAAAGGCATCTCCAATATTTATCCTTGTTTTACTACGCCTCTGGTCATGGTGGTTTATAGACGGATGGCGAGGCTTTTTAGGTCGGGTGGAATCTGTTATCTCTGATCCAGTTCGTTTGCTGGCTTCCATGGCTGCAACACGCAGTGTTGTTTCCCTGCAAACTTGTTCAAATCTGGCAACCTGGCAGTGTCGAAATACTATTGGTGAGTGGGCAGTGGGCGGGATCACACAGGCCAAAACATAAACAGAAATTCTGGCCTGGAATGGAAACTTCAAAGTAGAATATACTGGCTGAAGCATTGTTATCGGAGAAGCCAGTATTTCAACTTTGCATTTTTCCTAATTCTCTAATGACATATTATGGTCATTTTATGATTTTGTACAGTAAAAATATTACATATAGCACCTTTAAGTAAAGAAAATATTTTTTTATTGAGTATACATCTCCCCCAGTTAATGAGCACAGGAAATGGGGCTGGGGGAGTGAAACGGCATACGTAACTCACTCAGTAAATAAAATCCAATTAATTTACGGACATCTGCTTCACTCCTCTTTCTCTGAACTGTTTGTTGGAACTAGCCCCCACTTGTAGAAGTGAATATGGTTATATTCAGATGCTTCTACACAACCCCTCAACTGTCAATCAACATCTTAAACTTTGCCGGTTACGTGCGGTTTAAAAAAGGGCAAAAGAACGTCTGATTAAAAAATCTGAAAAAGCGGATACATACACAAGCAAGAGGACTTCACGGGTCTTCTTCAGTGTGTCTGATATCAACATGCAGTGACACAGATGAGAATCACACACATTTGAAGCTGCCCTAACACAGGTACTCCACTAAAATAATGGATACATTTTCTCTAAATGTTGCATTTGTGCTTTGATTAAATTTCAACTGCATTTTTGTTCACACTGTCCTTGTCTTTTCTAACTTTTTCACGGTTTATTATCGTGCAGTAACACAATGACATAGTGACTGATGTTTTTCATCATAAAATAAGAGACCCTCTCCTCGAAGTGGTCACGGGATACGCATTTTAGACACCTGTTAATACCAGGTGTAAACAGCGATGTGTCTCGTCTGACCACATGTGATCGGATCACCTCAGACATATCGTAATACCAGGTGGAACTGGAGTCTTATACACCCCTCCCCTCCAGGAAACCTTGAAGGATCTGCCCATTAGTGATTAGTGATTGGACTTTTTGAACAAATCTTTTAAGTGATCGAATCATTCTTGATCACCTCCATACACTGACTCATATTTCTCGTTCACTGACGTCTCTCCCCTTCGAAGCCAATGAGCTCTACTGCTAGTCATGCCTATAAAGACTGACTTTAGCGCAAGCCAGCAGCATTCGAGTGTGGGCTGTGAAGGAAAATAGAATTGGTTTCACACGCTGAACGAATATGCCCCGTCAGTGAACCAGTTGGTCATTTGAATCTGAACGAGATGAAGTGTCATTCATCAACGAATTGAATGTACTGGTAAACTCGTTCGCAAACTAAATGAATCACAGTCATTTCGTTCTTGAATGAAGATCTGCTGAATGACTGAACGAGAGAGAGGAGGCATGTCCTTTGTTCAGTTCGGCATGTAAGTAAATCGCCTTCAACATTGAGAGAAAGGGGTGAAATGCATTAAGATTATGCTCTTTTGGACTCAAGATGGCGCCGAGTATGGCTGCTGCGTTGCGAGCTCCGACACAACATAGCAATGTTTTGTTTGTTTTGTTTACAATTCTTATGTTTTTTGTCTTGGATGTTGTCTGCCTTATTGTCTACGACAGACAAACACTTTTGGACATTGGTTCAGCGATCTCACACCGAAAACTGGACTTCACATTCCTCAATGCCGACCCGCTGTTTACAAACACGCAAGCGGAGCCCTTTGTCTGGGCAGCACGGCCACGGAAACGCAGGAGGAAAAGGGGAAACAGAGCCGGCGTTCTCATCAGAGTAAGACGCCGCGCAAATCGACCCCCGCTACCCACTATTCTACTGGCAAATGTTCAGTCGCTGGATAACAAGCTCTGCGAGCTGAAAGCGCGGATCTCTTTCCAACGAGAGACGAGGGACTGCTGCATTATCTGCCTTACGGAAACTTGGATGTCTGCGGAGATTCCAGACTCAGCCATCGAACCCACGGGGTTCTCCATGCACTGAGCGGACAGAGCGAAAGACCTCTCAGGTAAAACTAGAGGAGGTGGTGTATGTTTTATGATCAACAAATCCTGGTGTGATCAGAGGAACGTACATTCCATCAAGTCTTTCTGTTCTCCTGATCTGGAATTTCTTATGCTTCTGTGTCGACCATTCTGGCTACCGAGGGAATTCACAGCGGTCATTATCACAGCTGTGTACATTCCCCCACAAGCCGACACAGACCAGGCACTCAAGGAACTGTATGGGATTATAAGTGAGCAGGAAACCGCGCACCCTGAGGCCGCGTTCGTTGTGACCAGGGACTTTAATAAAGCCAGTTTAAAATCAGTCGCACCAAAATATCACCAGCACATTAGTTTCAACACACGAGGGGACAGGGTTTTGGATCATTGCTACTCTCCGTTCCGGGATGGCTACAAATCCCTCCCCTGCCCACCATTTGGCAAATCGGACCACTCTTCCATTCTGCTTCTGCCCGCTTACAGGCAGAAATTGAAACAGGAAGCACCCGCCCTCAGAACGATCCAGTGCTGGTCGGACCAATCAGATTCTATGCTACAAGACTGTTTTGATCACACGGACTGGGAGATGTTCCGGTCCACCTCTGATGACGACATCGAGCTTTACGCTGATAGCGTAATGTGTTTCATCAGAACGTGCATAGAGGAAGTGATTCCGACCAGAACTGTACGAATCTATCCGAATCAGAAGCCGTGGATCAATAGCGATGTTCGCGCGGCACTTAATGTGCGGACCTCTGCTTTTAATTCCGGGAACGCGGAGGAGCATAAACAAGCCTGTTATGCCCTCCAAAAAACAGCAAAACGCCAGTACAGGAGCAAGATTGAAGGACAGTTTAACACCACCAACTCTAGAAGCATGTGGCAGGGAATTAACATCATCACGGACTTTAAAGGGAATAAAAACTCCGCCATGAACACCGCTGCCTCTCTACCGGATGAGCTAAATACTTTTTATGCTCGTTTCAAGGGAAATAACACCACCCTCGCGGAGAGAGCTCTCGCGGCTGAAGCTACAGAGGTTAGTTCACTCTCCGTCTCTGTAGCGGATGTAACACGATCCTTCCGACGGGTGAATATCCGCAAAGCCGCGGGCCCAGACGGCATTCCGGGCCGCATCATCAGAGCGTGCGCGAACCAGCTGGCTGGTGTTTTTACGGACATTTTCAACCTTTCCCTCTCTTTGTCTGTAGTCCCCACATGCTTTAAAACATCCACCATTGTGCCTGTTCCAAAACAATCAAAAACAACTTGTTTAAATGACTGGCGTCCTGTTGCTCTGACCCCCATCATCAGCAAATGTTTTGAGAGACTAATCAGAGATTACATCTGCTCTGTCTTGCCACTCAATCTTGACCCGCTGCAGTTTGCTTACCGCAACAACCACTCCACTGATGATGCCATTGCATCTACAATACACACTGCTCTCTCCCACCTGGAAAAAAAGAACACTTATGTGAGAATGTTGTTTGTAGACTACAGCTCAGCATTCAACACCATAGTGCCCTCCAAGCTAGATGAGAAACTCCGGGCTCTGGGCTTAAACAGCTCGCTGTGCAGCTGGATCCTGGACTTCCTGTCAAGCAGACGCCAGGTGGTTAGAATAGGCAGCAACATCTCCTCATCGCTGATCCTCAACACTGGAGCCCCACAGGGCTGTGTTCTCAGCCCACTACTGTATTCCTTGTACACACATGACTGTGTGGCAACACATAGCTCCAATGCCATCATTAAGTTTGCTGATGACACAACGGTGGTAGGTCTGATCACTGACAATGATGAAACAGCCTACAGAGAGGAGGTGCACACTCTGACACACTGGTGTCAGGAGCACAACCTCTCCCTCAACGTCAGTAAGACAAAGGAGCTTGTGGTGGACTTCAGAAGAAAAGACAGAGAACACAGTCCCATCACCATCAATGGAGCACCAGTGGAGAGAGTCAGCAGCTTCAAGTTCCTGGGTGTCCACATCACTGAGGAACTCACATGGTCCGTCCACACTGAAGTCGTTGTGAAGAAGGCTCATCAGCGCCTCTTCTTCCTGAGACGGCTGAGGAAGTTTGGAATGAACCGCCACATCCTCACACGGTTCTACACCTGCACTGTGGAGAGCATCCTGACTGGCTGTATCTCCGCCTGGTACAGCAATAGCACCGCTCACAACCGCAAAGCACTGCAAAGGGTGGTGCGAACTGCCAAACACATCATCGGAGGTGAGCTTCCCTCCCTCCAGGAAATATATACAAGGCGGTGTGTGAAAAAAGCTCGGGGGATCATCAGAGACTCCAGCCACCCGAGCCATGGGCTGTTCTCACTGCTACCATCAGGTAGGCGGTATCGCAGCATCAGGACCCGCACCAGCCGACTCCATGATAGCTTCTTCCCCCAAGCAATCAGACTTCTGAACTCTTGATCTCTCATGATCAATATACATCAGCACCGCACTTTATTACCCTTACTCTTATATCTCACACCGGACTGTCATAAATTATATTATTATTATATTATGTCTCTCTTAACAACTGACTATCAACTGACAGCCTGAATGTCAATACAGTACAATACTGTACATTCTATATATACAGGTGCATCTCAATAAATTAGAATGTCGTGGAAAAGTTCATTTATTTCAGTAATTCAACTCAAATTGTGAAACTTGTGTATTAAATAAATTCAATGCACACAGACTGAAGTAGTTTAAGTCTTTGGTTCTTTTAATTGTGATGATTTTGACTCACATTTAACAAAAACCCACCAATTCACTATCTCAAAAAATTAGAATATGGTGACATGCCAATCAGCTAATCAACTCAAAACACCTGCAAAGGTTTCCTGAGCCTTCAAAATGGTCTCTCAGTTTGGTTCACTAGGCTACACAATCATGGGGAAGACTGCTGATCTGACAGTTGTCCAGAAGACAATCATTGACACCCTTCATAAGGAGGGTAAGCCACAAACATTCATTGCCAAAGAAGCTGGCTGTTCACAGAGTGCTGTATCTAAGCATGTTAACAGAAAGTTGAGTGGAAGGAAAAAGTGTGGAAGAAAAAGATGCACAACCAACCGAGAGAACCGCAGCCTTATGAGGATTGTCAAGTAAAATCGATTCAAGAATTTGGGTGAACTTCACAAGGAATGGACTGAAGCTGGGGTCAAGGCATCAAGAGCCACCACACACAGACGTGTCAAGGAATTTGGCTACAGTTGTCGTATTCCTCTTGTTAAGCCACTCCTGAACCACAAACAACGTCAGAGGCGTCTTACCTGGGCTAAGGAGAAGAAGAACTGGACTGTTGCCCAGTGGTCCAAAGTCCTCTTTTCAGATGAGAGCAAGTTTTGTATTTCATTTGGAAACCAAGGTCCTAGAGTCTGGAGGAAGGGTGGAGAAGCTCATAGCCCAAGTTGCTTGAAGTCCAGTGTTAAGTTTCCACAGTCTGTGATGATTTGGGGTGCAATGTCATCTGCTGGTGTTGGTCCATTGTGTTTTTTGAAAACCAAAGTCACTGCACCCGTTTACCAAGACATTTTGGAGCACTTCATGCTTCCTTCTGCTGACCAGCTTTTTAAAGATGCTGATTTCATTTTCCAGCAGGATTTGGCACCTGCCCACACTGCCAAAAGCACCAAAAGTTGGTTAAATGACCATGGTGTTGGTGTGCTTGACTGGCCAGCAAACTCACCAGACCTGAACCCCATAGAGAATCTATGGGGTATTGTCAAGAGGAAAATGAGAAACAAGAGACCAAAAAATGCAGATGAGCTGAAGGCCACTGTCAAAGAAACCTGGGCTTCCATACCACCTCAGCAGTGCCACAAACTGATCACCTCCATGCCACGCCGAATTGAGGCAATGATTAAAGCAAAAGGAGCCCCTACCAAGTATTGAGTACATATACAGTAAATGAACATACTTTCCAGAAGGCCAACAATTCACTAAAAATTATTTTTTTTATTGGTCTTATGACATATTCTAATTTTTTGAGATAGTGAATTGGTGGGTTTTTGTTAAATATGAGCCAAAATCATCACAATTAAAAGAACCAAAGACTTAAACTACTTCAGTCTGTGTGCATTTAATTTATTTAATACACGAGTTTCACAATTTGAGTTGAATTACTGAAATAAATGAACTTTTCCACGACATTCTAATTTATTGAGATGCACCTGTATATATATATATATATATATATATATATATATATATATATATATATATATATATATATATATTTTTTTTTTTATATATATATTTTAATTTTTAATTTTTATTGAATAATGTGTATCTATATAGTAAAAAAACAAAAAACAAAAAAAAACAAAAACAGCGTATTGTATACTGTACAGTGTATGTTATTATTTGTATATTGTTGAGTGTAATAATGTGTATAACAGATGTTTAAATTGTGTTGTTAATTTGATGTTATTGTAAATTGGTATATGTCTCATCACTGTCACGACTGCTATGTTGATCGGAACTGCACCCAAGAATTTCACACACCATTGCACTTGTGTATATGGCTGTGTGAAATTAAAGTGATTTGATTTGATTTGATTTGAGATAAGTTCATAGGTATGCTCAAAACATAATCCCCAATTTTTTATGTGTAAAAATGATTGAAGACAATACAGTTAAAAGGACATGAAATACGAATGGAAATGTCGTGCTTTGGTGCACAGTACACTATGTCTTGGTAAAAGTTAAGCACAGCATTGGACAAATATAGGAAAAATAAGACCTGCCATTTATGTGAAAATGGTTACTGTGTTTAAACTCAAATTTTTAAATGTCTTCATACATTTGTAGACATGCAAATTCCATTTGTGTTGCTTTTAGAGACTGACTTTAGTGTGAGCCAATAGCATTTGAGAGTGGGCTGTTAAGGAGAATAGCATTGGTTTGAACAACTGAACAAATACACCACTCACTGAACCGATTTAATTCGTGAACGAAATGAATGTACTTGTGCACTCGTTTGCAAATGAGATGAATGAATCATTCATCATGAACGATGATCATCTGTTCGACTGAACAAGAGGAGCTGCATATCCTTCGTTCAGTTCGTTAATCTAGTTCAACAAGAAAAGGGGTCGAATTAATTATGAATAAAAGTGAGTGATGACCACACATTGATTTAAATGACATACATTATTGAAACTCATTATTATTCTGAAGGCTAGTATTTTCTATTTTTGTATAGCTTGATTAAATAGTCATGCTCAGCAGTTCATAGTATGATAGATATGCTTTGGTTGTCATTTGGGGGTAAACGATTATGATGCTTAAACACTCTGCAGTGTTGAAGTCTCTTAGTAGAACTGTTGACACTTAAATTTTAATTAATGATAATTAGACTTGTTCTGGTCATGAATAAATGCTTTTGGTTCAAGTCAATTAATTAAAAGATGGTCATTTGGTGCCATCTACAGGCGCAAATGCGTAACTTACAGAAATGTTCAATGAACAGATCTTTTTGGTGAATGGAATTAAATGAATCGAGTTACTGAAATGAATCAAAATCACCACCACTACTGCCCATGAGGCCTAAACATGTTTATTTAAGCAACAGGTCAATAATCCCAACGAGCAGGGTCCAAAAATAACAACCACCGAGCAGCAAATATAAATTGCTCTATTTGTTAAAAAATGCAGCGATCTTGCACGAGACACTGAAAAGTGGCACATATGTGGCAAAGAAGTCTGTCCACTGTATGTTCACATTGAAAAACAATTGAAAACAGCAGAGACACAACGAAACGAAGTGCTCTATGACTGTCAACTTACTTTTTAAAAGGATTAATTAATAAAGGAAAAAGCATGGGATGAAGTTACCTCAGCTGTTGTTGCAGATGTTATGTTAACACATATTTTTGGGAGTGCATCCTTTTTGAGAGGAAAGAAATCAACACTTAAAAGTTCTGGCTGGTGTTTGAACAAAGAGGTATCACTATTCAATGGTTGTATATGATTATTTATTTCTTACTATATTATTAAGAGTCAAACCTAATTTTCTGTATAGAGCACAGCAGTTTCTGCAGCAGAAATGCTGTCGGTGTAAAAACACAAGCGTTGTTTCAGTGCCGCTTATGTGCTGCATATACGTGCTGTGTGCAACAGCCATTAGCCTCAGTTAGCAGTAAATCTAGAAGCAAGATGGAGGCAGTGTTTTGGACCATTAATGCCATCCGGAAGAAGGGAAGACCACTCTCAGATTTTGAGTGAATGAGCAAGGAAGTTTTAATTACCCAACACCACACACCAATTCTCTGGTAATAATTACATTAAACAGCAGGAACCAAAATTGATTTTCATGATGTTCATTTCCATTAACAGTTCTTGAACGTGCATCCTTCCCATGATGCAGACAGAAAACTGGACAAAAATACAGTGTTTTTCAGCACTACACAGCTACAGAATCAACAGCGCAAGACATAAAGCATGACAGGTGTAGTCCGATTCCAAAACAAATTGCTCATTTGAGCCAGTTCTTTTTAGAGAAACACTAAGTGCTACTAGTACTGTCTGATTCCCTAATGAATGACTCTTATGAGTCAGCTCATTTTAGTAAATCAATAAGACTTATGCATCAGTCGGCGCTGACTGAATGAATCTGACTGAATTAATTGACTCACTTAGAAAACTGTTACTGCGTTATGTGTACTTAAGACTCTTAAGTTACTAAGTGGTTGTTCATATGACAACATGTCCTTTAAAATACACTAAAACTAATAATTTAGTTTTGTTGTAATAAGTTATCTGAAAAAAAAATCTATATGGACATTCAGGCAACTAAATATTTATAAATTATAATACAATTCTTTTAAATACAGTATTGTTTATTTGTCTCTCATGTCTATCAAATCCACTTGTAAAATGCAACAACAACAACAACAACAACAACAACAAAATTGCCATGTTTGCTAGTAGGCTAAAAAGTTAGGGTTAGGGTTAAGGTTTGCAACCCTGCCAATGAGGCTGCTCATGAAGCTCAATGCAGGACACCTTTCTGACCGGCAATTCTTGTAATAAGCTTAATAATGAGCAGTCAGACTGTCAGTTTTGCAAAATAAAAACCAAAAGAAATCCAGTGCAATAGGTGAAATTTGAATGTTTTTTAATCAATATTTGATGTCTATTTAATTATTTATTTGGTAGGTAGCCGTGTTATAAGCAGGAAATATACAGTCAGACAGTCATTATCCCATAATAAACCCCTTCAGGGTAATACAAGACCTAATTACCCTGTCGTGGTTTATTTTGCAATAGCGACCGGCTGACTGTATATTATACCTTCCTTAAAGGAATAGTTCACCCAAAAATGAAAATTTGCTGATAATTTACTCACCCTCAGGCCATGCAAGATGTATCTGTATTTCTTTCTTTTTGGAGCTTCAAAGTTCTGGCCACCATTCACTTGCATTGTATGGACCTACAAAGCTCAAATATTCTTTTAAAAATCTTTGTTTGTGTTCAGCAGAAGAAAGAAAGTCATACACATCTGGGATGGCATGATGGTGAGTAAATGGTGAGAGGATTTTCATTTTGGGTTGTAATACTAAACTGTCTTTTAATGTGAATAAACACAACAATATTATCAAAGCCCATTTTACACAAAAATGGTTATTATACTGTATATCAATTTCATCAACAAGCAACAGTCTTCTAATTAAAACTGACAAAGCACAAAAGTGTCCTGCCTAAGAGTCTTCTTAAATTTATAAATCTGAGGTAAATACACAGCCTGGATTAAAACTTGGAGTCAGACTCACACACCAAAACACAAACAGAAGCACCCAAAACCACTGGGATTCAGTGTGTACTATATGCTTCTTATAGGCAGACATTTATTACTTTGATTGTTACAAGCTTTAGATGCACAAACACACAAAAACAGCCACTGGGACTCATTATGTATGTTATGACATAATTATGGCATGTGTTTAATGATATTTAAAGTGTGATGCTCTGGCAGTACTCTGATGATTCTCTATCTGTTCCTTCAACACCACCTGCGAGGCGAGCCATTACTGTAGATTTTGCAGATTGCAGCTGTGATCAGTTGAGCTTCATGTTTTTACTCTTCTGAAGATGGCAAATTTTAATGATTCTAAATCTAACCTCACACAGACTCTGTTGATGGTGGATCGAGATGCACCAGTGAAGACATTCTTGTCTGTGACACCATGTGTTATCTTCCTCTATATCAATGGAGTCCAGATTTTTACCTTGAGAAAAAAGACAGTTTTTAAGGAGGCATCTCGCTACATTTTGTTCGGACACATGCTTTGGGTTGATACACTCAATCTCTTTATGAGTGTACTGTTGTTTGTGAGTGCTGTTAGTAGGCTTTTTATTATCAAAAATGTCTGTCTCTTCCTTCTCGTTGCTGCAACAGCCCTCTTTCAGGTTTCTACCCTAAATCTGGCTTTGATGTCACTGGAGAGATATGTGGCCATTTGTTTTCCTCTCAGGCATTCAGATATCACGACTTACGGTAGAACTCACATGGCCATTGGTGTTGTCTGGATGATTGGTTTAATTCAGTGCTTTTCTGAAATGATTATTTACTATGCCATTGATTCCACAAACACAGCAATGAATTTGTTCTGCTCAAGAACCACTCTTTTCAGGCTGCATATATATAAGAAACTTGAAATAGCCTTTACGTGTGTATTTTTTGTGTCTGTGTGTTTTATTATTATCTTTACCTATGCATCTATAGCAATTGTGGCTAAATCAGCCTCCGGTGATAAGGTGTCAGCCAAAAAAGCCAACAAGACTGTACTGTTACATTTAATACAACTGGGTCTTGGTGCTGCATCCATTTTAGTTGGAGTTATCCAAGAGGCCATGTTTGTTTATTCCGACTATATAACTTCATTACACATAATGTATTTTTGCTTTGTAGTGTTTGTAATTTTCCCAAAATGTCTAAGTCCTCTTATATATGGCCTGAGAGATCAGGCCTTTAGCTATTTATTTAAATACTACTTCACATTTGGTCTCAAAAAGAAAAACAGTTGTCATGCAGAGACACATTAAGTAGCAGGAGGTTGAAATGTAGCAGTTACTATAGTGCTGACTTTGAACTTATTGAAAATGTTCCTTTAAATGCTTTAGTAGAAAATAACCTTTGAATTTCATTTTCTTTTCTGAAATTTAAGAACATTCTCCATAATCATGAAATATGACTGATATTGATATATTATGTATATGTCTTATATTGAGATATTGGAGTTCAGCAAACATATAAACCCCTTTTTGTTTACCAGATGTGTCACACTTAGTTGTACTAAGTTGTGCAATAAGAAGTCTTATTACTGTAAACATGGGAATAATTTGGTTTATTTTCAGTGTGACCACAGATATTGGGAAAAGTGGTTTTTAAGGATTGTTTTTCACTTTTTTCAATGTTTTTGGAATTATTCTGTTTACACAACATAAACATTATCACAGTTACCATTTGGATTATTTTGTATTTATCATTTTATACTTTTTCATGGAAATAAAATGCGACATTGTATTCTAAATGTGAACGATGTGCTCTGAAACGAATTACACCCTTTAATTGAGCGAATTTGCTGCCAATACTGACCCACTCTCAAGAAAAGATAAGGGTTCTTCAGCTTGTAACAACAGCAGAACAGTTTTTTTTTAAATTTTTTAAAATTTTTTTTTTTTTTTACAGTTTTTAGCGATCGATTTCACACATTTTTCCAAACTCAAGTCACTACTCTTAAAACATTCAACACAGCCATCTGAACACTTTCTTGAATATTTTGTACAATTTTCATAATTTTCTCGAAAAACTACACACGAATACCTCTGATCCAAGATTCATGATTTAAAAACTAAATTAAAGTCATATTCTCAGATGCACAAGTCAGGCTGTCAAATCTCTTCACATTGATATCTACTGTGTTAATAATGCACACAGCAAAGAAAATGCAATTTACTAACATTTTCACACAACTTTCATGACACTGCTATCTATAATATTCAAATTGAAAATGAAAATTCAGAGCAAACAAACAATGAGGAGAAAGAAGAGGAAGAACAAGATGAAGAAGAGGTGCAAACTGAGAAGAGGTAGAGAGGGTAAAGGAAGAGGAAATAGGAGGAAGAAGTGATGAGATCAGGGGAAGGTTTTTCTTTACTCTTTCAGGGGTGAGCATTGAAAGAGTTGAGGAAAGACCAAACAGAGATGGTGTAATGATGGTGAGCAGAGAGAAAGAGGACAGCAGGGTGGAAGAGTTTGAGTAAAGAAGACACAGAAGAGGCTGAAATTATCTGAGAGTCCCTCTAATTGATCATGTTATGAATCACGGTCTCTCTGAGACACACAGTGTTCAGCCTAATGTGAGCAGATCTACAGTGACTTCAGTCACAACAAAAAAGAAGAAGAGGGAGGAATGGCATTGGTCCGCATGCCACAGTCATTGTCCACAATCACCATCTGTGCTTACAGTTCTGTCTTAGGTCCATACAATCTAGCAAGACTGTTACTTTATTTATTTTTTCAGTAAACTTTCTCATCCTCTTTCCAGAGGAAGAGCAGGAACTAGGGGTGTAGCAGTCATTTTAAAAGTGGGGGGACACAGCTGTCAGTAGGTGGCTCACACAGACCCAACACTTACAATGCAGTATTTATATATTACAGTATATATTAATACACACATATAAGTATTATAGTAATATATAAATATTATATACTTGTAGTATTTGTAGTATTTTAAAGGTTCAGGTATTGCAAATTAAATGCAAAATTTTGCAATATTTGCTGCAAACATATAGCACATCTTTTAGAGCACTTGCTTCTGTTTCACACATGACAATAAAAGACTGAGCACAAGCTGGTCCTTGAATAAATTATTTAATCAATGACAATAATGCCAATTGTGCATGTGCACAATTAAATTTTTTACTCTGTGCTTGTACATTGTGAGATTTAAATTTATCCAAGTGGCTTGAGTGTTTTGACTACGTTCACCAAAATTCGTTCAGATCCATTTAATGATTAGTTCAGTGACCAATTCTGATCATGCCACCGGTTGATGTTTTGTGTGAAATGAGTCACTGAATCAACAATCAAAAGAAACTTTTAATCCTTTAAAATTTGTATGTCTACAGACCTACAAAATAATTTAGTAGCGGTTTTATGCATTATATGAACAAAGCCTATATTTTCCCTACAGTTTGTGAGCTGCTAGGCATGACTTTTATCAAAAGACAACAATAATAGTCTTACATTATCATGAGTTTCAATAACGTCTGTACATTTTCATGTATAAAAAAAGCATGTCTACATATCTATTGACTTCAGTAAAATGAATGTGTTCTAAGAACACAGCAGATTTATCTTTTTTTCTTACAGTTTGTCGACTGCACACCAACATAGAGTTAAAAAACAGGAGCTGATATTAAAAATAGCTTTACATATTTAACACAGATCTAGTAATCTGCTTAAATTGGCCAAAAGAACTGATCAAACTATTACCTCACAAACATAATGTAAAAAGCATAACTTAATGAAGACTCAGGCGCTGATATAAAATCCACTTACAATGTATGCCTCTGTTTTGTTTTTCTGCAGTGCATTTCATGTAATGCTGCCAATCAAGAACGATATGCCAATATATGCCGATATGCCATTTGTGTAATCTTCATCTCTAGATTATTTATTTAGATCAACATCAACGCCGATAAACAATATGGATAAAGGAGCGTTGTTTAAAGCAACTTTGTAGAAATTAACGCATGGATTAGACTGTCTGACTGACGGCCTATTATGTAAGGGTTGTTTCGGCTCATGAAACTCACCTGTGATTGGCTGGATGGTTGCTCAATCAGCCCAAAGTAACAAAACGTGAAGAATACTGAATACAAATCCACCATTTAGACTCGGTATGGGTTTAGCTTGGAAAAGTGGGGGGACCGAATCAACTTTTTTTTTTCTCCCCTTTTCTCCCCAATTTGGAATGCCCAATTCCCAATGCGCTCTAAGTCCTCGTGGTGGCGTGGTGACTCACCTCAACCTGGGTGGCGGAGGACAAATCTCAGTTGCCTCCATGTCTGAGACCGTCATCTTATCACGTGGCCTGTTGAGCACGTTACCGCGGAGACACAGTGCATGTGGAGGCTTCACTATATTCTCTGCGGCATCCACGCACAACTCACCACGCGCCCCATCGAGAGCAAGAACCACTTTATAGTGACCACGAGGAGGTTACCCCATGTGACTCTATCCTCTCTAGCAACCGGGCCAAGCTACCCAGGCCCCCCGAATCATCTTTTTTAAAGAGTGCAAGGGACGTGTTCCCCACGTCCTCCCTGGCTGCTTAACCCTTGGCAGGAACAACTAGAAATTTAGAGACATTTTACAAAAACACATGGAAAAAGGTCTGTATTGTGGATTTTTATGATACATTTGTTATTGCAATTGTAGAGTTGTGTCTATAGCTGAAAATAGTTTCAGAGAAATGATTTAAATCATTTGAGAAAAACTGTAATTAACAATAATTCAGTGAAGACTTGAAAACAACTGAGAAATGTACTTTTTACCTCTAATATTGTTCCTTGTATCTGGTTTAAACATAATTATATGTATATGTAATAATTATATGTAGTTGTTAAAAAGGTCTTCAGCATGTCCCGGAAGGCTACATCCACAATGTGCAATTAGGCACACACACACACACACACACACACAAAAAAATTGGAACACAATTAACTGGTTTTAATCTGGTTACAGCATTTAAAAATTAAAAAATGTTCACTCCGGAACAATTGAAATGTACCCTTTTCACATTTTCAGTTACATTCTGCAAAAATAAATAAATTAATAAATAAAAATAAATTTTAAATGCTCGTTTTCAGATTTCAAACAAATGACTTGTCAAACCACTTTAGGCACAGCATAATGCTTTAAGTCATAAACGCAAAGTCAATGGCATGGCCATGCAGTTTTGGTGTTTTCATGCAAGCATGCGCTAAGTCTAGGCACAAGTGGGGTTGGCGAAATCTTCCTGCGCAATGCGCAAATGGGATGGGTCAAGTGCAATTTAATTCTGAGGTTCTTCTCCGGTTATTCCACCATCTGCATCCTATTATATAATCCATTCCAAGCATCAGCAATATAAACAAAGACAGTACATTCATAAGACGTTGGTAGTGAAAATGGACTGTATGCACTGAATTAGAAGAATAGAATTCGAAAATTGAAAGAAATAGAAAAAATGTGCAGTAACTGCATCCTTGATGAATGTCAGGCATATTTCTATGACAGTGACATCCTCCTTTTTTGCATATGGAAAATGCGATTCTTGTCAGAATTTGGATGTACGCTCTGTTAAATTAGAGAATGTATGCATTATTAATCATTTTCATGACACACAAATCATGGCTAGTATTAACAGTGATTGTTTCAGCATGCACTTTAAAAAAAAAATTCTACATTAAAAATATTCTTCAAACGAATGAAAATAAAATCTAAATAACGAAACATTTTACTCTTCTTCCATCAGCCCCTTTTGCAGTGACTTAAAAATCACTCTATGACAACAGGTAGAAAATTACTAACAGACTACAAATTTAATTATAAATACAATTGTAAATAAACAATAATAATACATATAAACATAACAATAAAAATTATAATAATAACAGAAAAAATAAACCATGACCTCTAGAAAATGAAACACAAATCTCATAATTTTTTGTTTCAAAAGACGGCTTCAACAGCGATTGTCAAGGACATTATTTGATGTTCTGTACTTTCAGAGTTTAGATGTGGACTTTATTACCACCTGCTGGTGAAATCTCCAAACTGCAAATGCAGGAACTGAATTTGGAATTTGCGCTGAGTTAAGTGGTAGTATTGAAACGTCTTAGCGCAATGACATTTAGCTCAGGAAAATAGCAAATTGCGGCACTTCATTAATATACAATACACCCACAGTTTGCGCACCTACACCTACAGTAGTGCAAACACTCCCATCCACGGTCACTTGCGATTTGCGCTGGCACGAAAATTGTACTTAGAATTAGCAATCTCACGGAAATTGGATAAGACGTTGTGCACGGTCATAGCGCATAGCATTTGTGGCATAATATTGATTACCACAAAAAAATGAAAAATAAATAAATAAATAAATTCAACTCGTCCCTCCTTTTCTTTAAAAAAAAAACAAAATTGAGGTTACAGTGAGGCGCTTACAATGGAAGTGAATGGGGCCAAATATTTATCTTTAGAATAATCACTGTTTTAAAAGTATAGCCACAAGACATAAAGGATAAACATGATTTTAGTGTGATAAAATCGCTTACTAACCTTTTCTGTGTAAAGTTATAGCCAGTTTTACAACTTCATTACCATGGTGAAGTAATGTCAACAAACCCTAAAACCCTCAAACGACTGTAAAAATTAAAATTTAAACAACTTTACAGCTCAAATAATACACACGTTTTAAAAGAAGAATAAATGCAAGTGCTTTAATAAAATTATAAGCTTTACATTTCTGTGTTTAAACCTTTCAAAAAATTGGCCACATTCACTGTCATTGTAACCTAAATTTTAGATTTTTAGAAAAAAAAAAAAATGAAAGAAAAGAAGGGACGAGTCGAAATACATTTTTGTGCTAATCAATATTATGCCACAAATGCTGTCGTGTATTGAACCTGGAATATTCCTTTTAGAGGTTGCTGTTATACTGTATAAATTTCTTCAGGTAGATGTGGTTCTAAATATAACTAATATCATTAAATAACCTTCTTTTTAAGAGAGGATCTAACTCCATTAAAATGGTTATCTTTTAAAAAATAGTGTGAGAGACAAACACATAGGCTACATTAACTTCTTACAGACACATTTGCTCACACATACACATACAAAGAGCTCCAGAAATGCACAGAGACATACATAAACCATTGGGATGTACTATATACTGGATGATACTCATTAGCAAGACAATTATTGGTGAAAAACACACTCTAGAAACTATTTCTATTGTCACCGGCTTTTATATGCACACACACACAAACCAACCTCTGGGACTCAATACGTACTTGATTACATAACTATACCATGCATTTAATGATATTTAAAATGTGATGCTCTGGTAGCACTCTGGTGATTCTGCTGCCTGCAGCAACAACACCTGGCGAGCATCTGTTTATTTGCAGCTACAAGGACTTTGTAGATTGCAGTATTATTCTAAATCAATGTTCTATAACAGCAGCTGTGGTCAATTGATCTTCATGTCTTCTGAAGATGGCTAATTTAAACAATTCTAAATCTAACTTCACTCAGACTCTATTGATGGTGGATCGAGATGCACCAATGAAGGCATTTTTATTTGTGCCCCCATGTGTTATCTTCCTATTTGTCAATGGAGTCATGATTTTTACCTTAAGGAAAAAGACATTTTTTAAGGAGACATCTCGCTATATTCTGTTTGGTCACATGCTTTGGGTTGATACACTCAATCTTATTATGAGTGTAGTGTTGTATTTATATGGCATTAGTAGGCTTTCTATAATGAAAAATGTCTGTCTCATCCTTCTCGTTGCTGCAACAGCCCTCTTTCAGGTTTCTACCCTAAATCTGGCTTTGATGTCACTGGAAAGATATGTGGCCATCTGCTTCCCTCTCAGACATGCAGATATCACGACTTATGGAAGAACTCACATGGCCATTGGTGTTGTCTGGATGATAGGCTTGATTCAATCCCTGTCTGAAATGATTATTTTCTATGCCATTGATTCCACAAACACAGCAATGAATTTGTTCTGTTCGAGAACCACTCTTTTCAGGCTGCAGATATATAAGAAACTCGATATAGCCTTTACTTGTATATTTTTTGTGTCTGTGTGTTTTATTATTATCTTTACCTATGCATCTATAGCAATTGTGGCTAAATCAGCCTCCGGTGATAAGGTGTCGGCCAAAAAAGCCAACAAGACTGTACTGTTACATCTAATACAACTGGGTCTTGGTGCTGCATCCATTTTAGTTGGAGTTATCCAAGAGGCTATTTTTGTTTATACCGACTATATGACTTCATTAAATGTAATGTATTTTTGCTTTTTAGTGTTTATAATTTTCCCAAGGTGTCTAAGTCCTCTTATATA
This sequence comes from Myxocyprinus asiaticus, assembly GCF_019703515.2. Taxonomy (NCBI): domain Eukaryota; kingdom Metazoa; phylum Chordata; class Actinopteri; order Cypriniformes; family Catostomidae; genus Myxocyprinus; species Myxocyprinus asiaticus. The sequence continues at coordinate 17,094,132 of NC_059381.1, read as the reverse complement.
TGGCCTGAGAGACCAAGCTTTTAGTAGTCTGTTTAAATACTACTTCACATGTGGTAAAGGCAAAATCAAACCAGTTGTCATAGAAGGACGCGTTTAGTAACAAGGTTTGGAAAAATAGCACTTATTTTGGTTCTGATTTTCTACTTTCATTTTCTGAAATAAAAAGGTAAATCTCTATAATTGTAAACAATTTGTTAGTAACTTGATTTGATAAGCAATTGATGTTTAACCAGATTAAAACAAATGACCTGTGGCAAAACAAGCAATCGTGTATTTTACAATGTTTTAAAACTGTGTTTTTAGTTTGTTTGCTTAACTGTTATTGAGGTAATTCATTTGCTGCCTCACTCACAATAAAACAATGAGAGGAACAAAGTAGTCTCATTACTGATCACTTGATCAAACTTTCATTTGCTGCTGACATCACATCTGGTTGCTGAAATAAGATAGTAGTTAGAGAAAACTGATCAAACATAATAATAAAAGGCCATGAGCCAAAGTGGCCATGTTATGAATATTTAATGTGATTAACAACGTTGTTAGACCCCTGTGCCTTTTTTTCTGCTGTTGAACACAAAAGGAGATGTTAGACAGTATTTTAGTCTCACACAATTCACTTTCATTGCATTTTTTTCCATACAATTTGGAACACCGTGAGACTGAGTAAATGGTGATAGAATTGTTATTTTTGGGTTATTATTACTTTAAGTTTTATAGTTTTAAACAAGCTGTGACTGCAGAAGTCATTTGATTGAGGATACTTCACATTTATCATCAATTAGGAACTGAGCATAAACTTCTGTGAAGTCACATGTTATGAAAGCAGCTAATATTGGTTTTGCTAAGTCCCAGTGAGGTCATTTGAAGTGCTACACAGAGGTAACCTGAAAGATTGGACTCTCTTATTAAGAAAGGTAGAGGCGAAATCAATAAATTAGATCATGATTTCCTAGTTAGTTCACTCCACTTTGGGCCCTGTTGTCAGTGTGACTTGAAAATGATGATCAACTTTGGCCGCATTACTCACTGACAGGAGAACAGGAACAGGAGTCTTTCTGGCCCACATTCTGTCTCCTTGAAACTGTTTGTGCACAAGTTTTCAGTTCATCTCTGAGTGATTGTATTTACTGGACAGGACTGCCAACACACTCCCACTCACTGACCTCTGAACAGCCCTGCACTGTTTGCACAACCACTGTCTATCTTTAGCACTTTCACTTCCACATACTGTTTTCATTTTTATTCTATACCACAGCTTGAACATGAAGAATCGTTTATTTCTATTAGGACTCATTAGAACTGGTATAAATTATTCACTAAATTATGTGACAGAAGTGTGTAATTTCAAATAATATAGTGCAAGGCCATCTTTAAGAAGTCAAAATCTACAGATAGACAGATGAACAGACGGACACACAGAAAGTCTAAATGTAAACAACTAGGCACACGATCTGTCCCCTGCCCTTCAGTTTTTAAATGTTACAATTAAAGTAATACATTCAAAATGATATTTAGAATGTGGAATCATTGTGAATTCATTGTCTGCCTATGCGCCCCGAAAAGCACCTTCAAGACAAAACCTTATTGGTAAATTATATATACTACAATTCACAATGAATCTGTGATTTGTTTGTGGTCAGCCTCAATAAGGCCTACATATGATGACATATTAGACATGACATTACACCATATATTAAAACTTCACCTTTATCTTTCCCATCTGTAATTTGCAGACCTGAAAACTCCAGAGTATCATGAACAAACACCCCCACTGGAACTTCCTCTGCTGCCTCATAGTTTGCAATCACATGAATTATTAATGTTCACTTTTCAGGTCTGTTTGTTTTTAAGATTTTTTAAGTTTGGGAATAGGTGTTGCTAGAAGGACTGGCAGAGATTTTTCCAACACAGATCTTGCTAATAGTCCTTAGGGCCTGCTCTCATTCACAACAAACACAAACACATTTGTTATTAAAAGATTCATCTAAATAGACTTTCCATGCGGTCAAGACTAATGGCTGTTTAAGAAATGACATCTGGATATAACTCACTCATATTCAGAATGCGACTGTGTTTGGGCCTGTTCAACTGAGTGGTAATTCAGTGAAAGTGACTCACCAGTGCTGCGATTCATCAGACTGAACAAGACTTCATATTTAAACATTCATGTTCATCCTCTAGCTTTTCATCTTTTGGAAATGACTTGAATCGTTTTAGTTCATCCTTCCCATTGTATCTCTCTTTGGTGTTTAGTTCAGCAGATACAAATAATGAATTAGCTAACACCCAAATCATGACATATTTTATGAAAAGCATGTAACACTTTGTAACATTAATTGAGGCAGTTTGTAAAAACTAGTTTTGCACAAATTGTTTAAAGTGGTACCAACATATTAGTCACTGAATGTAGTGCTATTCAGGTCACAGATGACAGGGGGTTAATCGTGCAACTGACCATACCTGTAAAACAGGATCTGTTCTTGAATCATATCTATCTGGTTGGCCTTCCAGAAAGGTGTGTTTTTTTAAATACAGTATGCAGAACTTAATGCACTCATTGTTGATTATATTGATAATATAATGCTTGAAACATAATGCTTGATGACTTAAGTCTGTAACTAAAATGGTTTATGTCACATAGGCAAAAAAGACAGATCAATCAAGTTAATAACTTAAAAAATAAAAAATAAAAAAAATAAAATAAAAAAACTGATGTTGGTTCTTGCAATGTGTAAGATGATGAAGAGTAAGAACCCAAGTGCAGTTTATTCCTTATATATGTGGTAAATCCAGAAACATGAAACCAAACAAACTTGACACTAAACAGGACCAGGACCAGGACCAGGACCACAAACAAACAATACCTAACCCAGACACAATGGAAACATGAGACTTAAATACATGGACAGGGGAAACATAAACCAGTGAACAAACAGAACTCTAAACAAGATAACAAGACAATGAGCATAAACCAATGACATGATAGAACCAATAACAAGACTATGAACCAATGGGAAACAGACACAAAGAACATGAGGGAAACATGGAATCACATGTCATGGCAGGGAAATAGGAAATAACATGACATGGAACTACTTTTCAAAATAAAAAACATAAACACAAAACATGAACACATCTAGACGTGGCACAATGGTGGCTAAATATTACATGAATAATGATCTAATATTAAAATTAAAATAATGAATATTGTAATAATAATAATAATAATAATAATAATACCAATACTTAAAATACAAACGTAAAAGAAAAAATATTTGTATTAAATATCAAAATAAATACAAAAATAATTAAAAAACGAAAAGCGCATCAGTATTCATAAGGCTTGTTGTTATTACTGTAAAAAAGGACCAGAGGTTGTAATTCTGCGTCGTCCGGCAGGGGGCGTTTTTTCATCTCTAACAACTTCCTACATCTGATCAAACATGGCGGCGTACAGAAGAAAATTGTTAGCTGCAGGACTGAGGTTGTGTATAATTTATTTAGCCGTCTCATGTTAAGATTATTTCATTGCCAAACGTAGCTGTAGGGTAGCCTAAATATGATTTCTGAACAATCATCAATAATGGGACGATAGATTGCCATTTCACACTGTTTTACAAGACTTGTTTTTGGGAGTAAATGTTCAGTACTTTTTATACTGATATTATATTTCTATAGTCATTGAGTATAGATTTATACAATAGATTTATAGGGGTACTTGAATCTGTATAAAAAGTACTAAATGTGTACTCCCAGAAACAAGTCTTGTGCTATCTAAAGAATAATATTCTGAGTGTTTTACAGTTGGTTTCATGTCTCTAGGTCAAACGGTCATTGAGTTTAATGGAATTAGAATATTACAAACATTTACACTACTATATTTATTTGAAAACATATAGAATGTAAATTCCACAAACAGAGCCTTGTGTCATGAAAGGGATATTTTTAAGAATATTTCATATTTGTTGTGATGTCATAATATCAAATGGTTAAATTGTTTACATGATTTATAGGGATATGGAAAAAAAATATCTTTTTTTAAAATTCGGCTTTGTGCTAGGCAAAGTAAACCTATTCATGCATGTCCAAGTTGGTTTGGCTTGAAAATGTTAATGTAAAATATAAAACTAACTTTATCGCACTGTTTTCATGTCTAATGTAGTTGGAAAGCTTCCTTGATGATCAGGAGCACCTGTCAGACCCGCCGTAGGCTTGCTGTGCTGCCCACAATTATCAGGAAGAACTGGGTGACCTTGAGTGTCACAGGTGCTCTGTGTGCTGTCCCTTTCACCCAGGTCGGAACCATGATATTTTGATTGGAAAAACTGTATACTGTTTTATAGTCTCCTAAAATTTTAACTTAAATGTTTAATTAAATGTGTATTATAGTTGTTAAAAAATTATTTGAATTTTCCTTTCAATTGGTGTCTGCAAAAAAAATTATTCACCCAAAAATAAATAAATTCTGTAATTATTTACTCACTTTCATGTCATTCAAACCTGTATGCTGTTATTTCCTTTGTGGAACACAAAAAGAGATTTTTGAATACTTTTCACGCAGCTCTTTTGACAGAAGTGGTCACTATAAACTAGAGATGTAAATATTCACTGGCCTCATGATTCACTTTAATTACGATTCAAAGCATAATGATTTGATTACAAAACTATTCTTGTCCATCTTGTATCCTGTCCTCCAATTTTTTTTTTTATAAAATAGTATTAGGCTAAATTATTAATTTATCTACTTAATAATTAATCAATCCCTAGCCGATAACTAACCAAAACTATCGTTTGATGGTCCAGCATGGCTACATGAGATATCTGAGTCTGTGAGAGTGCAGATGTCAGCTTCTCCTTTCCACACTACAGGTGTAAACTGACACAAATCACAGGGTTCCTGCTAAAGAAATCAATCAAGTATCTTGTATGTGCACCGTTCTGACGAGTGAGAGACCGGCAATGAGCAACAGCCAAAGAAATAGAGAGCGCATGAGGAGAGAAAGGCATTGGGAAGCAGGAGACCAGAAATAATAAGAAAATAAAAACATCACCCATGTCTCCTGAACTGCTGTCTCATCATTATTTTCAAAGATTTTTCCCTGTCTGTGAAAATCAGTGGAATAATAGTCGCGAGCAAGTCTTTCATTGTGATTGTTGATGTGTTATCACTAGAGCTGTCAAAATTAACGCATTATGCATGTGATTAATTAAAACAGAATTTATCGTTAATCCAGCATAAACACTGGTTGGAAGGGCTGAACCATTGCGATGTGTCTGCCCAGAGCCATTACACTGACGGACACGCTACAAACACACAGTAGTGATTCAGTGTCAGTGATAAAGTGATGGGGAAAAGAGCTCTTAACACTATTTGATGTACAAAACAAGCCTAGATGGAACTTGTGACAAAAATCTAGTATTTTTCAGGCTAAGTAAGGTGCATTTTAAATACCACAGAAGCACGCCAATTCTTATCTATTACCAAAACACATAATGAGCCGTTTTTGTCTGCAAGCACTTTTCATGTGGAGTTCAATTCGTCGCTTGATGCTGGCATTGACACCCTGACACGAATCATGAACCCAGCTGCACGATTGCTGTAACAAAGCGGTTAGCCACTGTCTGCTGGCTGAATAGTATTGTGGAGGATGAGATTTAAGAGATTTAATGCCCATTGCAATGAATATGCAACCAATGTGGGGAATAGTTATTTTAATTTGTCAAACTCCCACTTAACTCCCACGTAATCACACGTTTAATTTGACTTGAATTGGTGATATTTTAGAGCATTTCTATCTTTATACTTTGGAAGGCTTTATTTGGAAAATGTAATAAAGCATTAAATTGTTTCATATTGTGTGTTTTATTTCTATGAAGGAAATAAATGCATTTTGACAGGAAAAGAAGTATATATAGCGTCAAATTTCAGCACTTTAAAAATTTGTCATTAATAGGGATTTACTACGAAAAAATAATGCGATTAATTACGATTAAAAAAATGTAATCGACGTTTAGCACTAGCTATTATGAATAAACTCTCCCGTTGCTATGTGCTTAAGTTTCTGAAAGTTTCTGTCAGGGACGGTGGTCATGTTGTTGTTGCATAGAGTCTGCGATCAGTTCTGTAGAGTGCGCTTGGCTTTAGTATATGCGCTTCTGACCATTTGTTTCTAGCATCTCACTCTGTCTCTGGTGCGCACCACTGCATTGCCATGTTTGAATTCAGAATCGATTTTGAATTTTGTTGGAGAAAGAATCGCAATGCATCAGAGAATCGATTTTTTTTCTCCCACCCCTACTATGAACTATGTTATTTTATATGGAAAAGAACTGCATGAAACTTCTTCAAAAATTCTCCTTTTGTGTTTCACAGAAAAAAGAGCCACAAACGAGTTTGAAAACATGAAGGTGAATAAATATGACTAAATTTAAATTTTTGGATTAACTGTTCCTTTAATCACCCTTTTCTCTTGTTTTTTTAATGTTTAGAAACCAGAAAGTCTATCCCATGAAGACTTGGTACGAAGAGCTTCATCTTTGGTCACTGACAGTGCTAATACTTTCCTTTCACAAACCACTTTAGCTCTGCTCGATTACCTTACAGGTTATATTAAGGTAATCCCAAATATTGGAACCGTGGATCAATGCTTTTGTTTTCATGCCTGAAATGTTATAACCCTACTCTCAAAGCTGTTCAGAAAAAGACACTTGTCTTCTTTAGGCTATAAACAACCTGGTGACATTGCACAAACAATATGTGGCCTCCATCAGCAAACTTACTCCTGCAGAAGAAGATGTTATCTGGCAGGTCATTCTTCGCCAGCGTCAGGAGGTAAAGACTTGCTAAACATTGGGCAAAGTTTACTGTCCGAAAGTTAATGATCACAAGCTTTCAAATGAGCGTTACAATTACCAAATGATGGTAGCCTTTTATTTGTGGCATTATGATATAATAAATATATTGTTAAAATACTTTCCCTTGATCAGATGTGAAGTTGTTCTTCATTTAATTAGGTAATTGACAGACGAAAGGATTGCAAACGATTAGAATCTTGCTGGATGACTGCCATCAATCTATCAGAGCTGGCTGCAGAGGCAGCCTTCAATGCAGGTAGGTTTCATATTCCATTTCAAATGGTTCAAGTGGGTGTTAAAGACGCCAATACATGACTAATTATGGCCTCGTCAGTCTTGCAGGCTCAAATCAGCGAACTTGCCTGCAATGGGCATTTAAGACAGAGCTTAGTAAATAAGTGATACCTACTGCCACCTGGTGGTCACTCTTTGCATTGCAGTTTTGGCAAAAAATTATGTCATAGCCCAACCATGTCTCTGCTCTCTAGGGGCTGACCAAGCTTCTGTGATGGCACAGAGCAGTCTACAGGTGGCACAGTCACAAGTGGAACATGTTCGACAGCTATCAATAGAGGCTGAGAAAGCACTCAAAGACTCTAAAGCTGAAGATAGTGAGAGGCTTCAAAAGGCCCTCAGCACCGGAATGGAGGAGGATGAAGACATTCCAGATGCATATCTGCGAGAGGACTAATTATATTCAGAACTTTAGCACAGTTGCTGTGCTTAAATACACATTTACAGTATTGTGACCACTCCCAAAACCACACCAAGACCTATACCACTACCAATTGAAACACTGAATCCTAACTTCATTTATTTACTTGTGTCCAACTTATAGAAGTGGCTCAAGAAAAATGCTGTGTAAAGTGCAACCAGAAATCCTTAAGTGGCTATAAGTATTAAATGCCAGGGTGTGCAAAAGAATTTCTGTTCCTTTTTTCTTTTCTTTTTTTCAGATGCAGAGAGATAAAGACCTATGATTTGTAATGATAATTTCTCTATGCATGTCTGTTTTCCTTTTCTTTTTTGGTGGGATATGCTTTTGTGATCATGGATCCATTTAAAAAAAAAAAAAAACTTTATGATAGATTAAAAATAAACTTTATAATAAAATTAAGCAATGCTTATTACTAAAAACTTTTCATTTTCAGTGCCTTTCCTATATACCCTTTCTTCATATCTGTTATGTAGAGTCTATATTAGTCTTTTATAGACTAACACTTTCTAAATCATCCTTTAGAGTGGATTATGAAGGTCTACCTAGAGCTACTGTACATTTTCAGTATGACTAAAATGTAAATTTACTCCTTCCTAGTTCCCTTGTTCATTCTGTATTACCATTCGCAACAAAAGTAATTAATCTCTCATTATTCTTATTTTTCAGTGCCAACATGAAAGAGCATGTCAGACACTGATGTCTAGCTCTCCTTATCTCCACCTGTTGTTTTCTGTGTTCTCAGCTGAAGGGCCTATTACCAGCCAATCCTTCATGTCACTAGAGATGTCATTCTGCTTTTGTGTGGTCCAGAGCTGTCCCTCAGTCTTTTCACATATCACACTTTTTCAGTCAACCACCCAGAGCTAAGGTCATGTGTGTCATTCCTTCCTCCTGTCACATTTTCCAACCAAGCTGATGAATAATGGCTATATAACTTTGTAATACTATAAAAACAGTTCTATATGAGTGATGTCTATTACTAGATATTATTAAGGTACAATAGGGCTAAAATCCCCCCTTAAGGAAAAGTGATTATTTTTTCTGGTCCCTAATGTAAAATCATTTTTCCATAATGGGGGCTTTTAGCCCTGTTGTAACCTATTCATATTTATTAATAGACATTACTCAAATAGAACTGTTATTTTTATCATACATAGTTATATCCTTACATCGGTGGCGGTTGAAATATTATAATTGTTTGTGTGTTTTTAGCTTAAGCACATTGTTTCGTGGACACAAAAAAACAAAAAATGTGTCTCAACAATTGTATTTTTCCAATTAGAGCTGCGGTCTGACTAAAGAAGGTATTTTTGCAGTGTGCCTGGTATTAAAAGACATTGTTTTGATACACTTTTTTATTTCAATGAAACCAATGCAACCAGTATACCTTCTCTACTGATAGTTAAACAGCCAACAGAGGGTGTTCTAGGACAAATTACTACATTGACTGCTTGGTCTTAGGAGCAAACACAACGCTGGCATGAAAAACTCATGTCCTTTACATTTTGTTCATTTAATAATCATAAATTCAATTGCATGCAGTGCTGCTGCGTGTTCTTAAATTTGTCTAATACTTGTGTCATTCAGTGGTCTACTGTAATAAGTCATTATAATCCTAAATCTTTTCAGCTGTAGCTTGGCATTTATTTAGTAAATTAGTTAGTTAGTGGGTTTAGTGTGTTGCCTCCAAGTACCCATTTTAACCCTCCTATTGTCTTAAGAAACTGCACCTTCTTTTTGTCCATCGGGTCGTTTTTGACCCGTATTGAAAATTATTCAAAATGCATGAATTCCTGATTAGTGTACAATGGCACTGAAGACCCCCCTTAATGAAAGTCTGTTTTATTGCGGTCCCAAGTGTATAATAATGGGGGGGCGGAATGATACATACTGAATATTAACGTAGTAACATCTACTGCAATTTTAAACAATTTTTTCCTAAATGGAAAAAAGTGGCCAAGGATGTCTCAATTTAAGTTTATTTCAATAACTTCTGGCATTTTATAATATCTTCACTATGTTATCTATTGCCTCTTCCAAAAGTCAAAATGGACCCACTTTGCACATCCATTGCAACAAATCCATTTCTTTCCACTACTGTCAAATAATTTGTTCAAGTATAACAGGGGTTTAGGAAGGTGCCGTAATAGTTCTTTCTGCCCTCTAATGTTTTAAGAGAAAATTATATTCAATAAATGATCTTTTACCATTGGGGGGCCATTGTACCCTATCATATAAAATTATGTTAGTAAACATATTTACCAACATATAACCTGTTCAAAACTGTAAAAAAAATTGCATGTGCATGTTTGCACAAACCCCATTTGAGAGGAAAGTATACAAATTATGGAAAAAATGCAGTACCCAGTGAAGCGGGTTGGGAAGTTTCGAGAACAGTATGGGGCTGTAAAATATTTTTAGATCAAATCTGATTCACAGATGTACAAAAAACTCTTTAAAGCTGTATGACATCCAGAAAGTCCAAAAGTGAAAGGTCACAATTTCTCTTAATTGTATACAAAAATGTATTTTCTTTTTTATTTTGTTTGTTTTGATGGTCCTGACAAAGTCACAACATTTGGTTCCTGTACCAAAGACTATGCAGTATTTATAACTTTTTCTTTACCTGTCCTGGATCAAACATGACCTTAAGACAACAGGAGGGGTTAAGGGAACTGATATCTGCAATGGAAATTGCTTGCTAAATGGACAAAGTAAACGGTGCCATGGTTTATATAACTTATACTAAAAATACCTGCCCACTGCGATTAGCGTAATTGCAATTCAGCAATGCCAACTTGAATTTAGATCCTGGATTTACAACATTCTGGAATCAGAAGTTCACTAGCATGCCAATGTTGACAACACTGAAGTAATTTGGGTTTGCTGGACTCATCAAAGGAAACCCCATAGTCGGCACTGCATACAAACAATTAGTTTTTGATCTAGCACGCGGTATTTATCAAATAAAAGATGTGTTTATTGCACCAAAAATAAAAGACTAAGTATAAAAGAATACTTCACATTGAGTGATGGAGGGGGAAAACACAAATATGAGATTGAGAGTGCAAATCAAAACATGGATAAACAGCTCTTCACAAAACATGCTCTTCTGCGTTTTACTCTCCAGCCTGCATTAGACATCCTTCCCTGCAACTCTTAAGTGCTGGGCACTGGCATGCTATATGATGACATTCCGCACATGATTCATTTTCTGAAGGGAGCTGTTCTATGTTACTTGTCTAGGAAATGTTTAAAACTGCAGCTTGAAGAAATATTGTAGTGTATTTGCTTGAATAAACTAGTGTGCTCTGCACTGAGGGAGTTAAGTCAGAACGTGTTGGCACCAAAAGCTCCTCTTTTAAGGGTCCTTAAGGACTCAAACAACATTCCTGGAGCAGGAAAAACCCTCAGTGCACGTCCTGATTTTAGAAAAAGCAGGGGTAAGAAATATCATTTTTAGAGGGTAAAATATACAAAACATGACAGTGTTTAGATTTAGAAAAATCTTGCAGGCTCTTGAATGCTTGGATGTGTAATAAATGACAAAAAAAAAACTTTTGAAAGAGTTTAAAATGACATGTTTGAGCAATTATACCTCAAGTGCTCTAAAGTATGTCTATTTGTTATGGTTCCAAGACAACCTCTGTTGCAAGATGAGGAGTAGATCAATTGCATTATCATGTGAGTCCAGGATGCATTACCATTTGAATGTTACCATGGCATCACATCATTAGAGACACAAAACCTCTTTGAGGGAAACTTGCCTGGTAACCAGCTTCAAGGTTTTTGTTTATATCTAATGAATCTCTCAAAATCAAACACACAAAAAGTAAAAAAACTTTGATTGTTGTCTATTTTTATGTCCTTGTTAATGCCATTGACATACATATAAAGCAACAAAACGAAACGTTTTTTTTTTTTTTTTTTTTTTTTTTTGGAGGGTCAAAAGAATATAATCATACTGTGTTTTTGTAAACATATTGTGCATTTTTTTTGCCCCAATTTAACATAGTTGTATATTTCAGCTGTGAATATTTCAAGTGAAAATATTTTGCACAAATTGAAACATTAAACATTTTATTATAAATTTTCACCTTCCAAAGTTCCGTTAAAAAATATTCTGTTTTTTTTTTTTTTTTTTTTATTACATCTTTATTATTCGACAGTATATTCAGTTATTTTTCAATTATATTTTACTTTACAAATTCGCCTCTAAAATGTCAGTGGTTCAAATGTAATTATTATTTATTGTAACTAAACTTTGGAAGGTGAATATTTAATAATTAATGTTCAATGTTGAAATTTTGTATGAAAAGTTTTAAATTGTAATATTCATAGCTTAAATATACAAGCATGTTAAATCATAGTCTCCAAAAATGCAAGCACTGTTAATGCAATGCGTTTTTTTTTTTATTATTTATTAGTGCAATTCAACATGCTTTTCTGTACCAAAGACATTTGTCTTTAATATACTTCCATACCTAACATATCTCCATAGTGGTAAAGTATCAAAATTCAAGCATCTAGACACAAAAAAAGGCACTTTATTGATCCCCTGTCACACATTAAAAAACTGTGGTATTTACATCAGAATTAAGTTGTAGATCATTATAAATTTGTCAGTCAACCAGTGAGTAAATCCTTCTTGAATTTTTTAATCACTTAGAGTACCTCATAAATAGTCCCATTCTCTTTGCCAGGTGAGAGTGTGTGCCCGGTTTTTTTCACTGTTTTTCTACTTTTCCAATATAACACATGGCGAAAGAACCATTAGCCAAAAGTACTCTAGAATAATTCTAGACCAAACCCTAAGGTGAAACACTGGCTTATAATAAAGAAGTTGAAGAAAACATGGAATGAGCATGTTGGTGACATGGAATGGGGGGTTGTAAACAAACAACAAAAAGGGATTTAGGATTTAACTAGACATTGGGTAATGATGAGTATTTGTAAACCAAACCTTCTGGGTGCAGATGGACAGAATCTCTGCTCAATAGATTTGATGACTCGTGGACTGTTGACATGGATATGTTTGGTTCATTTAGGTTGCTGAAAGGAACAGATCCTCAAGGAACGAGGCTCACATCTCCATGCAGATGGGTTGTGGGACAAAGCTGTTTACATGGAGATTTCAGTAGTTGAGTGAGTTGACTTTGTTGATGGTGCATTGCGACTCATGGGAAATAGTTAAGACAACTTCATAGAATGCAAGTCTACTGTTGGTCTCTCTTTGGATGGCCCAGTAGCCAAATTATGTATGTGCCAGTGTAACTTCACTTCTTTCTTTGTCTTCTTGCTGCTACCATCCAGATAAATGAGTGAGCAAAAACTAATCCTTGTTGGATTTCGAAAAGACAGATATTTTGCCAAATTGCTGACCTGGCATAAATAAGGATGGAGCTATTAGTCAACACCCGCATTTGTGTTTGGTTGGATTAATTAGTCAGTTTCTATATGTCCCAGTTAGACTCAGATTGAGAGGTAAAGGCAGTGGGGTGAGGGGCTTTCTTGAGGCTTTGAGTCAAGAAAAGCTCAGACTGGACTGTAGATGAATTCGTGACAAGGGGGCTCTGGGTGGATTAGCAGGGGGTACTGGGGATTAAGTCAGAAACTAACAAAAAAGGCGCCCATTTGTGGAACTGGCCCTCGACCAACAAGTGCACAAGTTATGATGATCCTCTGACCAAGTACTGGAAGAAGTGGAAACGAAATATGTAAATGATAAGTTAGTTATCATGCCCTCATGATAATTTTAAAAAGTACAACTGTAATTTTCTTTCATGTTGAACTTGCATGTGTAATGAGCAGTCACTGTTGGAAATTTCATATCAACTGCACATTTTAACACAAATTATTAACAAGTTGAAACCTAAAAATTAAGCAGAATTACACATATAACAATTAAACACTTGTATTATGAAAAAGTGCAGCGTATCATCGTATATGTGTTCTGTCAGGTCCAATTTACCTCCACGGGTGTCGGAAAAAACTAACATTTACAGTGGCAGAAAAAAACACCTCACATGCATTTTCACGTAGTAAAGGTGTGCTGCTGTATACTTACACCATGAATTCTTGGTGAAAAATACTTTCTGTGCTCCCACACGTAATCCATTTTGATCGACTCTTCTCAGTGGCTTCAATACAAACAGTAAGTTAGATGACAAAATTCAGAAGAGCGGAGCGCGGAAAATGGGTGGTGCTGAATGAGGTAAAAAATACTTATTAAAAGTTCTATGAGCCAATGGAATCGCTAAGAATCGCTATGATGTCAGATGCAGACTCATTTGATTATGACACCTTCTAAATGTTTTTTATGAGTCAGATTAGCATTACTACAACTCTCTTTAATTTTCAGTTTTATACCTACAATGAACACACACACACACACACACACACACACACACTGTATACAGCTGTAAAATCATAATAAATCAATATGGGATTTCCTTCAAATAAAAGCTACAGTAGTAAAAATAATTAAAGTAACTAAGGTATTTTGGTGATTAACTTTTAAACATTTTATCATACAATTCTGGTGGAAACTATGGTTAATTTTTGTAAAATTAACCAGGCGCGGCTGTGTTGTTTAAACACGCTATGAGATGCAGGCGAGGGAGACGAGCAGGCACACTAGTCAAACTCCATCGGCGGGGCTTTCAAACAACGCTGCCGAGTATTCATCTTGCGAATCACCGCTCTCTTCCTAACAAAATGGACGAACTACATCTCCTCACCCGCACAAACAAGGACTTTTCAAACTCTGCTGCCTTGTGCTTCACAGAAACCTGGCTGAGTGAAGCCATTCCGGACAGTGCGTTACATCTGCCGGGCTTTCAGCTGTTCAGAGCGGATCGCATCACGGAGTTAACGGGGAAAACGAGAGGCGGTGGAACATGCTTTTACATCAATAAAAGTTGGTGTACAGATGTAACAACGTTAAAGAAGATGTGCTGTCCTAATTTGGAAGCGCTCTTTATTAACTGTAAGCCTTTCTACTCACCGCGGGAGTTTTCCTCGTTTATTCTGGTGAGTGTGTATATTGCGCCAAATACATGTTTGAACACAGCGCTGCAACAGCTGGCTGATCAAATCACAGACACGGAACAACAATACCCGGACTCAGTTATTATTATTCTTGGGGATTTTAACAAAGCAAATCTCACACGTGAACTGCCCAAATACAGACAGCACATTACATGCCCAACCAGAGACAGAAATATACTGGATCATTGTTACACAACAATAAAAGATGCATATTGCTCTGTTCCTAGAGCAGCTTTGGGACTCTCTGATCACTGTCTGGTTCATCTTCTTCCAACCTACAGACAGAAATTAAAATCTGCTAAACCTGTATTAAGGACTGTAAAAAGACGGACCAACGAAGCAGAGCTGGAACTACAAGCCTGCTTTGACTGCACTGATTGGAGTGTTTTTGAGGCTGCAGACACAAATCTGCTTCGTCAGGCCAAAGAGGATGCTTACAGAGTTGGGGATAAAGTCTTGTACAATCAGGCCAGGAACACACTGAATAAGGGAATCAGAGTGGCTAAAAGAAGATACTCTGAGAAGCTGAAAAACAAGTTTTCAGCTAACAACCCTGCATCAGTGTGGAGTGGCATGAAACAACTTAAGAATTACAGGACTCCTGCCCCCAACCCTCTGGTGGACCAACAACTGGCTGACGACCTGAATGTGTTCTACTGTAGATTTGAAAGGCCCAATCTCACACCCCACACCCACTATGACCTTCACTTCACACAAACACTAACACCTCCTGCAACCCCCCTCCTCCCCCCTCCTGCTACTCAACCTGCGCTTAAGATCTGTGAAGATGATGTGAGCCACGTCTTTCGACAACAAAGGATAAGGAAAGCACAGGGCCCAGATGGCATTTCACCTGAATGTCTTAGATCCTGTGCTAACCAGCTGGCCCCCATCTTCACACAGATCTTCAATAGATCACTGGAGCAGTGTGAAGTCCCATGCTGCTTCAAACGTTCCACTATCATCCCCATCCCAAAGAAACCAAAAATCACAGGACTTAATGACTACAGACCTGTCGCCCTGACGTCTGTGGTCATGAAATCATTTGAGAGACTGGTGTTGGCCCACCTGAAGAACATCACTGGACCCTTTCTAGATCTCCTTCAATTTGCCTATCGAGCAAACAGGTCTGTGGATGATGCAGTCAACATGGGATTGCATCATATCCTGCAACATCTGGACAGACCAGGGACATATGCAAGGATCTTCAGTTCGGCTTTCAACACCATCATCCCAGCTATTCTCCGGAATAAATTACACCAACTCTCTGTTCCCATGTCTATCTGTCAGTGGATCACCAGCTTTCTGACGGACAGGCAGCAGCTTGTGAGACAGGGAAAACTCACTTCCAGCACCTGTACAATCAGCACTGGTTCCCTCCTGGGATGTGTGCTCTCCCCACTATTCTTCTCCCTCTACACCGATGACTGCATCTCCAAGGACCCCTCTGTCAAGCTCCTGAAGTTTGCAGATGACACCACCGTCATCGGCCTCATCCGAGATGACGATGAGTCTGCATACAGAAGGGAGGTTAAACAGCTGGCTGTCTGGTGCAGTCAAAACAATCTTGAGCTGAACACACTCAAAACGGTGGAGATGATTGTGGACTTTAGGAGGAACACCCCAACACTGACCCCCCTCACCATTCTAAATAGCACTGTGGCAGCAGTGGAGTCATTCAGGTTCCTGGGCACTACCATCTCACAGGACCTGAAGTGGGAGACCCACATTGACTCCATTGTGAAAAAGGCCCAGCAGAGGTTGTACTTTCTTCGCCAGCTGAGGAAATTCAACCTGCCACAGGCGCTGCTGATACAGTTCTACTCAACAGTCATTGAGTCTGTCCTCTGCACTTCAGTAACTGTCTGGTTTGGTTCAGCTACGAAATCAGACATCAGAAGACTACAAAGGACAGTTCGGACTGCTGAGAAGATTAAAAAAAAAACATTTGCACTGTACATAACAGATTTGTATTTACACTGTACATAACACATTGTATTATATTTGCACTACCCATGTGTATGTGTGTGTCTGTACGTATGTGTATAATTAGTTTTTATTTTTTATTTTTTATTATTATCTATGTCTTGCTGCTGTTTTGTATTGTTGTAGACTGGAAGCTCCTGTCACCAAGACAAATTCCTTGTATGTGTAAGCATAGTTGGCAATAAAGCTCATTCTGATTCTGATTCTGATTCTAAAAAAAATAATAATAATTAAATAATTAAATCAAAGAACTTATTACTTTGTCAGACCACATCTATCACTCTCTATCAGTGTATATCTATGATATGCTACTTTTAGAATATTCCGGGTTCAATACAAGTTAAGCTCAATCGACATCATATGTGGTATAATGTTGATTTCCACAAAAAAATTATTTTGACTCGTTTTTTCGACTTTTCTTTATAAAAAGCAAAAATCGACAGTGAGGCACTTACAATGGAAGTGAATGGGGCCAATTTTTGGAGGGTTTAAAAGCACTAACATTAAAAACATCTGTTTAACATCTGTTAAAACTCATGTATTATTTGAGATGAAAGTTACTTAAATCGTCATTTTTACAGGTTTTTTTTTTTTAGGGTTTGTTGACATTACATCGTCATGACAACAAAGTTGTAAAATTGGCTTTAACTTTACAAAGAAAGGCTTAGTAAGTGATTTTATCACACTAAAATCATGTTAACAGGCACATTGTTTACGTCTTGTGTCTATAATTTTGAAACAGTGAGTATTTGAATGTTTACGGATTGGCCCCATTCATTTCCATTGTAAGAGCCTCACTGTAAGCCAGATTTTTTTTTTTTTTTTTTTTTTTTTTTTTTTAAAGCAAAGAATGGGTAAGTCAAAATAATTTTTGTGGTAATCAATATTATGCCACAAATGCTGTCAATTAAGCTTAATTTGTATTGAACCTGGAATATTCCTTTAATACGTTTACATTGTTTTTAAGTAAAAATATGAAGGAAGAAAAAAATAAAAAGTTAAACAGCCATTCTGTTAATATGTCCACCAATGAGCTTTTCTTGCAAACAATGGTTTGCATATAAAGACAGCGCTTCAGGTGAGCCCACACACCCCCATAACCGAGAGGCAGAGTGGTACAGTCCAGACGCAGACTTTTCCCTATGGAGTTGTTGCTGAGGAGGTTTCAGAGTTTCGGGGAGAACGAGAGAGAAGACGGGCGGCGATATGGCGCTGACAATGACTGGCCATTATCTCAGGAATAACCCAAATCAGCCGGGTCTGAATGTTAGAGTCATATTCATGCTGTCTTTCGTGTCAGGTAGGTTTGAGCATGCGTTATTTGCCGTTTCGTGGGAGCAAAAACCCTTGCGAAAGTTTGGGGGAATCCAACGGTCTATGGAAAGTATTGAGCGCGTGTGCATGATGCCGTCCAGGCTCGCGGACAGTGCTTCAAACGTCACCGTGGAACGTTGTTTGTGCCCCAAAAAGTTTCTAAAACCTCCTTGTACACCATTTAATTTGGGGTACCTTTAGCAGATTTCGCATCGAAGCCGAATCCTGCTTGTTTTATGCTGTCTTGGTTGTGAAAGACCGTTGTTTTCCACTCAAACTACGCTAATTGTGTGTATTCAAAGCGCAGGAATCTCGCACGATGACTGAGATTCAGCTGCTATGGAAACATTCTAGCGGAAACAAAACGGTCGCTGATTCTACACCCCCCACATTCCTTATAGCCTTAAAGCTTTAAATAATTGTCGGATACCCGTCGTAAACCCATGGCATTTGTTCGTTGGCGGTGGTATGCTGGTTATTGATTGCCTACCTCGTAATGCAAGCCAAATGTTGCACTCTTTGTTTGTTCTTTAAAAACGCACTAAGCCATTTTGTTCACATAGAAGAGGAAGAATTAAAGGAACTAGTATATTGTACTGCTTATTCGGCGTTAGTTGCTTCGCTTGTTGCAAATTTATAATCTATGAAAGGGACTGAGCCAGAAGTTTATGACCCACTTCAGATTCAACAATTCCTAGTTTCTGTCTAAAACTTGATGAGAAGGATTTGATGTAATTAGAAGTGACATTTGCATCGTTTGTCGCCTGGTTACTCTTGAACACAATGCTTGTTTGTGAATACAAATGACTTGTGAAGAGTTAAACTAATTCGGTCCCTGGCAAGCACACCTGTCGTGACCGCAGTTGCCTTTTAACAACGGGTTTCAGCTGTGTTTTGTATAATTTTGCAGCTGTGGGGGACACATACAGGCAGAGGTCAGACCACAACACCGCTCTCCGGCTCGTGTAGGTATCCATAGTGACCGGTTTGTATGCACGAGACAGCGTCCTCGCGCCTAATCGATCGACGTTTGTAAACAAACGAATTCCATCGTTGTCTTTGCGTGGGAACAGAATTTGTTTAGCTCTGATAAGGACAACACGTGCGCTTTTGTCTTTGACATGCGTTTGAATGTAAAAGTAAACATTCGGACAGAGTGCTTTGAAAAGACATTGGTAGATCAGACTGAACGCGTTCTTGCGCGAAGTTGGTTTTAAATTGAAACGGCGTCTGAAACAAAGACGTCCATCTGGCGAATGTTTACATTGTGCCATTTTTACAGATATTTTCCAGACGGACGCAAAAACCTCGTGAACAGACCCTTGTCTTTTCGGATGTTGTTGTACAGGCACTATATGATTGTACAAGATCATGATTGTCTTTCATTTGCATTTTAAGTGGTCTGTGGGCAGTCACAACTTCTACGCCTAACTTAGATATTCTTCTACTTGTTTGTGCGGTAAAGACAATTTACTTTGTGAAACCCTGCTCATTGTTAGAAGACAAAGGACCGGTCAGACACTGGAGCAGATGTCCCGCTGCTGTTAAGACCTTCTGTCCAGCGAGGTCGGCCACTGCGTCTTCTGTCCTCAGGTTGTCCAGACATGGTGTGGTCGTTGGCTGCACTGAAGTGAGTGATGGCGGCAGGGGAATGAGGAGGAAAGAATAACAGTTAAAATACCACACAGGAGCTGGGGATTAGCCCTGGCATTCCACTCTGTGTATCCCACCCTCCCTTCCACCCAGTCTTTTCTCTCTGCTCTTCGCTCCATCTCATTTGTCATCTTAATTGCTTTTTTTCTGTCTCTGTCACCACGTTCCATTTTTGGCCCTGAATCAGATTGGTTGGTTAATAACTTGGACTTTGGTTTTTCTCAGGCCTTTTTCTGCGTTAAAGGGAGTTTTTCTCCTTTGTATTTAAACTAGTTGATATTAACTGTCAATATTTAACAGGGTTCAAATCATTGGTGTCACTGTATTAAAAAGTGGTGGGATTATTATTATTATTGTGGTGACATGAAGTGGCATAACACATGAATATTAATTGGGTGCAGATACTGTCACTATCCTACACGGTTTACTGTTTTACTGTTCAAGTGCTCCCATTAATATTTTACAATTATTCAATAACTTGGTCCGGACATCTAGGCCTAACACTGTCCATACTGGGATTTTGTTAGTCAGTGGATAAATGCATGGACAAGCTAAATCTTTAGCTGGAATGACTGAATGGTCTTATGGTAAATTGTTTGCCTCCAGAACAAGGAGTTCTGAAGTCTAATCTGCCCTAGTCAATTTTATATATTATATATAAAGTATTATTTTATTTATGTATTTATTTTAATAAACGAATATTGCATCTGAACGTCTGTGGTTGTATATCATAAGTGGGGACACGTATGTTAGAAATTTGCTTTGCGATTTAACTGAAATGGAGTGCATGTGCGGTGTGAGTAGAGCATGAAGTGAGTAAACTCGCTGGATGCACGAGAGAACCTTGCTGCCTGCTGTCACTCAACGCCACTGATAATAGCCGTAATGAGCACTCATTACTAGAGCCCGACCAATATGGTATTTGAGACCGATTTTAGAGGGGGAAAATTTACAGATTGCCGATATAGTTAATTTTAGCTGGAATGAAAACGGACCTTTTCTGTGTGGATTGTGCACAGATTTTGCACCGATATGACTATGCAAAGGTACTCTGAAGGCTGCTTTCTTAAATATTTTCATCAAAGAATATTTGACATACATTTTCAACCAATTCTAGAAATGAACACTGGAAATAATAAATGTACTAAACAGTACTACAGATGTTTAAGTCAAATGCTGACTATTTTAATACTGCCAGGTTGTAAAACAAGAAGCATTTACACCTGCCAAGTCGAGAGAGAAACAGTGGCAGCTGTGGAATACAAGTTGAGGGGAAACTATTAACGGTAGAAAACTAGACTTTTAAATATTACATTTTGAAAATGGAACAACTGGAATTGTTCGGCTGAAGGGGGTACCAAACTGCGAATCCTGAACAAAACCGTTTGGTGAATACATGTTTACACCTTAGCTTCCACACAGCTGACAAGGTATGAAAGTAGGTACGTGGTTAGCTATAAACTCATTGTCATGGAGAGTAAAAGATGGACGTTGTTTATTTACGTTCCAGCATTGCGTTAACTAGGTAACAACATAGCGTGAAATCAACACTCAACAGACACAATCCACCACTGCACCGTTGTCTGCTGAGCTGCAAAAATCACTAAATCTAAATCACCCCAAGCATTGTTTTCTGCATTATGTTCTGAAGAAAAAAAAAAAAAAGTTTTCATATCTGCGCATATCGGAAAACATATACGCCGATACCGATAGCCTTTCACAGATATAATATCGGCCGATAAATTGGTCGGGCACTACTCATAACATTCGAAAAAACAAACTCCTGCACTAGATCGCCACTTATAACACACAAACTCAATGGAAACTCCAGCTCAAGAACCGAAGATTATTCTTTAGCATTAGACAATTGCCTGATAAATACTGTTTCAAAAAGTGGTGGGGACATGACCCACCCGTAAATGATGCAAGGTACACAACGCATAGGGGGCGGTTGCTGGTGAACAAAGTTTCCCAGGACTTCCATTTCCATGGTAAAAGCAACTTGATTATGGTAAGTGTAGTTTTTGGCCAGGAATTTGGGCATTAATAAACAAAATGTAAATATTGTTGACATCACACTGGCTTCTATAGAAGTATACACAATCACTTAACTCTGACCTCATGGTACGTCTGTTTTGAATGGTTAATGCATCATTGTTAAAAATCAGTTTCTCTATGAAGAATACGAATGGATTTTTTTTACTTCCGGAACCCTACTTTTGCGCTTGATTGTGTCTCCTCCCTCTTTTCTGTGAGTGATAAAAGCACTAAAATTGTGATGTGGTAATTGATTCATTATTGGTGTTAAACACAGTCCTTTCAACAGTCTCGAGGACTAGCTTTGTATTTCTCTAGAGCTTCAATCACTGCTACTGAGACAAAATAGATGAGGGCGGTAGTATCGATCTGAAACATGATTTTGATGTAAAGCTTGTGACATGGAATTCGTATGGTAAAACAAAAAGTGGTCAATCAGCAAGATCATTAAGGCAACTTGGGCAAGATAGAAGAGGCAAAGGTTATTCAGAAACATGCATGTTTGCTGATGTTGCTTCTGTGGTTTTTGGAACTGAGATTTCTCCGATTTGCCAGTCCAGGGGCCTGATGTATAAATGTTGCGTACGCACAAAATTGCCATTGAAATGTGCGTGTACAATTTTCCACGCACATCAGGATTTATAACAAACTTAGCATAAATGTGCACACCGTCCAGACACTCTTGACTGTGAGTACGCACTCTTACTGGTGTGTGTGAATTGGTGACTCCAGCTGGACAAATAACGAACTGAACAGACTGATTATAAACTCTGATTTTCATTTAATTCACACTTTGAATAAAAAAAAGTATGTAGTTAAGCACTTGAAACTGAAGTAATGGTTATCAAGCCAATAGTAGGCTTTTTATGTAACTAATTGAAAAGGCATTCAAATATAAGCTGTAATAGGGAAATATTGGTTTGGGATGCGCTGCATTTGGAGAACTTTCCCGTGTCATCATAGAGAAGGAACATTTTAATAATTTTAGTTTTGTTTCTAGTACTAAATATTTAACTTCTCAAAAACACCCTTAAAATGATTTAAAAGGTTTTCTGATAAGCAAAATTGCTTAGGTTAGATTTATGTCTACAAAGACAAAAACATTTTGCCAAGGGATATTAAAGAGATATTTTTTTGAAGAGAAGTTCATATCTTAACATTTCTTCATGGTGCAGCATCTAATCTTTGGGCACATGTGACATTTACAGTCTTATCTCTTATAATACAGTTTCTCATACCGTTAAACGCAGTAATCGCGTGTCTGGATGGTGAAATGCATATGGTAATTGTATGCAGATGAGGATATGCATAGTAAAAAACAAAAAAAACAAAAAAACAAAAAACAGGCGTTGTACACTCCATATATGGTTATTTTGAGTGGAGAATGAATCACGTACATGTACGCACAATCTTCCGCTAGCTGAGATTTATTAAGGGAATTATGCGCAGGTTCTGGTGTACGTATGGTTTTATAAAGAGGATTTATTTATTTTTTTGTATTTTATTTTATTTTTTATTTTTTGCATACGCAAAATCTGACTTTTGTGCTTGCGCACACTTGGGAAGAAAACTAAGCAGAGTTTTATACATGAGGCCCCAGTTCACGCTACTTGCAGAGGGGTTGAATAATGAATGACCTTTTTAATATAGGACTCTTTTTCAGTAGGGTTGTACTGAGCTCATGTAATTTGTACTATTTACAGGTATTTTACATTTTGAATATGCGTATAAAAACCTTTTTTATTTTTTGAGTTCCCAATGCATCCTCGTGGCGGAGGACGAATCTCAGTTGCCTCCGCATCGGAGACTGTCAAACCACACATCTTATGACGTGGCTTGTTGAGCGCGTTACCACGGAGTTATAACGCGTGTGGAGGTTTCACGCTATTCTCTGCGGCATCCACGAGAGTGACCACAAGGAGGTTACACCATGTGACTCTACCCTCCCTAGCAACCAGACCAATTTGGTTGCTTAGGAGACCTGGCTGGAGTCACTCGGCATGCCCTGGATTCGAACTCGCAACTCCAGGGGTGGTAGTCCGCATCTTTACTCGCTGAGCTACCCAGGTCCCCGGTACTGTCTCAAGTGAATACTACATTTTTGTAAACTACAACTTTAAGCGCATGTTAATGAGAGAGACTTTCTCATTTATGCTTTGCATTGTTGGGAATATTTTTATTTTTTTTTATCAACTGACTGTAAAGAACAGAAAGGGTATTAAGAGATCTTCGTGACAAATTGGTCGTGTGTATCTCATCTTTGGACATGCGTTACATGGAACAACTTTTTACTCGGCATGCAGTGAAAGGATCTCACTGCTGAATACTTCACCACTATACTACACAATTACTGGTGAGTGAAATGCAAACATTCACCAGCGAGTAAATATTAGACTAAACATTTTTAGTCACATAGCGCAAAATTTGTTTGCAAATTTGAGTGATTTCCTCTCATTGTAGTGGAGGGTTGTGCATAGAGTAAAAGATTGGTCTTGGGATTCAAGAATCAATATTGAGATCTTTCAAATGAAGATCACGATGCATCAAAATCGATAATTTTAACCACCCCTATGACTAAGAGTAATCTTTCTCTAATGATTTGAGTCAATTTTAATGGAAAACTGTGACTTCTGCCCCGTGACACTTCAGAATGTTGACGATGAGCGTTGGCGGCGTGTTCGTACCTTTTGTGGGAAATAAAAAAAATTTGAATTTAAGAACGCACCATGTACTCTGCCAGATGCATCTGGTGTGTGACCCACCCTTTAACCCTGCCGCTCACAGTTTACCAAAGTTGTGTTGAGAAATGTCTGAAGAGACAAAGACTACTGTGCAACGAGCAGCCCTATTTATATCTGAAAAATCCCTTAAAAATATATATATATATATATATATATATATTACACACATACAGACACACACACACACACACACACTACTGGTCAAAAGTTTTGAAACACTTGACTGAAATGTTTCTCATGATCTTAAATCTTTTGATCTGAAGGTGTATGCTTAAATGTTTGAAATTAGTTTTGTAGACAAAAATATAATTGTGCCGCCATATTAACTTATTTCATTATAAAATTAAAATGTAAAAGTTTTTGAAATTGACTTGGACCAAATAATAAAGAAAAGCAGCCAATAAGTGCCCATCATAGATGGGAACTCCTTCAATACTGTTTAAAAAGCATCCCAGGGTGATACCTCAAGAAGTTGGTTGAGAAAATGTCAAGAGTACATGTCTGCAAATTCTAGGCAAAGGGTGACTACTTTGAAGATGCTAAAATAACAGTTGATTTATTTTGGATTTTGTTTAGTCACGACATAATTCCCATAGTTCCATTTATGTTATTCCATAGTTTTGATGACTTAACTATACTAAAATGTGAAAATTTTAAATATATATATATATGAGAGAGACTCTAATCTTCCGATTATTGATGCGAGATAAAAGCATTGATCCCAAGCCTACTGGAAAGGTCATGGAAATTCATTGGTCAAAAAGTGTGGGAACCCTGATGCCTCATTTTTCACCATATGACTGTAATTCATGTTCTGCCTTTCAACATGGATTTTGTTATACTCTTTCCTGTACTCTTTTTGTCCCCTGCAGGATAGAACATAAGAATTTAAGTATCCTTTTTACCTCTTGGAATTGCAACATTGTAAACTGAGACAATGAACACAATGGTCTCTTCTTGTCTTTTTAAATTACCTTTTTTTTTTGGGCTTGAGATGAACATTTCAACTGTCTTTGCACCGTCCAAGACATAAAAGCAAGTACTGCCAGAGATTTGTGAGATATGAAATGATTGTTTATCCCTGTGCCCTTGGGCCTCTCTGTAAAGAACAAAAAATAGACCATTTTTTTCTGAAATTAAAGTTTCCATGGATCAAAGGGAGATTGACACCGATCGATTTAAAATTTGATTGTTAAAGGGGGACTGATGGGATGTCAGCCCTGTAGAGAATTGGGATTCATTTATCTCTGTCCCTCTGTTGCAAATGCTAAAAAAAATAAAATAAAAGAGGATTAAATCGTGTGTCCGTCCAGTATTAATCTCTGAGATGACCTGGCCAGCTCCACTCTCTCTTGCCACATCATGAAGGCCACCACTATTCCACTTTCCACCTCATGAAACTCCTGTCTCTCTGTGGGTGGGGAGATGGTCTGTATGCCTTCCAAACCAAAGGCACTGAGTAAACGGTGACATTTTCACCCCAGTTTACTCCCTAATTTCAGTCTGTGACTTGATTGCTTTCTGCAGACACGTTTTTGTGTGCCACGCGAACCGAGGTGAAACAAGGGAAGCTTCTGGGTAGATTTATTTATTTATTTTTTTATTTTTTTATTGCGATACAATTCCAATATCACAATTTAATATAGTAAATGAAATTTGCAAAATAAATAAATAAGAGCAGTATTTTCTGTTTAGTCATCCAGTTAGTCGTTTATTTGCACATGAAGAAATTGTCAATATTTTAGGAAGGTAATAACATTACACACAGTCCAACAACCATTGATGGCATGTGCGCATTACTAATCGCCTTTTACAAAAGACAGACTCGAAACAATTGTATATACATAGCATGGTGAATGTGACATTTACTCATAGCGCACATTATGCGCTTTTACTTTGCACCTACACACTTGTGCAGATCCAGCGTGAGCAGCAATCTCCTGACAGTTTAAATTGCCCGGATCTCCTGCTTGCATGGTCATGGACTGACTTGATTTGTGAATCAGCAGAACTTTTGATCCTGAAGTTTTGATTCTGGCTGATAGAATACATGCTTCAGAGAAAGATATTATTAGATGAGCACTTGACTGTAAGAAAAGGCTGGATTTCCGTGAGGTTTGTGAATTGTATCATCTGTTTAAACGAGACAAAGTATGAATTTTTTTTAATCATTAGAGAAGACTGTTAAAAGTTACATGGAACTGTTGAGGAGAGGGAGAATGAAACACGCGAGCACTTTAACATGAGCTCAGACACTTCTATCATGGCTCTGATATGCAGACTATTTAAATGAGACCGTGTTGCACGCCTGTCTGTTTTTGTAGAACACGATGGCATGTAGCACAATGGCACGAACCGTGATTGGGCGTTTATGTCTCGGACAATTCACATGCGAGCAGCCAATTCTCTGCACCCTCGTGTCCTTAAACAAATTGGACCAATGGGAAAATGTATCTTAATTGTAAAAATCAGTTGACCACTATGTCTGGGCATCAGACTGTTTTAAACTTGCGTGTTAGGATTGGTTGCCATTTCTTGTAGGTATATAGACTTTTTTTAAATCTCTCTGATTCACCATTTGCCGTTTCAACAAACGTCTCAGATTGGTTAGAATACTCAACCACTGCAAAAACATGTTTTAAAAATAAATTTTAGCGAAAAAAGGAGTAAACTTGTTGCGTAGCCTTATTTAATTGTCAACCCTATTATTTCAAAACTGATCTATTCTGTGCGATCTTCCTTTCACTTGCTTTTCATTCAGCTACTTTGGATTTCACTTAGTGCAACAACTTCTTGCTTTACAGCCATAGAAGTAGCGTAGACATTGTGAACGACAGCGTCAAAAACAAACATATGGGAATGGTGTACCTTTCTGGTGGTTTCTCTGGCTCTACTGCAAGTGTTTTCGTGCAGTGACAAAGTCACTTTCAAGTCAGACCAATCTGTGACCATCATAGAAACTCATTCCACTTGTATTCATATAAAATAGCTGCCCAGAAAAGTACAGCTCTTATCTACTTGAATGTTGGAAGTCCCAAATCTGACAATTCTCTCAAATTGTGCTACTTTAGCTCAGATCACGCTTAAAAAAATAAATAAATAAAAAAATAAAAAATTTGGTCCAGTTAATGCTCATGCACATTCTCGATGACTGACAGGCAAGGTCTGTGTCTGAAAGGCGATTGGGTCTTTTAACTGTAAGGTGAGAATTCCCATTTATAAACCCTCCATATTGGGTGTTCCAGTATCTCCCATTCATTTTAATACAAGTGGTCGGTCTCTGGCTAAATGGCTCAATGGAGGAACCGTACAGATCTTTACAAATGTTAAGCAACAGAATTAAATTACGTTTTTTTGGACCAGTGGGTAGCCCACAAACTCCATTGGCTGAGTAAGAAGTTGACATTTCAGACTGCTAAAACCTCAGTAAATCAATCTATAGTCTCATTCACACAGACTTTTCCAGAAAATTAAGATTACCCGCTTCGGTTTGTACGAGGTCAGGGCGCACTGAGGTAAGAACATTCTGTTGGAGAGAACTCATTTACTCTGCACCATTTAACACTGGTGACAATCTTTTTTTTTTTTTTTTTTTTTCCCCCATGTATTTTCTGAAACCACATTCTTCGTGCAAATCTCTGTGTAGCGAAATATGTATATACAGTGCTGGGTGGATTACTTGTGAATTGTAATCTGGTACTGATTACAAATTGCATGACAATGCAATTGGTAATTTTAATCATTTAAATTTTGGAGTAATCTGATTATTTTGGATTACTTTCAACTTAATTCGGTTTTATTTTGTCATGCATTTGAGTAGGATAACCATTTTAACAAAAGTATGAGGTAGAAAATGTATTCCATTCTTAAACTATTGTGTACCCTGCGGGCAGGACCCTTAGAGGTGACATGCACTGGATCCTTTGAAGCAATTAAGTTCAATGTGTGAGCTGCACACCAATGCTGAGGTAGTAAGAAATGTTTTTTATATATATATATATATATATATATATATATATATATATATATATATATATATATATATATATATATATATATATATAATATCCAGTTCATTTTAAGTGCATAAAACAATAGAAAAATTGCATGAACAAACCGTAATTAACCTGAAAACAACAGCAATGACATTGCTAGGCCAAAGCTAACGGCTCAATCTGGCACACTTTTAACCCTTACTACTTAGTAATTGTCCATCACTTATTCCTTAGCTGAGGTGCAAATCTTATGGTTGAAATGTAAAAGGAGTACATGTTCTGTTCATCTGAAGCAATTGCACTTCAGGTAAGACTATGATATTGTTTTGAAAATGATCAGTAAATTATCAAATGCTAGCAACAGCATTTTTTGTTTTCTGTAGTTCAGTCGCATACAGTGTCATCGAACCTCAAGTGAAGGCAACCCAATGATTTTCCTGTGTTTTACCTGGTTGCATGTGTGAAAGGGGCTTATGAATCCCTTTCTTATAACTGTTCCTGTACATTAAACTTTGCTAGGATAAAGTGTTTTAACACTGAAAAACACACTTCACTTAGTTATTTTGTATCATGATGCGATGACTTAAACCAGAGAAAGATGAGAAATTATACTGTAATCTATCCTGACTGTCACGACTCAACCGTTATTCTTGTTTCCTTATGCATTTTGTTGCCATGGTGTCTTTCTCTCCCACAGTTCCCCACCTTCACTGTCTCTTCTCTCAAAGCAGTTTGATTTCATAAGCCATTGCTTTAATATTCCATAGTCATATTCAGTAGTGTTTTCTGTACAATGTATACTGGCCCAGTTTATGCATATTTGCTGAATTTTGTAGGGGTTCTAGATATTTCACAGATTGTTCTCGGACACTTGGAATCCCTGGGGTCTCAAAGGCCTAGAGCACTCATACAAAAGGCTAGTTGTATGTGGCATGTTGTCCATTTCAAACCTCTCTTTGTGTGTGCTCGCAGGCCTGGAAGGTTTTAATGAGAACCCTTAAGTTTATGTATGTGTGTTTTGATTTACTGACAGTTTGGCTTTCCATTTAGTAATGATGCATGTTATGTAGCCACTGAATTTCAGTGAAATGGCCGCATTGACTTTAGACAACCTTGATGTTATGTCTAATAGTTTAACCCGAAGGAACCCTGTCATCACTAAGTGGTCCTGATATAGGCCTAAAATCCTTAATGTCAGTCCAGTAAGGGACCTGCAAGTATCACAAAGTATGTAATTACTGACATTTTTTTGAGGCAGTGTAGTGTTTGATGTTGGTAGAAGTGTAATAAAGCTTTTTAAAGCAGTTTTAAAATGCCTGGAATGCAGCGAACTACTAGACTCTGTTCTTAGAACATTCTCCACACTGGCCCGGGTCTTACTGTAGATTTGACCTGGTAGTGAGGTCCGTGACTTCCACCAGTCCATGTTCATAATATATTTGGAAGTTCAATATTTTGGACTGAGCCTTTTTTTTTTTTTTTTTTTTTTTTTGTGGTGGGGGTAGCTTTGGCTCTGTGAAGTTGGTGAAAAACAAAGCTTCTGTTTTTGTTTTACTTTAACTCACAATTGAATGCAGTGCTGCTGCTTATCAGCCAACACCAGTCCTGCCGGATATTAAGTGTTGGGCCTCATATATACAGAGAGAAGACAAAGGCAGGCCTAACACAGTCATAAAACATAACTCAGGCCACCACATACCAAGTCGTAAATCTTACTGATAAAAACCCCACCAAAATCAAACAAAGGGAGTCCAAAACAGACTACAAATCCCATGAAGCCTTGCTCACTAAAGGATCGAACTTTCAACTCCTATTGGATGAGGCACACAACAGAACGCACCTCAACCATGATATCATCAGGAGTAGAAATACCTCTGAAATGCTTCCGGGATTTGCTTCCAGCAACTTTGCTCACCGTGTGTAGACGCAGCTCATCGCTGCTCTCAGGTGCAGCCTCGTGGCACAAGGAAGTAACGTCCGACTTGTAACTGTGGCCATACGATCTCCATCTCGCTGGACGAGTTGAGATTACTCTGTGTTCCACCGAACACTCTAACGGATCCAAAGGAGACTTCATCCGTTTGCCTGCAGAAGTGAAGAGATGAAAGATTTCTCTTCCATCTTCAATCAAGTCGACGTCGCTAATTTCTCCGCCAGCCCGCCGAGAATCAGCAGCCGTACCACCCGCCGACAGAGCGAGGAAACGGCCTCCCGTCATCACCCGAGCCTCGAGGAACCGAGTCGGAGTTAAAGGACGGATGAACACACATTCTGCATCCTCATGCGATTTCAAGTAAGAGGTTTATGTCTGGACAGAGATAGAATATTATAGTGTTATTCTTGTGTTTCAAGGTTTTTGCTTGTACAGTTTACGGACCGCCATGTCCGCTCATTATTAATACTTCGGGTATTAATTACCACGAATGAGATTTTTCATATTGTAGTCCAACCAAATTGGACTGTTGTGCATTTTCGCCATCGCGGGTGAGACCGGCAAACTGAGTTTATCCATTAAAGAATCAAAGAACACGGGACTGTTTACGAGCTGTCCACCGCGTCTCTGAGTGATAAACTTACAGCTGCTTTCTCTCCCACGATCACGAAATCGGCTTTTGGGCCGTCACTTAATTTTCTCTCTCTCTCGCACTAACCACACACACACACGCACACACGTGACCCCTCACAAACATTCTGGCACACATTTGTGGCTAGTAGATAGCTTTGTGATAAAGTTTAGCTTTGTCCCTAAGCTACCATTGACTGGTTTCTCTCCGCCCACATTTGCGGTCATATTCCCTGGCCGGAAGTCTCGCGTGACATACTCTCCACGAGCGTCACGTCCGCCATTTTGCACGCATCCCTCCTTACACGCGCGCACACACACACACCCACCCCCTCTTGTGTTTATAGGATTATTTTGATTTCCATATCTAATCGTATCACTGTTTAGTTTGTAGTTGGAAGTTTATTGACTGCATTGTATTAATTATTAATTGATATTACTGCATAAATAAACTTTGTTTATATTACAAAGAGAAGTGTTTTGGTTTGTTTTGCATATGCCTGTGTCATGCTGATGGGATGTCAGTGCTCGGATTCAAGCCTTCATTCGTTTTTTTTCAAAAATCGATATTCTTCAGATGTCGATTTTCCTAAGAAAACAATCTAATATTGAGACTGTTATACTATCTGGTTATTAGTCCCTGATTCCAGGGTGGTGCCCCGTCAATGTTAATCTGTATTAATATTCTATTTATTTATTTATTTTTTGTTCTCTTTTTTTAATTGATAATTATATTTGTTGAATTTGATCAATAAGCTAGTGCTAATTTTAATGTTTCATCGATGTTAACAATTAACGATTATCTTTGATAATTGTTGATTTAAAGGATTAGAAAAAGCTAACATTGATTCTCATCAATGTTCTATTGATTTTAATAATTAATAATTATCTTATTAATTATTGCTGATAACCAAACCCGCTCCTAAACGTAGCGCACTACATTTACTGGATCCCCATATGAGGTTTTAATGAGTTAGATTCAATTAATTTAAATATTAATTAATAACTAAAGAAATTAATTATTTCTGATAGTAACACTGATCTAAACAACCAGAAAAGCCCTACATAAGCAAGCCTTTACTTGCACACTGGGACCCAGAAGTGGTCATTAGTTTCCCACACAAAAGCATTGTTTAATGTCCAGCCTCTTATCAGCATTTTGGGTGTGAACCTTGAAAATTTCCTTATGGATGTCAAATGACCAGACACTTGGGAAATGTTAGGAGGGTTACCTTACGTAGTGGTTTTAGCAATCGGTCAACTGCTATGCTTTTATCAATGGCTTAAATAATGGCTTCACTATAATTCTGCATCTACGAAATGAAGGTGAAGTGTGCATTACTTTATCCCAGATTTATCCCTTCAACTGTGACGATCATTCGATCAAGCCACCACTTTTTGGAAGTGGCTCACCTCAAAACCTTCCACAGTCAATGCACATGCTTTTATCATTCACCGAATGTAGATTACAGCCCAGATAGTCATCTTTGCTTGGCCTGCTTGAGCACTCAAACTACTCAGCATCTTGGTCTGCTGGATTTATTTATTTATTTTTTTTAAATGGCTTTCCACTGATGGAACCTTTCCTGGTTTTCTCATTTTGTCACTCTGGAATGCATACACTCTGAAATGCAATTCTGACAGCCACACCAGACGAGGATCTCTGTAATTGTGTTCCCTTTCTTTCAAACACACAATGTTATACTGTGACTTTTAATTATAAAAGCTGATGACGTCACCGCCGTTCCCAGCTCTAAATGGCCTCAGTCTGGTATCGTTATCTCAAAATTGCAGGCAAATGTAAAACTCTCTACACATGACTTCACATACTGTTGTCGTCATTCTTGCATACCATTGTCATATCACATACATGGGGGACTTTGAAGTTCTTGGAGCTCATGGTTATAACATTCTTCCATCCTTCTCCGATTCCTTGATGTGCATGCTCTGCAGATGAAGACTCCAGGAGACAACCTCTAACTTTTTTGATGGGTCTGCCGCATTGGATGCCTTTTTGATTTTGTGAAGAGCTTGTGATTTTGAAAATTTCCATATTAGCTCACAATTGAAGTACTCTTCTATTTTGATCTCATCCGTAAGCCATCTGACTGCTGCATCCCACCCAAATGCATCTGTCTCCTCTCAGTAAATTAGTTATTTATTAGTTCCTTTTAGAATTGGTTCCTTAGTGCTGTTAAATTGGAACAATCGAAAGTCTTTGGCCTTTAATGCAGGCGTGTGCGCACGTTCTCAGGAATACACATTTGCACACGTTTACTTCTCTATCTAAATGGGGACATACCAGAGCTTGTCTGATAGGACAACTAAAGCAATCTTTACACTTGCATACCACAGAAAAAAAAAATAGCAATCTTGGGCTGAAAACAAGACTTATGCTAATGGTCATGATGACCGCATTTAGACCTTAAGTTTAGTAGCTCTGATCTCATTTTACTCTTTGGTAAATTTATTTTTACATGTGTAATTTCCGAATATAAAAGTTAATGTAACTGATATGACTGCATTCTGACCTTCAGTCAGAATGAAATTAATGACTAAAGCATCAGCAGTAGTAATAATTGATCATTATGATAATTATACATGAGGATAATGTAAAAAAATAACATGTTTAGTATTGTATTAAAGAGAATTTTCTTTTATTTAAAAAAAAAAAAGGTAATATAATTACAACAAAATAATCAAATAGGCAGAACATAAGGAGTCCATTTTTAAGGTGAGGGACCATGTGAATCCACTTAAACTTTTCTTTTAACTTGTAAAAATACCCTCTTATCATTAATGACTCTTGTCCTCTAACTTAATTGCAGATAGGGCTGCAACTAATTTTGATAATTGACTATTTGGGCAATTATTGCAACGATTAATCATTAGCTTTAAACCGACTATTCAGCTTGTGCCCCGACTTAAAGGTTGTATTAAACGTGCATGCTATCAATAAAGAGGACAAAATCATCTTTTAAAAATACCTCTAAATGACATTCACTGAATTTAAAGGGAAAAAATACTTGTTATAATTCAGTAAAAATTTCACTACAAAAATCCTATTGTTATCAAGTGTATTTGTCTTTCCATTTTAAAATAGTCAATCCTCAAAACAAGATACATTTACTTGAAGAAACATAAGATATTTAGACTTGCTTAAAGAGAATGTATCTTAAGTATTTTTTCACTTGGTTATACTTCTGCGAGTGCAGTAAAGCGAATACTTATATTCAAAATCTATTCTTTAAAAGCAAGTCTAAACATCTTATATGCTGCTCAGGTGAATGCATTTTTTTTTTTTTAAGGCTTTTTAGATATTTAAAAAATTTGTATTTTAATATTCAACATCTCAAAAAAAAATTCTTCTGCAGTGTAGCTGCTAAAGTAAATGTACCGTGTTTTAAAGGAGTTTGAGATATTTATATTGGGTATATATATATATATATATTTATTTTTTGCAGTGTATAATGGGGCGAAGACTGCCCTCTCACCTTTTTTGTTCACTTCAATTCATCTTTAACTCACAAAAAAAACAAACTCGCTCTTAATAAAGCGAATTTTCTTCACGATAAGAAATGCACAGTGACATGATTCAATAAGTTGCCATAGCGTTATAATCTCGCTGCATTAAGCGCGCGCACTCAAGGGATAAGCGTCCCCGCAACAGTGTACTTCAGCCGGGTGCAATTTCAGTCTCTCCCCCTTAGATCGGGACACTTCGCAACTCAGAGGCGCTGACCGCACAGAAATGCCAGTTTCCTTATTTAAACTTCAATAATGCTATAACGCATTAAATATAACTGCATTAAAGATGTAACGCCGGGGCGTTTCCTTTAAAGACGCTCGACACGCAAGTTTTGCTTAAGCTCAGCGTTAGCTCCGGCTCTGCTTATTCCACAACAAGAGTGCTTCTGTATTTACTTTGTATTTTTTCATTATAATTCCCTCATACTTTGCGATCTACATCACCTGAAGCTGTTTGGAGTGCGTCTGGACTGTGAGATGTTTTCTTCCTCTCCTCAGTCAGGCAGGAGCTGCAGTGCTGCTCTTGTGTGCAATCATTATTTTCATATGATATGTTAAGATCCAACGACTACTTAAGGTCATGTTGTCTGAATAGTGCATTTCTGGATCACTTTGTGCTTCGTTTTCCTGATGCCTCATCCCATTTTTGGCTAATTTTATTTTTTAGGAGAAGTTATGCTTTCACACAAGTAAATAAGTTTTGCATGTCCGAAAGAGGAGTACATGGAAAAGCTTAATGTCAAGCCCTGCGGCTCTGCCTCCCATTGGTCAGTTTTGTTGAATGAGGTGGCCTATGTAAAATTGAAGCAGAATCAGTTCAGTTGTTAGAAGTAGGCCTTTTTCTGGGTGATGTCTCTGAATCTTTCCTTTCTACTTTTTATTTCCGTGTTGATCAAACTGGTGTGTTCTCATTTTCTCCAATTAAATGTTTTGTTTTCCAACATCCTCCGCTTTGGCAAAGATGTCCCTTGTGTGACAAAGCTGTTGAATTTGTGTCTACACGTATCCACCCTCTCCCTGTTTTCCTATCTGGGATGTGGACTCTGAAAGGGATTTTTAGGATGATATGCTGGGCAAATTTCCTAGACGGCTGAATCTCCCAAACTCCCATAGGTTCAAACCTCTTTGTTTAGGAGGCCTTATTGGAGCTCTGCTGCACCTACCACAGCGAGAGCCTGTATCTCCCACGCTTGAACTTCCCCCAAACCACTCATTTCTCAGTCCCTCCCAGTCACAACACAAAACTTGATGGGTCAGCCTGAAAGTACGCTGTTTTGAAGCAAGGGTCCACCTGTCCCATCAGAGACTTGTGGTCCGAAAGATACGCTAATGCATCCCAGAGCTGGACTTTGAGCTGAAAATTTTATCCAATCCTGTCTGTCAGATCTGGATGAACTTGTGCAGAAACAAATGACCTAACCAGCCTGATCAAACTACCACACATCCAGACTGGATCAGAATCACAGATTTCTGGGATCAAGCGCTCTATCATTTGGCACTTCCTTTTTTAGACTTGAAAAAAATCATTGCCCAATGCATTAGGGCTGCAACTAATGATTATTTTGATAATAGATTTATCTTCTGTTTTAATCAGTTTGTTTGTTTTTATTTATTTATTCATTTTTAACAAATGAGAGCATAAGGATTTGGTTCGATTTAAAGTACTGAATTCATGATTCTATACTCTCAGAACTTTGAACAAAGCCTGAATGTTTGAATATATTATTATTTTCAGTACATGTGCAAAACAGTCCCTTTTATTATTTGTAAAACTTTGTAGAACAAAGTACTGTTCATTAAAGGGTAAAATTATCCGTTGGGGATGGAGTGGGACAAAAAAAATCAGCCCAGCAGAGGGCAATTGTGACACCAGAATATAAATATTAATGATTCAGACTAGCTGAAAAATACAAAATTGTATTAGATGTATATGCTTGTACACTGTCACTGATTACATTTAATATTGTAGGTTTTAAAATGGAATTGTCACTGATTAAACTTTTCTAAACTCTTCAAAAATGTGTTTATCCAGTAAAAATGTTTGCCATGGTATAAATTTACTGGTGGAATCAGACATTTCATTTGGCATTATCAGGACGATCAAACATCAGGACCCTTAGCATTATACATTATATTCAGCATTATATTCAGTTTAATACAGTACAATCATCTGTAAACGCAGTGCAGATTTACTTGTGTTGAAATGTATCATCCCGGTGCTCACTTGATGAAGTGACTTAACACTTTCAACTGCACACTTTGACCTCTGAGACAGTGTTTCATCCATGAAAGCTGCAGAATTGATTACATTGAAACTGAAAGCACGGTATGATGTTTCACCAGTTTAATCGAAGTGATTGCGCTCCTTTTTTTCCCATTGCGATTGGTTTGACACGTATGCGTGTACTCGTTTGCTCTGTTTAATGGAGACTTGTATGTGGTAAAAACAAACAGTTTTGCAAAATACCCGGAAATACGCACCTGATTGAATTCTTAACATGTATACATTTATAAAACATAGAAAATACCAGTAAAATGTAAGTTGAGCGCATCAGACGGCACATGACCTCTTTCAACGCACCTGATGCAGCAACCGCTCCATGTTAAACTGTATGCTTTGATCTTCTTTTGAAGTGTTTATAAAGTGCTCTCGTGTGCTGGACAAATTGGGTTGTGTTTTTCCCACTTCAGATCATCTCCGTTGTTTTTCAAATGAGTTTCATCATGCAACACATTTTCCACCAAGCTGTAAAGTGACGTCACTGGAGCTTCTCCGTGCTCGTGGCGTATGACCAACTAATCGATAATGAAATTGTTTCCACTTATCAATCGTTTTTATCGATTAGTTGTTGCAACCCTACAATGCATGCAGTCTTGGGG
This sequence comes from Myxocyprinus asiaticus, assembly GCF_019703515.2. NCBI lineage: Eukaryota > Metazoa > Chordata > Actinopteri > Cypriniformes > Catostomidae > Myxocyprinus > Myxocyprinus asiaticus. Next base: position 17,056,812 of record NC_059381.1, on the reverse strand, counting down.
GGGGGGTGGGAGTTTTAGTGGGAGATGCAATTTCTCAAATTAATTGAGACACAATTTGGAGCATTTTTGCGTGATGATAGCTTGCTGTGCTTAAGTGAATAATAGTCAGCACAGTAAAACCCCCTGCAAGAAGTTTCGTCTCCTTTAATGCTTTAAGTTTAGTCCATGTATGCACCACTGCTGTTAAGCCATCATAGTGCTGCATCAAAATATTACAACACGGCTTCCGATATATCGGTCGACCACTAACAAGTATTTACATTGATATGAACAAGTCAAACCAAACTCACACTCCCAATCAACATCTCTGTGCTCAATTTCGCATATTAAAAGATAGATCTTAGGATTTTAAGAATAGATTTTTTACCCAGCCATAATTCTTTTTTTTTTTTAAACTCAGCAAAAAAAGAAACATCCCATTTTTGGGACACTGTATTTTAAAGAATTTTGTAAAAATTCAAATAACTTTACAGATCTTTGTTTAAATCCTTTTACAATTATGTTTTTCTTGTTCAATGAACCATAAACCATTAATGAACATGCACCTGTGGAACGGTCGTTAAGACACTAACGGCTTACAGATGGTAGGCAATTAAGATCACAATTATAAAACTTGGGACACTAAAGAGACCTTTTTATGGACTCTAGGAAAAACACCAAAAGAAAGATGCCCAGGGTCCCTGCTCATCTGCGTGAACGTGCCTTAGACATGCTGCATGAGGACTGCAGATGTGGCCAGGTCAATAATTGGCAATGTCTGTACTGTGAGACACCCAAGACAGCACTACAGGGAGACGGGAAGGACAGCTGACCATCCTCGCAATGGCAGACCACATGTAACAACACCTGCACAGGATCGGTACATCCGAATATCACATGTGGGACAGGGACAGGATGGCAACAACTGCCTGAGTTACACCCAGGAACACACAATCCCTCCATCAGTGCTCAGACTGTCCACAATAGGCTGAACTGAGGGCTTGTAGGCCTGTTGTAAGGCAGGTCTTTGCCAGACATCACCGGCAACAACGTCACCTATGGGCACAAACCCACCTTCGCTGGACCAGACAGGACTAGCAAAAAGTGCTCTTCACTAACGAGTCGCTGTTTTGTCTCACCAGGGGTGATGGTCGGACTCTCGTTTATCGTCGAAGGAATGAGTTACACCAAAGCCTGTACTCCGGAGGCGGATGGATGTGGAGGGTCCGTCATGGTCTGGGGCGGTGTGTCATAGCATCATCGGACTGAGCTTGTTGACATTGCAGGCAATCTCAATGCTGTGCATTACAGGGAAGACATCCTCCTCCCTCATGTGGTACCCTTCCTGCAGGCTCATCCTGACATGACCCTCCAGCATGACAGTGCCACCAGCCATACTGCTCATTCTGTGCATGATTTCCTGTAAGACAGGAATGTCAGTGTTCTGCCATTGCCAGCGAAGAGCCCGGATCTCAATCCCATTGAGCACGTCTAGGACCTGTTGGATCGGAGGATGAGGGCTAGGGCCATTTCCACCTCCCCCCTAGAAATGTCTGGGAACTTGCAAGTGCCTTGGTGGAAGAGTGGGGTAACATCTAACTGCAAGAACTGGCAAATCTGGTGCAGTCCATGAGGAGGAGATGCACTGTAGTACTTAATGCAGCTGGTGGCCACACCAGATACTGACTGTTACCCCCCCTCCCTTAGACCCATTCAATTTCTGTTAGTCACATGTCTGAAACTTGTTCAGTTTGTCTTGGTTGTTGAATCTTTGTTTCTTTTTGCTTAAAATCAGTTGAATTATTTTATTTATTTTTTAATTTTTGCTGAGTTTACATTTTATAGGTTAGACTAAGCAAAATCCAATTCTTTTCATGTACCCTTTGGAACTTGCTTTTTTGCTTTTTTATTTTTATTTTTTATTTTTTTATTCTCCAATATTGAAGTTTATAAAGAGTAATATGTAATTGGCCTATTGTTTGCACATGCACTCACTGAGCACTTTATTAGGAACACCTGTACACCTTATTCATGCAATTTTCTAATCGGCCAATCGTGTGGCAGCTCTGCAATGCATAAAATCATGCTGATACAGGTCAGGAGCTTCATTTAATGTTCAACACCATCAGAATGGGGAAAAATGTGATGTCTTTAGGTAGTCATGCATTGAGTACACTGTGTCATCACTAATATACAGATGTAGGGAGAGGCGTTTCAGAGGCTTGGTATCAAATCCTCTTTTTAGATGGGGGAGGAAGTTCTGAGCTCAAACTTGCTGTACTATGTTTTTATAGTACAGTGAACTTGTCAAAAGATAGAGGAAAATTAATTTACATAAGAATATAGATGCTGTTAAAATGAAGATCTTGATTACTTTGGAATCCTCTTATGACCCCTTAATGTTCACATCAACCATTATAATGGGGAAAAATGTGATCTCAATGATTTCTACTGTGGCATGAATTTTGGTGCCAGACGGGCTGGTTTGAGTATTTATTTAACTGCTGATCTCCTAGGATTTTCTCGCACAGTCTCCAGAGTTTACTCTGAATGGTGTCAAAAACAAAAAAACATCCAGTGAGGATCAGTTCTGCGGATGGAAATGCTCCCGTTGATGAGAGGTCAACGGAGAATGGCCAGACTGGTTCAAGGTGACAGGCTACGGTAACTTCGGATAACCACTCTGTACAATTGTAGTGAGCAGAATAACATCTCTGAACGCACATGTCAAACCTTGAGATGGATGGGCTACAACAGTAGACAACATCGGGCACTTTATTAGGAACATTACGGTCCTAATAAAGTTATCAGCAAGTGTATAGAAAACTCAACATTAACACATTTCTTTTTAAATTAACGGAGGCCATGCTTGCTGTGCAATCTCCACGAATAGACACAGCCTTTTTATCTCCTTTTCTTTCCATTCTTAACTTTTGTGTTCTGCTTATTTGCTTCTACGTTCTACACTTGCGTTAGTAGAATGCACAGTTATACTGAAACTGACCTGCATATCGGCCTAAAACATTTCACTGCCTATGCACTGTATGTGGCAACACTTTGCACCTTCTAAATCTCCTGGAGAAGCTACTTTAAAAATATGACATTGAACGATGATGAATGATCAAACGGGGAGCAGCCTGTCAAGCCGTGCTGGGGGATGGATGTTCTGGACAGAGCAGAGTACAGACAGCGGGCTTTAAAATGCCTGCATCTGCACATGTCAGGCACAGACACCCAAATGAGGGCAGGGGACACTGAATGAAAATAGACCTGGCTGCTTTAAGAGCTCAAGGCTGTGTAAAGAATGTCAGTGTATGATTGGGCTAGGTGCAAAGACAATTGTGTGTAAATTTGTGCATAAACACTTTGACAGGCAGTAACGTGAAGGGTTACACCATTATTGTATGTAGCAGCAGCAACCCGGTGGCTTCAGGTTTCACAAATGCAGTCACTGCATCTCAAGCAGCCTCATCGCTCTGCAGAAATGCACTAGGGATTTCAAATAAGTCTCCTGCCTGAAAGACAAATAGTCTGACACAGATCTGGTACATAAAATGCATATTACTAGAAATGTGCCAGGGTGGGTGATTAGTGGGGTCAGTTACTAACATTTAATATTTGTAGCATTGGTGGTTTTAATGGGAGACTATTCTGAAATTGAGAGGTGCAATTCCTTGAGCATTTTTGCATGATAGTTGGTGTGCTTAATTGTGAATAACAGTCAGGGCTGTGTTTCCTAAAAGCATTAGGCTTGCGATTGTTTAAACTTGCGATGTGCTGTTAAAGTGAAGCGCTGCATCAACAATACATTTCAAGACTATCCCTGTCAGATGTTAAATCCTTTTCAGTAATGTAAGTCTTTTGAATGTGGAGTGAGGATTGCCCTGAAGCACCCCAGCTACATTGAAGCATGTTATTCTGCATTCATGATGGACAAAATTAGTGGATGACATATCTGGGGAAACTTGTTTGAAAACTTTCTTTTTGGTGCTGCTGTTGACTTAATTACATGCTGTTTGAATGGTGGGATTCCAAAACTGAAACAATGACCAGCCAGAATGTGCAGGGACACAAACAGGCTTTTCACTAGCTGTCAGCAAGCTGGTTTCTCAAAGAATGGCAAACAGTTGATGACTGAAAACAGATCTAACTCTCGGCATCCTAGCACAGGGGCTAGCGGAGCGAGAGGCCAGTGGGAATGTTTAAGAGACAGGAAGTGTGTAAAGGCATGTGTTGTGACCATTTTGCCACAGTCCGAGCAGTGGTTTCTTAAGGGCATTGGTGAAGCTAATGCTCCCACACAGAGATGGTGGTTTTGGGAAGAGTGACTCATGGGTCTCTTTCAGAAAGCTGCTCACTAGCTAAAGTCTAGACCACAGAGCGGACCGAAGACTGCCAGAATCTACCCAATATGAGCACAGACAGCCAGCCTGAGGGGGAGCTGACTGCTTTAGAGGATTCTTGGGCTTACAAGAAGGGGGAGGGGGAAATGTGAAGGAATCTCCTTAAAAGCACCCACATCATTTATAGTACTCCCCTCCCCCCTCACCACCAGAATGTTAAATGTGCACTGTTTGAATAAAGAACATGAATGATTATCTTGCCATTGTGATTCAAAAGAGCTGCATTCTGTCTACACTGGAATGCCAGAGGAATGTAAAGCCAAATGATTGTGGCATCTAAAATATTTCATTCATGACACTGTAGAAATACATTACAATATTATGACAGATCAATAAACAAAAGTTACCGTCACCGCACAAATGTTTTTTTTTTTATTTATTTTTTTTTTAAATAGGGTTTTTTTGACTGAAAAGCTGTAATGGCACTGTGGCTACTGCAGCAGTCCAGGTCATATTCTAATGCTGAGTTGGTGTCTCTTCCTCAGGCCTCTAATCAGTCAACCTCACAGCTTTTGATTCTCAAACCAATGTTTTCTAATTATCAAAATGGCTATGGAAGCATTGCTGCCTTTTCTCATCCTCCTATGTCAAAACATTAACATTCTCCTTATTGTCCCTTCCCCTAGCAGAACAAACCAAAGTTTTTATTATACTTTGGTTGTCTTTCCTTCTGAGGCCAAGCGCAAATCCCCAACCCACACAACACTCGTGGAACTGTTTTTCCTAGAATAAACATATGAGAATGTGCAAGCAATTCAACAGTTCTAACTACTACAGTTCGACTGAAATACGGCACACTGTTTCTCCCTAACGCTTATAATATTAGGAGTAAAAGGTTTGGTCATACTATAATGCAATATAAAGCTGAGAACAGTGAAAATAGCCCAGACAAATACAAACTGCGAATGTGAAGGGAAAGTGCATCTGTATCCTGCACGCACAACATGTTGAATCTTGAGGCGGATGGGTGCTGCACCAAACTTGAAGGCTGTAGCCTGGTCTGATGAATCTTGATGACGCACAGATGGTAAGGTCAGAATTTGGCGCCAACAGTATGAATCCATGGACCCAACCTGCCTTGTGTCAATGGTCCAGGCTGGTGGTGGTGGTGTAATGGTGTGGGGAATGTTTACTTGGCACACTTTGGGCCCGTTAATACCAATCAATCATCGCATTAATGCCACAGCCTATTTGAGTAATGTTGCTGACCATGTGCATCCCTTCATGGCCACAATTTACACATCTAATGGATTTTTCCAGCATGATAATGCACCATGTCACAAAGCAAAAGTTGTCTCACTGGTTTCAGGAACATGACAATGAGTTCACTGTTCAGTGGCCTCCCCAGTCACCAGATCCAAATCCAATAGAACACCTTTGGGATGTGGTAGAACGGGAGATTCGCAGCATGAATGTGCAGCTGACAAATATTTTTGTAATGAGTGTTTGAGTGAAACTGGATATTCAATTAACAAAATTTGTAGGACAGAACATGATTTTATAAATTGTGAATTGATTGGATGAAAAGTGGCCTTTCCATACCAGAATGGAGCCATGTCTGAATGAGTTTGCTAAAACAATGTCTAAATAGCTTTTGGCCCATGGTTAACAATCCAAAAGCCTGCATGGCCCAGGTGAGAGCAGTGGAAAAGGAAAGTCGTTTCAAGAGGCAGAGCAAGTTAATACATTTTGATAAGGATCACAGACTTAAAGTTGCACATAGTACTTTTAAAATGCATGCATAAAATCATGACCATTTTCATCCAGTCATAAGTAGCCTCATAAAAGCTGTTTTATTCTACATGGGGAAAAAGGTCCTTTGATGTGGGCAGCCATGTTGGGCTCTAAATGTCGGTAACTGCCCTCTTATTGGACACTTTCACTCATGGATTGAATTGACCATGGCTGTATGAGAAGGGGGAATTTCTACAATGACTTCTGTAACTGTAAAACTACTGTGTGTGAATGATGCTACTTCCATGCCCCTAGGCATCAGTGCAAGTCCAAGACTTAAACAATAATTACAGCATACACCTTTAATAATGTGCATAGAGATGTTCACAATAACACCAAAAACACTTGTCCATTTATGATTTCATGTTCACTTTAAAGAAACAAACTTGCGATTTTATCTTCTCTTCGTTCTTCCTTCCCCCATCACTATTAAGTTCAGTGAGGGAGTCATGGCAGAGGTGATGTTTCTACTGTGACCTACCATGAGCAATGAATGCAAACTTCGAGGGGGATCAACTGAACCTCATCACCTCACTGGGCACACAGACACGCGCAGACATCCTCACATGCCTGGTACACCTTGCAGGTAGCTCATGCGTGTGAAGGAATAGCTGACTGAGCAGAATTGAGCACAAACCTTTCTGGGATCTCGATGTCCTTGCTGTCAGGACAGTTAACTTCCTGTGCTGCTCTGACCTCTTGAGCTGTGTGTGTGTGTGTGTGTGTGTGTGTGCACGCGCTTATGAATGATGCAGCCAATGTGCTGAGGAGCATTGGTGAGTTTGTAGAACGTGTCTGTTTTAAGAACAAAGTGTGTGTGTGATTGTGTGTAAATGTGTTAGACTTTTACACCATTCAGAAATGTCTTTTTAAGGCTTTTTCTGTGTCTGTCTCGACTACATTCAGTTCTCAGACATGGAAGCAATTTAATTAGTAAAACAGTCATTACTGCATTGGGGAAAATTGTTTCATGGTTTTGGTAATAAGTTCTCTTCTATGGAGAATGTGGCTAGGCATGTCAGAACTAGCCTTCAACATGCGTATCATCAGAAATCCTTATTTTTATCATCTTACATCTTTACATCTAAAAAAAAAATCCTTTTTTTGGAGGATTTATGAAAAATGAAATCAACACATTGTCACTGTTCAGCATTAAGATGGCTATAAATTATAAACCCACCTTCTCTGGCCCAGACAGGACTGGCAAAAAGTGCTCTTCACTGACGAGTCACGGTTTTGTCTCACCAGGTGTGATGGTCAGACTCGTGATTATCGTCGAAGGAATGAATGTTACTCAGGCCTGTACTCTGGGGCGGGATCGATTTGGAGGTGGAGGGTACGTCATGGTCTGGGGCAGTGTCACAGCATCATCGGACTGAGCTTGTAGTCATTACAGGCTATCTCAGTGCTGTGCATTACAGGGAAGACATCCTCCTCCCTCATGTGGTACCCTTCCTGCAGGCTCATCCTGACATGACCCTCCAGCATGACAATGCCACCAGCCATACTGCTCGTTCTGTGTGTGATTTCCTGCAAGACAGGAATGTCAGTGTTCTGCCATGGCCAGCGAAGAGCCCGTCTGGGACCTGTTGGATCGGTGGGTGACGGCTAGGGCCATTTTCTCCCCCCAGAAATGTCAGAGAACTTGCAAGTGCCTTGGTGGAAGAGTGGGGTAACATCTCACAGCAAGAACTGGCAAATCTGGTGCAGTCCATGAGGAGAAGCACTGCAGTACTTAATGCAGCTGGTGGCCACACCAGATACTGACCGTTACTTTTGATTTTGACCCCCCCCCCCCATTTTGAAAAAGTTACATCACCTTTTAAATGACAACTTGCTCTACCCATATGAGTGACATGTTTGGTCAAAGCGGGAACCCTGTGGCTGGTTTGTTATAGACCCGAGTGGTTTAAGGACTGAGAGGTCTGGGTTTGGGCATTTTTCATCCTTGTGAGTCAGCGGTCTAAAATGCCTTTTGTTTAAATGATGACTGCATAACACTATTTGCAGGCCTAAATCCTCTTGTTCATTTTCCGCCTTGCTCATCCATTGCTGTGATGTGATCTGACTTTGCTAACCTGCTGACACTGAGCATGTTAGTTGTTCTAAAAAAAATTTTTTGTCATTCGCCACATTGTCATTTTATTTTTCCCATCTTGCCTTCTGTCCACAGCGAGGATGTGTACTGTAGAGACAAAGAGGGGAGGGTTGTTGCTGGCAACACACGTTTCGGTGGAATGTTTGGAGTCTGTTGCCAAGCAATGCGGCAGGTTTTATTTTACGATTACGTCCTCCGACCAGCAGCTTGTTGCAATTAGCATTGTCGTTTGTGGAAGGAGGGCGGGCGGGCGGGCGGGTGGGTGGGTGTGCATACAGTATTTCTGTTTATTTGACTGATTACGCTCCTGCGTTTTCTTCACAAGATGTTCACTTGTTTACTTTTTAACACTGCCTGTTGCTTTTAACATCTAACTTTTTTTTTTCTTTTTTTTTTCTCTGTTTCTTTGCTATCGGTTCTTTTGCTTGATTCAGTGAGGGGGGGCTGAGGGGTGTTGCATGAGTTTTAAGGGTCCCCCCTATAAGAAAAACAGGGAAATATCATTATTGCCCTTTTTATAACTTTTTTTTCCTTCATCTAACTTAGTTATTTAAAACTAATTTTACATCTGAAATTTCTGAACTCTGAAACATGCAGTTTTTGTTGAAGCATTTACAGAATTGGTCTGACACAATCTATCCTCGTCTTCACAAGAAAAGTGTAAAGAGATTACTTAAATTTACATTCACACAACAGAGCACATTCAATATATCACCGATAGGCTATTCGGAATTAGTTTAATAAAACTTATCTTGTCTAAGGACTGCTCTGAAAAAAACATACTTGTTTTAACCTCTTTGCTTACCGGCAAGGTTTTTATACAAGTCAATGCAACTGTGCTGTAGGCCTCCTTTAAATAAGCATTTTGAGGTACTTTACAAGGGGAAGGAGTAGAAAGCATATTTATGTAATTTTCAAACCATATGTAGTAGGGTTGTCAAATAAAATTTCGAATATTCGTCAAATTTAAGAAATTTAATATGCTAAAACTGCATTTGAGTTTTGGATGTGTGCCAAGCACTGACTTTAAGATCGACCGCATTCTTGCGCTAAAGCTAGACACAGTGCAACAAATACAGTTTAACAAAGCAAGTGTCTCAAAATGCTTTTTAAAGTTCTTTTTAATTAGACACATCTTAAAAACATCACACTCCTGCACGAGATGCTGAATAAACAAAAGCAAAGGCGTTCGTCTAGCGCGCATTTGCATAGAAAAACAAAAGGATGGTTGCAAAAGCGTTTGGTGTGAACAACCCCTTACAGTTGGTGGCGGTACTTGGCCATTGCATCTTGCTCTATGCGTTTCTCAGATTAAGCAGTGTTTTTTTTTTTTTTTGTTTTTTTTACTCTGTCAGGAAAGATTCAACTTGGAAATGTCTCTCGATTCTCGCATTCTGTTCCATTACTGTTGTGTACCGTCTGTTTGAACAGCCCCTGGCCTGTGCTCATAGTCTGAGCTGCTTCACCACTGAGTTCAGCTGAAAACCATTGCTGTCTTTGAATATAGCTGCTCTATATACAACTAGGGGTGGGTAAAAATATTGTTTTTCCAATTAATCGCGATCATTTAAACAATCTCTAGCAATTCTTAAATCCCTACGATGAGAGGAAGTCACTCGCATTTGCAACCAAATTTCGCACTATGCGACTAAAGTGAATCTATTTGGCAACTGGCTGGTAACTGGCTGGTAAATTTCAGATTTCACTCACCAGTAATTGTGTAGTTTAGTCGTGAAATGTTCCACAGCGAGGTCCTTTCACATTATGTTGAGTAAAAGTTATGTAATGGGTGTCCAAGACTAGATCCACGCAAACCATTTGTCTTTGAATACAGTCTCTTTTGATACACTTTCTGTTCTTTACAGTCAGTTGTTGATCAAACAATTATAAAAAATAAAACAAAACTTTGATTCTAATCATGCATCGCACAGATGAGGTAAAGCCATTAGAGTCCTCCTAGTTAACATGTACTCATTTAAAGGCGCTGTTTACAGAAACGCCGCTTTTTATTAAAGAGGCCGTACCGGTTTTAGTATGTGTTCAACAAATCAATGTAAATACTTGTAAATGGAACAAATTATGCAATTTAACAATAAATATGTAACAAAATATGAAATACAGTATAATATCTTATTGATTGATTTGAATGTATTTGTTCATTTTTAAAAAGCCAAAATGTGACAAATAATGAAAAGGTGATTTAAAGAATTGGTAAAATTAATATATATTTTTTTTTAATGTACCTAGTTAAAAGGTCCTCTGTATAATGAACAGCATTAGCTGGGAGAATTTATTTTCTATGCAAGGAAAAAGGGACATTATAACTGAAATAAACCCATATGAATCGAGAGTTCTTAAATTTTTTTGTAAATTTACTTTTGAGTGAATTTTAGAAAAAGTAATGATTTTTTTTAAAACCAGTGGCTTCCTAAAACACAATATCAATGTTTGGGTCTGTGAGGGTTAAGGGAATGGAGAAGATTGGAGATTAAAACCAGATATTTTGCTTTGTTTGAAGTGTTGCTTTGACCGGACCAAAATGACGTGGTTCCATGAGGAGCTGGTTTTTATTCTCTATTCAGGTCAGCCATCGGCCAGCTATCATACATGAAAATGGTCCATCTGTCCTATGGGTGGTTTTGATGGTCTTCAGCTGAGACTCTGGGTTCTTCTGATGAACAACAACTTGTAATTTGGTTTTCTATGGTGCTAAAGCTTTGCTATCTAGGCAACACAACATAACACATGCATTCTGGCAACAATGCAGTTTAGCATGTGACTGGAACCTGAGATCATACTTGCTCTATTCCAAAAGCTGCCTAAATAGTCATGTCACCTAATAAGTGACCGATTTGGAACTCTACACAGGCTGCAACTCCAACTTTGGCTCTACTTAAGTTTGATGTTAGCATGTTTATATTTTTCAGCATAAAAATTACGTGCACACAAACATCAGGTAAAGTTCCATTTTTAACTACAATGGAAGTTTTTGTTTGCATCCTGTTTCATGAAGGCTGAGTTTTCGGACATCCACTTAACATATTTGCATACTGTGTAGCCAACAAGTATGCATATTCAGATGTGAGGAAGGTGTCTTACAAAGCAACATACCTTTTGCCTAACTTTTTGGAACAGCCTTGGCATCAGGAGCGACTATAATGCCTATAATCACCCAAACTCAAAGTGAAAATTATAATTTACTCACCATGTTATCCTAAAATGACTTTTTTCTTTTGTGGAACAGAGATGATGATGTTTAACAGAATGCTAGGGACCGATAGCCTTGGTCACCATTCACTTTCATTGTGGGGGGGAAGAGATGTAATGAAAGTGAATGGTAACTAACTTCCACTTTATTCCGTGGAACATAAGTCATACAGGTTTGGAACAACAAAAGTGTGAGTAAATGACGGCATTTTTGGATGAAATATCCTATTAAAATACTGTCTCTATAGGGAGCTCGCTAATTTCTGGAACAGTGCAACGGAGCGTGTGCATCTCATTCATTGGAAATTTCTGCAGATGACTGATGTGAAGTAGATCCAAATTCCATTATCTCCCCATAGAACATATTCACTTGCCTCAGCTGCCACACGTTAGAGGCCGCACGCGTTTGTTGCATGTTTGCGTGTATAAATGCAGTATGTCACAGATTCAGATGTCGTTAGCTCAGCTGTCTGGGTGTAATAAGACCCACGGGTTGTCCTCATGTGGCCTTCAGTGTGTCTTTGGCATCTTTAAGCTCTCTCTCTCTCTCTCTCTCTCTCTCTCTCTGCGCTCATTTCACCCACACCCGCTTTCAGACATAACTAAGCTTTTGTTGAAAAGAGTAAAAAAATTAAGGACCAAGCGATGTAAGGTACGCTGCGGAAAGGGAGGAGAACAGGGAGAGGTTTGTGTTGAATGCTCATGTTCTTATTTTTAAGCCCTTTTGGGCCTAATGGGCAGACCGACCAGCACAAACATTGTTCTGTGCATCACCAAGTCAGCCTGGCTTTTGTTATTTTCCAGCTCTTGCCTGCCGTGACTTCATTGTTCCTGACCCATTTTCAGACCTTTTATTTTAGAAATCACTTGCAAGATGGTTTTTGCAGTAAGTTGAATGCTAAATTTAGTCTCCAGTCCAACGAGGTTTTTTTCTTTTCTTTCTCTGCTTTTACAGCACAACAAATTTACAGCCACTTACCAATGTGGTATGGTGGATAAAAAGTCTCTCTTCCTCAGACGCCTAGGCAAAGGGGAATTGACTTTCTAGTTAGGAATTAGGAGCAGAGTTAAGAGACCTTGGCATCTGATTGATCGGCGCTTGAACGGGATAAAAACAGATTTGTCAATTGAGATGGTGTTCAAGAGCTCTTTTAAACAAGGCGTCAGCAGTAGCTGCTCCAGTGTACTGACTTGGTAGCGAAGTGCCAGTACTTTTGACATCAAGTCGATACTAGAATTAAAAAAAGACTACCATCATTCTACAGTTTCCTCACGCTGTCTTAATGACATGCGGCTCTTATTTTATTTTTTTTTACTCTTAACTGGGTGATTCACAAAACCTTTCAAGAAAATGTCCTGGTCCTGTTTCACTCAAATCAAAAACACATTGTTTTGCATGTAGAAAATGAAGCCTATTTTTAGGGCCATTTAAGAGTTTACATTGTGACGATAATTTCATGAGTTAGTAAAGGAGAGTCTTAGTAAAGGTGATGGTAAATAAAGAGTTCACAGCATCAAAATGTGTGTTATGAGACATTATAAGCAGTTGTTTTTACTAATTACTAATGAGGTTTGTAATCACTATCAAATCCCCCCCTTTTTTTTGTTTTTTTGTGACGGTGTGTAGAAGACTGTGGATCAGAATTGAGAAACTATTATCAGTTTTCAATCAAATTGCTGTGTAATTTAACAATTTCTTCCAAAAACAAATCATCAGAAATATGCTTTACACTGTAACTCTTCATTCTAGCCCACGTAATTATCCATTCATTGGATAACTTTTTCACGCATTTTTTGGCAAACTCCCATTCCTTCCTATGGGGAGTTCTGCAGAGCTTGGCCAAGCAAGCAACCGTAACCAAGGGGGCGGAGCTTAGCAAAGGGTCAGTTGTCATTATCGCAATAAAAGATGGCCATTATGATATTCTCATTACAATTTAAAAAATGTTCACATTGCGGTGAAGTATTTATGCATAAAGTAGGTATTACTTTGGAACCTTTTTCTCTCTCTCTCTCTGATTTAAAGTGTGTGTTGTGTAATACAGTAAAAAAAAAATGACTTGCTGTAATGAGTCATCATTGAAAATGATGTGAATAGTCAATGTTAAATGTCATATGCATTACGTTGATAAGAATTGGGGGCTAATTTGTGCTTTTGTGTCCTAAAAATGTCACAGTGTAAAAAATCTTAATGGCCCTAAATGTAGGCTTCCTTTTGCTTTTATACAAAATTATAAATTTAATAATGATTTGGGGTTAAATATGACCAAGACATTTTCTTGACAAATTTTGAGTGAGAATCACCAAAATGCATATTTGTAGAGTGCGAATTGTCAAATGCACTTCTCTTTCAAAATGCCTGTCTTGGCAAGGTATTAGGTAAACTAAAATGGTAAAATACAATTAATGTCTTCAGTGCATATAAACTGGTGGTATTTTTGCAGTCATGACACTCCTAGACCTGACTAATATTTATTTTCTCTCTCTTTGCCTTTTTTTTTAGGGGTGGCATATGGCAGTCAGGTTGTCGTCCCCCCCAAGATAAATGCAGTGTTGGGCAAGAACGTCACCCTCAGCTGTAGGGTGCAGGTGGATACCAACCTCAGCCTAACCCAGAGCTCCTGGGAGAGGAAGCTGCCCACTGGCTGGGTGACAATGGCTGTGTACAACCCCATGTTCGGCATCTCCATTCCTCCAGAATATGAGCGCCGCCTGTCCTTCCGCTCGCCCTCTGCACACGACGCCACCATTGTGCTGGAAGACGTGGGTTTCGCTGACATCGGCGTGTACACCTGCAAGGTGGCCACCTTTCCGCTGGGTAACACGCAAGCCTCCACCACCATCAGTGTGCTAGGTAACAATAGACGACGAGTGTGTTTTTGTGATGTGCATGAGTATGTGTGTCAGTGCTCAGTTTTTGTTTTGTTTTTTCTGCTGGCTCAGTTGGGGGAAAAATTTATTCAGCAATGTATTTTTATTTTTTATTTACCAAAATATAAATTTTTCATTAACATGAGAATTGTTCAATATGTTAATTATTTCTCCTATCCTAGCTTAAAATTTAGAAACAACTGTAAGCCATTCGTAGCTTGATTTCCCCAAGAAGTGTAAACACTGGCTCTGTGGTGCTATCAAAAAATTGCTTTTCTTAGTTTGAACATCCTGACCAGTCTGACACAGCAAGATTTGCTCAACCATTGGTGTGAGTTTGGGGCCAGACTGTTTGTCCTACCAATAAAAGATGGTATGAGTGTTAGGGAAACCTGTTTGAAAACTGTTGCTATTTTTGCAATTTTGTTCATTGTTGCTAGAAGCATAGAAGTTACACACTTGCTTTTTATATAAAAAAAAAAAAAATTCTTTACAGTTTTTAATTTGCATTATTACACGGGTCGATGAAATACTTGATTCTGATTGGTCAATGGTGCCATTTAGCGGTTTGATATTTCTGAGTAACAACTGCACTTCCAGGGATTAAGACATATCAGACCGCTCATCCGGGTTTTGCAAGTCATCTTTCCTACTTCTCGTATCACCGTGCGATCTCTACAAGTAAGATAATAAAACAATAGAATAACTCAAATAAATGTTTAATGTCCGTTTTTTGTGTGTGTGTATTTGGCAAGTAGTCTTATAAGATGGATAATGAAGAGTCAGATGTTAATTTTCACAAAATAAACTCCAACAGAACTCCGACACAAATTGGAGGTGGAATTCGGCAGTTCAGCATTTTTTTTTTTTTTTTTTTGCATAATTTCAACAAATCAATATTTATTTATTTTTTATTTTTTTATTTACTAGCTGTGTAATAAGTGGGATAATGTACAGTCAGCAGGTTATCGCAAAACAAACCCCAACAGGGGTTCGCGACCGCTTTGCGTCGGGATGAATAGTAGGGATGCACCGATCTGATACCTGGATCGGTATCTGTTCCGATACTGACGTTTTTAAATGGATCTGGTATTGGTCTGACAAGCCCGGTCCAAATCTGATACTGTGCGTTAGTCATGTTCGTTACTGTCAAGCTCCAAAAATGACATAAAAGGACCATAGAAACACCATTAAAGTTGTTCATATGACTTGTGCATTTTATTCAGAGCCACTTGAAGACGTGCATTAGCTATGTGAATCGCAGTAGGCTGTGTTTAATAAGTAAATAGTATTTTATAGTAATTTATAGTATGCACGCGCTGTACTAGCACGTTAGTGAGTGGTGCTGCTCTGTTGGCACATAAGCACAAGCAGCCCTAGGTGATTTCACTCACGGCTATTTTTAGCTTCACGCAGTGTGCAATATTTGAGTGCTACTCACGAACAACATCTCCGATGTAGATGCTCAGTAGTTCGGTTCACTTATAATATGCATTTAGAACGGCATTGGAGGTGCATTTTACCAGAATTTGGATAAGCGAATTAAACTACTGTGAACTTGCCTACAAACAGACGCACTTGCAGGACTTCCTGGAGAGTTTAGAATGTCAAAATAAAAGCGTGAGGGTTTAAAAAGTGCACAATTTAAATATATTACTGTTGTATGTAAAATGAAGTCAATAATAATATTAACAATGTAGTATTATTATTATTATTATTATTATTATTGTCGTCATTAGGATTTGTTTTACAATTTATAACAAGTTGAATGGGTTCCAAAAAATAATGAAAAGTGAATGAAAAGTGGATTGATGTCTTACAACTAAATTTAACGAGATCTGAATCCTTTAAAGTCCAGATGCAAGGAAAAAATAAAACACTGGTTTCTTTTCTACTGAAGATTTAAAGACTGGAATTACTGCTAATTTTGCTGCTACATTATACAGTATACTAGTTAATAATAGTGTTTCTTAAGCTATACATTTATATTGAAATAATGTGTAGTTAGAGGTTTGTGTTTCTTTTACATATTAAAGAGCAACCCCAATTAGTTCCACACAATAATGTAAAGAGATTCTAAACTGATAATGCAAAAAAACACTGGTATCGGCTTGGGATCGGTATCGGCCGATACTGAGATTTCCAATATCGGAATTGGATCAGAAGAGAAATTGGTATCGGTGCATCCCTAGTGAATAGACCACTGCTTATTGGTTTAAGTGGGCAAGTATGCACTGTGTGCGAGAGAGAGGAAGAACTTTAGGAGAAATTACAGGGCAGGAATGAAAGCAGTGTTTTGGGAAATAGTCCAGCTCTTCCAGTGAACATTATTTTGAACCCCTAGAGCACATCTGCTCTGAACTTGCAGATACTGAATAAGTGGTGTGCTGTTGTGATCTGGGTGTACAAGGTAACGAGGAAGTTTGCAAGCGTAATGCCTTCTATTAGGTGTATTAATTATGTATTATGATGCGAGGGTGTGTGGAGAATTGCTCTTCCCTCGGTGAGCACAAGATGAAGGTTACAGTAGTACATGAGATGTAGACAGAAGTAGAGTGAATATTCATGAAGAGAGATGAATTGGGCTGCGCAGTTGGAGAAAATGGAATATGAACGACCATATTAAGATTTTTTTTTTCTTTTTTTTTTGTTTTTTTTTTCTCTCCTTGCCTTTTTAGTTTGCTTTTGGGGGGGGGACTTTTAATACAAATAGGGTTGGGAGGGTTACTTTTGAAATGTATTCCACTACAGATTACAGAATACATGCTGTAAAATACAATTTGTAACATTTCATTAGATTACTCAAGGTCAGTAACATATTCTAAATACTTTGGATTACTTCTTCAGCACTGGTAGATTTTTTTCACTTGTTTTGACTATAAAAACTCTGCCAGTACCGTAAGACAAAATACACGTTAAAAATACATTCTCTGAAAAACATAAATATCTTATGCAGTGTTGTTTCTAAAACAAGATAAATCTAATTTATCTTGTTTTAATGATTTTTAGATATTTGAGGAAAACAATACAAAAATTAAGAATATGATTTTTGCCCTAATATCAAAGGTCTTACTAGGAAAAAGAAATAATGATACAGCATGAATTTTCTTGATTAAAAAAAAGTATGTCTTAATCATTACAGAATGATCAATGTATTTACATGCATTCTGTTTGTATGCAGGGTACCTTTTTAAGATGCTGACCATCTCATTCGCATATGCGTGTGCGGTGTAATTAGAGTTACTACTCAGTCTGTGTGCAGCTGCAGGAGGATGATGACCGATCTGATCTCCCTGACCTTTATTAAACTTATGTTTTGTGACACTAATGGTTTTTTAATTTTCTCATGTATGAGAAGAGCTTGCAGCCTGTGTATCTGCCATTAAATGTGTGGAATACAGACTTTTGCTGTTTGTCTCCGTGATTTGTCGGACTAAACCATTTATCTCTGGGGAAAAGCGTTACAGTGCCTGGTAACATGTACATGTAAAATGGCTAGAAATAGCATTTTAGCTTAGCATAAAGCTGACAATTTACACAGGGTTTATTTCTATTTCTTCTGCTCCAAACTTATTTAAAACTAACTTCTCTGTCTGCTCGTATGAATGTAACCCATCATAAGAAAGTGTTTCACTGCTGTGGGGGCAGATGGATGGAAAGTGGTGGTGTAATGAGGGAGGGGGAACACGCGCTGAGCTATAATTGGATCGTGTGTGTGTGTGTGTGTTTGTTGCCCTCTGCTTTTGGGATCCACTGCACTTCAGGGTCAAGGATGTCGATGCAAGATCTTTTTGAATTTGTTGTTTAAAGGGACAGATGAGAGTTGGCGCGCACAGCCACACGGGCGTGGAGCACATACTGTACACTCAAAGACACTTTTGACATGTCACTCGCACACTACGTTCAAGTTGAATGAATCTGTAATGGTACAAAGACCACAGCTGCTACTGTTCTCTCTGAAGGTCAGCTGCCAATGTTAATACTTTGCAAGATAGGTAGAGACAGAAAACCTATGAGAGAGTGAGAAACAAAGGTTAGTGAATGAGTCTGTACAGGGCCGTCACATAAATTCAAGGGGCCTGGGACCACTACACAACTTGATTTTAAAGGGATCATTTACCCAGTTATTACATTTTTCTACTTTCTGTGAAATGCAAAAGGAGAAATTAAGAATGGTCTGGTCGCTCTTTTACATGCAATTTAAAATGAATGGGGGCTGAAGCTTTCAAGCTTTAAGGAGACAAAAGCCCATACAATTTAGAATGGTGTGAGTGAAGGATCACAGAATTTTCCTTTTTGGGTGAGCTTTCCTTTCATGAATAGCGCAATTTAATGTTTTACGAAATGATTTGCCTGGTTATCACAGATTACATGAAGTTTAGGAAATGAGATTCACCCATTAATAATCAGGGATGCAAACTACTCGCTTTTCCGCTAGTCACCTTTTCAAGCTAATTTGCCCAAATTGTTTTGTAAAATTTTCTACATTTTTCCTTATTAAAATCACTTAGTGTTATTTTAAGCTTAAACACTTTAAGCATTAAATCCAACAAAAAAGCTTTAGAAACAACAAAAAATATATCTAGAACAACAGCTGACTTTCTCACCTTTCACCTTTTTTTTTTTTTTGTTTTTTTCGCACCAGAGTTTGCATCCCTGAATGTGTGTTGGGGTTTTTTTTTTTTTTTTTTTTTTTTTTTACAAGGATGGGAAGTATCAATTAAATTTAGTGAGAAATAATCACAATATATAATTTATATGATTGTATCGACAGCACGTGCTCCACACATGCTACATTTCTGTCAGCCACGGCAAAGCTCAGCTTTCCAGCCCTGAACACTAAGGGATTCATAATGGCTCGCGCGCACAAGCATCGCCCCTTCGCCCCTACAATGTAAACTGGATAAGCCATTAAAACAAATAATTTCATAATCTCTGGAAAAGCACTTAGTGCTTTCTGATGAGAAACAAAGGCCGCACATGGCCGGTACTTACCACTTTTTTTTTTTTCTCTTTTTTTTTTTTTTCTCTCTCAAAGTAAATCTAATACTTCCAGTCATCCTTATCAGTTTATGAATTTTATTGGCTTTGGTACCAGAGTGATTCTTAATGCTGAAGGGGATCAGCTTTATTTGCATTGTACTTTCATCTAAATGGATTTCCTTTTAGCTCTGTTCATTATCTTCATACATCTTTGTAGTAATGGGATGTGTGCGTCGTCTTGCATTAAAGCACAATGAAACCCAAGAGGAACTGTTTAAATTTGCTACATTAAAAGAGAGTTCACCCAAAAATGAAAATTCTGTAATTTACTCGCCCTCATGATGTTCCAGACCCATATGACTTTCTACTGTGATCATTGCATCTTTTTTTTCCATACCATGAAAGTGAATGGTGACTGAGGCTATACATATTTTGTTTCACGAAGGAAAAGTCAGCTAGGCCTTTAACTTAATTTCTCTTTCGCTCTCAGTGGAACCAAAGGTGTATGTCTCAGCTGGATCTACCGCTCTGATCGATGGCGGAAATGAAACAACGGTGGCCACCTGCATTTCGGAGAGGGCTCGGCCTCCTGCCGACGTCTCCTGGGAGACGAATCTGTACGGTACTTCCGAGGCCCACATGCAGGACGACGCCAATGGCACCACTACGACCCGGGTGCACTACACCTGGAAGCCCACCCGTCACACCCAGGGTAACACGCTAACATGCGTGGTAAAACATCCTGCCCTGCAGAGCGACTTCAGGATCCCCTACATTGTCAACGTGCAGTGTGAGTATCCGACACATTTGAAGACCAGGCAAAATTGCCAGACAAGCAGAGTTTACTAGACTGTGTTGACGTATTTCCAATTGAAACAGGAAGTTTGGGTGGCACTTATCAAAGAGATTGTTCCTTAGCCAATAAGCTTTAGTTATATTGTGTCTCAGACGTGAAATATGATTTGCAACGTGCTGGTTGATTGCAGGTGGATAAAAGGGGGATGGACATTGACACTAGATAGCGTTTGATTGGACAAAATCTGTGAAGTGCAATATTTTTGGTTCCTTCTTCCTGAAAGACTGTAGGTTTTATTGTGTATATCAGTTAAGTGAATTTGTCAACATTTAAGAATACACTGGCATATGGATGACCTCAAAGCTAACACCGTTTTTAACCTTTTTTGCACATTTTATTCAGAATGTGATGAGTACGCATGTACAGGTGCATCTCAATAAATTAGAATGTCGTGGAAAAGTTCATTTATTTCAGTAATTCAACTCAAATTGTGAAACTCGTGTATTAAATAAATTCAGCGCACACAGACTGAAGTAGTTTAAGTCTTTGGTTCTTTTAATTGTGGTGATTTTGGCTCACATTTAACAAAAACCCACCAATTCACTCTCTCAAAAAATTAGAATATGGTGACATGCCAATCAGCTAATCAACTCAAAACTCCTGCAAAGGTTTCCTGAGCCTTCAAAATGGTCTCTCAGTTTGGTTCATTAGGCTACACAATCATGGGGAAGACTGCTGATCTGACAGTTGTCCAGAAGACAATCATTGACCCTTCACAAGGAGGGTAAGCCACAAACATTCATTGCCAAAGAAGCTGGCTGTTCACAGAGTGCTGTATCCAAGCATGTTAACAAAGTTGAGTGGAAGGAAAAAGTGTGGAAGAAAAAGATGCACAACCAACCAAGAGAACCGCAGCCTTATGAGGATTGTCAAGTAAAATCGATTCAAGAATTTGGGTGAACTTCACAAGGAATGGACTGAGGCTGGGGTCAAGGCATCAAGAGCCACCACACACAGACGTGTCAAGGAATTTGGCTACAGTTGTTATATTCCTCTTGTTCAGCCACTCCTGAACCACAGACAATGTCAGAGGCGTCTTACCTGGGCTAAGGAGAAGAACTGGACTGTTGCCCAGTGGTCCAAAGTCCTCTTTTCAGATGAGAGCATGTTTTGTATTTCATTTGGAAACCAAGGTCCTAGAGTCTGGAGGAAGGGTGGAGAAGCTCATAGCCCAAGTTGCTTGAAGTCCAGTGTTAAGTTTCCACAGTCTGTGATGATTTGGGGTGCAATGTCATCTGCTGGTGTTGGTCCATTGTGTTTTTTGAAAAGCAAAGTCACTGCACCCGTTTACCAAGAAATTTTATAGCACTTCATGCTTCCTTCTGCTGACCAGCTTTTTAAAGATGCTGATTTCATTTTCCAGCAGGATTTGGCACCTGCCCACACTGCCAAAAGCACCAAAAGTCGGTTAAATGACCATGGTGTTGGTGTGCTTGACTGGCCAGCAAACTCACCAGACCTGAACCCCATAGAGAATCTATGGGGTATTGTCAAGAGGAAAATGAGAAACAAGAGACCAAAAAATGCAGATGAGCTGAAGGCCACTGTTAAAGAAACCTGGGCTTCCATACCACCTCAGCAGTGCCACAAACTGATCACCTCCATGCCACGCCGAATTGAGGCAGTAATTAAAGCAAAAGGAGCCCCTACCAAGTATTGAGTACATATACAGTAAATGAACATACTTTCCAGAAGGCCAACAATTCACTAAAAATGTTTTTTTTATTGGTCTTATGATGTATTCTAATTTTTTGAGATAGTGAATTGGTGGGTTTTTGTTAAATGTGAGCCAAAATCATCACAATTAAAAGAACCAAAGACTTGAACTACTTCAGTCTGTGTGCATTGAATTTATTTAAAACACGAGTTTCACAATTTGAGTTGAATTACTGAAATAAATGAACCTTTCCACGACATTCTAATTTATTGAGATGCACACACGTTTTATTTGCCTTATCCAGCACAACAAACAGCCAAGTGTAGCATCTTCATAACGATTTCATGGCAAAGTCCCTTTAAGGCAAGTCAGGTCATAATTGTAACACCTCTAGGCATATGGCAAGCCTTTTCAACATTTAATCACATGCAGGATATGAATTATAGAGATTAAAAATTCAGTTTTCACTAGTTGCTAATTATTGATATCAGGAATGGCACTACAAGTGAAAGTGATCATTTTTGTTATTACATTTGCACTTAATGAATTTTTTATTTTTTTTATTTTTTATCAAATTTTAATTTCAACTACTAAAAAAGCAATTCTTTATCTGTAATAGCATTTTTATTAGTAGAATTTCACAATGATTTGTCATTCTCTCCTATTTAAAATGCTATTACTGATATCTGTAATTTCTTAGTATAAATTCCAATTTCACATATCCGCAAAGCATTTCTTTTTAGTAAAATATAATTTGTCTATTATATTGTTACTAGTGTAAATGTCCATTCCTGATATCAAAAATTTAATTACAACTAGTAAAAATGCAAAGATAAAAAATATCTCTAAATCTGTTTCAACATGTTGGATTAAATGTCAAAAGGCTTGCCAAATCAGACATCTACTTTATTTTGATACAAGTACAGTGATTATTTACTTGAATGGGGCAAGACTAAAATCTCCAAATGGGTTTGTCAAGATTTTGATGAATAGCATTTTAAATCTGTAATAAAACTGACGACAATGGTATCATAAACTAGTTCAAATCACGCAAAAAGCTCTTTTTCAGACTTGACCAGCTAATGCACATTCTCGAGGAAACTGACAGGCTCTATGAAAAGGTGACTGGCCCTTTTTAACTGCAAGGAGGGGCTTCCATTCCTACAGTCGCCATTTTCAATGTTATGATTTCTCCCATTCATATATAAATACAAAAGTGTCCCGTCTCTGTTTCATGGTAAATTTTTTTTATTATTAACTATACCACGTCAAAACAATCAGATTTACATCCAGAGCTCACATCTGTTTTCCATATCATCCCAGTGTGGTAACTATCCACATGACATGTCCTGAAGCAGTCTTGTGAGTGAGAGGCAGGCCATGTTAGAGCTAGTAGCCCACTTTTACTATGACGCAGACCTTAAGGTTTCATGGACTTGTAGTGAATAAGGACATTGATGCTTCAGCTGAATGATTTATCAACACCATTTAACGGTTTCCTCCTTCCACACACACCGGCTTCTACAGAACACCATTGAGGGTGTGTGTGTGTGTGTGTGTGTGTGTGTGTGTGTGTGGGGATGTCTTCTATTTGAAATATAGATGTAGTGGTGAGGGGCAGATGTTGGGAGTATAGACCGGGCGAGGTCACATCAGTCATGGGACAACGCTTCTGCCGTCATGAAAGCTGCTCTCTCTCCATCTTCTACATTCCTATTTTGCATGGGACATCTTAATTCAGCACTTTCACTTAAAGAACTTTTAAGAGCTTTTCTAAAAGCACAGATCAATAGTTAACGTATTTTCTCTTTGTAAGTGGTCTTGTACCTTGCTGGTTAGACGCACAAGTCCTAATGAAGAATTATGATGCTATATTCACAGTATGAATTTGTATTAATGATGTTGTGTTTATAGACATGCTTTATTGTTGTACCATTTTATCATGGATATACAAATGCGCACATCATCTTAAAGGAAGAGTTCACTCAAAAATGAAATTGTTGTTCCAAACCTGTGTGCTGTTTTTTCTTCTGTGGGACACAAGAGGACAAGTTTAACACTCTTTTTTTCATACAGTGGTCATTTATGGTGACTGTCTGTCAAGCTCCAAAAAGGACAAAGTACCATAAATGTAATCCATTTGACTTAAGTGCTATATTTCAAGTCTTTTTGTAAGGAACAGACTGATTAAGGTCATTATACACTGGTAATCTTGCCCTCCATTGAGCTGATAACTCAAAGACTGGACATTTAAGAAGCGAATCGGTTTAACTGGTTGATTCAGTTCATCAGTGTTGAATGGGACCGATGTGGTTCTCAAATTCAACTCGCTGACTCATGATCCGGTTGCAACGCTCGAGTTAACAGCTCAATGGGGTGAAGATGAATAATTACTTGCATTTTAATCTCACACACAGCTATCGTATGTCTTTAGAAGACTTAGGATATAGTGAACAAGTCATATGGACTAATTTTTTTTGTTTTTCTTGTCATTTTTGGAGCTTTACAGATGTCACTATGAAAATTGTATGGAAAAGAGCTGCATGAAGATTCTTAATTTTCTTTTGTGTTCCACTGTAAAAATAACTGCATTCCGTTTTAGAACAACATTCAGTATATCATGACTGAAAGGAGTTTTCATTTTTGGTTGAACTATTCCATTAACAAGGCATAGCCTTGCCCTACCTTTCTTACTCTTCATTGAATGATCTGTGTGTGTGCCGTGTGTGTGTGTGTGTGTGTGTTGTGCGTGCATGCAGTTGCTCCAGATGTCCTGGTGCTGGGCTATGACGGTGACTGGTATGTGGGCAGGGAGAATGTACAACTGAAGTGTCATGCCAAAGCCAACCCGCCTGCCCAGCACTTCAGATGGATCAGGTGTGTAACCATTATAATCTGTACAATGTATCTGGAACGGGTTCAAGAGTATTTTAGTACCAAGGCTACTAGTTTCCAGAACTAGTCTCAAACAGCAGATGACCACTACATCTCAACACAATTGTTGTCTTTCGAACTGTCAGTTTAACCTTGTAAATTAACCTTTTCTATGTAATTTCATGAGTGGATGCCCAAAGTAGCAAAAATTGTACTCATTAAATGCAAGTCTGTTATCCATTTAAAATGTTTGTCATTTGGATCAATCATGTGCGCTTAAAACATTTATTAATTGTGGTTGGATCTCTATAAGCTGTCATACACTGCCATACCTATTCATTCTTTTATTTCCACTTATATTATATATATATATATATATATCTAATCTATATATATATATTATATAAAAAGGTAAAACCATCATAATTATGAAATAACACATGGAAGTTATGAAAATTATGCAGCTAACAAAAAATGTCAAATCAAAACTATTTCAACCATTTTATAAAACTATTTTTGCGTGATTTTAGGTTGGATGGGGAGATACCAGATGGAGCAGAGGTGTTGAATAGCTCTTTGGTGTTTATGAGGCCCCTGAAAAAGAACGACTCTGGGGTTTACAGGTGTGAGGTGGCAAACGACATTGGACTACACAGTCGGGACATTAGTATACGTGTTCAGGGTGAGTGAGAAATGAAATGAAATGTGCGATGCTCTTCTTACCAGTGTTTTCCTTCAAGGAGTAGTTCACCCAAAAAAGAGAATTATCTTGTTAATTCACACTTATCATTTACAGTGAAAAGTTAGTTACATTTTGGTCTGTTCTCACCCAAAACTAATCCTATCACTTCAGAAGACATGGATTATACCACACAAGTCATATGGATGACCTTTTATGCAGCCTTTATGTCCTCCTTGGAGCTTGAAAGTATTGGACCCCTTTGACTTGTATTGTATGGACAAAAACACCATATCTATCAAAATATCTTTTGTGTTCTGCAATATGAAACAAATTTGAGATGGCATAAAGGAAGAGTAAATGATGAGAGTTATAATTTTTGGGTGAACTGTTCCTTAAGTGTGTTAAATGTGTTCAATATTTTCCTTAAGTGTGATAAAGTGTGATGTATCATGAGAAGCTGAAGAAAATCTATGAGGGGCAATAACTTTACCTATCAAATATACTGTTTATTGTAACAATCAAACACTGATGTTCTTTAGTCTGTGTTTGTGTGTTGGTATGTTGGCATAAGAATCCGACAGAAGGGAAAGATCGGTGAATAACTAAATCTAAATTGGGTATCTTCAAAAGACTTTGAATATAGTTTTGGACTGGGGTGTGGGAGCTTGATATCTGTGGTTTCTTTGAAAAAATGTGGAAAAGAGGAGAATGTACAAGAAATGTGTTTTCAAACCCATATACAGTTATAAGTAATTACAGAATTGTAATATTTTTGGAGTGAACTATTCCTTTTAAACCCAACAAATCTTTAGAACCCACCCAACTTGTCCCTTCAGTACATAACCTTTTTTACATGTCATACAAGCTCAGCAGGGCTCTGATCATTTTTCTGGACCTGAGGCCACTGCATGGGGAGAACCGTCCCATGCCCTCCATATAAAATTTTGGCTTTGGCTCATTTAAAGTTTTGATAGTTTGTGCATTCTACAGGTTATTATTGGGTTTTATGTGTTTAATTTGATATCTAGTTGATCTCTGAGACGGGTCCACCGTCACATGTCATGCTGTTTATCTCCCATTGCTTTTGTGTGAACATTTAACATTGAATCCTGCTGTTTAATTAGTTTCTTTGATGGAGCTGCCAATGTCTCGCTCTCTCGCTCGCTCGCGCACCCATTCTCTCAAACTGTCACGCAGTTATATAAGGCAGAGAGCGGAAGCAACCTTGAATGAGATGATGTCATATATTCATGAAACATTCACCAGCTCTTTTCAACCACCATTAATTATGTATTTCTTTTTTTTTTTTTTTTTTTTTTTTTTATGCTAGCCCCGAGAAAGATTAAACATTTGCGTGCATGAAGCTATGCGTTACTGTGCATCGTGTGTGTGCGTGATTGTTGTCTTGGATCTGTTTGCTGTGATGTTTCTATTTTTCTAGAGTCCTTTGAGTTTTTTTTTTTTTTTTTTTTTTTTTTTAATGGTAAACAGTGATATTTGTGCTAGATTGCCTAATGCTGCTGTTACGTATTGATGGAGTGGACTGTTTGTGGGCGTGAACGTAGATCTGTCTGCTCTGTTCGGTCACTGATCTGTGCATGGATGGGCAGTACCTCTTCTGCATGTTAGACACCCCACCGCAACCGGTGTGGTCACCAATCACCCCCATATACACTCCCACACACAATCTTTACAAAACTGACCAAGTTGGTGACTCTTTCGTTTTTAAGACGGTGACAACTTGACATTTTTCCAACTTTTAAAAACGTGTCTCGGGACCCCATTCCGTTGCGACCCTATGTAAATACCGTCTGAGGGTGCAAAATAGGGAAAGCTCAAAAGCATTTGAGAAGCATTGTGATTTTAAACAGGGGTATCCAAAATGTTGTTCTTTTATTGGTTTATAAGTGCAAATGTGCAAAATCAAAGTGCTCTGTGCATAATAAAGACAAACGCAACGGACCTATTTCAGTGTTTGTCTTAGAAATTCTGCTTGTATTGAGACTAAATGTTACATGTTGAGGTATATTAGACCAATGGATTATGCCTGTGTTGGATAGCTTGAAAAAAAAAAATCTGTCAATTAGGACGGAGTTTATCACATTAACATTTTTATATGGCCTATATATTGCATTTTGGCACAGCCACAATCATCGCAAAGTACGGTTATATGAAACGAGATTGATTAAAATCTTTAAGACTCTGTGGCTGCATAGTATTTAATTGGAAAATCGACTCTAGTCTCTGTTAGTATATCGAGGCATAGAATGCACTGTGTACATAAACTTGAGCAGAGTTCAGATTTATCGCATTGCCATCGTTCACCTCAAATCACCAACTCTCATTTACAGTGAATGACTTCCAGCTGCTTTGTCGCTGCAAATCGCTGTCTGTGTGAACGCCCCTCAAAGCAAGATGCAAAGAGTTTTTTTTTTTTTTTTTTTCCCTGACCTTCAGTGACTTGTTCTCTTCTGGACATTGACATGCTGAGGCTAGAAGCTCTACTGTGTATTGATCTAAACAAATCATTCTTTAACTCGCTGAGCTAAATTGAATTAATTAAAATAAATTGTCATTATGCATGTCCTTGAGGCTTAACCAGAGATAATCTGTATTTTATGGATTTGATTTAACATATGTAACACAAAAATATCGTGGGATAGCTGATAGGATTTGAGACTTTTTTTTTTTTGTATCAGAAATGTTGCCAAAAAAGTTAATGGGAGGTTTTAGTTTACATCAACTACATAGCCATTCTTCCCTACATATATACACACACACTCATCACACCCACAGTTGCATACAAATGACCTTTGGGAAAAATACTGTTCAGGAATGCTTTAAAATGCTACATTGTTATTCAGTCCGGCAAGGAGAAACAAATTATACTTTAACCAGCAGTGTTTGAACCGTGTAACCCTGAAGAGCTTGCAGCCCTGACTCCTGCGACTGAACTCGCACGCTCTGCACTCTATGCATGCACACATCACAGCCAGCCAAATAGCTCTCATTGTGCCAGGAACAGGACACTCTGTAATGGGATAGTTTGACTTTCAGCTCCTCAAGCCTCCTCTTGCAAGAACGCTGCTTGCATAGTTCAGATGCATGGCCCAGAATGCAATGAAATGCTCCATGCTGCTCCCTAACACAATCAAGTGATCAATGCATGGTAATGGTGTTAAAGCAATCTCCTAGCTTAGCTCCAGTCAAGTCATGTTAGCATTTAGGCGTAGTAGTCTCCCAACCCTCAGGTATTCATGATATCTATCCCCTCCCCCAGTAGCACGTACCCTTTCCTTGACCCCTTCCCTCCATCACACAGCTATTTGGTCATCAGTACTCCCTCTCTCAGCTAACACAGTTTAGCTCACTAGGTTTCATTGTTGCCGAAGACACTGTACATTGTTAGCCATGTTAACATTTTAAAATGTGTAGTGTTAGCTGGAGATGTTAGTATGTAGCTCCTCATTAACATTTCTCCCAAATCTCTTCTTTCATGTTTTGTTTTAGTCCTCCTTTTTTTTTTTGCTCTGGACAACAGTTTCAGGTTTTAAGGCATTTTATTTTGATTGTTAAACAAGGTGCGCAATTCAGCTACTTTGCTGCAGTAGAAAGTTATAATACACCAATGAAATCTGAGCTGTTGCATCCACAATAAAATAGTAATTCAGTTTGTAGTCCAACAACCTGGAATTTTAATTTTGCATATTTGTGCCATGGGTTTCCTCAGAAATTTCGAATAGGTTTTTAGAATTGCAGTTTTCAATTTATTATTAAAATAAGGTCTTAGGTTGACATTTACCAAAAACGTTCCCGTTTTCTTCTACAACATGCATTACAAGTGCTACATAAGGGCTACAACAGTTGTCCAATTTGTCAACCATGTAAACTTAAATCTTGTGGTAGTTGTAGTCCTTATGTAGCAACTTTTTAGAAACTTATGATTTAAGCCCAAAGTATACTTCGGGTTTTACACTCTTGCTAGCTTATGCATAGTCGAATGCTCTAGCCTTAAGTATACTCCATTTGACCGTGTGCACATGAACAGGTGGTCAACGTATGTGCGCTATGACTGTCATGATATTCTGGACTATTTCTCTTCAGGAGTTTAGATCCATAAAGTTGTTTCTTATAGTCTTTTAAACTTGAGTTGTACAAATGCAAGTACAGTATCTCCAGTCTTATTCACATGCGCACTTGGCGTGTACATTTGTTTACGTCATCAATTTGCTCTTCGTGAAAACAATGGCCCAACTGTCAGTGTTTCTACCTTGTGGGCCCACTAATTGGTGCAAAGAATTCCAGGCACATGTGCAGACTGTGCAGTCAGAGTATGCACAGTTAGAAAATTTGGGCAGCACATGTACAGGGCTCGCGTACCCTGCTGACAAAATTTACTAGCCCCTACCCTAGAGAGGCTAGTGACTTTACTAGCCCATCTAAAACTGAAGTATACTTTGGCCTATAAAAGAACTCAACAGTTTCAAAATTCATGTTAGATGTAGGAGTAATTTACTGTATGTTGTAGAATAAAATGTGAAAGTCAAAATCAACAAAGACCTTTTATTTTACTCTTATCGAAAACCGCTAAAAACACTCTAGAGGGAACCAATGCAAATTAGCCTTCCAGGTTTGTCTACAAATTGACATCATGACTGAACCGCTCAGTAGAGATGTATTCCAGTTTCTCATGCTAGATGTCATGCTAAGAAAATATTACAATCTTTTGAAGCCAATTCATATGACTGTTAATTATATACTGATGTAGTTGCCATTGACAATATCTACTTTTCTTTGTCTGTCCATCCCTCCTCCTCCTGCCCCTTTCTCCCCCTCTTGCCTATACTTCCCTCCATTAGATCCTCCCTCCACCACCACCA
Organism: Myxocyprinus asiaticus; assembly: GCF_019703515.2. Lineage (NCBI taxonomy): Eukaryota > Metazoa > Chordata > Actinopteri > Cypriniformes > Catostomidae > Myxocyprinus > Myxocyprinus asiaticus. Next base: position 17,026,588 of record NC_059381.1, on the reverse strand, counting down.
TGCCCCCCACCACCCCTGTGCGCATCCTAACTGCCGACATCTCTGCCACTACGCCTGGCAATAAGCAGCGAGCGCTCATCACCTCTCCAACCCTGGCACCCCTGCCGGAGGGGAGCCTGGGCACCATTGTGGGTGGGGCAGTGGGCGGAGCCCTTTTCCTCCTGTTGCTGCTCATTCTGGGTGGAGTTTATTACCAGCACCAGCGTCAGACATTCCGTGGTGACTACTATACAAAACAGTACCACGGACCGTCTGATATGCAGAAGGCTCCTCAACCCCACGAGCTTCAGCAAGTCTACAGCAAGGGCAGCCCTGATACTAAGCTCAAGTCCAACCAGGATAATGGCACAATTTACCCTGACAAGGACAGAGAAGAGTGGGGCGACTTTGACCAAGAGCGATCACCCAACGGTCGCAGAGCTCTGAGAGAAACAGGTGCTCACCTCAACCACCAAAACCATCACAACCATGACCATGGCTACCACAGCAACCATCACCCCAATCATCCACAGAGTTATAGTCCAGCCCATCACAACCAGAGGAGCTCAATACAGCCAGAGCCCCGCAGGTATGCTGCTTCACAAGTCATGAGCAATAGCTCCCCCTACCTGCCGGAGGACTGCTACGACAACGACTATGTGTCGCACACAGATGGTTCAATGATTTCCCGCAGGGAGTGGTATGTCTAACAAGAATGAAAAATCAGGGAGAGACTGCATAGACATTACGAAATGCATCAGACTGCAAAATAACAAGGATGAAAAGTTACGTTAAGAGAATTTTTAGGAAATGTACTCCTGCACCTTTTTCCGAGTAGTTTACACCTACCCCAATTTGTGTGTTTGGGTTTTTTTTTTTGTACATTAGCCTAATTATTAGTTAACTGTTAATAGTTAGCTGAGTTAATTGATGTTTTGGGACCAAGAGAAAATATAATTTCTTCAGTTGCTAGGAAGATGATGGTCAATCAACAAGACAAATGCTTTATTTAACTAATAAACCTGTACAGGTTTGATTTCAGGTGCGATTTCAGTTGAGTTGTCTTGCCAAATCAATAGCCAATCTCCTCCTTTGCGCAGTAAATTTGTACTGTGTTTAATAAAAAGTAACGTCTAAAAAAGAAAATGGTTAATATTGAACAAATGAAATTAAAAGTATTCATATAACCTGTCGATAAGTGTTACAGATCACCGCCACTGTGAGTGTCTGTGTCATGTAAACTTTCAGTCATGCTGTCACTGGTGGAGGCAGAAATTAGCTCCTGTCAACAGCCTGGTGGTTTCCATGGCAACATTTAATTATTTTCTACTGGCATTCAGAGTTGGAGTGCTGTAGGGCGGAGCTAGACAGGAGGACAGTGCTGGATTTGATAAAGCCCAATGGGAGTGAGAAAGACAGACAGGGTAATTGCTGAAAAAAGACTGCTATAATTGTATCAATTCAGCTTCCATTTGAATACAATTACTCACTGTATTAGGTCTGGGTTGCTTTTGTTTCATCGGAATTGAACTGCGTGTTCAAGTCTGGGTCTGGTTGAAAAATTATTTGGATACTCCCAAAATACTGCCTTTGTTTTCCAGATTATATATAGCATTCTTGGGTAGGTTGTCCTGTATTAATGTAACTGTCTGGCTTTGTTTTGTTAGATCACTACTGCTCAGTGTTAAAGGGTTAGTTCACCCAAAAATGACCCTAATGTTGTTTCAAACCCATGTGACTTTCTTCCGTGGTACACAAGAGTAATTATTTGGCAGAATGTTGGGTACTGACAGCCTCATTGCATCATTTCCATATAATGAAATTGAAAAGTAACTAAGGCTGTTAGTCCCTAACATTCTGCCCAACATCGCCTTTTGCATTCCACTGAAGAAAAAAAATCATATGGGTTTGAAACCACATGAGGGTGAATAAATGATGGCGTTCAGCAGCTGTCGATCTGTCTATTTGTGTGGTGCGCATTACTTCACAAATCAAGTTCTGTGCCTCTCTTGTGTTTCTGCGTGCATACATGCGTGTTCTGTGTGTTTTTCTGTGTTTGTATGCACATCGCATGTATAGTAAATGCAATTAGCTGGTGTTAACCAACAGTGTTTTGATGAACTGTCTCATTGCCCACTGGCAATAGTGTTCCAAAGCAACGCCTTTTCATTTTTCACACACTGACAATTTAATGCAGAGGACAATAGCCTAACACAGCCAGTTATTGGTCATTAAAAGTAGTTTACTCCAAAATGACAATTCTGTCTCCATTTAATCACCCTCATGTTGTTCCAAGCCCATATGACTTCCTACTATGGAACAAAAAAGATATTATGCAGAATGTTTGCCACTGACCGGTTCAGTCCCTGTTCACTGTCATTGTATGGAAATTTGTATGTCAGTTCCTAACATTCTACCTGTCATCTCCTTTTTTGTTTCCCACAGAAGAAAGTCACAGTACAGGTTTGGAAGGACATAAGTGTAGTTAAATTATGAAAATCTTTATTTTTGGGTGAACGCTTAAAGTTCTTGACCACTAAGATGTGTTTGTTTGATCATAACAGGCTAGCAGATGCCTATGGTTGGGTTTAGAAAAATGTATCTGGATACTGAAGATGATATGTAGTGCCTTAAACTGATTATGTGTCCTGTAAGCATTACAATGAGCATTCAGAAGTTATGAATGAATGAATGAATATCATTTTCAGAAGAAGGATGCGAGTAGTTCTGAAGTATAAAAGTCAGGTTGGATGATCTGAGAAATTGTACCTTTTTTTTTTTGTTTTTTTTTTTTTTGCTCAGATTCTCAGACAATGACATTATTTTGCTCGCATAATGACGTGTGACACTTGAGTCACAGTGCATATCAAAGAGTTATGAAGTTAAGAGTAAAGCTGTTAAATTTAAGTGTACATGTTTGGACAATGCAGAGGTGAATAAAACAAAGTTTTATGTGTATATATGTTGGCAGTTGGGAGAGCCTTGTTTTGTATGTTTACAAGTTTGTTTAAATTAATTTTTCCTATCGAAAGCCTGAGATTTGACTGTGGAATGCACTAGAGAACCCCACCACTTAACAGATTGTGATGACGCTTTCTTTGATCACTTTGTGTTTTTTGCTTCTCCAAAAAATCTTGTTCACTTTTTTTTGGTATTACAAAAAGCTACTGTTAAACATTTTTTGAAAATAAAATGTATTTGCAAATTTGCGATGTATAGATGAGCATTATTTTGTAAAATCAACCTTTTGGGATACATTTGTTTTTAAATAAAGCACCTTTTTTTTCTGTGACATTTTGTTTCTTTTTTTTTTTTTTTTTTTTTAGGAGTTGGCTCAAATCAGTCTTGTGTTTGTTGGAAGCGTGAGTGTTGAGGTCATGGGCGTGACTGGTTGCTTCAGCTGCAGAACTGTTTCATGCAGGGGTCTCTTTCCATGAGTGCTCGAGGGATGTATGCCTCGGGCCCCCTTTTCCTTTGCTGTGGTTAACCTACTTCATCTCAGAAAAACACTTCGTCACTAAGGCTCATGCATATTTTGTGGGAAAGCCTGTGGCTAAAAGCTTCCTGTGGATGGGGGCTAAACTTCCTCTCAGATTTACTTAGGATAGAGCTAAAGTGAGGGGATTATGGACTTGTTGATTCTTGTGTTTGCATGGCTGTTCTGTCGATCAGTGCAAGTTGAGTGGGGGTTGCTGGTTGACGAAGGGAAGATCAAGCACAGGAACTAGAACAGCAGTGGGACTAAATGGTATTTGAGCAGTTTAGCCATTTGCAGAATCTGTTATCCTGTTCCAGCAGCTGGTGTGGGAGAGGGTGTTTTAGCAGAATTTGTAGGTGTGCTATTGTTCACAGTTCCTGCTGAAAACATTAGTTAAAACCAGAAAGCCAGCTTAGACTGGTTTAAGCCAGTCTCCCACCCTAGTCAGACTAATCTGTTTGCAGGATTTAGAGGGGGTTTGGGGACTTTTCAGATGTTCAGGTTGGGAGATCGGCTTGCCTACCAACTGAAGACCAGCTTGGCCAGGCCGGGTGACCAGCTAGACCATATGAAGATGAAAAAAATGATTAAACCAGCCTAAACTGGTTCGTTATTCTTAGCCAGTCCCCTTAGCTGAGAGACCTGCTGAATGACCAGCTTGGTCAGGTTGGGAGACCAGCTAGACCACATGAAGCTCAAAAGAAAGCATCTTAAACCCAGCCTAAGCTGGTTTGCGGGTCTTAGCTGGTCCTCCAGCTTGCAGTCTTATCTGGTTTGTTGGTTTTAGATGGGTTTTGGGCACTTTTCAGGCTGGGAGACCAGCTGTCAACCAGCAACACTAGCTGAAGATGATCTGGAACAGACTGGGAGACCGGCTAGACCACATGAATAAAAAAAATAAAAATAAATAAACAGCCTAAGATGGTTTGTTGGTCTTGGCTGGTCTGGTTTGTTTATTTTAGAGGGGTTTGGTTCTTGTCAGTTATTCAAGTTGGGAGACTAGCTGGCCAACCAGCTAAAGCAGTTGAATCCAGGCTGGGACACTAACTAGACCACGTGAAGCTGAAAAACAAAATCATAAACCAACCTAAACTGACTTTCTAGAATTATCTGGTCTGGTTTGTGGGGTTTAGGAAGGGTTTTGGGCAATTTTCAGTCTTAAGAGGGTTTTGGAAACTTGTCAGCTTGACCACATTTAGCTTAAAACACCTTAAACCAGTCTATGCTAGTATGCTGGTCTTAGTTGATCTCCCTGCTTGGTCAGACTGGACTGGTTTGTTGGTTTTAAAAGGGGTTGGGAACTTGTCAGCTAGTCAGGCTGAGACCAGCTGGCCAATCAGCTTTACTAGTTGAAGACCAAATTGGCCAAGCTGAGAGGCCAGCTAGACCGCATGAAGCTGAAAAAAACAAAAACGGAAGAAAAAAAAAATCTTTAACCAGCCTATGCTATTTTGCTGGTCTCCCAGCCTGGATAGGTTGGTTGGTCTGTGTACTATTTTAAGAGGGGTTTTGGGCACTTGTCAGCTAGGCAAGCTGGTAGACCATCTTGCTGACTAACTAAACCAGTTGACCTGGTTTCAGACCTGAAACCAGCCTTAGATGCTATGCTGGTTTTCCTGCTTGGTCAGGCTGGTGTGGTTTGGTTTTAAAGGGGTTTAGGGTGTTTATCAAGACAGTCAATCCAGAAGAGAAAGTGGCTTACCTAAACTAAAGTGAAAGATCAGTATGGCTAACGTAGACCATATAAAGCTGGAAAAAAAATCTTAAAACAGCCTTAGCTAGTTTGCTGGTCTTAGCCGTTCTTTCAGCCTGGTCAGGTTGGACTGTGTATTGTTTTAGAGGGGGTTTGGGCACTTGTCAGGTTGGAGACCAGTTGGGTGACCAGCTACACTAGCTGAAGACCATCTTGACCAGAGTGGGAGATCGGCTAGACCTCATGAAGCTGAAAAAACATCTTAAACCAGCCTAAGTTGGTTTGCTGGACTCACAGCCTGTTCTGGCTGGTCTGTTTAGTTGGTTTTAGAGGGGTTTGGGCACTTGTCAGCTATTCCAGATAGGAGACCAGCTGGCCAGTCGGCTAAACCAGTTGAAGACCAGCTTGGCTGGGAAACCAGCTAGACCTCATGAAGCAAAAAACAACAAATAAAAAAAATAAAAAAAAACCATCTTAACTCCAAATTGTTTTGCTGGTCTCCCAGCCTTTTCTGGTTTGTTGGTTTTAGAGGTTTTGGGCCCTTGTCAGCTATTCAGGCTTGTACACCAGCTAGCTGACCAGGTAAACCTGTTGAAGATCTGCATGGTCAAGCTGGGAGACCAGCTAAGACCAGCAAATTAACTTAGGCTGGTTTCTTTATTTTGTTTGTGTTTTTGGCAGAGATTCAAAGAGTTCCACAATGAGCCACTCCTCCATTGTCTGTCCCTTAAACATGTCTCTTTTAAACCATGACAAAGGAAACTAAGGGTAAAATGGATACAAAAGAGCTGAAGCACTGGAGCCTGTTCTCCTGAGAAATGCCATTAATTGGTTACCTCAGTGACAGGAAATGGCAGAAACATGCTCTCATTCCTTTTAAAAGACACTGTTCTTCCCTCTTGCGTTAATTACAGGTGACTATAATTCCCAGAAAAGCAAGGGATGGCCACTGAAAATAACATTGTCATTCATTATACTGGCACAGTCACCTTATCAAGGGTGACAAGGTCACAGTCTCGCACTGCACTGTTTTAATAGAAGTCCTGAGGAGCTGTATTACCTACTGCCTCCAAACCCCCTCCTGTTCCATGAGTGCCTCTGATTGGTTAAATTAGTCCGGTAGAATGGGTTTGTTTTCCACAGTCCCCTTCCAGGCTAGCGACACCATCCCCATGGCAACAGACTCTTCTCGGGCTCATGATAGAGAGCTTGTTCTCTTGAGGGATACCTGTGCCTTCCGCTCTGTCACAGAGAAAGTGAATTGAAAGAGGGCAATTCAGTGGAAAAAAAAAAAAAAAAAGCGGTTAAGAAAATGAGAAATGGGGGGCTTGAGACAGGAAGAGGATGGGAGGAGTCGAAGATGGAGCAAGGTTAAAAGGAGAACTGGGGGGTGGAACGTTGAAAATGGAGGCTTGAAGGTGAAATGTGGCATTATAAATTCCTGCTATAAACGATGGACACTTTAAAAGGGCTGTGATCTGTCATTGTGACCATGTAATTTGCATTTGTTTTTTCCTTCCAGAGAGAATCTATCATTGTGATGGTCCGGTTTTCCTTTGGAAAATTTGACATTTTTGACTGTGTGCTTTCCCCCTTCAGATATCAGTCTTCTATGACATTTTTCCACTAATACATCACAGTGGTCGTGAAATGATTCCCTCAATGGTAGGCTGTTATTAAATGTTCAGTGCTTCATTTTAGAGAGTCTCACACAGAAATGTACAGAAGAAAGTGTGACTGCACTTTATTACATCACTGGACACAGATATAGTATGTGGCATGTACAAATATGTAACCGCACACTGTATTCTTGTGATACTAATGGGCTGCCAGCTGGTTCTTAATATATCAGGTTAACTGAATGATGATATTCTCTACAAACAAATACATGCAAACACATACTCAGCACTGCTCTCTTCATTTTCTTTGCTACGTTGCCAATTGTATTGTAAGGAATCCAAGATGACCCATCCATAACTCAATTCTTTAGCCAGTCTTCCTCTTCCCCAAGAGGAAATTGCTCAGTTTGGATGTTACTATTAAACTTTAAGTGAGATGTATTTCTTTTATTTATTTTTTTCCTCATTGCTAATGCTTTCTCATTGTTTACTTTAAATGCTGACATGGCCAAGATCAATAAAACCAAATCAATTTATAAAATATCTAAAGCAGAACTGGTGAATTGAGCAGTAGTGTAGTCTATAAATGAATAAATGTTGCATTTACAGGTGCATCTCAATAAATTAGAATGTCGTGGAAAAGTTCATTTATTTTAGTAATTCAACTCAAATTGTGAAACTCGTGTATTAAATAAATTCAATGCACACAGACTGAAGTAGTTTAAGTCTTTGGTTCTTTTAATTGTGATGATTTTGGCTCACATTTAACAAAAACCCACCAATTCACTATCTCAAAAAATTAGAATATGGTGACATGCCAATCAGCTAATCAACTCAAATCACCTGCAAAGGTTTCCTGAGCCTTCAAAATGGTCTCTCAGTTTGGTTCACTAGGCTACACAATCATGGGGAAGACTGCTGATCTGACAGTTGTCCAGAAGACAATCATTGACACCCTTCACAAGGAGGGTAAGCCACAAACATTCATTGCCAAAGAAGCTGGCTGTTCACAGAGTACTGTATCCAAGCATGTGGAAAAAGTGTGGAAGAAAAAGATGCACAACCAACTGAGAGAACCGCAGCATTATGAGGATTGTCAAGCAAAATCGATTCAAGAATTTGGGTGAACTTCAAAAGGAATGGACTGAGGCTGGGGTCAAGGCATCAAGAGCCACCACACACAGACGTGTCAAGGAATTTGGCTACAGTTGTCATATTCCTCTTGTTATGCCACTCCTGAACCACAGACAACATCAAAGGCGTCTTACCTGGGCTAAGGAGAAGAAGAACTGGACTGTTGCCCAGTGGTCCAAAGTCCTCTTTTCAGATGAGAGCAAGTTTTGTATTTCATTTGGAAACCAAGGTCCTAGAGTCTGGAGGAAGGGTGGAGAAGCTCATAGCCCAAGTTGCTTGAAGTCCAGTGTTAAGTTTCCACAGTCTGTGATGATTTGGGGTGCAGTGTCATCTGCTGGTGTTGGTCCATTGTGTTTTTTGAAAACCAAAGTCACTGCACCCGTTTACCAAGAAATTTTGGAGCACTTCATGCTTCCTTCTGCTGACCAGCTTTTTAAAGATGCTGATTTCATTTTCCAGCAGGATTTGGCACCTGCCCACACTGCGAAAAGCACCAAAAGTTGGTTAAATGACCATGGTGTTGGTGTGCTTGACTGGCCAGCAAACTCACCAGACCTGAACCCCATAGAGAATCTATGGGGTATTGTCAAGAGGAAAATGAGAAACAAGAGACCAAAAAATGCAGATGAGCTGAAGGCCACTGTCAAAGAAACCTGGGCTTCCATACCACCTCAGCAGTGCCACAAACTGATCACCTCCATGCCACGCCGAATTGAGGCAGTAATTAAAGGAAAAGGAGCCCCTACCAAGTATTGAGTACATATACAGTAAATGAACATACTTTCCAGAAGGCCAACAATTCATTAAAAAAATTTTTTTTATTTGTCTTATGATGTATTCTAATTTTTTGAGATTTGTGAATTGGTGGGTTCTTGTTAAATGTGAGCCAAAATCATCACAATTAAAAGAACCAAAGACTTAAACTACTTCAGTCTGTGTGCATTGAATTTATTTAATACACGAGTTTCACAATTTTAGTTGAATTACTGAAATAAATGAACTTTTCCACGACATTCTAATTTATTGAGATGCACCTGTATATAGCGTTTTTCTGATACTACACTCAAAGCGCTTTACACAGTGAACAGGGGACTCTCCCTCAACCACCACCAGTGTGCAGCATCCACCTGGTCTACCTTAGCCATCCACACTAGTCTAGCGCATACACTGTATGCCCACCTACTGCACTGTCTCTTTCCAAAGATTTTGTGTATCCTCACCTAAACTGTGATGATGTGTATGGCAGCGAGAACAAGGCTTTTGACCTGTAACTTTTCAATCTACTTATGCGATGTCGCAGCACCATTGAGTGAATTGTGATTTATTTTTATTTATTTTACGTGAACAGAGATACTTTCTAATTGCGCACGGATCAGCGGAAGCCCTCGATGGAGTGCAACAGCCTGGTTCTGGAAATAAAAATCCAAAAATCCTTTCTATATACAAGTTGATTTTTAACAATAACTTAGAAACCTTTAAAAACCCTACCCTGAGCTCTGTGAATGTTCATCGATGATATATGCCTCTGTAGAAGCCATTTTAACAGTGTTTAATGGTGGAATTCCTGGTGAACAACTACACATTGTCCAGCAGAGAAAGATCAACCAATAAAAGAACCATGGCCAACAAAGCCCGTGAAACCAGTCCAGCAGTAACCGCCCACTTTCCATGACGCACTCTGAATGAAGCAATCGCGTCACTCTCCCTTCACCCTTAATAGTTTTATTTATTTCCATATTTTCAAGCATTCGCAATGCTCTGTGTGATTGTAATTCATTCCTTCATGAAAGACGTCTTTTTGTGTGACTTTCAACTAGTTTTTTGCTTCAAATCAAAGTTTGTAATGTTGTGATTCACCTCAGAGATGGTTAGTTTGGTTAATGGCTTAGAACCAAAGTATTTTATGAAAAGTCTATGGGGAAAATACTACTGGAACCCAGGCGGCTAAAAAAAAGTAGATGAGCACTGTTGCGCTCTATTGAATGCATGGGCAAGTTAGACAGTCCGACTCAGCTGAGCAAACAATCAGAACATTAGGTTCAGTCGAGATGGGATATTTGCTAACCAATCATACCTTCTATTTCAGTACAGGGTGGGACAATTCTAGCGTCCTGATAAAATGCTGATGTGGCAGAGCTTGTCATAATTGACGCTGTAAATTTACTTCGCTGCTAAACATGAACATATTTATGCTATTGAACTTTGCAAAAGTACTGACTGCGCCCGTGCTAGTTTTTGATGATCTTTGCAGATGCTAGCCAAGTTATCTGAGCATGGGTATCTCCACATGATTGGCTTGGGGTGGCCCTGGCCACCTCTATAATTGTTCACTTCCCAAGTCGGAGGCGGGCCTGCAATAAAACCAGGTAGAACCTTGTTGGTTTGAATCTGAGTAGGAAGCAGCATCAAGAAATTAAAGTTAATAGAGTGGACTAGGGGGAAACACTGTGTACAGTCATCCTAAATGAAGTATGGCTTGAACGCACACTGTAGGTTGCACTGCATGTCACATCCGTGAGACTGCGACACTGAAGCGCACCCGTGAAGCGGCCTTAAGGAAATCAGGTTAGAGACCATTTCACTATAAACAACGGTTCCAATCAATGTAAACACCGTACAAGCAACATAGTCTCATGAGAATTTGTCACAATACTACGAGGTGACAAATTTGTACAGCTTAATTTGTATGATTCTGGGTAAGGATAGGTGTTACACTTTATGGTTAGGTTTAGGGATGGAGTTTGGGTTACGAAACCACAGTTTTGGATTAACATGGAACAAATGCCACATTGGGAACTACAAGGACACAAGGGAAGCGTCTCTCATTGGTGGGTGTATAACTTGTACAATTTCGAATGAAAGAACTCGTACGAAATTGCCACCTTGTACTATTGTGATGAATTCTTGTGAGATCGGGATGGTACAACATGGCAACAAGCACTTTGATCATCCGTCCCTTTACCAGTGCTTGAAGTAAACAGACTAGTAATCTCTTCTATCCCTTTTCTGCCCTGTCAGCTAGACAAAACTGCAATGCTGTAATCTTCTGGATATTTCATCATCTAATTCTGACCAAGGCCCATTCATTCAGAAATGAAATGTCTGACTGAGATGTTAAACCAATCACACTTAACTTTCTCACATGATGTTTTAGGGTGTGTATAAGTAGTTTGTCAAACATGCAGGGATATATTGTTTACTAACCTGTACAACTATCCGCCTCAAACAAAGTTTTTAAATATCTTTGCCACAAACCTTGTAAATTTTGGCAGTTTTTTTTTATCATAATGTTGTTTTGAGTTAACAAAATTAATAGCCCTATCTTCTTCTTTTGGCTGCTCCCGTTAGGGGTCGCCACAGCAGACCATCCATGATCCGCATTTAACGCCGGATGCCCTTCCTGACTAAATTAATAGCTCTATAAATTTTGGAATTTGGAGAAATTAGATTTTTCATTTAGGCTATTTTTATTTCCTTTCATAATATGATGCATTCAGTCTTAATTCATCTAGCCTTGTACGTCCCTTAAGAAAAGAAGCCAAAAAAGCTATACATTTAAAAAAAAAAAAAAAAAAAAAAAAAAATGGAGATCAGGAAAGCAGGTTTAATATCAAATTAATTAAATTAATCATTTGTTTATTTCCTTTAAAAAGTAACATTTAATTAAATAATCCAATTACCTTTGGCAGTCTCAATATATGGCTATATTGAGGACACAAAATTGAAATCCATGCACATTCTTTATGTGTAGGCCTATGATAAGATTTAGGAATATCTTCAATATCATCTTTATTGTCTCAAAATAAAATAATGGCCTACTTGATAGTATTACATTATACCATGCTAGCTTCATCGCTCCAAAACTCCACAAAACTGAACAGAACTACAGAATGTTTCATTTTTACGTAATGTGCTGTTCTTAAAGATACAGTAACCATAGTAGCAGTGTCCATAACATTTATGCCTTTTTAAGAGACACTACATATACTGTACGTAGAAATTATACTGAAAAAAATGGTTGCTATTTGGAGTCTTCTATGATTTGCATTATCGACATTTAATAACATAAGTCAATTATTTAACTAAATAACATTTGACTATTGAAATTCCTGAAAATGTGCATATCTTATTATTATTTTTACCATTCAAATTATTATTATTATTATTATCAGGGACGTTGACTTATGCTTCATGCCACCCTTGAATGAGTCTGTGCCCCACATGGGCCACCCCAGTCAAAAAAAGGCTGGACACACCACTGTATCTGAGATATTCAGTAATTTTATCAAAACTATTATTTTTTTCTGCCTTTTACTTATGTCAGTGGAGACTTTATCCCTGTGAGATCAAATCAGACTGATAAATTCCCAGTATGCCCACCTCTTCAGTCACCACTACACTACTGTAATTAAGTGCTCAAGTCCATTGCAATAGCTCTTTAAAGATACCATTTGAGGTCTTTGCCAAACTCTGATGAATTATGCAGACTGATTTCACAGTGAAATCAGAAACAGTATGTTGACCTTTCTTTAGCTAAAATCGTTCTGTGCTTACCGAAATGCAAAACACTGCCTCAGTGGCGAAAGGGGTAACTGTTTTTGGGCATAGGGGCACATGTAAGCTCCATTTTCAGGGTGAAATGTCCACGGAGGGGCACCAAAAGCAAGTTGTAAAGTGAGTTGTTTTCAGCTGTACAGGATGTAATACAGTGAAGAGGAATGCAGATTTTATAAACCGCATCCCCCCACTAAACCTAACCATCAGTGGAGTAAAAATGTAAAGTTAGGAAAAATACAACCTCCGAATCACGGTAGTCACTGATTATGTGAACGCGATTACTTCCTGGTTTCAATGTGTGATGCGAACTCAGGCCTCCCACGCTGCTTATGCAACAGGCTTTCGGTCACGCTACAAGGGAAGGTAAACACACTTGAGCTGATGCAAAAATGTCTGATGGGAGATACCGCTTGTCAGTGAGTCGGCATAATGTGGCCGATCCTAGGATACTGGAACTCTCGAAAACAACATGCTGAATTCCCATGTGATTATGACCACACAGATTCGGCTGTCCTTTCCTACAATTGTACTTGCCATATACCCCTCATAAAAATCTGCCAGTTTAAACAATGGCAGCCACTACAGAAGGTGACCTCTGACACTTGACCTACCTAACCTACCTATCTCTTTCTTAATTCATCAAAACAATCCTATCTACGTTATTTAAAGCTGTGGTCTTTCTCTTGTCTGGTGACCTCTATGTGGAGAGACCTGTTATATTGAACAGCTTAGCTTTTGTCTGCGTTTTTGAGCCTTCTTTGCCAGCTGCATCATAAACCTTTGCACTCTAGAAAGAGGATGTTACAGTTCTTTCCATTGCCCCCACAAACTGTATTTAAATTTCACAGTAATTAAGAGTCATGGGTAGCAAATAGACAACAGAAACCCTTTCCGGTCCAAGAGAGCCAAACCCCTACCTGCTTTCCAGTATGGCTATCAAGTGTCAGCCAGCTGAGGGAGGGCCATCTTTCCCCATGTAACACTTGCATTATGGTGCTTCTCCCCCACCCAGCTCCCTTGTTATAAAATACTGATCCTCGTATGTTTACCCACTGAAAGCACTGAATAGAGTTACAGGGTGTCCTATACCGACAAAGTAACAGTCACCTGATCCCTTTAATCATGTTTTAAAATGTCTGCCACCCCAAAAACAGGTATATCAGTTATATCACCAAGCAAGTGTGAACTCCTTTAATCCTCCATTGCTTTAGGATCACCTCCGCTCTGAGCCATGAATTTTTCCGTCTTTTTCCAAAAACCTTAAATCTGCTTGGTAAACATCTCTTAAAACTGGTGAAAGCATCTTCAAAGGATATGGTTCACCTTTGGGTGTTCGCCTGTGAAAGCTAAGGTCTTAAGTCCAGTGGGGTTAAAGTGAGCCTTTAAAAGGCACCAGTATTATGGTCAGTAATTGCTGTTTTTTAAAAGGGCACTTTAGCAAGACCATACATAATTTAAAACCCTATAAGAGGAAAAAACACAATTGAGAAGATTTTGTGGTCCGTAGAGTTAGTTTAATAAGTAATGTTGCAAGAGAAAAATGCAATGGACACTTTTCACATTTGGGTTTGGAAAGCAGAAGTAAACTATTCAATACAAGTTAAGCTTAATCGACAGCATTTGTGGCATAATTTTTATTACCACAAAAACATTTTTTCGACTTGTCCCTCGTTTCCCCTCTTTTCTTAAAAAAAAAAAGAAAACTGTGTTTCAGTGAGGCACTTACAATGGAAGTGAATGGGACAATCTGTAAATGTTAAAATACTCACTGTTATAACCACATGTGTTAGACATAAACAACATGTGTTAGAATGATTTCAATGTGATAAAATCGCTTACTAACCTTTTCTGTGTAAAGTCATATCTAAATGTTTAACTTTGTTGCCATGACAATGTATCATCATAAACCCTGTATTCCACAATTGAAATAAAATGACAATTTAAATAACCTTACTGCTCAAATAATTCATGAGTTATAACAGAAGTAATGTAAGTGCTTTTAAAAAAATGTAAGCTTCACAATTTTGCTTTTAAATCCTCCAAAAATTGGCCCCATTCACTTCCATTGTAAGTGCCTCACTTTAAGGCCTCACTTGTGCTTTTTTAAAGAAAAGGAGGGACAAGTTGAAATTATTTTTGTGGTAATCAACATTATGCCACAAATGCTGTTGAATGAGCTTAACTTGTGTTGAACCCAGAATATTCCTTAAACGGCGCTGCTGCTGTGTAGAGTAAAATGGGAGACGATAGCAAATTATGACAGCGTTACATTCTGCTCCAGTTGCAAAAAAAAAAAAAAAAAAAAAAAAAAAAAAAACACTATTACATTTCCACAACTTTACAAAAGAGGGAAAAAATGTGGTATTTGGCAACCAGAAGAGAGAAAGATGGCATTTTTTCTGTCACTCTCTCAGCAGTGATATAAATATTAAATTATGTACATTAAGAATTTGTTTGTTTGTTTGTTTGTTTGTTTGTTTGTTTGTTTTGCAAACGTTTACCCTGCTAAAATAAAGTGGAAATGCATCATTGAACTCACTGGGTCCACTTCACATAAAACCAGATATCAAATGCAAGTAATGACAGGTATCAGTACAGTATGTAGGCTTTTGGTTTACTATAGTATAGTCCAACAAATCATAAGACTTGTGAAAAATGCTGGTGGCTTCATTAATTGTACTTTGTGATATACTGTATATGTTGTGCTGTCAAGTGGACAGCTTTAACCCTTCCTGAAATGAACTGTAAAAAGGGGTCTTGTGACTCACTGTGGGGGGCCCATCTGTGCTACTACCTGCCAGATGGCAGAATGATGGCCTCTCCCCTGTCCCCTTCCAACCCCGCCACCATCCCTAACCTTTGTTCTTGTACACTGAACCACATATAATCCCAAATGAAGTTAAACCTCCAGAAAACATTCATGGTGTGGAGGTAAATAGAGACTCGCTGGACTAGATGCAAAACTATGTGCTAATTAGCTATAGAAGAGTGTGGAGGGTAGCGAGGGGATTATTTTTTATTTTTTTCATGAAAACAGGAAGCATTGAGATTAATTGTGAGGAACGTGCTCATTTCCTGATTCTTAGGGGAGACTTGCAAATAAAATGAATGATTGGACACATAAATACCATTTCTCATTGAAAGCAATAGGAGGCCTCTTGTTTAATTACACAAATACTCTTAAAAGGTTATCTATGCACATTTCTAATGTTAAAATACCTTCTGACCCAGTTTAACATTCATAGACAACTATAAGTGAGCCATTCATGGTTTGATTTCCCTGAAAAAATGTAAAAACTGTGGTTCTGTGGCGCTATTGAAATATTGCTGTTTGTTGGAGGATTTCAACCAACCCAACACGGCAACATTGGCTCAACCAATGACATGTGTTTAGAGCAGGACTTAGTGTTTTTCAATTACATTTGGTTACTGCACAGAAATTACACACTTTTTTCCAGTGGTTGGCTATAACATGACCTTCTATCATCTCTTTCTCTCTGCTATATACACCGATCAGCCATAACATTAAAATCACCTGCCTAATATTGTGTATGTCCCCCTCGTGCCACCAAAACAGCGCCAACCATGCTATTCTTCTCACCAAAATTGTACAGAGCGGTTATCTGAGTTACTGTAGACTTAGTCGGTTCGAACCAGTCTGGCCATTCTCTGTTGACCTCTCATCAAAAAGGCATTTCCATCCACAGAACTGACGCTGACTGGATGTTTTTTGCACCATTCGGAGTAATTCTAGAGACTGTTGTGTGTGAAAATCCCAGGAGATCAGCAGTTACAGAAATACTCACACCAGCCCCTCTGGCACCAACAAACATCCATGTGATTAAATAATCAGCCAATCATGTGGCAGCAGTGCAGTGCATAAAATCATGCAGATACAGGTCAGGAGCTTCAGTTAATGTTCACATAAACCATCAGAATGGAGAAAAAATTGTGATCTCAGTGATTTGGAACTGTGGCATGATTGTTGGTGGCAGAATGCTATTCTGAGATGAGGGTTGGTGGTGTTTTGGTGGTACGAGGGGGAGCTACACAATATTAGGCAGGTGGTTTTAATGTTTAATGCTGATCGGTGTATATTGGCAGGGCTGGAGGAGTTTATTTTTCATAGTCCATGATAATGAACTTCCCATCTCAACACTGCTTTCTTATAGACATATGGACTTGCTGTGCAAAGATCTGTCACAAGCCTGGTTGAACCACCACTGTGCCAAACCTCCAATTTATTTCCAAACATTTTACTAATGTTCTCCATCCCAGCTAACATTAGCTCTCATCTTTTTAGCCACAATCCCCCTCTCCTCTTAATTTTCCCTCTGTGATCTTCTAACACCTTACACCCTCAACCACATACTCTCACTTTATTCCCCACTGCCAGCTTCTTTCAGCCCCCTATAAGCTGGATGTGTGCTCAGCAGGGCAAATATTTACAGTTTGCTACTTTTTAATGATCACTATTGAATGAATTCTGACTGCACATCCTGTTCCGTTCTCCTGTTAGAGCAGAGGTGAGGTAACAGCACTGTAGTAATTATTGAGTTTTTGGCTATGAAACCTTAGGGAAACACTCGATAATTCCTTTAATTGATTTCTGTGGGGGGAAAAAAGTTAAAAAAGGCAGTGGAAAAAATGCTTATTTCTGCAGGGATTACCTTGAACAGATTAACTCCTTAAAAGTTGTAAACACTGTTATAAAGGGAAAAATTCCACTTAACTTTTATTTGACACTCTCATAGGCCACATACATGCTTATATGTTTTAGTTAGAAAATGCTTTGATTTTGCTATGTTTATGCATCTCGTTCACACTGGAATGCCATTTTCCTCCACCAAAAATGTAGAAGGACATAGCTACAAGCAGAGCTCCAAATGGGGCTAGAGCACTGACCTACCAGCAAAGATATAGGGAGCCACTAACCTAACCCTTTTTTTTTTTTTTTTAGAATGCCCAATTCCCAATGCACTCTAAGTCCTCATGGTAGCATAGTGACTCGCCTCAATCCGGGTGGTGGAGGATGAAGTTCAGTTACCTTCGTGTCTGAGACTGTCAACCCACTCAACTTATCACATGGCTTGTTGAGCATGCGGCATCCATGCACAACTCACCATGCGCCCCACCAAGAGCGAACCACATTATAGTGACCACAAGGAGGTTACCCCATGTGACTCTACCAGGCCAATTTGGTTGCTTGCCTGGCTGGAGTCACTCCGCATGCCCTGGATTCGAACTCGTGACTCCAGGGGTGGTAGTCAGCGTCTTTACTCACTGAGCTACCCAGGCCCCCTGCAGCTATACCTTCTTTGCTATTTGCTGCTATTTGGACTCAAGATGGCACTATTTTGACTCAAGATGGCGCAGAGTACGGCTGCTGCGTTGTGAGCTCCGACACAGCATTGTAGTTTTTTGTTTGTTTTGTTTATAATTCTTATGTTTTTTGTCTTGGATGTTGTCTGCCTTATTGTCTACGACAGACAAACACTTTTGGACATTGGTTCTGCAATTACACACCGTAAACCAGATTTCAAATTCCTCAATGCCGACCCGCTGTTTACAAATAGGCCAGTGGAGCCCTTTGTCTGGGCTGCCCGGCCGCAGAAACGCTGAAGGAAAAGGGGAAACAGAGGCGGCGTTCTCATCAGAGTAAGACATCACACAAATCGACCCCCGCTACCCAGTATTCTACTGGCAAATGTTCAGTCTCTGGACAACAAGCTCTGCGAGCTGAGAGCGCGAATCTCTTTCCAAGGAGAGATGAGGGACTGCTGCATTATATGCCTTACAGAAACTTGGAAGTCTTTCTGCTCTCCTGATCTGGAATTTCTCATGCTTCTGTGTCGACCATTCTGGCTACCGAGGGAATTCACAGCGGTCATTATCACTGCTGTGTACATCCCGCCACAACCCAACACAGACCGGGCACTCAAGGTACTGTATGGGATTATAAGCGAGCAGGAAACCGCGCACCCTGAGGCCGCGTTCATTGTGACCGGGGACTTTAACAAAGCCAATCTCAAATCAGTCGCACCAAAATACCACCAACACATTAGTTTTAACACACGAGGGGACCGGGTTTTGGACCATTGCTACTCCCCCTTCCGGGATGGCTACAAATCCCTCCCCCGCCCACCATTTGGCAAATCGGACCACTCTTCCATTCTGCTTCTGCCCGCTTACAGGCAGAAACTGAAACAGGAAGCACCCACCCTCAGAAAGATCCAGTGCTGGTCGGACCAATCAGAATCTACGCTACAAGACTGTTTTGATCATGCGGACTGGGAGATGTTCCGGTCCGCCTCTGATGACGACATCGAGCTTTATCCTTTTACTCGAGCTTTTACCCGATCCTTCCGACAGGTGAATATCCGCAAAGCCTTCGGGTCCAGACGGTATTCCAGGCCGTGTCATCAGAGCATGTGCGAACCAACTGGCTGGTGTTTTTACAGACATTTTCAACCTTTCCTTCTCTTTGTCTGTAGTCCCCACATGCTTTAAAACATCCACCATTGTGCCTGTTCCAAAGCAATCCAAAATCACTTAATTAAATGACTGGCGTCCTGTTACTCTGACCCCCATCATCAGCAAATGCTTTGAGAGACTAATCAGAGATTGCATCTGCTCTGTGCTGCCTCCATCACTGGACCCATTGCAGTTTGCTTATCGCAACAACCGCTCCACTGATGATGCCATTGCATTTACAATACACACTGCTCTCTCCCACCTGGAAAAAAAGAACACTTATGTGAGAATGTTGTTTGTAGACTACAGCTCTGCATTCAACACCATAGTGCCCTTCAAGCTTGATGAAAAACCCCGGGCTCTGGGCTTAAACAGCTCGCTGTGCAGCTGG
The DNA here is from genome assembly GCF_019703515.2 of Myxocyprinus asiaticus. NCBI lineage: Eukaryota > Metazoa > Chordata > Actinopteri > Cypriniformes > Catostomidae > Myxocyprinus > Myxocyprinus asiaticus. The sequence goes on along the minus strand of NC_059381.1, from coordinate 17,007,263 downwards.
ATCCTGGACTTCCTGTCAAGCAGATGCCAGGTGGTTAGAATGGGCAGCAACATCTCCTCATCACTGACCCTCAACATTGGAGCCCCGCAGGGCTGTGTTCTCAGCCCACTCCTGTATTCCCTGTACACACATGACTGTGTGGCAACACACAGCTCCAATGCCATCATTAAGTTTGCTGATGATACAACAGTGGTAGGCCTGATCACTGACAATGATGAAACAGCTTACAGAGAGGAGGTGCACACTCTGACACACTGGTGTCAGGAGCACAACCTCTCCCTCAACGTCAGTAAGACAAAGGAGCTTGTGGTGGACTTCAGGAGAATAGAAAGAGAACACAGCCCCATCACCATCAATGGAGCACCAGTGGAGAGAGTCAGCAGCTTCAAGTTCCTGGGTGTCCACATCACTGAGGAACTCACATGGTCGGTCCACACTGAGGCCCTTGTGAAGAAGGCTCATCAGTGCCTCTTCTTCCTGAGACGGCTGAGGAAGTTTGGAATGAACCACCACATCCTCACACGGTTCTACACCAGCACTGTAGAGAGCATCCTGACTGGCTGCATCTCCGCCTGGTACGGCAATAGCACCGCCCACAACTGCAAATCCCTGCAAAGGGTGGTGCAAACTGCCAGACACATCATCGGAGGTGAGCTTCCCTCCCTCCAGGACATATATACCAGGCGGTGTGTGAAAAAAGCTCAGAGGATCATCAGAGATTCCAGCCACCCGGGCTATGGGCTGTTCTCACTGCTACCATCAGGCAGGTGGTATCACAGCATCAGGACCCGCACCAGCTGACTACATGACAGCTTCCTCCCCCAAGCAATCAGACTTTTGAACTCTTGATCTCTCACGTTCAAAATACATCAGCACTGCACCGGACTGTCATAAATTATATTCTCTCTTAACAACACACTAGCAACTTACTATCAACCGACAGCCTGAATGTCAATACAGTACATTACAACCTACTGTATATTTTATATATACTATATATACTATTTATATTGTATAATGTGTATTCTATATTGTGTGTATTGTATACTGTACATTGTATGTTATTATTTGTATATTGTGTTATATGTAATTATGTGAATATTAGATTTTAAATTGTGTTGTGTAAATCTGATGTTTATTGTAAATTGGTATATGTCTCATCACTGTCACGACTTCTATGTTGCTCGGAACTGCACCCAAGAATTTCACACACTATTGCACTTGTGTATATGGTTGTGTGACAATAAAAGTGATTTGATTTGATTTGAAAAATAGGGACTTTCGAAACCGCATACTTTGAAAACGGTGACATAAGTAAACTGAAAACTGACTTTTCAAACGAAAATGGTTTTGTTTGAATATGGCTTTAGAAGCCTCTGTTGTGCGTACCCAATAAAGCGCAACAGAAATTAATTTTAAATGATAATGTGTAATAATAACAATGCATTGCGAATGACGTGATTGAGTCAGACTCCTGCACTCTCAAACATAAATATTTGGGTATATTTTAATATTTTGCAATAAACTTCAAATACATTGTTGTCAAACTAGTAATCAGTGTCTGAAAATCAATAGTTTTATAATCACATCATAATTTTTTATTCAGTTTCATCATTCGCAATGCGTTATAGAATGCTTAGAAGTACACAGTCTTGTACTTTTGTCTTTTCCCCTATTTGCAAATATTTTTTTGCTTGAAATCAAAGTTTGTATTGTTGTAATTGATCTCAGAGCTGTTTTTTTTTTTTTTTTTTTTTTTTTTTTTTTCAGCTCTATGGAGAAAATGAATGGAAACAATAATTCCAGAACCATGGGTGCTAAAAAACTAGGCAATCTGTGGAGTTCCGTACTGTGGGTCAGGTGGAAGATCTTTTGCAGAAAAATTGGCAATACAGGGACATTGTACCACTCTTGACCAAAGAAGTCTGTTGATCATCCAAAGGGCAGCACTCTTTGAGTTTAATTAATCTTAATTAATAGATGTAATCCCTTTTCGGGAGTCCCGCTGTGGGGATAACGAGCTTGTGATCTCGCAAACCTTGTTGATTCTGGTGAACTTGCTAAATTAAGTTGTTCAAAAGTGTGAAACTCACCGTAAAAGCAAACGAAAGAGAGGGAGAGGAGAGGAGGTAGTAATGAGAGAGAAAGGGAGTGAAAGGGAAAGCAGGCGGAAGGAGTGCAGCAAAGCATAAGAGCACTGTGGGGTGGAAGAGACAGTAACAGCAGGCTTTAAAGGAGGGCAACATGAGGTCCTAATTACAGAGCCTTAGAGCTGGCTGACTACAGCTTGCCCTGCCAACTACTGCACAACACACCCATCCACCTGACTCATCATAACAACAAATATCTATTTCTCATGTGTTCTGATTCCTGATTAACAGTTACTCCAACATTATATTCACCAGGGTAGAGGAAGCACAGTTAAACACTCATTTAAATCACTTGCATCAGCCTTTGTTTAATGTGCACTTTGGCATCATTTTTGGTTTATATGTTTGGTTATGTTTGGTTATGGGTGCATGCATTTATTTATTTATTTATTATTATTATTATTATTATTATTATTTATTTATTTATTTTTTTTTTTTTGGCTTACTCTGTACTCACTGTTTATGTTCTTTTTTTCTAAGCTGTCGTGTAGATTTATTTTTGTTTTGCAGTCTGCATCTATTGCAGTCAGATGCTACAGTATAACCGTCAAGAGCTTCTCTTTAGGATCAGTATCGCATTGAATATCAAAATTTAAAGGTGCACTCATTAATTGGCATGAAGTGTCCAGTCAGTAACCTTATAAAAGCTGTTTAAATATACATGGAGAGGGTCCCCTCATGGGGGCTGCCATGTTATGATCACATGAGCAGTCAAATACTACTAGCTAAATCTCAGGTACCGCCCCGTTATTGGACACTTTTACTCATAGATTAAATAGATCATGACTGATTGTGAATAGTGAATTTCGACAATGACATTGGTAACTGAAAACATTTGTGTTTTAATGATGCTGCATCCATGCCGCTAGGTGTCAGTGTAAGTCGAAGACTACATGCATAAACAAATACTGAGCGCCTTTAATAGTGTCAGAATTTATGACTTGATTATAAATTTACTTATAACAATTTTTTTTTTTTTTTTTAATTAAGAAATTCATTTTGGGTATGCACCTGACAAACCTTATTACGTCATGAAAATGACTTGTAGAACACGTATATATACAATTGCTAGTTTCTAAAACAGACTTTAATTTGCTGTTTTGCACTCCTATTTATAATTTGTTGCATAAAGTCTTTCTGTGCCAAGATTTGCAATGTTTTTCTCCTTGTATTGTACAGTAACATACTGATGGTAATTTTGATGGAACTTTATGCACCTCTAATGTTTATATATCACTTAGCTTTTCTTTTTGCCTCACTGTGTTGTGGTCCTTTTCAGACATGTCTCAGAAGCAGATGACGTCCTCCATGGCTATTGCTGGAGCTGTGATGGGAGCCGTGCTGGCACTCTTCCTCATCATCGTTTTCACCATCGTCCTCCTCACAGCACGCAAGACCCCCCCACCCACATATACAGATAAAGTGTGAGTACATGCAGTATCTTCACCTAGATCTGTAAGACACTGTTATCTAAGACCAAGCAGGATGACATCTCGTAGAATGCCACCTGTTTCCCAAAATACATTACAAGCAACAATTTTTCCTTGTTTGCATTTTTTTTCCTTGATAATTTTTATCAAATGTAAAGTAAGGCTGCAAGAGTAGATAATAGTTTCAGTATCTCCTTTCTCTACTCAATAATTCCAAGATGATCAAGCCTCTGGTTAAGGGAATACGAGTATAACACTGATTCTGTCCATGCTTTGTGGCTGTATGGCATTTGAGGTATTTGCTTATGATGTCACCTGCTTAGGAAATATGAGTGCTGCCTTCAGGTGCTGTCGGAATTATCGTAAATATGAGTTTCCCACTCGGATGTTGCACATGAACAACCCCTCAAGTTGTAATAATGACTGGGAGACTCTGAGATCATTTTGATTCCAAGTTTTCGATTTGGGAGTTGTAAACTTTCAACATGGTGGAGGAGAGTACGGTTTCTGTAGTGAATGACAGGTTTTGTTCATTTTTCTAAATACTGTTAATTGTTAGCATTTGCCGTTTTGGTCATACTCATTTATGTATATCAGCAACCATTTGATGCATGTTGTACATTTTCACACAGTGAAAATAGCTTGTATTTGACCAAAATTCCATTGTCATCAGCAAGCTGAGTAATATGTATTATGGTGTCAAAATAAAAGTTCCTCAAAAATATATGTGAATGAACCTGGCGTTGTCCGTGTTTCCTGTTCTTTCTGACAGCGAAGCACTTGAAATCGGCGTACACGTAGTTACCACTTCAGAAGTGGGAAGTAGGATGATTTTGATAGCACATAAAGGCAGGAAAATGCTAATACTGTCTGTGCTTTGCGGCTGTCAAACTTTTGAGGTATTTGCTTATGTCACCTGCTTGGCCACCCGTAGACCCTCAGTGGGTTGGACAGCTGGTGCAGGATGTGGGCTCTTACCTGGTGAATAATTTAATCATTGGTATGCTTTTGCAGCAACTTCTTGACTGTGCTTTGAACCTGGACTGACTGAGCACAACTTAACTATTACCACCCTTGGGTTGGTGACCTTACAAACTTCACTTTGACTGACTTATTTCTTGGTAGTTTTTCTTTGCTTACAGATGCTCTCATGCGATACTGTTTTCAGTGGTCCTAAATAGTATTTGGACACTTTTGGGCGCTTGTAATGAATTTCTTTGCATAGATAACAAAATTTTAAACCAAGTGGCATCTGTAAACAAATGGTGCTAGAACTTTTCTCAGAACTAACTTCACGTATCTGAGCCATTTTTCAATTTTAAATACTATACTTTTAACTAACTGGCCCTAATGTCATTTTTAGTAGATTAAATCAGTTCCCCTTAAGTTCACACAGAAGGGAATTTCACCACAGATGTGGTTTATCACAAATCAAGTTGTCATGTTTGACAACTATACTTCTTTCAAATGTATGCAATTTGTTTAGATATTTTACTATATATTGCATGTTTTCACGTGTGGCTTATGTATCCAACTACTTTTTAGGGCCACTGTATCTGTTTGTATGTGATGTTTATGTTTGGAATTGGATCATCGGTTCAGTTCTTTCCCTGTCAGAACAAGGCATTTAACGCTACATCGCCTCTTTATGGCTTAGTCTTTAATTAGCCACCTTAGCCTTAATAGATTTTACTGGTCATTTATTACTGAGTCCAGTAACCCAGTGAAGCCTGTAAATATTCCACTCTACTGGGAGCAACATCAGATGTTTCCTTATTTTTCAAGTTCCTAGAAAGGCAACTATGTCAACACAGAGAGAGACTTGCCATAATAGATCACAATTGTTTATTTGCTTGTGCAGTACATTGAAACTACCACACAATACATTATTTAAGAAATTTGTGTGGGCTACAGGGCTCTAGCTTCTATTCTAGACTTTGTATGTTGATTTTTTTTAGATTCTTTTAATTTGTGTTCTTCAAAGAGAGCTGCTTTATTTTCCTGTCACCCTGTGAACGGCTCAAGACTTGAGCCCACAGACATCACATTTCATCCAGCCCAGATGCCTCGCTATTCCCACAGCCTCTACAAAGCAGCTCAAGACTGGGTTTCATGCGCTTCTTTGCTCCCCTCCTTCAAGTCCCCACAGAACAATGGATCTGTCCATGGCCCATCAGTGTTAGTGTGCCCTTAGTTGTTAGTGTCAGTCAGCAGAAATAACACTAAATGTGGATTGTTCTGCCTCTCGCTTACTATAAAAGAAAGACCTAATGTACATACATGAATATAAATACTTAAGCAAACAAAGCCAAAAAATCATGTTTCCTAGAGCCTCAGTGATAAATGCAGCTCTCATGAGAATGAGGTCACAGCGCATCCTTGCATGATACAGCTGTTCACAAGAGAAAATTGCATTGGGGAACAAGGGAAATACAGCAGGCAGACCATTCTTAGCACTTTGGCTGCTTTCAAATGTAAAGTCTGGATTCTATATGAATGGTGGAACTTGGAATTTCTTTAAGGCACTAATATCCTTTCTCTCTTTATCATACCATCCATCAAATTCATAGGCAATTTCACATGAACAAGAGTGCCGCAGGTAATCAAGCCATGCTGATATTCACTACAACAGCATGATTGTGAGTGTGATATTGCTTTTATACAATGTCTCAAAACTGGTATACTAAATAGCAACACTCTTGGAAAATCGATTTTCAGTTTATAATGTCTGTTATAATATGACCTGAGCTATTTATCACGGTCAAAATAGAATTGTTGACTGTGTTGTTCTCTTATTTATTACTACTTTCTGCCTCGCTATCTCTATCAACATTATCTATCATGAAGTGAGTACTCTCTTTTTGAAGCTCTGAAACATTTCCACACTGCTGCCTGAAGCATCATGCTCAGAAGAGGTGTGAGAGACACTCTTATCTCTTATCTGTTTAGGCTGATCCCCGTTCAGCCTCCTTGTGTCTAGGCTTGGCTTTAGTTTGGCTGCACACTGCATGCAGATCAGTGCAGTGGGACAGCTGGGTTTGGGCTGATGGATGATGCTGCCTCTGCACTGGAGACAGCAGGGACTCTGTGAGAGATAAGCAACTTTGGGATGTTGACACACCAGGCTCCTGTGGATACGAAAGCAAAAAATGTCCCTATAACTCTTGACATTTGGATCTGATGAAGGTTGCATTGGTAACCTGTGGTCAAGAATGAGAAAATGTGCTCACTTCGAATGCCACCAGTAAGAGGTACTTTTGTAAAGGTTTAGCCATTTTAATCAGATTTATGTGAAATCTCATCTCACCACAATTTTTCAAAGCCATGATGATTTTGTGATTTGAATGTATCTTCATAGATCACATTTATATCTGTTTGCAGCAGTTCTTAAAATGACGAAACTGTGGTAAATGTGCTCACAAAATCGCTGCTGAAAGCAAATTGCACATGCAATTCTGATCTTGTGGTCCGATTCTGAGGGCAATATAGCTGAGTATGCCACAGGCCACCATATTTGACCTACCCTGCCGGGACTGAACAGCATCATTTTGCTTCAGACACCTGAATCATCTCTTAAACATGCAGAACGTGCACTTCACGACACTGCGTATCTGGATATATGCCAGGTTATAATGCTCTTCAACATCACTTGATGAGTATTTGATTAATTACTGCTGAAATGATCGGTTGAAAATGTTCACAAACAATTCATTAATATAAAATTCATTTTACAGTCTACTTTCATTTTGTGGTAATAGCGCAATGTAAACTGCACAGGGCAAATTGCACAGAGTTTTGTGAATGAAGTGCAATCTTTATTGAGCCTAATTTACATAGAAAGGAGACGTGTTTGCGCAGAAAGGAATGACAATAATTTCATTTAAATATTGAAGACAGAGCACAATTTCAGCATTGATTGCGCCCGCTAAATGTAATTGTGGGTGATTAGTGATAAAACGCAGGTATTTGTGCTGAAATACCACATGCAAAAGTGGCACAACTATTTAGTGAATCTGCCCCAAAGTGTTTTGATGTCATTAGATAGCATTGTTTGAGGAACGGCACGAAAGTGTTTATGAACTTATCATTTGCTGTTTTACAGTTGAAGTCAGTTTATATATACCTTAGCCAAATACATTTAAACTCAGTTTTTCACAATTCCTGACATTTAATCTTAGAAAACATTCCCTGTCTTAGGTCAGTTAGGATCACTACTTTATTTTAAGAATGTGAAATGTCAGAATAATAGTAGATAGAATTATTTATTTCAGCTTTTATATCTTTTATCACATTCCCAGTGGGTCAGAAGTTTATATACACTTTGTTAGTATTTGGGAGCATTGCCTTTAAATTGTTTAACTTGGTCAAATGTTTTGGGTAGCCTTCCACAAGCTTCTCACAATAAGTTGCTGGAATTTTGGCCCATTCCTCCAGACAGAACTGGTGTAACTGAATCAGGTTTGTAAGGCCTCCTTGCTTGCACATACTTTTTCAGTTCTGCACACAAATTTTCTATCGGATTGAGGTCAGGGCTTTGTGATGGCCACTCCAATAGCTTGACTTTAATGTCCTTAAGCCATTTTGCCACAAATTTGGAGGTATGCCTGGGGTCATTGTCCATTTGGAAGACCCATTTTCGACCGAGCTTTAACTTCTTGGCTGATGTCTTGAGATGTTGCTTCAACATATCCACATAATTTGCCTTCCTCATGATGCCATCTATTTTGTGAAGTGCACCAGTCCCTCCTGCAACAAAGAACCCCCACAACATGATGCTGCCACCCCCATGCTTCACGGTTGGGATGGTGTTCTTCAGCTTGCAAGCCTTATCGTTTTTTCTCCAAGCATAATGATGGTCATTATGGCCAAACAGTAACATTTTTCCAGTTTCTCCAAAAAGTAAGATCTTTGTCCCCACGTGCACTTGCAAACTGTAGTCTGGCTTTTTTATGGTGGTTTTGGAGCAGTGGCTTCGTCCTTGCTGAGCAGCCTTTCAGGTTATGTCTATATAGGACTCGTTTTACTGTGGATATAGATACTTGTCTACCTGTTTCCTCCAGCATCTTCACAAGGTCCTCTGCTGTAGTTCTGGGATTGATTTGCAATTTTCACATCAAACTATGTTCATCTCTAGGAAACAGAATGCGTCTCCTTCCTGAGCGGTATGATGGCTGTGTGGTCCCATACTATTGTTTGTACAGATGAACATGGTACCTTCAGGCATTTGGAAATTGCTCCCAAGGATGAACCAGACTTGTGGAGGTCCACAATTTTTTTTTCTGAGGTCTTGGCTGATTTCTTTTGATTTACCCATGATGTCAAGCAAAGAGGCACTGCGTTTGAAGGTAGGCTTTAAAATACATCCACAGGTACACCTCCAATTCAGTACACCTCCTATCAGAAGCTAATTGGCTAGTTGTCTAAAGGCATGACATCATTTTCTGGAATTTTCCAAGCTGCTTAAAGGCACATTTAACTTTGTGTATGTAAACTTCTGACCCACTGGAATTGTGATATAGTCAATTAAAAGTGAAACAATCTGTCTGTAAACAATTGTTGGAAACATTACTCATGTCATGCACAAAGTAGATGTCCTAAATGACTTGCCAAAACTATAGTTTGCTAATATTAAATCTGTGGAATGTTAAGACAATTAGTTTTAATGACTTCAACATAAGTGTAAACTTCTGACTTCAACTGTACTTGTACATTTAATCATGTTGATTTGCACTCTACAACATCAGAAAGATAAGACCCTTTTATGTAAAGTCCAAAATGTTGGCCTTTGTTTGGCATTTGGACATCCAGGTGGATCCAGTGAGAGTGTCCAGGCCTGTCTGTGACTCTTCCTGCTCATGCCACAAATGCACTCACCATTTCCTCTTCCTAGACCATGGATCACATCTATTGCTTTTAATCCTCTATTTCTGCCCTAACTTTTCATGGGAAATGCTAATGTGAGTCTATATAGACTTAATGAGTCATAAAACACAGTTGTACACTTTTCCATCTCAGCTCTATTTAGACTTCATGTAGGGAGGGCAAGGGACACATTAGACAGACTGATAGTCCATTGAAAATCAATTATACAAAACAGTGGACTACTAATGGTTTGAGATTAATATCCACAGGAAGTAGAAAAACAAAAGTCGCAGCGCTGATCCCTTGAGGAATGGGGAACTATGGGAGCTTATGGACATTAGGAAAATATTTGACCTTGTCCTTACTCACACAATAAGGATAGGCCACAAGGATCACATGTTGTCCTTAAAGGATTTTCAACCAAAAGGTGCGAATGAGCTTACTCTCATTGGCAGGCAATGCAGAGCTTTTAAAACAACTTCTGAAGTTTTTAAGAGTCCTTGTTTGTCCACTCACAGCACTGGCATATCTTAATGCCCTTCAATTGCTGACCTTTAGGGTACATTTTGGAATAGCAGCATAGCACACAGTATCTAAATCCAGGGAGCAAGAAGAGGTATTTTTCCATACATTAGGCATTCTCGGAATTCAAGTTCAGGGTAACCCTCAGGAGCTGCAGAGGCCTTTGGTTACCTAAGAAGCTCAATAGATATTACTGTAGTCCATCAGAGACTAGTCCATTAAGGATGTGAGGCCACACCTCTCTAATGTACCCTTGTCAAAACTCATCCTTGTCAGACCAGAAAATGCAGAGCCATCTGAATAAGAGAGTAAAGGAGAAGAGTGTGCAGAGAGACAGACTCAAAGAGGAGGATAAGACCATCACAGAATGATGGATTGAGGAGAATGTATGAATCAGGAAGGCATTAAGAGCTAAGTAAATAGCAACATCTTTTAATGGCACCTCAATGGAACTTTAATAAGCTGCTTGGATATGGGCTTGGGGTACTGCAGCATTAAAGTGTGTTACACTTTCTGATCCTTTATAAAGCAAATCCAGATCCATATTCCGGTCCTGGAATCTGATTTAAGCCATGCTAAAATACATGATATAATAACAGCAATGACCTTCAACACCTATTTACCTAGCTACTGTGTATACTGTATATCACTGCAGAGCAACCACAAAGGACAAAAATTTGAATTTGTTCCTTAATATCTTATAATGTAGTAACCATTTTTAAAGCACTTAAGGTGTTTTAACTGTGACTATATTTACAGTATAGCACATACTTCAGTACCTCATTGCTTAAAGGAATATTATGGGCTCTATACAAGTTAAAGGGACAGTTCGCCCAAAAGTGAAAATTCTCTCATCATTTACTCACCCTCATGCCATACCAGATGTGTATGACTTTCTTTCTGCTGCAGAACACAAACAAAGATTTTTTAGAAGAATGTCTATGCTCTGTAGGTCCATACAATGCAAGTGAATGGTGACCAGAACTCCAAAAGCTCCAAAAAGGAGATAAAGTCAGCATAAAAGTAATCCATAAGACTCCAGTGGATTGATCAATGTCTTCTGAAGCAATCCAGTTGGTTTTGGGTGAGAACAGACCAAAATACTATATAACCTTTTTCACTGTACATCTTGAGCAGTCTCCTTGACGATCATGATTTCAAGCTAGATTACACTTCCTATAGCACCATCTAGCACTCCGCGCATGTGACAAGGGCTAGGAGGTGTAATCGAGCTTGAAATCATGATCACGCCTAGAGACTGCTGTCAAGATGTACAATAAAAAAGAAGTTACATTTTGGTCTGTTCTCACCCAAATCCAACTTGATCGCTTCAGAAGACATTGATTAAACCACTGTAGTCTTATGGGTGGCATGAGGGTGAGTAAATGATGAGAGAATTTTAATTTTTGAGTGAACTACCCTTCAATCAGCAGCATTTGTGGCATAAAGGTGATTTTCCACACACACACACACACACACACACCAAAAAAAATATTTTGTTTTTACGTTTCAGCTCGTCCCTTGTTTTATATAAAAAAGCCAAAATCACAGTTACAGTAAGACACTTACAATGGAAGTGAATGGGGCCAGTCCATAAACATTAAATAAAACTCACATTTCAAATGTATAGCTACAAGACTTAAACATTATATATGTTAACATTATTTTAGTGTGACAAATCTGTTTAAAGTAAAGTTCTATCCAACATGATAACTTTGTTATCATGTTGATCATCACGCTAAAGTCATGTGAGATTTAATTGTATGTACGTGCATTTTTTCAGTTGATTTTAAATGTTGTGATTAAATGTAACTCTAGTTAATCTAAAGAGTGATGATCTTATATATCATATATGTATCATATTTTGAGATGGGTTGTGTTTGCTGGTGTTGTTGATCAGGCAGAGATGGCAAGTGTTGGCTTGGGAGGGGTTTAGGGAGCAGGTTCAAAAGCAGGTCAGGCATGAGCTTAGCCCATCAAATCTGTGCTCTCATGCCTAATCATGCACAGGCCCTAGATTTAATAAGTCTGTAATGATGGTTTTGTTGTGGTCAATATCAGAACATCATTCAGTTTTTATGTTTGTGTAGCACTTGATTAATTGGAGACTGGGGGATCAGTGTTACCTTTTAGAAATTTAGGACCATGATGAACTGTTCAGTGGAAATTTAAATGAAATTATTATTTGATTGTGTACGTTCTTAGAGGGTACTCAGTTGTAACAGCAGTGATTCAAAGTAAACACCCATATCCATACACACACAAGGTTACTCTAGATGGGGCCCAATGTGGCCCTGCTAGTGTTTGGGTGAAAAGGTCCAGAGAGCATGAGAAAGTATGCTGTAGTGTGATCGAAGGGGCCCGGGGATGTGGAGGCCCTTTTGAATGGCTGGTGATTGAGTCAGTGGCACCTTATGTAAGTGACTCCATACATCTTAAGTCTCGGGCAGTGTGAAAGCTGTAAGAAGGACTGAGGCTTCATGATGAGGCTTCATAACAAAAGGTTTTGTGTTCGGCTTGAGTAATTGCTGGTCTTGATATGGATATAAAACAGATAGAATATTCCATTTGGTTCCCAGACATAAAGTAAGGTGTAGTTGTCCTTTTATCCCAGAGGGAGAACATTTTAGACTAGTCTTGACAAACATGTCCACCATCTACTGAAAACAGAATACATGTACTACAGTATAAGGCTGAAAGTACGTGGACACTTTAACACCGTACCCATATTGCTTATTGAACACTTAAAACCATGGCCATTAATATGGAGTTGGTCATCTCTTTGCTTCTATAACAGCTTCAACTCTTCTGGGAAGGCTTTCCACTAAATGTTGGAACATGGCAGCTCCCGTATTTTGGGGGGGATTTGCTCCCAGACACAAGAGCATCAGTGAGGTCATGTTAAACATTGGGACCTGGCTCACAGTTGCCGTATTATTTCATCCAACAACAACAAAAAAAGATTTTGAATGGGGTTCAGGTCTGGGCTTTGTGCAGGCCAATCAAGTTCTTCCATAAATTCAGTAAACCATGTCTTAATGGACCTCGCTTTGTGCACAGGGGTATTGTCATGCTGGAAGTGGAAAAGGTACACCCCATTCTACTAAATAAGGAGATTGCATGGTTGTATGCTTGATTTTATGCACCTGTTTAGTAGGGTGTAGCTGAAATAAGCAAAACTCATTAATTAGAGGGGAGTGTCCACATGTTTTTACCATGTAGGGTATAATTTTACTGCATTTTCAAGAAAGTCATGCAACGTTATAGCCACTGAACATATTTTGAAACTTCTCCGCGTTGTTGTTGATTTTCCTGCTATTATTTTCAATACAGGATTGACCTCCCTCCAACTCATAAACCTCCTCCTCCATATACAGAGAGACCTCCCGCCATTCCACTGGCCTCGCAGGTGGCCTCATTCTCTCAGGTAAATCTTACGCAGCTCTGTTTACTCTGCGGGGGTTCCCTTGTCTACCAGTCTGATTTATTGTCCTACTGTGGCACTTTATAATGGCGCTATATTTGAAAGATGACTACTGGCATATTCCTTATTATTCAAGGATTGATTATATGTTCTCTGTCTCTTTATGCTCTCTTTTGGCAGAATCTATAATTTATTGTTGGCACTTTCCATGAATAAGGCTCACTTTAGTGTCCCATTACTTTGTTTTAAAGCATTAGAGGCACAACTCCCATTTTCTTTTCTTTTTTTATATATATATATATATATATATATATATATATATAAAGAACTATTAGATGTTGGTTACACTTTACAATATGGCTGTAATAAAAAGAAATGACTGCTATTTGATGAAGAAACAACGTGGAAGTAAACTATGGCTGTAGTCATTTGGGCGTAGTACTGAAATTATGTAAGTTGTGCCTATGTGTAGCTTATGTGTAGCTTATTTGTAGCTTTTGTGTAGATTATGTGTTATGTGTAGCTCAATATGTGTTTGACAGACAATTGCATCTTATGAAATTTCAGTGTGGAAGTAATGAATCCTGTTCAGTATTTGTTGCATCATCTCTTTGATATATGAAATATAAAACATCAGAATATATCAGAATATACAGTATTCTTTTCTATTATTTTCTATGTATCTGGGGATTTTGTAGATCCATTTGTGATAGATATAAGTGCTGGGTAAAACACCCATGCATTTAAGGGTTACACAAAATTAACCTAAGATGAAAGGTAGATAATTTTAAACACATCAAATGTTTGTAATGCACATGCATACAAATATACACAACAAGAGAGCTGTGCTAATCTCTTGTCTGTCGTCTATGCTGTAGGCTCGTCAGATGGAGAGACGCTACGAGCTGGCTGAACACGTGCCCGGCAGAGTGGCTCGCCAAGACATCCAGAGCCTGTCCCACCATTCATTGTCATATCAGGAGTGGATCTGTCATCAGAATGGGGCAGACCGCATTTACATCAACCATAGAGAACACTATGTGTGATGGAGTCCTCGTGTCAACTGCAGCACACTGACAGCCCCAAAGTTAAAACTGTTTACGAGTATACTGGGAGCTATGTTTAGAGCACTGCTATACAGTAATTTCAACACTGAAAAATTTGTTTTTGGGTCTGTGTAATGTACAATGAAAACCCTATCAGCATATATATCTTATTAGTTTGGCCTGGAACACAATACTGTGTTGTACTACACAAGGCATCATTAACTTTAACATGTACAGTAGTCCAGTATATAATGACCTGTAGACAGCCTATATACGGTATGACTCAAATCTCATTGTTCACTGATTTTCAAATCTAGTGGTCAAACTGAGAGGCAAATATGGTTGACACTTTAAAGAATTTACAAGACAAAATTGTATTTTCCTTGACAATGGATGTTTAAATCATATGTTGCATTAATCATATGTTTCAGTAAAATGTTTTTATTCAGTGTAGACTATAGTTAATTGTCCAGTTGTCTTAAATGCTCAAACTGAGATTTGATTTGTCTGCTTATGACAGATAGTTACTACTGCAGTCAGTAGGTAATTTGCCATAAGTTTCTTGTTTACTCTATGATGTACAGTATATGTGAATTGCTCAATGTACTTTGTCATTGCTTAAGTGTGTAGATATTGTATTATGTGCCATGTAAATATCTAAGCTTATAATAATATCAGTGTTCTTTGCAATTAAGTCTGAATAGAGAACACATTAGAAATTTTTTCAGGCCTTTTAGATTGTAAGGTTGAATTAGAATGTGGACAGTCGCTTCACAAACATTTTTAGTGACTTTTTTTTTCCGCCAGTTGAGTAATGAAGCATGGACATTGAATCTTACAACCAAAGCTATCTTTGCATTACATCATACAGATAATCAAATAAAATGAAGTAACTGATAAATATGAGGCTTGTTTTAATATGCAGCACATTATAAAGTGAAGTATTTTTTTCCTCTGTGTTGGTTTGCAGAAAGCCCAGCTGAAAAAACAGACAGGAGTTCTGTTCTTCTCATATTTTCACACAATCTTATTAAGACAGAGGTTTGAGAGACAAATATATGTTGTAAAACCCAATGAATGCATAAAAAGGCTTTTTATGCTGCTCTATGGTCATCGAGACTGCTGGACGACTTCCCCCAGTCGATGATGGAAAATCTCAGACCACAAAATGCTCTTTGGGAAAGAGCGAGAGACAGAGAAAGGGGGCGGTGGGAGTACTTGTAAGAGCCTCAGCAGAGACTGCTGTCTGCATGTCAGTTTATAACTTGTGTTGTAGGTAAACAAACCAGTTATCTGCTGGACAACTGGACAGGAAAAGCCATTAAACAGCAGGCTTTTAATGAGGTGGCAGTCACCAGGGAGCAATCTACACTATTCTGGCCCCACCATTCGGGGAAATAGTGGACCCCAACACTCAATGAAAGCATTGTTAATTCCATTGCCAAGTCACCTCTGTGGAATGCATCCACCATTGCTTTATTAAAATGTGTCATTCCCACAATAAACTAAGATTAGTTCATCCAAGATAAATCCATTTAGGCTAATAAAGGTGTGTGTCTAAGTCAAAATCTATTACCAAGCAAGCAGTTATATGCAACTCATTATAACAGAAACTCTTAAACCTTATATAAACCAAAGGCAAGCCATGCATTGACATATGTGTTCTCCTGCTCTTTCTTGACAGACCTTGTATATTCTTTCATGTTGTGTGAGGTTGGGATTCCTTCTTTCTATCTATACCCATCACGCTGATCTCTGTGTGTCTAACCTACCATGGACCTGATATTTTATCACATTAAGAAGCCATCTAAGGGATTTAAGGTGCTCATTTGGCCATTTATAATTTTCACGTAAGAGGTCTCGTATTTGTTCTGGAGGAGCAAATGTTCTCTCATTCCAGAAAGAGTCTCAGTTTTGCGAGACTCCAGACACAATGTGGAATGTTGCATAATATTTTCTGCAATAATATCTTTGGAGAAGGAAGCCTTTGGGAGCATTATTAAATGAAGTAGACATCGAGCTCTTCGCCCCTGTCTTCCAAGTAAGAAAAATTGGTTGTGGTCAACAACAATGCAAGTTATCTTAAACTATGCAGATTACTTTCAAACTATAGGGAATCTGCTTTACATTACTAATCCTAAATATTTCTATGAATTCCAAAAACCAGCATGGAATGGAAGAAAATTCTCCTACTTGCTTGTGCAAAGTCATTTGTCACTGTAGATTAACGTTCACCGTCATTGGCGTAATACTGGAGTGTAATGTAGCTGTAAATTAGGGCTGTAAAGTGGTTCTTGCCACAATAAAGTGCATCCAAAGATCCCGTCCTGCAGCTATTATCAGGAGGCTGATTAACTTTATTAGAGTTGGAACAATCTGCGATCTCCAAAACCCTTTCTATCTGCATCTCTCCTTTTTAAAGGAATAGTTCACCCAAAAATGAAAAGTCATCATTTTCTCACCCTCATGTCCTTCAAAACTGTATAAATTTCTCTCTTCTGTGTAACACAAAAGTAGATAATTATAGCAGAAAGCTAAAGCTGCTCTTTTCCATATATTGACATTTACATACATACTATGTGTATGACTTTCTTCTGCTGAACACAAAGATTTTCAGAAGAATATCTCAGCTCTATTGGTCCTTACAATGCAAGCGAATGGTGACAAGACCTTTGAAGCACCAAATATCACATAAAGGCCACATAAAATTAATCCATATGATTCCAGTGGTTAAATCCATATTTTCAGAAGTGATATGATAAGTGTGGGTGAGAAACTGAAAGTGGAGATTTATAGTTAAAAACGACCCACCCACACTTATCATATCACTTCTGAAGACATGGATTTAACCACTGGAGTCTTATGGATTACCTTTATGTGGCCTTTGTGATTTTTTGGAACTTCAAGGGTCTGGTCACCATTCACTTGCATTGAATGGACCAACGGAAGTGAGATATTCCTCTAAAAAAAAATGGTGTGTTTTGCAGAAGAAAGAAAGTCATACACATCTCAGATGGCATGAGGGTGATGTCAGAAATGAGACTAGAGATCCAGGCGCAGAGGCACAGTTGACAGAATTTATTTAAAGCAAACTCAAATAAGGCTGACGGGCAAGGAAGACTCAAACATGGCTGATGAGCAGAGAGGAACCCGGCACCGACTGCAGCGTGGAGATGGAGAGTGTTTTCGTAGGCGGTGTGGAACGTAGATCCACGAGGGATCCTCTGGAGGAGAGTGTGTTTGGAGGCGTGTGTGCGTCGTGGCAGTGTAGTGGGAAAACCAGTGAGGAATCCTCAAGTGAAGTGTAAAGGCAAGTGAGAGGCAGTCAGGAAGGTAACCGCAATCCAGGCACTAAGGTGAAGACTGGCAACCAACACAGAATACACGTAACAGGACTGTCTAAGGCAGAGAGAGCGAGGTGAGTTAAACAACACACAAAACAACAATCTAGCAATGAACACAAAACAGAGTGGGGTTAAAGTAAGCAGGAAACAAACAAGGGACAGGTGCCGTCAGCCAGCTGAAAGTTGGCACAATCAGGGTTCTCATGGAAACACTGATTTCGCATGCTGGCAGCACCTGAAACACATGAGGGAGAGAACGTCAACACAAATAGAACAAACCGGCAGACTCACCGAGACCATGACAGGTGAGTAAATCAACAGAGAGAATTTTCATTTTTGGGTGAGCTATCCCTTTATTCCAGGTTTATTTCAGAAAGCAGCATTCTGAAATGTCATGGAAACATAGCAGCAACTGTGGGACAAAAAATAGCAAAGTCGTCCCCAGACACCATATTCGTTATTTACACTAGTGTCACTGGGAAATTATGTTGCTGTGGAGAAACTTGCTTACTGACAGAGCCACGTGTATACGAGTGTAGAGCCGAGGAGGGCGGGGCCGGGCTGGAATGAGACACACCCGGTCCCCAATCAGCCTGATGGGGCGCGCGAGGGATAAAGGCGGCCGGGGACGACAGTTCGAGAGAGAGAGAGAATTGCAGGCAGCTGTACTGTGTGTTTTCAGTTGTGTGTTTTGGTTGTGTTTTTTTTTGGTTAATAAATTGTTATTTAAGTTGTCAAGCCGGTTCTCGCCTCCTCCTTTCCACTGAACCCCCTTACAACGAGGGTAAAGAGTACTTCACTTACAAAGTGCATGTTAATGCAAACATCACTTATGTGTCTTAAGTAGATTTCTCGCAGTAACGGCTTTCTGGTGTCCATATAAATTAGCTGTCAAGCAAGATTTTTCAAGGTAAGATTCTGAGTGAATAACAATTTACATTTCAGTCTGTTCATATATCTTCAAAAGACTTGGAATAATGCATGAGGCATATGTTTTACTTTTATTATGCTTTATGGTGCCTTTTTGTCCTTTTTGGAGCTGGACAGTCCCTGGTCACTATCTTCATTGTATGGAAGAGATCATCGTGAACATTCTTCAAAACTTCTCCTTTTGTATTCCACATAAGAAAGTAAGTCATACAGGGTTGGAAGAACATGAGGGTAAGTTATGACAGAATTTTGAAGATGAACTATTCTTTTAACCCACCTCCAACTCTGACAAGTAATGGAGATGCACTAAAATGACAGCCATATAGAATAGCCACCTGCCACGCTGTACGGCTATTAAACTATTAAGTCAGTTTCCCCAGTGTGACTGTCCAGTACAGATTTACAGCTGTGGATAGAGGGGAGAGGAGGAGAGGGGGACAGTGGGGGATGGTTAACATTACAGATTTATTACACGATGGAGCAGCAGGTTCTAAGGTCCTCCTCCTTCTCTTCTCTCCTTCAGAAAGTCATCCCATAAGGAATATCAGAGGCAGCTCCAAGTACAGGTAAGGACTGGAAGGCAACTTACTATTTCTTTTTCCTGAAAGAAAGATGGTTTTGTTAGACAGTCAGAGGGGTCAATGTTTTGCTGGTTAGCATGGCCCTGTAAGCCCCTGCTGGTAGATACTGGAACTACACTATCTGGGCCAAAAAAACTCTCTTTCTCCATTGATGGCAATTCAAAAGTAGCCATGTATTCTGACAAATGTTTTTTGCAAGCAACATATAAATATTGCAAATATATCATTGTATTAAATTAAATGTTTTACCAGTGCCCCAAAAGCTCCAGAGTAATTAGTCACATGGCAATTATGGCTCAGGTAATTGACTCAAAATAAGTGAGTGCCCCCTTGGCAAAGATTAAAAATGACATATTTCGAGGGCCTTTCTCCAGGTATTGTAGACCATCTTATATCTTTTAAACATTAATTACCTCTCTTTACTGAAGTTAAAAAGCATCCGCTGGGGGACACAGATCCTGGTAGTCAGTTCTCCATTGGCACTTATATTGTTAGATACTGAAGTGGGACTTCAAGCATAATTCAGTACGATAAAGTTTTCATTAATCACAACTACGGTGGCCTCATTTCAGTGGACAGAGCAATAGCAGGTCTCTATCTCTCTGAGTCATTTTCTGTTGTCTAAGGAAATTTTAGATGAAGATAGATGAAAAGAAATGCAGAGTCATTCATTCACTTATTGATTTGTGTCAGTATTAGGGACACCACGGTTCATCACAACTTCCTAAAGAGATTATAAAGAGGAGCCAGACAGCTGCATCAGAATTTAAAATCGACCACATTTATCTTGTCTACTTGAAAAACCTCTGTTTATGAAAATAGAGAATTTGTTATTCTGACACAAGCCCGCTGAAAGTGCTTGTTGTCTATTGTCGTTAAAAATGCAATAATGGAGAGACACAAGTAGTAATTATGCGTATTGTTGTGTACTAGAGTATGTTAGTGATGTATTTCTGCATACAGCTGGTTGACAAATAGACATGGACAACCTAAAATTTTTAGGTTGAAATTTATATATGTGGACAAAGGAAAATATATGTTTTAAGATGCTGTAACTGGTCAAGATTTTTGGTAACACTTTTCAATAAGGTTCCATGGTAACACTTTACAATAAGTTTCCATTTGTTAACATTAGTTAATGCATTATACATCATTATTTATATTTTTTTACATAATTTTATTAATCTTTGTTAATGTTAGTTAATAAAAATACTATAGTTCATTGTTAGTTCATGTTAGTTCATAGTCCATTAACTAATGTTAACAAATACAACTTTTGATTTTTAAAACGTAACTATATGTTGAAATAACACAAACTACGATTAATACATGCTTAATAAGTATTGTTCATTGTTAATTAATGTTAACTGATGTTGATAACTAATGTTAACAAATGGAACCTTATTGTAAAGTGTTACTGGTTCCATTTGTAACATTAGTTAACAACATCAGTTAACATGTACTAACAAAGAGCAATAGGAGGAAATAGGAAAACTTATTCAGAGATTTTTTTATACTATCATGAGAAAGCGTAATGGTCAATTAGCATGATTCGACAGTAAGTCACTGTTTGCGGACACCATACAAATGAATGGGGAGAGCAGTAAACCGACACCTACCTGTCGCAAAATTGTCCGTGACTTCTCTTATAAAGCAGCAATTTTATCATAGTTAACTCGACACATAGTTAACTCCAAAATGATTGTTTATTGTAAAACATGTTAAAGATTAGCGGACAGGTGGTCAGTTCATTAAGAGATGAGCTGTTTCCTCATAAAAGGAGTGTATTCTTCACAAGCATCTCCTCCATTAACATCCATTCACAAAGAACGGCCTCTTGTCTCCTTGCTAGTGTACCGACATGTAACGCTTTGTTTGCTAACCTTGAAGATGCTTACTTTAGGGGTCTTGATTAGTAGCTCTTTCAAGTATCCCTAAGATATTGTCTGTTTAAAATGGATTTTAGTTAGTCACTCCTAAGGAATCAATAATTGATGTCAAAATAGTACTTTTTTTTTTTTTTTTTTTACATATTTAGAATGGCATTTTTCTTTCAGAACAGTAATGTCAACATCATGTCAATTACACATAATCTCAACTGCTCATATACAGTATGTAAAGATCTTTGAATTTGAGATTTAAGAAGAATTTGCTGTATAAGAATCAATACAAAATCTTGTGCTATACTGTCTACCATTGCACTATTCCTTATGCCTTCCTTTCCCTCACACCCTTGTGAATACTCTGCTTTGGTTTAAACCCAGCTATCATAGGCACTCCCCTTATTGGAATGAAACTATGAGACTGTTTTGCCCAACTTCTCTTTCTTTCTAATCATTATTTATGAGTTTTATCTCTGTTCCGTTCTGGCCGTTGAGAGAGAGGGAGGCTTTCTTTTTTAACGGGAGCCCAAAAATAGCACACATTTTTCTTTGTTGGTGGATGTCTAGGCAGTTCAGGCTTGGACACAGAGACTGTGGAGGATGCATCTGGCTTTATGAAGGAGAATCTGTATATGCAAGTGTTTTCTTAACACCAGGGGGATCAAGGTGCCCTACTGTGGTGGGGGATGCTCACCATGAACAACTGATTCTGTTCAATGTCTTAACATGTCATCCTCTCTCTCTCTCTCTCTCTCTCTCTCTCTCTCTCTCTCTCTCTCTCTCTCTCTCTCTCTCAATTTTCCTGCTATTTTTTCAATTGTGTGCCCTTTCCCTGACGATTCCTATGTCATAGAAGTACAATGCAAAAAAACGGTAAGAGAAGACCAGCTAAGAAGACCAGTTTAGACCAGCATGAATCATCTGGCTTATGCTGGTTAGTGCTGGAGATCATGAAGTGGCAAATCTCATGAATATTAATTAGGTTATGTGCAGATCATGTAAAATAATCTTTTATTGTTTTGATAAATATTCATTTTTGATGACCAAATCAAGCACTCCAGTAAGTATTTCACAAAATTAATTTGATAACTAGATCTGTACATCTAAATGCCTTTGCAAACCAAAAGTTTTTTGCAATTTCTCACCGCAATCAACATTTTGAATCAAAACAATGGATTCCTAACAAGCTATTCTCACCTGGAGTGAACATTCACGCTGAATTGCATGGCAACAAAGCAAAGCTTTTTTATGGTGACCATACGTTTCCCCTGGCACTTGGTGAGCACGCGTTTTCAATTCATTCCTATGGAAGCCGAGCGCTTTGATTTGTTTTGTCTAAGTACATTGTTTTTTCAGCAGGTTAAACCAAAGTCTTTCTAGCAAGGCAGTCCACTGGCGGCCATCTTTGGAATGCTCTCGGGAAGCTATTTCCAGTCATGCCAGTGCAGCTCCTATCTACTTGAATGGGGGAACATCTAAATCTGAAAAAAAAAAAAGTTGGTCAAGATTATGATCAAAGAACATATTTCAAATCAGCAGGAAAATCTGACAACACTTGAATCATAAATTGTGCTTCCTTACCTTACACTACAAAAACCACACAATTTTCCCGGCTTGTATAGCTAATGTGCATTTGCATTCTCGAGCTGATTGACAGGCGATGTCTGTTTCTAAAAGGGGATTGGCTCTTTTACCTTCCTTTCTACATCTACATGTTGACCGTTGGGCATTCCAATTTCTCCCATTCATTTTAATAGACGTGGTGGCCCATCTCTACTAAATAGTCTCTGGTTAAGCTAACCTTTACTCTTGCTACTTTTCATAGCTTCCTCGACCGTCTTTTAGAGCTGCAACATATATCTCTGTTAGTGTTTCTGTTAGTTTCTTTAGCACAAAGAAAATGATGTTAAACAACCTTAAGTACATCATAAAAATCATTCTGTCAAGCTGGATGTGCCTAAGTGCCAGAAAAATGACAAGCCTAAACAAAGAATCTGTGTCTGACACATGAGAAATGTCATAGTGGAGAAATGCAGTAGGAAAAACAGCCGCACCATCCAGCCGCAGAATGATAAAGACATTATTGAGCCTCTCCTTGTTGATAGTTACATAATCTCAGCACTATTCAGCCTGTAACACCATAGTGCCCTCCAAGCTTGATGAGAAACTCCAGGCTCTGGGCTTAAACAGCTCGCTGTGCAGCTGGATTCTGGACTTCCTGTCAAGCAGACACCAGGTGGTTAGAATGGGCAGCAACATCTCCTCATCACTGACCCTCAACACTGGAGCCCCACAGGGCTGTGTTCTCAGCCCATTACTGTATTCCCTGTACACACATGACTGTGTGGCAACACACAGCTCCAATGCCATCATTAAGTTTGCTGATGATACAACGGTGGTAGGTCTGATCACTGACAATGATGAAACAGCCTACAAAGAGGAGGTGCACACTCTGACACACTGGTGTCAGGAGCACAACCTCTCCCTCAATGTCTGTAAGACAAAGGAGCTTCACCATCAATGGAGCACCAGTGGAGAGAGTCAGCAGCTTCAAGTTCTTGGGTGTCCACATCACTGAGGAACTCACATGGTCCATCCATACTGAAGCCGTTGTGAAGAAGGCTCATCAGTGCCTCTTCTTCCTGAGACGGCTGAGGAAGTTTGGAATGAACCGCCACATCCTCACACGGTCCTACACCTGCACTGTAGAGAGCATCCTGACTGGCTGCATCTCCGCCATGTACGGCAATAGCACCGCCCACAACCACAAAGCACTGCAAAGGGTGGTGCGAACTGCCAGACACATCATCGGAGGTGAGCTTCCCTCCCTCCAGGACATATATACCAGGCGGTGTGTAAAAAATGCTCAGAGGATCATCAGAGACTCCAGCCACCCGGGCTATGGGCTGTTCTCACTGCTACCATCAGGCAGGTGGTATCGCAGCATCAGGACCCGCACCAGCCGTCTCCATGACAGCTTCTTCCCCCAAGCAATCAGACTTTTGAATTCTTGATCTCTCACGATCAAAATACATTAGCACTGCACTTTATTACTCTTACTCTTATATCTCACACCGGACTGTCATAAATTATATTATTATTATATTATATTTTCTCTTAACAACACACTGGCAACTTACTATCAACCGACAGCCTGAATGTCAATACAGTACATTACAACCTACTGTACATTTTATTTATACTATATATACTTTTTTATTGTATAATGTGTATCTATATTGTGTGTATTGTATACTGTACATTGTATGTTATTATTTGTATATTGTGTTGTGTGTAATTATGTGTATATTAGATTTTAAATTGTGTTGTAAATCTGATGTTTATTGTAAATTGGTATATGTCCCATCACTGTCACGACTACTATGTTGCTCGGAACTGCACCCAAGAATTTCCCACACTATTGCACTTGTGTATATGGTTGTGTGACAGTAAAAGTGATTTGATTTGATTTGATTTGATTTTGATTTGATTTGATTTGATTTGTAATGCTGCGAGTGAACAGGGGGTGTATCCTTGGGGTCAGCTGGGATAATCCGAGACTTTCCCAGTTAAAAGTACTTTTCTTCTTCTCTCTCTTACCCCTCAGTTCTCCATCCCTTTCTCTTGTCCTAATGCCCAACAAGTCAACCACAGTCAGGGGTTATAAAGTCATGCCAGACTTACTTGCAGAATGTCCTTCTCTCAGGAACAAAGAGATTCTCTCTCTGTCCCTGTCATTATCAGGGGCCATTGTGCAATTTCTGCTCAGTGAAAGAGATCAATCAAGTGGCCTTCACAAAGTGTTTAACTCTTAACCATTTGAAACTGCTCTCACAATAAACTTAGTTCAAGTGGGGCAGTAGTTTGCTTTTGTGTAGTGTCAGCCTCAGATGGCGTGCTCAAAGACCGCCCACAGTCTGTTCACTGACCCCCCGATGTATCTTGTGGACAAAACTGGAAAGCACTTTCTCGATCTGGCACGATCTTATCTGATTGGTTGACTCTACATCACATAACTTCTGGGAGCAAGGGCACACAGGGTGTTTTTTTATCAGTTCATCTGTTAAATCAGATTTGCCAGGTTAGCGGCATCAAATCTTTGTAAGTTATTAATTGTTTGAGGCACTTAATAGCAAGTTACCCACAACCACAACAGTACATTCCTCTTTGTTTTCTGAGTTATGTCTATGTCTTTTGGGTCAGCAGAAATTCTGATCACAGAGTCTATAAACATTTTAAGATATTTTTCTAGTGGGGGCCTGGGTAGCTCAGCGAGTACTGACGCTGACTACACCCCTGGAGTCATGAGTTCAAATCCAGGGCGTGCTGAGTCTCCTAAGCAACAAATTGGCCCAGTTGCTAGGGAGGGTAGAGTCACAGGGAGTAACCTCCTCATGGTCGCGATTAGTGGTTCTCGCTCTCAACAGGGCGTGTGATAAGTTGTGCGTGTATCGGGGAGAATAGCATAAGCCTCCACATGCTGTGAGTCTCCGTGGTGTCATGCATAGCAAGCCACGTGATAAGATGCGCAGATTGACTGTCTCAGAAGTGGAGGCAACTGAGACTTGTCCTCTGCCACCCAGATTGAGGTGAGTAACCATGCCACCACAAGGACCTAGTAAGTAGTGGGAATTGGGCATGCCAAATTGGGGAGAAAAGGGAAGAAGAAGAAGAAGATATTTTTCTAGCATTTTCTATACAAAATATGCAATTATTTGTTTTTTGTTTTTATATTGTATTTGTATTATATAATTTATTTATATTATTTATATAAACCTGCCCCTAAATGGCAAATAAAAACAAAATGAACGGTTGTTGTTTACTTTACATTTCAGTCAGGTGTACTGTAGGGTTGCACAGTATAACGGTGCTGAGGGCTGGAAATGGAGGGGGGGGGGGGGACACAGGGGAATGGAGTTCCTGTTCAAACTGGCTAAATTTGTTAGGATAATAAAGAGTATTTCTATCTTTCTCCACTAAATAGCCTACAAAGGCTTTGCGGGTTCTGCACATAAATGCGTGGAATCTTCTGCGTCTGTGGTTGCACAATGCTGACCATCGTGAGTGGCAAGAACACATTCACGCAACAGATCGACAAATGCACACGAGAATCCATGGGCAACCGATCCACACGCGCTCAATTTACAAATCCTCACACAAAAAGAATCCACAAATATATGGGTTTCCTTGCTCAGAGTACTACCCACAAGTATAGGGCCGTTTCTAGGCATAGGCGAACAAGGCGGTCACCACCTGCTGGGAGGGCGCCAAAGAGGAGGCCTCTGCCATACCACCCATCCCAATAGGGATCTCGCCTAGGGCACCTGAATGGTCTGAAAGAGTACTGCACAAGTACGTAAGTGCATTTGTAATTTAATGGACAAATAAATGCTAAGTTGTTTGGATTTGTATTCTTCTTTGAGAATGTATGTTCTGCAGTCTTGATATATACACACACACCTGATGCTGGGGGTATGGTTTAGCGTAGCTGACAGCAAATGCCCATTCATTAAAATAAAGGGAAATATCCAGTAGATTTGGCTATTATTTGAGAGAAAAAAAAAAGTGCAGAATGTTCTATTTTAACCAAGAATTTTCATTTATCAAGTGTACTGTGGTTATACGTTATATAATCTCTATAATCTGAAATTAGTGTTGTACGTTTTTATTTATAAAAAAATTTAATTTGTATCCATGATGGCAAAGCCCCATTTTCAGCTGCCATTATTCCAGTCTACTAAGAAAATAATGTATCACATAATCCTTAAGAAATAATTTAATATGTTAATTTAGTACTAAAGTAACATTTATTTTTGTTAGAACGGTTAAAATGGTTGTGCTATTTAATGAAGTGTGGAAATCACAATATAGTGTCTTATTCAAGTCATATTTCAGTTTTAAAAATAACATTAAAAAAAACATATTTCTCCTCAAATTCTTCAATCTATTGTTCTTTTGAGAGATGAAGGCTTTTCAATGCACTTTTGTTTTGAAAGAATAAAACAAACTTGATCTAACTGGGACAGAGAGAGAAGTGGACAACCCAGATGCACAACAACAACAATACAAGTACATCAGAGTCTCCAATTTGAGAAAAAGACTCCTCACAGGTTCTAAACTAGCAGCTTTAATTAGCAGTATATGCCGAACAGTTGCATTGCTGCAAGTAGAGGATTCTTGGATAAACAGAAAGTTTGAAGAATACATAATTTATTTTAAAAGAAATAGTCAGTTGCAACAATATAAATGCCTTAACTGTAAATTTTCAATTAAGTTTAATCAATTTAATGCATCCTTGAACAAGCCCAAAAAATTTAGTCCCCCAAGTGAATCTTGACCATTTCACCACTGAGTACTACAGCTTCAAAATACTGATGGTGCCACAATATTTTTTTAATGGTAGTACCGTCAATACGGAAGTACCATAAGTAATGTTGTATATGTGGTAGTTAATGTCATTTCTTCGTTAAAATGTTCATTTGATGCAAAGCAGGACATGGGTCTCTCCACTCCTTCACATCCAGCGTTGTCCCCAATCAGGTATTAGTTTCACAAAGTACTATCAGAGACTAATTTGCAGAGACGGACCACTTCTATTAAAATGAATGGGAGAAACTGGAACGCCCAACTGTCAACGGATGTAGAAAAGAAAGTCCCGCCTTACAGGTAAAAGAGCCAATCACCTTTTAGATACATTGCATGTCAATCAACTTGAGAACACACATGTGCATTAGCTATACAAGCTGGGAAAATTAAGTTTTTAGCGTAATCTGAGGTTAAGCACAATTTATGATACCAGTGTTTACCAACTATGACGACACCCGCTTTGCGAACATGGAAGTGTGAAAAGGGTCCATTGGACGTAACCCTATTATGACCACGTATAATGTATTAGTGTTAGCTTTACCGCCATGAATGCAGAATGTAAACATAACAAATTACACATTATTTAAAGCAATATAACTTAAAATAATCGAGTGGTTAAAACAGCTTCTATTACTGATCTCATCACTGATAACACATTTTAATGTCACATTAGTTAATGTTTTACATATAGACTGTTGACAGGACAGCATGCGTCTCATCTGAGACTATTTAGCCTGAGATGGGGCACTTGTATTACAATGAATGGGAGAATTTTGAATGCCCAATATTGAAGATGTAGAAAAGGAACTCCCGCCCTTACAGGTGAAAGAATCAATCACCTTTTAGAAACAGACATCGTCTGTCAATCAACTCAAGAATGTGCATGAGCACTAGCTAGACCAGTCTGAAATGATACCATCATTGTCAAATTTTACTGCCGATTTGAAATGTCATTAGATTGTACTCTTGACCATCCGTTTTGGAGATTTCAGTCTTTCCCTATTTAAGTAGATAGGAGCTGTACATTCATGCTGTTTGTATCCATAGAAAATAGGTACCCAGAGCATTTCCAAGATGGCCATCAAGTGGACTGACTTGCCTTAAAAATAACTGTGGTCTCATATTTAAATGCTCTTCAAAACACCAGCCCCAGCTGGGTGGAAGTTGTCAAGGGTCAAAGGTCTGGCTAAGCGAGACTAACTTTTGGTCAGCTATTACATGATCCTGAACCAAGAAAACCTTTAACTATAATTCAACAACCATACAATTTCACGTGTGTGTGAGTGAAATGGACACTGTAAATGTGAAAGGGCTCTCAACACAAAGAGTGCACGTCAATACAGAGAAGAACACTAGACTGTAAGATCAATGGACACAATTTGTAGCAGAGCTCCATTAGACAATCAATAATATTAAACCAGCAAAATGAACGATTGTTATTCTTATAAAATTAATTAGTAAGCAATGTCACTCATTTCATCATGGTCATGAAAAATGTGACTGATTAAGAGTCCTTCTGACCTTTCCTAATCTGTAAAGGGAGGAATCTGTAACTCACCTTGCAATGATCTCGTCCATGATGCAATTCTTGCTGTGAAAGCACTTTCTCTAAAACTCAATTACTGTGTATCTGCCAGGCAGCTTCATACTCATCTCACAGTGAGAATGGCCAGCACTCAACTGTAGTGCACTACTTCCCCTTATTTCACATAATGCTGCTGTGCTAATCCTACTGTGAAATCATGTTCTATCAACTGAGAAGAGAAGGCCTTGACTTACTAATATTGAATTGGCTCAAGGTGCTATGAGTGTGCATACTTACTGGACTTCCCACACACATGCATGTATTGTATGTGTTTGTGCATGTCTAACACAGTTAAAATCGTTTTGAGTTTGTTTGTGTAAGTGTTTGATGGCTGCTGATGAATTGCATGTCCAAATTGATTCTTTATTTAATGCCACTTTGAGGCATTTTTAGTTATTTTCTGTTTGTTTAGTTATTTATTTGTTCATTTTATTGCAGATGTTTTTGGTTAAGGGCAAGAAATAGAGCTCATTCGCACTGACGTACTCAAAATAGTATTTCCTTCAGTCTCTTTTACACAGCCACAATCCCAAAATGTGTTGGCAGAATTGTCTGCAAGGATGTCATCATGGACAAAATTACAGCTTATTATCCTTCTTATTCCTTTCTTTTCATTTTAGCTTGTTGAATAGGGGGTCTGTGAAAGAAATTGTGTCCTATTTTAGATTTTAGCATTTTAAGTTTTTTGACTCACCTCCCTCTTATATTTATGATATGCCATTTATCTTGGCAACATTTTAGTTATGCATTCAGGAGCAGTTTGACCCAGAGCAACAAAAATGTATCCTTGACTGGGAAAGGCTTGACAATGAAGGCTGGACACCGTCCATGCAGTCAGTTCCCCACATCCCATTTTAATTACTCAAATACAGTAATTCAATGAAGATTTATAAATTGATTCACTACTAAAGTCACAGTTTTCTTCATATGCTCAATTGATAATTCCCATGACAACATTATAGCAAACAATAATACACATGGGTAATTTAAAGCTAAACTCTGAAGCAGGACGTTTAAAATGGCACTGGATACGAATTGTTCCTTTGAGTGCAAATGTTCCTGTCAGTGGAGCATCGGTGTGCTCTTCCTGAAATGCTCCTACTGTGCTCATGGAAACTGTTATCCTTTAATGTGCAAAATGTTGTTCTTGTGCTTTAAAACAGTTTCCTCCAAAGTTTCTGACACATTAATGTCATTTTACAGATGGTCAATATACTCTCCTAAAAGCCTGTGACAACAGTTCCCATATTTTTTTTTTTATCATCATCCAAGCGTGGAAGTATTTGAACATCAAAGAACATCATATATTTATTTCTGTTCAGCATTACAACCGCATCTGCAACCAGTATTTTTCGCCTGAATGTTTTGAAATTGCTTTTTCAAAGTTTTCTCGAATTAGGTTGCATCCTCAACAGATGCTTATTTGCCACAAAAGAAGCCTTTCTGAGCAAGCCCAATAATATATGATAAGCTGTTTTCTATGTTGTCACATGTAAAGAAAAGGCAAAGAACACTGAAAACACGTGTTTAACACTAAAGCAAAACATGACTTGTTTTAAAATGAGACACTCTGACATAAACATTCAGTAGACTCTTCCTGTGCTTCCATTTCATTAATGTACAACACAAGTATTAAAACCCAAATTTAGCTCCAACATTTGTGAGAGAATTTACTTCACAGAATTTTTCCAACATGTTGTTGCTGGCCCAGAATTGGTTTAATTTGTAATTTCATTGTACCCTCTAGTGGGCAAAGACATAATAGCAACTGTCACTAGGTTTAACTTTTAAAGACTTCCATGAAAATTAGTAGAAAAAAAGCCTTGACAGGCTAAATTAACTAGTAATTATAAAAATTACACAGCTGTATATAATTACTAGTTATAAAAGACATTGTGATTTAAATAACTGAACACAATTGAACCCCCCAACCTTGCCTAACACCAGGTGACAAGCAGGGCCACATCTGCACCGTGACACTTTCTTTTTTCAGCCTACTCAACACTCTTAAACCCCATTTCTCTCTCCATCATCTTCATTTCGTCTTCTGTTTATGTTTTGGTGTGGGGGCAGGAGAAGGTGCAGGGGCTGGTGCTGGTGGAGGCTTGACCAGTGATACAACAAGATCAAATCTAGAAATGAAAATGGAAAAGAATTGAAGACGCAATCAATCTGGAGACAAGGCACAAAAAAAAAAAAAAAAAAAAAAAAAAAAAAAAAACTAACAATGAACAATACTTTTACAGCATTTTTTAAAACTTAATAATTTTATTTTCAACATATCAAAAGTCATGTTTGTTAACATTAGATAATACACTAACTAACATGAACTAACAATGAACAACTGTATTTTTATTAACTAACATTAACAAAGATTAATAAATGCTGTAAACAATATATTGTTAATTGTTTGTTCATGATACCTAATGCATTAACTAATGTTAACAAATGGAACCTTATTGTACAGTGTCTCCATTATTTTTACAAAAACAATTGTATAAAAAATTTTACATTTTCTTTGATTGTGTTTGTTTGTGTTCTTGACAATGTTATAAAGCACAATTCCAATACCCCAAATAATGTGGTAATTGGCGCGTATTCTTTACCCAAAAACGGGTCAAAAATGAACTAAAGACAAAAAAGTGTTAATTTGATCAAAGTAGTATTGAATGTGTTTAAATACCCAGCAGCATGCATTTTCTTCATTGCAAAAACAGAAAGAAACTATTTAGATTAGATTAAGGTGTAGGGTTTTAATTGTTGCTTTTGATTAAATTTTGTGCCAAAACATTGAAGACTTACATTTCAGTGATTCTCTCCACAAGTGTTTTGATTGCTTTGACAATCATCTTGATCCTTTCCTGTTGAAAAAAAAGTGCAAAGTCAGAAATAGCCTAAGGTGTGAAACTATGTGCAACTGTGCCAATAAATTAGTAATAATCTGTAAATAAGTGTATTTCCTGGTAGGAATATCTAGGGAAGAGGAAAACAGGTTAATCAAGTTAACAAATAGACAACACGGGGCCTGGGTAGCTCAGCGAGTAAAGACGCTGACTACAATCCCTGGAGTCGCAAGTTCGAATCCAGGGCGTGCTGAGTGACTCCAGCCAGGTCTCCTAAGCAACCAGATAGGCGCAGTTGCTAGGGAGGGTAGAGTCACATGGGGTAACCTCCTCGTGGTCGCTATAATGTAGTTCTCGCTCTCGGTGGAGCACGTGGTCAGCTGTGCATGGATGCTGCAGAGAACAGCGTGAAGCCTCCACACGCTATGTCTCCATGGTAACTCAGGTGCTCAACAAGCCATGTGATAAGATGTACGGATTGACTGTCTCAGACACGGAGGCAACTGAGATTCCTCCTCTGCCACCCGGGTTGAGGTGGGCCACTACGGCACCACGAAGACTTACAGTAGAGCGCATTGGGAATTGGGCATTCCAAAATTGGGGAGAAAAATAATATTAAAAAAATAATAATAATAATAATATTAATAATAAAATAAAAAAATATA
Organism: Myxocyprinus asiaticus; assembly: GCF_019703515.2. NCBI lineage: Eukaryota > Metazoa > Chordata > Actinopteri > Cypriniformes > Catostomidae > Myxocyprinus > Myxocyprinus asiaticus. The sequence goes on along the minus strand of NC_059381.1, from coordinate 16,974,632 downwards.
CAACACAAGGTTTGCCTATACATCAAAGAACAGTCGCAAGAAAAAGTATGTGAACTCCTTGGAATTATCTGCATTTATGTATACATTTATCTTAAAATCTCATTTGATCTTCATCTAAGTTAAAATAATGAAAAAAAAAATCTGTTTTAAATAATAACACACAAATTATTGTATTGTTCTTGTACACATTTAATACATAATTAAAACATTCATAGTGTAGGTTGGAAAAAGTATGTCAACCCCTAGTCTAATGACGTCAACAAAAGCTAATTAGAGTCAGGAGTTGGCAAACCTGGCTTCCAATTAATGAAGCGAGATTGGAGGTGTGGGTAAGAGCTACTTTGAATTATAAAAATCACTCAAACAATTTTAGTTTGCTATTCACAAGAAGCATCTGCAGACGTGGACCATGCCTCGCAAAAAAGAGATCTCAGACGACTTACGATCAAGAATTGTTGCTTTGCATAAAGCTGAAAGGGTAACAAAGTTATCTTGAAGAGCTTAGATATTCATCTGTCCACAGTTAGACAAATTATCTGTAGATGGAGATGATTTAATACTGTGGCTACTCTCCCTAGAAGTGGCCATCCAGCCAAAATTATTCAAAGGGAACATCACAGAATACTCAGTGAGGTTAAAAAGAACCCTAGAGTGACAGCTAAAGACTTGAAGGAATCATTGGAACTGGTTAACATCTCTGTTAATGACTCTACTATACGGAAAACATCTTGGTTACTGATGTAACCTCTGTTCCCTGATGGAGGGAACAAGACGTTGTGTCGATATAGTGACACTAGGGGTTCGCTCTTGAGAGCCCCAGTCACCTTTGCTTTATTCAGAAAAGGCCAATGAAAATTGGCGAGTGGAATTTGTACATGTACATGGGCTCACCTGAAAAGGGGCATACCACGAGTACTGGGCCTGGCAGCATTACTCCGTATCTCCGTAAGATTGAGCCACAGGTGCCACTCTTGGACCACCAAGGTGGACATCGTCCGGCCCAGGGTGCGGTGCGGTCGGTCGTGGTACGCAGTTCCTGCATAAACCCTGGGTCGGTCCTCCCTTCGTGCAGATCTTTAAGCACCTTGGCCTGGTGGACCTGCAGGATAGCCATGGCGTGCATGGCAGAGGCGGCCTGACTCACGGCGTTGTAAGCCTTCGCCACGAGTGACAAAGAAATCTTACACGCCTTGGAAGGGATACTTGGTCGGTTCCTCCAGGTGGCTGCGCCCTGCGGTCATAAATGTACCGCTACGGCGTGCTCTACCTGGGGAAGCTTGACGTATCCCTTAGCCGCTCCGCTGTCGAGGGTAGTTAGGGTGGACAAACCGGCGAAGCGTGTACGGGCAGAGAATGGTGCCTTCCACGACTTCGTGAGCTCCTCATGCACTTCCAGGACGAAGGGCACTGGGCAGGGCGTGGCCGAGCACAGAAACCAATCATCCAGCGGCGAATGCTCAGGGCAGGGCGGAGGGTTCCACTCAAGCCCAATGTTCGCGGCCGCCTGGGCAAGCCAGGCTGCCAACTCAGCATCCGCCTCATCCTGAGCTCTACCACCCGAGAGCGGGAGCTCAGAAGATTCATCCGCTTCCAAATGCAGAAGCCCACCCCCCCGATGCTGCGACCGATAGCTCATCCTCGTCACGAGCCCTGAACGAGACATTAAATCCGCCCTGAGGTGGACCGTCTGCCTCGCTCTTGAACTCTACCAGGCAGAACGAGTGTGCTGGGGGATGGAAGGTCCATGGGGACTGAGCCAGCGGAAATGCTCCCATATCCACATCCCGATGCTCGCTGACGCAGCCGCCTGAGTCTCAACCCAGGACAGACCATGACGCAGCCGCCTGAGTCTCAACCCAGGACAGACCAGGTCGGGAAGCAGCCGCGGTGGCTCTCTGCTTCACGAAGAAGGAAGAGACCCGTGACCGCAACATTCTCATGGGCATGTTCTCACAGTGAGAACATGACCCCTCCACAAAAGCTGCCCTGGCGTGCTGGCGACCCAAGCACTCGAGACAGATTTCGTGGCCATCCGGTGGGGAGAGATAACGGCCACACCCAGTAGCACAAAGGCGAAAGAACATCTTAAAAAAGATGTCAATCGTTTGTGCGAGCTTTTAGAGAAAATATACTCTTTTAACACCTGTGGACTCAGCCGCCGAAGCGCCCAGGGGAAGCACAACACTCGATCGTGCAAGGGTGATATGCGCCATAAATTCCAGCAGCAGCAGGTAAGGTGACGGGACGAACACACATGCGCTCGGCTCTGAAGAACAAGTCTGAATGAGTGGTGCACGCCATCTCCTTTTATACCCGTATGTCCGGGGTGGAAAATGGCATGCAAATTCCACTCACCAATTTTCATTGGCCTTTTCTGAATAAAGCAAAGGTGATTGGGGCTCTCAAGAGCGAACCCCTAGTGTGAGTGACAGACAGGGAACATTAAACAGGCGTGGCAGGACACCACGAAGGAAGCTGCAGCTTTCCAACAAAAACATTGCTGCCTGCCTCAAGTTCAACAAAGATCAACTTGACACTCCACAACACTACTGGGAAAATGTTTTGTTGACTGATGAAACTAAGGTTGAATTGTATGGGAAGAACAAGCAGCACAACATATGGCATAAAAAGGGCACCGCATACCAACATGAAAACATTTATTTTAAAAGATTATAATTGTTTGTGTTGTTATCTTAAGCACATTATTTTGTCTATACTTGTGACGAGATCACATTATATGGCCAATTAATGCAGAAACTGCAACTGTATGCTTGAGGGTTTTTATGCCACTGAATATACAGTACTGTGCATAAGTTTTAGGCACTTGTGAAAAATGTTGCATGGTAAGGATGTCTTCAAAAATAATGACTAAAAATAAACACTAAAGCTGAAGAGATAAATTGCCATCTTAAGACAAATGTTTTGGTGAAACATCTTATGTGCCTAAGACTTTTGCAGAGTACTGTATATGTATAAAACCCTCTACGCAACTGAGCCAAACAGGCTTACCTTTTGAAGTCTGTACAGCAGTGGCAGAGAGAAAGCACATATCACACCTGTTCAGAGGCGAAATAATTAAATTAACACGTACATCTGAACACCACACAGCAGAAAGATAAAGCAGCAATACTTGAATTAATTTTTCACAACGAAGGGATATGATGAACTCTAAATATTTCCAATTCAGTGGTTGTTTGGTGAGATTACTGATATTAGGTCATAATAGCATCAGGCTTAGTCCTTACCAGTCATCATAAGTGTGAGACCATTGGTTTGGACCCCCACATAGGTCATCAGATATAGCAACCCAAAGAACTACACATACAAAAAATGTAAATACAACCATTCAGATAAAAGAACAAAAAAATTTAATATTATTATTATTATTGTTTAGTCTCTCAGTAACAAGCACATTACAATAGTTTATATCAGGACTTATTACATAAAAGAGCAGCTTCTCCCCTGATGTAGTGAAAGTAGGTCATGAATTGATGTAATGTGCATAAAATATAACTGTGAAGCTGAGTTGAGACATTTAAGATCTGTGAGACCTTCACAGACTCCATGATGCTGTCGATGAAGAAAAGCCTCTTCAGCTTGGTGACAGCTGTAGCAATCAGCAAAACGATTTGTTCGGCCATGCGGACCGTGTCCTCATCTGTCAGTGTGCGGTCCTCATCCAAATATGACCTTTTTAATAAAGAAAAGTGGACCAGCTGAGAAAGATTACATATTAATCTTGACTTACTTGAGTTGCATTTCCCTCCACCACCAAACCCCTGCCAAATCGTGTGATATTTGTTTTAAATCTGCACATCTGTAATGAATTTTAAAAATTAATATTTTTAACCCCTGATCATCTGTACAGCAAGTCCCTCACTAGTCTCTGTTGAAAAGACCAGCATTGCTTGTTTTCGGATGATGGTCTCTGACTTTGGATACTTGTTTGCTAGTGTCCCCACCAGGCTTCTTAACTAGCTTAACCAGGAAAGATTTCACAAGGAATACCATGCTGGTTCGTTAGGTGGTCTACCACATAGACCAGCACCAAACCAGCACTAACCAGCCTAAACCACCATGAAAATTAATTCTGGCCAAAACTGGTCTTTTCAGCAGGGGTATACAGCTACATAAACCTCAGCACCATGTTGCAACAAAGCTTGTGTCCTGATAGAATGAATTCACCAGGGTTTAATTAACTACGAAATAACATTCGCTCCAACCAGCTTACATATACTTCACATGGGATTTCACTTACATCAACTCCAAGAGTTAAACAGCAGTGTCAGCATTACATGGCTGTGTAGGAACTGACAGTATTTATTTTACAGCATACTCACTGGAAGGGGTGAGATCCGTCACTGAGGCGGACCAGCTCCAGGGCTTTGTAAAGAAAGCGCACAGGGAGGGTGAAGGCCAAGATGCCCAAGCCAAGGTTGGACAGGATCGTGATGAAACTGAGCTGGAACAAACAAGCCAAACCCACAACCAAACCTGTAAACACCAGCCCGGTGGTCCCCACATCTCGCCAGTACAACAGATCCAACACTGGAGAGAGCAAGAAAAGAGTGGAAACAGTAAATGTGACTCATGAGTGAGATGTCAAGAAAATAAAGAAATAAAAAGATGGAGTCATGCAGACAAGTCGTAAGACAGATAAAGAGGCCAAGGGAGAAATTTAAAGTCCAGAACAGCTTTGAAATTGGTCTCAAAGGAGATGCAGGGGAGATGTGATGGGGTATCTGTGTGGTTAGATGTGCATATTCACATGATTTCTGGTAATTCATGTAGCAAGACAGACTATAACATTTGAAATGCAGCATGTCCTCCATTCTCTATTTTGGACCACATTATTCTCTTTCATCTCACATCGATACCCCAGACTGGGCTTAAAGTTTTCTAGGACTCACATGTAATTGAATTGTTCAAACTAATCTCGTGAAAGTTATGTGACTAGTTAAAAGTTAAGCAACATTTTCATGGCAGTTCTATATTGAGATATTCACTGAGTGGTGCTAAAAAAACTACTTTAATTTTCTCCCAAACATGTGTTTTTTGAAGGTTAATGCTTTTTCGAGTTTTCAATCCACAAAACCTACCTTCCTACCCTTAACCTTAAACCAGAAACCGATAGTGTCATAAAAATCAAATGTGAGATGAAAATGCAATTGCTGAAGTAACCACGTCATTTTGTGATGCTTCTATGGCACTTTCAGCTCAACTGTCGACTCACATGCTCTGCGGGACTCTTACGGTCCTTTGCATCGCAAGTGCAACACTATTAGTTGAGCTACTGCACAATTTGATCATGCAAGAACAATCATGTAAATGTAGTTGGCTATGTACTGCAAATGTTCAAATGACCTGACAAGTCATGCACTATAGTAAAAGTGTTTTGATGGCATAAGATAGCATTGTGTGAGGAACAGGGTAAAAAGTATGTGTTTATGAATGGATAATCTGCCATTTTATTCTAAACTGAAAGGAAATAAAAGTCATTGTTGTTTTAGCACCTCTTGTGTTCATTTCACCCAAAAATTGCCACTATGCATACAACAAGCCACATAAAAATAATTTTGCTAAAGTGTATGTATAGTAATGTAATTTAATAAGACCAGGTTGAAAGCTTTTTGATAAAAGGAAAAAGCCTCCCTGCAGGGAAAAAAGTAGCTACCAGCCTCCTCAGGCTGGTCTGTTGGCTGGTTTTTGAGGGGTTTTGGGTGTGTTTCAGCTGGCCAGGCTAGGAGACCAGCTAGACCAACTTAAACCACCTAAGACCAGCAAACTATCTCAGGCTGGTTTAAGCTGCTTTTTTAGCATGGCTGTCAGGCTCCTCTGCTATATATGTAACATATTTGGATATTTGTTCTGTTGCAACATATTTGTGCATGTGTTGACATTTCTCTGAGATAGACACATGGTTAGAATAGACAAGAATTAGATTCAGAGAATGAATCAGAGAGCGCACATACTCAAACACATTTAAGCAGCTAATGACCAAATGCAATTACATGCCCCTTGCCCTGTAAAGCCAATAGATTCAACAGTTGTTGACTCTGATTATCCTCCAAATGCAGGTGCAAATCTGTGCTGGTGCAAAGCCGAAGATCAATCCAAACCCTCTGAAATCTTCTGTGCATAAAAGAGAGATCTTCCATAAGGCCTTCACTCCTGCTAACACGTTACTGCAGCCTAACATGGCTGGGTCGGATTGAATCTCTCCGGGGAGACATTTGCCAGCACTCCCAAAATAAGTAAAAGAGTAAGTCTCACCTTCTTTGTTTAGACACCAATGCCTTTTTCTCCTACTGCCTCAAAATGTATATCCTAGTGTCATGCATCAGTCCAGTCCGAAAAGTCCATCCATTGAATTCCCATCAGCCTGCCAAGCTCCCATTGGGAGGTCGCGTGTGATGTGCTGACTACTCAGCAGAATTACTATACCTCTAGTGTACACCAGTCAACTTCAATCTGATCTCCTGTGTACCAACCCCCACCTCCTCTGTTACTGCCAACATGCTATCCGTGTACCATCAAATTACATGTGTAAACAACACATCTAAGGAGAACTCAGGTCCAGCACTGTTCAGTCCTGAGGAAGACTCTCACCTTTGCTGGCCATTTCTGCTGCTTCCACGCCAAACCCCCTCTCCGCCCTGCACTGCACGGACCCTTTGGGCTTTTTTTGGCCATCCTTGCGTTGTCAGCAGGAAGGGGTTGGCCTGACCTAAGAATATCTTCGCCAATTGGACACCCCATCTTCACAAACACACACACACACACACACACACACACACACACGTGGTTACACAAAGATATCCGCCAGCCCCCCTTCCTGGGACTCTCTGAGCTTAAGGAACCTGAGAAGTTAGCATGTGCCAGTGTGTAAACAAATCTTCATCTCCAGGGAGATGGCAAACCTTAGATGCCAGCAAATTACTCAAATGCTGCTTAAAGAGTGCTATGCTTTATATTCTCACTTGCTGACATTAAAGTGCTAGACATTAACACTGAACTGAAGATCAATATTCAATAATAGTGGGCTTCATCATGGACTTCTTGGCACTGCGTAGGACGTCAACCTCCTTAGACATTAATTAACATATGTATGGGTGTTTCTTCAACTTCGGGCACTTCTGGCACTTTGGTTAAAAGTCTTGTTAAAACATTTTTCACACACACAATTTTTTTTTCATTTGTCCACTAACAATGTCCAACAATGTATGTACATTCAAGATTTAAGTGCTTTTTTTTCTTCATTTTTTCTGATAGTCATAAAACTTTCCACCACAATGTTATTTCCACCACATCTCAAAGTCTGTTTTAATAGAATTCCATGATGATAATTATGTTGATGGAAATTACATTTGTAATATTTTTTAAATAAAATAGCCAGCTGCTTTCTCTTGATATCGCTAATTTCATAGCTAACATTTGTATGCTTCCTAAATACACAATTAAATAATATTTTCACACTTTTTATGTAGTTTGGCACAGCTGGAAAAATACTCTGCTCACAAGTAATATTTACCTTGTTTTTTTTTTTGCTACAAAATTGCTTGTCTTATTTGTCATCACAGGCATTCTCTTCACTGACACTTTCTTTGACTTGGTTAAGGTAGCTGGGGAGGTGGAGAGATTTAGAGAAAAATCTTGAAGCGCACTGCAGTGAAACTGGCTTAGTTGCAAACTGATCAAATTTAGATGTTATGCAAAGAGAGAGTACAAGTTGATTGGCTGCCCAATTACATGTACACTATGTGAGCCGACTGGCTTGACATATCACACTATGTGAACCGATTGGCTTGGCATATCACATATGAGCGAACAGACAGCAAGTTCAAAGAACCTCTCAGCTTGTGGCATTCAGAGTTTCATGCCTGAACTTAGTCACTTTTAAACATGTGATAATTAGTATTTTTGTAATGGATTTTCATAGTTTAATATTGAAAGTCTGGGTATGCGACAAGCAGTGGCGGATTTAGGCATGGGCGACATGGGTGGCACGAGGCACCCACACAGACCCCCCCCCCCCCAACCCCCGGCCAACAACTTTGGGGGCGTGTTGAAGCGGGTTTTGCCCAGGGCGCCATACAAGCTAGAACCGCTACTGGCGACAAGGTTAAAAGAGTCAAATCTATACATAAAATGCATTTGAAAAGTTCCAAAAATAATAGATGAAGGACTGGTAAAAAGTTTTTTGGTAAAAAATAAAATAAAATAAAATGATCTTTTCATTTAGACCTTAAAATAAAATATTTAGGATTTTGAAAAATTAAAAAAAAAAATAATAACATAATATGAAGAAATATTTAAGATTACGCCCGATTCAAAGTCTCTGTTGATCTCCTTTGTCTGAAAGGTCAGATTTTTTCTTGATTCCACTGAAGCTCACAAGATGCTCTTGGAACATTCTCACTTTACATTTACAAATGAGGAATACAGCCAAAGCGATTCATCCTAAGGAGGCAACATTTTCTCAAACCATGCTAGGATTACATGGATCATGGATTGGAAATTCATGTATTTTTCAATTCAACTTTGTGCTGATAGTATAATTTGCAATGAAAAATGTGTATAAAATTAGAAAAATGCCAAATATAAGTATTTTCACTAATGGTCTCATACCTTTGGACCCCACTGTGTAAATACTGGTTTTCAAACCACATTAAAGCCCTCAAGGGACTGAAGGTCCGCTTGATCCAATCAGGAAAGAGTCTGTAATACCAGCATCTGATGCAATGATCATTCTACTGTCCAAAACATTTTTGATCAAACATTTTTGCTTGTGTCATTCCACGGACACAAGAGTTAGCAACCAAAATAGTCTGTTATGCAATAATGTGTTTCTGAATACATTCTTGATTTACATAATCCACTAATATGTCTGAACCAACCCTTGTTAGAGTCTCCCAATTTTTGAATATGTCATTCATGAAATCTGCTCAAGGCAAACCACGTTCTTTTATATGAATCACTGAATCTGCCTCAGATAAAATTTCAAAAGGACCAAACAGATAGTGCTACTGTATGTGCCTTCTGTCTCTTTCTCTCTCCCTTAATGGGCTACTCTGTAAATCTGTTATGCTATTAATCTGTGCATGTTAGATAATCCAAAATCATCAAATGTTCAGATGTGCAAATGATTAATACAGGGAGTTCAAAAGGAGAGGCTCAGGGAGGGAGAGATGGAGGGGGAGGCATTGAATGTGTGAAAGAGAGCCGCTCTGCGAAAGGATTGCATGTCGCTTTGTACAACAAGAGGGAGGACACTGAAAGATGATTGGTGCACAGAAATAGCTCAGCCAATCAGAGTGATGACAGGAAAATAATGGGTTCAGACAGAGAGAAATCTGTAGAGAGAGGGAACATTACTGACATATAGAGGAGGAAGGAGACAAAAGTGGAATCAAATTGAAAAGAACAGCCATGACTACAGAAAGATTAGATTTGAATGGAATTGCCCAGCAATGGCTAAACTGACAGAGGGGAAAATCAACCGTTCTGGACTGGATCATTTGAGGATGCTTGAAGGTGCAGAATCAGCCTCTGGGATATAATGCTGTGAAGGCCCTGAGTAGCAAGGCTGCACACAGCCAAACCAAAGCCAGTGCTTTAGCACAGGGTGGAGGCCGTGAAAGAATTAAAACGAGTGAGAAAAAAGACACCATGAGGACATCCAGGAAAGGAAGCGTGGAAATGCCTGCTTTTGTAAGGCAACTGGTGAAGGAGACCGAGAAAAGGGTCTCCTCCTTTTTCAAAGGGGGGCGAGGGGGAGGCGCAGGCGAGCTGACCGAAGGTGAAGATGGGGGAGAGGAGGAAGGGGTCATCCCCAGCCCATACCTGGATCGACCAGTTCTGGACAAGCACATGCAGGAGGGTTGTGCCTCCTGGGGACTTACCTATGCCTTGGCCAGCATGCAAGGTTGGAGGGCCCACATGGAAGATTTCCATAACTGCTTCCCTCAGCTGGGTGGAGAACTGTCCCACTGGGGGTTCTTCGCCGTGTACGATGGGCACGCAGGCAGCACGGTGGCCCAGCACTGCTCTCTGAACCTGCTGGACCACATCCTGGGCACAGGTGAGCGACAAGCTGTTCTACACATAACAGGACATAATATATTTATTTGGCTTACACTGATGTAGCTACTGTCATTCAATACTGACATTTACATTTATGCATTTGGCAGACGCTTTTATCCAAAGCGACTTACAGAGCATCTAATTTATTTATCTAATCTACATTTTATCAGTTTGTATTTTTCCTGGCAATCGAACCCATGATCCTGGTGTTGCTGGTGCCATGCTCGACCAGTTGAGCTACAAGAATGCTTTATCTATCTAATACCACAGATAATGTCAAAAATAAGGACTGGATAGCTTTCACAGGCAAATAGAACTCATAATTATAGTGGATCATTACATCACTTGGAGAAACATCTTGTTGATCTCTTTACATAAAGAGATTAATTTGTATAGCCACATCATCCAAAGCCACAGCAACATTACTACTTCAATAAACTGTGATCTGACAGTTAACTGTGTTATATGACACGTTTTTCCTACAGGAAAAGCAATTAGATGTCGCATAATTGTTGGTCCTGGAACTCTTCACCAGTGAAACATTTGTAAAATTGTATTTTTCCTGTATGATGGGTGATAACTTTGTTACATCAAACATTTAACAATCATCTGCAAACTTGATCTGTTTGAAAAGTCACCAAAAGGTCTTACACAGTTAAAGGAAAAGTTCACCTAATAAATGAAAATTCTTTCATCATTCATCTAACCCTCATGTTATTCCAAACCCGAATGACTTACTTTCTTCTGTTGAACCTAAAAGAGATGTTGTGAAGAATGTAAAGGCCAAAGTATACTTCGGTTTTTTGCTTGCTGCTACGTCCCAGCATTTCTAGACACATGGGCAGTTTGAGTCTGTGTCCGTGTTAACTTACAGTCAAAACGGTACACTTTAAAAGACTAGATTGTTCAAACATGTGCAAGACATAATGGCACGCAGAAAATTGAAGTATACCCTAGCCAAAAGTCTCGGTCACATTTACTTTTTTTGCATCTTTCTTCCATGAAATAAAAGTAAATGGTGACAGAATTTTCATCTTTGGGCGAACTATCCCTTCAAAAGCCGACTGGGTTGTATTGGTTATTTAGCTGAAAGAGCTCTATTCTTCTCAAAGGCAAGATCCGAGCAGAGGAGGATGCGGAAAGGGTCACTGAGGGCATCAAGGAGGGCTTCTTTCTCATGGACAAGCACCTTCATGCCATGGCCTGCCGTGATGGTTGGGAGCGAGGAGGCACCACTGTAGTAGCCACAGCCATCACCCCACACCACATCTACTTTGTGAACTGCGGGGACTCACGGGCCGTTTTGTGCCGTGCGGGCCGGGTGGCCTTCTCAACGGAGGACCACAAGCCCTTCAGACCTGGTGAGAGGGAGAGGATAGAAAGCGCAGGAGGATCAGTCACTTTACAACGTGTAAACGGCTCACTGGCTGTCTCCCGGGCGTTGGGAGACTTCAGTTACAAGACAGCTGAGTGGCAGCCCGTCACGGAACAGATGGTATCACCCGAGCCGGAAGTATCAGCCGTGGAGCGCTCGCCCGCTGATGAGTTTCTGGTTCTGGCCTGTGACGGTGTGTGGGATACTGTCAGTAATGAAGAGCTCTGTGCCTTCATACACAGCCGACTGCATGTCTGCACAGACCTGAGAGAGGTCTGCTCCCAGGTCATTGACCTTTGCCTCTATAAGGTTAGTATGAATAAGGGAACTTTTACAGCCTAATCTCATGAACATTATGTGACTGTGGCAAAACTACCAGCTTAATTACACGTTTCGCTGCTGTTTCCCAGTGACATGTCCAGCGGTGGCCGCCAAAAGCAAGTGAAATGGTGTCGTAACCAGACAAAGTTTTTAAGGTGAATATTAGATTAGAGGTTTTAATGAGTAAAACATACCTCCCTTACCTAAAACTTTAACCTAAACCTAACTGATAGTTTTATAAAAGCAAATGAGAGGTAATCAAAACAAACGTCCTTACCCTAAACCAACACGTAAACCTAACCAATAGTGTTCTAAAAGCAAATGTGACATGAAAAGCACATTTACTGAAGCAACCATGTCATTTCGCATCACTTCTATGATACTTTCATCTCACGTGTCAGCTTGCGTGCTTGGCTGGGTTCAAACCTCTGTCTTCCGAGTTCAAATTCCAAGACTCCATCAGGGGGGCAACCGCGAAAGCTAATCACTTTGGAATAAGTGTGTAAATGTAGGTGGGTCTGTAATACAAGTGTAAAAAGTGTTATTTTTAAAATTATGCTCTATTGTAAAAGTGTTTTGATATCAAAACATAGCAGTGTGTGAGTAACAGTGTGAAAGATACGTGTTTATAAAGTCATCATCAGGCGCTGTAGTTGTAATTTGTGTGAAAGTTATAAAACCCACAGTTGTTATAGTTCCTCTAGTGTTAATTTCTCTAGGAAACTGTGACAGAATGTTGAACGCGGCACAAAAAAAGTCAGTTTGCAAAAAACTGTTGTAATAACGTTAATTTTATAAGACTCGGTTGGACTTTTAACAATTCAGCATCGCATTAATAAAGTGCTTGCCCTGTTGGAAATCACGTGATGTTTTTTGGATGCTGGTGACACTATCAGGCGTCTTAAAGGAATGTTCCGGGTTTAATACTTCGCTTCACATGTTAATTATCACAAAAAAGTTATTTTGACTTGTCCCTTTTTTTTTAAAAAAAAAGAAGCAAAAATTGCTGTTTCAGTAAGACACTTACACTAGAAATGAATGGGGTCAGTCCATAAACATAAAATACACACAGTTTCAGAAGTATAGCCACAAGATGTAAACATTACATGTGTTAACATAATTTTAGTGTCATACAAATAGGGAATCCATGCTGGTCTAAAATGGTCTTTTAGCAGGGTACTGTGGTAATACTGAGATAAAGACTGATAAAAATCTGATCTCTCCCTCAGTTATGCATAACACCCAGCTGGCTTGAGTTTCATATTGAAAGGTTCTCATAGGTATCGGAATAGATGTTGTGATTTTCAGACATTGTGAGATATTAGCAGTAACTAAGACTTTAGCCAGGCTGTTATATTACATAAGAGAAACACTGAATGGCCTTTAGGCTTTAGAGAAGGATGTTTGCTTAGCTGAAAATGTCAACATCTTTCTCTCCACAGTAAGCCACATCTCAGTTTTGTCAGGATAGCACTTTCGACCACCATCTCAAAGTGAAGCTGTATTCAGCTGCTAAGCTGCAACAGGATAAACTACTTTTAGCCTTGGTGTGAGGGGATTACAGCATTCTGCCTAGCATTGTGCCATGTAGTGAAAGTCAGCAAACAGTATCCCTGAGAAATAAAGGATAAGGTCTGCATTAGCGTCACCAATTCCAATAAACGTACTCATCAAGGTAGTTGTCCTTTTAAAAGCCAGAAGGTAGCGTCACAGTACTGCCTGCATCTATAGAAATATCAGGCTTCACAGCATTATATCCCAGAGGCTTATTTTCTAGAGTATGCCTAATGGCTTCCAGCTAAATAGTGTTAAAGTGAAACTATATGCTACCTCTTCATCCTTTCATTTTAAAAAGGTCTCTCAACAGCCTGACAGTATTTGGGCTGATATAACATCTCTCTCTGAATTTTATATTTAAGTTTGAAATTTGAACCACATCCCTGTTTAATATTTTCATTTTGTGTTTGGGGCTGTTCTGAAGGGGGCATTGTGAAGATTTTGATCAGTTTGTTTACATCATCACTTTGAATATTATTAAGGCAGATGCTACTTAAACCCTGGTGCAAATAAAGGTAGTTGCTATTTACACTCCTAATTAAATACTAACAGTACAGGGGCATCACTGCAGCTTGTTTACTGTTTTTATTTAGACTCCCACAGACACACTACACCAAACATTACCTAAACCTAACCCTAACCTTCCTTTACAAAAATGAACTATGTTTTTACTACAGCAACCATAGAATCACCATGGTATTTTGTAGTAAAATCATAGTAACCATAAAATTAAACATGTACTACTGTAGTAACATTGTTAATTGCATCAAGTCTATGGTTTCCGCCAAAAAACATGCTGTGTGGCAAGTGCTATTTACACCTGGGGGCAAATAGTCACTCTGTATTATTAACAGTTTGTTTTTAAAGGGATTTAAATTCTGTAATTTTTCTGCAACATAATTTACACACCCTCGTGTTGTTCCAAACCCATATGACTTTCTATCCTCGGTAAAACACAAAAGGAGATGTAAGGCAGTACTTTTAGTCTCAGTCACCATTCACTTTCATTGTAAGGGAAAAAAATGCAATGAAAGTGAATGGTGACTAAGGCTAAATATCTTTTTGTGTTCCACAGAAGGAAAAAAGTAAATCAGGTTTGGAAAAACATGGAGTTGAGTAAATGATGACAGAATTTTTATTTTTGGATGGAATATGCATTTAATACAAATTTCCTGTAAATAATGTAATAAAAAAGCTACATTAATTGCACACCAAACCAGCGACTAAATACGGTTCAAGGAACGAAAAGGAACAGAATTTTTTGCAGAACGTAACTGAAAATGGGAACAAAGTCCCTTTCAATTGTTTCAAAGTGAAAACCTTCTTTTTAAATGCTGGTAACTGGTTAATAACCGGTTAAGTTTGTTCCAAAAAAAGTTTTGTTTTTTTTTTTCATTAAACCAATAACCAAAGGGTTTATCACAGTAAATTTTCGGAATTACATCACTTTCTGTTGCCTAAAAAATTAGGCTTTACTCTTTTCAGTAGAACATGCGCCACACATTTATTTGCCTAATTGCACGTTGTGGATGTAACCTTCAGTAACATGCTGAAGACCTTTTTGGCAATTATATAAAATTACTACATATAAATGCATGATTAATCCAGATGAGAGGAAAAATAGAGGTAAAAAGAACATTTCTTTTAAGTCTTCACTGAATTATTGTTAGGTATGATGCATTAATACAGATTTGATGCTGTCGGGTTTTGACTGAGAAGCAGATCTGTAATAAAAACAAATGATTAAAACAAAATAATTAAACAATTAATGGTTGAAATAAAATCATTTGCAATGCAAACGTGTCCATGCAGTGTGTGCATGCATGCAGGAGAGAGCAATTTAGGCTATTAATTGTCATTTAATATTTCTGGGTACATATTTAATATTAAGAATACATTTATAGAAAAGATGGTTATTTTCTATAGGCTACTATATACTATGCTTGCTATTATTTCGTTTATTTTGGTCGAGGCAGTCCCCTATTTTGAGCTTGTTTTCCAGACTAGGTTGATTGTTTCTCTTGAGAGATCTGGTAACACTGCAACTGGTATATCACCCACCCTTAGCACAGAGTACTGTCATTTTAAAAATAATGTTATTCATTTAATTCTAATCGGTTACCAATTGGAAAGGAGGTTGCAGAACGCCGGAACCGGAACGAAAAAATACTGTTTCTGCTCAGAACCGAACTGAAATGAAAAATGTTTCATTTTTAGTCCTTGCACCAAACATTTCTTTTTGTGGATGGTTCAACCTCTCTTCATGTCTTTTCTAACAGGGGAGTCTTGATAACATCAGCATCATTCTAGTCTGTTTCCCTGCTGCCCCCCAGCTATCACCAGAAGCACTGCATCAGGAGGCTAAACTGGAGGACTTTCTGGAGTCCAAAGTAGCTGGTAAACCATCAGATTAAGTCTGAATTCTCTTGATTTTGACATTTTATTACATATGGCCCAATCTTAAAATTTGTATGGCTGTTGTGTCACAGATGGCAATCCTCTGTTCTGATAAGGTCGCGAAACGCATGCTAGATGCAAACAATTAAGTGCAACTAACCATAAAATAGTTCTTACTTAGGATAGCTTATATAAAGGGGAGGATAAAACATTTAGCCTATTTTATGGTATTTGTATCATATGCATGCACGTTTTTGGCGCCAAGTTGCTAACTTACCTGTAACTTTTATACGATAAACATTTTCCGTACTGTGTGGGGTCGCAACATGATATGTGAAGTAAAATCTTCATCCTAAAGCAAAAAACAGTTGAGAACCACTAATGTAATGTTTAGAGGTCTTGATTTTAAAGTTACCTGCATGTGGAATTAAATCAGTGTCAAACCTCTTTCTGTGGTAGATATATTTGAAGAGCTGAGCGCGAGAGATGATGAGCCTGATCTGTTGTCAGTTCTGACAGTTCTGGCTTCTAAGGTGATTCCTGGACTACCACCAGGGGGCGGCCTTCAGAGCAAGTGAGTTCATGTTGACTTTAAGCAAAACTGTTGCTTGGTTTTTTTCGGTCAGGAAACAAATAAGTCAGTTCTTTTTAACTCTTGTTCTGTCATAGACGTCTTACTAGATATTGACTTTATTATATATTTATAAAACGATTTCAGACTATTCAATTCCCCCTGTAACAACAAATGCATTCGACAAATATTTCAGTCTACGCATAAGATTTCTCCTAGTGGAAAATTATTTTGGAATGTTCAAATCTCTTTCATTGATGGGAAAAAAGCTTGGTTAAATCCTTATCAATTTGGTATTTCGAATAAAGCTAAATCCTACATAAAATTGGCTTCTTTATCTAAATATATGGACATTGGTAGTAAATGTGCATTTCGTGGTGTAAATGAGGAAGAATTAGTCCATTTATTTTATAACTGTGATGTATCCTCAAACTTTTGGTTTGAAGTTGGCTCCTATTATTTGACCCACGAAAAATTTGTGTACAGTTTATCTTTGAAAGATGTCATTTGTACTTTAGCCTGTTTAATCTGAAGATTGTAATTTTGTAATTTCTATACTGATATGTATCTGAACTTTTGTGAACATGCAATTTATCACAGTAAGAAATTATAAAAAATTATAAAACAACTGACTTTATAAAACAACTGCTTCACTTGCTCAGTGGAGACAGCAGTATGGATTTTAAATTTGATGGAGCCTTTGCTGACTGTAATTATGTGTGTAATCAAGTGTTTGTAAGATAATGAAAGGTATTTTATAAAATGCCTTTAGACTTTAAACCGATTCCAACTGTCTTTTAAACAAAAATCCATCCAAACATTGATGTTCAGCACTTGTGACATTGGCAAATATGATTAAAGGTATAGCTCATCCAAAAATGAAAATCATTTACTCACCCTCATGCTATCCCAGATGTGTATAACTTTCTTTCTTCTGCAGAACACAAACAAAGATTTTTAGAAGAATAGTTTAGCTCTGTAGGTCCATACAATGCAAGTGAATGGTGACCTTTCAAGACCTTTCAAGTCAAGTCACTTGTATTTATATAGCACTTTTCACAACACACATAGTTTCAAAGCAGCTTTACAGAAAATTAAGCTCCAAAAATCACATAAAGGCAGCATAAAAGTAATCCATATGACTCCAGTGCTTTAATCCATGTCTTCAGATATGATAGGTGTGGGTGATAAACAGATCAACATTTAAGTCTTTTTTTACTATAAATCACCACTTTCACTTTCACATTCTGAAAGTGAACATGAAAGTGGAGATTTATAGAAAAAGGATTGAAATATTGATTTGTGAAGTGATTGCATTGCTTCAGAACAGTGCTTGAAGTGGAAGAGAAAAAGTAGTACCCTCCTTGTTAGTATTAAACTTGATAAAATACACTCTGAGACAGTTTTTGTTTGCAACATATGTTTATTTAAAATAAGTAAATAAACTTGGAGATTTATAAACTGAACTGGGTCCAGACTTTTTTATCTGTATTTATCTTACCTAACACTTTTATTGTATATGTTAACATGTGAAAACAAAACGGTTAATAATGTGTTTATTTACATTAAAATAGTATTTGATTACATTAAAGGGGCATTTAAATAACATTTTCAAGGTCTGGCCATAAATTCCTTTTTAAGATCTGGCTGAAGAACAAATATGACCTTACATCCTCAACTAACAAATAGGTTTTGATTAGCTTAACTCTGAAAATAAAAACATACAAAGTAGGTTTATTGTTTATGAAAACTGAGAAAGAATATTTAGATCTGCTAAAGTCTGTATCTTTGTCAATATCAACACACATAAGTGAACAATGGCAATCTAATGTAGAACTGTCTTTTTACACAAAATAAATGTAGCCTAAAACTGAAAAATAACATTATATCTGTTTTTCCTTTTTAAAATGTTTATTATCCTCCCATTCAATGAGGGCTAAATTTGCCTTCCTTATCCTGCACACATTCATTTGCATACAGGAGCCAGATCCTTGTGCAGATAATAATCATTAGAAACCGTGAACAAACTGATTTGATGATGTTCAGGTTTGTGAACGCTGACACACATCTGTATAGGCTACAGCTAAACACTGTCAGGATATATGCATAGGCAAGTTCAGTGACAATTCACATAATCTTTTTACGAGCACTACAGAAAAGAATGGAGAGTACAAGCACATTTTCCTATGTATTCTCTTTGAAGGTTCAGTTTTCATCGTTTTGCCTCTTGTGAAAAAAATGTTGTGCATATGAGCTGACATCACTTCTGTAACAGCTTTTTATTAAGTCTGTAGTTTTAACTGCACCCAGCAGCTAAGCAGTTTGCATGAATACATTTGAGTGAATAAGACGCGATAAAATGTGCTCACCCAAAAGTTGCTGGTTCATGTTTTAGAGAAACCGCTGAGTTTTGCGCAGAGATCGTACGGATGTTTACCGCGATTTTATCAAAATCATTTGGAAGGTCAGATAAAAATAATTGCCGGGCCGCTTCAAATTACTGACTTACATTAAATAAAAGACATTACAGACTCTGAGAAGTGGTGGTATGTAAGAAAAACTACCGGTACTCTGTAGAGTAAATTATAGAACTGCAGGTACTGCATACCGCCCACTTCAAGCACTGCTTCAGAAGACATATATTAAACTACTAAAGTTGTATGAATTACCGCTGCCTTTATGTGATTTCTGGAGCTTTAAAGTTCTGGTCACCATTCACTTGCACTGAAAGGACTTACAGAGCTGAAAAATTCTTCTAAAAATCTTCATTTATGTTCAGCAGAAGAAAGAAAGACATACACATCTGGGATGGCATGAGGGTGAGTGAATGGTGAGCAATTTTCAATTTTGAACTATCCTTTTAATTATGGTCTGGATATTCTGTGGGGCTCAGAAGCCTGTGTTCACAATTAAAAATTGTTATGCTAATAATATAATTTGTTATAAAAAAAACAACTATTAAATTAGAAAAATGCTAAATAGAAGCATCTTGTATTTATCTGCATGTATTTGAGATTAAATACAGGGAAGAAAAAAGTACATATGGTATTTTGTTACACACTGGAAGAGCATGAGATTATCAGATCAAAGCTGCACAGATGACACATCCACCCTTGTTCTGCTTAGCAATGTCCAGGTACCCCGTGTACACAGCAGTTGTTCTCAGATTCAAATGTGTACTCATGACAGGCACCTTCACTAAAGCAGCAATCAAATCCACAAGTACGGCTCAGATGATATTTTGGTGTGATGACTGTTAAGAGAACAGAGGATCTGAGTATTTTTACTCCACCATTTTAACATCACAAGTTATCATTTATTGCCTATTATTTCATTTGTTGTTTTCTACATTTGCAGGCGGAACTGTATCATTTCTGCCTACTATCAGCACAAAGAGGCACGGCGATTGAGATTAGCCCAGGTAAGCTTAATGCAGAACTTTTTAATGCAATGTGAAAACTATTTGTTTTTTTTTTTTAATTAATTTTTCCTGCTCTATTTATTTATTCTTGTTTACAGCATAAATCTAACAAAATTTAGACAATTTGCCAATGGGTTAAGAAAAATAAACTTTTATATAGTAAAATATATTCCCTGAAATATTATTGTCTTACACAGTTTTACTTTTCAAGTAAATGTATTTTGTTTTAAGGATGTTTAGACTATATTTTAAATGGAAAACAAGACAACAATACTGATTAAGAAAATTAATTTTGTCAATTTGCAAGAGCATGGCAGTACAGTGTGTTAATGACTATATGAATAAATGAATACTTTGTATCTTTTCAGGAGCTTGGTTCTATGGATGCCAATTAGAGTCCATCTCATAAAGATCCTTGATGGAGATGAGTCTAAAGTCACCCTATATGTTAGATTGTGGAAGAAATAAAGATGATCACTTTTATTTTAAACTCATAAATTGAAAAATCTACATTTTATGACAGCAGCAAACATGAAGACATTTTACGTTAGTCTTTTTTATTTTTCCTGAATAATGAAACTTACAGTACAACAAGCAATGCTATACCACTATTCAGGACAATAATGACTGTATATAACTAAGACTTTGACTCTTTAGATTGTGATATGTTCAGTATTTACCTTATCAAATGTATTCGCCAATACTCAGGTAATGTGTTTAACTAATGAAAACAAACATTTGAGATTCTCTTCAGTCTTTGCATAAAACAGGATATATGGGTTTACATTTTTAAATCGATATCAAAAGCAATTTAGTTATTTCAAGCATGTTAGCTATGTATTAAAATGTAAAGAGTCAAATAGACTGCAAAAGAAATCTCTAAGATGCCAATTCTATTAAATACAAGCACTTTTCCATTTTGAAATATACAGGCTCACAATATGGTGACAGAGTGCAACTTTCCTGTTCTTGAATAGTTGTTTACTGTAATATGCTCTACTCTGTTTGCATGATCTGTAGTGTGTTGCCTTACTGGCCTTTTTTGAGATTAACAGTATTAATACTAAGATATTTCTTAATGACTATCAAATTAACTGATGCATTGCTGTATCACATTGTGTAATGATGTTTGTGCAAATTTTACAGATCTTGTAGTGGCAATATTTGTGCTAACATATGGTTGAGTAATAAAGATAATAATAATAATAAACCGATCAGGTCATTCATGAGGATTCTCTTTATTTCATGTCTGTCCTGCTATATACAGAATCTTATGGTAATTGTAGTCCTACATTTTGTGTTGATCTCACCAATCATCAGTTAGCAGAGGGCAGTAGAGAGTCTTCACTGAACGCCCACTAACTACCCTCTGCAAACCCAGTTTTAATGTCACGTTCACATCTGCAAGCACAATGTTAATGTATCACTTAGACCAAATCTGCAACAGAATAAAAAAGCTCTCAGCGTTGCATCAAATAACAAGAGGCGGCAGTCACACACAGATGTTGGAGGCATGGATTGCAATGCACAGGTTTTGCATCACACCCGAACAAGAATAATTACATGCCATTTTAAGAGTATTAAATTTAACACATAAATATCAATACCAAAATAAATATTTAACAAAGTAAAATAAGTGTTTACAATATACAGTGTCTACTGAATCTATACAATCCATCAACAAATAATTTGCTTTATTATTTTGATTAATTGGTTGATCTAACTTTCTCGATTCGTTTAACTATAATAGTTGTAAATATATTTATGTTCATTTTAGATCATTTGTTTCTTAGGACAATCAATACTGACAGCAGCGTAATAGAAACTATTAAACAATGAATAATACTGACCATCTCTCTTTGATTTTTCCCCTGGGACTGTCTCCTTGTAAGTGCTCTGGCTACATCTGCCTAGCTCTCGAAAATCAGTCTGTTTTCGCAAAGAGCCTTTAAAGGATCTCTCCAGTGGCACAGTGTGATTGCTCACTACACCAGCCAATCACTTCAGCATCAAAGTGACTCTGAGAAGCGAAGTTACCATTAAAATCCATGGTTTGTTTATAATGATGTAAAACATTGAGAGCTGTCTGCCTCTTAAGAAGGAAACCATTCATAGATGCTCAGCATTATCCTAATATAACATTCACTGTCCTTGATATACAGAAGTAAATTGACTGTTTTAATTTGATCTAATTTACTCTGTACTGTACATTACAATAGTAAATGTACAATGTACATCTTCCATTGTGTGCACAATAAAACAACAATAAATAAAACCTTCTCAACAAACTGAAGGGTATTTCATTTTCCAACATTTTCTCATTGAGTAATACTGAATGTGAGACCATTTGGGTCTTATAAATGTATACGTAAATAACGTGCAGTATCCAATGTCACCATTGTATAAACGGGCTACCTGTCAACACTTGTCTCCTGAAGGCGGTTATTCATGATAGCAAAAGCGCCCACTCCACCGGAGAAACCGTTCTGGCGAACATGGCTCTGTCTTGGATTACCATGTGCAGTCTCAGAGAGCTGCTTCTGTAGAATGGCCAGAGAAACCTTGTTGGCCATAAAGTCATTGACTGAGATCATTTCTCCAGACAGTCTGCGCCCTGTCAGATAACCTCCATCTGGTCCTAAGCCAGCATCAGTCTCACTATCACAAACTGTTTCCACTGATGCATTAGTGAAGCGCTTTCCCGCTGCCTCGTTAGGCATGGCAGGGTGCACAGCATTGCGTTTTTTAGCCCTCTGCCGGGAATTTCCAGGTGGAGGGTGGTGATTGTGGCGCTGGCTTGGTATTCGAGGGAAGCAGCAGCAGCAGGCCTCACCTCGCCTCCTGTACGGCCGGCCACGGCATGGACACTTAGCCCTGTTGCAGTCCAGTTTGGCAAGGATCCAGTTAAGGGTTTGCTTGATGATGATGGAGATGACATTGAAAAGGGAATAGATACAACACACACCCATGAGGATGAAGAGGCAGTTGCCAAGACGGTAGGCCTCCTGAGCTTCATAGCTCTCCCTCTGGCTGCTCACCAGATCTCCAAACCCAATGGTACTGAAGGCCACAAAGCAGAAGTAGAAGGAATCAAAGTAGTCCCAGTCCTCCATGGCAGAGTAGAGGGCTGAAGCACAGCAAGCAATCAGCAAGGCGGCTATGCCCAGAATGAGCATAACATAGTAGACCGATGGCTTCCAACCCTCCAGACTGTCATCCTCACTCCTGGACTCCACTCCACCCACGCCCGATCGACGTAGTTGGAGCTCATGACACCAGCGCATGATGTAGGCCAACATTGTGATGATGCGCTCCAGGAACAGGTTGAAGAAGAGGATTGTTGCTGCACAACCAAGAAGTCCATAGAATATCAAAAAGATCTTACCTGCAATGGTGACTGGAGTGGTCATGCCAAAGCCTGGAGGGAAATAGGAAATAGACACTATTTTATTGATGTGCTGCATTTAAATGATGTACCAAAAGTCATGGCTTTTGGAATAGTTCACCCAAAAATGTGTCTTCAATCATCATTTACTTAGCCTCATGTCACTTCAAAGTGGTAAGATTTTCTCATTGTTGTGGAACACAGAAAGAGATTAAAGCCTTATTCACACCACCAACGACATTGTCGTTTGATGTTGCTAGTCCTTGTACTGTATGTCGCTAGTGGGCGTCCATACTGCTGTCATTCTAACATTATTGGTGGACTGCACAACTGGCCATAGCTTTTTAAATTCTGATCACAGATAATACATTTACCAGTAAAACTGAGATATCATTCTAATTTGACAAGGAATCAGTTCTCTTGCCTCTAAAAAAGAGGGAGTAGGGTAGTGTTTATATATAAATTGCAGCAGTGCTCAATGCGTCATATCATTAACAAGATGAATGATCTATCAATGCATGAATCAAACTCACTCAGAATGCAGACAATTTCTTACATGTTTTCCATGCTTTTTTTTATTATAAACATGTATGTGGTTACAGACAAACAATATAAAACAGTGAAATCACTCAGAACTTATCTTCTTCGTGTTGCCTGCACTCGGCTCCAGTGACTTTACTCCCATCGGTAGTCGGTCCAGAACAGGGATGTGGCAACAAATTCTAGGCCCCCTGACTGTATCTTGGTCTGGGCCACTTTCATATTAAAAATTTGTTGTGGGCCTCCTTGGACCTGTGGGCCCCTAGAATTGTTGCCACCTTTTACCACATTAGCAACGGTCCTGCTCCCAAATGTCGCTCGTCATTTGCATAAAGTTAAACTTTTCTCAACTTTGTCAAGTCCCTCACCATGCTCACATCTTGCGACTAGCGGTCGCTGACACTCGTGTTGCTGGAATTCACTCTGCTCTCATTTATGAGATTGTGCCTTGTCGCTGCGTGTCACTGGGGCTCAAGAAAGATGTTTTGCAGAACATTGAATTTGCTCTTTTCCATGTAATGCAAGTAGACAGCAGCTGGGTTTCCATCCACATATTTTTAAGTGAGTATTGGGATATTGCATTTAAGATTCCTGAATGAAAACACCAAGATGTGAATAAAATGTATACACTTGCTTGAGGTGCATAAATGTTTTATTCAATAAGAAGACTTGCACATAACACTATAATGGAAACACATTAGGTGTGTTCGACTTCAACTGTGCCTTGCCTTACCAATCAGTGAGATTTGCCAATTGCAGTCAGGGGAGGAGTTGAAAAATGAGCCGTCAAACCGGACATTTTGCACTTCTCGTTGTGTGCTGAACCAATATCAGTTACGGCCGATCGCGCAATGTTTGCTTTCTTTATTGCAGACGAAATGGATTTGATAGAAATTCAGATATACAGATGCTTCAATTTTACATACAGTATAATAACCAGAAACACTATTCATTTGAATGGGTTACATGTGCTGCTTAATACTGTGCCTTCGTGTACAAATAGAAATAAGCCTATATTATTTTAATACCAATAAAGGAGTCAGTCTTTTTGAATAATCTTTAATTGTTTTATGCATAAACATGATATACACTAACTGAGCACTTTATTAGGAATACCTGTACATCTATTTATTCATGCGGTTATCTAATCAGCCAATTGTGTGGCAGCAGTGCAATGCATAAAATCATACAGATACGGGTCAGGCGCTTCAGTTAATGTTCACATCAACCATCAGAATGGGGAAAAAAATGTGATCTCAGTGATTTTGACCGTGGCATGATTGTTGGCGCCAGATGAGCTGGTTTGAGTATTTCTGTAACTGCTGATCTCCTGGGATTTTCACGCACAACAGCCTCTAGAGTTTACGGACAGAAACGCCTTGTTGATGAGAGAGGTCAACAGAGAATGGCCAGACTGGTTCGAGCTGACAGAAAGGCTACGGTAACTCAGATAACCACTCTGTACAATTGTAGTGAGCAGAATAGGATCTCAGAATGCACGACACGTCGAGCCTTTAGTCGGATGGGCTAAAACAGCAGAAGACCACGTCTTGCGCTTTATTAGGTCCATAGTGTTCCTAATAAAGTACTCAGTGAGTGTACAAGATTAAGATTGCATGAAAACAGAATTAATGTACTGTTATACAAGTAGTACTGTTATATAAAACACGGATGGCATACTTCCATACAACTCTTTTAAACTAATATCGCAGAAGTAGTAAGAGTAGTATGGGTAGTATGCCATTCCTAACAAATCCCATGAAGCACACATCATAGTAGTCATCTGACAATCTGGACAGTTACGGATAAGCTGTCGTCATCAAAGATTGAATAGCCACTTTGAAGCAACTGCACTGGCTGACCCAGCCAGCAGGTCTCGTCTCGCAGTTCTTTGATGGCATACGTCACAGTGACACAGCGGTGGTGTCGACTAAAGCAAGACGAAATTTCTAACCGACATGCAAAGCTTCAATTCAATTCAGTGCTGCATGAAGTCGAACACACCTATTTACTGAACAAATTCCAAGATATGCCTCAAAACCATCAGACCTATATCACTGCATAGCATCGCAAATGCTCTGGTCATTCTGAAATGCCGGAGCCAATGCCTGTCATCAAAACAACTGGCAACAATTACTTCCCAGAACTGTCTGATTTTTGTTTCCAGATATACAGTAAGGCATCTGCTGCCAATCGCAAGCAAACATGAGGTTTGTGAGAATGTTTTGTCTGAGCATTATAAACCGCAAGTAATTTATAAAATTGAACAAAAAAGCCAAAGTGGCTTCCCCAGTTGCTACAACTTCTATTTTGTGCCAATTTTCCCATAAGTGACAATTTTGTTCTCTTGCACACATGGGATGCAAACACTGCTTTATTCGCAAATTGTTTTGTGATATTCCGATTTTTCACATCAAATAAATTTGTAACTTGGATGGAAACATGATCGGACCATTGCCAAAGTGCCAAAAAGGACAAAAAAGCACCACAAAAGTACTGAATACAACTTGTGCTCTCTCTATATATTTTAAGTCTCATTCAGTTGTACATTACATAGCACCTTTATGATGCTTTTTTGTCCTTTGTAGCGCTTGACTGCCACTGGTCTTGGTCTACTATCATTATATAGAACAGAGCAGCTTGGACATTCTGCAAAATATCTCCTTTTGTGATCGACAGAAGAAAAAGAAAATCATACAGGTTTAGTACAACACAAGGGTAAGTAAAGGATGGAAGAATATTCATTTTAGGGTAACCTATTCCTTAATTATGAGCATAGTAAAAAGATATGGGGAATATTTCATTATTGTTAAAAAAGTTTGATCTGGGGGCCTGCCGGCCTGGGTAGCTCAGCAAGTACTGATGCTGACTACCAACCCTGGAGTCGCAAGTTTGAATACAGGGCGTGCTGAGTGACTCCAGCCAGGTCTCCTAAAAACCAAATTGGCCCAGCTGCTAGGGAGGGTAGAGTCACATGGTGTAACCTCCTCATGGTTGCTATAATGTGTGGTTCTCTCTCTTGGTGGGGCGCGTGGTGAATTGTGCGTGGATGCCGCGGAGAACAGCATGGGCCTCCACACGTGCTACGTCTCCGTGGTAACACGCTCAACAAGCCACGTGATAAGATGCGTGGATTGACAGTCTCAGACGTGGAGGCAACTGAGATTCGTCCTCCTCCACCCGGATTGAGGCGAGTCACTACGCACCACGAGAACTTAGAGCGCACAGGGAATTGGGCATTCCAAATTGGGGAGAAAAGTGGAGAAAAAAAAAATAATTATCTGATTTGGTCAATGGGACTATTATAATATAAAAGCACAAAACCATCTGGGAACTTAAATCATGGCAACAGTTTTTGCATAATGATTGCTGTAGGTTGATGTTCACTGGTTTACAGATCTGAAAGTCTGAAAATTGAGAGAATGTAAACTTCACAGAACTCACCAATAGTGGAGACCACTGTACCAACAAAGTAAAATGCCCCTGAGAAATCCCAGCGGGGCCGAAGTTTGTCTACACGTATCCCAGCCACAAAAGCCTCCTCATACTGCCTTAGCAAGACCTGTAGCGAGTTCAGGTTTATACTGTTTTGATGGGTGAAGTTGGCCAGCTGTTCCTCCCAGCGTTTGTGGGCCAGAAGCTCAGAGGGATGTTCCAGAGCAGAGAACACTACCGCCCCACACAGCAGGTAGAGGAGTATAAGGGCTGCCAACAAGCCAAAACGGGCATTGTCCTCATTCAGGGGCAGTGGGAGGCAACACCTTTTGCTGACATCTCTTCCACGTGGCATGACTTGATCACCAGCAGGAAATAACAAGAACAGGCAAACAAGCACGGCCACAAAATGCACTTTCATGGAGACAAGGAAAAAAACACACATACAGTACACACCAACACACACTCACAACACTACACCACAATGGGCTCTAGAACAGGTATAGAGTCACATGAAAACTGCAGCTTTTGTTTGCATCTACAGTTCAAAAACGAACTGAATATTTTTCCAAATATAGATGGAGTTGCTTCTGTCCATTAACATTCTGTTGGATTTAGACCCATATTATTCAGAGGTGTTGGGACGGAGATGATCGTAAAAAGCAAGGTTATCAGGTAAAATGACACAAGGCCCAGGAAATAAGACCTTAAGATACACCTTTTGGGGAAGCAGGTAACTGTAGGCAGACAAGTGCAAGATGGCTATCTTTCCCCATGACTGTGTCCAAGTGTTGCAGGTACCGCACCAGGCGTCAGTATTAGTGGTGTGATCTTGATGTAGAATCATCCTTAACCCCAAGCTGTCTGCAAACAAAATATTGGTACTTAAGTAATGGGATAAGAAGCAAAATTATTTGATTTGAAATTCAATTGCAAGTATATCATATTCCATAAAAAAAATCCAAATAAAATGATTTCAAATTACAGTAGCTCAGAATTGAAAACAATTATCAAAGCTATAATTTTGTTTTTTACAAATCTTTTTTTCCATAAAAATTATTTATATTAACCACAACAACAAAAAAACACAAAAAAATCTTAATGACCAACATTACGTAAGACGTAATACATTTTAAAAGGTTCCGTGACTTGATCGCCTATTAATACACGATTGGCTGGCTAAATAAATAGAAAATGTAAGTCACATGTACATTAAGGAAGTGATCATACATGTCTATATTATATTAAAGAAACTTTAAAGTGGTGAATTTAAATGTTGCTTACCTGATTTAAACCTAATATGCGATGAAGTGCACCGTTGATGTCACCATAGTCCTCCAAACAATATCACACTGATTAATAGCGAGTTATAAGTAAAAGTTGTGGAAAGGTATAATTCAAGTTAGAAGACGTAGTTTATTCGTGGCAAGTGTGAATCTTTGGCAGCGCGTGATTGATCGATGCAGCAGAAGAGTAGCGTGTCAAAGCAGAAAGAGAGAGAGAGAGAGAGAGAGAGAGAGAGAGAGAGAGAGAGAGAGAGAGAGAGAGAGAGAGAGAGATTGAGATTGAGATTGAGATTGATCGGTAATTTCCTAAGAATTCAAGAAGGCATCAAGCCCCCAACCCTGTAATCTTCACAGAAATGACTGACATTTATTCTTGGAAGGTGGACTTCATTTACATGTATTTACATTGATGTTCTGAACATTATCTAAATAGAAAGCAACAGTTGCTGAAACAAACTTAGAACAAAGTCGAATCATACATGAGTCTTCACCTTAATAGGCTAAATAATAACGGAATGACAAACTGTG
The DNA here is from genome assembly GCF_019703515.2 of Myxocyprinus asiaticus. Lineage (NCBI taxonomy): Eukaryota > Metazoa > Chordata > Actinopteri > Cypriniformes > Catostomidae > Myxocyprinus > Myxocyprinus asiaticus. Next base: position 16,945,733 of record NC_059381.1, on the reverse strand, counting down.
CTACCTACTGCAGTGGCGTGTGTAAAGAAGGTGTGAATGTGCCTTTTGTATTCCATGGATCCGGGTACGATTTTGCCTTTTGACCCACTTTTTCCCATCCTGTTTTCTTTTTCCACTCTTAATATTTCATTTAATACTACTTACAATAATAAATCAAATTAATATAGAGTGATTTGGTCACGGTGACAGTCGAGGAGTTGAGAGAAAGGTTTGTACCCAGTAAAATGAATCATGGTTTTACTAAAGTAATATTGCAATAACCATGTTTGTTTGTTTTTTTTTTTTTGCTTAACATAAAACAGCATAACGCGGCAGTCCCATAGACAATGGCTGTCTCGTTTGGAAGGCCGCATACGTCATCGAGACTGTCTCGTTTCATAAAAGAGAGTAGGACACTTCGAATGCAGCCATCTTTCACGGGAATTCGGAGGATGCATGAGGTGTATCCTTCGTGGGCACTCACAACCCACAATTCGTTGCATCAACGTAAATGTCTAAAAAAAAAATGACGCCAATTTGCCCGTAAATATAATGTTCAAACGCAAGGAATGTTAATTCCCAAGTTGAAGTACCTCAGTAGATGGGTGCAGAGTATATAATACGTATAATTATATATATATATATATATATATATAAAGTATTAGACTAAAGGTACACTTGTAAAATCTATTTTCCTTTCTCTTTACATCATTATAACTCTCCTAAATTTTACCTCATACATTCCCTTCTAAAGGGACTTTTTGTTCCCTTCTCACTCAAAGCGCTCGCGCTTGTTAAAGAGTTCTGTTTCCGTATGTCCTACGAAGGCCGTCTCGTTTAAACGAGACTTCATTAAAGGAGGACGCTCGGTATACTGCAGCCTTCAAAGGACGCGTCATACCTAGCACGCAGCCTTCGAAACGAGACACAGCCATTCTATAGGCGGTACATTTGCGATGAGTTTAGATGCCGTTTTTTATTTATTTATTTATTTATTTTTTTTTTTTATTATTATTATTTTTTTTTATTTTTTTATGTATGTCTATGGGGGAGACTTCAGCTTCGGTCTGCTAAATAAACTGCTTTTGAGATGAAACAGCTCATTACTTAATGAATTGACCACCTGTCCGTTAAGCTTCAACATGTTTTACACTAAACAATCCTTTTAGAATGACCTATGTGTGGAGTTTACTAGGATACATTTGCTGTTTTGTAAACGAAGATACGGACGATTTTGCGACAGGTATGTGTCAGTTTACGGCTCTCAGCTTGTATTTGTATGGAATCCGCAAACAGGACTTTCTGCCATAACACGCTAGTTGATCTTTACGCTCTTTCCTATGGTAAAAGCGCGAAGGTTGTTATCTCAGTAAATAAAAGAAAATTTGGCACAAAAATGTTCGGTGTACTAGACGGAGCACTTATTCATTTTAATAGGAGAAATTGGAACACCCAATATGGCAGATGTAGAAAAGGAAGTCCCGCCTTACAGGTAAACGAGCTAATCATCTTTCAGATACAGACATCACCTGTCAGGGGTTTGTGATCTGAGCTAAAAAGAAAAGAAAAAAAGCATGATTTATGATACAGTTGTTGTCATATTTTACTGCTGATTTCAAATATATTCTTTGATCATAATCTTGACTAACCGTTTCGGAGATTTCGGTCTTTCCCCATTCAAGCTGTACTTCCCAGGAACGTTCCCAAAATGGCCACCGAGTGGACTGACTTGCCTTGAAAGGCACTTTGAACTGCAGTAATGGTATTTATTTTGGTCGGGGAAACTGCGGTTACCATGGTAATTTTTTGTTAAGGGCTGTCATATGACAAATACCTAAACACTCAAAAATCACCCACTATTTTTACAATCATGTCTCTGAGAATGCCACTTCAAGGACATTCAACAAGTACCATTTAAAATCTTTAAACAACTGACAGACCATTATTTGCCTGCTGCTTTCCTGACATTAAAATATTGCTTTGTTTGATGTTGACAGACAAAAATACAACCATGGTACTCTTTTTCTATTGTGAGATGTGCTTAGATGGTAGACTGGCTGAGACTACATTGCTTTGTTCTCTCTGACCAGCCCACCCTTGCTTTCATCTTGGTTGCCAGCTCACAAGACTGTATTCCTCCCCCAGTCATTAGAGTACTGGGCCATTGCTTGTAAGTGCCCAGGTGCAATGGAGACAGACTAGCGCTGTATCAAAAGAGTGTGTGTGGTATATTATTCATAAACTTTGTCCTTATCAGAGGACAAGTGTTTTCCCAACTGCCTTTTCGAAACTGAAAAGAAACAAAAAGCTATGTCTAGCTACTCTATTATTCCTAAAGAAGCAGTGCTAATCATCGGTTTGTGCTTAGAGTGCTACACTGTCTTTAAAGTCATCAAGAGATCTGAGAAGTGTGATCTGCATAATGCAATTCATCACAGGTGCTGCGAGATGAATAAAGTGATTACACAAAGCTCATTATGGAGTCTGCCTCTTTTCCTCTTATTTTCCTCTCTCTGCTTTCTCCTTTTCTTTGTCTTTCTGTGTCGTCTAGGTGTTAAAATCAGCACTCTCAAAATTGGCCATCACACAGTTGTAAATGAATGAGTCATTGTTTGGTCTCAGCTACATGTATAAAGCACAGTACAATGTTGTCATTCTGAATTTGATAGGACACGAGAAATGATCAGAAATCAGCATCTTTATTTTAAGAGGTTTAATGTGCATGAACTTATATATTTAAGTATATATAAAAACGTGTATATTGTTACTACCAATGAATTGTCAAACTTATGAAAACATTGAAAAAAGGACCTGTCACTCTGATATAAACGAGTTCCTTCTCAACACAAATTTGATCAAATATAAGTAACAATGGAATTATGTTGATCTGATATAAACTTGGAAAAATCAGAAAGAAAGTGTGAAAAAGAGAGTTCCGTTTGGAACCGTCAAGGTCACTGTTGCAGTGACATGTTCAGAGACCAGAATCTAGTGCCTGCACCCTAGATGCAAACAGCAGCACGTTCTTCTCAACCTCTGCATTCAACTCCCGCTGGGAAGCCCTGGGATTTTTCTTCACAAAATCAGCAACGCTCTGGATGCACTCTCTCTGTGGAAGTAGGAAATGACAAATCATCAAATCCTGTTATCTCTGAGCCAAGACATTCTATAACTTTGGGTGAGAAACAGACCAAAATTTAAGTCCTTGTTCACTATAAATCTTGACATCCACAATCTCCTTTGCACATTCACGAGAGAAGTACGTTCACACACTTCCTCGCGCTTGATACATGCACAGAGCGCTGTACACAAACCAAACGCAGGGTCTATTCCAAAACTTAGTTAGCTGCTTTGCTGTCTTCTTTGGCAGCATCCTAACTGAAATGGAACCTCATAAGAGAGCAATTTGGACTCTAACTCTACATACTATAAGTGGCAATTCGCATCATTCAAATAGTGCTCCTCACGCACAGCGCACTATTTTTTACAGATACTTTTCAGTACTGAATGGACTATGTTTATAATCAAAATTTATTTCACTTCGTCCGCCATCTTGGATTTATTTTTTTCCACAGAGCTCATCATAGTGTGTTCTAGAAGTTCCTACATACAATGCCACCTTAGAATTATGCCAGAATTAGGTATTTTAGGCTACGTCTACATGAATTCGGGTACATTTGAAAACAGCATTTTGGCTTTCGAAACACTCCATCCACACTGGCATTTTCAAGGGTTTTCGAAAAGCTTCTTGTCCACATTGAAAAGTATGAAAACTCTTAAATCACTTTACTGTGCATGCAAAAAAAATCACCGTTCCATGAAGGTTATGAAACGCAATTCGTGTTCGTGTTCTGTCGCCGGGCAGCAATTCCGAGTAAACTTCCTGTTGCCTTTGAAGGGATTCAATGTGAAAGTTGTACAAAGTAACATTTATCTTTAACAACGCTATCAAAGTAAATATCAGGCACAACAACACCGCTACAACATGGGCTGCCATCTTGATTGTTTTGGGTTGAATGGATCACTTATTACTGGGTCCACAAAGTGGCAACACTCACATTTGAGCCGTTGCTGTCACAAAGAAGCGCTAGAAGATGTAAAAACATCAACAGTGGATCTGCAAGTCAAGAGCGCGTCAGTGAGGAGGTCAGGAGATACCTACATTTGTATAACTCGAGTCTGAAGGAATACAAAGACATCTTTATGTCCCTAAACTCAGAGGAAAAATAGTACAGTATCTCATAGCAGTCGTAGCGTACATGCACCGACCACCTGTGTATGCGCACACAGTCTACTTAAGTATACTTTGGCAGACTCACGTTCGACTCTACGCAGACGCTGAGCATTCACATCAAAATGGAAGTATACCTAGTGCTTTAAAATGCTGCCTCCGGAGGCAGCTCACAAGGTTTTGAAGTAGACCCACAATGTTGCAAGGTAAATCCAGACGCAAATTAAAATGAAAGAGTTGCGTGTTGAGCTTTTTTGGCATACTTTTAAAATGTCCTACGGTCGCCAAAAGGTTGATGGTAAACACTAGAAAATGAAAATGCAACAACTTATGTCAATATTTATAGAAGATTTACTGTGAATAAGGACTTACATTTTTATCTGTTTCTGACCCAAAGCGATCATATCGCTTCAGAACACATAGATTTAACCACTTGAGTCATATAGATTACTTTTATGCTGCCTTTATGTCCTTTTTGGAGCTTGACAGTTTTGGACCACATTGACTTACATTGTAAAGACAGAAACATTCTTCATTTTTGTTTCACAGAAGAAAGTCATACAAGTTTGGGACAGCATGAGGGTGAGTAAATGATGACAGAATTATTACTATGTAGTGAACTAACCCTTTAAGTATGTAAAAGACAATAATCAACTCAGTACAGTACAATATAGCACAATATTTACAGTATAATACAGGAAAATTAAGAATTGAAGTACATGGGCCTAAATCAACATTAAAGGTGGAACTAAGACACCAAATCAAATTACTATTTTAAACCCTGCTTTGGAAAAAAAAAAAAAAAACACAGTTTAATCCAGCCCAAGTTGGTTTTAGCTGGTCTCCCAGCCTGCTGAGGCTGGTCTGACGGCTGTTTTTATAGGGGTTTTGGGCACTTGTCAGCTGGCCAGGCTGGGAATTATTTCATTATTTATTCCTGCGTAACTCTGCGCAAGAGATGTGTTTTTCAGCTTTAATTTCTGAACACTTTTGATCTCAAGGCAGCACTGTATCGAAAGAACATGCAACTTACCCTGCAAGCATCTATATGCCTTTGTCCAGAGAGCCTGTCCAGAAGCTCACGGGCCACCTGGATCCCGGTGACAGCAGTCAGCACTTCTTTACACTGCACACTGTCAGTCTTCAGCCAGCCCAGCAAAGCCAGCTGCAGTACAACAAGAAAATTATCCTTAATGTAATTCAAATAGCCTCAATAAATGAATAATAATAATAATACTTCTACTGTAGTGAACGAAATTCTCCATTAGAACTAAATAGCAAGACAAATTTGGCTAATTTAAATATTTTATATTACTTTTTAATGTTTTTATTTAAATTAAATGTGTTATATTTAGCTAAAAAATACAAAATAAAAACTGGATTTTGAGCTGATTTTCAAAACGGACGTTGCTCCAACCTGCTGAATCAACTGGGCATCTGACATCTCTTTTGATTCCGCCATACTGTTCTGTATAAGAAATTAAATACGTATTTCTATTTTAAGAGACAGATTAATATTATTAATCAATAAACTATAAGTTACAGCAGAGTTTTTCGTTCTTTGCTTTTTTGAACACCTTCCTGTTTACATAATTTCTTCTTCTTTCTTCGTAGCCTTCAGTTCTCATCCACATTAGCGCCTGCTTGTGGAGATAATGGGACACACAGTGAGAGTTATACATTTGTTAGTTAAAAAGAAAACCAAAACTGAAAACATACTGTGATTAATCAAAACTGTTTACATTTTGATGAAAGTAATATGTAAGAATTTAACCACTGGGACAAGTCAAAAACTTACGAGATTTGTACATTATTTAGATTCCAGTCCAACATCTTAAATAAAAAACGTAATTTATATTACTTGATATTATTATTTAGTATAGCATTAATTACTAAAGTGAAGCTAATACTTTACAAGTTTAACCCATTTAATACCAACTTTTTTCCCAGCTAAGTGAAGATGTGTATTTACTCCTTGGATAGCCCAATGAAACAAACTGTATTTTCTTACAAATAATAATAATAATAATAATAATGTTAATGTTAAAAAAATAATAATTCCTAATAATAAGTTAGGAATAATGTACAGATTTTGCTGTTTCTGAAGGAAATTGGTACTTTAATTCACCAATGTGACATTCAACTGATCACAAAGTATAGTCAGGACATTACTGATGTAAAAAACAGCACCATTACTATTTGAAAAAGTCGTTTCCAACAGCCATCACTCCAACACCTTATCCTTGAGTAATCATGATAAATTGCTAAAATTGGTACTAGAAAATCACTTGCCATTATATCAAACAAAGTTGGAAGCTATTTGATTCATTAAATGAAGTTTAACATTGTCTTTGTGTTTGTTTTTGAGTTGCCACAGTATGCAATAGACACATGTCTTAAGGTCAATATTAGGTCAAAAAGGGCAAAAAAGAAACAGCTTTCTCTAGAAACTCATCAGTCAATCATTGTTTTGAGGAATGAAGGCTATACAATGCCTGAAATTGCTAAAAAAAAAAAAAAAAACCTGAAGATTTCATACAAAGGTATACACTACAGTCTTCAAAGGCAAAGGACAACTGGCTCTAACAAGGACAGAAAGAGATGTGGAAGGTCAGATGTACAACTAAACAAGAGGATAAGTACATCAGAGCCTCTAGTTTGAGAAATAGATGCCTCACATGTCCTCAGCTGACAGCTTCATTGAATTCTACCCGCTCAACACCAGTTTCATGTACAACAGTAAAGAGAAGACTCAGGGGTGCAGGCCTTATGGGAAGAATTGCAAAGAAAAAGCCACTTTTGAAACAGAAAAACAAAAAGAAAAGGTGAAAACAAACACAGACATTGGACAACAGATAATTGGAAAAGAGTGTTATGGATCTTAACCCCATTGAGCTTTTGTGGGATCAGCTAGACTGTAAGGTGTGTGAGAAGTGCCCGACAAGACAGCCACATCTATGGCAAGTGCTACAGGAAGTGTGGGGTGAAATGTCAGCTGAGTATCTGGACAAACTGACAGCTAGAATGCCAAGGATCTGCAAAGCTGTCATTGCTGCACATGGAGGATTTTTTGATGAGAACTCTTTGAAGTAGTTCTGAACATTTTTTTCAAATTGTAATAGTAATTTTTCATGTTATTAATGTCCTGACTATACATTGTGAGCAGTTGAATGCCACTTTGGTGAATAAAAGTACCAATCTCTTTCCATAAGAGCAAAATCTGTACATTATTCCAAACTTTTGGCCGCCAGTGTCTATATACAGGTGCATCTCAATAAATTAGAATGTCGTGGAAAAGTTCATTTATTTCAGTAATTCAACTCAAATTGTGAAACTCGTGTATTAAATAAATTCAATGCACACAGACTGAAGTAGTTTAAGTCTTTGGTTCTTTTAATTGTGATGATTTTGACTCACATTTAACAAAAACCCACCAATTCACTATCTCAAAAAATTAGAATACAGTGACATGCCAAGCAGCCAATCAACTCAAAACATTTTTAGTGAATTGTTGAGCCTTCTGGAATAGTATGTTAATTTACTGTCACTATGCTACTCAATACTTGGTAGGGGCTCCTTTTGCTTTAATTACTGCCTCAATTCGGCGTGGCATGGAGGTGATCGGTTTGTGGCACTGCTGAGGTGGTATGGAAGCCCAGGTTTCTTTGACAGTGGCCTTCAGCTCATCTGAATTTTTTTGGTCTCATGTTTCTCATTTTCCTCTTGACAATACCCCATAGATTCTCTATGGGGTTCAGGTCTGGTGAGTTTGCTGGCCAGTCAAGCACACCAACACCATGGTCATTTAACTGACTTTTGGTGCTTTTGGCAGTGTGGGCAGGTGCCAAATCCTGCTGGAAAATGAAATCAGCATCTTTAAAAAGCTGGTCAGCAGAAGGAAGCATGAAGTGCTCCAAAATTTCTTGGTAAACGGGTGCAGTGACTTTGGTTTTCAAAAAACACAATGGACCAACACCAGCAGATGACATTGCACACCAAATCATCACAGACTGTGGAAACTTAACACTGGACTTCAAGCAACTTGTGTTATGAGCTTCTCCACCCTTCCTCCAGACTCTAGGACCTTGGTTTCCAAATGAAATACAAAATTGCTCTCATCTGAAAAGAGGACTTTGGACCACTGGGCAACAGTCCAGTTTTTCCTTCTCCTTAGCCCAGGTAAGACGCCTCTGACATTGTCTGTGGTTCAGGAGTGGCTTAACAAGAGGAATACGACAACTGTAGTCAAATTCCTTGACATGTCTGTGTGTGGTTGATGCCTTGACACCAGCCTCAGTCCATTCCTTGTGAAGTTCACCCAAATTCTTGAATCGATTTTGCTTGACAATCATAAGGCTGCGGTTCTCTCGGTTGGTTGTGCATCTTTTTCTTCCACACTTTTTCCTTCCACTCAACTTTCTGTTTACATGCTTGGATACAGCACTCTGTGAACAGCCAGCTTCTTTGGCAATGAATGTTTGTGGCTTACCCTCCTTGTGAAGGGTGTCAGTGATTGTCTTCTGGATTGTGCTTTTTGGACCTTAATATTTTGGTACCCATTCACTTGCATTCTGAGGAACTACAAAGCTGAAATATTCTTCTAAAAATGTTCACTTGTGTTCAGCAGAAGAAAGTCATACAAATCTGCGATGTCATGAGGGTTATTAATATTGGGTGGGGGATGGGGCATATCCCTCTCAATGTCTATGGTGGTTACGGCCCTGGAAGAGAATGATAAACCAAGAATATTTGCATATTCCTTTTTAATTTTACTTTATTTATTGTAATAATATTTTGAAATTCACAATTTTATAATGGGAGTCAGTCACATTTTGAAAAAAGTTTTTCCCACTGGTCACAGTTGTTTACTTGTTTAAATGTCTTGCAATCATATTAATAAATTAATAATAGACCCTTTAAACATTATATGTAGCAAATATGGTAGCTCTATGTGTATTATGACAGGTTTTACTTGTTTCCTTTTATGGAGCATTTGCCACAGACATCATCTTTTAGAGGCATGGCTTATTAAATGACTTTGGTCATGTGTATTTTTGTAGAAAGCATGTACAAATGTTTATATGAAATCGAGGCAGTCTGCACTTTCATTTATAGTTGACAACTCTTGTGTAAAAAACATCAACAACTGTTTGTATACCCTTAAGATTCAAAATGTCAACATGAAAACAATAAATAGAAGTATATTAGCAGCATTGTAACAATGTGCCAAGAAGGTTAATGAATGTTTCTTGTTGAATCAATTCATGCAATGCCAAACAGTGAAGCGTTAACAGACATTACACTGACACTTAACAGTACATGGTTGATTCAGTGTCCCCATTTACATACAGATGACACTGTATTCATAAGAGTTTGGAGGCCAAGGAAAAGTGAGAATACTGATATAGTACCAAATAATCTGCATTTAACCTGCCAATAAACTGACACAAACAACATGCTAAAATTGTAATTTATCCCCAAATGCCCCATGCTTCTGTTTGATTCCATGAGATGAGTGAGTTTTACTGATCCTTTCATTATTTGGATAATTGAACCCAGGGAAGCAACATGTGCACTTCTGTTTTTTGTAAATCACATTCTGTGAAATATTTTAATACATTATGGCTGACTTTTACGACCCGTCTAGTGTCAGGTTGCAACAGAAAAAGTGCTGTGAGATGGAAGTAGAGATATATAAAAATGTATTTTAAGAAACTAAGGAAAATGTGGAGTTAAGCTTCAGAAGCAGACCAGGCCAAAATAATAAACAAATACCCAAGTTCCCCTTCTTCTTATTAACCTGATAAAACAATAAGTAAAAGAAAAGACAATTAAACTACCCTAACTCCCTAACCAAATAAACACAGGCAAAATATATGCAATAAACAAAAATGGCGTCAGACTCCCTACTTCCCACTTCGCAAATTACGTTCTATTTACAAGTATATACAAACAGTTCTTAAATTAACAAAGTCCAAATGAGTATCCCAAAAAAAATAAAAATAAATCACAACTAGTACAGGCAAAAGGTCAAATGCAGAGAAACACAAGTTATCAGATCAAGAAGGCCAACAAAACAAACATGAGCTAACAAACAGGAGCCATCAGATCAAGAAGGCCAACCCAGGTGGTGGTGGCGGCAAGGTTTTTTAAGGCTCAAAGATCCAGCTGGACCAATCAGGAGCAGTCATCAATTTTGGTGTAGGAGCCAATCAGAAAGCGGCACACCTACACTCAAACACAGACAGAAAACTCCAAAACATTACATATACAAAATACCACAAGATTATAACTCTGACAGACGATGATATGAATGGTCAACTGTCCTCTTTAGACTTGCTGAAAGTTCCTAGTTGTTTAGTGTGGACATCTTTAAGCAGTTCAAGCTGGCGTTGGGCACGCCGATACAGATATTCTATGTGCATGACATCAGATTTCTTGATTGAAGCATTGGCACGAAATTCATCTCGTATTCTCGGTATGAAGCCCGGCTTGTCCTGTGCAGCACGCAGAAACTGGCGATACAGGGATAAGACCTGCTTCTGTAGCTTGCTGTGGCGCACCATGGCGTGGTGGGTAATAAACACAAAAAGGCAAGTTTCAAGGCTCTACGGACTGTCAAGGCAGAAGGACTGTGATGTCTTCAACCTGCAAGGAGAAATAATGACAGTGGTCAATACATTATGTTTCATTGGAATATAACATCAGATATGTTGCTGCTTCTGTAAGTTAGAGCACTTGTTATAGATGCAAAGACAAGCAGGTACTTACATTGTGGTAACTAACTGTCTCTGTTTAGCAAATAAAATGTTCTTCTGGCAAAAGACAATTTACCACCACGAACTGTAATTAACCTTATTATAAAGAATTTGCAGACGCAGGCAAACATGTCAATATTAGGAGATTCAGACTTATTTATACATCTGCTTATACATACAAACAAAACAAAACAAACAAAAAAAAATTCACCAAAGTGGCATTAAACTGATCACAAAATATAGTCAGGACATTACTGATGTAAAAAAACAGCACCATCACTGTTTGAAAAAGTCATTTCCAACAGCCATCACTCCAACACCTTATCCTTGAGTAATAATGTTAAATTGGTAATTTGGTACTAGAAAATCACTTGCCATTATATCAAACAAAGTTGGAAGCTATTTGGTTCATTAAATGAAGCTTAACATTGTCTTTGTGTTTGTTTTTGTGTTGCCACAGTATGCAATAGACACGTCTTAAGGTCAATATTAGGTCAAAAATGGCAAAAAAGAAACAGCTTTCTCTAGAAACTCATCAGTCAATCATTGTGGGAATGAAAGCATACAATGCTTGAAACTGCCAAAAACCTGAAGATTTCATACAAAGGTATACACTACAGTCTTCAAAGACAAAGGACAAGTGGCTCTAACAAGGACAGAAAGAGATGTGGAAGAACAGATGTACAACTAAACAAGAAGATAAGTACATCAGAGTCTGTAGTTTGAGAAATAGATGCCTCACATGTCCTCAGCTGACAGCTTCATTGAATTCTACCCGCTCAACACCAGTTTCATGTACAACAGTAAAGAGAAGACTCAGGGGTGCAGGCCTTATGGGAAGAATTGCAAAGAAAAAGCCACTTTTGAAACAGAAAAACAAAAAGAAAAGGTGAAAACAAACACAGACATTGGACAACAGATAATTGGAAAAGAGTGTTATGGATCTTAACCCCATTGAGCTTTTGTGGGATCAGCTAGACTGTGAGGTACGTGAGAAGTGCCCAATAAGACAGCCACATCTATGGCAAGTGCTACAGGAAGTGTGGGGTGAAATGTCACCTGAGTATCTGGACAAACTGACAGCTAGAATGCCAAGGATCTGCAAAGCTGTCAATGCTGCACGTGGAGGATTTTTTGATGAGAACTCTTTGAAGTAGTTTAAACTACTTCACGCATTTCATAACATCTCAAGTATTCTATAAACAATTTAATCTCCGTTGTGATTGGATCATTCAATGCCCACTTTGAACAGCTATTAAAAACGTTTGATTTAATCACCTTGAACAAAACTAATTAGAAGTATTTTGCCTAAAAATTTAAGTGACAGTTTCAGGGATTCTCATTAGCTACATAAATTTGCAACATTTACAAAAATGATTAAATATTAGATAAAATTACCTCAAAATCAAAATGAAAATGTAGACATTGCAAACAATGATCTCATGGGTAGGGGATATTTTGCAGTGTATAGTGACAAATAGGTTTTGAATCTCTAGTTTATAAATAGCATAATTATTTGCGTCCGTCTTCCGAGCATATTCTTTTCAAAGATGATTAATATACACTCGACTATAATATAAAATTTCAAGTCAAGTCAAACACACATTAACAGGAAAACAATATCAACATTCTACCTTGTCAGTTACAGCGCTCCGTTTCATTGTACACGCACCCGGACTGTGATATACGTTTATTACTTGCTTAAATTATAAAATGTCCAAATAACAGCATAGTTAGATTGAAGTTGCCTATATGACCTTATGTTTTCTAAGTGATGCCGTGACGTTATGAAAGCGGAGATGTAACAAAAACTGTCCATTACATTGCCCCCTAGTGGCCAGGCTGTATACAAACACAAACAATCTACCAAAGAGACACCAACACTCTAATGTTCCTCCTTTATTTAGACATAAGGTAGACTATATCAAGGTATACATGTCCATGTTGAAATTTTGCAACTGCAAAATACACAGTTCAACATTTTTTATTTTGATCACATTACAAAAATATTATATTATAGTTACTATAGATTAAACATTACCAGAGCCCTATAATTTGAGAAAATTCTTGCAAGATTAAATATAGAAGAATATCAGAAGTGCTGTAGTATTACAGAGTTGATTAGTTTTGGGTGCATAGTGTAACAATCCCTTATATAGCATCAGACCTCCATCTATTCCTGAGCTCTAAGTAGATACATTGTATTGTATTGATTTTATTGAACAGTTATTGAATAGATGAACATACTTCGGTAAATGTCTTCTTTTGGCACATATAATAATGTTGTTTTGTCTGTACAGTGCATTGCTAGATAGCAGAACTACCCTGAAGGCACAACTGGGGGTGGGTAAAAATATAGATTTTCCGATGCTAGGGGTCTTCATTTGAACAACCTCGATATCAATTCTTAAATCTCAATATCGATCTTTTAATCTATGCGCAACACTCCACTACAATGAAATGAAATCACTTGCATTTGCAACCAAATTTCGCACTATATGACTAAATATGTATATATTTGGCAACTGGCTGGTAATTGTTTACATTTCATTCACCAGTGTTTGTGTAGTATAGTGGTGAAGTGTTCAGCAGCGAGATTCTTTCACTGCGTGTTGAGAGTAAAGTTGTTCCGTGTAACTGTCCAAAGATGAGATCCACGCAACCCATTTGTCATTGAATAATGTCTGTTTAAATACCCTTTCTGTTCCCTTACGATTCAGTACCACTTGACATTGTGTGCTAACGCATATGGGGAGTGTCCTTCTACACGACCTAGTTGAAACAATAATGCCAATATTCTAATATTGGCTATGGTGTTTGAGCCCCAACTTTTTAGGCACGAAGCTGTCCGCAATAAAAGCAGGTGCACAAACACCATTCCTCAGAATTTTCTTCCTTCAAGACATCGATTCATCTCTCGTCTAGAAGCCCTCTACTGCTTCGCCGTCGACTACACGAGTCAGCGGGCGGAATCATCACGGCAACGAGAAGGCTCTCCGCTCCCCTGCAGTGGTCCGGCGAACATCACTCCGCCTCGCCAATTGACGCTGGTGAACGGGCCGCTTCAGCATCCTGATTCCCCGCAGTGCTTCGGCAGGAGTTGTGTATCCTTTGTATATTGTGTGTGTGTGTGTGTGTGTGTGTAAGTATGTATATCTAAAAGAGTCGCTTACGTGTTCGCATCTTTTTAAAAATGTCGTTACGTAAGTGTTCCGTATGTAAGAAGCACATCCCGCCGTCAGAAAAAATGAGAGCTGCATTCTCTGTCTAGGCCGTGCCCACTCAGAGTCAGCTCTCATTGAGACAGACTGCCCTCATTGCGAGGGCATGAGTCATAAGACACTGCGCTGGCAAATCACACTCGTTCTGAGGGATGATTCAGCCTCCCGCGTCCTACCAACCACCTCTTCTGTGATACTCGAGGGGTCACACGAGGAGGTCCTCCTGCTGGCACATGCCCCGCGAGCCCCTCAATCTCCATGCAACACGTCTATGCCGATACATTATGTGCGCATGGCCTCGTCTCATTCGGTGGTTCTGACGCTGGGGATGATGACGATGTCATGTCTTTCACTGCATCAGGCGAGTGGTCAGTGGGTGACGCTAATGCCCCTCCCGCCAGCGAGGAGCGTGTACGCGCCACTGACAAGGAGATGCTTCGTGTCTTTTCAAGGGAGGCCGAAGAGCTCGATATCGAGTGGTCTCCTCCATAGGAACCTACACAGTCTCGCCTTGATGAATGGTTCCTGCAGTCCGGACGCCGTCAAATATCCGTGTCTAGTAGATCTGCTCCGTTCTACCCTGAAATTCATAATGAACTATCAAAATCCTGGCACGTGGACTATTCAGCTCGTCTGTGCAGCAATTACATCCTCTCTAAAGTGGATCATGGGGAAGAAAACGGTTATGCCCAACTACCCCCAGTGGAGGAGGCGGTGCAGCACTGACTGGAAAAGCATACTCAGCAGCAGGCCAAGCTGGTTCAGCACTCCATGCAATGGCGGTGCTCCAGGTCTTTCAAGCCAAGCTCATCAAGCAAATGGACAAGGAATGCTATGATCCAGAGACATTCAAAGAGCTCCGCACCGCTACGGACTTAGCACTCTGCACCACGAAAGTCACTGCGCAGGCCATTAGCAAGTCAATGGGTGACCTGGTAGTTCTGGATCATCACATCTGGCTGACCCTCATGGAAATGCGTGACAAGGAAAAAGCCCCTCTGTTGGATGCTCCAGTGTCTCCAGCCGGCCTCTTTGGCAGCTCTGTGGATAAGTTTGCCAAGCGCTACATCGCGACTCAGCAACAATCACAGGCTATAAGACATTTTATGCCAAAACGGAGTAACGTTTCACAGCTGGTTCGCTCCCGCTCTGTTTCGAGCCAGCGCCCAGCCAAAAGCCCCATGCCTGCTGCCTCAGCACCGCCACCTGCCGCCACCGGTGTGGCCAAACAAGCCGTGGCCCAAACGGAAGCAGCCGTATCAGCGCCCGCTGATGTTTTTGAGGATGCTTGTGAGATTTGCATTCGAGGGAACGGCGTATCAATTCAAAGTCCTGCCCTTCAGCCTGTCTCTGGCTCCTTGCACATTCACAAAGTGCATCGATGCAGTTCTCGCCCCTCTGAAACTGAGCGGCGTGCACATTTTGAACTACCTCAATGATTGGCTGTTACTGGCCCAATCAGAGGCTCTATTATGCCAGCACAGGGACTTACTGCTTCAAAATCTAAACAGCTTGGGCCTCAATGTCAACTGGGCGAAGAGCACGCTCTCCCCCAGCCAACAAATCTCCTTTTTGGGAGCCCGCCTCAACTCCGCACGAGCAAGTGCATTCAGGCCATTCTACAGTGTCTGTCTCAGTTCAGACTGGGGAGAACACTTCCACTGAAGTTGTTTCAAAAAGCATTGGGGGAAAACTTCCACTGAAGTTGTTTCAAAAAGCATTGGGGGAAAACTTCCACTGAAGTTGTTTCAAAAAGCATTGGGGTTTATGGCGGTGGCATCCGCGGTCATCCCATTAGGTCTTTTACACGAGACCTCTTCAGTGCTGGCTCAAGTGCCGTGTGCCACGACATGCTTGGCGCCATGGGCGCATGCGCATCACTATATCTTGCCGCTATATAGTTGCTCTAGCACATTGGACGGCTCCTACCTTTTACCAGCGAGGTGTCATGCTGGGGCAGATTTTCAGATGGAAACTTGTGACTACGGATGCTTCCAACAAAGGTTGGGGCGTGGTGTGCGATGGACGCCCGGCTTCTGGCACCTGGACAGGTGCGAGGAGGGCGTGGCACATCAACCGCCTAGAGCTATCGGCTGTATTTCTAGCCTTGAAGGCTTTTCAGTCAGAAATAGCGAACTGTCATGTTCAGGTTCGCTCACACAACGTGACAGTTATGGCATATATAAACTGCCAAGGCGGAATTCATTCACCACCAATGATGAATCTGACACGTCACCACCTCCTGTGGAGTGAGCGTCATCAACTTTCCCTGAGAGTGACATACTGTATGTCCCAGACGTACTAAAATGGAATGTGTTCATTGATTGGTGTCTTTCACATGACAAAGACCCAGTAAACTGCCCCATACATGAAATTCACATATTTCTTCAAGAGCGATTAGACGCAGGTCTCACCCCGTCAACGCTCAAAAGTTTATGTGGCGACTATATCTGCGTATCACACACCTGAAGCTGGCGCCACTATAGGCAAGCATGATTTAATCATAAAGTTCCTTAAAGGAGTGAGACGATTAAATCCACCTCGGCCAGCTACAGTCCCGACTTGGGATCTAACTTACAAGCGAATTTAGCCAGGACACCAGGGTTACACCCCTACTATTTACAAGAACTGCCCTGGAATTTTTAATGACCACAGACAGTCAGGACTTCAGTTTAATGTCTCATCCAAATGACAGTGCCCTTATACAGTATAGTGTCCCCATCACTGTACTAGGGCACTGGAACCCACACAAACCACCAGGTAAGCACCCCCTGCTGGCCTACTAATACCTCTTCCAGCAGCAACCTTTGTTTTCCCCAGTAGGTCTCCCATCCAGATACTGACTAGGCTCAATCCTGCTTAGCTTCAGTAGGCAACCAGTCTTGAGCTACAGGGTGATATGGCTGCTGGAATGAGACATTGCAAACGCTGGCTGCACTACAAGACTCAGAGTTCTTCTGAGGTGCGAGCGATGCGCTCATCCCTCAGTCAGAAAATTCTGAGGAATGGTGTTTGTGCACCTGCTTTTATAGCGGACAGCTTCGCACCTAAAAAGGCGAGGCTCAAACACCATAGCCAATATTAGAATATTGGCGTTTTTGTAGAGAGGCTTCAACTAGGTCATGTAGAAGGACACTCCCCATATGTGTTAGCACGCAATGTCTCGTTCCCATCGTCTCAGGGAACCGAGGTTACGTACATAACCGAGACGTTCTCTACAGTCAGTCAAAAAATAAATAAATATATAAACATTCAATTCCAAGCATGCATGGCACAGATGAGATAAAGCCATTCAAGTTCTCTCTCTTAAACACGCACTCATCTACAGATGCTCTTTAAAGAAATGCCGTTTTTTTTTTTTAAAAAAGACAGTGCCAGTTTTTAACACGTGTTCAACAAATCAATGTAAATACTGTACTTTTAAATAGTAAAATTTATGCAATTAAACAATAAACATGTAACAAAAAATAAAATATGTAATTGAAATATAATATCTTATTAACTGATTGAATACAGGGATTTGTTAATTTTTAAAGAGCCAAAATGTGACCAAAATGATGACAAATAATAAGTACAATAATTCGGAAAAATCGTATTTTCATAATGTACCTAGTTAGATGGTCTCCTGTATAATTAACAGCATTAGCTGAGGGAGAATTTCTTTCATATATAAGCAAAAGGGACATTATAACTGAAATATACCCATATGAATCGAAATCGAATCGAAAGCTTGTGAATTGGAATCGAGTTCGGAAATCTGTATCAATACCCAACCCTAGTCACAATACATGACAACATGACAGAAAATCCAAGCGTATGTCAGGATATAGGTTAGCAGCCTGAGATTATACAGTACAGTAAGCATCTCTGAGAATAGCCACTGATGTCAGATATCCTAAAGCAATGAAGCTGAGGTATAGTCTAATCCATGACGGATGTGGTTGGCTGTAACTTTATAGCACGCCTAGAGCCGCAGATATTCTGCCAGAAAGACCACAAGGACTTTTGTGAGATTTTCCACCGTATGGCTATGAATCTTGTCCGCTGTGTCCTCCATCGTGTGCAGGAAGAAAGGGAAAGGCGTAGCGATCATATGCAGCACTGGAACTCCTGCGGTTAGAGAGAGAAAGAGACTAAAAATAGGTTTCTGTTACAATAGCACTGCAATATAACTCAACATTGACACACTTTTTCAGCGCCCTTCGCTCCGGAAGTATTTTTCCTATACATTTTCTACACAGGCATTTAAAAACATTCTTCAATACAGAATTCTGAGCCATGAACCAAACCAACCACCTCCAAAATTAATCAAAGCATTACAAACTTTGATTTGAAGAAAAGACTATTTGAAAATTGAAGAAAAAGAAAATGGTACAAGAATGTGTGTTTAAAGGAATAGTTCACACAAATATAAAAACAAGCATTTTTGAGAGTCATTATAAACTCACCCTCATGTTGTTCCAAACCTGTATGACTTTCTTTCTTCCAAACAATGAAAGTGAATGGTGACTGAGGCTGTCAGTTCCTTCAACCTAATATCTCCTTTTGTGTTCCACCATGGAAGAAAGAATGTCATACAGAATTATGACACAATTTTCATGAACTATCTATTTAACATCGTACAGTATATGAGGGAATGAACTACACATCTCATGAAGCTTTGCAAATGACGCAATAAGAACAAAAACAACAGTACAATATAAAATGTACAGGTGCATCTCAATAAATTAGAATGTCGTGGAAAAGTTCATTTATTTCTGTAATTCAACTCAAATTGTGAAACTCGTGTATTAAATAAATTCAATGCACACAGACTGAAGTAGTTTAAGTCTTTGGTTCTTTTAATTGTGATGATTTTGGCTCACATTTAACAAAAACCCACCAATTCACTATCTCAAAAAATTAGAATACATCATAAGACCAATTAAAAAAACATTTTTAGTGAATTGTTGGCCTTCTGGAAAGTATGTTCATTTATTGTATATGTACTCAATACTTGGTAGGGGCTCCTTTTGCTTTAATTACTGCCTCAATTCGGCATGGCATAGAGGTGATCAGTTTGTGGCACTGCTGAGGTGGTATGGAAGCCCAGGTTTCTTTGACAGTGGCCTTCAGCTCATCTGCCTTTTTTGGTCTCTTGTTTCTCATTTTCCTCTTGACAATACCCCATAGATTCTCTATGGGGTTCAGGTCTGGTGAGTTTGCTGGCCAGTCAAGCACACCAACACCATGGTCATTTAACCAACTTTTGGCGCTTTTGGCAGTGTGGGCAGGTGCCAAATCCTGCTGGAAAATGAAATCAGCATCTTTAAAAAGCTGGTCAGCAGAAGGAAGCATGAAGTGCTCTAAAATTTCTTGGTAAACGGGTGCAGTGACTTTGGTTTTCAAAAAACACAATGGACCAACACCAGCAGATGACATTGCACCCCAAATCATCACAGACTGTGGAAACTTAACACTGGACTTCAAGCAACTTGGGCTATGAGCTTCTCCACCCTTCCTCCAGACTCTAGGACCTTGGTTTCCAAATGAAATACAAAACTTGCTCTCATCTGAAAAGAGGACTTTGGAACACTGGGCAACAGTCCAGTTATTCTTCTCCTTAGCCCAGGTAAGACGCCTCTGACGTTGTCTGTGGTTCAGGAGTGGCTTAACAAGAGGAATACGACAACTGTAGCCCAATTCCTTGACATGTCTGTGTGTGGTGGCTCTTGATGCCTTGACCCCAGCCTCAGTCCATTGCTTGTGAAGTTCACCCAAATTCTTGAATCGATTTTGCTGGACAATCATAAGGCTGCGGTTCTCTTGGTTGGTTGTGCATCTTTTTCTTCAACACTTTTTCCTTCCACTCAACTTTCTGTTAACATGCTTGGATACAGCACTCTGTGAACAGCCAGCTTCTTTGGCAATGAATGTTTGTGGCTTACCCTCCTTGTGAAGGGTGTCAATGATTGTCTTCTGGACAACTGTCAGATCAGCAGTCTTCCCCATGATTGTGTAGCCTAGTGAACCAAACTGAGAGACCATTTTGAAGGCTCAGGAAACCTTTGCAGGTGTTTTGAGTTGATTAGCTGATTGACATGTCAAAATATTCTAATTTTTTGAGATAGTGAATTGGTGGGTTTTTGTTAAATGTGAGCCAAAATCATCACAATTAAAAGAACCAAAGACTTAAACTACTTCAGTCTGTGTGCATTGAATTTATTTAATACACGAGTTTCACAATTTGAGTTGAATTACTGAAATAAATGAACTTTTCCACGACATTCTAATTTATTGAGATGCACCTGTATAGTCATTGGGATGTCAGACTGTATGGAAAGGAACCTCTATCAAGGAAAGGAAGATGATCATCTTCAACCGGCCCCATGTTCACATCCTTCCTGAAATAACTCTGCTCATTGGGATGGGAAGTGAGGAGGCCCAGATGATGAAGTCTCTTCTCTTAGAAGACAAAGAATAGGGTTAAAGGTCAAGGTCAAATAGAGGGACAGTTAGATACTATGTTGTACATTTTCTTTTTGCTTCTACACATCAGTGTTGGGTGTAATCTCATTACAATGTAATTTATTACAGTAATCAAATTACTTTTAGTACAAAAAGTAGTGCAACGCATTACATTTAAAATTATTGTAATCGAAATTGCAGTTATTGACTTTCAATTAACTTAATTACTTTTAAATACATTAGAATAAGATTATATTTAAAACATGAATTATGGTAAAATATACATCTGTTTGTGTTTCTGTGACAGCTGAAAGACGTGCGCCCCCTAACGAGTCATTGTATGGGAGAAACATGTGGTACTGAATTTATGATTTGCTTGGAACATTAAACAAGGAAAAAACATATGGACATTATTTTGAATTTGTTAAGCAGAAAAACAAAAACTTTTATGTGAAAAGTGTTTTAGAAAGTAATAGAGTTTTCTAAACTTAAATGTAAAAAGTAAAGAGGTCATGACATGTCTTTTTTTTATTATTTTAATATGTTCTTTGAGGTTCACTTATAATATTAGTACATTTCATATATTTCAGACAGTCACATATTTGTAAAACATGATCATTTTCCACCCTCATTCTGTCCCTCTGTCAGAAACACTCGGTTTTGGTGCTGCTTCTCCTTTAAGACTTGACAGTAAAAGCCCGATGTTATGACTGGCTCTCTGCTCTTGACTGACCTGCTCTCTCTCCTTGCCATCTCACTGCTCAATGCTACTGGGTGGGCTACGGAAGTGATAAGGTAAATTAGGATTTGATGTGTTTTGAGGCGGTCAGATGCAAATGTCTATCACAGTGTGACATCACAATGTGGAGGAATAAGAGAAAGAGTCGCTTTGGCAGCTTGGTTTCAACAAATGCTCTTTTTGCATTGAGGAGGAAGTTTTGAGTTCTGAAATAACCTCTTATATGTCAAAAGATCAAGGAAAATTAGATTCTTTATGTCATGACCCCTTTAAGTAATCAGTATATTCAGTGGTCTGTTTATAATTTTAGGAATTAGTAAGTAATTTGAAGTGGATTAAGTTTTTGAGTAACTTACTCCAAACTGATTCACACATGGACATTCTTACACTCAATGGACGGTATTTCCTTCCGTAGTAAGTGGTTTGTATATGCTCATTTAAACCCCTTAAAGACTATGATTACCATAGTTTTAAAGGAAAGTCAAATCAGTCTTACCTGCAGCGATAAGGCGGTCAAACCAACGTGCTGTGTTATCAAAGTGATTCACTATCATGGGATCTGGGGCACCAATGAGGTCCAAAAGAACAAGAAGATCCTGCAAAATTAAGTTATAAAAAAAATTAAGTACAGACTCATAGATACACTAATAGAGTCTAAAACTTACACACACACACACACAGCATCCTGTCTCACCACAGCATTTAGCAGCGTAGTATGTTCAGATCCTGGAGGGTGAGGAATGCGGGACATGTGGTCTGCAAGGTGGCGTGAACCATATAGTGAGTCTGATGGACTCCACTGCTCAAAAGCCTCTCCTCCATCAAAGAAGACCAACTGCAGGGTCACCTGAGACATCTTTACACAGAAAAAGACTTGCTCTGTAAATCTATATGCCCAATCAGATGTTTGAGGACTGAAAATCAATTCTGGATTGATCAATCCAGGATAACAGTCTTGGTTAAAGCTAAAGGTCATTGCTCAGGGATTCTGTTTACTAAGGATTTAGATTTAATTTAAAGGCATAGTTCACCAAAAATAAAGGGTAATTATGTCATTATTTACGTACCTACATGTTTTTCCAGACCTGTATTACTTTCTTGTTTCCGCCAAACACAAAAGATGTTATGCAGTATGTTAGCCTCAGTCACTATTCACTTTGATTGTATGGAAAAAAGAAGCAATGAAAGTAAATGGTGACTGAGACAAACATTTTGCATGATGTTGGACTGACAATTCTGTAAATAAAATAATTTTCAGTCCTACTAAGCACTAACATTAAAATACAAACTTTACAATGTACTTGTTGTGTAACTACATGTTGTTCTGCAAAATTCTCACAAGAATCACATTTGCTCCTATTGAGGTTGAGGTACGGTTAGGTTTAGGGTAAGGGTTTAGGGTTTAGCTTAGGGTTACGGTTTAGGGTAAGGGTTGGGGTAGGGTTAGGTTTAGGATTAGGGGTAAGGTTAAACTACAAATGTAATTAAATGCAGGTACTTTAAATATAAGTACAATGCAACAACACATGTTTATATAATAAGTACATTGTATCAAATGCTTAAATACATAGTGGCTTAAATACAAGACACCTAATATAAAGTGGGTCTGAATTTTCACTTTTGGGTAAACTATCCCTTTAAAAGCTTTTTGACCACCTGGCCTTTCGAGGAACTCATTAAATCTTCGGCCAGATTCTTCAAATGTTTTATTATACTGTGCAAAAAAACTCAACTGCAAGTCCCCAAAGATGAAAAACAATGTATAGCAACAGCTGCTGTTTTTGTGAGCGTCCTCTCTTCTTATCAAAATCCCTTGTGATCATGCAGTGTTCTGTATCTCTTGGCTCTGATAAAAGATAAACAACAGAACTGACTATTCACAGCTCGGGCAACAACTAAAGTGACCTTCTGAGGACGCACATTGCTCTGTTTATGTCAGAATAGGATGGATTTATGAGCTGCTGATGCTAGATACTGTATACAGTGTATCTCAGATTTAGTTTTGAAATGAATGACCTGTGCCCTCAATCCAACATATCTGTTTTTATAAGCTCACCAGTTGCTTGAGCTTTTTTAAGTGTGGATCCAAAGCAGTGACCAGCTCCAGCATCATAGCACAGGGGACGGCGGAATCAATGGCACCCACAAACACCTTCTGTGGCTCACTGGGATCTGCAGGTATAGATTTTGAGTCATAATGACAAGCCAAAAGCAATCTGCGAGGAGCAGTGGGGTCTAACACGGCCAGAACATTAGAGAAGCTAACAGGGCCACGAGGGGTTTCAGAGATAAAGGAGTCCACTTCTACAGACCAGTCCGCAGATAGAGAGTCCAGTAGAGAGAAGATGTGCTAAACTCAAAGAAACAGGAACACATGTTTCAATTGCAATACATGAGAAAATACAAAGATATTTGAAAGAGCAAAATTGACAAAAGTACTAAGAAGAGTTACTGACAAGGTCTGTGATTTAATTTGACTAAAACCATGGTTGACTAATTGAAGTGTCTCACTTTTCGAACAGTCCGGCTCCCACGACTCCCTGGCTGTCGTTCAGTGAGAATGGGTTGCAGATGGGAATACCATAGTCTTGCCCAGTTCACTTGTGAGACGAGCCGCTTCACCTGGGCAACAGTAGGCTTACCTGGCTGGTGATTCAGCTAAGAAAGGAAAATACACAAAAGGAGATAGGATGTACAAATGAAGAAGAATGTTTTATTTTATGATGTAGAGAAATAATATATTACAGGGGGGACAAAAATCTATAAGATGGTTTGCTGGTCTCTAAACCTACGTAGTCAGCCTGGTCTGTTCGCTGGTTTTAGAGGGGTTTGGACACTTTTCAGCTTGGCCAGGCTGGGACACCAGCAAACCACCTTGGGCTGATCTAAGAGGTTTTTTCAGCAAGGATTAGTGAAAGGAGCATAATATACACTGTAAAAAGTGGTAACCTGCAATTGTTACCAAGGAGCTATTTCTACCTGACATAAACCTTAAAGGAATATTCCAGGTTCAATACAAGTTAATCTCAATCAACAGCATTTATGGCATAATATTGATTGTCACAACAATTCATTTCGACTTGTCCAACCTTTTCTTTAAAAAAAAGCAAAAATAGAGGTTACAGTGAGACACTTACAATGGAAGTGAAGAGAGCCAATTTTGAGAGGGTTTAAACACAGAAATGTGTTTAAAGCACTTACATCATCCTTCTGTTAAAACTTGTGTTTTATTTAAGATGAAAGTGTTTAAATCGCTGTTTTTACGGTCGTTTTACTATTTACTGCACTGTCATCATGGCAACAAAGTTATCAAATTGGATATAACTTTACACAGAAAAGATTAGCAAGCACTTTTATCACACTAAAATCATGTAAAACCCCATATTGTTTACATTTTGTGGCTATACTTTTAAAACAGTGAGAATTTTTATGTTTACGGATTGGCCCCATTCACTTCCATTGCAAGTGCCTCACTGGAACCCAGATTTATGGTTTTTTATTTATTTATTTATTTTTTTAATTTTTTTTTTTAAAGAAAATTAGGGATGAGTCGAAATAAAAATTTTGTGGTAATCAATATTATGCCACAAATGCTGTCGAGTGAGCTTAACTTTTTTGAACCCAGAATATTCCTTTATTAGTTAAATTTAGTTTTGTTGTTGTAATCTAATGTATTCTGGTTGATTTTGTGATGTTAAATTATATTTTTGACATGAAACAAACCAGTTAATTTAAACCATGCTGAAAAAGACCAGCTAAACCCATCTTAAGCTGGTTGGCTGGTTTCAGATGGTCGACCAACCTGGTCTTAGTTGGTCAGGCTTAAGTTATAGAGGGGTTTTAACACTTTTTTTATTAGCTGGTCAGACTGGTTTCATAGCTGGTCTCCCATCCCTTAAACTCTTCAAAACCCCTCTAATATCAGCCAACTGACCAGCGTGGCCAAGCCGGGTGACCACCTAAAAGCAGCCAACCATCTTAGGCTGGTTTTAGCAGGTCTTTCACATTTTACACAATGATGTCTGTACATTAAAAATGTCTGCAGTTCTCTTACTTTATCTTTGAACAGATTGGGAGGTCTGGGAAGCAAGTCATAATCTGTTGTTTGGTGGTTAGATAGTGATATCGCCAGAGTTAATGTCATGGCCACCAGCACGCACAAGCACAGCAGCAGTAATCGCACGCGACACATCGTCCACGGCTGGTCACAGCGCCAGACAGAGCAGCTTAATCTCAAAATCGCTGCTTTATACCTTATGCTGTTCATTTTGTTTCGATGAGCGATGTTAAAATGATGATTAAACCTGCAGGGAAGGAGGAAAAGAAACAAGCAATTAAAAATATCGAATCGTACCACAAAACATAATCAGATCCAGACAAACTACTGTGTAAACAATAATTCCTAATTGTTTATTAATTGTTTTATAATCTGACGCAATCTGATGCATGCTGCTTCTTTCCCCTCAAACACACCGGGCAACAATTTAATAATTAAATGTATTCAATCTGCCTCATGCAAACTAAAATAAATGACAAAGTCATGCACTTCATTAGCTGTTTGTTCTTACTGACACAAACAGGCAGATTGTGCATGGCAATAGTTGCACTTACCAGTCGTGCAGAAGGACTGGCACACATCTACACTATCAAATATGCTGTGACCGCTTGAAATAAACAAAACATTGTGCTAAATAACGAGAGGATTGAGTCTGGGGAACACCAGTCTGATTCGCCCTTGGTTTTCATCTTGACGATGCTGGTTGTAAATGATTGCATTCTCAGTTATGCTGTCGATGTTTGGCTACTGAGGCAGGACATGAAAGCGCAGATCCTGCGCAGCAGCTGCTCTTCCCACGAGAGAGTTGGATGACTGTCCTCACACACTCCAGTTACTTTTGGCAGTACAATGTAGGATGAGAAATATTGCGGGTATTTCAGTACTGTATTTGAGATTGACGTCTTGAAAATGACAGGCTATAAATGTTCAGTAATAAATTACTAAAAAAAAAGAAAAAAAGAAAGAAAAACTCTTTAAATTAATTACGTAAGTAAGAAAATATTTAGAAAATATTGTAGTTATATATAAATATACATAAAATGGAAAATGATTTTTTTGTGGGGTTATTTCTATTTTATAATTTTTTTTGCGCATACTATAATGCGCATGTTCACTTTCATAAAAACATAAGTCCAAGCAACAACCTAGTAACCTCCTGTCCACTGGGGAAATGTTCAGGCTCCTCGTTAGCCAATCCGCTTAAGCGCCGAAGCCGATTGGCTCTTACGCGATCTAAAATCTACTTTCCCGTCCAATGACAAGTGACAAGCTCTGTGTTGGTGGACGTAACTGCACTATCAGCGCCACATTATATTGTGGAATAACAGACGTCATAAGGAGAATATTTTAAGGGAAGGTAACTACATCTACAGAACAAAATACGCGTCCATTTACAACTAAACATTAAATAAACCTTTTACAGAGACCTATTAATGGTCAAAGAAGTATGCAAACCTATTTTTGTTACCTCTCTACCTAGCTAATTATCAAGATAACGGAACATTATTTATGTTCTATTCCAAAATAAAATATGTTAAAATAATCTACTTAATAGAGCGCGAAACAAACACTTTCAGACATACTAAGCTGTGATAAGATGTCACTGAAACAATTAATCAGCTATTATTTTTTAAATTTAAAACTTATGCTTTTAAGAAATATATGTATTAAAATTAAAACAATGTATCTCGTGAACCAGACCCTTTGAAATTACCCGCCAAAGCAATGGCGCCAAGCAGAATGAAGAAGACAACGTCATTGATTCTAAATCCATCTTTAGTCCCATTGGGCTCTGTATAAAATGCAGAGCATAATCCCTCTAATTGTTAAATATATATATATATTCTGATAAATAATATTTTACATTGCATGGACAGCTTTAATACATTTAGTACAAAATATTAATTAAACAATGTGTTATTTATGGATAATAAAAAAGCTATGTCTGGAAACTGGTCGGAGTATGACTGAAGCACCAACTAAAATGATAGTTTGACAGAAATATAGCCCATTTTTGAAGTGAGGTAGCAATGGAAGATGCCTTACTAAGGTTACATTTATACATAAGTGGCGTGATTGTACAAAAGCTTTTTTACTCACCATTATCTGACTCATGACTCCTATTTATGTCCACAGGGGACCCTCATAATCATGCTGTCTTGCTATGACTTTCACCAGAGCCACCTTCCCCTACGCTGTCTCCCCAAAATCATTGTGAAAGGTTTCTTTAATATTTCTTTCTCAATGCTAGGTTTTCACACTTTTGTTTTGAAATGTGGAAGGAGGCATGTGGTACAGAATGAAATCTATGGCCTGTGTGAAAATCTGTGCGTGACACTCCATTCACAGAGCCTGGCACACCACCACTATTCCTAAAAGCCAAGCCCACTTACACCTACAGCTGCATAAACAAGACCACAGGTAATGCATATGTATTATGCATTCCCTTTGTAAAGGAACAATATACTGTTTTATTGTTCAAAATGGTGTTTATTTTGACTTACACTATGTACATATATAACAGCACAGTTGAATGAGAAAAAGGAGGACCCTCACAGCAAATACTCAGAGAGACTTGTGTGGGATGGACACAGCAATTCTTCAGAAGTTCAAACTAGAGAAGACAATGCGTCATGGCTCGTTGCTGACACTGATTCGCCACAAGGCTATCAACATTATAATTCCACAACTTCCTCTTTCAACGCAGGTGAAATAATATTTTTTTCTCTTTGATGTCAAAATGGCATTAGATTGAAATTAAAACCACACACTGGAAGTTAAATGAAAACTGGTGTTTTTTTTTTTTGTTTGCTTGTTTTTATCAGGGAGCACTGCAGACGATGAATCTCCCTGGATTACCTGTAACGATCAAAGAGGAATTGAAGATGGAGGCCCAGGGAGAAAGCTTTTGGATACACTTCCTTCTGGGTTTGTATATTTTACCTTTTTGACATTGTTCATGAGTAGATAGTTGTACCGAATATCAACACGGCTGTCATTATCTGCGGCTGAATCACAGCCAAGGTGATATTCAGTACAACAGCACTCTTGAACGTGTGAAATTATTATTTTCTCGGACTCTTGATTTGGGCTGTCAGCAATTAATAATAGCAAAGAATTTATCATATCAGTATACCAACTAAAATCACCTGTTTTATTACTGTAACAAATCTTTTTTAACTTTCACTACTTTGTCATCAGATCAGGGATTCTTCTAGAGGACTCCATGTTTACAGACTTTCCTACTGCATGGAAAAAGCGGTTGCTTATCAGGTCCATGTTGCAGACAACACCAAAACTGACTCTGCACCCACCCCTGAGTGAAGCAGACCTGAACCTCAGCCCTAATCTGCTAACATCACCTTCGCAAGGCCTGAGCCATTCTCTCCTTCCCGAAGGGCAAGAGGCCCTACAAAGTAAAGCTGATACATACAGACCTACACAATTTTAGATATTCAATGTTTTCTAATGTTAATGGGATAGGTCACCCAAAAATGAAAATTCTCACATCATTTACTCACCCTCATGCCATCCCAGATATGTATGACTTTTTTTCTTCAGCAGAACACAAATGACGATTTTTAGAAGAATATCTCAGCTTTGTAGGTCCATTCAATACAAGTGGATGGTGATCAGCACTTTAAAGCTCCAAAAAGCACAGACAGTCATTATAAAAGAATCAATACGACTCCATTGGTTAAATTAATGTCTTCTAAAGCAATACAATTTATTGGGTGAGAAACAGATCAATGTTTAAGTCCTTTTCACTATAAATGTTTACAAGGGGATGGCATGTTCAAATGAAAGCAAAACCAATGAAGCTTGTGAACAGCTTTCTCTTGTAAACAAATGAAGCTGCGCTTCCGGTTGTATCACGTCAGTTCTCGTATGAACATGCCAACGCACTTATGTCACACGAGAGGTGGCGTGAACCGAGTCCCCTCATGGACGCGCATCAAAGAGCGATCGGAAGTAAACGGTTATAGTGAAAAGGACTGAAATAGTGATCTACAGAGCTGAGGTATTCTTCTAAAAATCTATGTTTGTGTTATACTGAAGAAAGAAAGTCATACACATCTGGGATGGCATGAGGGTGAGTAAATAATGAGAGAATATTCATTTTTGGGTGAATTATCCCTTTTAAGTAGCATGTACTTAATTAATGGACGAGATTGCATTAGTCATTATACAATAGCCCCAAAAGGATTTGGACACCACACACTTACCTTGCACTATATAACAAAATATCAAACCAAGAGGCATTTATTTTAAAGAGCGTTAGCACAAACACACTGTTCAAGCAAAACGTTTCATAAAAAGCAATTTGTTAGGTTTCAAATTAGAAAACTTTGTGTATGACTTTTTTCTTCTGCAGAACACAAACAAAGATTTTTAGAAGAATATTTCTGCTCTGTAGGTCTTCACAATGCAAGTGAATGGTGACCAAAATTTTGAAGATCCAAAAAGCACAAAAGCAGGAAAAAGTAATCCATAAAACTCCAGTGGTTAAATCCATATCTTCAGAAGTGCTATGATAGGTTTGGGTGAGAAACAGATCAACATTTAAGTCCTTTTTTACTATAATTTCTCCTCCTTGCCCAGTAGGTGGTGATATGCACAAAGAATGCGAATCATCAAAAACAAAAGAAGAAGAAAGTAAAAGTGGAGATTAATAGTAAAAGGGACTTAAATATTGTTCTGTTTCTCACCCACACCTATCATATCGCTTCTGAGGATATGGATTTAACCACTGGAGTCATGGATTACTTTTATGCTGCATTTGTTTTCTTTTGGGGCTTCAAAATTGTGTTACCCATTCACTTGCATTGTATGGACCTACAGAGCTGAAATGTTTTTCTAAAAATCTTTGTTTGTGTTCAGCAGAAGAAAGTCATACACATCAGCATGAGGGTGAGTAAATGATGAGAGAATTTTCATTTTTGGGTTAACTATCCCTTTAAGACAAGAAGTACTTGGACACTTTCTGGTTGTCAACATGTCCATGGATAATGTAATGAACTACACCTGTGGTTACTCTGCTAGGACACCTGTGTGAACCTAAGGGGAAATTATTTCATACTTGGTATATGATAGCTCTTGGTATGATATTTTACTATCTATGCAATGAAATGAATACATGTTTAAGTGTGACTAAAGTGTCTAAAAGTGTCCAGATACATTTTTGGGGCCACTGCATAATGAAGTTGTTTAAACATTTCTATTTAAACAACATAACAGAAATGTTTAGGCACAGTCTGCTTAGAGCCAAATGTGCACATTTCTGCCGGTGTGAAATTACAAACAAGACAGGGTCACTGTAATGCTGACTGTACAATCTTTTTATCATTACAGCATTATTCAAGGACGTGTGGATCACCCCAGAATCTACCATCTTAAAAAGTCCCAGTTTGCTGTGCAGCCTTGCAAATGAATCAGTAGGCCACGTGTGCTTTATGTTTTGTTGCCTACCTATATCTTATTTAAAAGACTTAAGCAGATTCAATATATATCTTATTTTATTGCTTTACAGTGAGCTCTGTATTCATGGTATCTTTTCTGTATTTAAAACTAGAAGACCACGATGAGTGCTGGTAATGGTGGCTATCTGTCATCTGAGAGTGAAGAAGGGAACAAAGGTTCTGAAGGGGAGACCTCAACCCCAGAACAACTCATTCCCCTGAAAAAAGCAAGACCTCACAGGCACACTGCTGGAAGAGGGCATGTTAAAACACAGCCAAGACTCAAGAAGAAATGTGTGAATGGTTTCATTATGTTCTGCCGAATTAACAGGAAATTGTATATCAGGTGTGCTAAATTTCCATAATATTAATAGGACCTTTCTAAATATTCAGTATTAAAGGTGAAGTGTGTAATTTTTTGCACTACCAAATGTAATTACAATCTGTTTGTTTGAGCTGCCCAACTAGGCCCGACAAATCAACATTGGCTCAACTAATAGTGCAAATTAAGGGTGGGACTACCTGGAAGATGGATGGAGTGTTTGAAACTAGTTTGAAAACAGTCGTTTTTGCAATTCTGTTTGGTTCGGAATTTACACACTTGACCTGAAAATGAACTTGCAGTATATGATCTTACAATGGAAGACTGCTGATATGAATTATATATTATTATGGAACAGATCCCATCCTGGCATATCCTCCACTACGGTCACCAAAGAGTTAGCCCATCTATGGCGCATCATGCCCAAGCGGGAGAGACGTGTCTACAAGTAGGCTCTGTGAATTCTCCAAACCTTATGCAAGCTCTCTGTTGCAGTGCAATATACAAACCTCTCCCTATTTTCTCTTTCAGCCTGAAAGCCTGGCTCTTCAGTCGCCAACAGAACCGTAATGTGCGCGCTGAAGTACACGAGGGAGAAATTAATGCAAAAGACTGCGTCCCCAGTCCCCTCTATATGTTACTGGCCCATAGAGACCTGTATGCTGCTGTCAAACGGCAGTCTTACACCTTATTTAATCCCTGATATAATATGCTTAATTCATGTTTTCTCCAATTCTGTGGGCAATACATTGTGATCACAAATGTCTAAAAACAGCAAACCAAACAGTCTATCAATGTTTGTAATAACTGCATTGTATAGTTCACTGTTGTGATTACAAACAATCGCATCTCAGGCATTTTATATAGCATTTTAAAATTACTAAACAATTTTATGGTAAGTACATTTTTACTGTTCTACTTGCATTTTTGTGTTTTTTTTTTTTTTTAATTGACAGATTTCCAAAGAATACCTTCTTCCATTGCAGCTGTAGATTGTCAACTTTATTACTTATTTATAACACATGGGAATCGTTAAGTATCTATATTTATTTATTTATATATATATTTATTATAATGTTTCATATTTAAACGTTTTATAGCCTTTTTTACAGTCTAAATGTAGTTATTCAATAAGAAGCCTTAGAAGTGCCTTATGAACCTTGTTCTGGTTTGCTGTGCTATTATTTAACTTTGATTAAAAGTTCAATTTGTTTGGATTTTCTGTGACATCACATCAATACATGACATACCTTTGCGTATATGCGGTCTTGGGTAAGTTAGTTAAAAAATAGTAATCCACTACAAATTACTAATTATTTAAAATGGTAATCAGATTACTAATTACTTTGTTGAAAAGTAATCACGTTACTAATTACTTCACTTTCAAGTTACTTTTTATAACACTTCAGCTCAACAAAATTCAAAATGTCTATATTTCTTGTTCATTGTTACATTAATGTCAATGCACCTAACATTTCACATGTTATAGGGCCATAGTTCATGTATTCTACATAAATAATATATTAGAGATAAGAATAACCCTATAATGTACTTAAATTAAAAGTAATTAAATTAATTGAAAGTCAGTAACTGTAAAATGATTACAAGAAATTAAAAAAGTAATTAGATTACAGTAACTAATTACTTAGTAATTGGATTACACCAAACACTGCATATATGGATTTGTAAACTTCCAGGCCTAGATTACTCGACACCTCCAGGTGTTGTGTTTAAAATCTTGCTGATTTTGTGTAGTTGTGCAATTGCACAATGGGACTCGTCTTTCAGATGCTGGTTGCAAATGCGAAGCTTCAACACCTCTGCCAGCAGAGCCACCTTGTCTCTCTTCTCCTGAGCCAGAGGACAGAGGAACACATGGTAAAAATGAGGATGCCTGTTCTCTGTCAGAGGACGTGGTATACACCTTTCTCATTTATTAACTGCTAAATGAGTCTCACCTTCAGTAGATCGCTACTCAGTTGCCTAAGCATGCCTTCCAGGTGAGAGAGCTGGTCAGGGAAGTCGATGAACATGTCACTGCTAAAAATAACCATGCAAGTAAATTAAAATTCATGTAGGGCTTTTTAAAGGTGTATTACAGGGATAGTTCACCCAAAATTGAAAATTCTGTCATTTACTCACCCTCATGTTGTTCCAAACCCTGTACGAATTTCTCTCTATTATGGAACACAAAAGGAAACGTTTGGCAGAATGTTAGCCTTAATCACTATTCACTTTCATTGCATCTTTTTTTCCATATAATGTAAGTGAATGGTGACTGAGGCTAATACTATGCCAAACGTTTCCTTTTGTCATACATACAAGTCATACATGTCTGGAACATCATGATGCGAGTAAATACATTTTTGAGTGTGTTTTGAAACAATGTTTCTGTAATACAGCCCCTCGCATCTAAAACATGAATTCCCTGAGTTACGGTCATGTTCACTGAAAATACAAATTAAAAATATAACTGCATGAAATGACTATAATGATCCACTGAAAAAACTTCCCAACTTACTCTGTACCTTCTCCACTGCAATAGGCACTGGAATTGTGGATCTTGTAAGTCTCATGGAATGGCGTGTCTGACCTGCTTGGTATAGGATTCATTTCCGACAGCAGAGTTGCCATTCTTTGTGCTGTAAATATATTGTATTCTTGAAGTCATACATTTTAATACACATCCAATATATGTGGACAATCTTGACTCTACATATTTAAACATACTTGTACTACGTTACTCACTCTCATAGGCTTGGGCTGCCTGAACAAGACTATTCCAATCAAGATCACAGGCCGTGCTTGGAAGAGGCATAAGTTCAGAATCAGTCTGATGGTTTCTGTCCCATAGGTCAGATTCAGTCTGCTCAGGCATTGCCCAGCATTCTAGGGAAAAGACAACCTGTGAATTCCCATGCATTTAGTTGCATAAATATATATAAATAAAAAAAATACTTTAACTCGAGCTAGTATCAGTTGAAGATTAAGCCACACTTAAAAGTAAAGTCAGAATTTCTTTCAGAAGTTCTATATCAAAAAATCAAATATCAATTGTTTAAATTAAGACAAAATTATTTGGACAGTTCTGGTTGTCAAACGTTAGTGCAACATATCCATAGTGTCCAATGTGATGAACAACACCTGTGGTTACTCTGCTAAGACACCTGTGTGCACCAGGGAACTGATTTCATTTATCCACTGAAAATCAGCTAGTTCTGACTAAAGAACATTATCATTTGTATGGAGATGCCACTTGCTCCAATATTTTTCATCTAATGAAATGACAATCAGATATTTTAAGTGTGACATAAGTGTCAAATTCGTTTTTGGGGGCCACTTTATGTGAACAACAACAGAAAAATGTAGGGATGCATTGATGTATCGGCTGCCATTATTTATCGGCCAATTATTGACCAAATTAAAACCATCGGCATATCAGTTATTAGCATGAAAAACTGATGGTTAAACTTCTGTGATGGTTGAACTCTGTGAATTCAAATGCACAATCCAGAAATAATAATAGCCACAATATGTAGAAAGGTTGGCACTCCTAAGAACATTTATTCTGTCTCGTTCTCACATTAATGCAGAAAAAACACCATAAATGGATGTGACAGTTGTGAAAGCGGCACTTTCTAATAGGCTACATGATGAGGGAAACCATCTAAAACGTTTTGAAACCAGCAGACTTTGACTTCTGAGATATCGTATGATATCCATTAATGCTGCACAATTGATTGAATTAAGATTGAAATTGCAATTTGGCTTTGTGCGATTACTAAACCTTAAAAGGCTATATTTTAAACTGCAAAAACAAAAGTGCAAAAATGTTTTAGAAGTACAAAATAACTTTTTTTTCATATCAATCATCATGTTATCATATTAAGTTATTTTTTGTATCTTTTTATCTTCTTTTTACCTTTCATTGTGGCTTTCTTAAAATTTTTAGCCTGTCATGTGTTCAACAGGTCCAGTGTTCAATGGAAATTATTTATGGTTTAAATAAATAAAAGTTTTTGCCCCTCTTTGTACATTTTTAAAGCATAATTCCAAAGTAAAACTACAAAATAAAGGTATCAGCCTACAGTTTTTTTGTTAAAATGGGTATCGGACAAAAATTTTCATATCGGTGCATCCCTAAAAAAAAATCATATGATTATAGTGAGTAATATTCAAGAAGACTGTTTATCCTATAAAGTTATGCCTTTACCCCCCTATAGTAGAATGAATAATGCTTGCCTGTGGGACGTGTTTGCAGAGAGAGATGGATTGGTGTGAGTGTTGGGGACTCTGGATATGACTGATGAGCAGGACTGGATAACAAAGAACTGGTGCATGAACCTGATGTTCGTGAACTGCTGCAAAGCCCCACCTCTGTTTGTTGGAGACATGACTGCAAAAAGACAGCAAACACAACATTGCAACATAGCAACGCTGCTCACGTACAAATACTCAGAATACTACCTTTTTTTTCCACATTATTGTTGGTTAGGGCCATATTGCTGAATATGAGCTGAATACATAACGTACTGGGTCACCCTGAGTATTGTCCTCTGTGTCATCCATCACAATGAGTTTTTTCAGTTCCTCTACCACTGTGCTCTTCCGAACAGGCCGTGGGGAACATGCAGCTCGCAGTGATGCAATTACTCGAGGCTGACCAAACACATTCTTTGCGGTCACATCCATCTCACTGAAAAATATGTGTGTAAAGGATTGTTCACCCCAAAATTTTAAATTCTGTCATTATTGACTCACCCTCATGTTGTTACACTTTCATTGTATGGGAAATAGCAGTGTCTTAATGTTCTTCAAAAGTTATAATGTGTTCCACGGACGAAAGTCAGACAGTTTTGGAACAACACGAGGATGAGTAAATGATGACAAAACTTAGATATTTAAAACCACAGCAAAACAAATAACTAAAAAAATCTATTCCAGATTACTTTGTTTTTGGTGTTTTTATTTATTTATTTTTATTTTTTTTAGCATTTTCAGAGCAATAGCAGGATACTTAAAAGTATATTTAAAATTGTGGAGAGATGCACTTTAAAATAAAAGTAAAAATTAAGGGTTTATATGTTAACATTAGTTTTAGAAATATTCCGGGTTCAATGCAAGTTAAGCTCAATCGACAGCATTTGTGGAATAAGTTGATTTATAAAAAAAAAAAAAAAAGGTTACAGTGAGGCACTTACAATGGAAGTGAATGAGGCCAATTTTTGGAGTGTTTAAAGAAATATGAAGCTTATAATTTTATAAAAGCACTTATATTGATTCTTCTGTTAAAACTCATGTATTATTTGAGCTGTACATTTGTTTAAATCATCGTTACAGTCATTTTAGGATTTGTTGACATTACATCGTCATGGCGAAGTTGTAAAATTGGCTTTAACTTTACATAGAAAAGGTTAGTAAGTGATTTTATCTCACTAAAATCATGTTAACAGACATACTGTGTATGTCTTGTGGCTATAATTTAAAAAGAGTGATTATTTTAATGCTGTCAGTTGAGCTTAACTTGAGTTTAACCCGGAATATTCCTTTAATAAATTAGGTATCATGAACAAAGAACATATTTGTACTGCATTAATTAGTCCTATTTAATGTTATGTAATGTGTATTTATTAATATACTATTGCCAATTGCTAGTTCATGTTAGTTCATAATGCATTATTAATGTTAACATACAACTTTTAGTGTTGAATATGTATTTGTAAATGTTTAATGAATGCTGTAAAAGAATGCTGTTTTCATTGTTATAGAAGTTCATTGTGTTAAGTAATATTAATGTATACAACCTTATTGTAACCAGTTAACACTTTACCATGTAAAGTTTAGCAGATTTATAAAAAATGTTGCTCTCCACAATTCTAAAATACATTTTTGCCATTCTGTTACTGTTTTGAAAATGCTATTCTATATGGTATGTATTATCTCATCCTGATATAACTGCTTACCTTTTTACATGTTTTTTGTTTCTGACATCATCAGGATCTCGATGTTCTGATTGTTGTATCTTCTTTTGTTTTTTGCTGCAATAAGGTTGAGACGGACAGGCATGATGTTCACAGAGCTGGTCAGGTTCACCCTGAGAGGATTTAATGTCATCATTCAGGCTAAATCTCTCTTGACGTGCCTTTAGCGAACTTGGACTGAGTGTTGCAGACTGGTTTGGTCTAGACTGGAGTTCAGGGAACAGATGCGTGTTAATAGTAAGTTGATCCTTGGTAGAAATATCCTCACTGAACAAATTCTGGCTTTGTGCAGAATGTTGTAGGCTGAATGACGGTTGACCAGCACTCCGCACAAGTTTTATATTGGGTTCCTGCAAATTGGACCAATTCTGGTCCTGGTTCTTGTTGTCGTGATCCCCTCTTGGCTGGAGCAAGCTGAGATCTTTCTTGCTGAGTTGACTTGAGTTTGGTGTAGTTCGAGAAATCACAGCCCTCATCAAAAGAGGCTTTTCCACCACAGAAGTTTTAACCTCTTGCGGCTTGCAGCACAAGGGGCTGTTAGAAATAAAACACAAAGACCATAGACACACACAAATCACAGATACATACAAAAACACAAATAGATAAGCAGTACATACACTGCAAAAGGACACACATCGCAGACACACAGACAGACCCATGTCTACAATAAAGACCCATGTCATTTTCTTCCATTTCAAAATATCTGAGCCATTTTTAAATAGATCGATACAAGCAGAAATATCTTGTCCTTTTCGATATTTCGCTCTGATTTTACTGGCAATACAGCAAATCAGACTCAGAACTTCAGTGACAGACACTGAATAGAAAGTGTTTGTTGAATTTAGGGTAACAACTCAGTGGTGGGAATGTCCCACATTATACTGACTGTCCCACCCCTCCCCGTGGGACCCCTTTTCTATTTTACACATAGGGCAAAAGGGGGAAGGAGGGGTCTTTGT
This sequence comes from Myxocyprinus asiaticus, assembly GCF_019703515.2. Classification (NCBI taxonomy): domain Eukaryota; kingdom Metazoa; phylum Chordata; class Actinopteri; order Cypriniformes; family Catostomidae; genus Myxocyprinus; species Myxocyprinus asiaticus. The sequence goes on along the minus strand of NC_059381.1, from coordinate 16,907,580 downwards.
ATGAATGGTGTATATGAGGAGACATGTGGAGGGAAACGGGGTTAGTCCACTGAAAATGAACATTCTGTCAGTTACTCACCTTCATGTTGTTCCAAACCCATATGACTTTCTTTATTCCATGGAACACAAAAGATGCAATTTTGAAGAATGTACTGGATGTACTTTTATATGCAATTACTATGAATGGGGACTCTAGCTTGCAAGCTTCAAAAAGAATGTAAAAGCATCATAAAAGTAGCTTATATGACTTTTGCGCTAAATTTCCAAGTCTTTTGAAGTCATGTGATAGCTTTATGCAAGGAGCAGACTGAAATTTAAGTCGTTATTCACTGAAAATCTTGACATCCAACCTAGCTCTCCTAGCTCTGATCTGACTGTCGAGTTCAACTCACTGACTTGATGATTCAGTCACAGGAATTCTGGAGTTAACAGCTCACTGGAGGGGAATATTTTCAGTGAACAAATTAAATTTCAGTCTATTTCTCACACAAATACAATAAATATATTTTTTTATTTATATAAATAGAAATGGTAAAAAAAAAAAAAATTCATTATACATACAGTACAACTTTTGGTATCATTCTTATAGATCTCACCTGAGTTTGAGAACAGCTGTCTTGGAGCACGGAAGAGGTAATGTGTGAGCATAGAACTCCTTAATGTTGTTTGTAGGAGACGATCCTTTTGAAACTTTTTTTGTAAACTGGCCAGTTTCAAAATGTTTGGATCTTGAGATCTGTGGACTGTAGAAGCCTGCCCGTGTCAGTGGATGCATTTCAGTACCATTCCTGGGAGACTCAGCAATGTTCTTGGCATCTCTACCATTCAACCAGAAGTCATTAGTGTAGGGTGAAAATGCACTTGATTCTCTATTTGGCTGGAGAAAATGTGCCTATGAAGAAAAAAGACGACATTTTTATGATAAATTTATGGTACACCTAAAATCTTTGGTTTGATTGTTACTTATCATTCAAATGCAATTGTCTTGAATTGACCCTTTGCAAGACTCCACCCCCTTTTGTTACAATTTCTTGCTCAGACTAGCATTACAGAATGTCCCAATAGGAACAAATTGGATATTTCTGTAAACAATGCAATTTTCAATAAAACATGCTCTAAGTGTTGATAATCAAATTGATATTATTCTGATTTTATTATATAATATGTAATATTGATATTGTTAAGTGGGCAGGAATGAAGTGTGACAATTCAAAGCATCTTTACCTTGGTGTCTTTACTGATGTAATAGAGTGCAACAGTTTTGTTTCTGGAAGTAAAAATCCATAAAAAAATTTCCATAGACTAATTGATTTTCAGTGATAACTTACACCTATCAGAAACAACATCAAAACCACCTGCCTAATATTGCATAGGTCCCCATCGTGCTGCCAAAAGAGCACCAACCTGCATCTCAGAATAGCATTCTGAGATGCTGTTTTTCTCACCACAATTGTACAGAGCGGTTATCTGAGTTACCGTAGACTTTGTCAGTTCGAACCAGTCTGGCCATTCTCTGTTGACCTCTCTCATCAACAAGGCATTTCCGTCCACAAAACTGCCGCTCACTGGATATTTTTTGCTATTGGTACCATTCTGAGTCAATTCTAGAGACTGTTGTGCCTGAAAATCCCAGGAGATCAGCAGTTATAGAAATACTCAAACCAGCCTTTCTGGAACCAACAATCTTCCATGCGATTATCTAATAAGCCAATCATGTGGCAGCAGTGCAGTGCATAAAATCATGCAGATATGGGTCAGGAATTTCAGTTAATGTTCACATCGACCATCAGAATGTGAAAAAAAAATGTGATATCAATGATTTGGACTGTGGCATGATTTTTGGTGCCAGATGGGCTGGTTTGAGTATTTCTGTAACTGCTGATCTCCTGGGATTGTCACGCACAACAGTCTCTAGAATTGACTCAGAATGGTGCCAAAAACAAAAATATCCAGTGAGCGGCAGTTTTGTGGACGGAAATGCCTTGTTGATGAGAGAGGTCAACAGAGAATGGCCAGACTGGTTCGAACTGACAAAGTCTACGGTAACTCAGATAACAACTCTGTACAATTGTGGTGAGAAGAATAAAATAGTAGGCTGGCGCTGTTTTGGCGGCATGAGAGGGACCTACACAATTTTAGGCAGGTAGTTTTAATGATGTGGCTGATTGGTGTATAAACCTTTAAAGACAGATTTACCTTGAGCTCAGAGGTTGTTCATCGATGGTATATGCTTCTGTTGAAGCCATCTGACTGCGTTATATCAACTTCATTATATAAAAATCGTGTTTGATAGCGGAACTCATGGTAAACAACTACATTAATCATGGTCCAGCAGAGAAAACGACACTAATCAGAGAACCACGGACAACCAAGCCCGCAAAAATTGCCTCAGAACAACTGCCCATTTCAATGACGCACTGTGAATGACGTAATCCAGTGTCTCTTCAACCTTAAACTATTAACCTGTTTGTACATATTGGAATATTTTGCAATAAATGTAAAATAGATTGTTTCTATACTTATAATCAACAACCTTAAATCAATGGTTTAATATATACCCATCGTTTTTATTCAATGGCATAATTCGCAATGCTTCATGGGATTGTATTCCATACCCTCATGAAAGGTACGGAATGCATTTCGCAGCAATGCCACAGAAGAACTTTTTTTGGTTCTACAAAAAATCTTTTGGAGACAGGTTCTTTAAAGAACCATTTTTTTCAAAGTGCTACAAAGAACTTTTTCAGGTACTAAAAAGAACACTTGCCAAAGGTTCAATTGATGTTAAAGGTTCTTCATGGAAACATACTCCCCGACAAAGAACCATTTAAGAACCTTTATTATTAAGAGTGTAGCTTAATCCAGAGCATGCACTTCTCAAGATTTATTTGATTATATGGAAAAGGTGAAAAAAATACTACTGCATATTTCCTCTGAATAGCCTACCTTGTGTCACTATTATAAATGCTTTTGCAACACCAATTTAGCATATTTTAGGATAGTTTTAAATGAAATTTTACTGAAATGATCTAAACAAACAGGACTTCCACAGACTTACATTTAGAAAACTGTTGCTAAGGCAGGATTTGTCAATAACATTTTTAAGGTGTGGCTTAGCAAAGGGTCATACAGTACGAAGAATTCAAACTCACTCTTGGCAAGCTGTTGTAGGACACCGTCCTTTGGTCCTGCAGGCTCTCCCTCTGGCCTCTTCTCTCCCTGCCAAGCAATGAGCGAGTGGCTGTTAACATATGCCACTCTCCTTCTGAAATGAAAGATTTCAGAGGCAAATTACACTATGCAAAATAACATACACATTTCTTGTTATGTCTAATAGAAGATGCAGAACTTGCTACCAGACCTGTGTTATTTGTTCTGGAAGGATTTAATCTTGTGAACTCCACATGCTCACTTGAAGTCCAATCCAAGCTGTTGTGGCCATTTTGCATGTGAGAGCTATGATCAACAGAACTGAAAAGAAGAGAAGAGAGGTCATTTTACCAGGTCAAACAAGAAGACATTACTGAAAAATGTTTAGATATTACCTCATAAGCTGGTATACCTGAATTCAGAACTGGTCAAATGTAGAGGTGGTGTCTGTGGAGGAGTTGTAGACACTGAGTAATCCAGATCCCAGAATAACGCAGCCATCTTCTCGGATTCCATGTTTTTCCTCACTAACTTTCATTTATCTATAAATTAAAGCAAAACACATGAAACTAAAAAGATAGTATGCAAGATGTTTAAACTTAAAAATGTTCATGTAAGAATCTTTCTTGACATGTTTAAGTCATCAGAAATCTCTGGTTGTGGATTAGGAGGACCAAACGATGGTACAGAGTGTTCCAATTCAACTGAGCTAGCCGAGAGAAAGCAGGAGATGAGCTGTGTGGGCTCTATAGCAGCTGAATGAAACAGAGGACAGGATTGTGTTGTCTGATGTGTTGGTTGTTGTTAGTGCTGTGCTTGTTTGCTCCAGGCAACATCATGCTGTTGTGTGCATGGAAGTAAGTTAAATAACATGAAAATATAAGATTGTCATTCAGTTTGTGGCTACCCAGAATATATTAAACCTTATTGTAAGCATATACTGTATCTGTTACTTTTAAATAAAGGAATGCATTGATGAAGTGCACTCTAAACTGCATTATAAAGGATGTGCTTGTTGGAGACTGAAAGTAAAAAAGGACTTAAATATTTATGTTTCTCACCCACTCTTATAGTATATCACTTCTGAAGATATGGATTTAACCACTGGAGTCATATGGATTACTTTTATGCTGCCTTTATGTGCTTCTGGAGCTTAAAAACTTTGGTTTCCATTCACTTGCATTGTATGGATCTACAGAGCTGAGATATTCTTCTAAAACTCTTTGTTTGAGTTCTGCAGAAGAAAGTCACACACATCTGGGATGGTATGAGGGTAAGTAAATTATGTTTTCATTTTTGGGTGAACTATCACTAAGTTTATTTTACACAACTTTTCTCTCTCTCTGGCACTAGTTCTTTACGTGTCTGACTACTGAGTTCTGAAAAACAATACTTTTTTTTAAAAGAGTGCTTAAAAGCTCATAGTTTAGCTCTGTTAAATCAGAGCACAGGCTAAAAGGTAAACCCTTTAAGGCAGCTCCACAGTCTTTACGAAAAGACTCCTTTTCGACCATGTCCTTCACAAGGTCTCCTCAGTACAGGTCTTGCAGAACTTGTATTGAACCAGAAACATTCTTTTAAATTAGGTACAAATTGCCATTGCAAGTGTTAACAATGGTGCATTAAGGTAAATTAGAGCACTTTTTGCCATTCATTTCAATGACAAAGTTTGGCTCAAATGGCCAGAATTCACCCATATTTGTAATTGTTTTATAACATAGTTTTGTCCTCTATGGTCAGTAAACAACTATATTGGAAGATCAAAGCTCATAAGCCAAATTTATTCTACATCTAATGCCACACTGTTAATGCTTCAAAAGGTAAAGAACTAGAATGTGTAGCAGCATTGAAAAAAATCTCAAATGAAAATTATGGTCCACATTAAATTGGTTTATATTATTTGTTTGAGATTCTGCATTTGAAATGGCCAAATTAGTCATAAACTAAAGGCCAGTCACAGGTAAGGAATGTTTGAGAGTAAAATTTAGGAAGAATGACTGATGAATAACATACTTTTCATTCACATTTCTGGTGGAAGTATTTCTCTTTTAGACTGACTGACAAATGCAATAATATTTTACACTTATTTTTTCCTTTTAAGTCTGAAAAAAACGAAATAGAAAACACAAACAAACAAAAAACCTAGAATTCTGAAACTTTACTGTCTTATTCAAAATTTTGAATGTTGACCATTTTCAAAGGGAAGATCATAAAACAGGGAATACAAAGTACAGTAGAAGACACCAAAAACACATTTTCACAAACTCTTTCCATTAGAGATAGTATTTCTTTATACTTTTGTATGGTTTTGAAAGATGTGAAAAACTTTTATATTGTGCTAAGAAATGTCTGCGTTTATTATTATTACAGTCCAAACCTTTACAAAATTATCACAGCAACCCAAGTTACCAAAGCAGCAAAACCAATCAAGCTAAAAAGCCAAAGCTCCCAAAATAATGAATCACAAGTAGTGTAGAAAATATGAACATCTTATGAGATTATTATACAGTACAAGAACTCAATGTTAGATTTAATTAACAGTGCAAACTTTGAATTTGTGCATACGAGTACTGGCTCAAAAATCCCAGACACCATTTGAAGTTGTATAGGTCACTCTTGTTGCAGGTTTTTGGTGGTTTAAATAATGACACAGTATTCACATTGAGCAGTTCATGCTTGCTTGCATACACACAAAAACAACAACAACAAAAACATAGGAATGAAAAGCATAACAATAATTTAACAATAATGTGCAAGATGTGGATTAAACATCATGCTTTAGCAAATATAAACTGAATTTGAAAAAAAAACAAAAAAAAACAAAAAAAAAACATATAATCACACATTTTCATTGCTATGGGAGCTTGCAGGTTAGCACTAAAAATTCCAAGTACTGAGCAACATATTTAAGAGGTGTTTGTACTTTTTTTTAATTTTTTATTCAGCAATAGGTTATTGAAAAATATCTGGCCACTATCACAAAGAGAATATGATGGTCCAGATTTTCCTTAGTATTCACTTTAAGACAGAAACAATCCTCCTGTTCATGTATCTTTAACACCTATCATAACAACTGTATTATTTTCATATGTAGGGTTAATGTTTCTAAACTTAAGCTAACTAATCATTTACTCATCAACCCATGACACATAAAATCTAATTTCATTAAGATAATTAAATAATCTATTTACAAACAAAAATGTACAGATGTTCCAGTATAGTGAAAATGAAAAATAGGGAGAGGCACAGAATATCAGCAGGTCAATTCACAGGCTTAGATGTGCTAATAAATGTTCAAGCCATACTGCCAATTTCATCAGTACTTTCCCTCCTACTTTAGCTTATTCTCGATGACATATAGGGGTAGACAGATTTGGTCTCCCAAAATGGGGTGCAGAAAATGATCATTTTAAAATGATATCCATTATGTCATTAATTTCTCTGGGAGCATGTTGGTCAGAATGTCAATAAAATTGTCCAGGCCCCAGAGGTACCCGTCTTCTCTGTTGCCCTCCACCCATGGGCTGCGGTGGTCCAGGGAGAGAGGGGCTGGTATGGGCACAGTCTTTCCAAAGTCTATCATCCAGATTCCAGCCTTTCCAGTCTGGTCATGGACAAATAATAAGGAGCTGCCCACCACCTGCAGGAAAATACAGCAAAGCCATCCTTATTATAGCTGTAATATTATGATCGGCAGTAAAAATGGTTCAGAAGGGGAAATTCAACCAAAAGTAGTGTTGTGAACTGAGAACAAGTCTTATTCAAAAATTCTATTAAAAAAATACCAGAACCAAATAATTAATCACTTTCAGTTTCATTAGCATTTCTCGAACATGCATCCTTCCACCAATGTGGATGGAGCACCATCATAAAATATGCTCACGGTTTTCTCTGAACTGCTATTCAGCGCTACAACACCGCTAATAATCAGCAGCACAAAATATACAGCATGATCAGCTTAGTCCGATTCCCAAACGAATGACTCTCACAAGTCAGTTCTTTTGAATCTACAGCATGAAACACAGCGCAACCAGTGTAGTCGGATTCCTGGTAGAATGACTCTTACGAGTCGATTCTTTTGAATCTACAGTGTGAAACATTCAGCGCAACCTCTACAGAGCGACCAGTGTAGCCCCAATTTCCGAATGACTCTTATGAGTAGGTCCTTTTAAATCAACAGCACAAAAAGATACAGTGCAACCAGTGCAGTCTGATTCCTGGTAGAATGACTCTTATGAGTCAATTGTTCTGAATCTAGAACATGAAACACAGCGCAACCTCTACAGCACAACCTGTTAGGGCTGCATGATTATGACGGAAATAATAATTGATGATTATTTCGCTTGATATTTAATTGTGATTATTCATTTCGATTAAAATATTTTTTTGTGGGGCAACTGCATGCCATATTCTTTATGTAGGCTACACATCCAAAACAAGCTGAGAATTGTTCCTGAATTGCTTTATTGCATTATACACAAAGTGTGCAACACAACAATACTAGAATACTAGGGCTATGTCCACATTAATCCGGATACATTTTCCAAAAGTTGCTTGTCCACATTAAAACGTATGAAAATGCTTAATCCCTTACTGCGCATGCGAATAACCACCGCTCCACGTACAGGCTTAAATGCAATAGTCCTCGTGTTTCATCGCCTGACAGCAATTCCGAGTAAACTTTGTGTCGCCCATGTAGGAATGCATTGTGAAGGTTGTACAAAGTAACATTTATCTTTAACAATGCTCTCAAAATGAGAGGGGGCTCAGTGGTAAAGACGCTGGCTACCACCCCTGGAATTCGCTAGTTCAAATCCCAGGGTGTGCTGAGTGACTCCAGCCAGGTCTCCTAATCAACCAAATTGGCCTGGTTGCTAGGGAGGTTAGAGTCACATGGAGTAACCTCCTCGTGGTTGCTATAATGTGGTTCGTTCTCGATGGGGCGTGTGGTGAGTTGAGCGTGGATGCCACGGTGGATGGCGTGAAGCCTCCACACGCGCTATGTCTCCGTGGCGACGCGCTCCACAAGCCACGTGATAAGATGCGTGGGTTGACGGTCTCAGACGCGGAGGCAGCTGGGATTCGTCCTCCGCCACCCGGATTGAGGCGAATCGCTATGCGACCACGAGGACTTAAAAGCACATTGGGAATTGGGCATACCAAATTGGGAGAAAAAGGGGAAAAAAAATCCACAAAAAAAAAAAAAAAAAAATGCTCTCAAAGTGAATAACAGTCTCAACAACGCTGCTACAATGTGGGCCGCCATCTTGATTGAATGTTTTGGGTTGAATGGATCACATGACTGTGCCACGACAACAAATACGTAATGGTTTTCAGATATCTCAGTTTTCCCCGTGCCCACTACAACGCAAAGACAGCGTTTTCAAACTTATCCACCTTTTGAAAAAGCTCAGTTTTTGCTGTCAAAAATGCCGTCTCTGAGGATGGAAGGCCAAAACGTAGAGAAAAAGATGTGTTTTCAAACAAAAACGTATTAGTGTGGCTGTGGCCTAGGTTGTCATTTCTGATATGCTAAAAGACTAATTTAAACATATTTTCTGATTGTCTATTGCATTCATGCACACAATGGTCCAAAACATTTTTGTAAATATAAAATCTCGACACTATGGGAATAGATCTAAATGAATGATATAATTGACACTTTTCATGATTAGTTAATTGCAGCATTTGTAATTGTAATCTCAATTATTTTTCGATTAATTGTGCAGCCCTACGACCAGTGTATGAATGACTCTTACGAGTCGGTTCTTTTGAATCTACATCACAAAACATATGCCACCACATCCCGAATGAATTACTCTTTAAAAGTCGGTTCTTTTTAGTGAATACAAAAACAATGTATTGAATCTTAAGTCATTAATTTCATCATGTCCTACTCGCAATCAAAGAACTGTTACTGTGTTATGTGTTCACTTAAGGGTTGTGTGCCTTAAATCAAAGTAATTACTGACAAGTAATGTGAAGTTAAAGATGCAAATTATGAGATTTGTTGTAATTTAATTATTTATTATATTTATTTTTCACACATTATACATTTGCACATATAAAGTGAAATTCTTTTTTTCACATATCCCAGCTAAGCTGGGGTCAGAGTGCAGGGTCAGCCATGATACAGCACCCCTGGAGCAGATAGGGTCAAGGGCCTTGCTCAAGGGCCCAACAGTGGCATCTTGGTGGTGCTGGGGCTTGAACCCCTGACCTTCTGAACAGTAACCCAGAGCCTTAACCGCTGAGCCACCACTGCCCACCACTTTGTATTAAAAACTTTTAAGATTCCCATCCCTAATCAAAAGTAAAATGCATCTAACCTCATGTGCTTTGAAGAAATCAGATTTTTCCAGCACGACCCGTAGTTCCTCTAATCGTTGTTGGTAGTTCCTCTGCGAGCAGAAGAGCCAAAACAGTTACTAACAATTACATCATTTACAAAATGATTAATAATTTAGAGACAATTCATACCAGGATTAGCATATTGTTGTCCACAAAGTCCTCCAGAGCTTGGATCACCTCATCTTTATACTTGGTTCTCTTGAAGTTGGTGTTACAAGTGCCATCTGATTTCTGTAGACAAGTACAATTGTCAGACACTAGTTGCATTCACACATACAGCCCTTTCCAGAAAATTACCTACAATTTCCAGTTTAGAGCACGACCCTTTTGAAAATACTGGTAAATTTTGCTCGGACAATTTTCCTTATTTTGAAGTTGTATTTGAAGTTGCATTACCTATAAATTTCCTTATTGATGGTATGTGTGAACAAAGCCAGAAGCTTACCGGTTTGAGTTCGTACGAGGTCAGGGTGCGCTGACAAAAGAATGTTCTGACGGAGATGACGCAACTACTCTGCACCAGTGATTAGGAAGTAAGAAAAATGTCAACAAACTGGTCAGATAGTGAAACTAGAGTGCTTCTCTTCATCCGAACAGAAAAAGAAATTTCCCCGCAGCTGAAAGGAACAGTTAGCGATTTCCCATGTATTCTCTGATGAACCCACGTTCTTCGCACAGACCTCTGTGTAGCGAAATACGTACATATTACTGTGTTTTTCAGCCTCAGATAGCGTCTCCGCCTTTGGATGCTAGCAACAGCATTTTTTTCTCTGTAGTTCAACAGTTTCATTTGAAGTCATCACATATGGTGTCTCGAGCAAGTGCATAAATGAAAACATTCATAAAAATAAAAAAATAAAATAAAAGCAAAAACACAAAAAAACATTACCGACCGCATATGTTCAGCTACAAAATCATACCCCGCCATATTTTCAAACTAAAAGCCCCCAATTCCAGCGCAGCCTTTTTGAGGTCATTTCCGGCAAACAATGCCACATATAGTTCAACAGCATTTGGTTTTGACGTGTGAATGGTAGCAAAACAGAAAGAAGACAGAAAGTAGTTTCATGTGTGAACAGCACATTTGGTACATTTACCAGTAAAGGCAACCCAATGATTTTCTTGTAATTTACCTGGTTGTATAACAAAACCAATACAATAATAGAAAGTATCTGCAACGAGTGGTCGACCAATATGTGACTTTTAAAGGCTGATACAGATACCGATTACTCTAGAGCAGGGTGGCTGATTGCCTGATACACATCTAATAAAATTTTATGACAGCAAATAAGATTTACACAAAATTACTCAATTTAAATTAAAACGTATTTTACACAATATTTAGTCAAAATGTATTGAAAAATATTTGGAAACTAAGTGGAAAAACCACTTCTGTTAATAATTCTGCCAATGTGGATAATCTCAAAATAGCCAAGTATTGGCCAATTAATCGGCCTGACCAGTACATCATTTCATTACCATCTACAACCACTATTGGCTTGTAAAGGAGGAATTCTAGACATCTGTATGCATTAATAGGTTTACTGAAGCATACATTCATTATATTCATGTTTACCTTGATGCCCTCAATGCGAAAGCCTATGGTGGCCGTTGAGCTGAGAGTTTCCCTCCATTGCATATATCTAGTTTTGAGTACTGCCTGCTGGACTCGTTCCTCAGCAGTGGGGGCGTCCGGGTCCACTGCAATCATTTTTTCATACATGTCCTTTCGTGGCTGAGGACACTCCCGGGCCTTCCTCAACTCCTCCTCCAGGTAAGTCCTTAAAGCATGTATACCAGTCAATATTACCACAGTGATAAATATTTGGTATGGAAATATTATGTCTCTTGTACGCAAGAACTGGTATAACTGGACTGATTCAATATGACATATGAATAAAACTGCTGACCTCCAGTCATTATATTTCCTCCACTTTTATTTATCTATCTAACCTTGAAGTCAGAGTTTCAGTTGCACAGTCTATTATTGTGGTATCATCCATTTCAGGTAAATTCTTAAACCACACATAATAAAACAAAAAATCTTGTAACTGGTCTCTTTACATGTTGGTCTGTCAACCTCTTCCTGTCTAAGTGGGTGGTTCTTGTTCAGAATGTGGACCAGACTTTATGACGATAGTCAAAAGCTTGGTTCTGCATGATTAATGGTTGTGTGACAACTTTGCAGATTCATACAAGTCCTCACCGACTTCCCATTTTGCAGTCCATAATGCAGGGTGAGTCAAAGTCAGCGAGCAGGTCATCCATGAGGTTGTAATCCTGCTCGTCACGCTGAGTCACGCCATAGTAGCAGGGAACGAAGGGCCGCAGCGAGTCGCTCATGAGCTGCAGAAAACACTGCTGCTCGCACTCGCAGTACTTCTTCAGCAGTCTTCCATCACTGTCCGTCTGAAAGTTTCCTGGAGAACCAGAAAAGAACGTGCTGAGTCATTTCAGGAAATCACCCAAAACAGCAATAAAACCCTGAAGAAAGCTTTAGATCCATTAGGTACTACAAATGTGATGAGCATAAGCAATAACTGTGAGAGAGCAAGGTGCAAATATGAAAGTACACACTACTAGTCAAAAGTATGAACATGCCTTAAGTCAATAAATAAAAAATAAAACTATAAAATCAACCTAATGGAAGTATGGGATTTATGTAGTGAACAAAAATGGTAAAAGATTGAACTAACTTTATGGAGTGCCATCTGGCATGCTTTTTAAAAAGTTTTATAGTTCCCATGTATGCTGTCCACTTGTGAACATGGAGACCATTTTGGAGAGTTTAAACACAGAATTAAAACTTGTGTTATTTGAGCTGTAAAGTTGTTTAAATCGTCATTTTTACAGTCGTTTTAGGGTTTTAGTGTTCAAGGTGCTGCCATGGCAATAAAGTTTTAAAATTGGCTATACCTTTACACAGAAAAGGCTATATTTTTGAAACAATGAGTATTTTAACGTTTACAGGTTGACCCCATTCACTTCCATTGAAGTGCCTCACTGCTACCCAGATTTCTACTTCTTTAAAAAAATACAAATAAAACAGGGAAGAGTCTAAATTAATTTTTGAGGTAATCAACATTGTGCCACAAATGCTGTCGATTGAGTTTAATTTGTATTGAACCCGGAATATTCCTTTAATAAAAAATGTATTAAATTAAATCATACCTAGGTGCAAGTTATATTTGTTTACAAAACTAAATTCAAGAATTAAAGAATAAGCTTTTATATCAAAAGGTTTTTTAGATACTGAAAAATATAAATTCAGTCAAGTGTCTAAACTTTTGACTGCTAGTGCATTTGACCTCAGGTTTTGTAGTACAATTCCGAGAGGTATGCAAAGGATCATTTAAATTCAACCCACAGCCATTAAAAGATCAAATACATGCAAAAATAAATACCACAGTACTTCAAACAAAAGTTTATCAAATACTTCAAAAAGCCATCTAATAGACAAAAAAGCAAACCTGCATGGCCGACCACCTGCACCCAGGGAGAGCGCTTTTTCATTGGCAAAGGGGGAGACCAGTTCACCATATCCTTTGACTTCTTCCACAGATCAGTCTGTGAAGGGGGAGAGGTAAGAGAAACAAACATGTAAATGTAATCAACATGGCAATTACCACACTACATCTGCAGCTGTACAAACTGCACAAGATGCAATGGTTCAGAGCAAGGGTCATCCATTAGGGCTGGGAATTGCCACAGACCTCCCGATTCGATATTACAATGATATTTCCTAGCCGATTCGATATGTATTGCGATATTGCAATTCTGTAAGTACTGCGATTTGATGGTTTGATATAAATACTTCATAAAAAGATAAAAAACTTTAACTCCTTTTTCTCAGAAATAAATGGCTAATAAAGAACAGTTGTGTCTGAAAAATGAAAATTGTTTTCACTCTGTAATATATAATTTGTAGGTAAAAGGTAGGGATGTGCAAAACTACCAATTTAAAACCAGGGCTGTAACAACAATATACATTGAGGGGAACAAGTCCCCCCCAAATAATCAGACATGGCCAGATTGCTTGAAATGTTGTTCTGACCAACAGAAATGCCTTTAATTTTATGCCTATAATTCATTCAGAATTTTGTACAGTATCTCCTAACAGTCTTTTAAAAGAGACCATTTTATTTCGAGTATGTCCTTGTCAGGTCTGTGGTCAAAAAATGAGCCACCAGTTAAAGAGTTGTTCCATGCATAAGGCTACATTATGTCTATTTGTTTTCAACAAATATATACAGGACCGTTTCTAGGCATAGGCGAACTAGGCAGTCGCCTAGGGTGCCACCTGCTGGGAGGGCACCAAAGAGGAGGCCTCTGCCATACCCCCTCCAACCCCCACCCCCATGGGGGCGCCAATAGGGATCTCGCCTAGGGTGCCATAATGGTCTGAAACGGCCGTGAATATATACAATATATATCATTTTAACTTAAACTAATTTTGTTATTTTACAATATATAATATTTAACATATTACCATAGGCTTTTACTATTATCATTATTATAATTTTGCAACATAAATGGAGGCTAAAGAGTAAACTTGTTCAAGAACCATTTCTGGGGCACATGATAGTTCACCTGTAGTTCCCCTGTAGTTCATCCTGAGATAGTCTTAACAGCATTTTCATAGACAACACTATTCTTACAAACTGCTCCCAGATGACTGAAAGCGAGAAAAAAGAGAGAACTGACAATTTGCGAGTGTTCTGCGAGTGCAAATTAACTTCTAAACAAAAAAAGCAAATCAGACACGTGCATCACTGGCATGTCTTTCATCTGTTCTTCAACATATAATCAAGTGTTTCCTCAAGCACGCATCTTTGTGTCTAGCAGCATTTCTTTTCGACAGTGGCAGGTAAATGTGCAAAATTACCTGCCACTGCGCATGAATACACTGGCTTTTAGATTATAGGTACTGTGGGGATGCGACATGTAGTTTACGCATTTAGCAGTTTGATAAGCCCTTTTAGAGTTAAACTATTTATTAAAGCAGTGTCAGACAGAATCTGCATAATGACTTCTGACAAATACTCTCCACAACACCTCTCAAATAAACTTTTGGCTTATTCATAACAGAAACATTGATCACAGTAGAGGATTTTGACGTCCGACAGTGAACAAACAGCGCTTTGATGGCTGTAGCAGCGGTGCATTAAAGTACTAAATGTAAAGAATTAAAGAGACAAAACTTCCAAGAGAGAAAACCTGTTAATGAGGAACTCTGCACAAATATAGCTTCCTATATTTATCTATTAATCACTGTAGCATTAAGATAAAAAAAAAAAAATACGTGTTTTTCAATAAAAAAAATAAAAATAAAACATTGAGTTTTCATCAGGGAGACTATTTTAAAATCATTTGGCTCAAGAATTGCGCCCCAATTCCACCCCAGCCCTATCATCCTTAGTTAGAGGCAGCTTTTCTTGCCTTTTCTTTTGTTACCCTACAAACAACACTGGGGCACTGAGTGCATTTGTTCGATTCCAGACTTCAAGGTGTAACTCCTTATTCTCTATTAACCATAGGTCGAGTTTTTCCTCATGTGGCAAATCATTGATGACAATCTTGGACAAAGTTCTCAAGCTATACCAAGGGACTGTGATTAAGAATTAGCTTATCTTAGAAGGACAGTTAATGAAACATTTACAGACAGCACTTATCTTGCTGTCAAACAAAAAGCCAGTGCAACCACTCACGTACAAGACTATCCCAACTTAAAATAAGTCCCAACATTCAACGACTGATACTGCATTGGCTTCGTTTTGAACTATTTTTGTTGTTGGAGCAAAAGTAGACCAAATAGTTTGTTATTTTGTGTATACCCAGCAGCCTTGTGACTAAGGCCAAATCACAGCCATGTTGATATTCACTACAATAACACTCTTGCTCGTGTGACCTAGTTTACATATACAGTATAAACTGTATAGCTTACAGTGTATACTGTATAGATATTTAAAAAATGCCCATTATCTCCAACAACCACTAGAAAAATTATCCACATTGGCATTAACTTTATAAAGTAAGAACAATACTAGATTCACTGTCTATTTAAGCAATCAGCAAGTAGCCGACAACTGATTTTCTGTTGCTTACCCGCACCTCTACTTAACTGACTTGATGTGTTGATTACTTTCTGCCGTTTTTTTTTTTTTACATCGTCAGAAAACCTTCTACAAGATCCTCCATTCACAACCTTTTGAGTTGCCATACCATCAACTCTACATTTTAAATCTCTTCCATTCTGCTGTATAGAAGACTATATGCCACCCCATGACTGTATGTAACATTGAGTTACATACATTTACCAAGTGTAAGTATCATCCAAGTGACAGCCTTTGAAATTAAACTGTGAGGGGTCAATTACCAACAAAAGCTTTATTTTTTCCCTCCAAATCTGTAGTTATCTGTGCTCTTCAAGCTCAAACATTCACTCTTGGGCAGTGAAAAACCAGTCAGACAAGAATGACATTCTCTAGAACAAAGTGAAAGGCCAGTGGGAGTGACCCACCATACAGAGCTGGAAGTGCATCCATCTGTAGACCTTATAAGTTCAGTTTCAATAGGGCATTGACATACTATTATGATTTTCCTCAATGGATCACTTTTTTCCCCCCACAAACTGATCGATTAAATATTATCATCAAAATGCTCATAGAAGGAATAACTCCTACAAAAGCAAAATACCGATTATATTCAAACATCATCTTTACACACCTAAACACCTTTATAGTAATAATGTACTCTGAATGCTGTCAATATAGGACTGCATTATATCCTGCAACACCTCGACAGACCTGGGACTTATGCAAGGATCCTATTTGTGGACTTCAGTTCAGCCTTCAATACCATCATGCCTGATCTTCTCTCAACCACACTGACCCAGCTCTCCACGCCCACCCCAATCTGTCGATGGATCACCAGCTTTCTGACAGATAGGCAGCAGCTAGTGAGACTGGGGAAACTCACATCTGGGACCCTCACAGTTAGCACTGGTGCTCCTCAGGGATGCGTTCTCTCTCCACTGCTCTTCTCCCAGTACACGAATGACTGCACTGCAAAAGACCCCACTGTCAAGCTCCTGAAGTTTGAGGAGGACACCACGGTCATCTGCGACGGTGACGAGTTTTTGTACAGATGGTAGGTTGATCAGCTGGCTGTCTGGTGTGGTCACAACAACCTTGAGCTGAACACACTCAAAACAGTGGAGATGAAAATGGACTTCAGGAGAAATCCCCCCTCCCCATCCTGAACAGAACTGTGGCAGCAGTGGAGTCATTCAGGTTCCTGGGCTCTACCATCTCTCAGGACCTGAAGTGGGACACCAACATAGACTCCAACCTTCACCAGCTGAGGCAGTTCAACCTGCCACAGGAGCTGCTGACACAGTTCTACTCGGCTTTCATTGAGTCTGTCCTGTGTAAATCTATAACTGTCTGGTTTTGTTCTGCCACCAAATCAGACAGAAGGAAACTACAACGGACAGTCAGGACTGCTGAGAGGATTATTGGTGGCCCCCGCCCATCCTCCAAGACCTGTACGTCTCCAGAGTGAGGAAACGTGCAGGTAGAATCACTCTGGACCCCACACACCCTGCCCACTCCCTCTTTGAACTGTTGCCCTCTGGCTGGCGCTACAGAACACTGAGCGCCAGGACATCCAGGCACAAGAACAGTTTCTACCCTCAGGCCATTTTCCACATGAACAATTAAACTGCTTAAGGAAAGTGCAATAATGTAAATATATATCTCATGTACATATGTAAATTCACATATTTAATTCAATAACTGTACATACCCTTACCTTGCACATACAATACCATCTGCACATGTACATATGCCAATCTGTTATATATCCTATTATTTGTATGTCTATTTATACTCTTACCTTGTTTTATATTCTGTGTCTCACTGTAATGTTCTGTGTTCTCCTATCACCAAAACAAATCCTTGTGTACATGAGAACACGACAATAAAGCTCATTCTGATTCTGAATAGTCTTTGTAGACTTTGTTGTGTATGGGGAAACATATTAAGTTTACATTGGCCCCACTGTTATGTAATTTTGGTGGCAAACATTGATACTACTTAAAGTACTTCCTTTCAAACATCTGACTCCATGATCATCACAATGAGAGACAAAAAATAAAATATTAAGAAATGTGTGGAGACCATTTTCTCTCTTTAGATTAATGCTGGTAACTCAAGGAGAATTTACAACACTGATCTCATGACATGAAACCAGGTAAGGTTAATCATTTATCACAAGGATGTTACTCAACAACTGCATATTTCTGACTTGCAGTATATACCTGTTTGCATTCTTACATTTATTCAATCCATTTGCAAGCATTATCCTGCTTTCCCTCCAAAACCTTTACCATGGTAACTATCGTTTTTGCAAAAATATCAGTTTCCTGTTTCTATAATAAAATTGTGGTAACTTAGTATTAGCCAACACTGTAACCAGAAGTACCAAAAAGTACCATGTTTTTTTGGGAATGTATTATGGTAGTACCAAGTTATTCTTTGGCACATGAATATGGTAATCATTCAGTTCCATGGTATTTATACAGTACTTTATCGAAAGGGTGTAATTAAAAAAAAAGTTCTGACACCGTTTAAAGCATATCACATACTATACAACATTTAGCTCTGGTCATTGAATCTGACTGGACCAGCGGCATTCCAACAGCACTGGGACGCTTCACTGTTTGTATCCCTCCGCTTCTCCTTGTTCGGGCCTTTCCAAATAGAGCACAACAGTTCAGTTCCTGAAGTAAAAATCCCATTCATTTTTTTCAGAGACTAACTGACTTTCAATGCTAACTTATAAAACTTTTATAACTTGACTACCTTGAGCACAGAGGTTGTTCATCGATGGTATATGCTTCTGCTGAATCCATCAGTCTGCGTTATTTCAACTTCATTGTTTAAAAATCATGTTTTTTAGTGGAATTCCTGGGACCAGATTCACAAAAAAGCATAAGAACGTTTCTAAGTGCAATTCTTGAAAAATTCTTAAGAAGTTCTCAACTATTTTCTTAAGAACATCTTAATTTTTTCTTAAGAATAAAAAGACATTGTCTGATCAGCCTGCTAATGGAGTTGCCTAGTCTAATAACCTACATCAAAGTCAATACTTCAACACTGGTAAATCGTAACGATAAATGACCTTAACCTATTATTTTTTTATTTTTTTAAAGTAGTGAGCAACACGCAATAATTATATATTTTACACAGAAGTCAAGGTTCGCTACATACCTCGGTTTTGGGGTCACGGTTCGATACGAGTTCGGTACAACAGGAAAAAGCAACAAATCCCAAATGCTAGGTTTCTTTTCATTTATTTTGAACAGACAATAGTGCAAATTACAGTTTGTTCCACCTAGTTGCATTTAGTCCCCCCTGAGGTAGTTGGTACAGTACAGCCTCCTTTAGTGAAATAAGCACTAAGCAGTAAACAGAATGCACTCTTGCATAGGCCATATTTTTTTGTAGGATTGATAAAAAACAAAAGGTATTTGGTCACAATCAGCTACAAAACTGAAAAGCATCTCTTTTGTTATAAAAGTACAAAATAAATAGAATAATGAAAAATAAAACTTGTGCATTAGATGCCATTCTTGTTTTGAGTTGGTGCATATATGGTCTCTTCTTCTTCTGCTCTTTTTCCTGTTGTGGCGGTTAGCAAACAGTGTTGCATTACCGCGCGCGCCTACTTCTGGATTGGAGTGGATCGCCTGTGACTGACTCAGATGTATTCTTCCTCTGACTGCATGCACCGAACTGTGACATTGGTACCGTGATGGTTCGGGACGAATACATGTACATTAGGGGTGTAACGGTACGTACGTGAGATGTGTTAGTTTAACGACATTCACCGTCATAGTAGAATTTACTCGCTGGTAACATTTGATACATTTTAATTTGGCATGGAGGAAAAGAAAAGATACAAAAACTTCAGTAGACAAGAGGTTCTTGCTGAGGAAAAAGTTCTCCTTGAGAAGCTTGATAATAATATGTCGGAAAGTAAGAGGTGGGTAAATGGGTAAAGGGTGGCGGAGGCTTTCTCTGCTGTGCCCAACTCCGATAGGGATGTGGATGGGGGTGAAAAAGAAAGTCTCCGCTTTCTAACATTATAATTATTATGTTTCTATAAACTCTAAAGATCACGGAAAGAGCACTATATGCAGCACATCCGTTTGAATCAGCATGAGTGGTCAACACATTAAAAAGCTTCAAAAAAACATGTAGCTATTGTTTGAATTTGGTGATAACATTTACATGGTTTGAATGCTGAAAATAAAAATATCATTAAAAACAAAACAGTCAAAAATGTGTTTTGGTCTAAAATCAAATTTTTACGTAAACAGCCCATTGCGATTGAATGTGTCGCATTTGAAACAACCCAGTAAATTCATTAAACATCTTACCTTTTAGGATTTAAGACAACTGTGAGGTTATCCTAACTTTAAGATGTTATTTACGACGATTTTTAAGGAAAATATTTCGAGAATTTGAACGCTTAAATTTTTCTTAAGAACAATCTTAAGACGTTTTTTCGGGAATACAAAATATTCTTAACTTTTCTCTTAAGTTAGAAATTAGGAAGAAAATGGTAGTTAAGAAGAATTTTCTTCTTAAGAACATTTTGTGAATCCGGCCCCCTAAACAACTACATTTACCATGGTCCAGCAGAGAAAGCTTCATCAATCAGAGAACCACGGCCAATCAAGACTGCGAAATGTGCCTCGGAGGTACCGCCCACTCCCATGACACTGAATGACGCAACCAAGTCAGTTTTCCTTCACCCATAAACTACTTATATATTTGTACATATCGGAATACTTTGCAACAAATGTAAAATATATTGTTTCTATATTTCAACAACCTAAAATCAATAGTTTTATATATGTCCATCGTTTTTTATTTAATTGCATCATTCGCAGTGCTTCATGGGATTGCAGTTTGTGCTCTCATGAAAGACGGTAAGTACACAGTCTTGTACCTTTGTCTTCTGTCGGATTTTCAAATACTTTTAGCCTCAAAACAAAGTCTGTGATGTCGTGATTCACCTCAGAGCTGGTTGCTTTGGTTCATGGCTTAGAATTTTTATATGGAGGATTGTATGAAAAGCCGCAAAAAAATGTAATGGGAAAAACACTTCCGGAACCCAGATGGCTGAATGAGTGGGTGGGCAATGTTGCCTCTATAGAGGTGGGAATTTTGATTCATTGTTCATTTTGATTTAATTCACGGATTCATTCAGTTACCATTTGTGGAGATTGTATATTTACAACAGTAGGTGGCAACAAAGGAGCGGCTTTTATGTTATGAATGAGTCAAAAATTCATTGACACAATTGATTAATTAAAAACAGATTCACATCCGAAACAAGAACGATTTGTCCACTTAAGATTTGTTAAAAACACTTAGCATATTCGTTTCTGAATGAAACAACCATAGTTCAACACCAAATTATGAGTACAGTGCAGCTGCGAGTTGTGCTTTATGCTTTGGCTTCTTTTAAAACTATTTTCACTAGTGAAGAGGAAATGCAGACACTTACTGGCCAATCTTAGTCTGAAACACAAGTTCTTTAATATTGTTTACTTGTTGTTTTAGCTGTTGTATAAAAGCAGCATCACACTCGCAGTCGTGCCGTTGTTCCATATATCAGCATGGCTGTGATTACCTGCGGCAACAACAGAACTCTTGCTCGTGTGATATTGCTTAATTTATGATTTTACAGTAGTAACAATAACCGCCATTACTAATATTTTGGTGGTAATTGTGATATATATATTTTTAAGTGTCCTAAAGTACGACTTTTGGACACTTAAAAAAATACAGACCAGACAAACGGTACATTTGATTCTTACCGTGACCGGTTCACCTGCACACAAGCCACCGTCTCGCGTCAGTGACTGATTATTGTCACTGTATCCCATAAACTCCTCTTCACATTCCTCAAAAGACGAAGCTGGCGAGAGGCCGGTGGAGGACGAGTTGGAGAGCTTTCGCAGCTCAAGGGACGAGGCGGGAGAGCCGCTAAGCCCACTGTCCGAGCAGATGGACTCCTCGTCGGGATGAGAGCCCGAGCAGGGTCCGTGGGGGCTCTGGTCACTCTGGCTGACACAAGGCGCACATGTCACAATCAGTTCAGGAACAGGCACACGGCCGCTGCCATGGATATCACCCATACCCGGACAGGGTGCTGGGGTATCGGGCGTTTTAGTCATCACACTGCGTCTGATCTATGAGACCATTGAGATCGCCCAAAAGTCAGGCGATGGGTTTATCCAGATTAGGGCCAAACCAAACGTTAACTGGCTCACGCTGGGTACTGATTCTGATGCGCAGCTGCAGGATACAAACGATGCGCGGTACGTGCCACCATCAACGTTGTTGAGGTCTTTTTTCAGCCGTGATCACATCGTTCAAAATCACCAAAAAATGTATAAAGAACCCGCAATTCCTAACGCATAAACAAAGCTCACGCTTCTCTCCACGACAGCGTGCAAGCATGACATTGCTCAGCTGGTTACAACGTTCACACAACAAAGCTTTGCCCCGCCTACATTATTTTAAAGCAACAGAGGCTGAAAATGCTCTGGTCAAAACCCCATTAAATTAGATTTATAGCGCCACCCAAAGGAAGACAGGATCCTGTAACATTTAAATATAACATCAAAGACAAACAATTAAAATTAAGTTAAGGATGTAACAAACTAGATTTTTGGTTGACTAAAAACAGTCTGTGGCTTTTAACATAATGCTATTTAACCCTTAAATACATGGGAATTTAACCAAACACTCTTACATATTCGGGTCTTTAGAGACCCGGCACTTGTTCACAAATGGATTTACAAAATGCCCAGATAGTGTCAGATTTTCAAAATATTTTTAAGACAATTAGAAAACAATAGAATATATTTTGTTACATTTTGATGTTTTATTTTTTATATAAAGAGACGTTACAAACTTAGAACAGGATTCATTACTTTCCCACAAATATTCATGAGATGCAACTGGCTGTCAAAAATACAGGTGCATCTCAATAAATTAGAATGTCGTGGAAAAGTTCATTTATTTCAGTAATTCAACTCAAATTGTGAAACTCGTGTATTAAATAAATTCAATGCACACAGACTGAAGTAGTTTAAGTCTTTGGTTCTTTTAATTGTGATGATTTTGGCTCACATTTAACAAAAACCCACCAATTCACTATCTCAAAAAATTAGAATATGGTGACATGCCAATCAGCTAATCAACTCAAAACACCTGCAAAGGTTTCCTGAGCCTTCAAAATGGTCTCTCAGTTTGGTTCACTAGGCTACACAATCATGGGGAAGACTGCTGATCTGACAGTTGTCCAGAAGACAATCATTGACACCCTTCACAAGGAGGGTAAGCCACAAACATTCATTGCCAACGAAGCTGGCTGTTCACAGAGTGCTGTATCCAAGCATGCTAACAGAAAGTTGAGTGGATGGAAAAAGTGTGGAAGAAAAAGATGCACAACCAACCGAGAGAACCGCAGCCTTACGATTGTCAAGCAAAATCGATTCAAGAATTTGGGTGAACTTCACAAGGAATGGACTGAGGCTGGGGTCAAGGCATCAAGAGCCACCACACACAGACGTGTCAAGGAATTTGGCTACAGTTGTCGTATTCCTCTTGTTAAGCCACTCCTGAACCACAGACAACGTCAGAGGCGTCTTACCTGGGCTAAGGAGAAGAAGAACTGGACTGTTGCCAGTGGTCCAAAGTCCTCTTTTCAGATGAGAGCATGTTTTGTATTTCATTTGGAAACCAAGGTCCTAGAGTCTGGAGGAAGGGTGGAGAAGCTCATAGCCCAAGTTGCTTGAAGTCCAGTGTTAAGTTTCCACAGTCTGTGATGATTTGGGGTGCAATGTCATCTGCTGGTGTTGGTCCATTGTGTTTTTTGAAAACCAAAGTCACTGCACCCGTTTACCAAGAAATTTTGGAGCACTTCATGCTTCCTTCTGCTGACCAGCTTTTTAAAGATGCTGATTTCATTTTCCAGCAGGATTTGGCACCTGCCCACACTGCCAAAAGCACCAAAAGTCAGTTAAATGACCATGGTGTTGGTGTGCTTGACTGGCCAGCAAACTCACCAGACCTGAACCCCATAGAGAATCTATGGGGTATTGTCAAGAGGAAAATGAGAAACAAGAGACCAAAAAATGCAGATGAGCTGAAGGCCACTGTCAAAGAAACCTGGGCTTCCATACCACCTCAGCAGTGCCACAAACTGATCACCTCCATGCCACGCCGAATTGAGGCAGTAATTAAAGCAAAAGGAGCCCCTACCAAGTATTGAGTACATATACAGTAAATGAACATACTTTCCAGAAGGCCAACAATTCACTAAAAATAAATATTTTTATTGGTCTTATGATGTATTCTAATTTATTGAGATAGTGAATTGGTGGGTTTTTGTTAAATGTGAGCCAAAATCATCACAATTAAAAGAACCAAAGACTTAAACTACTTCAGTCTGTGTGCATTGAATTTATTTAATACATGAGTTTCACAATTTGAGTTGAATTACTGAAATAAATGAACTTTTCCACGACATTCTAATTTATTGAGATGCACCTGTATATTGACCTACATATGCTACACATAATTATTTTCTCAGGCACTTATTGAGTATAAATAGATCCACAACTTACATGATTTCAGTAGTACACCTAAATGACAATAGTTAATGTTAATGTGTTACACTTGCTATAGTTTACTTCCACATTGCTTCTTCATGAAATGGCAATGTCAATTGTAAATCAAGTCAATCACTGAAATAACAGTGCCACCTTGAGTAAGAAATAGCATGCATAATATGTATATGTACACGCATATGGGATACTGATAATTCAACGTTGTTGATAATTCATTGTTGCACAGAAATCAATGTGATAATAGTATTTATTTGTATGAATAGAATACTAATTTATCTTGTGATAAACAAAGAAATAGATATCCTGTGATAGTAAATTTATATAGATAATGAAATAATAATAAAAATAGAATTTTTGTAAGTGCAAAAAACAAAACACATAATTAGGGTCTCTAATGGCCCTATAAACATTTGGTACTTAAACCATTATACAATTTTTTTGTAACACTATTTATAAGAGAGAGATCGAGAAATAGTTAAGAGGTGTGGGCACAACTCCAAAAAATGGATGAGGTACAGGAGGTGCAGTGATGTCCCAGGTCACTAAAGACCCGAGGTATGCGTTTAAGCGTAAATGTGTCTTTTAATTACAATGTCTGTGTGCTGGAAAAAAAGTGAGGTTAGCAGCTGTTTCCTCATATGAATAAGGCACTTAAAGCTAAAGTTCACCCAAAAATGAAAGTTCTGTTATCATTTACTTAGCCTCATGTTGTTCCAAATATTAATATGCTTTTAATTACATTATAGAAGATGTGTCCATCTACAGACAACCACAATAAATCTATAACCATGTTTTTATCAAGAAGGGTTTAAAGGTTCTGTAATCCTCTTCTATAGTCAATCTACAGTGTTTTAACCTTAAGCATTCTACATACAAGATTTTAGTGGTGTCACATTAAAAAAATGAGAGACATGGACTGACAGAAATAGCAAATATTAAATGGTAAAAACTGAAGTATGCATGTTAGAACAGAAATATCTGCATTATATACACATTTGGCAGATGCTTTTAACAAAAGCAACTTTGTGTGCTCAAGGTTTACATTTTTATCAGTATGCGTTCCCTGGTAATCAAACCCAAAAGCTTGGTGTTGCTGGTGCTATGCTCTACAAGTTGAGCTAGATGGATTATAAAAAATGATATAAAATTGTGGCATATCAGATTAATTTTTTGCACCACAATAAGATATAATTCCAGAGGTTAAATAGAAATGGCAATGAAGAGCAAAATTCTTATCCTTTATATATATAAAACAGTTTTTCAGAATCTCACAAACATACAAATGGAAGAGCAGCTAAAACATACATAAAACATACACACTAATCATGTAAAAAAAAAACAATGGTCAACAAACACTTATTCATAATATACACACAGGTATATATATATATACACAGGATATCCTGAGGTCATACTTTTGGACACTTCTGGTTTACTTCAAGTCTGATATGGCAACAGTCTCAAGAGCCCCATTTACAAAACCAAATGTCATTGCATTTCATAAAACTAGTCCAAAAGTTACATTAGAGATAAAGAAAATAAATGGCATGAGAGTTTGTGTATTTTCATGTAAAAATAGCTACATGTTACAGATACATCTGTACACAGTGTTTGAATTATGTTGTACAAGTAATAATTGTCCATGTTATTCAGTCTCCATATTAGCTTGTGCAAAATGCCCAAATCAGCATCTGAATCCACTCAGAAAAGTCAGTGCCCAGTGTCAAGGTCCCGCATGTAGTCCTGAAGGGCCTGGAGACGAGCGTCGATCTCTGACAGGTCAGCACCTGTGTCAATAGATGTGTCTGTGCAAGAAAAATATGTCAAGCTAAAATGTAAATTTTTACATATATACTCTTTGTTATTTTAATGCATAGGTATATAGAAAAACAGGGGACATATTGAGGTACCTGGAGCCCTTATCCTTTGTGCCGGAGTGATGCACATTGGTTTTTTGTTTAAGTGTCTTCGTCTGGTCTAGAAGGAAAAACATGGCTCAGCTAAGATGCTTAAGAATTATTTTAGGCCCAATATTGCCGCAATTCTGAGATATGCTGTGAAATAGGTTTTTCCATCATAACGATTTTAACCAAATTTAAAAACTTACACCTAGACAATGTAAAACTCTACATTGCTACTCACCACAGCTGGACCATTACACACCAGTTTCCTTCCCCTGCAAAAAAAAAAAAAAAAAAAAAAAAAAAAAAAATTATAAATGAACATATCATTATAGAACCACAGGCACATGCACACGTTTACATATCATCTGATTAATTCAGTATTTAGCAACTTGGTGGGGGTTGTGTAACTCATTTGACATCATTTACATATCTTAAAGAAGAAGTCTTAATGGTATAGTAGCAAAACTAGGACTGTCATGTATAGCTCATGTAAAGTTTTTAATTGTTTTTGTGCTAGAAACCTTAGGTAACATTTAAGACGAAGATCATTCTGATTGAAACGATGCTGTTGATTTTAAAATAATAAAAGGGAATAGTCAGTTTTAATTCAATGCTTTTTGCCTTGATCCGGCACCTGATGTAGAAGTATTGGATGTGCATGCATTTCCTAACATTTATTTAATAACATAAAAATGTACAAAAGTCTACAATATGGACCCTTTAAACTGTTTTTTTGACAACAGTTTGAACTGATGAGGTCAGGTAATATTTCCCTAGAATATTTTTTTAAATCATAAGCCAGCTTACATAACATTTAAACAACTGACCAATTCCTTCGATAAGCAACGTATTTAATTTAACAACTTGCCTGCTATTTAGAGGTTTAGCAAGCTCTTCAAACTCAGCAACAGATCCTTCAGAAGAGCATCGACTCCTGCTTTCCACAGACACACTCCTCCCCCTGCCAGCACTTCCTCCTCTCATCAGCTGAGGAACAGGCTTTCTGGACCGTGAACGCCCTCTTTCCATCAGAGATGGTGAAGCCAACATGTCCCTTCTAATCCTCCTCTGACTGTTGGAAACAAAAGCAGACCTCATGTATATCTGTGAAGGTAGGAAACAGGCCAGTTGCCTGAATATATATACTACCAACCAAACCTCAGTCAGACTTTTAGCATCAGGCCTTAAACAGAGTTGTTGCTTTAATGTGCCAAATTCATGACTGATAATCAATGATTAAAAAAAAAAAAAAACATGGAATCATACACATCACAAAGAGAGCTTTTAGTTCACACCTTTCAAAGTAAACTGTATTTCTGCTCACAGAGAGGGCAATGCTTGTAGGAAAAAAGAAAACCAATAAAACAACAACAAAAAATAAATAAATCAGAAAATACACTGAATAGGCACCAAGAAAACACTTTAAAAAGATGAAAGGGACTTACTTTTTCATCTCTGCCTCTCTTTGGCGCCGTTGCCGATCCTGTATGAAGGCCGTGGGATCAAACCGAGGCACCCGTGACCCTGTCAACAAGAATTAATTCAAATTTGTTGAACCTAGAGTGTATAATTCCTGCACCACTTGCATCACCACACGGAATTTCTAAATGTATCATTGTTTACAAACAGATTAAAAAAAACTCCCCCATTGGCAAGCAGAATTGACTTTTTATCATTCACAGGATATGAAATGTTGATCTTAACAATAACATTTTCACTAGTTCATTTCTAATTCTTGATATCAGGACTGGAATTACTACTAGTGAAAATGCAAATTTTTGTTATTAGTAATTACATCTGAACTTGAAAAGACGTTAACACTTGATGTAAAAAAATGGTATCATCATTAACAGAAATACACATTCTTAATATCAAAAAAAGAATTTCAACCAGTAAAAACTGTAATTCTTGATATCTGTAACTGCATTTTCACTAGCAGAATTTCACAGTGATCTCTCATTGACTCCCATTCAAAACACAATTACAAAAATGTATTTCTTACTAGCTGAAATTCCAATTTCACATATCAGCAATGTACTTCTTACTAGTAAAAATGATCGTTACCGATATCAATAATTACATTGTTACTATTGTAAATATCCATTCCTGATATCAACAACTGAATTACAATGGGTGAAAATGCAAATTTATTATATCAGGAAATGTATTTCAACATGTTAGATTTGGTATTTCAGATATTTGGAAATGTATTTTGGATATCAATAAATTGAAGGGTAATTAATGATATCTAAAAAGGCAACAATCGCATTAAAGATATAAGAAATTAACACTGCCACTAGTGAAAACAAAACTACTGATGTCAAAAATCAGCATTTTTACTAGTTGTAATAAAAATATTTATCTCAAGAATGGACAATCACACTAGTAACAATGTAATTATTGATAGCAAAAACAATTTTTACTAGTAAGAAGTACATTGCTGATGTGTGAAATTGGAATTTAAATTAGTAAGAAATACATTTTTGATATCCGTATTTGCGTTTTGAATGGGAGTGAATGAGAGATCATTGTAAAATTCTACTAGTGAAAATTCAGTTACAGATATCAATAATTACAGTTTTTACTAGTTTAAATTCAATGTTTGATATCAAGAATGTGTATTCCTGTGAGTGATGACATCATTTTTGATATCAAGAATTAAGGTTTTGACTATTTCAAATGTAATTACTGACATCCAAAAATTTGCATTTTCACTAGTAGAAATTACATTCCTGATATCAAGAATTACCATTCTAACTAGTAAAACATTTCATATCCTGTGAATGATTAAAAGTCAATTCGGCTTTATATCGAAAATTACACGCATCAGCTTTAATACTAAAATAGGGGCTCATATCCTGACTTTTTCATGACCTTAAATAATACATACACGCATTTACCTGTTGGAGATGGTGAGGGTCTTGAGATGCAGTTCCGAGACCCTGAAGAATCTGCCCTCCTAACTCTCTCCTCTGACCTTCTGCTCCTATCCTCCATCCTCTCTCTCGAGCCAGAGCGAGCTCTCACCCCTACACGGGTCAAACTGCGCTCTCTGGATAAAGACAGATGAACCTCCCCATCACTTCTGAGTCCACTTCGGCCAGACATGACTGGAGTTGCCCGACTGTTAAAATGGAGGAAAGGAGATCATTAAGGCGTACCAATACATATGGTTGAAGTGCAAAGAGAAATTAGATGGAAATCCGTTTTACTGACCCACGACGTAGCAAGGCCAACTCAGTGGTCAAATTTTTGACACGTATCCGAAGAGCCCGTTCTGAAGCCTTGAGTTCCTCCAGCTACCAATGAGAGTGAATCAGAGAGGTGGTTAACAACAAGGTACATACTGCCATTTCCATGCATTTACTATTTTCCCATTGCCCACAGCTTTCTAGGTCCATCTGTTTATCTAATGACCATTTAACAATAATTGGCTTGGACACACCTGTTCCAGTAGGAGGCGCTGTTCCTGGCCCCTCTTGCTAGCAGAACGTTGGCTTTTTGCCCTTTCCTTCAGCAGCTGTTCCCCTAGGCTGTGCACTGCCTCTCTGAGCCCAAGAGCCCCAGGTGTGGAACTGGCACCGACCATCTGTAGATGGTCCAGAGCCTTGGCCAAGGCCTCCTTTTCATCTCTCACTAAAGCCAATCTGATGAGGAGCATTTGAAAATAAATTGTTATAAGATATCTCCCATTTAACATTTCAAATTTCGTAGGTGCAATGTAGAATATTTTTTGACCTTATCAAAGAATACTGAAGGTCTTATTCATAGAATATCATGTCAATCCAAGCATACAGTGTGGATCAAAAGTCTAAGACCTTTAGTGAAAATGCATATATGTATCATTTTTCATTCATTTGAGTGAAAAGTTTAATTAAATAAATTAAAATGAACTTCACAATTTCTTGGAATACAAGTTTGTGCAAAACCCGATCATCCATGTTATACCAGCATGATATGAGATTGTCCCAAGGAGTATCCTGTGTGCATCAACAGAAGCAAGCAAATCTGACATTTTGTACAAAGGAATGCCACAAATATGCTGAGAAGTGACCTTGAAATCTTAAATACTTAAACATATGCTGAATCTTAAATATTTCTTATTCATTTTAAAACTTTAAAATCTTACAACTCTGTTTATTTACAGTTTTAAATTACACTTTGTATCCCATATTTTTCATGTGGATTTAGACTTTTGAACCCCACTGTATGTACAGTGCCTTTCAAAATATGCAGATCCTTAACCGATTCTCACATTTTTCAGAATTAAAAATCTGAATTTGGTTCTCTGTAATAAATTCAAATAATTGAAACTCAAAATAAATTACTTGTGACAACAACATTAACATATCACATAAGTAAGAACTAACTCTGCACGTAGCCTGCGTGTCTCCTGGTCTGACACTTTGTGGTCTCCTCTCAGTACCAGTGATTTCAGCTCAGATCTCAGAGCTCGAATCTCTTTCTGCAGCTCTGCTGGATCAGGTTTCCCAAGATATGGAAGTGGAAGAGGATAGTGTATCCTACACAAAAAATAAAACCCTTTAAAAGTTTTTTTAAAAGTGATCACAACAAACAGTGATCACAGCCACACAGACCTGTCAAACTCTACAGTGTAGATGAGGATGAGGTATCTCTTAGCACTGAGAGCAGGGGATTGGGGCTGAATGCGAGGGCGGCCAACAACACCTGCCTTTCTGTTCCGCAGAAGCTCAAGGTCTGAATAGGTCAAGAGGTCAAGGGTCACAGATTCACTGGACTGCAAAAGACAATCAAAAGGATGTTAGTGTATGTGAATATTAATAACAGTTTAAACTGATCAGTTACTTCACATTCAATATTAATTAGGTTGTCAATTAAGCACAAGTGAAAGGAATAGTTGCTGGTGTGGAATAAAAATATGACGAAAGTGAAGAGTGACTGCGACATACTGCCTCATTTTCTCACCCTGATGCCATCCCACATGTGTATGACTTACTTTCTTCTGCTGAACACATTCAAAGATTTTTAGAAGAATATTTTAGCTCTGTATGTCCATCCAATGCAAGTGAATGGTGATCAGCAATTTAAAGCTCTGAAAAGCACAGACAGTCGTAGTAAAAGTAATCCATATGATTCCAGTGGTTAAATTAATGTCTTCTAAAGCGATAGGATCGCTTTGGGTAAAAAAACAGATCAATATTTAAGTCCTTTTCACCTTTTACTCCTGGTCGCTCTCCGGTGCGCATTCATGAGCAGTGTTGGGTAAGTTCAGAATCAGAATGAGCTTTATTGCCAAGTATGCTTACACATACAAGGAATTTGTCTTGGCGACGGAAGCTTCCAGTGCACAAACAATACAACAACAAGACAGAGATAATAAAAAAAATAGAATAAAAAAGCGAATAGAAAATATATTTAGAAATACACAATAAGACAATATATATATATATATATATATATATATATATATATATATATATATATATATATATACATACATATACATATACATACATATGTATATACACACACACACACACACACACACACACACACACACACACACACGTATGTCCAAGTACAATCTGTTTTTTACAGATAGTGCAAGGGAATATAATGGCAGAACAGGTAGGATATGCTGGATAAATATCCAACATTAGATGTTGCTAAAAGATGGCGCCGCAGATGGCTGCTTTGGTGTGGAGCTCTCTAGCGTCTTTGCTACTTTTGTTTGTCATGTTTTTTGTCACTCTTTCCCGATCAGTTTCAACAGGGATGAACTGCTGAATATTCAGCAGAGCATACCTGATAATTTTTTACCGCTGTTTGATTATTCAGATGTTTTATTAGACATCTTATCTGGAGGCGCTGCGGTGCTCTACAAGCTATCCAAAAGGTGTAAAGCTTCTTCAACGTGGATTTAGGATTTCGCTGCCGAGTATTCATCTGGCGAATGTCTGCTCCCTCACCAACAAAACAGACAAAATGCTTCTGCTCCCTCAAACAAATAAGGACTTTTCTAACTCCGCTGCTCTGTGTTTCACAGAAACCTGGCTGAGTGAAGCCATCCCGGACAGCGCGTTTCATCTGCCGGGCTTCCAGCTGTTCAGAGCAGATTGCATCGCAGAGTTATCAAGGAAAATGAGAGGCGGTGGAACATGCTTTTACATCAATGAAAGTTGGTGTACAGATATAACAGCACTGAAGAAGATGTGCTGTCCTAATTTAGAAGCGCTCTTCATCAACTATAAGCCTTTCTACTTGCCGTGGGAGTTTTCCTCGTTTATTCTACTGAGTGTTTATATCCTGCCACAAGCGTGCATGAACGCAGCATTGCAACAGCTGGCTGATCACATCACAGACACAGAGCATCAACACCCGGACTCACTTATTATTATTCTGGGAGATTTTAATGAAGCTAACCTCACCCGTGAACTCCCAAAATACAAACAACACATCACATGCCCCACCAGAGACAGAAATTATTGGACCACTGCTACACCACTGTAAAGGATGCATATCACTCTGTCCCACGTGCAGCTTTAGGACTCTCTGATCACTGTCTGGTTCATCTTTTCCCAACCTACAAGCAGAAACTAAAATCAGCTAAGCCTGTAGTAAGGACTGTAAAGAGATGGACCAATGAAGCAGAGCTGGAACTACAAGTCTGCTTTGACTGCTCTGATTGGAGTGTTTTTGAGGCTGCAGCCACAGACCTGGACGAGCTCACAGATACTGTGACATCATATATCAGTTTCCGTGAGGATATGTGCATTCCTACTAGGACATTTTTATCATTCAATAATGATAAACCATGGTTTACAGGAAAACTCAAACAGCTTCGTCATGTCAAAGAGGATGCTTACAGAAGTGGGGATAAAATATTGTACAACCAGGCCAAGAACACATTGACTAAGGAAATCAGAGTGGCTAAAAGAAGCTACTCTGAAAGGCTGAAAAAACAGTTTTCAGCCAATGATCCTGCATCTGTGTGGAAAGGCCTATAAAGCGTTACTAAGTATATGACACCTCCCCCTTGCTCTGTAGAGAGTCAACTAATGGCTGATGAATTGAATGTGTTTTACTGCAGGTTTGAAAAGCCCATTCTCACACCCCTCCCCCCACTCTGATCTTCACTTCAACATGGGACAGCATTATATCCTGCAACACCTTGACAGACCTGGGATTATTGCAATGATCCTATTTGTGGACTTCAGTTTAGCCTTCAATACCATCATGCCTGATCTTCTCTCAACCAAACTTACCCAGCTCTCTGTGCCCACCCCAATCTGTCGATGGATCACCAGCTTTCTGACAGATAGGCAGCAGCTAGTGAGACTGGGGAAACTCACATCTGGGACCCTCACTATTAGGCACTGGTGCTCCTCAGGGACTTGTTCTCTCTCCACTGTTCTTCTCCCTGTATATGAATGACTGCACTGCAAAAGACCCTGTCAAGCTCCAGAAATTTGCAGATGACACCAT
Source organism: Myxocyprinus asiaticus (assembly GCF_019703515.2). Lineage (NCBI taxonomy): Eukaryota > Metazoa > Chordata > Actinopteri > Cypriniformes > Catostomidae > Myxocyprinus > Myxocyprinus asiaticus. The sequence goes on along the minus strand of NC_059381.1, from coordinate 16,873,992 downwards.
GGTCATCGGCCTCATCCACGATTGTGACGAGTCTGCATACAGACGGTAGGTTGATCAGCTGGCTGTCTAGTACGGTCACAACAACCTTGAGCTGAACATGCTCAAAACAGTGGAGATGATAGTGGACTTCAGGAGAAATCCCCCCCACACCATCCTGAACAGCTCTGTGGCAGAAGTGGAGTCATTCAGGTTCCTGGGCTCTACCATCTCTCAGGACCTGAAGTGGGACACCAACATAGACTCCATTGTGAAGAAGGCCAGCTGAGGAATTTCAACCTGCCACAGAAGCTGCTGACACAGTTCTACTCGGCCTTCATTGAGTCTGTCCTGTGTACATCTATAACTGTCTGGTTTGGTTCAGCCACCAAATCAGACAGAAGGAAACTACAACAGACAGTCAGGACTGCTGAGAGGATTATTGGTGCTCCGCTACCCACCCTCCAAGACCTGTACATCTCCAGAGTGAGGAAACGTGCAGGTAGAATCACTCTGGACCCCACACACCCTGCCCACTCCCTCTTTGAACTGTTGCCCTCTGGCAATACAGAGCACTGAGCGCCAGGACATCCAGGCACAAGAACAGTTTCTACCCTCCGGCCATTTTCCAAATGAACAGTCCTGTTTCTTTTTCCACATAGATTTAAGGATGTAGAGGCATGCATATCATTCATATTTGTCTTCGTGTTTATTATTTGTATCATTTATTTGTCTATTAAAGCATGTCATATTTCAAATTTGTCATATTTGAAATCTGAGATACCTTTTTGCCCTCTAAAAACAAATATAATAATTTCCTTATAGATTTTTAAATTATTACAAAGTTTACTATTTAGTCTTTCAAGAGGAAAGAACAATATTATTATAAATATAACACTTTGTAAAGTTTCTGTCAGATACATAACAGAGTACTAATGGCATTTTTAACCCATAAAGCCTAATCTAATGTATCAAATTTCACACATAATTTCAACATAGTAATTTATTAACTTAAACATAGTGCTTTGAAACAACGATAAGCTAGTTTTATAACATTTATCATCAAAAAATTTCAATAACTTTATAATATTACCTTGAACTTTTAAAATAAGCTGTGATTTATCCCAACATCTCCCAAGTCTGCCGCCATTTTTAACTGACCAGTTTAAAACATTAAAACCATTTTTTTTCATGAATAACCACTAGATGGTGCCATAAACATGTGAAACTTGCATACCATAGGTTGTTTGGCTCGGCAGCTTGAAAAGAGAGTGAAACAGGAGCCGTCAAATGTTGTGTATCATATTTGATACACACACCGTTATAGGGTTAAATGTAATGCGCTACACTACTTTTTTACTTATAATTAGATTACAGTAACTAATATCTTTGTAATTGGATACACCCAACACTATGAGAGGACCAAGTTTACACAGCCTCTCACATTACCTTAGTGCAGGGGTGTCCAAACCTTTTCGGTCAGGGGCCAAATGCAGAAAAAAATGGCTAGAAGCTACTAGATTGCCACTATGCATAATATTTATATTGTATGCTTAATATTATGCAAGTTTTAATCATAATTTGTGCTCTATGGTATGCTTCTGTAGGCCCTACATGTAAATAAAAGGATAGGGTATTTCACTCACAAAGAACTCTTATAATGGAATAGTGATGCATCTTATACAAAATATTATACTCATTTATTCACATTTTTATCTTTTTGACATCCATTCAGTGGCACTGCATAGAACATATAGATCTGTTACTGTGTTGGGTGTGACCCATCACAATAATTAGAATCAGATTGCATTTGATCACTTTATGAAGTGATGCAAGAAATTACTGTTTATTTTTCAAGCAATTACTCTTTAGCTACACAATTATAATGTCTGTTCTGTTTTTACTTGCGTTACAAATACAATTTTAACTTGATCAAAATTATCGTGTTTAATTTTATTTTGTAGACGCTCATGTGCAAGCAGAGCGCGCGCATCAGGCACAGATGTGCAAGTGTTTTAAGCGCTCTCTCTCCTACAGTGTGTCCTCACTCAAATGGCGAACGAACCAATTAATTACAGTATACTTCCCAGTGCTACAGAGGACTGGAAGAGTATGCTCGGTTCGTGCATCTCTGTGCATGCTCAATAAACTCTGTTCAGCCGCTCACACAACAGCAGTTCTACTCAGTTGTATTATGTAAGGTATCGGGACATTTTTACAAGAACATGAGTGAAGTATCTAACCTGATGTCAATCCTTTAATAAATGCATCATTCTTTCTGCGGGGCACTTCATCCTTGAAAATAAAGGAGTTTTCAAAACTCCTGGGTAGGGTTGCACCAGCTGTGTGTAAGTTCTCACGTAAGTTAGGACGTAAAGGTCACACTAAGGGCTTAATAACTACTAGTTAGTTTGTAACTCAGTGCTTAATTTGGTTGCACCACCAGTTCTTAAGGCAAGACTTAACTAGTAGGTCGTAAGCTCTCCGTAAAGTAATGTGTAGTCACATAATATTAAGTTTACCTGTATTGATCCAATAAGCAGCCTTCACATTGTTCACAGAGGTGTTAAAAATCCATGAATTTCAGTTTGATCTTGTTACAGTTGATGTTCAAACCTTGTTTGCTCATGTAACTGTCAGCTGTAATAAATTATATCCCCATTAAAATACAATACGTAATAAAACAAGATTTCATTAATGGTATATTTAGCCTATGTAAATAATAATAAATAGGAACTGTATCTAAAATAAATAAGGGGTGATAAATAAATACTAATACAACAAGCTGGAAAAATAGACATTTATTCATTTTAATATCTTATATATTTCGTATGTTGAAACTTGACACCGGCCGACGAATCCTGCAAACTGCACCGTTAGATCGGTTTCATACTGAAGAGCCGCTTAAACGTTTTTTCTCTTTTGTAAATGCCAACATCATAATATATGTCGAAAGGACTGAAGCCTGTCACGCAAAACATGAGCTCATTGATCTCATAAAATATCAGTCTGCTTTATTACATCCGTTACTCCTGGTTGGAGGCTTCTGTAAGCATTTAGTTTATATGTAGGGTTACGTTCTACCCAAGTTTAATGGTGCAATGCTCAAATATTTATTAGTGCGAAAATTGTGACTTAGTGCCCATTTACGCCACAACTAGGCTAAGTTGTAACGTACGTATAAGCTGGTGCAACCGGCCCCGTTGACCTCCGCCAGTGGATGAAGCTGGTGATGACACAGAATGCACTAGTGGGGACGATGCGCTGTGAATAGCAGCTGCACCTGATAGTGACATCCAGTGTCCAGAATATGAATTTCAGATAATTTCTCCACAGCGGGCCTGTTCTGTTTCCAAAGTCTCTCGTGGGCCGCATCGAAGCAGTAGTTGGGCCGCGGATGGCTCGCGGGCCGGACTTTGGACACCCCTGCCTTAGTGCGTTGGCATGGTCAAATGAAAGCAAAATAAAGCTTGTGAACAGAGTTCTGTTGTAAATAAACAGAGCTGCACTTCTGGATGTAGTCAGTTCTCACACAAACTTACCAATACACTTAAGTGGAAAGGACTTAAATATTGATCTGTTTCTCACCCAAAGCAATCATATCACTTTAGAAGATATTAACAGTGGTGACTGCCTGTGGTTTTTATAGCTTTAACCCTTGTGCGACCTTCTGGACATTTTTGTTTTTTCGATCATTTGGGCTGTGTTAATGCCAACGCCATACATTTTGCCAAAGGTGTGTATTTTTGGGGGAATTTTAATATTTCAACCTCAGTTCCTATAATACATCTATTATACACTGTGTACACAAAATAGTTACACTCAGGACCTTAAGGACAAAAATGTCCCCATTGAAACCCATTAAAACCTCAATATTTGATCCCAGTGTCATTAAAGCATAAAATCATGAATTCTATGATATTATGCTTTCATTCCGGAGGCCTGACTTCAAAATGTAAATTTTTTATATTTTCCACCAGATAGCGCCATTTTTCTCACATTTAGCCTATGGAGCAAATACATGCTTTTTTCCTATTTTCTGTTTGCTGTATTATAGAGCACTGCAGGCCAATTTAATAAATTATGCAGCTAAAATTGTGTGGGTGTGTTGGTATGGATGTCAGAGTGTGTTTTGTGTGTGTGTGTGTGTGTGTGTGTAAAAAACAACAGTGGCATTATGTAAACAAACTGGCATTTAAAGGGTTAAAATCCTGAAAATTAATTAATATTTGGTAGTTATGATCAGGACAGATGTTGGTTAAAAAATTTAAGTCAGTGAAAGTGGAAAATAATATTAATATATAATATTTTTATGTTAGTTTTTGACGCAGACATTTTTGTCCTCTAAGGACCTCTGAGTAACTTTTTAAATTGATGCACAAGGGTTAAAGTGCTGATCACCATTAACTTGCATTGTATGGACCTACAGAACTGAGATATTCTTATAAAAATCTTTGTTTTCTGCTGAAGAAAGAAAGTCATACACATCTGGGATGGCACGGGGTAAATTAGTAAATGATAAAATAATTTAAATTTTTGGATGAGCTATCCCTTTAACTTCTTGTTTCATGGAAGATAGTCAGTCACCTGGCTTTGGAACAACACAAGGGTGTGTAAAAGATGACAGAATTTTCATTTTCATTGAACCATCCCTTTAAAGGTAGCTGGAAGCCCTTGGACCTACCTTGTTGACTGCAGACTCTAACATGCTGCAGAATACTGGAAACTGTTTAAAATTTCCTGTTTTCCGGGTCAAGTCTTCAATATCTAATTTTATAAAAACAAAGGGATTTGAGAGAAAACAATGGAACATTTAAGGTAAAAACAGAATGAAAAGTTACGTTTCAAAGCACCACTTACAAGCAGGATCAAACTCTCCTCTCCATTGGTCTGCTGTAACCACATCTGAAATCTCTACCATTAGTAACTGCTCCACAAGCTCGACCTTGACAGCAAATTCAGCCCCCCGAAATTTCATTTCATCCTGCACTACCGTGCCGACCTCCATTTCGTCTGACAGCCTATAGGAAATCATTGCACTGGTTTCAATAATATTTATACAATAGTTTATATTGACTGATGAACACATTTGTGAGGTCAATAAAATGAAATTTCTAAATGAAAACACTTTAGGTGGCTGATAAAGATTAACTGGCTGATAGATAGATAGATAGATAGATAGATAGATAGATAGATAGATCAGAACATTATATACAGTAGAGTGCAATCATAGTGCATTATCAAATCAATAGTCACTTAAACAATACAGTCCGACTTAATAAACAGTTATCGTTGGTGTTGTCCCATGTCAAATACACCTCGAGCTGAATACTGCCATGATAGAAGCAGGATTTGGGTCATGAACCATTTCAATGAATGAGACTGATGTTTCTTAACTCTTCAATGAAATGTCCTTGAATCAGAGCTAGATAAAGGTTGTAGCCACATTTATTCATGACTCAATATCCAATAGACGCAAACTACAAAACAACTCAGCTTCTAAGCTAACTGATAGAGGACTTTTGTTACCTTGCTAACCTTAAAAGATTTTCTAGAAGATTGACAGTGCAGGGTTAGCATGAATAATAAAGACAACAGCTTGATGGTTTCGAAGACTACAGAGGAACATTGACTCACAGGATGATATATGCGTGTTAGTGAATGTGTCACGATAGATGTCTCTCAGTCCATAAATAACTAGCACGCTAGCAACATACCCGTTACTGGTGAAAAAACACTAGGCAGGCACGAGCTGTACTGTTAAAAACCTGCATTTAAAACGTCGTCCTAAAAAATATAAAACAGATTAAACGTTAACTCTTCTAATTTCACGAATACATTTTCGGTAAACAGAATGTTACGGTGCTCGAACATCTGAAAACAGCGGCTCAATGACCGGGAATTTAAAACTCCCGACCCCAACTGGTTACATTGGTCAACTCGTATAGATGTATGAATGCTATTGGCTAGTGTGCTTGTCAATCATAAGGAAAGCTTTCACTGTGGCAACGCCCCTCGACCAACTCTTCACACACCCCAAGGAAATTTTCGAGGCAACAGAGTCGAAGCGTTAAAGGGATAATTCAGAAAAAAAGAAAGAAAAAAAAAAAACCTTTAAAATTTACTCACCCTCATGCCATCCCAGATGTGTATGCCTTTCTTTCTTCTGCAGAACACAAACGACGATTTTTAGAACAATATTTTAGCTCTGTAGGTCCATACAATACAAAAGAATGGTGACCAGACCATTCAAGCTCTAGAAATCACATAAAAGCAGCATAAAAGTAGCCAGTGTGACTCCAGTGGTCAAATACATGTCTTCGGAAGCTATATGATAGGTGTGGGTAAGAAACAGATCAGTATTTAAGTCCTTTTTACTATAAATCTCCATTTTCACTTTCCCTTTTAGATGTGAAAGTGTAGATTTAAAGAAAAAAAGGACTTAAATACTGATCTGTTTCTTACCCACACCTATCATATCACTTTGGAAGATATGGATTTAACCACTGGAGTCATATGGATTACGTTTATGGTGCTTTTATTTGCTTTTTGGACCTTTAGATTTCTGGCCACCATTCACTTGCATTGAAAGGACCTACAGAGTTATTCTTCTAAAAACCTTTGTGTTCAGGAGAATAAAGAAAGTCATACACATCTAGGATGGCATGAGGGTGAGTAAATGATGAGAGAATTTTCATTTTTGGGTGAATTGTCCATTTAAAATATAAAGACTTCAGTCCATAAGAGGGAACTATTGCTCCATTAATACAGAAGTTTTGCTGAATTTAAATGTCAGAGAAATGGTGACTATTATGATGAAATATAATATAAGGAAAGTCAGTTTTATTTCATCACAGTATTTAAAGTAGTGTGTGTTTTAGTTACTTATTTTACAAGTCAAGAGATAGAGTTGAGAAAAACAGCAGAAAAAGTCGTTTACCTTATAAATGACATTTATTCAAGTTTACATAAGCATAATTTACACAGGGTACATTATACACTACTATTTAGCTATAAACGGAATTCACATAATTCACAGATCGTTATGGTGTACAGTAGATTCCACTACATTTACGTCTGTTTAGCTATACATTTGTAGGCCATGATGCTTGGGCCTTGTAACCCAGTGAGTCCTTGTCATCAAAATTATTATGAACAAAGTTAGGGGCAGGGAGGTAAGAGTCCTGCATTTCCAATGTGAGCTCTGGTATTTGTGAAACACCGACTGATTCTGGCAAGGTCATATTGTATGTAGGGTTTTCAATAACTGAGCTCAGTTTCTCAATACAGGGCCACAATAATGAGGAGTATAAAGTGACTGAATGGGCATCATCAGGTGAGGATGAGACAAATGGAGATTCATATGTATTCTGATAGAAATGATGTGCAGGACACACTCTGGAGGTATGGATGATGAGAGCATGGCTATCTCCACTTTCTAGTGATGTTGGAGGATCCTCTGTACTGTAGGCCTCCTGAATCTCACACTTCATATACCCTTCAGTCAGCGGGGAGCAATAAACCCCCTGCAAACAACAGAAACTTTGTTGAACATCAAGTCTTAAGACAATGGTTCTCATCTGGTGGTGCTTGAAGACCCAGATTATACATTGGAGATCAAGCGGCGACCCAACACTACCAAAACCATTTATCATATAAAAGCAGTGTTGGGTGTAATTTGATTATAAAGTAATTAGTTACTGTAATCTAAGTCTTTTTCAAAAAAGTAGTGTAACACATTACATTTTAATTTCTAGTGATCAGATTACAGTTACTGACTTTCAATAAAATTCATTACTTTTAGGTACATTACTTGGGTCACACATTTCTGAAACAGTACATATACCATTTACATTTATGCATTTGGCAGACACTTTTATTCAAAGTCTTTGGATTGCGTTTAAGGAATACAATTTATCATTTTATTTATTTTTTTGTGCGTGTTCCCAGGGAATCAAACCAATGACTTTGCCAGTGCCATGCTCTATCAGTCGAGCTATAGTAACAACGGTATTATTTATATAAATAGTATTATGTAAAATTCAAAACATGAATAATGTTCATATATACATCAGTTTTCATTTCTGTGACAGCTGAAGGGCATTCGCCCTATTGTAAGGGAGAAATGTGTGGTGCCGAGCATGGCCGGATTTAGTGTGGGGGGGATTGGGCTAAGGGGGGCATTGCCTTGCTAGTTTTTTCTTGTGATCCCCCTGAAACATCTGACTTTCCCCGACCATCGCCAAACACGATCAAGGGGGATCTTCCCAAGTAAAATTATCAAGGAGGAGCACCCCCCCCCCCCCCACCTCCCGATTTGACAAAGAGGTAAACAGTTGCCAATCTTAAAGATCAAAATTAAGTGTATGACTTAATATAGATATTATTTAGTTGAGCAAAAAAAACCAAACATTTCTGTGAAGTGCTCTAGGAATTAACTCAAAAATAAATTAATTACTAATGTGATTACTTTTCGATGAAATTATCAGTAAAGTAATCTGATTAAATTCTATCGAAGTGATTGGTGCTGTAATTTGTAGTGGATTACTTTAAGTAATTTACGCAACATTGTATAAAATTTAAAGCTGAGGTATGTAATTTTTGCGGCACTTGCGCCACCAAATGGAATTGCAAAAATAAACGTTGTTTTCAAAACAGCTTTCTGCATACGCCCCGTTGTCTGCCGTTGCTCAATCAAAGAGAAAGTCCAGCCCCCAACTCACGGCATTGGTTGAGGAAAGTTGGTGCGGGTCTAAGCGGGTCGCTCAAAACAAATAGAGTAATTTTCATAGTGCCACAGAAACCCCTGTATTTAATGTAGTAATGGGTCGAATTTTCTCTTCCACTGCATAGTTTTGTTCATGGTTTTTAAGCATGAGGGCTTGTTAATGTAATAATTATATGTGTTTACCATTGTATTCATACCCAGTTTTCTGAGACTCTATCAGAACAGACCTGTGACCCATTTTTAAGTTGAAACCCTCCAGTTAAACCACTTCCACGTCTTAGAATGAGACTTTTCACATTATAGACCTTATTCACAGTAGTGCAATCTTTGATTTTTGACTGGAATCAAAATAAGGATGTGAGGGATAGACTTACCATCTTTTCAATAACTTTCACTGTATAAAGCTATCAAAAACATAGAATTTTCCACAACTCGTCATCTGGAGTTTTTTGTTTACTGAAATGTCAACTGTTTCGTCAGCGGAACGATCCAAAATCAGTTTAAACAACTGTACAACCCATTGAATTGTACATCTATCCCTCACAGCCTTGTTGTGAACTAAGCAGACTTTAATTAAAAAGCAAAAGTATAAAATTGGTAATGACATTTTTTTAACTATACAAGACAGCAGTGATAACTCACCTTTTTAGTCCATTCCCCTGTAAGTTTTGGTTCAGGAATATCTGGATATAATATTTCCTTTAACCTAAAGGATTTTTAAGAGTGATGTTTTATTCCAACACAAAACAGCAAATATATTTAAATCTAAGCATATTGAGTTTTCTTAGATTGTACGAAAATACAGTGGACAATTTCCTTACCACTTTCTCTTCCTGAAGCAAAGGACTGTAATGAAAATGAAGACAAGGGCTGCTACGCTGGAGCCCACAACAGTAGCCGCAATCATCTGATGAACTATGCAGATTTTGTCACGTTACTCAAATTGTTATAACACGGTCTCACAGTATGTACACAGATACAGAATATATTTGTTTATTAAAGGTGCACTCAGTAATATTCATGTTTATGTTGCCCTGACAGCTAGTTGCGTAGATGCAGCAACACAGAAAAAACAGAAGTTACCGATGTCAATTAAAAAATGTGCTATGATACTGAAGGTCAGCCATGATTTATTTATTTTGTGAATGAAAGCTTCCGATTACAAGGGATTCGAGCCAGTACTATTCATCTTGTCTTATGATCTCAACATGGCGGTGCTAATGAATGCACACCCAGGACCATGTAGAAGCAGCTTTTTCTCTAAGACTAATATGACTTGAGTCTTCATTTCATGCGAGTGTACATAATTTTTTAAAAGATACAATATTTTTCAAATATTACTACTAATACTATTTCTTTCTTTTTAATAGATTTAGCAATAAAAAAATCTGAGCACACCTTTAAATATATATAATTTAATGATATATTCCAGCCATTACTGCAAAAAATTGTCAGAAGTTTCCATAGAACCCAATAATGTGAAAATGCACACATACTGCTTTTTTCCACCAGGAAACTGATTGTGGCGTTATCACCTTCTCCTGCAGATGTATAGGCACTAATGTTGATAGTGTAGGAGCCAGGATCTAATGTCAAACTAGCTGTAGGCTCTAAAAATTGAAACAAAGTATGTTTATTTGTAATCCATAATAGTGTCAGGAAAAACTGTGAATGTCGTTTAGGAAGTGAACGCACCCCTTGTTGTTTTAGTATTGATAGTTCTGTTGATATCAGAGTTGAATATTACGAGCCTGTAACCCAGTATGAAGCCTCCTTGCTTGCCTAAGGGCACTTTGTTCCAGGAAAGCACAAGTGTTCTGCCTTTCCGTTCACTTCTCAGGTTCTGAATTTTCTCAAATGGTCCTGAAAACAGAGGAATCAGAAAGCACAGTAAAAATTACATAGAACAAATAGAATCAAAAAAGGGAAAAAATCTTTGAACAATGAAAACTACAAAAAACATTTAGTTTAGACAGACCTAATGACATTTTCTGCATTTAAAGGCAACACAAAGTACAAAGTAAACAGAATCAAAACATGTATTATTTGGAAGATGTTGGCCTAAAAGACAATGGACTTTTTTAGGATCCTGTGAAGGGGATTATGAAAAAAAAAAAAGTCACTTTAGAGTCCAACAGTCCTTACGTTGCTCTACAGCATAACCCTCTCTCCTCTGCAGAAGCTGTGGGGCACCAGCAGTGCAGGCGTAGACCGAGATAGTATATCTCACACCTGGCTGAAAAAACTCTGTGAAAGAATTATAGAGCAATTGACATAAAGGGGAAAAAAAATATTTTAAAATTACTATAAAATTAAATGATATTGCAATGCAATTTTTGAAGCATTAAAATATTCTGTTGTCCATAAAATAGTCTTGCAAAAAATCTTGTTCTAGTTTTGTCACCTTCCCTTAATTACAGATTCTCTTCATTCATTATTTAATCTATAAGTCTAAAAGACGACTACAAATTATACTATTCATACTGTTATGCATTTATTAATTTAAAGGGGTAGTTCACCCAAAAATGAAAATTCTCTCAACATTTACTAACCCTCGTGCCATCCAAAATGTAACTCCCTTTTCACTATACATCTGGTCATTGTTTCAGAACACACTGATTAAACCACTGGAGTCGTATGGATTACTTTTATTCTGACTTATGTTTGGAGCTTCGAAGTTCTGGCCACCATTCACTTGCATTGTATGGCCCTAAAGACATTCTTCTAAAAATCATAATTTGTGTTCAGCATAAAGAAAGTCATACACATCTGGGATGGCATGAGGCTGAGTAAATGAGGAGGTTTTGGGCGAACTATCCCTTTAATGTCACCCAACGTAATGCAATGTTTGTTTTTCATTTTTTCTAACTTTTAAATAAGCAATCATTTGCTGTGATCATAACATTTTGCTTCTGCATTCACAGACAATACTTCAATACCTTACACAGTACACACCCATAGCACCATTCAAATAAAGCTGCTCTGAACTACAGCTTACAGCCCATTATCACTGCTTAACCATTCCAAATGTGTATGAAGTCTGTATATCTCCCTCACAAGATGTCAATGCATTATTCGCTGTTGAGCAAACAAAATTAATAAAGGATAATGTCAAAATAAACATACTGGCTGACACCAATACAAAAGTGAGTGAGAGTGAATGGCGACCATACTCATCTATTTGCTGCCAACTGACCTGACGGAATCCAGGTGCTTAAGTGACCGGATGGGATCTTCCTCCATTCAACTGCACAATGTTTTTTACTGTAGGTTGGAAACCAGTCTACAACATAGCCACAACTGGAACGGGAGCTTTCTTCCCAAAACATTGTAAAGCCACCTTTACTACTATTGATAGGGCTTACACTGACTCCATTGTCTGTGAAGAGTATTATAAAATCTTATTTAGTTTAAACATTACTTTTAAAACTTTAACCCATTTAAACTCAACCCTTTTAACTTTGAATGCTCTAGTGAACTAATTTTTTCCTGCTCACCAGGAAAGCTTGGGATGGTGATGCTTGAAGGTGGAGAAAGACCAGCTGAGTTGCTTGCTGAGACTGTGATTATTTGATCCCCTTTCTCATTCCCAGATGTGAGATTGTGGCACAGTGGTGTCTTTAGTCCTCTGTGGATGGGGTTTCTCCACTTGTCTTTGGAGTCACTTATAGTAAGTTCATAGCCCGTTATTATCCCATTACTTTGTTGTTTTGTTAGAGGCTTTCAAAAAATGTAAAAAAAAAAAAAAAAAAGAAGAAGAAAAAAAAAAGAAAAATATTTATTAGTTTTGATTTAGCCACAAAGTACAGAGAATAGACTACTTTTATGATATTTTGGGAGCTGTTTTAAGTTTTAAAGTGAGGCACTATCCACTGTCACTGTATTGAGAGGACGATCATATTTTTTCCCCTAATGTGTTAGGCATAAGAAAGAAAGTCAGAGTTTATTATGACAGTATATTCATTATTGGGTGAATTGCAGTCAACTGCAGTGCCAAATCCTTTAAACTGCACGTACCTTCCATTACAATGTATGTACTTTGTTCCCAATATTGTGTGCATTACTGTCAGTCTCAAGAAGCTTATCACAATAGCTGCATAGATGCTAGCTGCTAGCAGCAGTCTGAAAGCACATCTGTGAGGCATTTCTGACAGTTTTCACATTGAAGTATGTTGTCAAAGCACCGCAAAAAGGAGATCTTTATTTTCATGGTGTGGGTGTCAAGACTTCCTGAAAAGTAGCTTTTTTTGAACATGGCTAATCTCTGAATCTGACGCCAAGTGACTGTTTTGTGCTTCTAGTGCAATGTTAAAGTAATTTGTTTATTTAAGAGCACTTGAATTGACGAGTTTAGCTTAAAGTACTTAATTGGCTTGCAGTGTCTTGAAGGAATATATCAACCAAACATGTACAGGTGCATCTCAATAAATTAGAATGTTGTGAAAAAGTTCATTTATTTCAGTAATTCAACTCAAATTGTGAAACTCGTGTATTCAATAAATTCAATGCACACAGACTGAAGTAGTTTAAGTCTTTGGTTCTTTTAATTGTGATGATTTTGGCTCACATTTAACAAAAACCCACCAATTCACTATCTCAAAAAATTAGAATATGGTGACATGCCAATCAGCTAATCAACTCAAAAAGGTTTCCTGAGCCTTCAAAATGGTCTCTCAGTTTGGTTCATTAGGCTACACAATCATGGGGAAGACTGTTGATCTGACAGTTGTCCAGAAGACAATCATTGACACCCTTCACAAGGAGGGTAAGCCACAAACATTCATTGCCAAAGAAGCTGGCTGTTCACAGAGTGTTGTATCCAAGCATGTTAACAGAAAGTTGAGTGGAAGGAAAAAGTGTGGAAGAAAAAGATGCACAACCAACCGAGAGAACCGCAGCCTTATGAGGATTGTCAAGCAAAATCGATTCAAGAATTTGGGTGAACTTCACAAGGAATGGACTGAGGCTGGGGTCAAGGCATCAAGAGCCACCACACACAGACATGCCAAGGAATTTGGCTACAGTTGTCGTATTCCTCTTGTTAAGCCACTCCTGAACCACAGGCAACATCAGAGGCTTCTTACCTGGGCTAAGGAGAAGAAGAACTGGACTGTTGCCCAGTGTTCCAAAGTCCTCTTTTCAGATGAGAGCAAGTTTTGTATTTCATTTGGAAACCAAGGTCCTAGAGTCTGGAGGAAGGGTGGAGAAGCTCATAGCCCAAGTTGCTTGAAGTCCAGTGTTAAGTTTCCACAGTCTGTGATGATTTGGGGTGCAATGTCATCTGCTGGCGTTGGTCCATTGTGTTTTTTGAAAACCAAAGTCACTGCACCCGTTTACCAAGAAATTTTGGAGCACTTCATGCTTCCTTCTGCTGACCAGCTTTTTAAAGTTTCCAGCAGGATTTGGCACCTGCCCACACTGCCAAAAGCACCAAAAGTTGGTTAAATGACCATGGTGTTGGTGTGCTTGACTGGCCAGCAAACTCACCAGACCTGAACCCCATAGAGAATCTATGGGGTATTGTCAAGAGGAAAATGAGAAACAAGAGACCAAAAAATGCAGATGAGCTGAAGGCCACTGTTAAAGAAACCTGGGCTTCCATACCACCTCAGCAGTGCCACAAATTGATCACCTCCATGCCACGCCGAATTGAGGCAGTAATTAAAGCAAAAGGAGCCCCTACCAAGTATTGAGTACATATACAGTAAATGAACATACTTTCCAGAAGGCCAACAATTCACTAAAAATGTTTTTTTTATTGGTCTTATGATGTATTTTAATTTTTTGAGATAGTGAATTGGTGGGTTTATGTTAAATGTGAGCCAAACTCATCACAATTAAAAGAACCAAAGACTTAAACTACTTCAGTCTGTGTGCACTGAATTTATTTAATACACAAGTTTCACAATTTGAGTTGAATTACTGAAATAAATGAACTTTTCCACGACATTCTAATTTATTGAGATGCACCTGTATATTCATTATTGGGTGAATTGCAGTGAACTGCAGTGCTAAATACTTTAAACTGCACATACCTTCCATACTATGTATGTATTTTGTTCCCAATATTTCATCCAAATATCTACTTCTTCTGGAACTGCGGAGAGATCATCAGTGCGACAACATGAAGTGAATTTATATTTTGTGAATTGCTGTAAGTGAATTGCTTTGCTTTAGTTACCTATAAGATAAAAAAGTAGCTATTCATATATATACAGTACTGTGCAAAAGTTTTAGGCACTTGTGAAAAATGTTGCATAGTGAGGATGTCTTCAAAAATAATGCCATAAATAGTTTTCATTTATTAATGAATGTCATGCAAAGCCCATTAAACATAAAAAAAGCTAAATCAATATTAAGTGTGACCACATTTGCCTTCAAAACAGCTCCAATTCTCCTAGGTACACCTGGACAAGTTTTTCTAGGTTGTTGGCAGATAGGATGTTCAAAGCTTCTTGGAAAATTCACCACAGTCCTTCTATCTATTTTGGCTGTTAAGACAAATGTTTGTGTGAAACATCTTATGTGCCTAACAATTTTGCACAGTACTGTATATTATAAAAAATAATTAATTAATTAATGACATTGGACATAAAAATTATGCTAAAGCCTAAATTAATTCTGATGTCTTGATGCTAATGTATACTCACTGTCCTCTTTAGTAGAGAAGTCAGTCATTTCACTCCAGTCACCCCACCTGTAAAAGTGCTCATTAGACCCACATTGCACTTTAGCTGTGTACTTAGCAGAGGGCTGCAGATCTAAAAGGATAACTGACGAAAGTCCCAGTCCACGAAAGGTTACCTTTGTGAGATGTAAAAATGTGTAGGAAATTTGTGAGAATCGTTTTAAAATCATGTGAAAGCATAAAATTGGCATAATGTTCATTTTTATGCAAGATAATGACTGATGAAACCAACATTGTAAATGGATCCATTGAGCTCCACTTGGCATGTCATTGGAAAGGAAGCATAATTTTCCATGTTCCAGCTCCACTGAAGAGTAGCATTTCTTGCATGAACCGCACGGGATTGTATGTTCTTGGGTGCTCTAAGCCATACTGTGCAAGAAGGAACAAAAGATTAAATGACAAAAATCACAAACTATTCAAATTAAGTGGTGTCATGCAGTATTTTAGACTCATATAACAATTTTTTTGCACTAACAGCACCAAACGTAATTGCAAAAAAAAAAAAAAAAAATTATAACTTTGAAAATAAGTTTGGTTGGTCAAACAGGTGCTATGTCAGGCTGGCTGGGCTGCTCAAACAAAAGGAGCAATGTTTTCATAGTGCCAACCTACAAATAGCTTCCTTATTGTTGTCTCTGCATATTAAAACATTGAATAATTGAATAAATAATACACATCTCCTTTAAGATAAATGGTCTGTTTTACCTCTGTGTTTGGGTTCAGCTGTGTCAGTGATTGTCTTCACACCAAGGGGATTTGTGGCATTTAGAGTCCAATTCGTGGCATTGTTTTTATGTAGGACACATTGATCAAATTTACAAACACTAACAAATACAAAACATTAATAATCATGTTGGAAAACTTGAAACATTATATTGTTCATTTTGACATGATTAACACTGAACAATATGTCATGATTCTCATTGCACATAATGGTGGATGTTGTTTAGCGTCCATGTGTGTACTGTACCTTCCATTCAGTGTGTAGAAGGTTTTGTTATCTCCTTCCAGATGGGTTTTTCGACCACGTTTCCAGTGACACTCCACAGAGCTGAGATCCCGGGTTACACATGTAAGATTTTGGTCATCTGGGGGATCTGTAGAATTAATTGAAATTAGAAATGTTTTGGCCAGAGGCCTATGACATCAATAATCTAATCTAATCTAATGCAAATCCAATAAATGTGTACAGTGTACATTTGGTATATACAAATAAAATTGGAGCTAGTTTATGTTTAAGTGATTCTATCATAGACACTTAGTATTGCAATATTATTATTATTATTATTTTTTTTTTTGGTTTGATAAAAATGTATAATAACTTTCAGTCTCATTAATACATAATTAACCAAAATTATTATTGAAAGATTGCATGCATTTGTATATGGGATGTTAACAAGAAAAGGCTGATAATTTTTTCTCTTATTTTCCCATTCTCAATTTGTCTGAACATCAAAGAACAGATTTGCCCATAAACCTAAAATTAAACATTCAAATTGTATGTTGTTTTACTACTATTTTGTCACTAGTTTTGACTACTATTTTGTCAATAGTTTTCAAGTCAATCTCTTGGGGATCCTTGAAATTTAGCTAATCAGTACCCCAAAACATTTTTAAAGCTTTTAAGTTAGGATTTTAAACAATGTGTGTATGTACAGTATATACAATATATACACACACTTAGTTTCATGACATTTCTATGCTTTGAATTAGAGCTGCACAATTAATCGTTAAAAGATCCTGTGCGCTTGTATCTCGTAATGAATGCAGCGTTCCTGCAAGAGACTCTGCACTGTTTTTTTATCAAAATACACCTCTTTAGGTGATATTAATGTAAACACAGCTGTTAATGAATTATGAGTGTAAACAGATGGGATTAAATCTGGCTGTCTTGACGAGATAAACACAGACGTTAATGTATAAGCGGATGGGACAAATTCGTCAGTGTTAGATCTGTGTGATGTCTAAATGTACAGTGCATCCGGAAAGTATTCACAGCGCTTCACTTTTCCACATTTTGTTATGTTACAGCCTTATTCCAAAATGGATTAAATTCATTATTTTCCTCAAAATTCTACAAACAATACCCCATAATGACAATGTGAAAGAAGTTTGTTTGAAATCTTTGCAAATTTATTACAAATAAAAAATGAAAAAAATCACATGTACATAAGTATTCACAGCCTTTGCCATGACACACTAAATTGAGCTCAGGTGCATCCTGTTTCCACTGATCATCCTTGAGATGTTTCTACAACTTGATTGGAGTCCACCTGTGGTACATTCAGTTGATTGGACATGATTTGGAAAGGCACACACCTGTCTATATAAGGTCCCACAGTTAACAGTGCATGTCAGAGCACAAACCAAGCCATGAAGTCCAAGGAATTGTCTGTAGACCTCCGATACAGGATTGTAGCGAGGCACAGATCTGGGGAAGGGTACAGAAACATTTCTGCAGCATTGAAGGTCCCAATGAGCACAGTGGCCTCCATCATTTGTAAATGGAAGAAGTTTGGAACCACCAGGACTCTTCCTAGAACTGGCCGCCTGGCCAAACTGAGCAATCGGGGGAGAAGGGCCTTAATCAGGGAGGTGAACAAGAACCCAGTGGTCACTCTGACAGAGCTCCAGCGTTTCTCTGTGGAGAGAGGAGAACCTTCCAGAAGAACAACCATCTCTGCAGCACTCCACCAATCAGGCCTGTATGGTAGAGTGGCCAGACGGAAGCCAATCCTCAGTAAAAGGCACATGACAGCCCGCCTGGAGTTTGACAAAAGGCACCTGAAGGACTCTCAGACCATGAGAAAACAAAGATTGAACTCTTTGGCCTGAATGGCAAGCGTCATGTCTGGAGGAAACCAGGCACCGCTCATCACCTCGCCAATACCATCCCTACAGTGAAGCATGGTGGTGGCAGCATCATGCTGTGGGGATGTTTTTCAGCGGCAGGAACTGGGAGACTAGTCAGGATCGAGGGAAAGATGAATGCAGCAATGTACAGAGACATCCTTGATGAAAACCTGCTCCAGAGCACTCTGGACCTCAGACTGGGGCGAAGGTTCATCTTCCAACAGGACATCGACCCTAAGCACACAGCCAAGATAACAAAGGAGTGGCTACAGGACAACTCTGTGAATGTCCTGTGAGTGGCCCAGCCAGAGCCCAGACTTGAACCCGATTGAACATCTCTGGAGAGATCTGAAAATGGCTGTGCACCGACGCTCCCCATCCAACCTGATGGAGCTTGAGAGGTCCTGCAAAGAAGAATGTGAGAAACTGCCCAAAAATAGGTGTGCCAAGCTTGTAGCATCATACTCAAAAAGACTTGAGGCTGTAATTGGTGCCAAAGGTGCTTCAACAAAGTATTGAGCAAAGGCTGTGAATACTTTTGTACGTGTGTGTGTGTGTGTGTGTGTGTGTGTGTGTTTTTGTTTTTTTAATTTGATAAGATTTCAAACAAACTTCTTTCACATTGTCATTATAGGGTATTGTTTGTAGAATTGAGGAAAATAATGACTTTAATCCATTTTGGAATAAGGCTGTAACATAACAATATGTGGAAACAGTGAAGCGCTGTCAATACTTTCTGGATGCAGTGTATATAAACTGCATGCTGTCTGTTATAGGCATTTAGGCATTCTTACTGCATCAAATCAGTATTAATGTAGATCTATCACACAGTAAAGAGTGTCAAATATTTAAGAAGTTTCATTTTGCATTAAATTACTTTTTTAACGTTTTTATATTATAATATTTTTTTTTAATGTTTAATTACTGTTGCTGAAAAACTTAAAGCACTGTTTACTCTGTTCTCTATTTAATTACTGGCTCTTAAATAATTCCTTTAAAAGCTTGAAGCATTTTTTTACAAGAGACATTGAAGGCCACGTTGTTTTAATTTAAATTGTTAATACATGTATTGTTTTTGTTTTAAATGAGTAAAATAACAGTTTCATTGCATATTTGCCTACCAAACTAAGTTGACATAAAACTGTTAATGAAGCTTTTTTTCTGCTCGTTTTGCTTTTTACTTCGCATGTGAGAAACAGGCTAAATAATTTCATTTATTTTTTTGCACTTTTGTTTTTAACAGAATTATTATTTTTTAATTTATTTTGCAATAATAACAAGGTGCTGTTTAGTTTATAATTTATTCGTTGCATCCTCTTGTGGACTTTTAAATATATATATATATATTTGATTTACAAATGTATTGCATTTTTGCATAGATTGAGGTAGAAAACATTTTGTCAGAACCTCTAGTACATTACATGTTACTTTGTTTATTACCCTTATGTCCAGGTTTTGTAAATCACATAAGCATTTTTTCTTCAGAATCATGAGAGAATCGTGATCTTTACTCTAAGCAAAAAAAAAAATCATGATTCTCAATTTCCAGAATCATGCAGCTCTACTTTGAATATATATTATTAATTAATAACCTTTTTGGCATTATATGATCTCATTATGTTTGTTAATGTTATTCATTTATGAAAGTTATTATAAAGAAGGGTTTCAATCATTCCAGTATGTTTGGGTTTTATTATGAGGTAAAAAAAACAATGCAAACAAAACCATTGAAAATTTAAATAATTATTTTGTTTAGACAGACCTAATCATTTCCAGTGGCTTCATCAGTTGTAAAATTTTGAAAAATTCCTATATATGGGCAGATGGTGCAGATAATCCCATATGTTCATGGGCAAAATATCCAAACAAGCTCTGACTAATCTTCAAGTCCAGTTTTCCATTAATAAACTCAACCTTAATATTTAGAAATTACAGTGTCAAGAAAAAGTATGTTAACCCCTTGGAATTATTATGTATACATTTTTATAATAGCGCCTACATCCAATGGTTGAATAGAATTTTTTTTAAGATTTTAGGATATTCAAATTGTATCTCAAATATGGTTAATTAACACCAAAGTGCCAAATTCAACTTTCCTTGCTATTATGTTTAAATCTGCTTTAACTAATGACACACAAATTATTGTATTGTTCTTATAGATATCAAATACACCATTCAAAAATTCACAGTGTAGGTTGGGAAAAATATGTGAACCCCTAGGCTAATGACATCAACAAAAGCTAATTAGTTGCTAATGAGTTGGCAAACCTGGAATCCAGTTAATAAAAAACATGATTGGAGGTGTGGGTTAGAGCTAATTTGACTTTTTAAAAGCACTCAAACATTTTGAGTTTGATATTCACAAGAAGCATCTGCTGATGTGGACCATGCCTTGCAAAAAAGAGATCTCAGAAGACCTACAATCAAGAATTTATCCTTTGCATAAAGCTGGAAAGGGTTACAAAGATATCTCAAAGAGCTTAAATATTTATCTGTCCACAGTTAGACAAACTGTATATGAATGGAGACAATTTAGTACTGTGGCTACAATCATCTGGTTCATGAGTTTACTATATGGAAAACATTAAACAGGCATGTTGTCCAAGACAGCACACCACAAAGGAAGCTGCTGCTTTCCAACAAAACATTGCTGTGTGCCTGAACACAACTCTACTGGGAGAATGTTTTGTGGACTGATGAAACTAAGGTTAAATTGTTTGGGAAGACCACGCAGCACTACATATGGCGTAAAAAGGGCACCACATACAAACATGAAAACATTGCTGCTTCAGGGCCTGGACTGTTTGCCATCACCGAGGGAAAAATTTATTCACAAGTTTATCAAGATATCCTACAGGATATTGTCAAGGTGGCTGTGCGCCGGCTGAAGCTCAGTAGAAGCTGGGTGATGCAGCAGGACAAGGGCCCTAAAAATTGAAGTAAATCCACTACAAAATGGCTTCAAAAAAAGAAAATCCACCTTTTGGAGGGGCCCTGTCTGAGTCCAGACCTTAACCGAATAGAAATGCTGTGGAATGACATCATGAGAGCCATACACACCAGACATCCTAAGAATCTGACTGAACTGAAGCAGTTCTGTAAGGAAAAATGGCCCAAAATTCCTTCTGAACATTGTGCAGGTCTAATCTGCAGTTACTGGAAACGCTTGGGTGAGGTAATTGCTGCTAAAGAGGATTGACCAGTTATTAAAGGAATGTTCCAGGTTAAATTCAAGTTAAGCTCAATCGAAAGCATTTGTGGCTTCATCTAATGTTGATTTCCACAAAAATGTATTTCTCCTCGTCCCTCATTTTCTTTAAAAAAAGCAAAAATTGATGTAACAGTGAGGCAGTTACAACGGAATGGGGGCAAATTTTTTTTTACGTTAAAATACTCACTTTTTGAAAAGTATAACCACAAGACAAAGGATATGAGTGTAAACATGATTTTAGTGAGATAAAATCACTTACAAACCTTTTCTGTGTAAAGTTATAGCCAATTTTACAGCTTCGTTTCTATGATGATGTAATGTCAACAAACCCTAAAACAACTGTAAAAATTACGATTTAAACAACTTTGCAGCTCAAATAATACACAAGTTTTAACAGAGGAATTAATGTAAGTGCTTTTGTAAAATTATAAGCTTCACATTTCTGTGTTTAAACCCTCCAAACATTGGCCGCATTCACTGCTGTCGATGTAGATTAACTTGAACCCAGAACATTCCTTTAAATCCAAGGGTTCAATTACTTTTTCCAAAGCACTGTGAATGTTTAATGGGATGTGTTCAATAAAGCTTGAAAGATTATAATTGTTTATGTGTTGTTAGCTTAAGCACATTGTTGTTTGTCTATACTTGTGACTTTGATGAAGATGAGAACACATTTTATGACCAATTAATGCAGAAAACCAACTAATTCTAAAGGGTTCACATACTTTTTCTTGCCACTGTATGTCAACTTGAGTTTTTGAACTAGTTATATACATACCATATAAATGAACCAATTCATATTGGACATGATTCGTTTACACTTACAGCCAATAAATATTGTGGAGCCTCCATCATCCAAACATTGTATGTTCTCTCCTCCTGATGTAGTAGGGGTGTTGAAGTGAACTGGTTTTGTGATGTAGGTCCTGTTGCTGATGCGGATTGTGAAGAAAGAGGAACTGAATAATTGAACCTTTTCTGTCTTCAAAATGCAGCAGAATGTCACGTTGCTCCCAACCAGAAAAACTTGGTTATCTGGATAGACAAGTGTTGTTGTGGCATTTTGATCTTCTCCTGTTATTGTAGGGGCAAAACAGTGAATTATTTGTTTATCAGGCCTGTTTAACCCTCAAATCCCTCACTGGGGCCAGAGAGACCTCAATACAATGTTAATAACTCAAGAAATGTATATTAAATGAAAATGTACATGTATAAATTAGGTTGATAATATGATTTTCCTTATCTTATGTGAACTGATTATAAAAAAAAAATTCAAACTTGATAAGACACGTTATTACTTATGCTTGGGGTCTCAGAGACCCCAGATATAAAACATGATTTTCTAAATTTCTTTCATTTTTCTTTTATTGTATTTTTCTACAATGTGTTTTCGCTGGGCAAATTGAGTCCAAACAAAAACATTACAAAAATGGATTCCAGTTAAATTGTGCGTGTCTGCTTTGTGGAAAAACTTTAGGATACCGCATCAATAATATCCGACCAGTGGGATTTGATTAAGCCAGAGGAACATATTAAAAGAATTGGAATGGAAAATAAGACATTCATTTTGAAATTACTATTATTATAATTTCTATATGAACATCATTGCGGTCTCTGGGACCCCATACATAAAAACTATAAAGTTAATCTCAACATAACATGGTTAAACATGCATAACGATATCTCTTTTGTGGGCTCACGTTAGTATGACATTTGGCCACAAACCTTCGTAAGTGTTTAAAGGTGTCCAGCTGCTGGTCTGATGCGGATCTCGGCGCCTCAATCTGACCGAATGGGAGGTGCACTGCAGTGGTACAGATGAGGTCCATTTCCAGTGATGAGGGACCGCTGGATCTGGCATCACCTGTATGGTTTCCTAATACAGCATTTTACATAAAAAAAATTAATTCAGGCATATTATTCTTTCTTTTATCATTAGAGAAATATCATAAAAGATCAGCTGCCACATACAAAGTGAACGGTCCGCATCTGTTCAGTGTGAAGGACTTCAATGTCATAAGTAAGTTTCTCTGATTGATTTTTTTCAGCAAACTCATCTCTCCATGTAACGTTCAGCACCCATTCACCTTTATCAAATTTGTCACTTTTTTCTGGATACACTGTCACCTCTTTTACTGGAAGTTGGTTTCCTTTTGATACGGAAAACATAGACACATAATTATATACAAATTATGAACAAATAATTATAATAAATTCTGCAGTCAAAAGGTCTTAGGAACCGAGACTCAGGAAATCATTATTGGAGAACTTTTAAAGAGTGAAACATGTCCATAGTTAACCAGTGGTTACTCTGCAAGGACACGTGTGAACATGAGGGGAGCTGACTTAAAGAGATAGTTCTCCCAAAAATGAAAAATCTCACATTATTTACTCACCCTCATGCCATTCCAGATGTGTATGACTTCCTTTCTTCTGCAGAACACAAATGAAGATTTTTAGAAGAATATTTCAACTCTGTAGGTCCTTACAATGCAAGTGAATGGAGACTAGTATTCTGAAGGTCCAAAAAGCATACAAGTGGCAGCATAAAATTAATCCATACGACTCCAGTGGTTCAATCCATATCTTCAGAAGTGATATGATAGGTGTAGGTGAGAAATTTAAGTCCTTTTTTACTGTAAATCTACACTTTCACTTCCACTTCCAAATTCATGTGTTGAAGTTACTTTCACATTCAGCCACCTACTGGTTGGGGCTGGTCAAATGTGGAGATTTACAGTAAAAAAGGACTTAAATATTTATCCGTTTCTCACCCACATTTACCATATCTCTTCTGAAGACATGGATGGATTTAACAACAGTAGTCGTATGGATTACTTTTCTGCTGCCTTTATGTGCTTTTTGGACTTTCTGAGTTCTGGTCACCATTCACTTGCATTGTGAGGACCAACAGAGCTGAAATATTCTTCTAAAAATCTCCATTTGTGTTCAGCAGAATAAAGTCAGTCAGACACATCAGTTGACACCAGTTGCATTTAAGTCATTGCACAAATAGCTCTTAAAAGTTATTTCTGAGAAAAGTTGTTGTTTGAAGATGACATTTAGTTTTATATATATATATATATATATATATATATATATATATATATATATATATATATATATATATAAACTGTTTTATAAACATTACAATTCATTCAAATAATTTCTCAACAAATACTCTAAACTCAAACTCACCATCCTGTTCTGTTTGATCAATCAGAGAAAGGAGCAAAGCACATAAACACCAGACTGACATGATCTGAGCTCAGGAGATTCTGGATGGTGCCTCCATTAGCAATTAGATCTGCTAGAGAAACAAAAACACTCTTATCCATTACTCATAGCTAAATGACTAAATAAGGTAAAACTGTCAACAACTCACAACTCAAATGGGAATCAATTATCTTTATTTTTAATGGCCTTTTAGGTTTTAATTTATAACATTGTGTAAAAAGTGGATGGAGAGAAAGAGGGGATGAGATCAGAAGATGACACAGGCTAAATTCAAACCTTCATTACCAGGAGAATGTGCACACTACACCACAGCCCCCTCCTCTAACATAAATGATCATATTAAAAATAAAAACTGCTGTGTTTTTTGTGTGTGTGTGTGTGTGTGTGTGTGTGTTTGTTGTTTTGTTTTTTGCATGACTTTATTGGCCTATTGCCTACTGGAAAACTCAGACAATGAAAGGCTAAATGTCAGTTGGAGATAAGACTGTTACAACCTGCCACTATGAAAATGAGTAAACAATTTAGAGACCACAGATGGTGAATGAACAAGCTTTGGTCCACACAAATGTACACATAATCGATGTTTATCTTGTCCAAGAGATAAATTCACTTTCAACTGCACCAGGAACAAATACTGCAAAATTAACTTATTAATCAAAAACAATACAAAAATAATAGTAAGCCTATGCTCACAGCAACAATATCAGTGACTCCAGGGACAAGCCATGTTCATCACTTTGACACCACAATAAATAAAGTGCAGTGCTTTTACAAAAGAAAGTTGTCACTTATTATCACTGATGCAATTAATTCAATTTGTGTAAGTGCATGTCCAAGCTGCATGCTGATATGGGCATTTAAAACTTAAAGTAAATATAATGCATATAAAACTCAATTAATATATCAACAGCCAGGGAAACAATGCACTCAAAAAATATTATTATTATTATCATTTGTAATTTATGCATTTAAATAATCATAAAAAAAATCCATCAAATTGAATTGTGTAATTTTATCCATTTTGTTTTTTAAATAATAATAAAAAATAAAATAAAAAACTAATAATTTTTAGTTTCTTTTATTTTGTTAAAGGTTACTCAATTCAATTTGATGGAATTCTTTTATGAAATGTAAATGTGTAAAAAAAAAATTTAAAAAAAAATGTGCGTGATCAGTGAATTGCAAGGTCACGTTAACATCTTTACTACCTTTGTACTGAATCAATACCTATTACCTAAACATATCTTTATATCAATTACTTGATCTATGGGTGGATGATTTCCCATGCCCTTTTCCTGGTTCAAAACAATGACTTCAGTTTTTGTCTTTTTGCATAATATTCCAGTTCCTGATGTCAATACTGGAGTGTTCAAAACAACTGTTCAATTGTTGTATTATACATGAGTAGATAATCACTTTCATTTCATGCAAAGAAGGCTAGTCATTCTTAATAGATGATGTCATGACCGTGGGTCTTACTTTTTTCAACTGAAATTAAATATTTTACAAATTATTCTACAAACACTGAAGGGGTATTTAATCATGTTTCAAGTAAAAGAGAGTTTTATAATGCCTTTATGTATTACAGCAAAGATCCAGTACATTATACATAAAATATGGCCTATACGTAATCTTATCTTTAAAATAAAACTGACCCCTTGAATGAGACAACCAACTGACCAAATTCACTGCCCATCTCTAATTCTAAACTGTACGATCTCTAAATTCAATAACAAGTAATAATCAGGTAAATCACCAAAGTCAATCTTAGAATAGTTAAACATTTTACTAACTTCATTCGCGCACCCAGAAAAACTTTTCCAAAGACTGAATTTAAATGAACAAGTTTAATGAGCAGTTAACAATGTTCTGACTCCTGCGCTAAAAATCATGTGTGTTCGAGACGCGTTTTTAAAAATGGAGGTTCTTTTTCTTTTCTTTTTTTAAATGACACTGCGTCTACAAAACTGCGCGAGACGCTGAAAACACAGCGGGGCGGTCGAAACAGTCAAAGTCGCCCGATAAGCGCGTGTTTACATAGAAAATTCAACTGAAAACTGCGATTACCGGCGAAGAACGTTTTGGGTGTGAACGGCCCCTTAGAACAACCTACCTGAGTGAAGAAATCGTGTTTCTCAGCCACCACCACGGTAAACAATTGCTATCTTCCTCAAATTATTCTCGTACGTTTCGAACTTTTTTAGTGTCAAAAAGTTGACACTAAAACATTAAAGCTTAACCGAACTGAAGTTCATTCTGGAGTGAGGGAGCGGATGAGTGATCACATGTAGTGGGAGGGTCTCGGTGGAACTTGCGGGAAGTTATCAGTAAAGAGAGTCTTTGGGAAAAGCATCGAGTAAGTACATTAACAAATGTCGGCTGATAGCAGCGCTGCATTAAAATATTTTCATGTGTCATCTGTAAATTAGGTAACTACGATTTTCCAGGGAAGAGCATTTCCACTGAGAGTAACAATCATAAATTATGAAATTAGTAGAAATCAGAGACTCAAAAGCAGTCCGATGGTCTCAGTCTCGTCGTGAGTTATTTGACTCGGTCTTGACTTGAGCAAGGGAGGACTCGGACTTAACCCCGAGTCCCTTTTCAAAAAATATACAGTGACAGCTTCGACTTATCTGACAACTATTTTTGACTGACAATACCAGAGATCTTCACGTTTGTGCCGCTTCAGTCTGTAGCGTAGAATCAGAACTAGAGATGCCCAGTACACAAATAAATCAATTTATTGAGTCGGTTCTTTTCAGCGAATTGGCCAAACAGGTTAGCAAAAAGGTTTGAATTGATTGTCTATTCAGTCCGATTATTTCGGTGGTGCGGTGGCTTGATAACAAGGGGCTGTTCACACCAAAACGTTTTTGCGTCCATCCATGTTGTTTTTCAGTTGATTATTTCGGACTGCTATGTCACTGAATCATTTGCAGCAGTTTCTCACTCATTAAAACAGCGTCGGGATATTTTAGAAAACGGAAAACAAACCAATCGCTGGATAAAGTGAATATATACCTGCAGTCAACAAAATACTGCTTTTTTTGAGCGATACCTTCCATTGGGGCGGTGTCTTGATAATAAGTGGCTGTACACAAACAAAACATTTTTGGCGTCCATCAATGCTGTTTTTCAGTTGTTTTAGGGTGACCATACGTACTCTTTTCCCGGCCATGTCCTCTTTTTCGGACCTTATAAAAAACCGTCCGGCCGGGATTTCTAAATTTGCGAAAATGTCCGGGATTCGGCTTTAGTTGCATTATGATGTGCATCTGGTCTAATACTTTTGTGTGTGTGCGCGCGCATACAGGTGCATCTCAATAAATTAGAATGTCATGGAAAAGTTCATTTATTTCAGTAATTCAACTCAAATTGTGAAACTTGTGTATTAAATAAATTCAATGCACACAGACTGAAGTAGTTTAAGTCTCTGGTTCTTTTAATTGTGATGATTTTGGCTCACATTTAACAAAAACCCACCAATTCACTATCTCAAAAAATTAGAATACATCATAAGACCAATAAAAAAAACATTTTTAGTGAATTGTTGGCCTTCTGGAAAGTGTTCATTTACTGTATATGTACTCAATACTTGGTAGGGGCTCCTTTTGCTTTAATTACTGCCTCAATTCGGCGTGGCATGGAGGTGATCAGTTTGTGGCACTGCTGAGGTGGTATGGAAGCCCAGGTTTCTTTGACAGTGGCCTTCAGCTCATCTGCATTTTTTGGTCTCTTGTTTCTCATTTTCCTCTTGACAATACCCCATAGATTCTCTATGGGGTTCAGGTCTGGTGAGTTTGCTGGCCAGTCAAGCACACCAACACCATGGTCATTTACCCAACTTTTGGTGCTTTTGGCAGTGTGGGCAGGTGCCAAATCCTGCTGGAAAATGAAATCAGCATCTTTAAAAAGCTGGTCAGCAGAAGGAAGCATGAAGTGCTTCAAAATTTCTTGGTAAACGGGTGCAGTGACTTTGGTTTTCAAAAAACACAATGGACCAACACCAGCAGATGACATTGCACCCCATATCATCACAGACTGTGGAAACTTAACACTGGACTTCAAGCAACTTGGGCTATGAGCTTCTCCACCCTTCCTCCAGACTCTAGGACCTTGGTTTCCAAATGAAATACAAAACTTGCTCTCATCTGAAAAGAGGACTTTGGACCACTGGCAACAGTCCAGTTCTTCTTCTCCTTAGCCCAGGTAAGACGCCTCTGACGTTGTCTGTGGTTCAGGAGTGGCTTAATAAGAGGAATACGACAACTGTAGCCAAATTTCTTGACATGTCTGTGTCTTGATGCCTTGACCCCAGCCTCAGTCCATTCCTTGTGAAGTTCACCCAAATTCTTGAATCGATTTTGCTTGACAATCATAAGGCTGCGGTTCTCTCGGTTGGTTGTGCATCTTTTTCTTCCACACTTTTTCCTTCCACTCAACTTTCTGTTAACATGCTTGGATACAGCACTCTGTGAACAGCCAGCTTCTTTGGCAATGAATGTTTGTGGCTTACCCTCCTTGTGAAGGGTGTCAATGATTGTCTTCTGGACAGCTGTCAGATCAGCAGTCTTCCCCATGATTGTGTAGCCTAGTGAACCAAACTGAGAGACCATTTTGAAGGCTCAGGAAACCTCAGGAAAGGTGTTTTGAGTTGATTAGCTGATTGGCATGTCACCATATTCTAATTTTTTGAGATAGTGAATTGGTGGGTTTTTGTTAAATGTGAGCCAAAATCATCACAATTAAAAGAACCAAAGACTTAAACTACTTCAGTCTGTGTGCATTGAATTTATTTAATACACAAGTTTCACAATTTGAGTTGAATTACTGAAATAAATGAACTTTTCCACGACATTCTAATTTATTGAGATGCACCTGTATTTGCATTGTTTTGACCCCTCTTTGTAAGTCCCGCCTTCTCGCACACCAATTGGTCGATTATAAGAGGCTTGCAGCAACTATTGGCCAAATTCCTGCCTGTCAATCTCTCCGCGAAAGGGCGAAGCGCTGTTGTGTTCAGCATCAAACAGTTGCTTGACAGTAGCAGCAAATGACAGCTGAGTGGTAGTGATGGGAAGATCGGATCATTTTACTGACTTGAATCTTTGAGGCTCGTTCAGCAAAATGAACGAATCTTTATTCAATTCATTTAGTTCATTTCGTTCATTTGAGCAGAATTAAATTAAAATGCTACATTTTCAATAGCCAAATCCTCCCCAACACGTCTACTTACGCAAACTTTGATTATATTCCAATAAGGAAAAAATGATAATGCAGCCAAGGACAAATTATGAGAAACAGAAAGGTTAGAATCTTCCTCTGAAATCTTCTTGTCGGAGTCGTTCGTTCTTTTGTCACTGCATAGCGTTTCTGTGCCTACCCCGAGATGAAAGCTTGCAGGCAAAAGTAATAAATAAATTATAATAAATTAGGTTTATTTGATATATGCACCTAGAGTCAGTAGTCCTTAAACTATATACATTTAATACATTAATAAAAAACTTTTTTCTTAGCCTTTACTGGTCTTGACTCGATCTCAACCTACTTTGGTCTTGGACTGGACTTGGATGAGCTGGTGATGAGGTGGACATGCGCACCTACATGCAATTATCTAATCAGCCAATCGTGTGGCAGCAGTGCAATGCATAAACTCATGCAGATACAGGTCAGGAGCTTCAGTTAATGTTCACATCAACCATCAGAATGGGGAAAAATGTGATCTCAGTGATTTCAACCATGGCATGATTGTTGGTGCCAGACGGTCACAGCACAACAGTCTCTAGAGTTTACTCAGAATGGTGGCAAAAACAAAAACATCCAGTGAGCGGTAGTTCTGTAGACGGAAATGCCTTGTTGATGAGGACAGTTGTCCTCTGTACAATTGTAGTGAGCAGAATATCATCTCAGAATGCACATCACATTGAACCTTGAGGCGGATGGGCTACAACAGCAGAAGGCCACGTCGGGCACTTTATTAGGACCATAGTGTTTCTAATAAAGTTATCAGTGTGTGTATTTTAAGGGTCAACTACAGTATATTATGAAGGCATATTTTTACTGAAAGGTTTAAATGTCTTCTTAGGATGTTAATGGGGCAAGTTGTCACTAAAGTCAACGTGTGTCCACTGAACTTTTTTTGTGGACAATAATGGTGAAAATGTTAAAAAGCTTTTTTGTAGCAAAGACTCTAAGGCACAGGTGTCAAACTTAAGGCCTCTAGGCTGAGTTCAATATATACGTATAGGGATGTACCATAGTGACAATGACATATGGACGTGATGATGATTATGATAAACACTAGAGAATTGAGTCAAGGAAATTAAGGTTTATTTTTAATAAGGATGCATCACTTTCATTAGATTGTTTCTCAAGGCTCATAGCTAATTCCCCCCCAAAAACATTAAATTATACAAGAAAGCTCATAATTAAAAAAACATCAGAAGTATGTTCAACAGTTTCACATCTTTTTCCCTTCGGGAAAAATATAAATAACACTTCTTGCAACTGCAATTTCAATATTAAATGGTGCTGAAATTTCATACAGCGCTCTGCAAAATCATGAGTGCACTTAACAATGAAAAAGAAAATCACTGAAAGGTGCAATTTGTTTTAGTTTTACAATGAACAAATGTACATTTAAAATATATTCATTTGTTTTAGCATTAACGGTCTTGGCAATAACAACCCCCATATTTGGAACTTGGTCCACAAATACAACTCTTTAGTATTTTGTAATAATTGCCACTTTTGTTAATGTTGTTTAAAGGGATAGTTCACCCAAAAATTTAAATTCTTTCATCATTTACTCAGAACTTTGAAGCTCCAAAAATCACATAAAAGCAGCATAAATGTAATCCATATGACTCCAGTTGTTTATGTTTTCTGAAGCGATGCAATCACTTTGGGTGAAAAACAGGTCAATATTTAAATCTGTTTTTACTATAAATCTCCACTTTCACTTTCAGAATAATTCATAGATTTACAGACATAGATAGACATTTAATAGACATAGATTTAACCACTGTAGTCATATGGGCTACTATTATGCTGCCTTTATGTGATTTTTGGAGCTTGAAAGGTCTGGTCACCATTCACTTGCATTGTATGGACCGTCAGAGCTGAGATATTCTTCTAAAAATCTTTGTTTGTGTTCTGCAGAAGACAGAAAGTCATACACATCTGGGATGGCATGAGGGTGAGTAAATGATGAGAGAATTTTCATTTTTGGGTGAACTATTCCTTTAAGGTTTTTAAACACCAGCACATTTATTACCAGCATTACAAATGAAATTTATTTTAGAAACAATGCAACAATGGCTGTAGGTCAACCCCCAGTGGGCTAAAAAAGGAAGCAAGAACATAACATAATTTAACAATGGGGGGAAAGCCTCTTAAAGAAACAAGTTGCATTCTGGAAATATTTCACTACACACTCTGTGACACTAATGACTTGAGAGCTTTAAGAAGCATGTTTTTCCTGCTTAAATTGTTTATCTAAGAATACTTTAGAAAATATTAGAGGGAGGTTCCAGAAAACATATTTTAGTTACAAAATAATCTTTTATAATTGGCTTAATGTCGAAATTATTTCACCAGCTAGTATAGCCTAATACAAAACTTACTCTTTAACTTAAGCAGCAACATATATGCCCCTAGAACATCTCCATACTTAATCTGTATCTTTTGGACAGCTCACATCTTCTCAAAACCTTCTATTTTGACCCACTGTTTTGTAGATGAGGGGTAAGAACAAACAGGCACTTTAAAGTTGTGCCAGAAGCCGTTAAGAATTACTACAACAAAAACTACTATTATTATTATTATTATTATTGCTGGCCATATCAGACTCATGAGTTAGTCTTTCACAATACAAAGGTAATGTAGGCTTAAAACTGATGCTTAATTCAAAAGCCAAGGCAGGCAAATGCAGATTTATTAGTTTCTATAATAAATAAAAAGAAAAAAAAAAAAAAAAAAATGGACAATTTCATTAATTCTAATAGGATTAAAGCTAATACAAATAAGGCAAAATAATGAAAGCTTCCTAAATAGCCTAATTAAATGGTCCAGCCAACAAGAAAACAAACTGGTCATAAATGATGTTTATAGAATAAACAGGCATATTGCATAGAGATAATTCAGATATTAACATCAAATTCATAGTAACAAATGTTTTTATGCAATTTTAACAAACTAGATTGAAAAGATATTTTGAGACCTCATCAGACCAGGGCTGCGTTTCCCAAAAGCATCGTAAGCCTAAGTAGATCGTAGAGACCATTAGCGCCAATAGTTTCTACGATCTACTTAGGCTTACGATGCTTTTAGGAAACACAGCCCAGAATGGCTATGTGCAATACTGACAATTGCCCCTGTAAATATTGAACATGATATACCTTAGTAGTTAATTGTTGACTGCTTGCAAGTCAAATTTATAAGCAGAACATTTCATTTTAATCAACAGTTTGCGGATCAGTCATTGTAGAACAAATGATCACTAACATATCTTGATAATTAGCTATAGCTTGTCAGTTTAACCTTAATTTTTCTTGATTTTCCAGCCCAAAATCCACCAACCACATTCAGAAGTATAAACAAGACTGACCATTAATGACTTATCATTGACTGATCAATTACATTTAAAAGCATAATATAAACATTGTGAAATATGTTGGGTGAGTCTGGTTCATAGGTTTTATTAATGCTTCTCTAATGTTAAAGAGTAGACTCTGAAAGCATTATTCCTACAGTATGGATAACTTGGTTAGTTACAATCCATTTGATTAGGCATTACTAATACCTGAAACAGAGCAAAGTAAAACTGCTGAATAGCAGTGATGAAATCCATTTAAATTTCCTTTTTAGAAGCCTTAGACCATTGTCTACTGTCATGAACTTTAAAGTTGACAATGTACTGTACATTGACTCTCAGACATAAATAATGTACCGCCAGTTTAACCCTGGCTAATGAGCTGGAAATTAAGTAAAAGGGATCTAGGAGCTCCTTGGACCAAACAATAAATAAGTAAATAAATAAATAAATACCTTGTCTACTATTGGTTTAAATGTGAGAATTGTTTTGGATGATTACTGAGAGGTCATTTAATAGCTAGCTATATTGTACGATTGTGTATTTACACCTCTAAGTACATTTGAATACATTTAGTTGGGTATTGGCATCTTTAAATGTACAGTATGGGCCTCATTTATGAAACATGAACAGACTGCATTTCTGTGCAAATCATTTGTAAAACCATTGTTGCGTAAATTGACGTTTTGTAATAACCGTGACATGAGAATATTTTAAAGATGATTTACACACAAATTCTTTCTTCTTCACCGTTTCATTTAAAGAGGCCCTTCGAATTGATTCGAAGAAGCAGAAGAGACCCTCTTTTTGTGTCAGTTACAAAAAGGAAATAAAAATGGGCAGTTGCTCATGATTATTACTTAGTGATGATTGTCTTGTATTGCAATCACATCAGCACTTAAGCGAAGTGCTTTCTCATTCTTGTTGCAATAGCCACTTCTTCATATTCCTTGAACAACCAGAATTAATAACAGAGAATACCATCCGGAAGGGAAACAAACCGGAATGTTGTAGTGTTGAAGGATCCTGCATCGGGGGTAAATTTTGTTACGTGCAACCAGATGCATTGGCCCTTAAATAGGACAATAACAGCCGAACAGAACTGACCTAAGAAGTTTAATAAACTTCCTAGAAAGTCTTGAATTATTTTAAATACCATTTGCATTGACTCATTTACTTTCCACTGTAATTAAGTCCAATCATCTGCATGTTTCACTTTCCACTCAATGCTCTACAGTTCATAACTGTCAGTCAAAAGGATTATTTGGTTACAGCATCCACTGTAGATGGCTACAGAGCATCTATGTAGAGTGTATTTGTTCAGATGTGAAGAGTTTGTTCTTATACTGCTCTTCCTCTCTTCATCCACCCATATCAGTCCCATAGCCCTAGTCTCTTATTTCGTAATCATCTTAAATGCACGGCCAGGCCAGGGTAATGGATTGGTAGCTTGGTGTATCATGAGAAGAAAATATTCTAAAAAACATCTAGAAGTTCACAAATCTGATGGAGGATCTAGAGGGGTAGACTTCTTAGGCACTGACAGAATGCTCTCGGCCTCCTCGTACATCTACAAACAAGCAAAAACAAGCAGCGTTAAGACATGAATGTTTATTAAAGGTGAACTGCGTAATTGTTTTGAATGTTGAAATTCTTCTATTCCAGTTTAATATGCAGAGACAACTATAAGCAAGTGATTTGTATGTTGATTCCCCCAAAGAGAATAAATAATGCGGCTTTGTGGTGCTATCAAAAATTTGCTCTATTTGTTTGAGCATTCTGACCAGCCCAACACAGCAACATTGGCTCAAGTAATAGTGTGAGTTTGGGCAGGAATGTTTAAAAAAAAAAAAATATTTTTGCAATTCCATAAGTTGACTCAAGTGGCAGAGAAATAACAGACCTTTTCCTTTAACCAACGTATTTGGACACTGATTGTCAATTCCAGAGAAAAGATTATTAAATTATTAAATCACCAGTATCTCCAATTTTACTGTATATTAGAACTGAACAATGTAAATCTCTTATGGATACTTGAGCCTAATAATTTTTAAAGTGTTCTTAGTTATACAACTTCATTAGTAATAGATAACTATTGCAGTGTGTTCAGTGCAGTCTAGATTAGACTTGTGCTAACATGACAAAAATTCTCATGAACATTACCGGAGTGAACTGAACGTCTTGGAAGAGTTCCTGAATGAAGCGTCGTGAGGCCAGTCTGAACATGCAATGAGCCAGCAAGTATGAAACTTCAGAATACAGACAGATGTCATCAAACGCATAGGGAAACTTTTCCTTGATTCTGTAAAGAAAGCGAGTTGAAGTTTGCAAGGGATTTTATTCCACCTTGTATCATAAAATCAAAACAATCAAAATAATTCAATAAATCTAAATAAATTATTCTTTGGATACCAGGATTACATTCAAATGCACAATTCATGATTCTCTCCATTTTGGCAGTGTAAATTCAAGTCAGTGTGGATGAATTGTCTCCTTACGTGAGTAGTCCAGTTTCATTCCCTTTAGTCCCAACTGAGGAGCTAAGGTTAATGACCAGCCGAATCACCTCCTTCCTCAGGACAACCCGGCAAGCTGGAGCGTCCTCTGGAATGTTTTTCACCCCTGGCAAAGAGAGACAGCATGCACAGATAAACGCTTAACTTCAAGCTATACAAAATTAAATGTATGTGATTGAATTTCTAATCTGACACTTGAAGCTTCAATTTTATTCGAATTTTCAGCCAAGCCATACTGTAAAGCAATTCCTAGAGTTTCATTACCAAGAACTAGCTCAGTGCTGCGTGTGCTGCCACCAGAGCCCTGTGAGACAGCGTCACTGCAGCCAGACACTCCTGAGAACTTGGACTGGGGCATGACTTCCAGGTTGTGTATGGTCTGATTGCACCATTCTGAGTATGGAGCTTCAGGAAAGTCTGAAATACATAAAATTCTGATGTCAAATCATGAGTAATGGTTTATCGGTAAGAGCAGTTGTGGTGGTGTTGACCAGAAAGGCATCAGGAGACAACGCTTAATTTATTGGCCCTTTTTTTTTTTTTTCTCTTTGCATATATATATGTATATTGGGCAAACTTACATACAATGGATTAAAAACAAACTGCAGTAGGACTGCTAAAACCTTTGACCCTCCTCATGGAGGGCCCACTTCCGTACTGACTAACAAAACAAAGACACCACATTTTTAACCTAAGGATCAAACCTTCTGACCCTCCCAGGGGAAAGATCATCAACAAAACACAAGATAAATACATAAATAAAAAAACTATTAACATTAAAACATAAAATAATCATCAACATAAATACAGAAAATAACACGTACACTATAGACTACCACATCTAACATTAACAATACATATACTATAAACAGTGATCGCTCCTCAACAGAAGGCCTAGTTGACCTAGTCCTACATTACCCACAATTCCATGATTACTGTATAAAACAGGAAACAGAAAGGCCGCACATTCTCTTAAAACTGATCCCCGAAACCATGCTGCAGTCATGAACCCAGAGTGAGGTAAGAAGAAAATCAAACAAACTTCAAATTAATAAAACAAAAGAAAAACTCTTGTTGTATTTCTTTCTTGCCTAATGTGCACCCTTAGG
Organism: Myxocyprinus asiaticus; assembly: GCF_019703515.2. NCBI lineage: Eukaryota > Metazoa > Chordata > Actinopteri > Cypriniformes > Catostomidae > Myxocyprinus > Myxocyprinus asiaticus. The sequence goes on along the minus strand of NC_059381.1, from coordinate 16,837,075 downwards.
GTGCTTTCACACTGGCAGTTTAGTTTGAAACAGAGCACGGTTCGCATGAAAAATTGGTAATGTGAAAGCTGTCATATGTACCGGGGAGCGCACAGTGGTACCGAACCCGAAACTACCTGTAGGAGGTGGTCTGAGTTTGGTTGCAATTAAAGTAACCTCCGCATGCGTTTTAGCCGATGACGACATCATTAGTTTCGACAACACACGAGGATCCACACATTCCTGAAAGTCCCAAAAAAGTAATGACACCACAATGACATACAACACTATAAATACTGTCTGTCTGTCTGTCTGTCTATCTATACACCTTATAAATACTATTATAGGTTATAAATACAGGGTATAATAGGAGATGACAGTGGCGATAACTTCACATTGGACACGAGTAAGCATGCAGTGTAAACAAAGATGCAAATGAATTCCTTGCAATCAGCGGTCTCCTCAAAAAAACGCCGTTTGTGAGCAGCAGCAAGCCGCCTTCCCCTAGACATCTGATGAGTTACGCCATGAAGCGCACATATACACAGTTGTCATTCACTCAGCTGTGCATAATGGCACCAAAATAACAAAAAAACAAAAAGCATGATGAGTTGGGTCGTGTTCTCCATGCGTGTTTGTGATGACGTAAGATGAATGCAAATGGACCGGGGTTCGATAGAATCAAGTGAGTGTAAAACCAGACCAACGCTGCAGGGGGTACCGGGAACAATCGCATTCGGAATCGGACCGCAGCAAACGTGCCCAGTGTGAAAGCCCCCTTAGACAACAAAAAGACAACAAGTGCATATAATACAACTTATAACTAAACAAACATATAATGTGGGCCATGTAGGACTCACAGGCAATCTATCACATTGTCACAGTAGTAGAACAACCAAGACAATGTTGCCAGTGCCCTCTGCTCAAAAACAAATAAGTCTGCTGCTTACCTGGGCGGCTTTGAGTGGAGGTGTTTGAATTGCAGCCGAGCACATATAACCCTGCACAGTAAAGGCAGTTCTCATCACTGTGCTCCTGCAGGCCGGTCTCCTCTGAGCCCAGCAGCTGCTGCTGGTCTGTTCGACTCACTGCGATCAGCTCCGTAATACTCAGCTGAGACCTTAAAACAGAATGCCTGGAGCCTTCACTGGAACCTGAGAAAAGAACAGCCTTCAGACACTGAAATGGGGGAAGAGGGGCAGTAATGATATGGGGTAGTGGTGTAGATCAGTAAAGCTGACCAACACAGCATGTGCCTTTACCATCAGCATCTCCAGAGAAGAACTTTGCAGATCGGTCTTCAGATGGTGGGCTCGTTCTTTTCTGGAAGTATGGTATGTCTTTAATCTAGATAGCACCCATAAAAGAAAGTCATGTTAGTTTCAGATAAAAGTTTAAAAGCTTTTTTGTAATACCTGTTTACACTTGGTATTAACATCCATCTTGATTGATTTGATCCCAAATGGACAGAATTACATTTGGGTGAAATGGGGTCAAATACGACACTCAAACCACTTTCAGAGATTGTCAGAGATGTATACTCCCACACTGCACTTGTAGTGGAAATGCAAATGCATCCTGATAGGTCCCTGACAAAAGTCAAGGAAAATCCACTCAGGCAACACACAATCATTGCAACAAAACAATGGTTTAAACTTCTCTGGCTTGGTACAGCAAAAACAAATTAATAAATCAGATAGAAGAATTTGGTTTTTGCTTCATGGAACTTCATCTTTGGTATGCTTGATATCAACATGCCATGATGAACAAAGTAAAGTGATGAATGTATGTTATCACAAAATCAGAGATCCTTCTCTTGTTCTGATTCAAATACAAGTGGTCATTGGGGAAATATTTGATTTGAAGGTGTAACTGACAATCTGTTGACCACTTGTGACAAGATCACCCAAGATGGATGTTAAGCAGTTAGTACCTGGAACATGCTGTTGATGTCCATTGGCAGAGCAATGCCAATGTAGTCATCAGAGTTGCCATATGTGGCAATGGACACCATGGAACGCACTGAAGAAGAGCGCTGTAGGGAGGTTTGACTGATGGGGCTAAGAAGATCCTCTTTATCCAAAGAAGCAAAACTCAGAGCCTTGAGAAACCTGTGCTTGCAGAGAAAATTAAAGCAGGTAAAAGATCAAGAGAGAACTGTTTGAAAGAAGTAGAAAACTGGCAGAGTGAATAAAAGGAGAAAGAGAAGGTTTCATCTGACATTTTGGAAGCTACTTGCACTGGTACTGCAATATTGCTATATGATTGATAGGTTTGTCAGTGTAGGAACAGGCTGGTGAAGCGTATTCACATTTCAGAGAGTGAGCAGCTGTTTGTCGTTGGCTGCATCATGCAAGTACTGTAGATCAAAATCCACTACATGCATCTTAGATCAAATGCAGGAATGCGGCTAGTGTGGTGAGGGAATTTCAATTGGTTTGCACGATCAGCAAACTACTTGGGGAATTCTGCGCCAACAGGGACAGGGTTAGAAATTTCTTTAGAACTACATACAATCAATGAGGAGAGTTTATTTTGTCATACTACGAGGAAGCAATTTCAAGGATTTAGGAGGCATGGTTGAAGAGAATCAGGTTAAGGTATGGGCTGTGGAAGCGCTATTGAGAAATAAAAAAATAAATAAAAGTCAAAGTACGGCAAAAAGGGAGTCGAGTGGGCCAGGGTCTTTCAATTATAAAAATGGACAGAAGTGGACGTTCAAACTGAAAGAGGGGAGCATCAGCCCAGAGGGTGGTCCACGCACCGTGGGAGTAGAGATCTGCGATGGGGCCTGCTTGAACCATGGCACAGACATCTGAAGCGCTTTTTAGTATACCTGAGAGGGACCATCAGAAACATAGACCACATTATTTCCAAAGGGGGAAAAGGGATTTTCAAATGGGCTTTTTTGGGGTGTCATTTCCCATCAAATATTATATGGGGGTAAATCAACAATATTGATGGGCACTCAATGAGTGCTCAAGTCTTATAATCTGACTGCCTTTACAGTTGCATATTGATACTTATAATATCTTTAAAATTCTGATTAGGGCTGTGTTGCTGGTAAAATAATAGATTTATACACTTTCTGAGCACTTTATTAGGAACACATGTGCGCCTACATGCAATTATCTAATCAGCCAATCGTGTGGCAGCAGTGCAATGCATAAAATCATGCTGATACAGGTCAGGAGCTCCAGTTAATGTTCACATCTACCAACAGAATGGGGAAAAATGTGATCTCAGTGATTTCGAGTGTGGCATGATTGTTGGTGCCAGACGGGCTAGTTTGAGTATTTCTGTAACTCCTGATCTGCTGGGATTTTCATGCACAATAGTCTCTAGACTTTACTCAGAATGGTGCCAAAAACAAAAAAAGCAGTGTTTCTGCGGATAGAAACACCTTGTTGATGAGAGAGGTCAACGGAGAACGGCCAGACTGGTTCGAGCTGACAGAAAGGCTATGGTAACTCCAATAACCACTCTGTACAATTGTAGTGTGCAGAATTTAGCAAACTTTTGAGGCAGATGGGCTACAACAGCAGAAGACCACACCGGGCACATTATTAGGACCACAGTGTTCCTAATAAAGTGCTCAATGAGTGTATATTGTGATTCTTTTTCCTGACACTATCAAGGTAAATACAACTGCACAAAAGAGATTTGAAACTGATGCCGTAGATTCAGTCTCTTTCGCGGATATGATGAGTCTCTTGCAGGTTTGCCGCACTATCAGTTATGATTCAGTTATGCTAACGTGATGCAAAGCAATGTACTGAATCGTGACATATATAACGCTGTATATCGTATAGTGAGGTAGTTGGCAAACGCAGCCCTGAATTTGATCAGGCAGATATGCTGCACCGCCACATCAAAAAAAAGAAAACTATAAGGGAAGTCTATGTTAGAAAGAAGAGTGTTATCACACAGAACTTCCAATTTAACAACTTGACTCTTTTGAGAAATGGGAAGTTAAGAGTTTTATTTATAGAGTCAAGAAGATACCCGGAAACCTTTGGAGCAGGATAATAAATTAAGGTTTGATAATCAGCCTTACGCGTGAAGATTAACCACCTTTCTATGAATACTCTGGGACCTAATTGATGCAGGGCTATTCAACTCCGCTCCTGCAGGGTCAGAGTTTAGTTCCAGCCCTGCTCTTATAAACCTGCCTTTGATTAGCTGGTTCAGGTGAGTTTAATTAGGGTTGGCTCTAAACTCTGCAGGACAGTGGATCTCCAGGAGTGGAGTTGAATAGCCTTGGTGTAAAGTGTAAAAATTTAGATGCGAAAAGAATAGTGGCATAATGCCAGAGAAAGCAAAGCTTTTCACCAACTCCGGATCCATCTGCTTTTACCTGCGTGGCGTGAGTCTGGAGTCCAGGCTCCCAGTTTTCATGGTGATGGCATCAGTGAAGAGAACATCTTTGGCTGGAGAGGCAAGTGCCTCGCTATGGGAGAGGGAGGGGTGGATGCGCTGCTGTTGCAGCCGTTTGAGGGTAGCGTAGCCCAGTGCGTCCCGTGGGCTTGTGTACATAAAGCTGCAGTCTGTCAGGCTTGAGATGGTTGTGACAGATGGGGATTTAAGGGACTGAGCCCTTCGGGGCAGTGTGTGAGAGGAGCCAGGGGGCATCAAGAGCACAGAGTTCGATTTGGACAGGGGCAGGTGGTTGGACTGGGGTGTGAAAGTGTGAAGAGTTTTGATAGTTTGAGTGCTAATGACCGTGTTGAGGCTAACGCAGTCCGTGTCAATGGTGGAAGAGTCCACACCACCCATTGTCTCTCGAGATGGACTGGAACTCATGGAGCTGATGCCGCTGGTGGTTGTGTCTGTGTTGAAACTTTGGCTGCGGCTTTTAAATTGACTCCCGCCCCCAGAAGTGGTGCCATCCCCGGCCAACCTTTCTTGACTGGTATGCTCTCGGTGGGCATCTCCACTCTGATTCACAGCTCTGTGTAGACGTACCTCTGGCTCTCCAATGCTGGATGTGCTGCCCTGGGTGTCCGAAGTCTTGCTGCCCACGAAAGAGGTCTCCAGACTTACACTTGGGCTTTTTGGCAGATGTCCATCAGTAAATACAGGACTGAAGACATCTGCCTGACCAGGAAAGTATATAGAGGGCTCAGTGACAGTGCGAACCCTCCTGATGCCTCCTAATGTGGGCTCGCCATAGAAGTTACTGCTGCTGCCAGTGCTTTTGGGGTCACTGGTGCTGCGGAGTTTCTTTCCGGAGAGCGAGATCAGGAAGCGATTACGGACCAAGCGACTGGAGGCCAGGATGGTAAATGGGCTGCGGTCCTTTAGAAGTTTGGGCCTGAAGTACAGTGGCTGGTCCTCAGAGAGCTCAGAGTTTTCCAACTTATCATCATTCAGGATGTACATGCCTGAAAGAAAGGCATTTTCAGCATTTTTACTTTTTAGATGAAAAAGTGCAATTTTGCTCTTTTTAGACTATTTTTTTTTTTTTAAATAACTTTGGCACATCCCTATTTTCCTACGTCACACCTTTCTTCATTTATTAGACAAAGGTATATCTGATTATCATATCAAAAACAATGACAGATAAAGATCAAAAAATGAAACCATATTAAAAATATAAAATTTGGAAATCTTTGTAAAGATTTACATACAGTAGTGGGTGCAGAACTACTATTTATTTTTTGTTTTAAGTGCTGGATTTCTGACTGGTGTTAGTCATCAAAAAACAAGTACAGAGCCCATCTGAGGATAAAAAAAGAAAAGATTTGTATCGCTGCCTGAGCACTACAAAGCGGTCTAGATCAGTGCATTAATACAGGCCAAACGATCCCATTAAGTGAGAATAATAGTTATTTTTAGCTGTTAGAATCTGAAATCAGAGTTCTACTTTGTTGATGCTTGTGAATGTGGAAATGATTTTAAAAAGATTTCTAAATTTGTAGTCAATTTTGGCCCAACATTGCAATTTTGTTATAACATTATAACTTTGCCCTACACAAACTTGAGTTTGTGGATCTTGCACAATACAATGAAACCAAATACCAACAAACCACTCAATCAAATCTACACAGAATAGCTCAAAGGGAGCATAAGGAATGGACAAAACAGAAAAAAAGATGTTACAAATGTAATATTGTATCCATAAAGTGTGGGGAATTTTGTTTTGTTATTCAATTATTGCAGATCTGCAATGAGTTCCATTTTTGCATTTCCTTTGTTTTGATGCTGTTTGACAAAAAACAAACGATATATTATATGTTTAAGTAAAAAGCACTGTTTCATAAATCTACCTCTGTCCAAAGTCATTATTTAGATATGGAGATATATTCTGTTACGAATATCATCCACACAAGCTGCTGAACCCAATAATTACATGTATTATTTCGCTTTATTTCCTATAAAATTTACTGAAAGCGTTAACTATGAAATTATAAGATATTACTATTAAAACAATCAATATTTTTTGTTTTTTTTGTTTTTACATGGAAGTGTTGAAAGACACCATCTAATGGGGGAGTATTTTCTTTTACAGCACCTTACCTCAGTCAGACAAAGCAGAAATCGAAGATGATGTGCTTGTACTAGGAAGATATAGGACCCATCTGAAAGCTGATAAGACCAACCTCCACCCTAAACCACAGTTTTGGAATAGTGACTGTTAGTAGGCCTAATGGCTGATTGGATGTGAGGTGCACTCACTAGGCTGAGTGGAGTCACTCTCGCTGTTGTGTCTAGAGTTGGTGGACTCAGAGTTCAGGCTGAGGGTGCTGGGAGCTGAGGACAGCTGGATGAGGGGCTGCTGCTGCTGCTGTTGTTGCTGCTGCAGCTGCTGTAGGTTCTGCTGCTGCTCCACCTCATCTGGCACTACAGGCCAAAGCTGCCTGCGATTGTGCCTAACTGCATCCCAGCCATTCAGTTTTAGCAGCTCACAACCCTGCTTAGTTTTTGAAATGAGTCCCAGAACATAAAGACACGTCCTGAGAGAGAAAGATAAAGAGAAACAAATTGCGGATTCATGGGAAAGCCATAAGGCAGAGATAAGAGTGTATAAAATGAAAGAATGCATGACTGCCAAACAGCATGGGAGGAAGAATGACACAATTCAAATGAGTCATATAAACAACAACAAAACCACAAAAAAAACCCAAAAAACCCTGCTGACAGTTTCTGAGAAAGTCCTTTTGAAACTATGAGTATTTGCAACAACAAGAGTCTCTGGGGTTAATGCACGGTTAATGATTGGTCATTTCATGTCAAGTCACTCTTGTCAAGTCACTCTTCTATCCAGCTGTGCTGCAATAACTTCACTTTGTTGCATACTACAACTACAAGTGGGCAGCCAGTAAGAGGAAATAGAAAAGGAAGTTGCAATGCAAATTGCAGATAACTAAAACACCACACACACCAAAGTTGCCGTTATTCACTCAAAAAATAAACCCGTTTAAAAATAAACCCGTTCAATGCACTTAAAGAAAACTTTTCTACAAAATTAACCCTTTCAGGGTTAACTTTTGGGCTGCCGCCTGCAATTTATCAGACTCAAATTGAAAAGCTCACAATTTACACATACTGTGGACTAATTTCTAGGGCTGCCCCCAACCAAAGATTTTCCTAGTCGACTAGTAGGCGTTAGTTTAAGCCATTAGTCGACTAGTCATCGCAGGTTTATGATATTAATTTCTTAAAGGTGCTGTATGTAATATTTTTACTGTACTAAATCATAAAATGACCATAATATGTCATTAGAGAATTAGGAAACATGCTAAGTTGAAATACTGGCTTCTGCGATGATAATGCTACAGCCAGTATATTCTACTTTGAAGTTTCCATTCTGGTTGGAATTTCTGTTTATGTTTTGGCCTGTGTGATCCCGCCCACTGCCCACTCACCAATAGTATTTTGACACCGCTGGGTTGCTAGATTTGAACAAGTTTGCAGGCAAACAACACTGCGTGCTGCAGCCATGGAAGCCAGCAAATGAACTTGATAAGAGATAACAGATTCCACCCGACATAAAAAGCCTCGCCATCTGTCTAAAAACCACCATGACCAGAGGTGTAGTAAAACAATGATAAATATTGAGATGCCTTTGGAAGATGGAGACAGCTTAAAGCCCAGAAATCCTTTAAAACGGATGCTGAGTTGGCTAATTTGCGTGTCAACATTCTGGCAACCCGTATGAGCTTCGAGTCTGGGGCGGGCAGACAACTCTCCAATATTTTGAATTTGGACTGCAGTACCCATTTCAAACGCTTGTTGTCAGTCTTACATATAGCACCTTTAACTCTAACCCTGCTTAATGAAACTTTTTTTTTTTTCTGCAACCAACCGACCAATCAAAATTTGGTCGACCAAGACTCTTCTCATCGACTAATGTTTGGTCAACTATTAGGGGGCAGCCCTACTAATTTCCAAAAATTGGTCTCATTTTTCAGACAGTAACATTGGATTATTCACATAAGCAAGCTCACAGACAAGTAAAAAGCCTTGAAAACAAAAATAATAATGGATTTGTTGCAGTCTTGCTGTACAAATTTAAATTAATTTAGTAATGGCTACTTGATGTAATGAAAATGAAAAGGACTGAGCAGGATCCGATCTTGGGATGCCTGCACACATGCAATCTTATGAAATTACTCTATTTAACACAGTAATACAAATATTACCATATCATATCATTACATGTTTAATATAGTAAAACAAAAATGGCTTTTTATCAAACACATACATGGCTAATATTATAGTTATTTATATTATAATTTTTCTCTAGCATACAACAAGAAAAAAATATATATATATTTTAACTTGTCCATGATGTCTGTGTCACTCTGGATCTATACATTTCGTTTTGGCCAACAAAAAGTATTCACATAGTCCCAATGCAAAATAATTCAGTAAATACAGGTGCATCTCAATAAATTAGAATGTCGTGGAAAAGTTCATTTATTTCAGTAATTCAACTCAAATTGTGAAACTCGTGTATTCAATAAATTCAATGCACACAGACTGAAGTAGTTTAAGTCTTTGGTTCTTTTAATTGTGATGATTTTGGCTCACATTTAACAAAAACCCACCAATTCACTATCTCAAAAAATTAGAATATGGTGACATGCCAATCAGCTAATCAACTCAAAACACCTGCAAAGGTTTCCTGAGCCTTCAAAATGGTCTCTCAGTTTGGTTCACTAGGCTACACAATCATGGGGAAGACTGCTGATCTGACAGTTGTCCAGAAGACAATCATTGACACCCTTCACAAGGAGGGTAAGCCACAAACATTCATTGCCAAAGAAGCTGGCTGTTCACAGAGTGCTGTATCCAAGCATGTTAACAGAAAGTTGAGTGGATGGAAAAAGTGTGGAAGAAAAAGATGCACAACCAACCGAGAGAACCGCAGCCTTACGATTGTCAAGCAAAATCGATTCAAGAATTTGGGTGAACTTCACAAGGAATGGACTGAGGCTGGGGTCAAGGCATCAAGAGCCACCACACACAGACGTGTCAAGGAATTTGGCTACAGTTGTCGTATTCCTCTTGTTAAGCCACTCCTGAACCACAGACAACGTCAGAGGCGTCTTACCTGGGCTAAGGAGAAGAAGAACTGGACTGGTCCCCAAATGTTTTTTCCTTGTCAAGAGGAAAATGAGAAACAAGAGACCAAAAAATGCAGATGAGCTGAAGGCCACTGTCAAAGAAACCTGGGCTTCCATACCACCTCAGCAGTGCCACAAACTGATCACCTCCATGCCACGCCGAATTGAGGCAGTAATTAAAGCAAAAGGAGCCCCTACCAAGTATTGAGTACATATACAGTAAATGAACATACTTTCCAGAAGGCCAACAATTCATTAAAAATGTTTTTTTATTGGTCTTATGATGTATTCTAATTTTTTGAGATAGTGAATTGGTGGGTTTTTGTTAAATGTGAGCCAAAATCATCACAATTAAAAGAACCAAAGACTTAAACTACTTCAGTCTGTGTGCACTGAATTTATTTAATACACGAGTTTCACAATTTGAGTTGAATTACTGAAATAAATGAACTTTTCCACGACATTCTAATTTGAGATGCACCTGTAGGTCCATGTAAATTTAAATTGATTGCATGTAAAAATGTAATCAATATTTGTGACAAAACGCTTAAAGTCAGCATGAAACAGAAGTTGTGACTGACTTTTCCGTATTGTGATGTATTTCAGAGTAAAACGGCTTATCAAACAAGACAAAAATCTAGGGCGGGGACTTGATTTTATCCATCGGTTGTTGATTGGATTGTGAAAAGTTGCCGTTGCATACCAGAATGGAAGCAGACCTGAATGCGAGTTAACACACAGACACACATACACCATTTCCACCATGCCCCACTGATTTGAGAACCAAAAGACAACATAACTGATAACATTAATCTATAACCAGCCCACAAACGCACATTGTGGTCTTTGTTTACAACGAGGCTGGAGCCCAGTGCAGATGAATGAGAAACAAGCAAGTACAAGATCACAATATTTCAACGTTTTGAATCACAATACACTAAATATAAAGAATAAAGAACACTTACTCATGCTGTACATCCCAAGATACCTGCATTAAAAAATATGAATAAACTCCAGATGCATCCGACTCGTGTTGTATTCAGTAGTGATCACCTCTGGAAGCATTCAGGCGTGAAATCTCTCGAACACAACCAACAATTTGCCATTATTCCTCCTCCTTCTAAATGTAAATTCCAAGGTAGTTTGAGGTAGAGAATAGGATTTTGAGAGAGAAACAGACAAAAATCCATCTCTTCATCTCCGCATTAGCTGCTTTGACACCAGGTTTGTTTACATGACCCCTGAAGGGGTGGGGTTAAAACTGACTAACCCTTGCATACGTCATCAGAGAAGAGTCAGTCATATCACCAGAAGAGCAAGTTATGACATTTTGATTAAAGATTACAAGGTCACATTTTTTTTTATAAAATAGCAAATATGCTTGGATGAATCGTTCACAATAAGACCAGTAACATGCATTAAAAAATAAATAGGGTCAATTTTGATTTCATGCTGACTTTAAGAATTATGTTGCATTCTAAATTTTAATTAACTAAACTGAACAAAAAGCAAAAATACATTTTTGAGTGTCAGCCTAATATGGTAGGAATCATATACTACATTTGCTTTACAATATATTGGCATTATAAGATCAGATCAGATCCTTTTAAACACTTGGCACAGCTGAATGATATTACCTTACCTATGCATTCGTCAGAGCACATGTACTACCCCCCAGGCCACGTATTTGACCTGAATGCCATTTCTAAATTTTGGTATTATGGCCATATCAAGTAAGCTTGATTTTGGTATCAAGACTACATACCCTCTAATAGACAGAACCTCACAGTCATGAGCAAGTGCGACAATGTCTGGAATCACATTCTCCTCCTGCAGGAGGTTCAGTCCCCAGTTCGAAGTGCCAATGTTTCCCTTGAGACAAATTGACAAGAAAAGCAGTTAAGAGTAAGGACACTTAATTAATGTAACTGACAAACAAAACAGTTATCAACAAATCTGTATAGAATACATGCTTCAACATGACTTATTCTCACAAGATGAATACCAGACTCTCTCTCTCTCTCTCTCTCTCTCTCTCTCACACACACACATACATACATACACACACACATACAAACACACACACACAGACTTTTACTTTGCTATCTAAATGAGGACATACCATAGACTTACCATAGATAAAAGATATTGTTTTTATATAAAGCTAATTTTAAGTACTACTGACCAGTGGCGAATTCTCAGGGCCAGCAAAGCCTTCTCTGCTGGCCTAATATGCCAAATAAATAAATATTTTTCATCCTTTCATTCTCAATCACCTTTTTGCCTATGTATTTTTAATTGCTTTCCACTCTTAAATAATCTACAAACAAATAGAGAAAAACAAAAAGTTTATCCAGTCAGAATTTATTCCTTGATGCTTTCAAGCAAAGTGTGACAACTGTATCACAAATCGCATGCCCGAAGCAGCATGTGAGTCTGAGCTCCACCCCCTCAGGCCTTCAGAATTTCTTCAGAATCCCTCAACAGTGCAAATGAATGCGCACCTAATGTCAGATTGTCAGATTCATCAGCCAATCAGATTGATTTATTTGTTCTTGGTGGGTGTGATCTTTAGGATATGTCCCGGTCGAGGCCTTCTAGCTGGCCTTGAGTGACACAATCACGCTTTAAGTGATGTACATAATTTGAAAGCGAAGAGTGCGAGATCTTGCTGACGAGTCGGCTGTCATCACTGCTGTTATTGCCGTTGAGAAAGAGATCCTTATGGATTTAAAAACCTAAGATGTTCTGCATGATCGTGCAATTGATTAAACAGGAAAGGAGGGCTGATTTTCACTTCAGCAAATTGGTAAGTGCTTTTTGCATTGTTAAAGCAACATCAGGAGTTTTCTAAGTGTAAATTAGGCTGCTGGAGCATTCAGTGTCAGATCAAGTTTTGAAAAGTAGTGCTGCGTTCCATTCAACTCAAAGTCAGATTTTACAACTTCCTACTAGGAAAAGTGCAAAGGAATGCATCTCGAAGTCAGAATTACAACCTGTAGGCTCGTGCAGAAATTCTCAACTCCGATTTCGCCGAGATGCAGGGGCATGATGTCACACAAACATATCGACACTCAGGGAGATATACAAAGTGATAAACATTTACTTTATTAAGTAATATCGATAAATGAGTTTGTTTCCACATTACATGATATTAAAGCTTGTTTAATAAATGCCTGCAGAAACAGGTGTATAAAACATGGTAAATTATAATCTCTTTTGATAATAGTACACCTGAAGCACAAATGTTAGCGCTGCAGCATTGTTTATCAGTTGGGTTGCTAGGAAACATCTCTAATAAGAGTCAAACCCCTGCTAAGCTAACGGGAGCATTGCAGTTCCGAATATCGGGGAATGGAATGCATTTATGGTTGGCAATATCAAGTAGGAATATCCCACATCCAACTTGCATGGAACGCAGCGACATAACGTATGATGCCCAAAGGCATAGGGTGTCTTATTCAATGTGAAACTGTGTTTTCTTAATGGCATGAATCACACTGAAGGCCTAGACTTAAAATGCACGGCCCGCCACTGCTACTGACTAACCCAAACTCTACCCATCGTTTTTCCAATTGAGGATGTCCATGGATGTCCCCAAAGAAAGGTTTAGTCAAATTTAACTAATTTCTGGGGACAAATTTGCACCAAAACTATACTTAAGTACACCCACACACTCAGTAGCTCACCAGGGCCCAAAGTGAAGCCTTAAGTTGTTTGATGCCCTCCCATTTGTCTAGCACTGGGCAGCGCACTGTGTAGCTCAAATCAGGAACCACATTCTGTCAGAAAAATAGAAATAAGGCATTAAATGGAAATGTGTGTCTAATCAAGCCACATCATACATTATATCAAAGCACATACCTGAGCTTCCAGTAAATGACAGCCTGTCTTATCATGTACAAGTTGTCCGTACAAATGCACAGGAAGAAAAACATTTGGCCTTTGTAACCTGTAAGAAAAGAAACTCCCCAATTTAAGGAATATTCCAGGTTCAATACAAGTTAAGCTCAATCGACAGCATTTGTGGCATAATGTTGATAACCATAAAAAATTATTTCGGCTTGTCCCCCCTTTTCTTTAAAGAAAAGCAAATATCGAGGTTACAGTGAGGCACTTACAATAGAAGTGAATGGGGCAAATTTTTTAGGGTTTAAAAAGACAGAATGTGAATCTTATAATTTTATATAAGCACTTACATTATGTATTATTTGAGCTGTAAAGTGGTTTAAAATCATCCTTTTTACAGTCACTTTAGGGTTTGTTGACATTACACTGTCATGGCAATGAAGTAGTAAAATTGGCTTTAACTATACACAGAAAAAGTATGAAGAACCTTTGGTTGCTCCGTCGCACATAGTTATCTCCATCCACTGGTTTACGGTAAGTAGTGAGAGCTTCATTCAACTGTTCCTCTATGAGGTCCACATACTTGAGGTTGTACTCCTACAAAGGAACAAAGGTGTATTTTCTCATTAAATAATATTATATAGAGAGAACAGAGAGATTACTCTGAGCTGTATATAGCATACTTTAAGTAACCTAATGGAAGCTGTGAAAAAATTAGCATGGGGAACAGAGGAAAATAGAAGCACGAGCAAAATATCATTTACTGATGTTCAAAAATTGCAAAGTAAGGTATACTCAGTCTTTTCACAGCCCAGGATAATGGCAAATAAGTACCTTCTGCCACTTTTCGAGTTGTTTAGTGACATATCCCCTCTCATTTAGATAGGAGAATCCCTTTGGAATGGACAAGAACCTGAAACCACGAATGCCAGATGATCAGAAGTGAGGGAACAGTTAGTTTTCTAAGACCACCGTTGCAATTATTCACATTATGCAGTGCACAATGTATTCATTATGCCTTAAAAGATAAAAAGGGATAGCACAATATCTATTTGCACTGACCAGGGCTGTTAATCTCAGAAAGTAAAGAAAGTTCTGAAGCATTTCTTTAAACTTTACGACAGAAAAGAGAATCTTTGCGAATCTGGCTTGTTTCCATGGTAATTTTCCATGGAGTATTCTCTGGACAATGTTCAAAATTTAAAAATAGCAGTCACTATGAGGAGGCAACCCACATATAGACAGGGTTCCCACACATTTTGACCAATGGATTTCCATGATTTTTCCAGTAGTTCATGATTTTTTGGACAAGGATTTAAAAAATCCTTTTATACAGACTGTACTCACAAAAAGTATTTCTAGCCAATGTAATATAACTTGGTTTAGGAAAGCTAAAAAAATATGTTTATTCATAATATACAAATGTATATTCAAATTTCCACTACTTTTTAAGATTTTATAAATTTACATGACTTTTCTGGGCCTGTAAATCACAATTTTCAAATTTTCATACAGTGTCAAAAAAAGCTTTGTATGGTATATCATTTATTTTTATTTTTTATCTAAGCCCCTGATATCACTGGAGTCTTGACTGGAATATCATGCGAATGTGCATCATTTTATACAGATCTGTAGTAATCTTTTCGTAAGTACTATTTTTTTCTTTAAAGCTGAGGTAAGTAATTTCTGCGACACTAGAGCCACCAAACGGAATTGCAAAAATAAATGTTTTTTTTTTTTTTCCGGAGTACGCCCCCCCCATCTACAGTTGGTCAAACCAAGTGATAGTGGGGTCACTCAAAACAAACAGATACAGTTTTCGAAAAAATTACCTCTGAATGGCTTACTTACAGTTGTCTCTGTATAATAAGCTGTTATAGAAGAAAGTATTTTAAACAGAAAAATTTACATCAGATTTAAATGTAAAATTTTTAAATGAAAACTTTTTTTTTGTGGAAAAAATTAATTCGTGTACCTTTAAGGATAGACCTCTGATTTAGTTAAAGAAATGTCTGAGCTTTACCGTAGCAGCAACAGCACACCCTTGTCTCCCAGGTGAGTTAGTGCTGGCTTCATCTGAATCAGAGCATGAAGATTTGCCTAAGAAAAAAATATCATGGTTATGAAAAGAGGCCTGTATTCACAAGTTACGACATATCGACCAATAAAAGAGGTACAATTACATTTTGATGCAAAATTTAGTTGAAATACAGATATAAATCTGATTTCTATTCCTGGCACAAAGCTCATGCATCTTAACTACAGTGGCAGTACATCATAAAATCACTCAATTGCCTCCAACATCAACACGCATTTCACAATTTCCCCCTGATTCCACCCCTCAGATAAACAACACAGCTTTCCACCAATTTAAACTCCTCATTGTACATCAAACAACACCCTTATGAGCTGATTTCTCTCACCTCATCTTCACAGGCCTCATCCAGTATGTCCAAAGCCTCCAATGAGACGGCCTTGTTGCAGTCGTGTAGCTGAGTCACCAGCAGTTCAATACCCCAGTTGCTGAAGAACTCCACATTAGCTCGGAGAAGCACCCGCAGATGCTTGGTGGCGTACAGTCTGGAGTTCTGTGACAAAATAATGTTCCAAGAATTACAATTATGATGTAGCAGCATAGGAGAAATGCATTTAATGGCGTATATTGTAATCTAATCATGGCTCAATGGGTTAAACTGTTTGGCATTAAGGTAAACATATAGGGCCCAAACAAAGTAGATGTTTGTCTTACGTCAGTGGCAGCAGTGAGGATCTTTGAGAGAATGACTCGTGCTAAGCCATCACGGCTGTAGTCCAGTGTGGAAACAATCAGCTTTAGAAGATGGTCCTGATTCTTCAGGGAGCACAGGTTCAGCAGGCTGTCAAAGTAAGGAGGCAAGAAACGAGAAGATATACAAAAGTATACTATTATAGCCAAGTTAGCCAACATTCTGTTCTATACTTTAAAAGGATTAGGGTTAGAACCCAATTATGGTTTTGGTACAGGGATGATCAAAACTCAAACCAAAACCCAAAGACTTATGCAGCATTCATGTTTTGTCGGAATTACCATAACTACAAGATGGCAACTCGGAGGAACGAATAACTTCAGAGGTCCGCAGATGTGATTAGCTCCATACAGAGTTGCCATCTTGTAGTTACGGTAATCTATGGCAACACTCATAATGCAAAAAAATGTCTTTGTTGTTGATAACAGTAAAATATTTATCACTACATTAATTCACCTACATATGTTCTTGCAAAATGTTCAAAGTGCTCCAGGTAAAAATTACATAATAAAATAGCATATCAAACAGAAATACACTCACCGACCACTTTATAAGGTACACCTGTACAGCTACTTATTCATGTGATTATCTAATCAGCCAATCATGTGGCAGCAGTGTAATGCATAAAATCATGCTGATACAGGTCAGGAGCTTCAGTTAATGTTCACATCAACCATCAGAATGGGGGAAAAAATGTGATCTCAGTGATTTCGACCGTGGCATGATTGTTGGTGCCACATGGGCTGGTTTGAGTATTTCTGTAACTGCTGATCTCCTGGAATTTTCACGCACATCAGTCTCTAGAGTTTACTCAGAATGGTGCCAAAAACTAAAAACATCCAGAGAGCAGTAGTTCTGTGGACGGAAATGCCTTGTTGATTAGGAAGGTCAACGGAGAATGGCCAGATGGGTTCAAGCTGACAGAAAGGCTACAGTAACTCAGATAACCACTCTGTACAATTGTAGTGAGCAGAATAGCATCTTAGAATGCACAACACGTCGAACCTTGAGGCAGATGGGCTACAACAGCAAGACCATGTCGGGCACATTATTAGGACGATAGTGTTCCTAATAAAGTGCTAGGTGAGTGTATATTGTGATTCTTTTTCCTCACACTATTAAGGTAAAGTCAACCGCACAAGAGAGATTGAAACTGATGCTGTAGATTCAGTCTCTTACGTGGACATGATGAGTGTCTCGGAATGGTTCAAGATGACAGAAAGGCTACACTAACTCAGATAACCACTCTGTACAATTTTAGTGAGCAGAATAGCATCTCAGAATGCACAACACATCAAACCTTGAGGCGGATGGGCCACAACAGCAGAACACGACGTCGGGTTCCACTTCTGTCAGCCAAGAACAGAAAGCTGAGGCTGCACTGGGCACAGGCTCACAAAAACTGAACAGGTAAAGACTGGAAAAACATAGCTTGGTCTGATGAATCTCGATTTCTGCTGAGGTTCACAGATGGTAGGCCCACTGAAGCCTCAGATTTCTGTTCTTGGCTGACAGAAGTGGAACCCGACGCGGTCTTCTGCTGCTGTATCCCATCCGCCTGGTGGAACAATCAAACTGGCCAAACTATTCAAAAAATTCAAATGAAAGCACACAAGGCCATTCATCTGGTTTAAGCTGCTCTCTTTCACCTTTCTTTCTATCTTAAAACTTTTACAACTATTTTATACGTATAAAAGTCTTTGTCTAGCCAACATCAAAGTTTACTTTAAAGGAATAGTTCACCCAAAAATAAAAATTTACTCACCCTCAGGCCATCCAAGATGTATCTGAGTTTCTTTTTTTATCAAAACAGAATTTAAGATTTTTAGGATTTCATTTCAGGCCTCTTCCTTTAAACAATGCAAGTGAATGTACTTTTTGACGGTCCAAAATGCATATTCAGGGTGCATCGAAATAATCCACATGACTCCAGTCGACAAATAAAGTTCTTTTGAACCCAAATGATTGATTATTTTTAGAAGCAAAACAATACTTATATACTGTTTAACTACAAATGTTCGCTTCCGTACATCTCTGACGCGAGCTCATGAGAGGGATGACGTAAGCTCGTTGGTAAGGTCACGTGTCACGTGGAGGAGGAGGTAGGAAGCGCGTCATTGTTTACAAGAGGAGCGCTGTACAAAAGTTTAATCATCTTTGCTGTAGATTTGTATTTGTATAAGTGTATTGTTCAAAATGGTCGTTTGGCGTGTGTATCCTGGATGCGTCAACCTTCAGAAACCACCCCCCCCCCCACCAAAAAAATTGCATGCCAAGAAAAATATTAACTTTTCCTCGATTGCCTATACATGATCATGAGCGATTGAAGCTCTGGCTTATCGTGCTGAACCTGGATATCAGTACACCCCTACATTCTCTCAAATATTGGAGGGTGTGCAGTGAACATTTTACCCCTGAGGATTTCAGACCATCGAAAGAAACAAAGAGTCGATATCTGAATTCATCGGCTGTGCCCGTGCTGTTTTTCCAACGAACTCAGGTATGTGTGAAAACTTTGTCATTGTCATGCCTCCCTCCGGCTCTGCACCTCCCTCAGCGCCCGATTTCTAATTCACCGCACCTGCACTCAATTCACTCACTCATCACTGCCTGCATAAATAACTCACCTTCACGCCACTTCACTGTCAAGTCTCACACAAAGGACTCCAGTTTTACCGCGCTGCTCTCACACAGTGTTTATTTACCTGTCTGTATTTGCTCTTGATCTTCGTCAATATCTGTTTAGTGCTTACCCTACTGTTTCACCTGTTACCTCTTCTTCAGCTCTGTGGACTTTAAACCCTGTGAATCCCTCTTTAGTTTGTGAAGCTTCTCTTCTGTGTGATATCACCTGTACCATTGATCTCACTGTGTAAACCCTGTAAATCCCAGTAAACGCTCTCTCACACTTGGTTTCACTAACTACAACTTGTGTGGCTTGAATTCCTGACAGTCATATAGCCTATATATTTCTGCTAAATAAAAAGCACGTAGATAACACAACGGCATTGCTCCGAAATAAAGGATGGTTATTTACTGCAGTAATGTTTTTTATTTTTTTTATTATTATTTGGAAATAATTTTTTTCATTATTTTATATTGTTTTGAAATTGTTTTGGACTGTTTAGGTTTGTGAACGGCGCTTGGTCTGTGGTCTGTGCAAGTTTCTCTTGTAAGTATTGTTTTGTTTCTAAAAATAATCAATTGTTTGGGTTCAGAAGAACTTTATTTTTTCGATTGGAGTCATGTGGATTATTTTGATGCACCCTAAATATGCATATTGGACCGAATGAGTACATTCACTTGCATTGTTTAGAGGAGGAGGCCTGAAATGAGTAAATTATCAGCAAATGTTCATTTTTGGGTGAACTATTCCTTTAACGTCATATCTAGTTTCAAGTTTTCAGTGCCCAACGGACAGTATACAGTTGCATTAGGATGTGAGGCTTGTTGTAATCTACAAAAAAATGTATTCTCAAGTTTATCTGAACATTTGGCAGAAGAATGTGAAGCTGTCTGTCTGCAAATTAAAGCTCAACAAAAGTTGGGTGATGCAACAGGACAATGAGCCAAAGCACAGGAAATACTCAACAAAAGAATTCACCATCGAGAGTCCTGACCAGATTGAGATGCATTGGTCTGACCTCAAGAGAGTAATTCACACCAGACTTCCTAAGAATGTTGCTGTATTGAGTTTTGTATATAGGAACTGTGCTGAGCGTTACAGGAAACGTTTGATGAAGGTTATTGCTGCCAAAGCAGAGTAAACAGTTCTTCAATCCAGTATTAAAATCACATACGTTTTCCATTCTGCACTGCAAATGTTAACATGGTATGTTCAATAAAGACATACCATAATGAAAAAATGTGTGTTCTCTGTTTAAGCAGACTGTTTTTGTCTATTGTTGCGACTTTGGAGATCATTTCAAATTTTATGAAGAATGCAAAAATCCAAGTATATCCAAGGGTTGACATTAGGGCTGGGATTTGATCACAAGCTCTCGATTCGATATCAATTCATATGGGTATATTTCAGTTATAATGTCCCTTTTTCTTACATATGAAAGAAATTCTCTCCCGGCTAATGCTGTTAATTATACAGGGGACCTTCTTAATAGGTACATTATGAAAATCATTTTGGTCAAATTTTAGCTGTTTAAAAATGAACAAATCCATGTAATGAATGCAATAAATATGATAATATATTACATAAATAATTTTTGGTACTTGTTTATTGTTTAATTACATAATTTGTACTATTTACAGGTATTAACATTGATTTGTTGAACATGTGTTAAAAACCAGTACTGTCTCTTTAAGAAAGCTGGCATTTCTATAAAGAGCGTCTGTAAATGAGCACATGTTAATGAGAGAGACTCTCATCTGGCCTACATGTGATTGGAATTACATGTCTTTTTTGTTGTTTTTGATCAACAATGGACTGTAAACAACAGAAAGGTTTTTCAAAGAGACCATATTAAATGACAAATAGGTTACATGGATCTCGTCTTTGGACACATATTACACTGAACAACTTTTACTCTAAACATGCAGTCAAAGGATCTCACTGCTGAATACTCCACCACTATACTACACAATTACTGGTGAGTGAAATCTGAACATTTACCAGCCAGTTGCCAATATACATTTTAGTTGCATAGCATGAAATTTGGCTGCTAATGCGAGCAATTTCCTCTCATTGTAGAGGATTGCGCATAGAGCAAAACATCGATCTTGGGATTTAAGAATCAATATAATTTAAACGACGGTCGTGATGCATCAGAAAATCGATATTTTTACCCACCCCTACTTGACATACTTCTCATGCAACTGTATACACAAGGTGATATTTGTTAGGTCCCAGACTAACCATTGGAAGACACTGCACTTCTCAAGTATCTTAACACCCTGCGGGTGGGCTGAAAGAGTGCCCAGGAAGAGGAAGTAGTGCTGGCTGAGGGTGGAAAGGAGGCCATTGCTCTGGAGACTACGGTCTGGTTTGAGCCCAGAGGACGATGCTAGCCACTGCACAATGTCCTTCACTAAGTCTTCAAGATACGCCTGCCCATCCTGAGGAGACAGCAATGTGGACAATGACAATGAACTAGTGCTGTGGATAACGGTTCACAGTTTAAGGCTCAGATCTTCTCTAACATTTTATTCTCACCTCATCTGATTCTAGAAGGAATTCAATGAACTGACAGCCCACCACTGTTAACTGTTTTGCCTTGCTATGGTCCAGCTCCAGGCTGGCATACAGCTTGCTGCTAGGCTTGTAGAAGAACAGCAGCCTTCGCACAAACCTAAGAGAGAAAGTGCAGGTTTATGGCAATAAAGGGTTAACAACAATGTCTGAGAAGGTTTCTTGGAAAAAGGCAACCCAACGTGCTTACTTGTGCATTTGTTCATCTTTGTTGTTCCGAAGGTTGACACTGGGCCACTGCAGCATTAGCACAAACAGCAAATTAGAAAAGACAGCACATTTCACAACTACATTTTGACATTTTCAGAAGAAAATGAGAGTGTTGCTTGCCCCTGCTAAAGTCACAGCCACAATGCTCGGGTGTTTGCCAGGGTTTTGCTACTGTATGTAACTGCTAAGGTGTTCTGAGGCCAAGTTGATTTTGTAAATGGTTCAAATGCTGAACAATTTATTTAGGTATCCAAACTTTTTGGAAGAAGAATAATTCAGATTAAGATGTGACATAAACAGTTATGGTTAAAAAAAAACAATGGTTTGTTAATGTTTAATACTTTCATGTCATTTTGTCACATTGGCCTTAGTGTAAACAAGTCTTAATTCTGTTTTTGAATAAAAAAAAATCGAATCATTTAGTTTTCCCACCTTCAGTATGGTAATGATCAGGACCCAGTTCCAGTCCAAATTCTGTTTATGATTGAGAATTTGGCTGTCTCTGAGGATCATCATTAGGGCCTCCTCAGTGTCCTAAGAAAACAACGACAATACTAATCACATCCCAGCTGAAATTGATAAGACATTTCCTCCTACAGACACAAGCACGTACTTTAATGACAAAAATGTCTCTTTGGGTTCTGAAATGCTGGTCCCGACAGTAATTAGCAGCCAGTGATTTGCGAATAATGTGGTCCAAGTAAAGACTGTTAGGTTTGGGGCCTCGTTTCTTCTGCTCATGAAATCGTTTCAAGTAATTCACTGCAGCGCTTGCCCGTCTGTGAATCATAAGCAAATATATTACAGTGGAAACAATCACATAGCTCTGACACTGTGCAATTTGTCCTACTAGATGTGAACAACAAGACAAGCTAACTCACAGTCTTTTCTCCTGAGGAATATCAAAAGAAGCAGCCATGTTCATAAGAGTGGGTAGGCAGTGCAGGTGGTGACTGTGGGAGTGAGGGAGAATGGTGTTGGCCTGCAAATAAAATAGACAAGGTAATTTGAGGTACAGTACAAGATTAAGCTGTATTCACTGTTGCATTAATTATGTTTATTCCAGTAAAATACCATGTGCAGGAGTTCCCCTAAGAGGATGGTTGCGCAAACTGAAATGTTATCATCACTGCTGGTGATCACTTCAACCAGACCCTATAAAGAGATGTTAGAATGGTTTAAACACTTACAGATGTTTTTCTTACACTTTAGCCAGATTTAAACATTCTCTAATATTTCTCTGTAATTTTTAGAGATGCTTTGTAAAGCACTATTTTCTGTCTGTTTTCTATTTTCTGTGAAGTTGCTTTGGAACAATTATGCATTGTACATAATTATAATAAAATAATAACTTTATTTTTATAGCACCTTATAGCAATAACAAAACATAAAATCAAAACACACTCATTAAAACAAGCACAAAGTGCATCACAAAACATAAAATCAAAGGTAAAAACTAAAATGCACAAAGTAGTAAAAACAAGTCCATACAAATTAGTTTTCAAACCAGACTTAAAAACAGACAGAACTATAGACATGATAAAGTGCTTTGATTTAAAGATGAAAACAGTTCATTACAATAATCAAGGTGAGATGAAGTAAAAGCATGTATAAGATTCTCTGTATCCCTAAAACTCAAATCCTGTCTCACCTTAACTGATAAAAACATGACTGAACTCCAGGGTTGCTGCAGAGTTTTTAAAATCAAATTTAAGACCTTTTTCAAGACCTGAACAAATAAAATTACTACCGTATCCCCATACTAAAACAAACAAACACAATCTCAAAATAAATCATGTATCACAGACTCTTACTTAAACAGGCAGGGGCACACATTCAACATGGCCTTAACATTGCTTATCAGTAAAACAGAGTAGGCTATATGCAAGTTTAAAATACTCAATACATGTTTTCCACATATACCACATTAAAACTGGTTTATGTACCATTATATAAATAAAAACAAATTAGAGGCTGACCAGTATTGGATTGTGCTGATTCGATAATGTGTTGAAAGAAAGCCAGTTAGTTTTTTAATCTTGGTAGCCTATATTAAATGTTCTTAGTCTTTCCTTCATGTGATGGGGAGGGCCAGACAGAGGTTACAAGAGTCCAAATTTAATTAAATTCCAGATGCACTTTATGCAACTTTGAAATACACCAGGGACTCTTATTTTGAAATGTTTGCGCTTCACTGCTTCCAGCTGCTCGTTCAAACAAATAAGGGATATAAAATGTGTACTCCTACAATAATCTACAACATATTAAAATATAAACAATTAAAAGTAAACACTGTCATATTTCATCAACACTACATCATCATCATCAACACCTGATCTTTAGTGATCGCTTGTCATACATTTCCGATATTGCTTAATGATTGTGAACTGCTCTGCAACAGCTGAAAACACTTACAAGCCACCACATGCTTGGAGAAAATACAGCGCCGCGTTTTCACTTTGAAGGACACAGCACATGCATTTATTCAATTAAATAGTATTCTTTTTAAGTTTGAAAATTCACATTAGGTCATATCACGATAAATGAATTCAAGACATTTTAAGACTTTAAGGATCCGTGGGAACCCTAGAACTAACTTCCTACGTGATATTCAAAATGTAAATTTGTATCAAATTAGACTCCCAAATTTCTCACCACCTGCTGAATATTTGGGACCACCTGATTAAGTGCTGGCTCAATCTGACTTTTTTTTTTTTTTAAAACAATGACCGATTATAAAAACCTCTGTTTTATCAGTGTTTAACTTCAGAAAATCACGCGCCATCAAATTTTTTATATATGCTATACAAGCTTGAAGAAAATGTAAATTAGTCAGATCATTGGGATTCAACTGTGGGTCATCTGCATAGCAATGAAAATGTATGTTGTATTTTCAAATCACAGAACCAAGAGATAACAGATATAGAGAAAACAAAATTGGCCCTAACAGGGATCCTTGCGTAACACCACAATTTATTGTTGAAGAGGAGGAAATCTCATCTCCAACAGACACTACAAATTTCCTATTCGACAAATAGGAAACAAACCAGTCTAAATCCATCACAGATATTCCCACCCACCTCTTCAATGTATCAATTAAAACTGGATGATCAACTGTATCAAACGCTGCAGTTAAATCAAACAACACTAAAATGGAGCACTCTCCAGCGTCCTCTGCCATCAGTAAGTCATTTGTCACCCTAATAGGTGCAGTTTCTGTACTGTTAATTTCTCTAAATCCTGACTGAAATTTCTCAAAAATATTGTTATCCTTTGCTACCTCCAACAATTGCTTAGCTACTGCTTTCTCTATTATTTTTTTAGATGAAAGATAATTTTGAGATTGGTCTCTAGTTATTAGCAACCGACGGATAGTTAAACTAATCGCAGTCTTTAACTCCTCTGGAACACATCCTGACACAAGTGAGCTATTTACTATAGACAACAAAGTAGGGCCTAAAGTCCCAATAACTTCCTTGAAAAGTCTTAAAGGAACAACATCTGTATGGCAACTGGATGGTTTCAACTGATGTTCAATTTTATATAGATCCTACTCTGAAATAGGTGTGAAAGAATCCAACAGAATCTCCCTGCAACCTGATTTTTCTACACATGGTAACGGAGGAATAATTCTATACAATTAAAATTAAACTGAATTATAAAGACTTTTTCTTCTGTTCATAATCACAAAATGGAAAAAATCACTCTCAAAAACTAATCACTTGGATATTTATATGGTATAATACCTCTAAAAGTCCACTGTGGATGAAGGCAGAAAGTAGCAAGGCGAGATAGTTATCCATCAAATCAGGCCTAGATGGACACACAGAACACAAACATGTCAACTCTTTCAAGGTGGATCATTATTGTTCAGATCTCTTTTACTTAAAGGTGAAGTGTGTCATTTTCCAATGGTAAAACACTCTCATATTCCAGCATAATATACAGAGACAAGCACAGTATCAGTAAGCCTCATAGTAACCACAAAATTAAACATGGTTACTATATTAAGATCAACACTTTTCAGGTTGATTTCCCTGAAAAGTGTTAACATTGGAGCTCTGTGGCACTTAAAAACATTGTTTGAGCATCCCAATCAGTGCAACATTGTCTCAACGAATTGTGTTATTTTGGGGTTGGAATCTGTATGGAAGACAGAGTGGGTTGAAAACCAGTCTGAAGACAACTCCTTCTGGTGCCTCAACTGGGACAGAAATTACACAATTCACCTCAAGTTACTGTAGTTTAATTTCAGGGTATATTAAACTGATCAAATCTCTTACCTTGACCGTGCTCTATGGGGAAGTATAATTTTTGCTTCGGAGGCTACAAAACCATCTGACAGTCTCCAACTGTCCTGAAACCTACTGGGATCTGGAAAGAGAATACATGATATTGTTCCTGTCAATATGACTTCACATCAAACACAGTAAATGTGTGAAAATAAATATATGTTAACCAGCAGGAGCAGAGAGCGGTCGCACTCACCCACACTGAGAAGAGCTTCTATAAAATCTTGTGTCACCACAGGAACAGGAAGCCTGAATATATCATACATCACCTCCAGCAGACCTTGCTGAAAGGAAATTGAAAGAAATGTACATTTTGTAGAATATATGGATAGTTGACGAAGTATAACATGTCCATGAACTGTTTCTTATTTAACATCAAGCTTACAGCTTGAAAATTACATGTATGTTGAAGGAAAAGTGAATGTCAAAGGTCCATTAACTGGTCACCATTTCTTTTAAGCTCACCATTTTTGCCTTCACTAGTTCCATTTAAAAAAGTCCTGTACATTGGGATAGGTGCATTTCTATGTAGTCTTTCAATTACTGCATGTGTAATATTATTATACATTCAGTATTACATAAAAACTGCATGAATAACAGTAGAAAAAATAGAAAAACGTTGATCAAAACTGCTTTGAAATTTTCAGTTTGTTGAAATGTCAACTACCCATTTACAAAAATGACAAGACATGCACCACACTCAACAATTAGCTTTTCAAATAAGAGGAACTGGTTATTTAATTTGCATACTGTGTGTAATGTAAGCATTCTAATTATCTCATCATACCCTCACTTCCATATTTGGTATACACAGCAGACCAGTGAGAGACTGGATTCCAGAGTTGCCTGTTTTGCAGAGGTTAATGATGCCTGCATGTACAGTGGAACAAAAAACAGATTCAATCTAAGACAGGATTGCTAATACAGAATATACAAACAACTACCGTAAATCAGGTGTACTCATCATGGAATTCCATGTAAAAGATGCATACTGGCTGAACTCATTTTACAGAAGGAAAAACAGATCACATTATTGTCTTAACAACAGTGCCTTAAGTCATAAGTGGGTTTCTTGAGTGATGTTTATCGTTATTTCATAGTATTGATAGCAACAGATGTGTAAATGAATCAGTCACCAAGTCTGTGACCACAGAATTTCCACAGAAGTCAAAGATAAATGTTCATTTATTTGTTTTCCGTATTCTCATTGCCTTTGCCAATGGATTTGTAAAATAAACAGGCCTATCTTTTAGCAACCAATATGAGTGCTGTACTCCCTTTTTATTTTTTTTAAACATTTTAAAATCTAATCCACAGACTTTTACAGTCAGGGCAGAAACTATGAAAGGGTTCGAATTGCATGTGGGCCTGGCTACAAAAGTACCGGTACTTCTGTACCAGGTCGATACTAAAATAAAAAGGTTTAACGATACCAGTGTTTCTACAATAGCGGTAGTACCGAACACAGAATCAATTCGGTCCCCGTGTGCTGTTTGACTGACAGACAAGTGCTTACAAATGCTCACATGCTCATTTAAGCTTATGTTCTGTGACTCCTTTACACTGAACTGGACAATTAATCAAATTAAAATTGTGATATGTGCTAGTGTGATTATGAAACCACAAACTGATGTGACTTTTTTCAAATAAATATACAGTCTGCATGTACTGCACGCTGCAAAGTGATGCAGTGAAGCCGCTCTTATGTTCAAAACACCACATTTTATGAGCATCTGTGCTAATTGTAGTAGATAACGGAGTGCTCATTCAATGTGACGCACACAGCGCCTGCCTTTATATAATTAAATCGCATAATTTTGCGCTTGTAGAATCACATTGGTCCAACCTCTTATCCAAAAGTGTGAAAATAACATTATTAACACAGAACCAGAAGAGCCTTTACGTTAAAATAAAGTTTGTTTCAAAATAAAAGCTTGATGCATGAAATTTAAGAAATCACAACAGAAATAGATTACTAGTGTTTAGTAAAACACGTTATATTATTATTTTGTTGAACCTATATCTCACAAGCTAGAGTGTTGTACTGAATGTTTTTATTTATAATGTGATGCTCTGTTGTGCAGCACTTTATTTAACAAAAATGAGACCAAAAAAAAAAAAAAAAGGAATTCGAGAAAAAAAAAGAAAACTTGGAATGTGGGGAAAAATAAAAAGGAATTTAGAAAAAAATAAACCTGATTTTATAAGGTCCTACTTAAAAAAAATGTGAAGCAAGGTTTACCTAATTGAGAAACACTTGAAGGAACCATGCAGAAACATGAAGTGTGTTCAACTCATTAACTTTTTTTTTTTTTTTTGTGGTATCGAAATTGGTATTAAGAATAGTGAAATTTTAAATACTACTGAAATTTTGGTATCATGACAAAACTAGTCAACTGTATCCTTGGTAGCACTTAATGCAGACTTCCTATTAGAAAAAGTATACTGATATATCCTTACCTGACCAGGAGCGAAAGGAAGCAACAATTGACATCTTACTGGCCAGAAATCGAGCCTCCCTGTCTTCCCTGAAGAGTGGAAAACCATTCATCTATAAGTGAAGCCTATAACAGTTGCATGCTTGCTTTTCCCATGGTAAATTCTACTATGCCTATGAAGAATCTTAATGTTGCAAACTCACTTAAGTTGACCCTCTGCTGTGTCTGCATTGTGTCTGTAGTGAAAGTCTGTGTAAGGTGCCAGGATTTGCTGAAAAAAGGCAAATCATGGTTTTCAACTTAATTCATGAGAATTCTGACAGGTTTGATGTTGGATAGAGATCCATACCTCGAGTTCCACCTCTGAGCGAACGTATTGCCGTGTGTGTGGGTGGTTGAGCAGATGCAGGATGGTGGTCATCAGAGCCTCATTGATGCGACTGAGCTGACAGTCAATTACATTCTTCAGGATGGTGCTGAGACCACCCCTCTTCGCCACAATCTCAGGGTTCTCTAGTGCTGCACGCACAAATGGACATGCATGAGGTTGACATCAACGTTCATGGCTTGATACGTTACAGAATACTCTTTAAGCAGTGTATAAACCCACCAAGTTCACAAATAATGGCGATGCAGGCACGAACCATACGATCCCGGTCCTGCAGGCCGTCGTTGCCCACGGCCATGAGGGAGTTTGTGACTGAGCTTGGGAAGAGCAGGGCGTTCACAGTGATCATCTGGAAAAGTTTGTGAGAGAAAAGGGAACTGTCAAATATTGGGAGTATCTTCAGAAACATTTATTTTGTTACCCGGTCCAAACTAAAATATCAACCTAAGACAAATGGACTATGCTAAGGACACATTTTTATGTATGGGTCTTGCTACATAAATGAGTTTGCCTATATAGGCCTATTATATTATAATCAACACTTTTATTATAAAATCAATGTAAATGAGGGGAAGAAATGTTTCCACCTCACCTTTCTAACCAGTCGGAGAGCTTGTGTGCGTTCTACCTCATTACTCTGCTGGATGTCAATGCATCTACAGGTCAAAAGAACATTAGTTATCAACACAGTATTATATACAGTACATGTATTACTTTATTAAAGAGGTCCTATTATGCTTTTTGGGATTTTACCTTTCCTTTATTGTGTAACATAGCTCTTAGTGCATGTAAAAGGTCTGCAAAGTTACAAAGCACAAAGTCCACGCAAAAGGGAGTTATTCTTTCCCACAGACAACACTACTCAAGAACTACAAGAAACAGGCTATTTGTAGTCCAGCCATTACTTCTGTAAAGTATCTACGTCACTATGTAACACATATGCATAATGCCCGCCTAAGGGCTACTTTGGCCTGCTCCTCAAACAAACATAGTTATAGCTGAGGCCATGTCGAGAAGATGCTGTTTTCTTCACTGCAAAAGCAAAACCTCTTTGTTTGGACTTCCAAAGGCAGACGAATTGAAGTATCGTACACCCAGTGCACAGCTGTAGGCCTCTGCTAACCTGCTAGCTAATGTTATTGTGTTGAAATAGATTTGCTAATCAGCTGCGGGCCCACATTTACCTACAACTATGTAGAATTATGAAGATTGTTTGTCGTTCTTACTATCATGAATAGTGATCAAGTGTGGAAATGGATTTATTTTTACAAACAGTCATTTTTCGTCTGCAATCCACGGTAGTGCTCGACTAACTTGCTATGCAATGTTATTGCTTTGGCAAGGGTTTACTATTCAGCTGTGGGCTGGCTTTTTCCTAAAACTGTGTAACAAAATGGTCAATTTCAAGAGTCTTATATAATTATATAATTACAAGCTGTAATGTTACGGCCGCTATCCACGGTAGTGCATGGTTAACTTACTCTCTAATACACCCGGTAATGTCCAACCGGGAGTAAGCCTCTGTTCTCCGTTCATATCTCGGGCAAAAAAGTTCGGCAACACCCATTCCAGCAAAAGATGACTAATTTAGAAGCACTACATGTCTTTTACTTGAAGCTTTGTTAGGTTCACAATAATCAACCGTGTACTTGTAAGAAACCTACAAAATTAAAACTTACCACTGTGAAACGTCCTGCTCAAGTCGTGCTAGCAAAAATGGTTCGGGTCGATCAGCTTGTTCTTCCAAACTTTCATTATTTCATTCATTATCAGACTCGGGCTAGAGCTGGTACGGCAAAAACCGACGCCATGGTTACCACAGTTACAATAGTGTTTACAGAAGTGCTCACGAAGCCTCGGGGGCATTACATTTCCGACACACGCTCTACGTGGTTGACCAATTACAACAAACTAGGCCAGCTGACCAATCAGAGCAGACTGGGTATGAATAGCGGGGAAAAGAAATGTACGGTATGAGAAATAGGATGTGTTTTTTGAACATTAAAGCATGTAAACCTATTCTAGCAGACCCCCAAAATAAAATTATGAACCTGTAAATTAGCATAATATGGGCTCTTTAAAGGAATAGTTCATCCAAAAATTATAATTTTCTTATCATTTATTCACCCTTATGCTGTCTCAAACTCATATGACTTACTTTCTTCTGCGGTACCCAACAAAGATTTTTATTAGTGCCGTCAGTCGATTAAATTTTAAATCGTGATTAATCACATTCTTTTTCATAGTTGATTGTGATTAATCACAGATTTTGAAAGTGCTGAAATTTCACTCTAAATATACTTCTTTTCCTGTCAAAATGCATTTATTTCCTTCTTAGGAAAGAAACAATATGTAACAACATAATGCTTAATAAACATTTTCCAAACAAAGCCTTCCACAGTATAAAGATAGAAATGCACTAAAATAGCACCAATTCTAGTAACATTAAACATTTCGCAAAGTCTTAATTGGAGTTTTACTAACTAAAACAACTAGTCCCCATATAGTTTGCATTTTTTTTTTTTTTTTTTTTAAATCGCAATTGGCATTAATTCTCAAATACTCATCCACAATATTAATCAGCTGGCAGACTTTGGCTATTCACTTTGCTACAGCAATCATGAAGCCACGTTCATGATTTGTGTCAGGGCATCATTGCCAGCATCAAGCAGAGCTTCGATCTCCATGTGAAAAGCGGTGCAGACAATGTCTCATTCAGTGTTTTTGTGATATTTAAGACTTGACCTGCTTCTGTGGTACTTAAATTGTGCCTTACAGAGACACGTCGCAAAGGTTCCGCCCTACTCCGACCAGTGTTTATGCTGGTTTATGCTTTATTAACAGTAAATGCGTTAACTTTAATTATTTGCATGCGTTAACGCATTAATTTTGACAGCTCTGATTTTTATATCTTGAAGTGTAATCAAGCTTCTCTCATGAACTTGCCAAGTAGACTGCAGATGTCAAGATTAATAGTGAAAAAAGAAGTTACATTTTGGTCTGTTTCTCACCCAAAATCGTATCTCTTCAGAAGATATGGATTGAACTTTATGCTGCCCTTATGTTCTTTTTGGAGCTTAAAATTTCGGACACCATTGATTGTATGGAAAAACACACATCATATATACTACAAAAATATTTGTTCATGTTCCGCAGCAGGAAGAAAGACATATGTGTTTAAGACTATTCCTTTAATATTCCTATGCAAGGTCTAACTTGCTGGGTGTTCAGACAGGCAAGAGGGCAGAGAGAAAAAGAGAAAGATACTGCTGCAGGCTCAGTTCTGCACCTACAGCGGGATTCAGAGGAAGTCACATCCTTACTGCACCACTGTGCTGCAGATTGACTCTAACTAGACTTGACCAGCTCTTCACATAAACTTTAGTTCTCTCTCACACAGAGAATGAGATCTTAAAACAAAATGACTCGTAACTCACCAAGCATTAGCATCAAGCCTTGATTCTGATGGAAGCAGTTAGAAATTATTTCACTGTCCTTAACCAAATACTAGTTTAGACCATAACTCAACTGCCCAAGTGACTGGCCAGCATACATAGCTAGGAGACCATTTCATTCTGACCTGGCAATCAGGTAATCCACCTGGAGCCGCAGAACTTTCTGCAGTACACTGCCGTCTCTGATGAGATAGCGGAGAGCACGCAGGCCAGCCGCCCGCACCTCCTTAGCCTCATTGAGCAGGGCCAACCTGAGGCTGGGAAAGAGCAGATTTCAAGACAACATGAAACGCCATTCACAACACATTTAATTGACGTAATATGCAGTGTTCCCACACCTTTTCAACAATAGATTTTCATGAGTTTTCTAGTTGTCCATGAATACTGGATAAGGTTTTTTTTTATTTTTTTATTTTTTATTATTATTAATTTTAAAGAGATTATCCTCTCAAAAAGTAATTTCTAGCTTTTTGAAATATTTTAGAGCTAAGCATGCTAGAAAACAATTATTATAGAGGCTTTCATGACTTCTCTTTGACCAAGATTTTATTTGAAGATTTTTTAAGATTTCATTAAAGCTGAAGTATACGCCACCGAACGGAATTGCAAAAATAAAGAATGTTTTCAAAACAGCTTTCCGAATAAGCCCCTCGTCTGCTGTTGATCAAACAGTCAGATATTCACACCCTCAACTCACGCCATTGGTTGAGTAGCAATGTTGGAGTGGGTCTAAGCAGGTTGCTCGAAACAAACACAGGAATTTGTATAGTGCCACAGAGACACAGTGTTTACAGTTTTTTAGAAAATTAACCTATGAATGGCTTACTTACAGTTGTCTCTGCATATTAAGCTGGGATAGAAGAAAGTATTTTAAAACTGAAAAAGTTACAAACTTCAGCTTTAATTTCCCTGACTTTTCCAGGCCCGGAAATCATGAGCATGGGAACCTGAAATGTGACATATTTCTGAATAATGCAGAACATTTAGTGAGAAATAATGTAGGGCGGGACTAGGTTTTATTTATGGGCAATTCCTTGGATCATGAAAACTTGTTAATCATGAATAAGGCTATTGGTTAATATTATTCTTCCTCACCAACACAGCTTTGGTTGTCAGTTGAAAATGTCAGTACATTTAGATAATAAATTATGAAAACATTAATAAATTATGAAAAAGAATAATGTGCACTGATAAAATGTGCACAATAAGACAATTATTTAAAAAATAGGGTCAATTTTAATTTCATGCTGTCAGATCATACTATGACAACTGAAAAATGCTTCTGACATAAGCACATTTCTAAAAACAAGTCATAAAAATACAAAATACTCAAAACACCTTTAGGGTTGCACATCTTTACAAAATTGTTCAACCTTACAACTTTGATGTCATGCAATTTACAAAATGCTTTATGACTCACCAGATGATAATTTCTTCATAGGTAAAGCCAAACTTTTCCTCTGAATGCCCAACATTGCAGAGCAGCTGTTTTAAAAACACAGACAAGCACTGATTAATTTGACTTGGCTACAAGTAGAGCCACTGATGACTCTTTTACATGACTCACTCAAAATTAAGTATTGTTGGAATACTTCAGGGCATTTAACACAGATCAAAATAATACTAATTTACAAAACATTTGGAGGGTAAATTGTTTTTCGTAGACAGTGTTTTGTATCTGACAGCATGGTTGGCTTGTTTAAACCTGTCAAACTAAAAGGGCACAAAGTCCACTTACGACACCAGCCTGATCACCTGCCAAAATCTAACAATGCTGTATCAGCTTTCCTAACATTCTCTCTTTATGGTTAATTCAACTACTGAGTGTCATAATACTAAAGAGATGTACCAGATCGGACAGGCTGCAATGACTGCCCTAGATTTTCAGAGTAAGAAAATGTTCGGATTCTTGGGCCTTTGGCACTTACCATTATCCCAGCATTTCCTGTTCCACTATAACACCTATTTGATCCAGTCATGTAAATCACAAACCTTGATGAAGTTGTTCAGGTGGCCTAGTTTGCGCATGTTCGAGACTCCCTGCTGTTTGGCCACATTCTGGAGGATCTCTCGCATATTCTCGGATGGATCTAGAAAAGGAGATGATTGAAGATTTGTGAGAAAACACATATTGGCACAAGGCAAATTAGCTTTAATTATCTATCTATCTATGAGCACTGAAGCATGTCACATGGGACCTTAGTGCATCTGTGTTGACAAATGATGCTTAAACATAGTGGGACTTCCTGTCATCTCACAAATGAAGAGATAGGAAATGAAAAAACTTGTCATAAATAACACTCTTTGATAGGTTTTGTAAGGAAATCTTTCAGCATGCATCCAAAAAAGCATTCAAAGCAGATTACTACAAGTAATTTGCATACATGACTTTGTATGGTTCTTTAAAATTCTGAATCACTCACACAGAAACCAGAGGACCATTTTTAAGCAACAAGCTACAAGAAACTGTAGGAAGTGACCAACAAACAGCAACTGTGATTCATGACAGCAGACATCAAATCAAGAACTCCAAATGTTATGGAAAAGAACTCGATCTTCAGGAGGAAAAGGATGGAACCCCTTTAACTCTGGGGCATTTTTTGCTGCCACCTGCCATTTTTTACACTCAAATTTAAAAGCTCACCATTCACACATACTTTGGACTAAATGCCAAAAAATTGGTCTCATGTTTCAGAAAACCATTAAAAAAGATATTTTTGTATATATTGTATACGTTTCCAATCTTATGATGAATAGAAATGTAAAAAATAAAAATAAAAATATATATCTATATATCTATATATATATATATATATTTTGTCCTAACTTTGTCCTCTATCACCTTCCATCACAAAATGCAGATCTGAAATGTAGGTGGCGCTCTAACGCATTTTAGCCCTTAAAGATATGCTCGTCTATAGCCATTCAGTCCAATTTTTAGTTCATGTATCATCCCTATTGTTTAATAAAATATCTCAGCCTAGGAGTAGATTAGAAACTCAATCTAGGTGTCATTAGAGAGAAAGATCCTCCTCTTTACAATGTTATAAAACATTTTATCATCAATAGTCAATAAAATATATTTCCAATGATTTGTTAAGCATGCTTTTCCTGCTGGACTGCATATTTTGTTCCGGACATCTAAGATATGACATTGGATTATTCACTCAAGCAAGCTTATAGACAACTACAGCCCATTTTATAGAAAACTGCCTAAGGTAAAAGCAGATACTCTATAAAGTTTTTAGCTATTTGGGGCTTAAAGCAGCAGTGATTGCCGCTTAAGAGACATTTTTATTTGATGTCTTACAGAAATCATATTTTACTTTGTGATTCTTTTGAAAATCTTTAAAACTGTGGTATTAGGGCAACAAAATAAATTCTACAGTCGCATTCCTGAGAAATGTGAGCTTTCATTTAATATAGGATTTGTCTACTTAAATGCTATTTAAAATATATCACATTACCTCTAGGTGGTGCTCCAGGCCTTGTTTTAGGCTTTTATTTTATGTAACATAAATGCAGTATTGCTGGTTATCTATAAAAAGTTCAGATTCTAAGATTTCAAACGATACCAAATAAGCATGCCTTATGTATCCGGGGACTTGAACATTTTAAGTGTAAATTTTTATCAGGACATAGGGCCCCCTTTTGGACCCACTGGCAGGTCCACAGAGTTGAAGGGAGTACAAACTATTTAGATACCTTTCAGATTATCAAGACAAGCAATTTGGTGAAATAGCTAGCCTATACACTGGCGGCCAAAAGTCTGGAATAATGTACAGATTTTGCTCTTATGGAAAGAAATTGGTAATTTTATTCACCAAAGTGGCATTCAACTGATCACAATGTATAGTCAGGACATTAATAACATGAAAATTACAAACTATTACAATTTGGAAAAAAAAAATCTGAACTTCTAGAGCTACTTCAAAGAGTTCTCATCAAACAATCCTCCATGTGCAGCAATGACAGCTTTGCAGATCCTTGGCATTCTAGCTGTCGGTTTGTCCAGATACTCAGGTGACATTTCACCCCACACTTCCTGTAGCACTTGCCATAGATGTGGCTGTCTTGTCGGGCACTTCTCACGCACCTTACAGTCTAGCCGATCACACAAAACCTCAATGGGGTTAAGATCCATAACACTCTTTTCCAATTATCTGTTGTCCAATGTCTGTGTTTCTTTGCCCACTCTAACCTTTTCTTTTTGTTTTTGTTTCAAAAGTGGCTTTTTCTTTGCAATTCTTCCCATAAGGCCTGCACCCCTGAGTCTTCTCTTTACTGTTGTACATGAAACTGGTGTTGAGCGGGTAGAATTCAATGAAGCTGTCAGCTGAGGACATGTGAGGTATCTATTTCTCAAACTAGAGACTCTGATGTACTTATCCTCTTGTCTAGTTGTATCTGGGACTTCCACATCTCTTTCACATGTCCTTGTTAGAGCCAGTTGTCCTTCTTTGAAGATTGTAGTGTAAACCTTTGTATGAAATCTTCAGTTTTTTGGCAATTTCAAGCATTGTATAGCCTTCATTCCTCAAAACAGCGCTATACAAATAAAAATGACTTGACTTAATTGACTGATGAGTTTCTAGAGAAAGCGGTTTCTTTTTTGCCATTTTTGACCTAATATTGCCCTTAAGACATGTGTCTATTGCATACTGTGGCAACTCAAAAACAAACACAAAGACAATGTTAAGCTTCATTTAACGAACCAAACAGCTTTCAACTGTGTTTGATATAATGGCAAGTGATTTTCTAGTAACAAATGAGCAATTTATCATGATTACTCAAGGATAAGGTGTTGGGGTGATGGCTGCCGAAAATGGGGCCTGTCTAGATTTGATCTAGTTTTTTACATCAGTAATGTTCTGACTATACATTGTGATCAGTTGAATGCCACTTTGGTGAATTAAAGTACCAATTTCCTTCCAAAACAGAAAAATCTGTACATTATTCAAATTTTTTGGCTGCCAGTGTAGGTGAAAGTGTAAATGAAACATTGTGTATTCTGTATAGTCAGAGGTAAACTTAAAATTTCATGGCTAAATCAAATGGCTATTTAAAAAAAGAAGAAAAGAAAAAAAAAGGGATTAGCTCTTCAATAGGAAGCTAAGGCAGTATATGTTATACACAAGAAAGACAGCCCTTAAGCCATTTCATGGATCTTTAAAAGTGATGTAATTGATGGCCTTTCTTTCTATAGTAAGGGGGTCAGTTATATTATGATAGCTCTACTACCTCAGCGCATTACTCCTTAAGGTGGATTTACATGGGACGTGGTGGGCAGCAGGCTTTGCTTGCGATCTTGCTGCTGCTTGTTACAGGCGTTTTCCATTCACACGAGAAGCGGTGCAAAACTTCTGCTCAGATACTATGAGGCGATTACTGTAAATATGTGACTGCACTTAAATAAAATGGCACTTATTTTTTCATAAAATGTTTTATAACTATAAATATTGTAATAAGCTATTTTTTGTATTAATGTCAAATTATAGTTTCAAGTCTCCACACTTGATGAGTTCCGCATTTTTTTTTTTTAACGACTAAAGAAACAGACTGCATGTTACTTCATATTTTTATTGGCAAATTAGTATAGTATAAATAACACATCAATAAATAAAATGGGAGGGCTACAAATGAACATTCAAAATCCACAAATAACCCGCCTGGGCAATTGTAATTTCTGTTTATCTAAAGTTGATGTTTCAGACACCTGTTGCAGAAGAGAAAATTAAAGTATACTGTCCATGGCCCTTTTGTATACTGCAATGGGGTACGGGATAGGCAAGGAGGCGAGAACCGGAAGAACTGTGAACAAAGTTTAATGATATAAATGAACTTAAAACAACAAAACAAAGACACACAGACACACAACGCGCCACATGCGTCTCTCTCTCTCTCTCTCTCTCTCTCGAACTGGCGCCTCCGGCTCGTCTTTATCCCCCTCCCGGCTGATTAGCCCAATTCAGGGCCAGCCGTGTGTCCTCACGGCCCGGCCCCGCCCTCCTCCTCGTCACACTCCTCCATCGCCCGACTCAGGTCGGGGAAACCCCCGGCATGATGCACTCCCCTCCCCTCCCTTCCTGCCGGCAGGTCTTCCCCACCTTTCTGGAGCCCTGGGAGAGATGAGGGGAAGGAAAGGGGAGAGAGAAAGAACGAGGCGGAGTGACAGAAAGAGAGAGAGGAGAAAGAAAAACTTGCATGCCGGTACCCGGACATGCTGTCGCCCGGTCCTCAACCACTCTTCCGCCCTCAGCGGACAGCAGCAAGTCCTCCGGCCCCTGGCGGACGGAACTGCTCCTCCCCTTCTTTGGCGGACGGCAGCGGTTCCTCCAGCTCTCGCCGGCCGGCAGCGACCCCTCCATCCCCAGGCAGACAGCCGTGGCTGCTCCTTTGGTGGACGGCAGCAGCGAGGACTCTGTGACAGCACATCCCCCCTCCTTCGCGTGTTTTGAAACCAATGTAATGGGGTACGGGATGGGCAAGGAGGTGGCGGGAACCGGCTGCCCAGTCAATGTAAAGTTTAATGATATAAATGAACTTACAACAACATAAAACAAAAGACACACACACACAACATGGCTGCGTGCGTCTCTCTCTCTCTTGAACTGGCGCCTCCAGCTCGTCTTTATCCCCCTCCCGGTTGATTTGCCCAATTCAGGGCCGGCCGTGTGTTCTCACGGCCTGGCACTGCCCTCCTCCTCATCACATATACATTGCACAATCATCTATCTTCCAAACATAAGCTATACATGTTTCCGTAGTCTATTTTCACCTTGTACACAGACTAATATTTACACACCTAATGTTGATGGTCCACTCACAGCTTTCCATGAGGCTGTTTTCCAATTTATGTCTCAATAAACGCTCAAAGAAATGTTATATGTCAGTAGGAAATTCAGCAACAGCAAGCATATTCGCCTCCATGTTGTTTTGACTACATAAAAGCTACGTGTTGTTTGATTGGTTGTGAATCATTTTGGCTTTGATTGGTCAGTGACAAGCGGCAGCCACGGAAAGATAAAATATTTTTATCTTGCGCAGTGTGCGGCGCAAGCAGTCGGGCAAAATAAAGCGTCAAGTTTCTCGTAAACTAGCTTGGAAAGCAGCGCCGCTTCAACTGCCACATTTGTTTTGCTGCCTGCCAACTCGCTCTCATTGAAAATGAATAGGGAAAGCGTGGTGACCGCAACCCGTGTAAAACCGCCATTAGGCATTCACGAAGAAGTATTTTTAACAGTGTTGGATTTTCTCTCACTTTAGGAAAGACAAGCGTAGTCTAAGTCTAACCTTGATCAACTGTGATTTTTCATTGTGTGAAACCGGTTTACATAAAACACACACGCACACTCCAAAACACTAGTACACACAGCACTCTTTACGACGCATTTCCCACAATAGTTAGCCTACACAGGAAGTATGTTCAAACACCTATACTGGAGCAAAACAAAATCCCCTAATTGAGACTCCCTGTCGACTCTTCATACTGGAATCAGAAACACTGAGGCTCAGGGCTGGTTAAAAGGTTGACATAATATGAAGTCACAATGGAATCAAACAACAAGTGTCACAGTCCAGTGTTGCTAGAACACAACTACAAAATGCAAGACAAAGCAGATTAATTTGCACAAACTGACCTAAAAGGCGAATCTAGTCAATTTAGTAATAAAGACTTAAGACTTTTGCACCAGAAAAAGGGGCTTTATCCAGAAAAGTCTAAGTACAGGTCATTTTGTAAACACCCTCAAAGTTAATCTATCTGCAAAAACAGCACACAACCATGACCCTGTTTAAACAACATAATATTCTTGTCTATAAATGCATTTTTTGCCATAACACTCTAGATTCCGTAAATGCTCTACTTGAATTTTCTTTTGGTAATAGTACTTGGTGAGAGGCATACAAAACAAAACAACAGTGATAACAAAATATCCCAGAAAAGAATCTGCAAGCAAAACCCCTATATTAGTTTTGATCACAGCTGGCAAAACCCTCCTGAATGATACTGTTTATACCAAAATTTTGTGTACAGCCCTGGAGAAAACAGACAGACAACTTTAAGAGCTGTCTTCTAACGCAACAAGCACTGTAGTATAGTACAGAATAGTATACTGGAGTATTCTGCAGAATTTGTTTTGCAAATAAATGAAAACAAAATATTACTATACACTCAACTTTCAGAACAGTGAAAGTTTTTTATCTGTTTTGAGCAGGGACTGAAAACATACCACGGAACATAACCGAAAATGGGAACAAAGTCCCTTTCAATTGTTCTGGAGTGAAAACTTTATTTCTAAATGGTGGTAACCAGTTAATTTCATCCCATTTCTTACAGTAAATTTTTGGAATTACAGCACTTCTCTTCTTAGCTGAATATAATAAGCATGTGCTTTGATTCTGAAGGAAACCGCTGCATTACACATTTCTTTGCCTTAATGTACGTTGTGGATATATCCTTCCGTAACATGCTGAAGATCTTCTAGACAACTATAACACTCACACTTTACTAGGAAGACTTGTACACCTACTTATTAATGAGATTATCTAATCAGCCAATCGTGTGGAAGTGCATAAAATCATGCAGATATGGGTCAGGAGCGTCAGTTAATGTTCATATCAACCATCAGAATGGGGAAAAAATGTGATATCAGTGATTTTGACATGGCATAATTGATGGTGCCAGACGGGCTGGTTTCAGTATTTCTGTAACTGCTGATCTCCTGGGATTTTCACACACAACAGTCTCTAGAGTTTATTCAGGATTGTGCCAAAACCAAAAAACATCCAGTGAGTGGCCGTTCTGTGGACGGAAACACCTTTTTGATGAGAGGTCAATGAAGAATGGCTCAAGCTGACAGAAAGGCTACGGTAACTCAGATAAACACTCTGTACAATTGTAATGAGCAGAATAGCATCTCGGAATGCACAACACGTCGAACCTTGAAGCAGATGGGCTACAACAGCAGAAGACTATGTCGGGCACTTTTTTGGACCATAGTGTTCCAAATAAAGTGCTCAGTGAGTGTTTAATTACTATGTATACATGCACGGTTAATCCAGATGCAAGGAAAAATATTGAGCTAAAAAGTGTATTGCTCAGTTATTTTCTTCACCAAATTATTGTTAGATATGATGCATTCATACAGATGTGATGTTCTGGGTTTTGACTGAGAAGCAGATCTGTAATAAAAACAAATAATTAAAATAAAATAATTACATAATTATAAAATAATTATTACGTTTAAAATAAGGGAGTCGCGTGGCGCCATGCGAGGGTCGGATGTGTGAACGGCGAGCTCTGCGTACTTTGCTAGTTTTTAATACTTTTTATGTCACACCGGTGAGATTCGATACACCCTGATTCATAACTGTTCTATGAAGGCAATGTCAATGAATTCAAAATCCTCGGGCTCTGGAGACATTA
The DNA here is from genome assembly GCF_019703515.2 of Myxocyprinus asiaticus. Taxonomy (NCBI): domain Eukaryota; kingdom Metazoa; phylum Chordata; class Actinopteri; order Cypriniformes; family Catostomidae; genus Myxocyprinus; species Myxocyprinus asiaticus. The sequence goes on along the minus strand of NC_059381.1, from coordinate 16,795,476 downwards.
AAAGACACTTACGTGCTCAAGCTGACACCCCAGACAGGGCTGCAGACCAGGGACTCAGTTTAGATGGTGCGGCGGGAGAGATCCAGTGTCAAATGTCCAGCATGTCGGCAATGCTGGCGCAGGTTGTTGCAGACGTGGAGGATCTTGCTGTTATACGTCGATTGATCACTGCCATGGAGACGAAGTTCTCTGAGGTGGTTACAAGAGTATCGGACGCCAAGAAATGGATCAATTATCTGGAGTCATTGCAGAGAGAATTACCTGCTAATCCTTAGACTTGGAACACGTTTGGGAAAAGTTGGAAGACTTTGGAAGAGAATTGTAGCCGGCGAAACAACGTCTATTGTTGGAATTCCTGAGAATGAAGAAGGCCGAGATATGGTGAAATTCCTAGACGAGCTCTTCCCAAGTCTGCTCGACATAACAGGCCATAAGCTCGAAATCGAGTAAGCTCACAGAGTTCCGGCTCGGAGATTTACTGATTCTGGCCAAATTTCTGAGATCATCCGATAAAGATCTCGTGTTACGTGGGGTGAGGAGTAAAGGAAGGCTTTCTTGGAAGAACCACAGCATTTTTGTGTTCCCAGATTTTGCGAATTAGACAAGAGAGAAAAAAGATCAATTCAAGGAATGCAAGAAACTCTTACATCAATGGAAGATCGCTTTTGCACTGATGTTCCCGTCCAAATTGAGAATAGATACTAAGGATGTCTGCAAAATATTTACATGCCCACAGCAAGCGATATCCTTCATAAAGTCAATGGAATGAGTAAGTTAATGTGTGACACTGTCTATGCAGCCGAGTGGACCTGACTCACTGAACATTCACTTGACCGTCCGAGGAACTGGGCGCCTTCTTTGTTTCTTTTTGTGCTGGTTTCGCCTAGTGGCTGGAGTATGTTTTGTGGAGTAACACTCCTTCGGGACAGTTTGTGGATGAATCTACACGTTCTTTGTGCTTATGCCTCCTATTGGTTGGAGTTTGTTCAGTGGAATATTTCTTGCAAAGCATTGGAGTGATTAGGGCTTTTTTTTTTTTTTTGCACTCATGTAACAGCCGAGTGGAACTGACTCAGTGAACACTCACTTGACTGTCTGAGGAAACTGGGCACCTTTTTTGTTTCTTTTTGTGCTGGTTCCGCCAAGTGGCTGGAGTTTGTTTTGTAGAAGAACACACCTTCGGAACAGCTATGTGGATGAATCTACATGTCTTTGTGTTTATCCCACCTATTGGCTGGAGTTTTTTTTATAGATTATTTTCTGTTGTGTAATTCTGTCTCACAAAATCTGTACAGAAGCACCGAACTGGAGCAATCCGACAGCAAAGTTGTCACTGGGGCTCTCGTAGGCATACATGGACTGTTGAGTTTGGAGGGATGGATGCCGGTTGGCACTGTCGTGCGCGGGGTTAATGAGCACGTTTTTCTGTTTGTTTGGGGGGAAGTTGGGGTTTGATTGTTGCACTAATGTTGGAATGTAGTCTTTATAATCTGGTTTTTGACATACAATTTATTTTTTCTAATATGTCAAAATGTAATATGTTAATATGAGTGGATTGTCTCTCTCAATGTGGAATGTGAATGGATTGGGGCACCCCAGAAACAGAAGAAAGGTTATTTATTTTCTTAAACGTAAGAAATATGATACTATGTTTCTTCAAGAAACGCATCTTTCCCCACAGGCAGCTGAAAAATTTGGGAAGATATGGGGTGGACATGTTTTCTTTAGTTCTTTTGTCTCAAACAGATTAATGATAAATTAGGAAGAGTCATTATTGTTTTAGCAGAAATTCATGGGCAAAGGTTAATTTTAGCTAATATTTACACACCTAATGTTGATGATCAGGGCTTTTTTACAGATCTTGAAGGGATGTTGCAAGCCGCTGGCACCCATCATGATATAATATTGGGAGGAGACTTTAATCTTTTGATGGACTCAATCCTTGATCATAGTGAAGCAAAAGTGTGTAAGCCCCCTAGAGCAACACTGGTGCATCACAGGATGTGTAAAAATCTTGGTCTTACAGCTATTTGGAGACTTTTGAACCCATCTGGTAGGGACTATAAAAATGTTTCATCAGTCCATAAGATTTATTCTAGAATAGATTTTTTTCTGATATCCAAGTCCCTCATTTCACCTGTTGTTGATTGCTCAATTGGAAACATCTTAGTCTCCGATCACGCCCTGGTGAATTTAGAGGTGTTGCCACAAGAAATCATATAGTTGGCACTTTAATGTATCCCTTTTGCAAAATCCTGAATTCCAACAAATGTTAAAGACTGAAATCAATGTTTATATGGAGACTAACTGGTCCTCAGTATCCTCTGTGGGTGTGGCTTGGGAGGCACTTAAGGCGGTTCTTAGGGGTCGGATCATACAGTATGCCACATTCATCAAAAAATACAAAGCACGAGAACTTGTGGAATTGGAAGGAAATATTAAAAATGCTGAGGCAGAGCTGAAGCGCAGAATTGACCTGACTGAAATACAGATATTATACTATTTTGTCGCAGAAGGTGGAGTTTTGGCAGTTCAGTGCAAGACAGTCATACTTTGAGTCGGGGAATAAAGCAGGGAAGCTTTTGGCTAGATATATAAAGTTTTTTCTACCATTCCCTCAGTGAAAACTGCTAGTGGTGAAATATTTACCTTGGCCATTGATATTAATAATGCTTTTAAATAATTCTACCTTGATCTCTACAGTTCCACGTCTTCGTCTACTGATGAAGATATTAGAAACTTTGTGGAACCATTAGATCTCCCTAAACTGATGACTGAGCAAAGAAATTCTCCTGATTCTGAGATAACCTTGGAGGAGCTTGATGAGGTAATTAAGGCCTTACCTACAGCCAAGGTTCCGGGGCCAGATGACTTTGCCGCTGAATTTTTTAGATCTTATGCTACAGAACTGGCTCCACTTTTGTTAGAAGTTAATATGGAATCATTAATGAATGGACAGCTTCCGCCGACCATGACACAAGCCCGGATCAGTCTGATTCTTAAAAAGTACAAAGATCCAAGCGAGTATAAGAGTTACCGTCCAATTTCCCTGATTCAGCTAGACGTTAAAATTTTGTTAAATTATGACATCTCTTATACATATATATCAAGTGGGGTTTATTCGGGGTCGTAGCTCTTCTGATAATATTAGGCATTTCATCAATATCATGTGGTCAGTGGCGAATGATCAGAGTCCGGTCGCTGCCATCTCACTTGACCTTGAAAAGGCATTTGATATGGTAGAATGGGATTATCTTTTTAAGGTTTTGGAAATACTTTTATTGAATGGATTAAGTTACTTTATAGACACCCTGTAGCGGCGGTACAAACAAATTGATTAATTTAAGATTATTTTACTCTGGACAGGGGCACCCGGCAGGGTTGCCCTCTTTCCCCATTATTGTTCTGTCTTGCCCTGGAACCATTAGCAGCCACGATAAGATAGGAGGATGATTTTCCAGGGGTGATGGCAGGAGGTGTGGCGCATAAGCTTTTGCTTTACGCAGATGATATTTTGTTATTCGTCTCCGACCCCACTAGATCTATGCCTTGCCTCCACATGGATTATTAATTCCTTCTCTAAATTCTCAGGATACAGAGTCAATTGGTCTAAATCCGAAGCTTTGGCTCTGACAGGGTATTCCCAGCAAATTTGTGTGATTTTTGAGTGATGTGAGTAGGTGGGCTTCATTACATTTATCTATGATTGGGAAGGTTAATGTTATTCAAATGAATTGTATTCCAAAATTCAACTACCTGCTAAGGTCTCTCCCTGTAGATGTCCCACTCACTTTATTTGGAATGGTAAACGTCCCAGATTACATTTCAACAAATTACATAGGCCGAATGACAAAGGTGGGCTAGGCCTACCCAAGATTTTGTTTTATTATTATGCATTCGATCTCGGACATTTGGCTCATTGGTCGCTTCCACCTGAGAGAGAGCCCCTCCCTGGTTTTGTATTGAACAGGAAATCCTTGCCCCCATTTCGCCATTGCAAAGCCTTTCTATTAAACTAACTGGAGAAGTCACACCCCATTATCTCGCATTTGCACGCGGTTTGAACAAAAGTGTCCAGAGTGTTTAATTCGGACATTTATTTAACTGTAGAATCGAGCATATGGCTGAGCCCAAAATAACGTATTAAGAAGTTCCTTTTCTGTTGGTCAGAGCAGATTGTGAGGGGGGTTACTACACTCGGTGACCTATATGAGAGTGGAGTGTTGAGATCTTTTGAAAATTTGGTTCAACATTTTAAGATTTCTTGATCTCAGTTCTTTAGGTATTACAGCTGCACCTGTTCTGAACTATTTTTGGGAATAGTATACACCCCCCTAAAGCGGCAGATACTCTGAAAGTGGTGATTGCTGCATTTGGAAAAGGTCATGAGGCATCGGTGTATTACTCCCTGTTAAATCAGAATCTGGGGGACGGAGCTTAGACTTCTCTCAATAGATTATGGGAGAAAGATTTAAATTTGGTATTGGAGGAGGGAGTGTGGGCTAGGATTCTAAAACGCATCAAGTCTACATCTAGAGATGCAAGAGATGCATCCGTCTGATGCATTTTAAGATTTTGCATCGATTCTATTGGACCCCCTCTAGATTGTATAGTCTGGGTCTTAAAGACACACCCACCTGCTGGCGGTGCCAATCAGAAGATGGGGACACAACAATTAATTTTGGTTGAGGGTTCAGAGCATTATGTGTGAGGTATTGGACACTCAATTGGTGTGGTGCAGGGAGATGGGCGGGTGGTGGCATTTGAGGAGGTGATTTTTAGAAGGCTGGGGAAATGGGATTTGTTTGTCAGGAAGTGGGGGTGTTATTTGGCTTTTTTGGAGGGTTCTCGGGGAGGGGCTATGGAGAGGGATTTGTAGTTTAGTTGGGTATGTGTATTACTGATGTTGTTTGAAAATATATCTTTGTTTTTTTAATGTTTTTTTTTTTTTTTTTTTAAATGTTCTAGTTGTTGGTGACCACAGTAGTGCGTGTTTGTGTCGGGTGGGGGGGTAATGTTCGGGGGGAGGGGCTTAATGTGAATAACTGATTCCGTATTTTATGTTGTGTTTGTATGTTTTATGATTGGAATCAATAATAAAAAAAAAATAATAACATAACATACCATACATGTTTAAAATAAAATAACTCTGCCCACATAAGATGATGTTTGGTCCAAACACGCCCAATCAGTGTGTGCATGGATGCAGAAGAGAGAGATTTAGCTATTAATTGATATTAGATGACCAGATGTATTTTTGAAATATTTGAAATATTTTTGGGGACATATTTAATATTAGGGATACATTGATTGAAAATACGTTATTTTATGTATCTTACTTTATACCTTGCTTGTTATGACTTCTATGCTGATAATTCTACCACATGGAGAAAACATTTTAATTGCTTAATTTCGCTTATTTTGGTTGAGGCATGTCCCTTATTTAGAGCAGACCAAGTCCCTTGTTTCTCTTGTGAGATCTGGTAACACTACAAATAGTACATCACGCACTCTTAGCAAAGAGAACGTTATTAACCCTTCTTTAATTTTGTTTTAAACATTACCAATAGGAAAATAAGCTATGGAATGCTGGAATTGGAACAAAGAAAATACAGTTTCTGTTCAAAACTAACCAAAATGAAAACAGTTTGTTTTTTATTCTGTGGTTTGGAGAGCTAAACTGTGAAAAAACAGAAGCAACATCCACACAGGGACATTCAGTGAAACCAGCTGTTACAGATGCTGACTTCTGTGTCACTCATGGATGTTTGAAAGCTCATTTGCTAGATGACCTCCCAATAGGCTCAGTGCTGTCAGCCAATGACTGTAAAGCAATGATTCAAACAATAAAACTGAAATCAAGCCACAGCTACCAGGCTGAAATGTTATTTTTAGTCAATTTAAAATGATATATGATATAAAAGTGAGTTTTGCACGCTTTCTTACGTGAGCACGCTGTTGTTTTGGTATAGACTAGAGGAGGACCCTACAGTCCTGCGATGTTGAACACGAATAAGTGATAATGCACATATTTAACACCCAACCACTACAAATGATACAATGCACTCGACTTTTTCTAACACCATCTGTTTCCCCTTGTCTTTACGTAATTTTTTCTCATCTAAAAGAGTGATCTGTTAATGATTCATGTGTTACTTGATGATAACTGTTTATCTTATGCTAGGACTGTGCCTCAAAATCAAGTGAGCTTCCTACCTAGACAGCAATGTCGGGCACCATTGGCGCATTTGAAACGTTCGATTCGAATATTCCAAACAAGCCCATGAAGCCCAACAATGCTGTCTAGGTGTGCAGTATCACAAGGTTCATCATCTGACTTACCTCTCGTGAGATCGAGTGGTACATTTTCCTCCCCACTGTCATTTCGACCTGTTCATGCAAGGACAAAGGTACACATTGAGAAAAGCACACTTGGTTCAGGTGTATCTGATAAAAGCGGCATCATGTTCCCCAGACGAATCCAAATAGTGTGGACATAATCTTACCTCGCATCCGTATACTTCGGATAGGACGGCCTCGGATGCTGAGCGCCATCTTTCCCAGACACATTCACAACACCGGAAACATCGAGGAATATCGCGAGAACTGGGCCTGGGCGCAGACTGTTGTGTCTGTTTTTGTATACGGGCAATCCGACTGTCTGGTCCATAGATATAACAATCCAAAATACCATTGTTACTACTGCAGTTGCTACTGTAAAATCATTGTCAGTTATTTTAAGATCTTTCAGATTCATTCTTGTTTGTCTTTTTTATTGTGAGTTTTATTGTAAAAACAGTAGCTGTGGTAATGGTTTATAAGAGGATTATTTTTAGTAGGCTACTGTTAAAAGGAATAATAACATAAGTAAAAACTTGGATATATAATAAAATGCGATAGATAGATAGATAGACAGACAGGCAGACAGAGACAGACAGGTCGTGGAAAAGATGTTACTGTGTTTCAGAAGGGGCAAATTACTGACCTGCATCAAGCAAAGAAAACAACTAATGAGATTGCTGAAATCACTGGAATTGGGTTAAGAACTGTCCAACGCATTGTTAAAACCTGGAAGGACAGCGGTGAACCGTCAGCTTCGCGAAAGAAATGTGGTTGGAAAAAATCTTGATTGATCATGACTGGAGATCACTAAAACGCTTGGTGAAGTCACATCGTAGAAAAATCGACAGTAGAACTCACGGCTATGTTTAATAGTGAAAGTAAGAGCATTTCCACATGCACAATGCAATGAGAACGATTGGGACTAAACAGCTGTGTGGCCAAAAGAAAGCCACTTGTTAGCAGGGGTGTAGTCAAGACCAGACCATCCAAGACCCAGACCAAGACTAGACCCCTTGAGACCCAGACCAAAGCTAGACCCTTCAAGACCCAGATCCAGATAAAGACCTATCCCCAAGACCAAAACGCATACCAAGATCTGTCGGTTAAAAAAACTAGGCAGTTCATTTTAATGAACCAAGACGCTGATTTTATATTTGAAGAATCTTCTTCAAAGTTTTAAAATGCAAATTTTACCACTGCAAGCTCTGACATTTTCCAGACAGCTATATAGAAAAAACAGTCCCATTTTACAAGATGCCTTCATAACCCAAATGCCCCAGGTGTCACAAAGCAGTTTATTCTTCTACCGTAATAAAAGATAAATAAAGTGTCATATATGGCTCTTTATTGCAGGCATAATTTTTAAAAGAACAAATAAATCCTAGAGGAATGCTAGTGAAATAATAAAATAAATAAAACTCTCAATAAACAATACAAAGATCTCCAGTACAATATAACATCAACTCTACCACTGGTCAATCTGGGAAATTAACCCATGACCTTTCAGTCTATAAATCAGTAGTTTAACACACTGAGCCATTTAGCTGACATGCCCATTGTGTGGCAAAGAGACTTTCTGAGGTTAGAGTCAGCACACAAGTGTGGGTTATCTTTTGAGTTATAGGTTGCACTGTCTCCAAAATGCTCAAGTATCATCAGGACATGATTTTGATGATGCATACCAATTTTCTTTGAAATCTGACAATGTAATTAAAAGATATAATCTTTTTTAATAAATGTCAATATGGAGGAGAGGCAGTATGGCTGATATGGGAAATACTGGTAACGTTGAAATCCACATGACCTAAGGAATTTACAGACACCAATCCCATGACTTTAGGACATAAGGTTCTAAAGTTATGGGCAAAGAAAATAATAATTCACAATTATTGACCCATAGGTGGTGCTGTCGCAAAATTCTGCATATGCCCTCAGATCATGGTCCTCATGAGGCATACCAAGTTTCATTTCAATAGGACACAAGATACAGCCTCAACTCCTTTTTACACAGCCACCTTGTTAACTATGTGTTTGCATAACTTTTCAACAAAGTCAAATATCACAATTTTGTATTATTCATTCTGTGCGGCTCAGTCTGGAGATTATTTTGAGCCATTTTGTGTGCAAATCAAGAAACGTTTGAAGGAGCAGAAGTGAAGAAAAAACAAAACAATGAATGACATAATACAAGATGGTGGAGTTTTAATGTAAAGGGTCCTTTGGGATCATCAATAGGAGAGTAATCAGACAAAAAATATTTTTTATCTAGGACAAACAATTCAAAAGTAAATAGAATTGTTGGATTGGTGGTGGCACTATGGAGTTTGTCCTAGAAGTCCCAAATTTGCTATGGGGACTATTCATGACCACCCTTATCAGTGTGCTAAATTAAATAATTTTCCTATAAATGGTTCTATGGGCTGCCATAGACTCACTTTGGGAGGAAGAAGAAGCAGAACAATAAATCCAGCTACAAGCAGCACTTATGAGGCCAAACACCAGCATGGTAACCACTACACATATGATGTGTGGAACAAGCAAACACCACAGAACAAGTCATCCCAGGACAGATTCAAACCTAGGACTTTCTGGTCTACATTTTGGAGAAAAAGCCACTGGAGTAATCCACTACACCATAGAGGCACAACTCTGTTACTCACCAAAGGGCCATACCATGCTTAGAGCAACACAGCCAAGCATAGCACTCATCATAATCAACTTTGTTTTCATGTAACTTTTCAACAAAGGTAAAATTCTAAAAAAAAATTAAAAAAAAAAATCGATAAGCACCAACATGGAAACAACTTCACAACCCAAAGAGCACATATGAATCACAGAGCAAACTCACACAACATTTCAAGTCACCTCAGGATATACCCTATGCCTTTTCATTACAGAAGTCACTGCTCTATCCACTGCACCACAACATTCATGTTAGCCAAAGGGACATATCAAGTGGAGAATGAATCACTGCAGAACACCATGCTCAAATTTGTATTCATATAACTTTTCAACAGAGATCAAAATCAGAATTTGATTGTGGAAAACACCAGCAACTCAGTAAGCACAACACAAAATCACAACTTGCAGAGGCAGAAACCAAACCCACAACCTTTGGAATAGTTAACAAGGGTTTAACACACTGCACCACTTGGATGGCATGGCTTAACTTTAGGAAAGAGTCATCCAGAGTTTAGTTTCAGCACACACGTGCATGTTATCTTTTGTACTATAGGTGGTGCTGTCTCCAAACTGCTCAGTTAACTTCAGGACATAATGTCAATGATGCATACCAAATTTCTTTAAAATCTGACAATGCTTTTAAAAGATACTGTATGTCACCTTTTTAATAAAATACACTTTGGCTGAGGGACAGTATGATTGATATGAGAAATTTGGTAATGCTGAAATCCTCATGATTTTAGGACATATGGTTCCAATTTTATGGGCAAAAATTGCACTTTTTTCCCCATAGGTGGTGCTGTCTCCAAACTTTGCATGTACCCTCAGGTCATGTCTCAGGTCATGATAAAGCATACCAGGTTTCGTTTTGATATGACAAACTGTTGCCGAGATATAGCCTTACATCCATTTTTACTTCGACCTCGTTAACTTTGTGTTAATGTAACTTGAAAATCAAAATTCTGTATTATTCAATCTGTGCATCTTGATCTGGAGATTATTTTGAGCCATTGTTTGGGCAAATCGAAATTTCAAGGAAGAGTAGTGAAACTACAGAATTCAAGATGGCGGCCATTGTAATGGGCGGAGTTTTAATGTATGGGGTTCATTTGAATCATGAGGAGGAGTGTAATTAGATGCAAAAAGAACTGTATTTGTAGGACAAATTCTTCAAAAGATATGTACTAAAGAAAAGGGAATTTTTGACACAGTGGTGCTATAGAGTCTGTCATAGAGACCCCAAATTTGGTATGGGGCTATTCATGACCACCTCCATCAGTGTGCCAAATTTAATAATTTTCCTATTTACGATTTATAGGGCTGCCATTGAGTGGCCAATAAAACTAACAGGGGGCCTGGGTAGCTCAGCGAGTAAAGATGTTGACTACCACCCCTGGAGTCATGAGTTCAAATCCAGGGCATACTGAGTTGCTCCAGCCAAGTCTCCTAAGCAACCATATTGGCCCAGTTGCTAGGGAGGGTAGAATCACATGGGGTAACCTCCTCACAGTCACTATAATGTGGTTCTCACTCTCAGTGGGGCACATGGTGAGTTGTGCATGGATGCCACAAAGAATAGCATGAAGCCTCCACATGCACTATGTCTCCACAGTAACACACTCAACAAGCCATGTGATAAGATGGGAACTCAGCATTCCAAACTGGGGAGAAAAGGGGTGACAAATAATAATAATAATACTAACAGATACAATAGGTGCCATTTGGGCCCTAATAATAATACTAATGAAAACAATGGGTGCCACAGCACCTTTGGTGCTTGGTCCCTAATTATGATTTTAGTCATCATCGTGCAGCCCTACTCCCGCAACTCCCACAACGTAACAAGCTTATTGGGTCCTGCGGATCGCTTTGTGTTGTTAGACCATAGTTCTTGCACTTACATCCATAAGATTAGCGAGACAGTGCTTGTGGAAGCATGCATGATGACACAGAGGCAGAAGTACTCACAAATTCTCAGTAATGGTGAAGATGCCACGCCAACTAGTGGTTGAAATAATTATCACATTTAGTGCACTGGTAATACACTGCGGTCTTGACTAAGACCATAAGTCGAGACCCAGATCCAGACCAAGACATCTTGAGACCAAGACCACAAGATCAAGACTCCAACACTGTTTGCTAGTGAGGCTTATCGGAAAAAACAACATAAATTTGTTAGGGAGCATAAAGATTGGACTGTGGAGCAATGGAAAAAGTCATGTGGTCTGAAGAATCCAGATTTACCCTATTCCAAAGCGATGGGCACATCAGGGGAAGAAATGAAGCGCATGAAGCGATGCTACCATCATGCATAGTGCCCACTTTACAAGCCTCTGCAGGCAGTGTTATGACCCTATCTGCTCCAGGGGTGTCATCATCAAATTTCTAGTTGATAGAATTTTATAGTTATGATTAATAACAATTCATATAATGTGAATTGTTATTAATCATAACTATAAAATTCTATAAACTAGAAAATGATGTAGTATTATTTATGTTCATATAATATGAATCGTTATTAATCATAACTATAAAATTCTATAAACTAGAAAATTATGTAGTATTATTTATGTTCATATAATATGAATTGTTATTAATCATAACTATACAATTCTATAAACTACAAAATTATGTATTATTATTTATGTTCAGCCATCTTGCACTTCTTGCACCACCCACACTTATATACTATAATTAGTTTTCATAGTTTAATAGTTTGATCATTTAATAGATTTATTAATAAACATAATATTATATTGATGTTAAATTGTATTATATAAAATGTTTAATAATAGTTTTATTTAATATAGTGTTATTGTATTGTCATTGAGTTTTTTTAAGTCCCTTTCAAGGCAAGTCAGTTCACTCAGCGGCCATCTTTAAAACGCTCTCGGGAAAGCTTGGCAGCTATATTCTATGTAAACAAGCGGCATAAAAGTACAGCTTCTAACTACTTAAATGGAGAAAGACCGAAATCTACAAAACAGTTGGTCAAGATTACGATCAAAGAACATATTTTAAATCAGCAGTAAAATCTGACAACAATATTATCATAAATTGGGACTTCCATTGCTACATCAGTTGGCCGTTCCTTTCTCACATTAATTTTAATACCAGTGGTCCGTCTCTGCTAAACTGTCTCTGGTTTTTCTATTTTTATTTTTATTTTTATATATATATATATATATATATATATATATATATATATATATATATATATATATATATATATATTCTTTTTTGTGCAGTAAATGCCTGTGTCCTTTTCCATTTTACTGTACAGTACTGAACACAATTACCATTAACCTGGTAGTGAGACCATTAAGAATATAGAAGGTACTGTTTTTAAATAATGATAATAATAATAATAATAATAATAATAATAATAATAATCAACAGTATTTGTGTTGGAAAAAAAACAACAGTAGGTGGCGATGTGCTCTCCTGCTCGTCTGTCTGCAACCCAGTATGAAGAAGACGTATCACGTTGCAGAGAAAACATTGACAGCACTCAGGTAGCACTCATTTAGATTACTTTAGTCCTATGTAAGTACGTTTCATGAAATTAAAATTTCTTAAACGTCCATAATTGGTTAATGAACATGGTTATGGGCATTTCGCTACGTTAAAAAAGCAAATATCATAGCTGCCACAGCTAAAGCTGACATATTGGTTCTCTTGATAGCTTCTCTGTAAACTTTAAAGACACAAGTTTGTTCTGCTGTGTGGTGACTAATGTCAATACTGTCAGAGTGGAGTGATTTAAATTGAATTTGCTGTTTTACGTGTAAATTAAGTCATTATCTGTACAGATTAAGTGAATCGAGGCTTAAGGGACACAATGGGGCGCTCTTCTAAAGACAAACGAGACATTTACTACAGACTGGCGAAAGAGGAGGGCTGGAGAGCGAGGAGTGCCTTCAAACTTCTCCAACTGGACGAGGAGTTCAATCTTTTTAAAGGTAAGATAAACATTTTGCTAAGATCTGAATGGGATATTAGATGAGTCATTGGCTGTATCTTAAAACCTTGTGAGCTGACTAGTTCAGTAATTAGATTATTTATGTATTGGTGTGAGCCTAGAATATTACGTATAGGATTTGAAAAAAGAAATAGATATGTAATGTTTAATCAAAACAGGCTGTTGTTTTGATATTACTGCGGATGGTCTATCTGCAGGTGTGAGTCGTGCTGTGGACCTGTGTGCAGCACCTGGCAGCTGGAGCCAAGTCCTAAGCCGTAAACTGCGGTGAGTTACTTGTCTCCTCTCAGCTGCCAGTTGTGATATGATGTGCTATGCCCACTTTCATATGCTCCGAGTCCAAAATGTACGTGAGCTGTACTGTAATATAATGAATAAACAGTAAGAGGTGTTGGAAACCAATCAGTGGAATATTATATCGATTTTAATGGAAAACTCTCTTGGTTGGTGGAAATACTCAGGCCTTAATGTGTGTCTCTTTTGTGTTGCAGTGGAAAGGATAAGACTGAGGAGGTGAAAATTGTCTCAGTTGACCTACAAGCCATGGCCCCTTTGCCAGGTGTCACACAGATTCAGGGAGACATTACTAAGGTATAGTATTAGTTTTGGTTTTGGTATGGTCGAAATTAAGTCGCCCAGCTGCTTCGTTGGCATGTTAAACGTATTTGAATTTGCATATGGACATTAAAGGGATAGTTCACCCAATAATTAAAATTCTCCTATCAATTACTTGTCCTCATGCCATCCAAGATGTATATGACTTCTTTATTCTGCAGAACACAAACGGAGATTTTTGGAAGTATATCTCAGCTCTGTAGGTTCATACAATGCAAGTGAATGGCGATCAGGCCTTTAAAGGTCCAAAAAGGTGATAAAGGCAGCATAAATGTAATCCATATGACTCCAGTGGTTCAATCCATGTCTTCTGAATCCAGTTGGTGTGGGGTGAGAACAGACCAAAATTTTACTCCTTTTTCACTGCATATCTTGCCATTGCAGTCTCTAGGCACAGTCATGATTATAAGCTCAATTACACTTCCTCGTGCTTGACTCGTGCGCAGAGCGCTAGATGTTGCTATAGGAAGTGTAATCGAGCTTGAAATCATGATCGTTAAGGAGACTGCTGATGTCAAGATTTGTTGTAAAGAAAAAAAAAGTAACATTTTTATCCGTTCTCATTCAGAACCGACTGGATCACTTTAGAAGACATGGATTAAACCACTGGAGTCGTATGGCTTACGTTTATGATGCCTTTATGTGATTTTTGGAGCTTCAGAATTTGGATCACCATTCACTTGCATTGTATTAACCTACAGAGCTGAAATATTCCTCCAAAAATCTTTGTTTGTGTTTTGCAGAAGAGAGAAAGTCATACACATCTGAGATGGCATGGTTGAACTATCCCTGCTGTAAGAAAACAGCTTTTCCGCGAACTGACTACATATATGTTTGTGTTGCAGATTTCCACAGCACAAGAGATTATCCGACACTTTGAAGGGCAGTCGGCAGACTTGGTTGTGTGTGATGGCGCCCCTGATGGTCAGATATAAACAAATTTTTTATATGTTTAACATGATGGTCCCTCCCAAGCTATCTGTGATTTGAGTCTTTAAAAAAAAAATCAAAGTCTTGAACTGAATATATTTTAGTCTGTTTCTCATAGTCTGCTGTTTTTTATATTCATAGTTACAGGGCTTCATGATGTAGATGAGTACATTCAGGCACAGCTCCTGCTAGCAGTATGTATCACCTATTTAAATTATAATATTAACAGTCAAAAGAGGGTTATATTTAGTTGTATAAGTTAAGTGTGATTACGGGAATAGTTCACCCAAAAATGACTCTCATCATTTACTCTCCGTTATAAACTCAAATGACTTTCTGTCTTCTGTGAAACACAGAGATTCCTTTTTTAATTTTATTTTATCCCCTTTTATCCCAATATGGAATGCCAAATTCCCACTACTTAGTAGGTCCTCGTGGTGGCTTGGTTACTCATCTCAATCCGGGTGACGGAGGACAAGTCTCAGTTGCCTCCACATCTCAGACAGTCAATCCATGCATCTTATCACGTGGCTCATTGTGCATGACACCGCGGAGACTCCCAGCATGTGGAGACTCATGCTACTCTCCGCGATCCACGCACAACTTACCACGCGCCCCATTGAGAGCGAGAACCACTAATCGACCACGAGGAGGTTATCCCATGTAACTCTACCCTCCCTTGCAACCAGGCCTATTTGGTTGCTTGGGAGACCTGGCTGGAGTCACTCAGCATGCCCTGGATTCGAACTTGCGACTCCAAGGGTGGTATTCAGAGTCAATACTCGCTGAGCTACCCAGACCCCGAAACACAAAGATTTCTGAAGGATATATGATGTGTTTGTCCATACAATGCAAATCAAATGGGTCCAAAACTGTCAAGATCCAAAAAGGACATTAAAGGCCAAAGTATATTGTATGTGTAGCTGATCGCTCTGCACACAGAATGCGTGATGCAAATTTCGTCATCAGCACAGTCTGCGCGGACTGTCCACGTGCGGCCCAGATTTTCTCGACACGAGGATAGTCCTCGTCTGTTGACTGTACTAAAAGAGTATCACAATGCAGTCCTATTGTGCATGCTTACCTATTTGCTCGCGGTCAAAAGAGTATACTTTGAAAGGCAACGCGGTCAACCAGGTGCGATCCAATCCAGAACACAGGAAACCCCAAGTATACCCGGGCCTTAAGGAATCATAAAGGTAATCGGGGACTCGAGTGGTTTAATCCATGTCCTCTAAAGTGATACAGTCAGTTTTGGGTGATAAAAAGACCAAAATGTAACTTTTTCACTATAAATCTTGACATTTGCAGTCTCCTTGGCAAGATGAGAGAAGCTTGATAACACTTCCTAGTGCTTGACACACTTAAAGTTTTGGACCCCATTGACTTACATTGTATGGCCATATAAACACATCATACATCTATCAAAATATGTTCATTTGTGTTCTGCAGAAGAGAGAAAGTCATACAAGTTTGAGATGCCATATGGGTGAGAAAATGATGAGAGAATGATCATTTTTGGGTGAACTATTCCTTTAATATAATTTGTTTACTTTTATTATTGTTTGTTTTAGTTACTTTTCCAGTATTTGCAGTAAGATTTTGGATTACCATATAATTGCTAGCCTTTTGATCTCAGTAGAGTAGTAAAGTTTGTAAGGTTTTGTTTTCATATTCACAGGCTCTCAATATTACTACACATGTTCTCAAACCAGGGGGCAAATTTGTTGCAAAAGTAAGCCCATTATCATTAATTCATTTGTTAAAAGGCTTTCTTGTCATTGACATTGTTGATTATGACTATGACATACCAAGAGATCTCTTAAGCTTCAGACAATAATGAATGTTTACTTCAAACTTCACTGAAATTCCATGTCTTGCTTGGCTTCTGTATAGATATTTAGGGGAAAAGATGTGACCCTGCTGTACTCCCAGCTCAAGATCTTCTTCAGTACTGTTACTTGCGCCAAACCACGCAGCAGTCGCAATTCAAGCATTGGTGTGTGCACTGACCACAAAACAATTCCAGCTTTTGAATTATTTGTTGTTAAACTTCAGTGAGCAAAAGATAATATAAACCTGTCCTGTATCCCACTTGAATTTGTGTTGTTGTGTGTTTCTGTCCTGCAGAGGCTTTTGTAGTGTGTCAGAATTACTCTCCACCTGAGGGTTATGTCCCCAACATGTCTAACCCACTACTGGATCACTCTTATGGTAATTTGTGGAAGTGCAAAAAAATAGTGTTTGCAAAATGTGTTGTGTGGAGCCATTTGTTTTTAGAGTGTCTGTTGGATTTATTTATTGCTGTGCAAGATGCAAAGTTTATCCTCTAACGTACCCTGTACCTGTTTCACACATTACTCTCTTTTGAGCACTTGTTATAAATGGCTACAAAATGCATTCTCTTCTGTATTTTTCCTCCCAGATGTAGACTTTAACCAGTTAGAGGGACCAAACAGGATAATCGTTCCCTTCCTTGCTTGTGGAGATCTCAGTGCATTTGATTCAGACAGGACCTACCCACTTCAGGTGCTGATCTGCTTCTTTAAAATCATCAGACATGTGTGTCCAGGAATTTTATCGCTCAACCGTAGTGTAATGTCAGCCTTATGTATGTTTTTGTTTCATTCTCCAACAGCTTGATTCCAATAAAGAGTATCAGTACTTATTACCCACCCAACCTCCGATTCGGCCCCCCTACCAGCAAGCCTGTCAGCTCCGCAAAAATAACCTGTTAGCCAAAGAGGACTCAGCCTCTGGCACGCTAGATGATGCCCTGTCTAACTTAGACCTCAACAGCAGTCAAGACAATAACTGATGGACATTTGATGTGTACAGCTTTAATGCTTTTATGTTTAAATCTATCCATTGTTTTATTGTGGTTGGCCAGTGTTTATTTTTAGAGTTTTACCTGGTTGCTTGTAATTCATTAACCTTTTATGTATTTAATAAATCAGTTTTTTTATTTATTACACTTCTTAGAATTATCAAGGATTCTCCTTTGTGAATGTTACTTAGTAAGATGATCTCAGGTAAATAAATAAATAATGCTCCTCAGTTAGTGTTACAGTAACTACGAAGTACATTTCTGCAAGTATCCTGAATGTACCTGTGCATGAAACAATGTTTTCCTGTTCACGTCACTGCAGAATGTCGGGGCTGTTTAATAAAGTTGGTTTCATAGGCCTATATACAATGTGATTTCACCAAGCTTCGGCATGGAGCCTTTAAGGCGTCCACATAGGCCTGCACATGTATATGCTAATAGATAAGTCTGTGTCGCATTTAAATGGGTTCCGCGACTCGCTCTGTTTACACTACTGGACAGATAGGCCAAAATGGTATTTGGATAGGTGCCGGTGTCCTGAAAATATATCCTCAGAATGTGCTACCAATGCTATATTGGCATAGTTTTAGGGTTTGGGGTAGGGGTTAGGGCTTAGTACAGCCACACACCATATCACACTATCTGATAGTTATGCTGGTAGCATCCTGATAGGTTTTTAACACATTTCATGCTGTTGTAGACTACATACCGACAGGTTCTCCTGTGCCTCCTGACATGTGCTACCCATGTTTTAACTTTACATATCACTGTTTTTACTGCTGGTAGCACATCCTGAGCAGGTAACACAGATTGTCAGAACACCGGTGTTGTGTCAAACTCTGTTTCCCCCCAGCAGATCTGTATGGGGGGGAACAGTATCTGATGGTAGGCTAACATTCTCCGCTGTCAGAATGCATTCCCCCATGCACAAACCTAAGCCTAACCCTTCCCTACCTATCCTAGCCCTAACCATAACCCCATACCCTATCGGGGCTTTGGGTAAACAGATTCTGATGGGGAACACAATTCGATACAACACTGGCTCTAACTTTCAGTGTAATACGTAGACCTATAACATTGAAAAATCAAGCATTTTTCTGTTTGGGTTTTTCTTTTCATTGCAGCAAAGAAAAAAAGGAAAAATGACTCATTTTTCCATTTTTAAATATTGAAAGATACTCAAAAATGTATTTGTTTCTCTTTCTAAAAAGAAAATTGAATAACCAGAAAGTACATGGACCCAGTACATTTGCATTTTTGCAAAACTCATTTATTAAAACATGATGCCAAACCTCGCAAACTTAAAATATAGCAACTATTTTTTCCTCATAAGTAAATATTTTAGCCTATTTACAGCCTGCTATCTTCAAAACTAACATAAAACTCTTGATGAATCAATTATTTAAAACTATCAATTGTAAACAAAGTGTGTATATGGAAAGCCGAAAGGGACAATACAGTGGAGCTTTTTTAAATAACATTTTAAAGTATACAGTACAGTGTTAAAAGCACACAATTTCTGATCTTCAAGTGTATCTGAAGTTGAGACAAAAGTTAGTGGGAATTCTACAAACGATACCCCATAATGACAATGTCAAAGTAGTTTGTTTGAAATCTTTGCAAATTTATTAAAAATAAAAAAAACGAAAAAAATCACAAGTACATAAGTATTCACAGCCTTTGCTCAATACTTTGTTGAAGCACCTTTGGCACCAATTACAGCCTCAAGTCTTTTTGAGTATGATGCTACAAGCTTGGCACACCTATTTTTAGGCAGTTTCTCCCATTCTTCTTTGCAGGACCTCTCAAGCTCCATCAGGTTGGATGGGGAGCGTCGGTGCACAGCCATTTTCAGATCTCTCCAGAGATATTCAATCGGGTTCAAGTCTGGGCTCTGGCTGGGCCACTCAAGGACATTCGCAGAGTTGTCCCGGAGCCACTCCTTTGTTATCTTGGCTGTGTGCTCAGGGTCGTTGTCCTGTTGGAAGATGAACCTTTGCCCCAGTCTGAGGTCCAGAGTGCTCTGGAGCAGGTTTTCATCAAGGATGTCTCTGTACATTGCTGCATTCATCTTTCCCTCGATCCTGACTAGTCTCCCAGTTCCTGCCGCTGAAAAACATCCCCACAGCATGATGCTGCCACCACCATGCTTCACTGTAGGGATGGTATTGGCAAGGTGATGAGCGGTGCCTGGTTTCCTCCAGACATGACGCTTGCCATTCAGGCCAAAGAGTTCAATCTTTGTTTCTCATGGTCTGAGAGTCCTTCAGGTGCCTTTTGGCAAACTCCAGGCGGGCTGTCATATGTCTTTTACTGAGGAGTGGCTTCCGTCTGGCCACTCTACCATACAGGCCTGATTGGTGGAGTGCTGCAGAGATGGTTGTTCTTCTGGAAGGTTCTCCTCTCTCCACAGAGAAACGCTGGAGTTCTGTCAGAGTGACCATCGGGTTCTTGGTCACCTCCCTGACTAAGGCCCTTCTCCCCCGATCACTCAGTTTGGCCGGGCGGCCAGCTCTAGGAAGAGTCCTGGTGGTTCCAATCTTCTTCCATTTACGGATGATGGAGGCCACTGTGCTCATTGGGACCTTCAATGCTGCAGACATTTTTCTGCACCCTTTCCCCAGATCTGTGCCTTGATACAATCCTGTCTCGGAGGTCTACAGACAATTCCTTGGACTTCATGGCTTGGTTAGTGCTCTGACATGCACTGTTAACTGTGGGACCTTATATAGACAGGTGTGTGCCTTTCCAAATCATGTCCAATCGACTGAATTTACCACAGGTGGACTCCAATCAAGTTGTAGAAACATCTCAAGGATGTTCAGTGGAAACAGGATGCACCTGAGCTAAATTTTGAGTGTCATGGCAAAGGCTGTGAATACTTATGTACATGTGATTTTTTTTCATTTTTTATTTTTAATAAATTTGCAAAGATTTCAAACAAACTTCTTTCACGTTGTCATTATGGGGTATTGTTTGTAGAATTTTGAGGAAAATGATGAATTTAATCCATTTTGGAATAAGGCTGTAACATAACAAAATGTGGAAAAAGTGAAGCACTGTGAATACTTTCCGGATGCACTGTATATGTTTAAGAGATGTAATAACTTAATCGGTTAGCCAAAGGTTTTGACAATATTTTTACGTCTAGCTGGATCAGGGAAATTGGATGGTAACTCTTACACTCGCTTGAATCTTTGTCCTTTTTAAGAATCAGACTGATCCGGGCTTGTGTCATGGTTGACGGAAGCTTTCCATTCTTTAATGATTTCGTATAAACTTCTAGCAAAAGTGGAGCCAGTTCTGTAGCATAAGATCTAAAAAATTAAGTGGCAAAGACATCTGGCCCCGGAGCCTTGCCTGTAGGCAAGGCCTTAATTACCTCGCCAAGCTCCTCCAAGGTTATCTCAGAATTAAGATAATTTTTTTGCTCAGTCGTCAGTTTAGAAAGTTCTAATGGTTCCACAAAGTTTCTAATATCTTCATCAGTAGACGAAGACATGGAACTATAGAGATCAAGATAGAATTCTTTAAAAGCATTATTAATATCAATGGCCGAGGTAAATATTTCACCACCAGCAGATTTCACTGAGGGAATGGTAGAAAAGACTCTCTCTGTTTTATATATCTAGCCAGAGGTTTCCCTGCCTTGTCCCCCGACTCAAAGTATGACTGTCTTGCCCTGAATAGCCAAAACTCCACCTTCCGTGACAAAATAGTATTATATCTGTATTTCAATCGGGTCAGTTCCCTGAGGCCATTAGACGACATTCATCGCTTCAGCTCTGCCTCTGCACTTTTAATATTCCCTTCCAATTCCACGAGTTCTTGTGCTTTGTATTTTTTGGTGAATGAGGTATGATCCGGCCCCTAAGAACCGCCTTAAGTGCCTCCCAAGCCATGCCCACAGAGGATACTGTGGACCAGTTGGTCTCCATATAGACACTGATTTCAGCCTTTAGCATTTTTTGGAATTCAGGATTTTGCAAAAGGGATACATTAAAGCACCAACTATATGATTTATTTTTCTCCGTATGTGGCAACACCTCTAAACACACCAGGGCGTGATCTGAGACTAAAATGTTTCCAATTGAGCAATTAACAACAGATGAAATGAGGGACTTCGATATAAAATATATATATATTCTAGAGTAAATCTTATGGACTGTTGAAAAAATATCTAAAATTTTTCAGCTTCCTGCGGAAAAGGTGCGTTTCTTGGAGAAACACTATATGATATTTCTTATGCTTAAGAAGAGAAATAACCTTCCTTTATGGGGTGCCCCAACCCATTCAATCCACTCATATTAACATTTTACATTTTGACATATAAGAAAAAATAGATAGTGTGTCAAAAACAAGATTATAAAGACCACATTCCAACATTAGTGCAACCATCAAAACCCGAAAATTCCCCAGAACAAAACAAACAGAAAAAAGAAAAACGTGTGCATTAACCCCGTGCACGATAGTGCCAACTGGCGTCCATCCCTCCAAACTCAAACAGTCCATGCACGCCTACGAGAACCCCCACGCAGCCTTGCCATAGAATTGCTCAAGTCCAGTGTTTCTACACAAATTTTGTGAGACAGAATTACACAGCAAAAGATAATCTATAAAACTCCAGCCAATAGGCGGAATAAACAACAAAGAGCATGTAGATTCATCCATAAAACTGTCCTGAAGGTGTGACACTACAAAATAAACTCCAGCTGCCAGGCGGAACCATCACAAAAACAGCATGCAGATTCTTCAAACAGTCAAGTGAATGTTCATTGAGCTGGTCCACTCAGCTGCAACGTGAGTACAATAAGATATTTACTCCATTGACTTTATGAAGAACATCGATTGCTGTGGACTTGTGAATGTTTTACAGCCATCCTTAGCATCTATTCTCAATTTGGCTGGGAATATCAGTGCAAAAGCGACCTTCCGTTGATGTAAAAGTTTCTTGCATTCCTTGAATCGATCACGTTTCACTCTTGTCGAATTCTGGGAAGTCTGGGAACAAAACATTTTTATGGTTCTTCCAAGAAAGCCTTCCTTTACTCCTCGCCTCGCGTAACACAAGATCTTTATTGGATGATCTCAGAAATTTGGCCAGAATTGATCGGGGCCTGTCTCCCTGCGCAGAACCCTGTGAGATCACTCGATTTCCAGCTTATGGCCTGCTATGTCAAGACACATTGACCTGATATCACTTGCTTAAATGACTGGCGTCCTGTTGCTCTTACCCCCATCATCAGCAAATGCTTTGAGAGACTAATCAGAGATTACATCTGCTCTGTGCTGCCTGCCTCACTGGACTCACTGCAGTTTGCATACCGCAACAACTGCTCCACTGATGATGCCATTGCATCTACACTACACACTGCTCTCTCCCACCTGGAAAAAGGAACACATATGTGAGAATGCTGTTTGTAGACTACAGCTCAGCATTCAACACCATAGTGCCCTCCAAACTTGATGTGAAACTCCGGGCTCTGGGCTTAAACAACATCGCTGAGCAGCTGGATCCTGGACTTCCTGTCAAGCAGATGCCAGGTGGTTAGAATGGGCAGCAACATCTCCTCATCACTGACCCTCAACACTGGAGCCCTGCAGGGCTGTGTTCTCAGCCCACTCCTGTATTCCCTGTACAAACATGACTGTGTGGCAACACATAGCTCTAATGCCATCATTACGTTTGCTGATGATATGACGGTGGTAGATCTGATCACTGACAATGATGAAACAGCCTACAGAGAGGAGGTGCAGACTCTGACACACTGGTGTCAGGATCACAATTTCTCCCTCAACGTCAGTAAGACCAAGGAGCTTGTGGTGGACTTCAGGAGAAAAGACAGAGAACACAGTCCCATCAAAATCAATGGAGCACCAGTGGAGAGAGTCAGCAGCTTCAAGTTGCTCGGTGTCCACATCACAGAGGAACTCACATGGTCCGTTCACACTGAGGCCATTGTGCAGAAGGCTCACCAGCACCTCTTCTTCCTGAGATGGCTGAGGAAGTTTGGAATGAACCACCACATCCTCACACAGTTCTACACCAGCACTGTAGAGAGCATCCTGACTGGCTACATCACTGCCTGGTAGGGCAACAGCATCGCCCTCAACCGAAAAGCCCTACAAAGGGTGGTGCGAACTGCCAGACACATCATCGGAGGTGAGCTTCCCTCACTCCAGGACATATATACCAGGCAGTGTGTGAAAAAAGCTCGGAGGATCATCAGAGACTCCAGCCACCCGAGCCATGGGCTGCTCTCACTGCTACCATAAGGCAAGCGGTATCGCAGCATCAGGACCCACACCAGCCGACTTCATGACAGCTTCTTCCCCCAAGCAATCAGACTTTTGAACTCTTGATCTCTCACGATCAATGTACATTAGCACTGCACTTTATTCATCTTACACTGGACTGTCATAAACTATATTCTCGCTTAATAACACACTGGCAACTGACTATCAACCAACAGCCTGAATGTCAATACAACACAATATAACCTACTGTATATTTTATATATAAATTACTATTTTTATTGTATACTGTGTATTCTATATTGTGTATGTGTATTCTATATTGTGTGTATTGTATACTACATTGTATATTATTATTTGTATATTGTGTTGTGTGTAATTATGTGTATATTAGATATGTAAATTGTGTTGTGTAAATCTGATGTTTATTGTAAACTGGTATGTCTGGCACTGTCACGGATGAACACAGGCAGAGCTATATGGCTTTATAATAGATTCGCGAGTGCACAGGACAGTTGTTGAGCGTGCACACGTGTGTTGACATCTATAAGTGAGAGCAGGGAAATTTCATAGAGCAGTGTATATTTGAGAGCTTGCATTATTTTTATGCAAGAATGAAGGAAATCCGCATGCGAGCGGAGAAATTCGCCTTCGCGGACCTGGTACATGGATGCACTATCGCATAATATGCATTCATTCACCACATTTAAAAGTATTGTAATGCCATAAAGCTACAGTCTATTAAGCTGGACTATGGTCCATTAGGCTATTCATTTTCATTTATCTTGAGAATAGATATTTTTTGTATTTATGTATCTTTTGATTTTACTTGGTGAATTTATCGTCAATCTTTGCGCCTCCATGACAAGCTCTGGCGCTCCCTGGGGAGGCGCGCCTCCCAGTTTGAAAACCGTGGCTTTAGACTAACATAAATATTTTTCAGCATTCAATTGACATGTTTTTTATATCCGTCTATCTATTTGTAGGTCTGTCTGCCCCTCCCCTCATCAGGGGACTTTGAACACTATTAACAATCTGTCACAGTAGTCAGAAGCGAAATAGCTGATGTGTAAAAACCAGGTGGCTGCCATTTGATAATTTAGGTCTTAAAAATCTTAGGGCCCACTCTGCGTCGCACCCACCCAACCTTGCAGGACACACCCTAATACTAACCCTAAGTGATTTCCGTGGGTTGTACTGGCCGCCCATTTTCAAAGCCCAAAAAATAGAAGCTAAGTAGGACTGAAAAACAATCCGAGTCGCTTATGATAAGAAGATTCTGCATCGGGATGCAATAAAATAAAATGAATCAATAAGATTAATAATTATAAAAATTAATTAAAAATAACAAAAATGAAAAAGTTCTCGAGATAGGGCTCTTGTACTTACTGTATCATCACCTCAAGACTATAGAGAAAACTGGGCTATATGTACCCTGGAGACCTTGCGTCACAAATTCTAAGCATTAAGTCACAAAGGAGATTCCAAATTCCACTATAATTTTGACGTCATTGAAAAGGACGGCACAGTTGCTGTGTGCATGTGCGCACGTGAGCAGGGACTGTGTAATCAATGACCAGTTATATCTTTAGTGGCCGTTCAGACCTAACACGTCCTTGCAATCATAAAAGCTAGACGCAAATCGTGGATGTCTCGTGACCTGTTTTAAAAATGCATTATAACCTGTCATGTCATCTTAGTTAAAAACGCGGCGTTCCAGAGCGAGAATGAGAAAACAGCGAGACCCAATATATTATAATTTAACATATATTTAAACGACCTAACTTATTGTATTTAATAAACATCTCCACCCACTCAAATGAATAAGAGTGACGCAAATGGAACTAGTCATTTAACACATTAACTACTACAGCGGTGACAACCAAACCAACTTATACCACATATAATATAAGCTCTCAGTAATCACCACAGGACATATAACTGAAAGCCACGATAACACAACAGCAGCATGAACAAAATAGGCGAAAATTAATATTGTACACAGAAATCTGCATAATTTATTCACGTTGCAGTGCATCGTCGGTAACTCTAAAACCCAGTCTGTTATTCTTATCGACAGATTCTTGTATAATAATGCACTCGTTTGACAGAAATACTTAAAAGAAATAATAATAATAATAATAATAATAATAATAATAATAATAATAATAAAAGATTATGTTGTGGTTATTTGGGTCTTTGAGGCTTGTGTAACGCACTTTTGGTTGGCAGAAACATTGCCTGTCGAAGCATATGGCTTGTAACATTTTCTCAAGAATAAGCTGGTGAAAGAATTTAGAAGATAAAGAGACGCAAGAAGGTCACAGAAAATGAAAACACGAGCAGTAAATCTGCAAAATAACCATAATATCTGCAAAGATCTGCTCTTTAAGAGGTAAAGTATGTGTATATTGTCAATACTTATATTTGTTTATTTGAATATGTATTTAATATAGGCTGATATATGTTTTTAAATATATAAAATATTTGAGGTGCTGTGTAAAGGCCCTAATTAAATGATTAATTTTATACATTGTTGTATTAAATGCACACTGCCCCACTTTTTACTGTTTACATTGATTTTGTTGTACTACATAAACCTTTACACATAATTAGGTAATATGGGTAGTTGACATGAAATTTCAAGCATTGTCAGAAGTGTCCTGGATTGTGACAGGGTACACTACTTCATCTAGAAATATTTTAAAATATTGTTTCTAATTCTTGTATGGTTATTATACAGTTTCGATAGCCTCCTAATTAATGAGACATTTTTTTTTTGTTCTTTTAATAATTCACTTAGCAATGTTATTTTAGAGAACTGTAAAATGCAAGTTAAAAGGTGATAAAAAATGGTGAAAATGTTTAAAAGCAATGGTGACTACTTGTCATAGCACAGTTGTGTTGTCTGCAAACTTCAGGAGCTTGACAGAGGGGTCCTTGGCATTGCAGTCATTTTTATACAGGGAGAAGAGTAGTGGGGAGAGCACACATCCCTGTAGGGCACCAGTGCTGATTGTACATGTGCTGGAAGTGAAATTTTCCCTGTCTCACTAGCTGCTGCCTGTCCATCAGAAAGCTGGTGATCCACTGACAGATAGACATGGGAACAGAGAGTTGGTGTAATTTAGTCTGGAGAATAGCTGGGATAATGGTGTTGAAAGCCAAACTGAAGTCCACAAAAAGGATTGTTGCATATGTCCCTGGTCTGTCCAGATGTTGCAGGATATGATGCAATCCCATGTTGACTGCATCATCCACACCTGTTTGCTCAATAAGCAAATTGAAGGGGATCTAGAAAGGGTCCAGTGATGTCCTTCAGGTGGGCCAACACCAGTGTCTCAAATGATTTCATGACCACAGACATAAGAGCGTTGGGTCTGTAGTCATTAAGTCCTGTGATTTTGGGTTTCTTTGGGACAGGAATGATGATTGAGCATTTGAAGCTGCGTGGGACCTTCGCACTGCTCCAGTGATCTATTGAAGATCAGTGTGAAGATGGGGGCCAGCTGGTTAGCACAGGATTTTAGACAAGTGGGTGAAACACTGTCTGGGCCCTGTGTTTTCCTTGTCTTTTGTTTTCGGAAGACACGGTATACCTCCCCTTCACAGATCTTAAGTGCAGGTTGAGCAACGGTAGGGGGGAGGAGGAGTGTTGCAGGAGGTGTTGATGTTTGTGTGAAGTGAAGGTCAGAGTGGGTGTGGGGTGTGAGACTGGGCATTTCAAATCTACAGTAGAACACAATCAGGTCGTCAGCCAGTTGTTGGTCCAGTACAGTGTTGGGGGTAGGAGTCCTGTAGTTAGTAAATTGTTTCAGGCCACTCCACACTGATTCAGGGTCTGTCAGAATAGCTTCTTTTAGCCACTCTGATTTCCTTATTCAGTGTGTTCCTGGCCTGATTGTTCACGATTTTATTCCTACCTCTGTAAGCATCCTCTTTTGACTGATGAAGCTGCCTGAGTTCTGCTGTAAACCACGGTTTGTCATTATTGTATGTGAAATAAGTCCTAGTAGGAATGCACATATTCTCACAGAAACTTATATATGATGTCACAGTATCTGTGAGCATGTCCAGATTGGTGTCTGTAGCCTCAAAAACACTCCAATCAGTGCAGTCAAAGCAGGCTTGTAGTTACAGCTCTGCTTCATTTGTCCACCTTTTACAGTCTTTACTACAGGTTTAGCTGATTTTAGTTTCTGCTTGTAGGTTGGAAGAAGATGAACCAGACATTGATCAGAGAGTCCCAAAACTGCTCTAGGGACAGAGCGATATGCATCCTTTAATGTTGTGTACTTAATAAAGAGTGCTTCCAAATTAGCGCTTGCTAATTTAGTGTGATTATTTATTATAGTGTTTTCTCTTAAAATAAAAATATGTGTCATGTCTGCACTGGTTCTATAGATTATCTAAAGCTCCACTGTTTAGCGATGATAAATTCTTACTGGATGTTGAGCCACAAGTCCACATTATTTCAAAGTGTTTAATAGCAGAATTATTATTATTATTATTATATTTTTTTTTTGCCATGACGGACATGATTGCCATGATTGGTGGAACTTTCTCTACAGTATCACAGGTAGTGATTAGTTCATCACTACCTGCGATACTGAAGAGAAAGATCCACCAATCGTGGCAATCTTGTCCATCATGGCAAAAAAATTAAAATAAAAAATAGCAGCAAAAGAGCTTAATATTGACCGCCCACTTCCATGAAGCACTGCGAATGACATAATCAAGGTGGTCTCTCTTATTTCTCAAACTACTTATATATTTGTATATCTAAATACTTTGCAATAATTGTAAAATATATTGTTTTTATATTTTCAATTAATGACTGTAATTCATTCACTTTTACTTTTTTGCTTTAAACCAAAATTTGTAATGTTGTGATTTACCTAGGAGCTGGTTGGTTTGGTTCAAGTCTTAAAAATCTTTAACCCTGAGAGACTCATCATAGCAGAATTGCAATGTTTGTTTACAGCAGTTAAACAAAACATTTTTTTTTTTTCAAAATAGTAAAAGAAAAAAAGAAAAAATACACAAAAATGGATATTGAATGTCACAGCTTGCCAATGTCACAAAATAGTCACCTCAAAGCAAAATGTGCTTAAAAATCAAGATTTTCCTATAGACTGCCTTTTTTCATGAAGTCACACAGAATTCACCAAGGATAAAATATGCTTTATAATAATGATTGTTATAATCCTAAAAACATGTTCAAGTAGATAAAAAGCAAATATATCATCAGTCTTTATGCTTGGGTCTTGGGCTAACTGGTTTATAACTAAAGAAAAATAAAGAAACATTTGTTTTATAAACAAACACAGTCTTAAATTTATTGTCTAATGGACTGTTGTTTTGTAAAAGTCTAAAAGTGTTTTTTCCCTTTCTGATTGTTATCAATGGATCGTTTTGATACAGAGGAAGGAAACATTCAGTCAGGATAGGGATAATGTACAGCCCAGTGTCATGACAAGCATAAATAAATATGACCGATCCATCTGAGGTCACATGACTCACCGCCTACATTTCACCTCAGATGGGCTCTGAATTGTAATGCACTGATGGTTCCTTTTCATAATCGTTCTACAATGAAGCATAATTAATATGGACAGTATTGTAATGTAAGAAAAAAAAAAAGAACAGAAATAAATAGCAGGCTGCATCCCACCTGTTAGTCTGTTATTATGGGTTACAAAATATTTAAAGGGGATGTTCCCTGTAAACACAAGCAAATAACAGCCTATGAGCTTTGGAAAGCATCTAGGTTTTTCCATAGTGTCTTCCTTGTCAGTGACAGAGAGGAACAGATACGCATGTCAATAATATAAGCAGGTGACAATGCAGCCTCTCTCTCCCTCCGTAATATACACACCCCTCACATTCTCTCTCTCGTTCTCTGCAGATTGAAATGGACTTGGAGTTATGAAATGGAGTTACTGCATAAAAAACAATACACAAGCCCTTTCTCCCTAAAAACCACATCCCACAGTCTGGTGAGAGAGAGAGAGAGAGAGAGAGAGAGAGAGAGAGAGAGAGAGCGTACATGCAGTTTTTATTAGGTAAGCTGTTATGGCTGTAAACCCCTTTCACTGTGACTTCAATTAGAACCTAAAAATGAGTCCAACTGAATACATCACTCTAAAGTAAACTACAGAAACTGCATCAGAAAGTGTTACACCTCTCCTACTAGAAAAATATAAATGATCAAACAAAATAGGGATTTCTCACTCTGCCAGTCGTCTAAAAACCCTCCTCCTCTCAACCTCTTTGGGAGAAAATGGAGCCCTGCAAAATCATGTGAATTCGAGACAAGGACAGTAATACCAATATAGATGCGAAGAGCAGTAGGCAATAACTCAGCATAGAAAAATGGAGACAGTGAGTGAGAAAGAAAGAGATCGAGGGAGAAAAGGAAGAGCTGCTGCAGTATCCCTACAGTGCTGAGCTTCGGACTGCGTGACTGACTGGTGTGTAGAAAGAGAGAGAGAGAGAGAGAGAGAGAGAGAGAGGGGGATGGGAAGCTCTTGCTTGGGTGAGGAGCAGGCAGGCAGCAGCATCTCTTTTGTGGCGTGCTGCTGAGGGAACTGGCTGCCTAGAGCAGTGCAGGGCACTCACTCCTCACAGGCGCGCATAGCGCCACCGCCTCTACCGCACTGGCCACCGCAGGGACAGGGACAGCCTCCGTCACAGGCGCAGCACCGCTCGGAGCAGCAGCGGCACCATGGCGCAAGCCGCTAAGCAGATCCGCAAGAACAAGGACCTACAGGAGCTCGCAGCCCAGGAGCTGCGAGAGAAAGAGGAGGAGAAGATCAAGAAGAGGAACCGATCGAGAGACCGCAGACGTAAGGTATGGCTGCTGCTGCCTCCTCCCACTTCCTTGCTCTCCTTTTTTCATTTCCACGATCTTTCTCCATATCTGTCTACACCTCAGTCCTTGAGAGGGATGACAGCCTGAATGCAGACACACACATATGCACACACCTTTACACATATCACTGTCTCATTGTGTTAACCAGTAATGTATAGCTGGTTGTTCACAGATTAGGTTTGAGCACACGCTTGTCTGGTGGGGCGGAGGGGAGTGGGGTGTCATGACTGAGATGACTGGTTAAGTAGCCCCTCTGTACTCGGGGATCATCCTGCTTGATTCTGTGCTTGATCGATTTAGATGCAAACGTTGTTTATTACTGATGCTTGACCAAGAAGAGAGCATTTCAACCTTCAACTTTGCCTGATTGCTTTATGTATTCAGCTGCCGCTGTAATGGTCTCCTCTGTATGCCATCCGCCGCAGGCTCCATTGTTCTGCAAGGTTTGTTGCATTCCCCATGCTTGTCATCTGAGATGGCGTACACCACCTTGCTGAATGTACATACATCAGTGGCGTATGTGTGAACTTTGGCAGAACGTGAACGTAATGTCTGCCCCTGCCACTACAGCCCATGTCTTGAGCCCTTCTCATTACAGTCTGGCTGACGGAATCAATGTCTATCCAGATACAGCACTCTGAAGTGCTCTTAGCTGATGTGCTTTAATGTATCTGCAATGCAATAGCTTAAAATAGAGATTTCCAAATAGGGGTAAATGCATCCCAGGGGATAGTTCACCCAAAAATGAAAATTCTGTCATCATTCACTCACCTCTGTGTTGTTCCAAACTTTCTTTATTCTGTTGAACACAAAAGGAGATGTTAAGGTGCGGTCACATTTACTTACGCACAGCAAAATTCCGTGGGCGAAATACAATCATCTCAATGGGAATCCGCATGATCGTGAATTTTGCGCGATGGATTTCCGGAGGTGAATAATTTCCCTTTGCGGATTTCTCGTGGAGTCCAAGTTTGGACAACTTTGACAGGCCGTGTTGACCAATAGGACGTTGCTTACACTGAATATTCACAATGGAAAAGGAGATCATTTTAATGTCACTCTCCCAGAGTATAAAGTGCAGCATTAAAAAGAGGCTGCTTGGCAATTAGATTTTTGCTGGTTTCACTGTGTATTCCAATTCATTCCAATACTTTGCTGTGCTCAACATCTGCCCATGCCTTCTTCGCCCGCGGAATTTCGACGTGCAAAGGTAAATGTGACCACGCCTTTAGGCGCAGTGTCACCATTCACTTGCTTCTTTTTACCATAAATAAAAGTGAATAATTACCTGACTATCAACTGACAGCCTGAATGTCAATACAGTACTACTGTACTGTACAACCTACTGTATATTTTATATATACTTTATATACTATTTGTATTGTATGTGTATTCTATATTATGTGTATGTGTATTCTATATTGTGTGTATTGTATACTGTACATTGTATATTATTATTGTGTTGTGTAATTATGTGTATATTAGGTATGTAAATTGTGTTGTGTAAATCTGATGTTTATTGTAAAAATCATGACTGCTATGTTGTTCGGAACTACACCCAAGACTTTCACCCACTGTTGCACTTGTGCATATGGTTGTGTGACAGTAAAAGTGATTTGATTTGATTTGATTGAATGGTGACTGATGCTAACATTCTGCCAAACGTCTCCTCTTGTGTTCCACAGAAGAGAGAAAGTCACGTAGGTTTGGGGCAACACTGGTGCTGCCGATCCATAAACATTAAAATACTCACAGTTTCAAATGTATAGCCACAAGACATAAACAATATGCATGTGTTAACATTATTTTAATGTGACAAAATCGCTTACTAACCTTTTTTATGTAAAGTTAAAGCCAACAACTTTGTTGCCATGACGATGTAATGTCAACAAACCCTATCTGTTAAAGTGATGATTTAAACAACTTTACAGCTCAAATAATACATGAGTTTTAACAGAAGAATGAATGTAAGTGCTTTTATAAAATTATAAGCTTCACATTTCTTCCTTTAAACCCTTCAAAAATGGACCACAATTTAAAGCCCCTCACTGTAACCCAGATTTTTGCTTTTTTTTTTAAAGAAAAGGACGGACGAGTCAAAATAATTTTTGTGGTAAACAACATTATGCTACAAATGCGAGCTTAACCTGTATTGAGCCCAGAATAATATTTTAAGTCAAGTGTTTATATAGCACGTTAAAAATAAAGAAGAGTTCTGTCAAAGCTGAAAGTACAGTTGAAACAGGAACTATATATATATATACTATATATATATATATATATATATATATATATATATATATATATATATATATATATATATATATATGAACTATAAGAACTAAACTATAAAACAGATAAAACAGTAAATAAGCATAAATGAAAGCAGACTGAAAGACAGATAAAAAAAAAACATGGCAGTAAGACAAATGAACAATGAAATGAATTAAATAAAATTTTGATTGACAGCTAAATGCTTGGCGAAAATAATGCTCTGTCATAATCTAGCTTTCTGAAAAATTATAACACACATATGAGTGAGATTTTACAGCTGCATTATTTACCGGAAAACATGAAACAAGAATCCATTAATATTTCTCTAAAGGTGCAAACTTTGGACTAAAAGGTGTAATGGATATTGTTTAAAGCATTGCCCTGACATTCAGCATAACTTGCATGACTGAACAAGTATGCGCTTCTTCATTACATTCTAAAACACATGTGTAATTTGATTTTATGACAGTCAACATGATGACAGAATTTTCATTTTGGGGTGAACTATCCCTTTAAGCGGATTCCAGGGGATGCTTGAAAAGATTTGAAATTTTCTTTATTAAACATATAAAATTATGATTAAAAATAAAAATATAAGGACTCTCAATATATTAATTGTAACACAATATATCTAAGTTATGTCAATTTGTGTGGATTTGTTGAATGTAAAGGCTAGTTTGTGAATTTGCAGATACTTATATATATCTGTATTTACTGTATATAAAGACACTGAATAGATGTAGATTTCTTCAACAGTCTCACTTGCAATTCTCTCATTCGCTTCTCATCACATGGCTTAAAGCACAGAAAGCAATATGAAGCTAAATGTATGTTATAAAATGACAAATACATATTTTATATTTGTCAAATCGTATCAAAATGGTTAGGAAATGCAAATGCAATGATTAAATATACTTTTCCTCACTCTGTAGTCTTAATCTTATACGTAACTAAAAGACATTGTAGCTGATAGGGCACTTGAGCCTTTCTGGTGAAGTTGTGGGGGTACATCAGATTAAAAAGGTTGGGAAATACTGCCTTAGAAGTACTGCATGCATACAGATTTATCTGAATGGAAAAGAATGGAGCTGCTTGTGGAAGATCTTTTGCACTGTGTTTTGGGTCTGCTGAGAGGAGGACGTGTAGATTGGCTGCTGAGAGCAGGGGGAGCCCAGAGGTCCACGTGACTCAGTTTACAGCTGAAGCAACCGAGATCAGCATAGGGTGATGACTCCACTCCCGTCAGCTTAGCATTTATCAGTGTTCTCACATAACTACACAATCGGGCAGAGATATGTGGCTGGGGGTGGGAGAATGTCAGTGTAGTACCAATTAACAGAATCGAGATGCTGACACACACACACACATTTACAGTGACACTGAGAGCGACAAAAGACGTTGGAGTAGAAAGATAACTCCAAGGGCTGTCCTTGAGGGTTTGCTTTTTAATCTTCGGTGGGACGTTTGATGAAACATTTGTCAGGACAGTCAGTCACATCTTGAGATTACACACGTTCCTGGAAATTGGAGTCAGGAAGTGTTTGATGAGACTGTTGCTTTTTTTTTTTATAAAATCTCACAATGTTTAGTAAGCAGCGCTTACTCAGCTTTTTCTCAAAAGCTTCAAATCTAACCTTGAACTTTTCATTAACAAGTACAGATAGATTACATTTTGTCATGTATGCATGATGAAAGCAATAGTTTCCTCCTTTTTAAAGGTAAATAATTTAAATACCCCATGAAATCAAAATGGGAGTTTTGTTTTTTATCTATATTCTGGTGCACTCCTAAAAGTTGACAAACTTAACTTTTAGCAGGTATGTGCATTTAAACTTTACAGTCTTCCTCTTCTGGGAAAACAGACCAAATATTTTGATGACTCACCTTGTTCTCAGGGGCGCATCCAAATGTTTGTCCAATAAAATGCTTAATAGAATGAGAATGTCCATCCCAGTAAAACTACCTGTCACTGACTTGCAACAGCAAGTAGCAAATCATGTTTCATGGCTGTAACCAGAGGCGCAAAAACCATATGCAATGTATAGGGGCACCATATAAAGGGGGCGCCAGGGACTCACTAAAGGTGGTGCAATCGGCCTCCATGACCCCTCCAACATCAACGCCCCCCCCCCTCCCCAACCCGCTCAACGCTTGTAATGGATGACACTTCCCTCCCATGCGTGCTTGACAGATGCATGGGGCACAAAATTTAGTTTTGCATACCCACACGGAAATGTATACTTGCGCCCCTGGCTGTGACCTAAACAAAAACGCATTGGTCTTTTTCAATGTGCGTTCTTTTGCGTTTTTACATTCTCGTGGACTTTCGACGTCATCATCTACTGCCGAATTTCAGTTCTAGTCCTCAAGAATGCAAGTATGAGACTGCATAAAATTACCCAGATGTGTTGTCGATCAGGTTGAATATCGAGGATGCATCAGATGTTGACTTTTGAGCAAGAACCCGGTACTACGGTGGCAGACGAAGGACATTTATCATTGCGTTTTCTCTCAAGAGTTTCCGTCTATAAGCTTGCAAAAGTCTTGACAGCTCGTGAGAGTCGTTATACTCTGTCAATATTTGTTGTTTTGTTGGGCATAATTGTGAGATAGTAATGGAAAAAACAAGTGTTTACAGACTTTATTATTTTAACGTGACACTAGTCCTGCAAAACCTCAGTGGTGTGATGATAATAATGCTGTCACTGGTGTTATAATTGCCAGTAGTTATCTAAATGGCTTCAAATTTGCTGTGACGGTTAATTGCACAAAAGGAAGTTCACAGCACATCTCAAAGCTCGCAATATATGCGTTCTACATCCTTCTGAGTTCATTCTTCCAAGGTGGCTTTGCTAGACTGGTTTCCATAAGAATGCAAATCTGTTTAAAAAACAAACAAACTTCCTATTTAGGAAAACTTCCCATTAGGAAATGAGGTCTTTAGTGTCAAAATATG
Organism: Myxocyprinus asiaticus; assembly: GCF_019703515.2. Classification (NCBI taxonomy): domain Eukaryota; kingdom Metazoa; phylum Chordata; class Actinopteri; order Cypriniformes; family Catostomidae; genus Myxocyprinus; species Myxocyprinus asiaticus. Next base: position 16,759,739 of record NC_059381.1, on the reverse strand, counting down.
CCCAGTTCATATTTGTTTCCTAAGGCAATCAACGAGACCTTCCAATAATGGTAATGCATGATGTATAGGTTTTTGAATGTGTTTCTGTGTGTGCTTGTTTGTTTATATTGAAAATTGTGTGTCGTTAGGGCATGCTCTCACTGGTAAATTGGTGTCATCAGTGCTCCAGAAAATGTGTCAGTTTCACTGAGGGTTCAAAGTCTTTTGGACATTCTGTGGCCTTGTGAGATCTCAGCTATTGGTGGACTAACAGTTGTGTTGTGATTTTTACACCTCCCTGAGGTAGAAGTCCAGAGCAAAATGATGTCAAGTGCCTTTAGCGTGAGACAGAGAGAAATTGGTTATGTTTGAATTGGAATACTAGCGAATTTCTTACTGTACATCGTGCAGTATACACTGAAAACTGACGTTTTTTATTTTTATAAAACAGAACATATGATGCAACAAGTAACATTTCAAACAGTAGTATGCTATGTTGTTGTCACATGACCTCATTACATGCATTCAAAATTCAGCGAAAGGCGTCTAGTTATCATCTCACAAATAAAAAAATACAATAATTGCTGTTTTTAGTCAGTTTTGTGTAAAAATGGCTTAACTCTTGCCAGTCTGATTAGCAAAAAGATGCTAAAACTCGAGGCTGATATTACTTCCTGTTCATTCATCACACTGGAAACGGAAGGTCAATTTGAGCACATTGTTTTGTGGGATACAGAATGAGTAAACTAAGGATGTGCTTAGGTGTTCGACTAATCGACTAGTTGTTCAGCAACAGACTGGTCGATTTGTGGGGTCGACTACTAACATTAATATTTTTAGTTATGGTGGTTTTAATGGTAGACGCAATTCTCAAATTAATTGAGAGACGCAATGTCTTAGAGAGCGTTTTTGTGTGTTTATTACTTGCTGTGCTTAAAGGTGAATAATAGTCAGCACAGTAAAACACTCTGCAAGTAGTTTCGTCTCTTTAATGCTAAGTATAGTCAATTTATGTTCCACTTCTGTTACAGCCCCCAAAACACCGCATTAGCAATACATTACAAGACGATCACTGTTGGACATTAAATCCTCTGCTTTGAGTCATGTTCCCATATTTGTGAGGTGCTATGGAGAGATTAAAGTCTTTTGCTGATTCTGTCTGATGCTGCTTCAATAAATAGTTGCAATTAGAAGGGTTAAACTGCTCGATGTCCTGAACTAGATGCGTTAATGCATCATTATCTTGCAGTTCTGCGCTTTTGAATGTGCAGCAAGGATCGCCTGAGACTCCCAAGCTCTCTGTTTTCATTGAAGCACGTCATTCTGCATTCAGGATGCGCATAAGCGGTTTTGTGCCGTTCTTCATTGGAGCCTTTCTTATTCCTTTTCTTACTTTGATTGTTTTGTGCAATAAGATGTTATAGTGATTTAGCCTTTTTATTTGTTGAATATTCATTAGTTACCAGTGCTGCGCTTAGCGTCCGTATTTCCCTCTGAAATGTGTTATTGGGGTCAAGTGAACATAATGGAGCCTAATAATACCTTATTATCCTTAACACCAACTAGTCATTCAAACAGTGGTAGGCTATTTCGAACATATCTATTAAGATAGAGATAGAGAGGGAGCATTTGAAAAAAACAAAACACTAAAGTTTGTTGGTAAAATGCTTATATTATAATATTTAACTTGGAAATTGGCTGTAGTGTATATTTTGTGACTACATTGGTGCTTTGTGTGCTTTTTACAAATAGAAGATGGTATCTGCAGTAGTGCTGTGTTCAACACAGTTTTAATTACCTCAGAATACTTTAATGTCTCTAAGCTGCTCATAGTAGTACACTGTGTATACAAAGGCTCATGCATCACATCTTATGGCTTACATCTTGGCCCAGATTCCTATACAGCAGAGAATGTGCATTTGTCTTGTTATCTAATGGTAAAGGCAGGAAAAGGTGAGGTCACACGTATTGGTAAGTACAGGCTATATTTATTCTGTGTCTGAGTTGCTACCAATCTGTCAGTGATCCTGCCAACTTGAAGGGATTCATTGCCGAGCATTCTGGAAGGTTCAGTTGTGATCTATGAAGATGTTCTATGTTGTGATGCTGTATTTGCACCACTAGAAGCAGCAGACTAGGAGAGCAAGGTCCACAGAGAGTGGTAGGAATGGGTGAAATATGGCATCGTAATGTCAGAGATCAGGGTAAACCCAAGTGCATTATAATTAAGTAACCTACCTGCTGTGGCCATAAGAGGATATGACCACATTGCCATTAAAGCCTCACTGCTTAACTTTAATATTTCTGTCACTAATAAAGACTTACAAGTGTCTCTTGGTGCCTGTCTGGACAACAAAACATGAAATAGCATGACAAACACCTACATGCCTGTGTGTATTTTTATTATGACCAGCCTTCTTCTTGTGCATTGTCAGCAAGGACACAGTACTTGACCACGTCGTAACTGTATGAAACAACAGGAGTCGAATTTCTTTAGCCTTGACTTACTACATTTTAGAATTCTGATGTGAGGAAAAGTTCTCTCACACACACACACACACACACACACACACACACACATGCACTCACGCACTCACGCACGCACGCACGCACGCACGCACGCACGCACACAAAATATATTTCAATGATGAATACCCAGAGAATATTTGATATATAGACAATCTGCATTATTTGCGCATTGGAGAATTGTTCATATTTATGATAACAATAACTCTCGGCTATCATCGATTAAAAACCCGTAAGGAAATAATAATAATAATTTAAAAAAAACATACAGTAAGCGATTTACCCTTAATTGTAAGACATAAAAAATAATTTATGGTATAATTTTCTTTTCATCATGTGCAAATCTGTGAACATCTTTTAGTGTAACATGTTTTAGTGTATCATCATCCTTTAAAAGTGGACAGTAGGCAGGATTTTCAAATGTCAAAGCACAAAAGAAAATACACCCACTGAGCACTTTATTAGGAACTCTATGGAATGGATATATTGTTCTTGTTTTTAAACACATCTCTGGTGTATGTGATGTTGAACACTCATGGTGTTTGTTAGTTGACAATCAGAGTGACAACAGAACTGATCTATATCAGAAAATCGAACTGTTACACCCCTTATGTTTAAAATAATTACTAAAAGGTATCGTTGACCCAAAAATGAAAACTTACATTCATGCCATCCCAGACTTTCTTTATTCTGCGGAACACAAATGAATATTTCTAGAAGAATATCTCAGCTCTGTAGGTCCATACAAGGCAAGTGAATGGTGGCCAGAACTGTGAAGCTCCAAAAAGTACATATAGGCAGTATAAAAGTAATCCACAAGACTCCATGGGTAAATCTATGTCTTCAGAGGTTATATGATAGGTGTGGGTGAGAAACAGATCAATACTTAAGTCCTTTTTTACTATAAATCTCAACTTTAACTTTCACATCTATAAGCCACATGTGGCACCTGTTTAGTTTCACTTTCACATCTAAAAGTGAAAGTGGAGATTTATAGTAGGACTGCTTTCACACATGGTTCAATAGCTTGGACTGAACCAGAGTTTGTTTCCTCTCCCCTCCCACTGCCTGCGCTGGTTTGTGTTCACATCATATTATTTGGGTCTGAACTGCGGTCCGATTACGTCATCAACATGCGTACAATGGCAGCTGTTTACCAGTATAACTAGGTAACAACTCGAAAAGAGACGTCACTGTGTTAAGTGAAGTATTAAAGTTTGTCTCTTTGGATTTACCACGAAAACTGGCCATGCACAGAAAGCATTTGTGTTTGTCTCCTGCGGATGTACTGAATGTGCAATGATGTGATAAATATTAGCGTTTTTCTGCCGCGAGCCCACGGATGTGTTGCGAGAGATGTGAAGAATGTGAGCTGCTCTCAGAAAGTGGTGTATTGGGACACAGGTAGGTAAGAGAAATGCATTATACCATAATAATTGCAATCGTGAGCCTGCAAAGACGTGAATTATATGTCATCACAAGTGGTTCACTTCCGTGATTTGGTATGATTGTGTTCTTATTAGCAGTGACTCGTACCAGAGTTCAGATGAAACGTACCCCAGACCACCTTTTCAAGCGGACCAGAGTGCAGTTCGCTGGTGCGCACCCAACTTTGGAAAACAGTGTTCACATTATCCAAACGAACCGAACTTTGACGTCATTCACCAGGTGTGAAAGCACCCTTAAATATTGATCTGACATCCACAGAGCAGAGATATTTTTTTCTATATAATCTATATAATGAAGTTTGTCTTCAGCAGAAGAAAGAAAGTTAAACACATCTGGGATAGCATGAAGGTGAGTAAATAATTTGAGAATGTAAATTTTTAGGTGAACTAACTTTCCAACATTCTTACTATAAAAACGTTAACTTAAATATACAGTATATATATATATACACTGGAGACCAAAAGTCTGGAATAATGTACAGATTTTGCTCTTATGGAAAGAAATTGGTACTTTTATTCACCAAAGTGGCATTCAACTGGTCATAATGTATAGTCAGGACATTAATAACATGAAATTACAATTTGAAAAAAAATGTCAGAACTTCTTAAACTACTTCAAAGAGTTCTCATCAAAAAAATCCTCCACGTGCAGCTTTGCAGATCCTTGGCATTCTGGCTGTCAGTTTGTCCAGATACTCAGGTGACATTTCACCCCACACTTCCTGTAGCACTTGCCGTAGATGTGGCTGGCTTGTCGGGCACTTCTCATGCACATTACAGTCTAGATGATCCCACAAAAGCTCAATGGGGTTAAGATCCATAACACTCTTTTCCAATTATCCGTTGACCAATGTCTGTGTTTCTTTGCCCACTCTAACATTTTCTTTTTGTCTTTTTGTTTCAAAAGTGGCTTTTTCTTTGCAATTCTTCCCTTAAGGCCTGCGCCCCTGAGTCTTCTCTTTACTGTTGTACATGAAACTGGTGTTGAGCGGGTAGAATTCAAAGAAGCAGTCAGCTGAGGACATGTGCGGTGTCTATTTCTCAAACTAGAGACTCTGATGTACTTATCCTCTTGTTTAGTTGTACATCTGGGCCTTCCACATCTCTTTCTGTCCTTGTTAGAGCCAGTTGTCCTTTGTCTTTTAAGACTGTAGTGTACACCTTTGTATGAAATCTTCAGTTTTTTGGCAGTTTCAAGCATTGTATAGCATTCATTCCTCAAAACAATGATTGACTGATGAGTTTCTAGAGAAAGCTCTTTCTTTTTTGCCATTTTTGGCACAGAGGAATCCAGCAACACTTGCAGTGAAAAATGTTTTAAATTATTAAACTTAAAATGAATAACATTAACCAACGCATTTCGGCACGTAGGCCTTCATCAGGGTTAAGATAAAATCACATGACATGCTCATTTAATCAATCATATTGGGCTCTGGAATTTAATCCCTGCTAATTATTAGGTTAATTAGAGGTGTGCATTACCTCAATCATTCAATCAGTCAAGACATTTTTTGGGCCTCGTGCTCAGATAGGCAGACCTACACATCATCATAAAGTCTGGCTGCGGCCTGTAGCAACACTCAAAGCCTGATAACGAACACGAAAACACAAAAACAGCACCAAAATCAAACAAAGGGATTCCAAACAGACTACAGATCCCATCAAGCCTTGCTCACTTTACACCTAGGTGTGAAATTCAGAAGGATCGAACATCTCAACTCCTATTGAATGAAACGCATGACAGAACGCGTCCCTCAACCATGATGTCATCGAGAGTATAAAACCCCAGAGATTCTTCCTAAGTTTGCTTCCAGCGACAGAATGCGCCGCATCTAGTTGCAGCCCTGCTGCTCCCAGTTGTAGCCTCGTTGCCCAAGGAAGTAACGTACATACCTGAACTATGGCCATACAATCTCCATCTCACTGGACGAACTGAGATTCTCTGTGTTCCACCGAGCACGCTAACGGATCCAAAGGAGACCGCCGAGCAATCCGCGTCTCACCCTTTTGCCTGCAGAAGTGAAGATTTCTCTTCCTTCTTCAACCGAGTCGACTTCGCTGATATCTCCGCCAACTCGCCGAGAATCAGCTGCCGTATTGCCCACCGACAGAGCGAGGAAACGGCCTCCCGTCATCACCCGAGCTTCGAGTAACAGAGTCGGAGTCAAACAACGGACAAACACACACTCTACCCACGTCCTCACGCGACTGAAGTAAGAGGTTAACGTCTGGGCAGAGATAGATTATTATAGTGTGTTATTCTTGTGTATCAGTGATATTGCTTTTACAGTTTATGGACCGCTGAGTCCGCTCATTGCTGCAAATAATTCTCAAGGTATTATTGTAACTTACCGTTACCATGAATGAGATTTGCTATGTTGTCGTCTAACAACGTTGGGCTGTTTGTGCATATTCGCCATCACGGGTGAGACCGGCACACCGATTTTATCCATTAAAGAACCAATGACTGCGATGAATGGCTCGTAATCCGTCTGCCATGGTCGTTGGTCGAGGGCGGAGGAGCGGTTGAGGACCAGGTGACAGCGCATCCGGGAGCTGGCAAGCAAGTTCTTCTCTCTCTCCTCACTCTCTCTCTCTCTCTCTCTCTCTCTCTCAGTGTGTTTCTGCTCACCCTTTCCCTCAGTTCACAGGAGGCGGGTTGGACCACCGGCTGACAGAATGGCCGGAAGGGCAGCGTCTCCCCTCCAGAGATGGGGGGAGAGTTGGTCAGACTGGTGGCGCCCCAGCCTGAATTGGGTGGAGGAGGAGTGTGATGAGGAGGAGGGCGTGGCCGGGCCATGATGATGCACGGCCGGCGCTGAATCAGCTGATCAGTGGGAGAGTGAGATAAAGGGGAGCCAGAGGCGCCAGTTCGAGAGAGAGAGAGATGCATGCGGCCGTGTTGCATGTGTGTCTGTGTTTGTTTATGTTTGTTTTATGTTGAGTTTCTTATTAAACTTCATGTTAACTGGTCAGCTGGTCCAAATTATGAGATCACATTTTCCCCCCAGATTGGCTGATTAGATAACCGCATGAATACGTAGGTGTACAGGTGTTCCTAATAAAGTGTTCCGTGAGTGTATATCACAAAGGCAATACAAAGTTCACACGTAAATATTATGTTAAAACCTTTTTTTTTTTTTTTTTTTTTACTTTATGTAGCTATTTTACAAAAAACTACTTTCTAATTATGTAGAAGACAAATTATTGCTCTATAAAGCAAATGTTCAATCGTATTCTCATATGATTAGCTATAGTCAAAGCTGGATGGTTTATGGTTTATGGTCCTTGAGGCTTCAAGAATATTTCTGCTGCAGGCGTAATTGCTTTGAAATACTGTAGATCTCCTCAACAATTAAATATTAAAGCTAGAGATAAATATTTTTTGTCCTGCCTTTTAATGGCTGTATTTTCCCATTTTACCCTGATTCCTGCTTGTTTCAGTGACATCTGAAGTGCAAAACTGTTCAAAAAAAATGTTTTTGCCTGCAGTGAAATCTTTGTTTCAAACCTAGAGTACCAGTGTCTTTTATTAACATAAACGTAAATGCATACATTTAGATGAGATTGGGTCTATATGATCTTGTAAGCATTTCTTGCATTTTCCCTTGAATGTAGTAAGGACTGCAGTCCATTCCTTAGCTATGCACATCTTTGTGGAAGCAGTAGTAATATTTAACATTTATGATATGATTAACATTTATGATATGATTGCTTGTATCATTAAAATATGATACAAGCAAATAGACACATTTCCATTCCCATTCTCATCTCAAAGGTTTCCCAAACACTGTACATTCATTCTCGAAATGTACAAGTATATGATAGTGAAAGTACTGATTTGATACAGTTATGTTTTTTTTTTTATGTTAATTTGACTTTTTTTTGTGTAATTAGATGAAAGAACATACCTCTTCTTTGATGTCTTAATATTTTCTGGTTGATAATTCTTAAAGATGAATGTATATATTTTTATCTCATTTCACACAGTAAGTAAGATACAAGATATATAATTACACATATAAGGGGGGCGGGGTTACATAGTGCAGATAAGATTGAGGCCTCCTGGGATCCTATAACAAAAGGCCCAGAGTTATGCTTATTTCTAGGGAAATGGTATCCTCACTCGAAAATGAGTGTATAAAGGAAATTTTTTTAGTCATTTGCAGGCTGTGTTGGCTTGCCGATGCCCAAAATTATATCTTAAACATTAAGACAAACTCATATCTTTAAGATCTGAGTCCATGCGAATCCATGTGTTTTATGTCTTGACACACAGAAATCTCCAGGGTTACTTCTTTTACTCTCTCAGTGGTTGTGTGTGGGCATATTTGCTTTTATGTGTATATTATATAATGTGATTCTTGCTCCATTATCCATGCTGAGGTAAACTGATTTCTATATAACTCAAAGACACCAACTGTTGATACTGCATTGCTTCGACACTCATACTTTAGACCAATGAACCTGGGGGAAGCTTCTTACCTTTTATTGGACCACTATGTGTTACACATTCATTTCAAATATAGTTTGATGTAATGTATGCGAATTCAGCTCACTTTTTTCCCTCAGTGTAAACCTTTATTGTAATAGGACAAGCGGTGTTCCAAGAGTACTGATATTTATTATAACACCACAAGGACGCTACAATGTTTGTATCACTCCGTGTCTGAGTTCGCTGCGTTCCAGACTGTTTGTCAGTCTGTGCATTGCTCTGTTTCATTTTTATTTGGAACTATTGGCAAAGCAAAAATAGAAAAAAGTAAATAGGTAAAGTATGTCAAGACAAACTTTGTTTGCTTGACAAAGCCTTGTCTGAGAGTTTAAACTAGTTATAGAAGTTTGAAGATGTCTGCGGGCTAAGGTCAGATCCTTTGTTTAGCCATTGCGAAGACTTTCTGCCTGTCATTGTGCAGGCTCACAGGACAGCCCATATATGCTTATATAAGTGCAGATATGGTGTCCTGCTCCTGCGAAACGCTCAGGGTCAGATGGCAAAATGCTCAGGGGTCTCTAGTGTGTTTGTGTGCGTGTTTTTGGAGTGCGGGGTTTCGGAAAGAGGGGTCGTGGCTAATTCAGCGGCTGGTGGAAGATCCAGAAAGGCTAAAATCGCTCAGATTAAAGGTCTTTTTGAATTAATTAATTATTATTTAAAGTGTGTGTATGTGGTATCCTTTCATCACTTACATTTATCATTTACAAAAGGGTAATTTCTGTAAATTATTTCTGAGTGAGTTTGAAATTTTATCTGACCCCAGGGTCAAGTAACAGGCAGCGCCATGACTGATCTTACCATGGTGATTGTATCATGTCATAAGCTTGATGTTGCTGTGCATGAAATGGAGAGTGACTAATACGGATTACATGACCACCATTTGCACTAAAACTTTAAAACCCAAGAACCCGTTGTACTTCCTACAAGATTTTATATTCATTTCATTGCATGAATGCTTGTACATTTCAAACTCAATAACAGACTACTTGCTTTTTGTCTATAGCTTTCCATGCTCTAATTCTTGAGTGATATTTTTTACTAGTCTAAGCCCAATTTCAGTCATATTGCTCAGAAATATTGCAGTTCATTGCACATGACAGAGCAACATCCATTAGACTCAAAGTGCTTTGTCTCACACATTAGGCAAGGAGCCCATAAGCTATATAATATGATTACACAACCCTGATTACATTGACACAAGTTCTGGATAGATGTTGGTATCTATAATGCTCTATAAGTTGGAAGAACTCACAAACACTGTCCTTGCAGGGACAATGGTGAGGAGGAGAGCATGAGATGTATTCCCTACACGTTCTGCCAGCCTGTACACAAGCATATTCTACACCTGGGCTTTTTAGCAGTGTTTCTGACACATGTGGATGGGGCATCTTTCCTCTGGGTTTGAGGTGATCAGTTTTGCCCCATTTTCCCAATAAAACCAAGCAAAGATGAAACAAATCAGACAGCTCCATTACTCTGATCTTAACCTATTTATCATGCTTAGAGTCTCCCCAGCTATGATATCCTTTTCCCCTTTATACATGTTCTCCCTTATTAGATCAATATGTCTTTCTTTCTTTCATCTAAATGCTACAAACTTGTAATCTGTGATGCTACAGTTGATCCTCAAGGTTTCAAGAGAATTGTGTTGATAATGTTCAAGATATGCCTCTCACTATTCAAAGGTTAATTACAATGGTTTAATGGAATAGTTCACCCAAAAATGAAAATTCTCTCATCATTTACTCACCCTCATGCCATCCCAGATGTGTATGACTTTCTTTCTTCTGCAGAACAAAAATTAAGATTTTTAGAAGAATATTTCAGCTCTGTAGGTCCATACAATGCAAGTGAATGGTGGCCAAAATGTTGACGCTCCAAAAAGCATTTAAAAAGTGTTTTAATCCAAATCTTCAGAAGCGATATGATAGCTGTGGGTGAAAAACAGATCAATATTTAAGTTCATTTTTGCTAGAAATTATTAGCCCTGCCCAGTAGGGGGCATGTGCATGAAGAATGTGAATCACCAAAAACACAAGAAGAAGAATGTGAAAGTGAAAGTTAAAGTGGAGATTGACTGAGCAGGGAGAGATTGTAGTAAAAATTTACTAAAATATTGACCTGTTTCTCACCCACACCTATCAAATTGCTTCTGAAGACATTGATTTAACCACTGGAGTCTTATGAATTACATTTATGCTGACCTATGTGATTTTTGGAGCTTCAAAATTTTGGCACCCTTTCACTTGCATTGTATTGACCAAAAGAGCTGAGAAATTCTTCTAAAAATCTTAACTTGTGTTCTGCTGAAGAAAGAAAGTCAAACATATCCGGGATGGCATAAGGGTGAGTAAATGATGAGAGATTTTTCATTTTTGGGTAAACTATTCCTTTAAGTCATCTAAGCATATATTCCAGCAGTAGTTAAAAGAGGAGTAATGAATAAAAATGGATTGCAATAAAAGGAGTGATGGATGACTTTCTTTATTAAATTACAATAATAATTTCCATAATAGAAATTTCTGCTGTTACACATGTTGTTGTCTGCTGTATTAGTGTTCATTAGGCAAGCTATTTTTGTTAATCTTTGAGTAACTTTTAATTTGTAACTTATAGATAACTTTTCAAACCCCAAATTTTTTAGCTAATTCTCACATTCATAATTAACTGCAAATTAGTATAGAATGAACACTACAAGTAAGTCAGTGTAGTATGCATACTAATTCTACATAGTTGAATAACAATTTACTAGCCTAATTCTTACTAATTCCATGTAGTATGCATATTAAGTCAATGGCTATGCTCGGAATGGAATATTACTGTAGCTTATTACTTACTGAAAACTGCACAGTACACACTGTATACTGCTTACTATTTAAAAAAAAACTGTAAATGAAATATTAAGTATTATTCCACAATAAATGTTTAATTGTAGTATGTTACCGAACTCTGGTTATTATTTTTTTTGAATTTTTAGTACAATTTCCTGTAGAATTATTCTGTTTTGCAGTCTGGTCAAATAATAAGCCAAGAAAGATATGAAAAATTGTGAATGTTATTATTTGCGGTTCATTCATTACACTGGAAATGGAAGGTCAAGTCGAGCACATCACATTGTGAGATACAGTATTCCATATAGTGTGGTGTTTTATGCTGCACATTTTACCAAATGTAGTTGACCTTTCGAGTTCTCAGTGCATACAGAAATTTTACATACTGTGCACAGTATACATACTATTTACTATATACTGTAAATAGTATAAAAAAAGCAGTATGTTAGTATGCCATTCAAAACATATAATATACATACAAAGTTTATGGAATATCTATGCATATAGAGCACAACAGTTTGGCTCTGGAAGAAAAAATACCATTAATTTTTTTCCATAGACTAATTGATTTTCAACAATAACTTATAAACCTTTAAAAAAAAGACCTATCTTGAGCTCCGAGGTTGTTCATTGATGGTATATGCTTCCATTGAAGCCATCCATCTGCTTTATTTCAACTTCATTGTTTAAAGCTACACTATGTAACTTTTTTTGTAAAAAAAATAAAATGTTATTAATGAGAGAGTGCAACAAAAATCCATATTCCAAACCATGTCTTTACCCAAATACACTTTGATAAACCTATAATAATGATTTATGTTTTAGAGCTGTCGGGGGCGGATTTCATGGGAAATTGCATACATATGTCATTCGCCCATGAGTGTTGAGGTCATATCCATACACAGAGAAAATAAGATCCGGCTACTGTAGCGCGTGTGTGGGAGTAGCGTGAACCTGAAAGTTTTTTGTCACAACGAACGAGAAAAATGTACCATGGATCATTAAAAACGACAAACCTCCGGGGAATCACCGGTTGTAAAAACAAAGAAACCCCGAACAGAGCAGATTCTACAAGCAAAAAGGAAAAGTGACAGAGTCCATTATAAAACTCGAATCAACATCGGCTTTGCTTTTCAGAGGTGGCGACAACTTTTTCTTACTCAACAGGTAAGATATTATATTGATATGGTTTTATGTCTGTGTGTGTGTAGTAAAATACAATAATTATGCTGTAATCGGTGCAGAACGTTTCACTTGCTAGCACACGTGTGTATTTTTCTTTATAACAGCAGTAATTTATATAAATAAATCCTTTAGTCCTAGGCTTGCCAAGGATATGTGAGTCTTGAAATGATGTTGACCACTGGTTGGTAACAATGACTGTGACGAGGAGGAGGGTGGAGCCGGGCCGTGAGTGCACACGCCCAGCCCCCAATCGGGCTAATCAGCAGAGGAGAGGGATAAAGATGAGCCGGATGTGGCAGTTCAAGAGAGAGAGAGAGCCACATGCAGTTGCCATGTGTGTTTTATGTTTGTGTCTTTTTACGTTTTCATAAAATATTACTTTGATGGTTCATCCGGTTCCCGCCTCCTTCTTTCCCATTTTAACTCCCCCTGTTACAATGACAGTCTATAAATGAGTTACTACCGTGGTCTATTTGGCCAGAATATCCTGCAGTTATAAAACTTTACAATGTTTGACTTTATCAGACTAGCAATCGTTATGTCTAATTTTAACGAACGTTGCCTAACTTTTGTAACGTCATTTATTTCAAAACATCAATGTTTCCAATAAGTCAAAACAACAGCATAAGATATGACACTTATCTGCTCAGATGACATGTTTTAAGATATCCGTCTTTTCCTTTCTTACGTATTTATTTGTCCATTCGCTCTGATAAGATGTATCCTTGTGTACACCGGTGCCTCGAACCATATTCATCTGCGCAGAGGAGCAGAGCCGAACCACAACCAAAACAATGTCCTTCCACAAAACACAAAACCCATTTTATTTTTTAACCGCTAGAGGGCCAAAAGTTACATAGTGTAGCTTTAAAAATCGTGTTTGATAGCAGAATTCATGGTAAACAACTCCATTACCCACTGTACAGCAGAGAAAGTTCCACCAATCAGAGAACTGCAGCCAACAAAACCCGCAAAACATGCCATGTGAATGACACACTGTGAATGACATTATTGAGTCAGTGTCTCTTCACCCTTAAACTACTTTTCTATATGTACATATTGGAATATTTTGCAATAAAAGTAAGATATATTGTTTCTATACTTATAATCAGCAACCTAAACTCAATAGTTTTTTATATTCCTATTGTTTTTTATTCAATGGCAATATTCGCAGTGCTTCATGGGATTGTAGTCCATGACCTCATGAAAGACAGTAAGTACACAGTCTTGTGCCTTTGTCTTTTTGTCCGATTTTCAAAACTTTTTTGCCTCAAAACAAAGTTTGTGATTTACCTCAGAGCTGGTTGGTTTGGTTCATGGCCTACAACTCATTTATGAAGGATTTTATAAAAAGTCTATGGGAAAAATGTATGGGACAAATACTTCTGAAACCTAGCTGGCTGAATAAGTGGGCGGGCACTGTTGCGCTCTATTGTACAGATTTAGTATGCATACTACGTGGATGCATTAAGTATGCAAAAATAGCAAACTGTGCTTTGGATATATGATATTTACCATAAATGCTCCCTTTTGACATCTCAGAGGCTTGGTCGTAATCCACGCAATTTAGTTTCCTTTATAAATTCCCAGATTAATGTCATATGTCTTGCAGAATTATATTAATGCCTGCAGGCCTGTCTAGATAATTTAGATACAGCATGACCTTCTTCTTTGCGGCTCACATCTTATCGTAAGCTGAATGACCTTGATCTTTTCCTTGACACACACTGTCATCCTCAAAACAGATGATGTATGAAAAAGTGTCGCTAAGCTCAGACAGAGAGTAAACATAATATTTCCGGCAGCTATTTATGGCCAGGCTGCTCCTCTGTGAGATACAATAGCTTATGTTCCCACTGTCCTCTTGTTGTTCCATTATCAAAGTCTAGGAGTGTCTTGCGTGTGTCTGTGTGCTTGTCTGGTGTGTATGTATATGTGTAAGTGTGTGTACTCCATTATCAAACTCTGCATTTGTGCATGAGTGTGCACATATGTATGTGAAAAGAGAGAGAGATGGAGAAATTGAGAGAGAGTGAGGCCAAGTAAAAAAGAGGAAGAGAGCAATAACTAATGGAGTTTCAAGGAGCAGTCTTTTTCTCTTTCTTTCCATCCACAGTTTAAAATTGAATCAGTGATGAAGTATTTATATGAGCACAGTGTGGGTTTTCCAGTCCAGTGCCTCAGCAGAGTGCAAAGAGATGGAGAGAGAGGAGGAAAGATATGTAATATTGGCAGTGAATTGCTGTTGTCTTCCTGATATGCCCCTGTTTTTATGGGCTACAGATGCAATAACAAGTGCACAGCCTGACTGTAGTTGACTATGAGCAATAAGCAGTTCTGGTGGGAGAGATAGAAGGGCCATCATGTCTTTCTTGGTCTCTAATGATGAATTTGCCTTCATTCCCTCTAATGATGTCCTCTCTGTTCTGTTCTGTGATGTTATGATTTTAGCTACTCTTTTTGTGTATATTTTACACTTGTATTAAATATACTGTGATTTCCTTCATTTTCAGCCATATCAAAGTACCTTGACCATTATTTTGCCTAGTAGGGCATGTTCCTGGATCAAAATATTTTGTTGGTCCTGGAACAACATTTTAATAGTCAGAAGGGTCCAGGTTTTAGCTGGTTAGTATAGGTTGATAAGAATTTTGTTCAAGCTGCAACCTCAGCCCCAAGTCTAACCCTATCCCTTAATCTAACCCTAAAATCTGATTGGTGGTTGAATGTTGCTCCAGGACCAACAAGGATGATAACTCGGCAACTCGCATTAGGCATCAGTAGATACTTTTTGCCACATTGGCTGCAAAATCTGGAATGTGTTTTTGCAAAGTGTCATGTAGTTATTTATACTCTTTAGTGTTTGCATCTAAAGACTCTTCTGCATCTTGCAGTTTGCCATGACATAGATGATAGTATGGTGTTATTGAGCATTTACAGTGTGTGGGCCTAATGTAGCAAAGAGTGTGTATGATGAATACAGATGAAATCTCTGCACATAGTCAGCTTTAAAAATGTCAATACTGTGAGTGTGGCAATGTATTCTGACTGGCATGTTTTGTCTGTGTTGATGAATTTACAACTAAGTAACTCTATTCCTCTCTGAAGATCTTGTTATAGTAAAATATATATAGACAGTGGAATGTGTGTGTGTATATACACTGGCGGCCAAAAGTTTGGAATAATGTACAGATTTTGCTGTTTTGGAAGGAAATTGGTACTTTAATTCACCAAAGTGGCATTCAACTGATCACAATGTATAGTCAGAACATTACTGATGTAAAAAACAGCACCATCACTATGTAAAAAACAGCACCATCACTATTTGAAAAAAGTAATTTTTGATCAAATCTAGACAGGCCTCATTTCCAGCAGCCATCACTCCAACACCTTAACCTTGAGTAATCATGCTAAATTGCAAGTTGGTACTAGAAAATCACTTGCCATTATATCAAACACAGCTGAAAGTTGTTTAGTTCATTAAATGAAGCTTAATGAGTCTTTGTGTTTGTTTTTGAGTTGCCACAGTATGCAATAGACTGGCATGTCTTAAGGTCAATATTAGGTCAAAAATGGCAAAAAAGAAACAGCTTTCTCTAGAAACTCATCAGTGAATCATTGTTTAGAGGAATGAAGGCTATACAATGCTTGAAATTGCCAAAAAAACAAAGATTTCATACAAAGGTGTACACTACGGTCTTCAAAGACAAAGAACATCTGGCTCTAAAAAGGACAGAATGAGATGTGGAAGGCCAGATGTACAACTAAGCAAGAGGATAAGTACATCAGAGTCTCTAGTTTGAGAAATAGACACCTCACATATCCTCAGCTGACTGCTTCATTGAATTATACCCACTCAACACTAGTTTGATGTACAACATTAAAGAGTAGACTCAGGGGTACAGGCCTTATGGGAAGAATTGCAAAGAAAAAGCCACTTTTGAAACAGAAAAAACAAAAAGAAAAGGTTAGAGTGGGCAAAGAAACACAGACATTGGTCAACAGATAATTGGAAAAGAGTGTTATGGATCTTAACCCCATTGAGCTTTTGTGGGATCAGCTAGACTGTAAGGTGTGTGAGAAGTGCCCAACAAGCCAGCCACATCTATGGCAAGTGCTACAGGAAGCGTGGGGTGAAATGTCACCTGAGTATCTGGACAAATTGACAGCTAGAATGCCAAGGATCTGCAAAGCTGTCATTGTTGCACGTGGAGGATTTTTTGATGAGAACTCTTTGAAGTAGTTTAAGAAGTTCAGAATTTTAGTAAATTTTCATGTTATTAATGCCCTGACTATACATTGTGATCAGTTGAATGCCACTTTAGTGAAAAAAAGTACCAATTGCTTTCCATAAGAGCAATATTTTTACATTATTCCAAACTTTCGGCCGCCAGTGTATATATACTGTATATACACTGCCTGGCCAAAAAAAAAAAAGTTGCATACTCGTTGGACAGCCTTTAGCTTTGATTACAGCATGAATTCGTCATGGCATTGTTTCGACAACCTTATGCACCATCACAACATTTATTTCCATCCAGAGTTACATTCATTTTTGGCCGAGATCTTGTAATGATGATAGGAGAGTTGAACTCTGTAAAGTCTTCTCCAGCACATCCCAAAGACTTTCAATAGGGTTAAGGTCAGGACTCTGTGGTAGCCAATTCATGTGTGAAAATGATTCCTCATGCTCCCTGAACTCTCTTACATTTTGAGCCCGATGAATCTTGGCATTGTCATCCTGGAATATTCCCGAGCCGTCAGGGAAGAAGAAATCCATTGATGGGATAACCTGGTCATTCAGTATATTCAGGTAGTCAGCTGATTCATTTTATTGCTGCATAACGTTGCTGAGCCTAAACCTGACCAATTGAAGAAAGCCAGATCACAACACTGCCTCCAGAGACTTGTACAGTGGGCACTATGCATGATGGGTGCATCATTTCATGTGCTTCCCTTTTTACCCTGATGTGCCCATTGCTTTGGAATAGGGTAAATCTGGACTCATCAGACCACATGACCTTTTTCCATTGCTCCACAGTCCAATCTTTATGCTCCCTAGCAAATTGAAGTCTTTTTTTTACGATTAGCCTCACTAACATTTGGCTTTCTTGTGGCCAACCAGCTGTTTAGTCCCAATCCTGTAAGTTCTCGTCACTTTGTGTGTGTGGAAATGCTCTTACTTTCACTATTAAACATAGCCATGAGTTCTACTGTCAATTTTTTACGATGTGACTTCACCAAGCATTTTAGTGATCTCCGATCACGATCATTCAAGATTTTTTTCCAACCACATATCTTCCGCGAAGCTGACGGTTCACCACTATCCTTCCAGGTTTTAATAATGCGTTGGACAGTTCTTAACCCAATTCCAGTGATTTCAGCAATGTCCTCAGTGTTTTTTTTTGTTTTTTGCTTGATGCAGGCCAATAATTTTCCCCTTCTGAAACACAGTAACATCTTGTGACAAGGAAGGCATGGCTGGGCCTTAAGACTGGTGTCTCTGGCTCCTCTTTATCCCTCTCCCGGCTGATTGGGGTAATTCAGCGCCAGGCATCCATTCTTAAGGCCCGGCCACACCCTCCACGTCACACATATTTTCCATGACCACGGGATATGTCTTCCAACATGGTTGTTTAAGAAATGAGAAACTACACTGCATCAGTTAGGGTTAAAGTAATTATTGCCAGCTGAAACATATTACTCACTGCAATAATGATCCAATCATAGGCTATTAAGTATCTGCTTATTTAAATCCAAACAGCAACTTTTTTTTGGCCAGGCAGTGTATATACAAATAGAGGAAGAAAGAGTATGTAAGAGGAGTATGTTGAGATTTTCAGGGAAAGAAAAACAGCTGTAAACTCACCATTCTGTAGTAAATGTCTGCATAAGCATTAAATTGAAGTTGAGCCTGGCCGGTTAAAGCTGAAGTGTTTAACTTTTTCAATGTTAAAGGGGTCATGAAATGGAGAATACAATTTTCCTTGATATAAGAGGTAACAGTACTATAAAAACATACTGTACATTTTAGAACTCAAAAATCCTCCCCAGTCTAAAAAGAGCATTTATAGTTGCCACCCTGCTGAAACATCTGATTTTGAAATCTGTCTGTTCATGACGTCACAAAATATTGCTCATTTGTATTCACACATCCCACAACATGCATCATCGCACACTTGGCCCCACCCACTGGCCCACTGTGGCTAACTATTCCTAACATATCACCTAAGGGGATCCATCTGGACCTTTTTTAAATATTTTGTATATAAACATGAACTACACAGACTCTTTGACCGCTGCCATGTATCTCGCCGCTTTTAAAAGATGCGGTGTCAAGTTACAACTCTGAAAGGCAATTCTATGTGGCCTTGTTAGTAGATGATCAAATTTATTTGCTTCACCTGTGAGTGATCAATGTTTTGGCTCATCAGTTTATGTAAACATTTACTAAGATGGACTTCTTTGACTGTTTTGATGTGTTTCCAGCAATGTGCGCCTCAGTGCAGGATGATTTTGTATGTATGTGCATCTAGTTTCACCACTCTGGACTATGTGTGTGGGGGGTGCTGAAGCGGGTTTCGCCCAGGGCGCCATACAAGTTAGAACTGCTACTGTGACTGTTTGATAGTTTATAGTGCTGAGTGATAACAGTTGTGCTTGAGATGAACAGTTTAATATACAGTATTTGGATGCAATATGTTGGATGTGCGTAATGTGTAAACACTGTTTTCTTGTTTTATAATGTTGAGGGGCTTGTGTTCATTCTCTTCCAATTGAGTTTGCTGAATTTGAGGGGCTGCATGATATTAGCCAATCATAACAGTGGGCGTTTACGTTGAAGTTTTAAGGAGGCACTTAAATCAAAAATCAAATCAAATCACTTTATTGTCACACAGCCATATACACAAGTGCAATGGTGTGTGAAATTCTTGGGTGCAGTTCCGATCAACATAGCAGTCGTGACAGTGATGAGACATATACCAATTTACAATAACATCAAATTAACACAGCACAATTTAAAGTCTAATATACACATAATTACACACAACAATATACAAATAATAACATACACTGTACAGTATACAATACGCACTATATAGATACACATTATTCAATAAAAATAAAAAGTACAAATATATAAAAAAGTATATATAGTAGTATATATAGAATGTACAGTATTGTACTGTATTGACATTCAGGCTGTCGGTTGATAGTCAGTTGTTAAGAGAGAATATAATATAATAATAATATAATTTATGACAGTCTGGTGTGAGATATAAGAGTAAAGGTAATTGTAGAGCCGAGGAGGGCGGGGCCGGGTTGGAATGAGACACACCCGGTCCCCAATCAGCCTGATGGGGCGCGCGAGGGATAAAGGCGGCCGGGGACGACAGTTAGAGAGAGAGAGAATTACAGACAGCTGTGCTGTGTGTTTGGTTGTGTGTTTTGTTTAAATTGTTCATTAAATTATTATTTAAGTTGTCAAGCCGGTTCTCGCCTCCTCCTTTCCACTGAACTCCCCTTACACTGGTGCCGAAACCCGGGAAGGAGGAGGGATTCCCGTCGCAGGGTCCTCGACACTGCCGTCCACCCAGGGGAGCGCTGCTGCCGTCCGACGGGGGACTGAGTAGCCCGACCACCCGGACGCGGGGAACGGCCGCCGTCCGCGAGGCGAGTGGGGACGGGACTCCCCGACCGCCTGGAGCGAGAGAGCCGCTGCCGGGGGCGGAGGAGTGCCCTGCCGTCCCCCGGGAACGCGGAGGGGTCGAGAGAAGACCGCCGTCCGCGGGGGGGAGGAGGGAAGCGACTCCCCGACCGCCTGGAGTGGTAGGGCTGCTGCCAGGGGCGGAGGAGAGTCCCCACGGGACGCCGGGAACGCGGAGGGGCGTTCTGTCCACTGGGGGTCGGAGGTCTGACTCCTGTCCGCCCGAGAGGGTGGAGTAGTGATCAAGGACCACGCGACGGCGCATCAGAGAACCGGTAAGTTTCTTTTTCTCTCTCTCCTCTCTCTCTCTCTATCGCTCCGTGTTGGCCTTTCCCTCGCCATTTTGTGTTGTTGTTTTTTCCCCTCCTGTTTCCTCCCAGGTCGAGGAAGGCGGGGAGGACCCGCCGGCAGTCAGGGCATAAGGTACACCCCCCCCTCCCGGAGAGGAAGGGTGGGGGGGATGTACGTCATGCTGGGGGGCTCCCCGGCCTGAGGCAATGCCGGGAGGAGTGTAGAGCCGAGGAGGGCGGGGCCGGGTTGGAATGAGACACACCCGGTCCCCAATCAGCCTGATGGGGTGCGCGAGGGATAAAGGCGACCGGGGACGACAGTTCGAGAGAGAGAGAATTACAGACAGCTGTGCTGTGTGTTTGGTTGTGTGTTTTGTTTAAATTGTTCATTAAATTATTATTTAAGTTGTCAAGCCGGTTCTCGCCTCCTCCTTTCCACTGAACTCCCCTTACAGTAATAAAGTGCAGTGCTGATGTATTTTGATCGTGGGAGATCAAGAGCTCAAAAGTCTGATTGCTTGGGGGAAGAAGCTGTCATGGAGATGGCTGGTGCGGGTCCTGATGCTGCGATACCGCCTGCCTGATGGTAGCAGTGAGAACAGCCCATGGCTCAGGTGGCTGGAGTCTCTGATGATCCTCTGAGCTTTTTTCACACACTGCCTTGTATATATTTCCTGGAGGGAGGGAAGCTCACCTCCGATGATGTGGCTGGCAGTTCGCACCACCCTTTGCAGTGCTTTGCAGTTGTGGGCGGTGCTATTGCCGTACCAGGCGGTGATGCAGCCAGTCAGGATGCTCTCTACAGTGCAGGTGTAGAACCGTGTGAGGATGTGGCGGTTCATTCCAAACTTCCTCAGCCGTCTCAGGAGGAAGAGGCACTGATGAGCCTTCTTCACAACGACTTCAGTGTGGATGGACCATGTGAGCTCCTCAGTGATGTGGACACCCAGGAACTTGAAGCTGCTGACTCTCTCCACTGGTGCTCCATTGATTTTGATGGGACTGTGTTCTCTGTCCTTTCTTCTGAAGTCCACCACAAGCTCCTTTGTCTTACTGACGTTGAGGGAGAGGTTGTGCTCCTGACACCAGTGTGTCAGAGTGTGCACCTCCTCTCTGTAGGCTGTTTCATCATTGTCAGTGATCAGACCTACCACCGTCGTGCCATCAGCAAACTTAATGATGGCATTGGAGCTATGTGTTGCCACACAGTCATGTGTGTACAGGGAATACAGTAGTGGACTGAGAACACAGCCCTGTGGGGCTCCAGTGTTGAGGGTTAGTGATGAGGAGATGCTGCTGCCTATTCTAACCACCTGGCGTCTGCTTGATAGGAAGTCCAGGATCCAGCTGCACAGCGAGCTGTTTAAGCCCAGAGCCCAGAGTTTCTCATCTAGCTTGGAGGGCACTATGGTGTTGAATGCTGAGCTGTAGTCTACAAACAGCATTCTCACATAAGTGTTCTTTTTTTCCAGGTGGGAGAGAGCAGTGTGTATTGTAAATGCAATGGCATCATCAGTGGAGCAGTTGTTGCGGTAAGCAAACTGCAATGGGTCAAGAGAGAGAGGCAGTACAGAGCAGATGTAATCTCTGATTAGTCTCTCAAAGCATTTGCTGATGATGGGGGTCAGAGCAACAGGACACCAGTCATTTAAGCAAGTTATTTTTGATTGCTTTGGAACAGGCACAATGGTGGATGTTTTAAAGCATGTGGGGACTACAGACAAAGAGAGGGAAAGGTTGAAAATGTCTGTAAAAACACCAGCCAGCTGATTCGCGCACGCTCTGATGACGCGGCCCGGAATGCCGTCTGGACCCGCGGCTTTGCGGATATTCACTCCGCTACAGAGACGGAGAGTGAACTAACCTCTGTAGCTTCGGCCGCGAGAGCTCTCTCCGCGAGGGCGGTGTTATTTCCCTCAAAACGAGCATAAAAAGTATTTAGCTCATCCGGGAGAGAGGCAGCGGTGTTCATGGTGGAGTTTTTATTCCCTTTAAAGACCGTGATGATGTTAATTCCCTGTCACATGCTTCTAGAGTTGGTGGTGTTAAACTGTCCTTCAATATTGCTCCTGTACTGGTGTTTTGCTGTTCTGATGGCTTGTTTATGCTCCTCCGCGTTCCCGGAATTAAAAGCGGAGGTCTGCATATTAAGTGCCGCGCGAACATCGTTATTTATTCATGGTTTCTGGTTCGGATAGATCCGTATTGTTCCACGTTCTCCACGCACTTTTTGATGAAACACATTACGCTATCAGCATAAAGCTCGATGTCGTCATCAGAGGTGGACCGGAACATCTCCCAGTCCGTGTGATCAAAACAGTCTTGTAGCGTAGAGTCTGATTGGTTCGACCAGCACTGGATCGTTCTGAGGCTGGGTGCTTCCCAGCACTGGATCGTTCTGAGGGTGGGTGCTTCCTGTTTCAGTTTCTGCCTGTAAGCGGGCAGAAGCAGAATGGAAGAGTGATCCGATTTGCCAAATGGTGGGTGGGGGAGGGATTTGTAGCCATCCCGGAAGGGAGAGTAACAATGGTCCAAAACCCGGTCCCCTCATGTGTTGAAACTAATGTGCTGGTGGTATTTTTGTGCGACTGATTTTAAAATGGCTTTATTAAAGTCCCCGGTCACAATGAACGTGGCCTCAGGGTGCGCGGTTTCCTGCTCACTTATACTCCCATACAGATCCTTGAGTGCCCGGTCTGTGTCGGCTTGTGGGGGAATGTACACAGCTGTGATAATGACCGCTGTGAATTCCCTCGGTAGCCAGAATGGTTGACACAGAAGCATGAGAAATTCCAGATCAGGAGAGCAGAAAGACTTGATAGAATGAACGTTCCTCTGATCACACCAGGATTTGTTGATCATAAAACATACACCACCACCTCTGCTTTTACCTGAGAGGTCTTTCGCTCTGTCCGCTCGGTGCACGGAGAACCCCGCGGGTTCAATGGCTGAGTCTGGAATCTCCGCAGACATCCAAGTTTCTGTAAGGCAGATAATGCAGCAGTCCCTCGATTCTCGTTGGAAAGAGATCCGCGCTTTCAGCTCGCAGAGCTTGTTATCCAGAGACTGAAAATTTGCCAGTAGAATAGTGGGTAGTGGGGGTCGATTTGCACGGCGTCTTACTCTGATGAGAACGCCGGCTCTGTTTCCCCTTTTCCTTTTGCGTTTCCGTGGCCGGGCAGCCCAGACAAAGGGCTCCGCTTGCGTGTTTATAAACAGCGGGTCGGCATTGAGGAATTTGAAGTCCGGTTTACGGTGTGAAATTGCTGAACCAATGTACAAAAGTGTTTGTCTGTCGTAGACAATAAGGCAGACAACATCCAAGACAAAAAACATAAGAATTGTGAACAAAACAAACAAAACACTACTATGTTGTGTCGGAGCTCGCAACGCAGCAGCCATACTTGGCACCATCTTGAGTCAGGAGCGAACAAAACCGAGCGTTTCAGACAGCGGGCCTAAAACAGTGTGGAAAATGATCATATATTACTAAATTGTGACTGTTTTGGTGCAAAAAAAAACCTTTTATGATATTATCATTGGACCTCAGGGAAGATAATTAAATTACAAAAAATAGCACTTCATGACCCCTTTAAAATACTTTTTCTTATCCCAACTTAAAGGAATATTCCAGGTTCAATACAAGTTAAGCTTAATCAACAGCATTTGTGGCAAAATGTTGATTACTATAAAAAATTATTTTGACTCGTCTCTCCTTTTCTTTTTTCTTTTTTTTCTTTTTATCCCCTTTTCTCCCAATTTGGAATGCCCAATACCCACTACTTAGTAGATCCTCGTGGTGGCTTGGTTACTCACCTCAATCTGGGTGGTGAAGGACAAGTCTCAATTGCCTCAACTTCTGAGAGGGTCAATCCACGCATCTTATCACATGGCTCGTTGTGCAGGACACCGTGGAGACTTCCAGCATGTGGGAGGCTCATGCTACTCTCTGCGATCCACGCACAACTTACCACGTGCCCCATTGAGAGCGAGAACCACTAATCGTGACCACAAGGAGGTTACCCCATGTAACTCTACCCTCCCTAGCAACTGGGCCAATTTGGTTGCTTAGGAGACCTGGCTGGAGTCACTCAGCACACCCTGGATTTGAACTCGCGACTCCAGGGGTGGTAGTCAGCGTCAATACTTGCTGAGCTACTCAGGCCCCCTTCCCTCCTTTTCTTAAAAAAACCTTCCAGGGTTACAGTGAGGCACTCACAATGAGGCCAGTTTTTTGAGGGTTTAGAGGCAGAAATATGAAGCTTATGATTTTATAAAAGTATTAATGTTAATTGTTCTGTTTAAACATGTGTATTATTTGAGCCATAAAGTTGTTTAAATCGTAATTTTTACAGACATTTTAGTGTTTGTAGACATTACATCTTCATGGCAACGAAGTTGTAAAGTTGGCTGTAACTTTACACAGAAAAGGTTAGTTAGCGAAAAAAATCATGTTAACATGCATATTGTTTATGTCTTGTGGCTATACTTTTCAAACAGTGAGTATTTTATCATTTATAGGTTGGCCCCCATTCAGTTCCATTGTAAGTGCCTCACTATAGCCCAGATATTTGCTTTTTTTAAGAAAAGAAGGGATGATTCGAAAGTAATTTTTGTGGTAATCAATATTATGCCACAAATGCTGTCAATTGAGCTGAACTTGTATTGAACCTGGAATATTCCTTTAATATAAAGAGACAAGTAAAAGTGAGCCATTCATAGATCAATTGTTTTGAAAACTGTAAACACTGTCTGTGGCTCTATGCAAATTTGATTTAACTATGAAAAAAGTGACCCGTTGTGCGACCCGTTTCATGAGACACAACAATATTGACTCGACAAATGCCATGAGTTGGGGTGGGACTATCTGTTTGTTTGATCAACGTCAGACGTGATGCGTATTCAGAAAGATGTTTTGAAAACAATGTTTATTTTTGCAATTCCGTTTGGTGGCGCTAGTGGAAAAAAACTTGATGCAGACCTGAAGTTATACATGAAAAACTGACCTGGACTCGGCATGAAACTGACTAATTTTGGACACTTTCAAACTAGTTACGGCGATTAAGCTAGAAAGAAAGACACTTGGCAAATACTTCTACACACAAATTTTTTACGGACAAAAACTGATTTGTTTTTTAGATAAACACGTGCATGTATTTGCAGAATATTTTGTCTCTGAAAAGATTAACTTTTTTTGGGGGGGGGATTTTTCCCCCTTTTTCACCCAATTTAGAATGCCCAATTCCCAGTGTGCTTTTAAGTCCTCGTGGTCGTGTAGTGATTCGCCTCAATCCGGGTGGCAGAGGATGAATCCCAGTTGCCTCTGTGTCTGAGAACATCAACCCACACATCTTATCACGTGGCTTGTTAAGTGCATTGCCACGGAGACATAGCACATATGGAGGCTTCACACCATCCACTGCGGCATCCGTGCTCAACTCACCACATGCCCCACCGAGAACCAACCACATTATAGCGACCACAAGGAGGTTACCCCATGTGACTCTACCCTCCCTAGCAACCGGGCCAATTTGGTTGCTTAGGAGACCTGGCTGGAGTCACTCAGCACACCCTGGGATTCGAACTAGCAAACTCCAGGGGTGGAAGCCAGCATCTTTTACCACTGAGCTACCCAGGCCCAATTATTGAACATTTAATGCACACTCAAGTTGGTAACTTGGACTCGATGCGAACCACATAGTAATTCAATGGTCCGTTATCAATTATCCCTTACATAATGGAATCTTAAAGATACATAATGAATATAGTTTAAAAAAAACACTAAGTACATTGATTTTGGAAACATTTATCTGGTGATCTTTTATGTTTGTGATTGTAAGCATTCTTGTGTGATTCTGCTCTCGAGGTCAGCATCCCTTCCTCTCAATGACCCTCTGTGGCATCTACATGTTTCTCTGGTTCTCTTGTCATTTTTGGGTGAACTATCCCTTTAAAGCTAAAACAAAAATCTAGATAAAGTAGATGAGCTCACTAATTGATTATTCAGTAGTCGGATGTCTAGTCAACCATCCTGACCCATCCCTAAAACACATACTTTACACACATATCCGTATAAACACACACACAAAACACACACATAGGCACACACACTCTTACACTTTTAAGCACACATGGATGCATGCACATGCTTACGCAATCCATGGTCGCCTTTCTGATTCAGCTGTTTTTGGCAGTAATGGCATTCCAGCAGGTACAGTGAGCCCTTGAGGAAAACAGGAAGGTGAAAGTGACAAACATGGCCCTCTGGTGTTTCAACCCTTCTACACCTCCCCTCACTTCAGGCAACAGCAGCAGTGCTACTCCCTCTCTCAGGTTTACAGGATAAAACACACTGTCATTGCTTGAAAAGAATGAGGGACAAGTATCTGCTGAAAAAAGGACAGATCTCGAAGTGTACTGTTGAGATACTGCCTTTTATCATTGGACATGAATAGAGTGTTGTTGTGGAGCTGTGATGCTGCGAACCAAAGCTGAGAACTTTTCCAAGACATTTTAACAGACTGTTTCGGTGTCTGGATTTGCACTGAGCTGGTCTGTGTTTGTTGTGTCTAGCAGGGCAAATGGTCTCAAAAGTAACAGACAACTTATTCTTTTCATTGTCCTTGGTGTGTTTTGAATGTAAATCAGGACCAAACAAAGCCCTCTTATGAAAGACCAGCTTAGAACAGCATGGACTTCCCAGGCTTGTTCATACTAATTTAATGCTGGTCTAGATGGTTAAAAAAAAAAACAACTGAGTGGGTAATGTCCAAAAGAACTGATTCTCTTTATTTATTTGGTTTTCCCAGTGCTACATGAGAGATAGAGAGGATGGTTTATCTAAGTGCATTTGATTTCTCCCTTGCCTCCATTGCTGCGTTTGCAATACAGTGTGACAAATGTAGCATTCTGAGGCACCGCTTGTTGGAAAATATAGCTTGTTACTGGAAAAGCTACACTATTGTGAAAATGCTAAACTACTTTTAAGCTACTGAAAAATATAAAGTTAGTAGTGTCGCTACTTATTGTTAACTATTCCACAACACTGGTGTGGTTGACCAAAAGGTCATGCTGGTAATGTGGTTAAGCAACCTGGTGGTGACACCAGCACACAAGCATCCCATCTAGACCAGCACTAACCAGCATAAACCAGCCTTGAACAGCATGGAAATACATGCTGGGCTAAGCTGGCCTTTCAGCAGGATGCATTACTAAAGGCCCCGATATACTTCATACAAAATCGAAGAAGGAAAGGGTGTGATGCCATTTAGAAAAAATCTGGCCAAATAGAAGATGTTTTTGCATTTGTTTCGGTGGTTCGTAACTGCTCGTCTGGGTAAACTTTTAGGAAAACTTCTAACTGCCTGCTAAACACCTTCTAACTGCCATTGGTCCATGTCATCGGTAGGTGTGACTTAGAGCTCAACCCAGTGGAGTAACTACTTGGATCGTACTGGCCCCAGTGCAAAGAACCTGTCGGGCACCCTCCTTGGGGAGCCTTGGTCATTTTTCATCGCCAGTCATACCCACTGTCTTTTTATGGTTCCTTTTGGTCGACCTGGCTCCACCTACCCTGAGTCTGACAGCTAATTTTTGCTTATGTTGTTCAGTCAGTCAAGTTCATTCAAAATGAACACACCAGCATGCAGAGTAATTAGTGAGCTGGTGAAAATGTACCTACATCATTCGCTTAGAGACATTTTCCAAGACCATGTCATGCAATTTTTTTTATTATTTTTTTAACCTCTTACATTCTGCAGGATTTTTGGGTTGCCGCCTGCAATTTTTCAAACTCAAATTTAAAAGCTCCCTGTTCACACATACAGTGGACTAATTTCATAAAAATTGTATCATTTTACAGATAACCCCTACATTTTAAGAAATTATTGCAATAATTAATAAATAACATTGTATATGTTTACAATTATATGATAAACATTTTTTTTAAATCTTTTTTTAATGTCTAAAGTTTAAAAGCATGCCATTTCAGTTCTGTGACCTCAATTTTCAAGCAAAAAGTCTTATTTTATTCCACTGGATGGCAGCAAGTACTATAATTTTTTTTCCCTCTATCACCTTCCATCACATTATACTGATCTGAAATGTAGGTGGTGCTCTAAAGCATTTTAGCCCTCACCCATAGACAACAAATCTTTTTTTGAAGTGCTGAGAGCTTTCACACTGTTTTGTTGAATATCTTGACTTTGAGTTGTCTAAGCCCAATCTAGGTGTCATTGGAAAGCATGAAAAACTGAAAAACAATGATGTGTAACATTTCATCTTCTATAGATAAGAACCTATTTTTGCTGATGATTTGTTTCTCATACTTTTTCTACTGAACTTCATATTTGCTCTATATGTTTTTAACACATTAGTTTATTCTCCCAAGCAAGCTAACAAGTGAATGAGTAATTTCTTTAACTCATTTGAAAACTCATTTGAGTTTCCTACTCAGAAGTTGCACATGAACGACACCTCAAGTCGTAATTACGACTGGGAAAACTCAGATATAATTTTGATACCGGAGTTTCCTAAATGGGAGGAGTCCTAAACTTTCAACATGGCAGAGGAGAGTACAGTTTCTGTAGTGAATGACAGGTTTTATTCATTTTCTAAATACAGCTAACTGTTAGCACTTACCATTTTGGTCATATTTATTTATGTATATCAGCAACTATTTGATGCATGTTTTACATTTTTACCCCGTAAAAATAGCTTGTATTTGACCAAAATTCCATTATCATCAGCAAGCTGTCATATTTTTTATGATGTCAAAATAAAAGTTCCTCATGAAATATACATGAATGAAAGTGTTTTCCGACAACAAAGCACTTGAACGCGACGTACTCGTAATTATCACTTCAGAAGTGGGAATTAGAATAATTCCGATAGCACATGAAGGCAGCATTAGTCTACAAAATGAATCAAATATTCTCAAATATTCTCAAGTGCCCATTCACACATGTGCCATCTGCAGTGAAAGCCATTCACATATCTGCCCATAGTAAGATATGCCTATCATCATTCTTTTGTCTTTATTCTGCACATTAACACTTTTAATCACTAATTTTTGCAATAGTATCAGTGTCATCTGTGCATATTATGGCCAAGGATAGCATGTTAGCGCATTAGCGTCATGGATTCAGAATGTAAACAAGACAAATTAAACATTTTCTACTGCCTATATATTACTTTAAATCATCATTGAGTGGTTAAAACAACTTTTTTACTGACCTCATGTGAATTCTACTCATAGAATGAGGCATAATGTCATTGATAACACATTTTAATGTCACATTTGTTTAGGTTTTACATGTAGCGTCCTCATATTTAAATGTACTTCTAACTGGCTCCTACAGCTGTGTGGCGGTGTCTGAATGTTCACAAACAGTAAACCATTGCTTAGCTGTGTAGAACTTCTTTTTACTACCGAACGAAGAAGAACTTCTCTGGAAGTATATTGGGGTATATATGCATGCATTGCCGCCACGGTAGGTAGCATGATCTCCCTTAGTGGATCTGTCTCATTTAAGTGTCTCACTAAACTCTGTCAGAGTCCTCATTCCCCTCGCTGCTGGTATCATGTCTGTGGCTGGCAGAATTAGCCTGGGGTGTTTGGCAGTTGTTGTTTGTCCTACTGTAGTATAATGATTGTGAATCTGGCTCAGGTCTCAATCATCATTGCACTCCCTTTCTGACTCACCTAAAGCTTCATTGCACACATCCATGCCAGTGGCCTTGTGAGAGCTCCCGGCCTTCAGCAAGCCAGTAATTGTAGTTTAACCCTTGACCATGGCAGCCTAGAAAGACACTTCCCCAAGAGAAGAGAGAGTAATAAATGAAAATAGAGTGGCCAAAGGGGTTGACTCATCACAGCACCAGGCCTGAAGGAGTGAGGTATTGCAGAGGACTGGAGATGAGACATTAATATGGTCTTGATAGTGTGTGTCTGGGTCAGATTATGACCATGTGATCTGTATGCTTTTATACAAGCAACGTGACTTGGTTGCTGTGAGTATTACATTATTACTTGCTTATATAAACACTGCAGTATACTCTTACCTGCATATTTGGTTGTATCTTATTGCATTATTTTAATGTTAGCACTCATTTATCAAAGATATGTATGATCTGCTAATTTCTTATACTTTTATACTCTGTTCCTTTAAAATCAGTTCTTATTATGATTGGCAAAGCATTTGTAATGGATGGAACTTAATCAAAACCATAGTGATAAAGTACAGTTTAAAAAAAAAAAAAAAAATTCATTTTACCTTAGTACTGACTGAAGCAGTGAATTGGACCATCCCAGTGAACTGTTTTGCTCAAACTAATTGAACTTTCTGACACTATTTTGGTTCTTAGAACAATTTTGGATCTGTAAACTCTTAAAAGTGTCATTAAGTCATAATAAAGGGTGTGACATAATGTGACATTCGTATCAGTATTTAACCTGCATTTTGTGACCCCTGACTGGGCTGACATGAGCCCCTGTGAGCAAAAGCAGAACCCCACTGTGGTTTTAGTGATGACCCGCTGGCATTACCTTATACACAAACAGTGGGAGACCCTGTGATTCTCCACTAGTCTTCTCCTTTTATCCTCTCCTTTTATCACACACTTCACAATGCAGACATCAGATATCTTGCCTTATGCTTGACACCTGCATCATGAATTTTGCATCAAGCAGCTGCTTTTTTAAAACCATACATATCTACATTACCGGTACTAATTTTTTAAATGTTGTCAAGAAATATTTTTGCCTATCACAGTTTATTGTGCAGTGACAAAAATAAATAAGCCATTCATAGGTTGACTTCCCAAACAGTTTAATTACTGTGGCTCTGTGGTGCCTTCAGAATATTGCTTTGAGCATTCAACCATGCCAACTTAAGTAAAAAAAAAAAAAAAAAAAAAAAAAAAAAAATCTAAATCTAGTGGTTTTTTTTTTGCAATTCTGTTCAGCAGAAATTAAACACTTTACCTTTAAGTCTCCATGCCATAGTCAATAATGCCATTCTTTTCTTTCCAAACAATTCATCCAACCTTTAGCTGTTGCCACTTCATTATCTTCCTAATTCTCTCTCACTGTTTCCCTCTCATCTCTGTCTTGATGTTCCACACCGTATCCCTGCTGTGACCCATTCATCAGGCCGAGCTGCACCTTCATCCTCCCTTCATCTAGTGCTAGCTCGTTTGTGCAGGCACTATAAAACAAAAATATTGTTCATCAAACAGAGGCTTACAAGGACCATGCAAGAAAAATATGTGGCACAGACCTATCTACCCTGCTGATTGACCAACATATGTTGTGTTTTGGGTGCTGGTGTGCTGTTTGACCAGTACATGCTGTGTTTGGGTGATGGTGTGCTGTTTGACCAGTACATGTTGTGTTTGGGTGCTGGTTTTCTGATAAACCAGCATATGTTTTGTTTTGGGTGCTGTTTTGATGGTTGACCAGCATATGTTGTAGGGTGCTGGTGTGCTGGTTGACCAATATATGTTGGGTTTTAGATGCTGTTTTGCTTGTGACCAGCATATGTTGGGTTTTAGATGCTGGTTGACCAGTATATGTTGGGTTTTAGATGCAGTTTTTTGGTTGATCAACATATGTTGGGTATTGGATGCTGGTTTGTTGGGCTGACCAGCATATGTTGGGTTTTGGGTACTGGTTTGCTGGTTGACAAGCACATGTTGGTTTTGGGTGCTGGTTTGCTGTTTGACAAGCATATGTTTAAGGGTGATGGGGTGCTGGTTGACCAGCATATTTTGTATGGTGCTGGCGTGTTGGTTAACCAGTATATGTTGGGTTTTAGATGCTGTTTTGCAGATTGATCAGCATGTTGGGTTTTGGGTGCTGGTTTGCTGGTTGACAAGCATATGTTGGGTTTTAGATGCTGGTTTGGTGGTTGACCGGCATACAGTACATTGTGTTTTGGATGCTGATGTGTTGGTCGAGCAGCATGGCATTAGCTCATTTTTGCTGGTATTCAGCATGAATATGCGGGTCTACCAAGCTAGAGCAGCACAAGACCAGAACTAAAAAGCATAGCTAAACAAGCCTTGACCAACATGGAATTCACTCTGGTTAAAACTGTTGTAGTTTTCTGTTTTTTTCAGCAGGGTTTACACACCCTATGCATACACACAGTTCTGATGCCTCTAAAGGAGGCATGGTCTCTCTCTTTGTAGACCTGTGAAATGATCCAGTTCACTAAATGTACTTTCAAACAATATGAGCACAAGCTTCTCTTTGTGTATGTGTGCATGTGTGAGTGTACAACATGAGCTCATGACAATTTGTATGTATTCTTATGTAAAGTTTGTTTCTAGGAAATGTACATTCTCTTACGTTCGAATAGACACTGAAATGTACAATACTGATGTATTGACAGCATCTAAACATCATCATTTTAGGTATTAACACCTATAGAAACATACAAATGTTTACATGTACTGTTTGAATTGATTAATATTAATAAATATTTTTTTTTTAAATTTATCACACATTTGCAGATATACACTGAAATTCTTTTCTTTTTTTTTTTTTTTACATATCCCAGCCAAGCTGGGGTGTCAGAATGCAGGGTCAGCCATGACACAACACCCCTGGAGCAGATAGGGTCAAGGGCCTTGCTCAAGGGCCCAACAGTGGCATCTTGGCAGTGCTGGGGCTTGAACCCCCAACCTTCTGGTCAATAATCGAGAGCCTTAACCGCTGAGCCACCACTGCACCTAATATTCAATAATTAATAGATTTAATCAGTTAACTACATTTAATTATAATCAGTGAGATTAGTTAACTGCCATCACATTTATTTAATGCATTATAATATGACATTTTAATGGTTTCATTCAGTTCTGTGTGATTTCTGCTGCCCTATACGATGTTTTAAAGGATTACATCACTTTAACCAAGACTAAACTTTAAAAAAAAAATAAAATGAATAAAAACTCTATAATCGTTTAATCATTTATTAAGCATTTAGTTTTATTTTTGTTTGCCATGGGACACAAAAGGAGTTTTCAGAATTTGCCTAAAAACAAAATAAACCACACAAAGCACCATAAAACAATAACAAATTTAATCCATACATTTGTTAGCCATAATCCAAATCTTCAGACTGCTTTCTGTGAAGAACAGACCCAAATTCAAGCCTTTTATTCAACGATCTCCATCTCCATCTGCCGCAGCTCCGTCACACCCGCTGTAACCATCAACATGAATTAGTTTTGTTTTCAAAATTCAAAAATTGCTGCCTCAAGCATTGTGACCAATGGTTTTATGGCAATGATGTCGAATGCTCATTGGCTCTCAAGTGTCTTGTGACTGTTTGTGACATGCTGTATTCCGAGATGTATATGTTTGAATGAGAAATGACAGTGCCGTTATGGAGTGCATCAGGAGAAGATTTACAGCGATTAATAATTTAAATTCTACTCTCCACCTCACACGATGCTAATGTATGACATCAGGGAACACATCGGATGCAGCGCATCGCCCTTTGGACTACTTATGTACTGAATTTTGCAATTTTTCTGAATAAATTATTGTGATTAAATTGATCTGCCTTTACATGTTTTATATGCTTAAAGGGGACCTATTATGCAAAATTCACTTTTACATGGTGTTTGAACATAAATGTGAGTCGGCAGTGTGTGCACACAACCACCCTACAATGTTAAAAGTCCA
Source organism: Myxocyprinus asiaticus (assembly GCF_019703515.2). NCBI lineage: Eukaryota > Metazoa > Chordata > Actinopteri > Cypriniformes > Catostomidae > Myxocyprinus > Myxocyprinus asiaticus. The sequence goes on along the minus strand of NC_059381.1, from coordinate 16,725,584 downwards.
CCCACTCCTCTTTCTTATATTTCTAATAATCAAAAACAGTGTCTCAAAATGACTGGTTTTGGTATCCACTCTAAAGTGATGTCACTTTAGAGCAGGCCTCGCCCACGACTGGTGACGGACTCCACCCTATTATCATAGATCCTCCCCTGAGTGATCTACACACAGTCCGCCATTATTTTCTGCGCTGGAGCAGCTACAGTGAGAAGAATAATGTCTCAACTTCGTAAGAGTCATAAGTGTTCTGTTGTTGGCTATAAAAGTGAACATAAGAGTCTTCATGTACTCCTGGCATCAGAGCCACTGAAGACGCAGTGGACAAGTTTTGTTTTTGAAGAAAATGTTCCCCAAAACATACCAAAATTCATGTATGTTTGTGCAAATCATTTTACACCGGACTGCTTTGTGAATGAGGGAAAATATAAAGCAGGCTTTTCTAAATATTTGATTCTCAAGCATGGATCAGTACCAACTGTTCGTGTTCCAGCTTTATATCCTGAAGATGTAAGTATCGCACTTTATATTTTGTGAATGTTTGCAAATCGCATGATACAAGACAACCCCCTAAAATGTCATGTCTCGTTATAGAGCATAGCTAACGTCATTACAGTATATTTTTGTGTTGCTCATCCATCGGTGCTAAATGGCTGAAAAACACTCCGCTATTTACGGTGTCAGTTGTGTTGGTTCTGATTTGTTGTTGCTATAGTATCCGAAGCACGAGCTGTAAAGGCGCAGCCCTGTTCCGGAAAGGGGGCGAGGAGAAGCAGCTCATTTGCATTTAAAGAGACACACGAAAACAGCGTGTTTTTGATTCCACCCAAAAAGAGCCATTTACAACATGGTATAATAAATGATCCGTAGGGTATTTTGAGCTGAAACTTCACAGACACATTCTGGGAACACCTGAGACTTATATTACATCTTGTAAAAAGGGGCATAATAGGTCTCCTTTAATAAATGTTTATGGATAGATTTAGGAGTAGGTGTGGGATTAGCGGCTGTAAAATATATATAAATTAATATATTGTAACAAAAATAATTGCTACTGTACATTAATCTACTTGTTACATGTTTTTATATTGTTGAAATGTGGTTATGTTTAGAGGTTGGAGTAGGGTTAAGGGATCTAAAATATCTATAAAAGAGTAAAAATGTACAAATATATTTATAATCCATTTGTGTATTCAAATATATTTGTAATGGATTCGTCAATATTTTACGTTTCTAAAGCTGTAAATGCATAAAAATGTTTACGTTTTATGGTGATTTTTGTGGTTTATTTTGTTTTTTGTTTTTTTCATATTCTGAAAACTCCTTTTCCGTCCCAAAAATAAAACTAAATGCTTAATAAATTATTAAACAATTACAGAGTTTTTATTCATTTAAAAATTTTAAAGTTTAGTCTTGGTTAAAGTGATATAAGGGAAGCAGAAATCACACAGAACTGATTGAAACCATTAAAATGTCATATTATAATGTCAACTGCATTAAATAAATGTGATGGCATTTAACTAATCTCATTGATTATAAATTAAATGTATTTAACTGATTAATTCTATGAATTATTCAATATGAATTAATTCAAACAGTACACGTAAACATGTAAGTTTCTATAGATGTTAATACATTTACATTTACATGCTGTCAATATGTCAATATTGTATGTTTCGGTGTCTATGCAAACGTAAGAGAATGTACGTTTGCTAGAACCAAACTTTACGTAAGAGTACATACGAGTTCTCATGAGATCACGTTGGTCAGCTTAATAGAGCTTCTACAGTCCTGATTCATGACAGGACGCATTTAGGATTCAGTCATTCAATGTCAAGACAGAGCAGGACAGGAAATTTTCTCCTAAATAAGCCTGCCTCATAGTCCCATAGCACAAAAAATGTCCCTACTATATTTTAACTAAAATTCTTCTCTTAGAATACGCTAGAATCTCTGTCCAGTTTTCACACTGTCAACTTATACAAGCATCAGTTGATCTGAATCTCATGTTACTCTAATACACATTAGACAAGAAGCTTTCATCCTGATTGCTCAATTTCAGCATTGCATTGTTGCACCACACTATGCATTGAAACATATACTTAGTGAAATAAATCCTCAGATATATCCTTAGATAATATGCAGTTGGTGTACTGAGGTTATACGCTTGCAGGCAGGGAAATGAGATCAAAACATTCAGGATGTGTTAAATATCATTTAAAGTGGAAATATTCAACACTTTGTTAGCATTTATTAATTTTTCCCCTTGGGTACTTAGCTAGTCAAGATTTCTAGTTTAGTTTTGCCATTTTCCACCCTCTCTCTGACCATTTGAATTAAACAGTCTGTTCCCTATCTGTCAGTCACTTGACGTTGTGTCGATGTAGAAACACTAGGGGTCACTCTTGGGAGCCCCAAACTCCCTCTGATCTTTTTTTTTTTTTTAAAGGCCAATGAGAATTGGCAAGTGGAATTTGCATGCCACTCCCCCGGATATACGGGTACTCATTCAAGTTGTCTCTTCGGAGCCGAGCGGTTCTATTCATTGAGCTGAAGTCATCCGTCGAGCTCATTCACCTCTCTCTGCTGGATCTTACGGCGCATTTCAGCGGCTTCTCCTCCTCTGCATCTGTGGTTTGCAGAGAATGCCCCTGGGTGCTTCGGCAGAACATTTAAAAGAGTATATTCTAAAAGAGTATATTTTCTTTCTGAAAGAGCGGCACACACAGAACGTTTTTCTAAAGACGCGTCTTTTTAAAGATGCCTTTCCGTTTGTGTGTTATTCCTGGTTGCGGTCGTTATCTCTCCGCTTCCGATGGCCACGATCGATGTCTTACGTGTCTGGGCGCTACCCACACAGAGACATCGTTCATGGATGGATCATGTCCTCATTGCGAGAACATGACCATGGTAACATTGCGGTCATGGCTTGCATTCGTAAGAAAGCAAGCCACACCAGCGGCTCCCTGCCTCGGTCCTTCTACCTACGGGTATGAGGACATGCCGGTTAGCACTGGGGCGATTTAGAGACCTCAATGGGACCACCTCCGCCGGGTATCCTCCCACGGACATCCCATTCCCCAGCATGCTCGCTTGCCTCGGTCGCGCGCTCGGACAAGATTGCCAGCTCGTCTCAGGGTGAGTTCGACCCCTCGTTCAGAGACCGGGAAGAAGATGAGTTATCGAGCACAGCATCGGAGAGCGGGCTCGTCCATTCAGATGCAGAGGCTTCGACTGGGCTTCCTCCTTTGGGAATGGTCGCCCAGTCCCAGGCTGATGTGGAAACGACGGACATGATTTCCCGGGCGGCCGCGAGTGTCGGGCTAGAATGGAACCCTCCACTTTCCCCTGAACCCTCGTGGCTCGATGATTGGGTCCTGGGCTCGGGGTGCCGCTCACAGCCGCACCCCGTCCCTGTTCCTTTCTTCCCGGAAGTGCATGAGGAGCTGACAAGATTGTGGGATGCACCTTTTACTGCCCGGTCCCGATCTTTCAGCTCCCCCGCTCTCGCTACCCTCGATGGCGGAGCGGCCAGGGGGTACTCGGTGATCCCCCAGGTGGATAAGGCGCACTTATCGCGGTGCATTTATGTCCACAGAGCGCTTCCACCTGGTGCAGGCGCCCGAAACTCCCGTCCAGGGCCTGTAGGGTTACGTTGTCCCTGAAGGCTAAGGCCTTCAGTGCCGCTGGACAAGCCGCCTCCGCCCTGCAAGCCATGGCTCTCCTGCAAGTACACCAAGCTAAGGCACTAAAAGAACTGCACGAGGGTAGTTCTGACCCGGGTTGGATGCAGGAACTGCGCTCGGCGACTGACCTCGCTCTCCGGGCGACGAAGGTCACGGCGTGGTCTCTCGGGCTGATGATGTCCGCCCTCACGTTCCAGGAGCACCACCTTTGGCTCAACTTGGTTGAGATGCGAGAGGCTGACAAGGCACGGTTCCTTGATACCCCCATCTCCCAGGTTGGACCTGCGAGTACTGAACCGGGCTTTGCACAGACTCCCGTTCAAGATGCTGACGCAAAAGCGCATCCTAGCAAGCGTCCAGCATCAAGATTGGTTCGCGGCGGTAGACCTGAAGGACACGTACTTCCACGTCTCGGTCTTACCACGACACAGACCCTTCCTGCGGTTTGCCTTCGAGGGCCAGGTGTACCAGTACAAGGTCCTTCCCTTCGGCCTGTCCCTGTCCCCTTGCGTCTTCACGAAGGTTGCAGAGGCAGCCCTTGCCCCACTAAGGGAAGTGGGCATCCGCATCCTCAACTATCTCGACGACTGGCTGATCCTAGCTCACTCTCGAGAGTTACTGTGTGCACACAGGGACTGCGTGCTTCGGCACCTAAGCCAACTGGGGCTTCGGGTCAACTGGGAAAAGAGCAAGCTCTCCCCGGTTCAGAGCATCTCTTTTCTCGGTTTGGAGTTGGACTCAATCTCGATGACAGCGCACCTCATGAACGAGCACGCGCAGTCGGTGCTGAACTGTCTGAAGGCATTCAGATGGAGAACAGCGGTTCCACTGAAACACTTTCAGAGGCTCCTGGGACATATGGCATCATCAGCGGTGGCCACACCGCTCGGGTTGATGCATATGAGACCTCTTCAGCACTGGCTTCAGACTTGAGTCCCGAGATGGGCATGGCGCCGCGGGACACATCACGTGACCATCACGGCAGTCTGTCGCCGCCTCTTCAGCCCTTGGACCGACCTGGCATTACTATGGGCAAGGGTTCCCCTAGAGCAGGTCTCCAGGCAGGTCGTGGTTACAGCAGATGTCTCCAAGATGGGCTGGGGCGCCATATGCAATGGGCACACAGCCGCCGGCTCCTGGACTGGCCCGTGGCTTCGTTGGCACATCAACTGCCTAGAGCTGTTGGCAGTACTGCTCGCCCTGTGGAGGTTTCGGCCGTTGATCCAGGGCAAGCACGTGTTGGTCCAGATGGACAACACAGCGACGGTAGCATACATCAACTGCCAAGGCAGTCTGTGCTCCCATTACATGTCACAACTCGCCCACCGTCTCCTCCTCTGGAGTCAGCAGCGCCTCAAGTCGCTACAAGCCACTCACATCCCGGGCGACCTCAACACCACAGCGGACACACTGTCACGTCAGATTACCCTTAGGGGAGAGTGGAGACTCCACCCTCAGGTGATCCAGCTGATTTGGAGTCGATTCAGTTGAGCACAGGTAGACCTGTTTGCTTCCTGGGAATCCTCCCACTGCCCGTTTTGGTACGCCCTTACCGAGGCACCTCTCGGTATAGATGTGTTGGCACATAGCTGGCCCCCTGGACTACGCAAGTATGTGTTTCCTCAACGATCCTACTTGCACAGACCCTGTGCAAGGTCAGGGAGGACGGGGAGCAAGTCATCCTAGTAGCACCCTACTGGCCCACCCAGACATGGTTCTCAGATCTCACACTCCTCGCGACAGCCCCCCCAGTGAATTCCCCTGAGGAAGGACCTTCTTTCTCAGGGATGGGGCACCATCTGGCACCCGCGACCAGACTTCTGGAATCTCCATGTCTGGCCCTTGGACGGGATGCGGGGGACATAAGTGGTCTACCGCCTGCAGTGGTAGACACGATCACTCAGTCTAGGGCTCCCTCTACGAGGCACCTATATGCCTTGAAGTGCCGTCTGTTTGCTAAGTGGTGTTCTTCCCGACGCTAAGACCCCCAGAGATGCGCAGTCGGATCAGTGCTTTCCTTCCTGCAGGAGAGGTTGGTGGGGCGGCTGTCCCCCTCCACCTTAAAGGTGTATGTAGCCGCTATTTTGGCTCATCACGATGTGGTAGATGGTAAGTACTTGGGGAAGCATGACTTGATCATCAGGTTCCTGAGAGGCGCTAGGAGGTTGAACCCCTCTAGACCACACCTCGTCCCCCCGTGGGATCTCTCTGTAGTCCTTCAGGGTCTACGGGGAGCACCCTTTGAGCCCTTGGAGTCAGCTGAGCTTAAGGCACTCTCTTTGAAGACTGCCCTCCTGATTGCGCTCACCTCCATCAAGAGGGTAGGGGATCTGCAAGTGTTCTCTGTCAGTGAATCGTGCCCCGAGTTCGGTCCGGGTTACTTTCACTTGATCCTGAGACCCCGACCGGGCTATGTGCCCAAGGTTCCCACGACCCCTTTTAGGGAACAGGTGGTGAACCTGTAAGCACTGCCCCAGGAGGAGGCAGACCCAGCCTTGGCGTTGCTGTCTCTGGTGCGAGCTTTACGCATCTATTTGGATCGCACGCAGAGCTTTAGAAGCTCTGAGCAACTCTTTGTCTGCTTTGGTGGACAGCGGAAAGGAAGCGCTGTCTCCAAACAGAGGATCGCCCACTGGGTCATTGACGCCATCATGATGGCATATCAGGCTCAGGACGTGCCACCCCCTGCGGGGTTACAAGCCCACTCTACCAGCAGTTTGGTGGCCTTCTGGGCCCTGGCCAGTGGCGCCTCTTTGGCAAGACATCTGCAGAGCAGCGGGCTGGGCAGCACCCAACACCTTTGCGAGGTTCTACAATCTCTGGGTTGAGCCGGTCTCGTCCCGAGTAGTGGCAGGCATGAGCAGGTAGGTTCTGAGACAACTGGCCGGGTGTACCGCTTGCGCATAGCGCCTTTCCCCTCCCTTGAGGGGAAGACGTGTGCTCTTGACTCCCAGTAGTGTTCACAGACTGTGATCCCTGGATGAATTTCCTCCTTAGCCCTGTGGCAGTCGAGTTTGCGGAGAAACTCGCTGCCGGCTTAGTAAGTGCGCTAATGAGTCCCTGTGCTGAGATAGGTGCTCCGTATGCACTGGTTCCCCGAAGGCAACCCCATGTGATACAGGTGCATCTCAATAAATTAGAATGCTGTGGAAAAGTTCATTTATTTCAGTAATTCAACTCAAATTGTGAAACTCGTGTATTAAATAAATTCAATGCACACAGACTGAAGTAGTTTAAGTCTTTGGTTCTTTTAATTGTGATGATTTTGGCTCACATTTAACAAAAACCCACCAATTCACTATCTCAAAAAATTAGAATATGGTGACATGCCAATCAGCTAATCAACTCAAAACACCTGCAAAGGTTTCCTGAGCCTTCAAAATGGTCTCTCAGTTTGGTTCACTAGGCTACACAATCATGGGGAAGACTGCTGATCTGACAGTTGTCCAGAAGACAATCATTGACACCCTTCACAAGGAGGGTAAGCCACAAACATTCATTGCCAAAGAAGCTGGCTGTTCACAGAGTGCTGTAGTCATGTTAACAGAAATTTGAGTGGAAGGAAAAAGTGTGGAAGAAAAAGATGCACAACCAACCAAGAGAACCGCAGCCTTATGAGGATTGTCAAGAAAAATCGATTCAAGAATTTGGGTGAACTTCACAAGGAATGGACTGAGGCTGGGATCAAGGCATCAAGAGCCACCACACACAGACGTGTCAAGGAATTTGGCTACAGTTGTCGTATTGCTCTTGTTAAGCCACTCCTGAACCACAGACAACGTCAGAGGCGTCTTACCTGGGCTAAGGAGAAGAAGAACTGGACTGTTGCCCAGTGGTCCAAAGTCCTCTTTTCAGATGACAGCAAGTCTTGTATTTCATTTGGAAACCAAGGTCCTAGAGTCTGGAGGAAGGGTGGAGAAGCTCATAGCCCAAGTTGCTTGAAGTCCAGTGTTAAGTTTCCACAGTCTGTGATGATTTGGGGTGCAATGTCATCTGCTGGTGTTGGTCCATTGTGTTTTTTGAAAACCAAAGTCACTGCACCCGTTTACCAAGAAATTTTGGAGCACTTCATGCTTCCTTCTGCTGACCAGCTTTTTAAAGATGCTGATTTCATTTTCCAGCAGGATTTGGCACCTGCCCACACTGCCAAAAGCACCAAAAGTTGGTTAAATGACCATGGTGTTGGTGTGCTTGACTGGCCAACAAACTCACCAGACCTGAACCCCATAGAGAATCTATGGGGTATTGTCAAGAGGAAAATGAGAAACAAGAGACCAAAAAATGCAGATGAGCTGAAGGCCACTGTCAAAGAAACCTGGGCTTCCATACCACCTCAGCAGTGCCACAAACTGATCACCTCCATGCCACGCCGAATTGAGGCAGTAATTAAAGCAAAAGGAGCCCCTACCAAGTATTGAGTACATATACAGTAAATGAACATACTTTCCAGAAGGCCAACAATTCACTAAAAATGTTTTTTTTTATTGGTCTTATGATGTATTCTAATTTTTTGAGATAGTGAATTGGTGGGTTTTTGTTAAATGTGAGCCAAAATCATCACAATTAAAAGAACCAAAGACTTAAACTACTTCAGTCTGTGTGCATTGAATTTATTTAATACACGAGTTTCACAATTTAAGTTGAATTACTGAAATAAATGAACTTTTCCATGACATTCTAATTTATTGAGATGCACCTGTATTTTCCGCAAAATGATTTCCCTGTCGGTAAACTGTGTCTTCCTTGGGCAGGGGCCCCTCTGCCCCCGGTCGCCATGCTTTGTAGAAACTCCTCCCCCTTTGGGTAGGACCTACCATGGGACCTCTCCACATGACATACTTCCGACAAGGCTCGGTAAAGACCATGTGATGTATTTCCACTCAAAATACCCCCCCTCTTTTTGGGCGGGGTGTGGTCTCCATGGTGTCTTCCCCTTGGGAGTGACAGACCCCCGACGTAGACACTTAGGGCTCCCAGTCAGTTAACAAATTCCACTCTTTTTGGGAGGAAAAGAGAAGGAAAAGAGGCCTCGGCTGGGCTAACCTGTCCACCTATTTGTTGGGCAGTCGACTTGTTCCTGAAGGATTGTTCGACACCCATAAAAGAACGTTGGGGGAGGTTACGTGACGGCCTGGTGTGCTGGCTATGAGGCACACAGCAGTCTGCCTGTCACACACCGCCACTTCTCGTAACACAGTTCAGTTAGTTGTGGCATTTTGTATAGGGACTCCTAGTGTCACTACATCGACACAATGTCGAGTGAGTGACAGATAGGGAAAGTCATGGTTACTTTCTTAACCTCCGTTCCATGATGGAGGGAACGAGACATTGTGTCCCTCTTGCCACAACACTGAACTACCTGCTGAAATGGCCGGGACCTTATCTCGGCTCCTCAGCACAAAACCTGAATGAGTGGTTGCATACCAGCTCCTTTTATACCCGTATGTCTGGGGGAGTGGCATGCAAATTCCACTCACCAATTCTCATTGGCCTTTAAAAAAAAAAAAAAAAAAGTCAGAGGTGTTTGGAGCTCCCAAGAGTGACCCCTAGTGTCACTACATCGACACAACGTCTCGTTCCCTCCAAAAGGGAACGAAGGTTATGAAAGTAACCATGACGTTTTTGCCTTTATTCAAATGTGTTGTCCAGCTTTTGCCATGACAAGGTCACTTAAGAGGATTAAAAGTTGTGGTTGGGGATTATAAAAGGAAACTAGAATAAAATTGTAAAACAATGTAATACGTGACAATGTAATGGATTTTTTTGTATGACTGGGAAAGTTATTGTACACATGCTTTCTTCAGTCTTCCATTATTGATGCATATGTGTGATGATAAGCTTAAAACAAGTTTGTAGAAATGACCAGCGCAAAAGAAAGATAAAATGTATAAAACTGCCTTAAGATGTTGCTGGCATTAGACATGTGTCCTAGAAAGGCCCATATGCCCTCTGGATATTTTAATTTTCCTGAATGCATGCACTCAGAGCCTCTCTGTTTGGCCTTTCTGGGCCAAAAAGGAGCTTCAGAGTATCACAGAGAGTAACAAAAAGGCAAAAACATAATGCTTTGAAACTGACAAATTGTTCGCAACTGAGCCAGTTAAGTGCTTTAAACAAAGGTTGTATTGTTGTGCAATGGTCTACCGATCTAAAAAAAATATATATATATAATTAGATTTTTAAGTGATCCAAAAATTATTTTAATGTGAATCATTTATTAATATTTGAAAGTGTTGTCTGGAAGACCTTGAGCCGTGTTATCTTAAATACCTTGTTTGTGTTCTGTAGATTAGTGCAGCAGTCCTTATTTTAGCTCTTTAAGTGATTATTTACGAAATTGTTAGATATTTATCAATATTTATAATAATTGGTATTTAAATTATATATTTATTTAGATGTTTATCTAGATAATTATTGGATAGAGACATTTATAATTTTTTTATAATCTCATTTTTGCTTATCTAGTCAATTGATATATGAATATACTGTAATATATTTTTTATATCATAAAACAGTGTTTCTAAACTAGTTTTCCTTCAGGACCCATATTTTATTTCATTGGACATCCATTGGAGGTGGTGTAGTGGACTAAAGCACTGAACTGATAAGTGGAAGGTTGTTGGTTCAATCCCCACAGTCACCTTATGTCCTTGAGCAAGGCAAAACAGTGTTTCTGTTGCTCAAGGGGGATTGTCCCTGTAATCAGGGCACTGTAAGTTGCTTTGGATAAAGTGTCTGCCAAATGCATAAATGTAAATGTACATCAAGTGTTGATCCAACACAGTACCAAAATTGTTTATCATACAAAAGTGAACAAAAATGTCCTTTAAAATTAAACAATGAAATGTGTTAAAATTGCCATGAACTGCATAGGCCCATCAATACCATGAAATGGCAATTTTGTACAAGCACAAACAACAGCAGAAGAGTGATTTACCATCCCAAAACATGTAAAAACCCTGGGCCAAGTACCAGCTACAGTATTTTACCAATTGACAGATGAATTTCTGGGTTGCAACCCACCTTAATATTCATAATAGTTTGCATAGTACTGTAGTTCATGATGATTTCAAAATGTAAACCTGATTGCTATGAGAAAATATGTGTATTACTGAGCCATGCTATCAATGTGTGTGTGTGTGTGTGTGTGTTGTGCCATCTGATGGTAGCTTGCAGACTACCACCCCCTGTCGCTGCATTCTTGGTCCTGAGGAGAGGGACTGGCCCCATGGGAGGAGGTGGAGTCAGTGGCCATGTGCTGGCGAGAGCTCGGCAAATGCCTTACACAGATCTCGCTGACCCTCTGACTTCTGGGCTTGCCTCTCTCTCCTTCTGTCTCTCTTATTCACTCTCTCTCCCATCCACTCTCACCACTGCACCAATGTGCAGTTTAATAGGCAGAACCTGAATGCAATAATCAGAATGCTTAGTAGTAAATTAATGTTTTACCTTTATGTTGATTCGATCTAAAAACAGCTATTTCAAAACAAATGATTACTTTTTTGATGGGTGCAATCCTGTCTCTATAATATAAAAATGTACATGTGTTTAGACTCCGTTTCTACCAAGAAATAAGCATTGTAGTTAGATAAATATTTGCTTGGTTATGTCTAAAGCACATTTTAATTAGTTCTACATCATAAAATATGACATTATGTTGCCTTGGAAGTCTGTCTGAAACCAGTTTCCTTAGAAGGCACCTTCATACAAAACCACTCTCTTGGCAACAAAGCAGCTGCCTTATGTTTCAAACACAGGCACTGCGTGAGTAAGGATTTTTGTGTGAGTGCTGAAATGTACGAACTAACAGGACTTATATTCAGGGATGAAATCGAGGCGGACGTCAGCACATACCGATGATGTATTTAGGAGACTCTTAGGGGCTTTACCCAGCATTCTTTGCTACTAGGCCTTCTGCAGTCCTCATGAATATTGAAGAGACAGAGCTGAGTGCTGCAATGTTATGTGACTGAGAAGAGCTACAGCTCATGTAAGAGGACACAGAGAAAGAGAGAATGAAATAGGAGATACATAACAGTAGATGGAATGCTCGTAGAACTGAGCAAGATAGAAATAAAAGGTAGGAGAGAGGGATCTTTTGAATGAACCGATGGGATCTGAACATAATTGGTCAATTTAATCTCTTATTTTAAAATGGACAGTTACAACTAGTGGTCAACCAATATTGGTTTTTCAATGGCCAATGCCATTATATAATATGTGATATCTAGAGAGCAGCATTGCCGATATAATACTACACATAATACAATTTAAAGGAATAGTTCACCTAAAAAAATTCTCTCATCATTGACTCACACTCATGCCATCCCAGATGTTTATGACATCATTGTTTCTTCTGCAGAACAAAAAAGAAAAATTTTGGAAGAATATCTCAGCTATGTAAGTCCATACAATGCAAGTGAATGGTGACCAAAACTTTGAAGCCCCAAAAGCACATAAATGCAGCATAAAAATAATCCATAAAACTCCATTGGTTTAATCCATGTCTTCTGTAGCAATCTAGTTGGTTTTGGGTGAGAACAGACGAAATTGTATCCCCTTTTTTCACTATACATCTTGTCATTGCAATCTCTAGGTACGATCATGATTACAAACTCGATTACACTTCCTAGTTCTTGACGCATGCGCAGAACGCTAGATGGTGCTAGGAAGTGTAATCAAGCTTGAAATCATGATCACCAAGGAGACTGCAGATGTCAAGATTTATAGCAAAAAACGAGTTACATTTTGGTCTGTTCTCACCCAAAACCCAATGGATCGCTTCACAAGACATGGATTAAATCACTGGAGTCACATGGATTACCTTTAGGCTGCCTTTATGTGCTTTTTGGAACTTCAAAGTGTTGGTCACCATTCACTTGCATTGTATGGACCTACAGAGCTGAGATATTCTTCAAAAATCTTTGTTTGTATTCTGCAGAAGAAAGAAAGTCATACACATCTGGGATGGCATGAGAGTGAGGAAATTATCAGAGAATTTTCATTTTTGGGTGAACTGTCGCTAAAATTAAATTGATATTTATTTTATGATGATTCTAATTGCTGCTGGACTGTTTTCTGGTTCTGGTCTTCATTAAAAACAATGTAGAAACTACCAATATGAGCATTTTCTGACAGCTTCATAGCTTCACGTCATCCACCAACTCCTTAAACTGTGACGGGTGACTAACAAAAACCAGTCATCTCGAGTATTGGCACTATGGAGCCACAGGCTTTTTGACAATTAGCACAAATGTAATACTCATAACATCATATTATCCGTTAAGAACATAGTAATGTATTGCTTTAGTAAAAGCACAATTTGGGACTTGGGTCTGACCATTAACTTCCTGTGACTGGATGTCCGTTTGTGTTCACTGAACACAGAAATTGACATCCAGATCATCTTTCAATGTGATTAATAGTGCAGTCAGGGTTGGGAGGGTTACTTTTGAAATGTATTCCACTACAGAATACAGAATACATGCTGTAAAATGTAATTTGTAACGTATTCCGTTAGATTACTCAAGGTCAGTAATGGATTCTAAATACTTTGGATTACTTCTTCAGCACTGGTAGATTTTTTCACTTGTTTTGACTATAAAAACTCTGCCAGTACAGTAAGACAAAATACACGTTAAAAATACATTCTCTGAAAAACATAAATATCTTATGCAGTGTTGTTTCTAAAACGAGATAAATCAAATTGATCTTGTTTTAAGGATTTTAGATATGTTTACAGGAAAACAATACAAAAATGATTATCAAGAATATGATTTTTTTGGCCTAATATCAAAGGTCTTACTAGAAAAAAAAAGACATTCAGAGATCCAGCATGAATTTTCTTGATAAAAAAAGTATGATCGTTCTGTAACGATTAAGACAATGTATTTACATGCATTCTATTAGTATGCAGGGTACCTTTTAAGATGCTGACCATCTCATTTGCATATGCGTGTGCTGTGTAATTAGAGTTACTACTCAGTCTGTGTGCAGCTGCAGGAGGATGATGACCGATCTGATCTCCCTGACCTTTATTATACTTTTATGTTTTGTGACACTAATGTTTTGTTAATTTTCTCATGTATGAGAAGAGCTTGCCGCCTGTGTATCTGCCATTAAATTGCTGTTTGTCTCCGTGATTTGTCGGAGTAAACCATTTATCTCCGGGGAAAAGCATTACGGTGCCTGGGGCCGGTTGCACCATAAGTTAAAACTTAGCCTAGTTGTGGCGTAAATGGGCACGAAGTCACAATTTACGCACTACTAAATATTTGAGCGTTGCACCGTTAAACTTAGGTAGAGCGTAACTCTATGTATAAACTAAATATTTACGGAAGCCTCCGACCAGGAATAATGGATGAAATAAAAAAAGCAGACTAATATTTTATGACATCAATGAGCTCATGTTTTGCGTGACAGGCATCAATCCTTTCAACATACATTATGATGTTGACATTTACGAGAGAGAGGGAGAAAAATGTACTTTAGCATGAAACCGATCTAACGGTGCAGTTTTCAGGGTGCGTTGCCCGGTGTCAAGTTTCAACACATTCAAAATATATATAGGATATTAAAATGAATAAATGTCTGTTTTTCCAACCTGTTGTATTAGTATTTATTTATCACCCCTCATTTATTTTAGATACAGTTCCTATAATATTGTTATTTACACAGTGCAAAAATACTATTTATCAAATCTACTTTTATTACGTATCATATTTTAATGGGGATTTAATTTATTACAGCTGACAGTTGTACATACAAACAAGGTTTGAACATCAACCGTAACAAGATCACATTTTCACAGCTTTTTAACACTTCTGTGTATAAATATGAAGGCTGCTTATTGGATAAATACAGGTAAACGTCATATTATGCGACTATGCATCACTTTACTGAGAGCTTATGACCTGCTAGAACAGCTGGTGCAACCAAATTAAGCACTGACTGAGTAGTTACTAAGCCCTTAGTGTAATTTACGTCCCAACTTACGTGAGAACTTACACACAGCTGGTGCAACCCTACCCTGGTAACATGTGCATGTAAAATGGCTAGAAATAGCATTTTAGCTTAGCATAAATCTGACAATTTACACAAGGTTTATTTCTATTTCTTCCGCTCCAAACTTACTTCAAACGTACTTCTCTGTCTGCTCGTATGAATGTAACACATCATAAGAAAGTGTTTCACTGCTGTTCAAATGCACTTTGGATCGCATCATATATGTGTATAAATGTTTTCCATCTGAAAGGACTAAATATTAAATGAAACAAATGACAATAAAATGCAAAGTAATATCTTCAGTAATCAAAATACTTTTTGAATGTAACTGTAGTTGAATACAGTTACTTATATTTTGTATTTTAAATACATATTCCCGTTACTCCCCAACACTGAGTGCAGTCATTACCTGCAGTTGAGGTTTGTGTTTTTTGTGTCTGTGTTTGTGTGTGCATGCTTGTCTCTATCACTGTGTCTTAGTGTTTTAGGAAGAGACCAATACTAGGGATAAAACTAAGATAAAATCTTCTTTGTTTCTAATGGATAGCAGACACAGTGCACTGACACACACCATCAATATTTCAGTGGTTCCGTTTTAGCACCAGGGAAAACAGGAAGTGGCTTGTAATGACGCGGGTCATTCATTAATTCCTAAAGGTTTAATTTGTATTACATACTGAGTGAGAGTTTACAGCATCCAAAAAGGAAGTAGGCATGTGACAGTATACAATTTTCACATCGTGATATTCGCAGATGAGCAAACATGGTAGAAGGTGTACCCGTTTTTTGCTGCCACTTTTCTGCCAGACCTTGTACACAAAGGGAAACCATCATCCAACAATCCTTCTGCATTTTTATGGAACCCAAAATACTTCCACACTTCCGTCTTAACCCTTTAAGAAGGCGGATAAAGGGTCGGCTGCGTTTCTTGTTTTAGCCATGCATCTCGTCCAAGTTGGTTTTGTTTACATCAGAGTGTGTATGCGCCATTTATGCCGCATACACCCAATGTTGTGAATCTTGATTTGTTGATGGAAAAAACTACTGTGCGATCAGAAACATCTAAACAATTTGACTAAAAGGTTATCTAGAATTATTAATGGTATTTTGACGTGCCCATGGTAACAATATTGTGCATGTTAAAGGGATAGTTCACCCAAAAATGAAAATTCTCTCATCATTTACTCACCCTCTTGCCATCCCAGATGTGTATGACTTTCTTCTGCTGAACACAAATGAAGATTTTTAGAATATTAAGCCCTATTGGTCCTCACAATGCAAATAAATCTACACTTTCACATTCAGCCACCTATTGGTTGGGGCTGGTCAAAGGTGAAGATTTATAGTAAAAAAGGACTTTAAAATTAATTAGTTTTTCACCTTCATGTATCATATCGCTTCTGAATACATGGATTTAACCACTGGAGTCTTATGGATTACTTTTATGCTGCCTTTATGTCCTTCTTGAACCTTCTGAGTTCTCACTTGCATTGTATGGACCTACAGAACTGAAATATTCTTGTTTTTGTTTTTGTTCTTCAGGAGAAAGGCATACACATCTGCAATGGCATGAGTGTGAGTAAATGATGACAGTATTTTTATTTATTTATTTTTATTTATTATATACTATAACATTAATTATAATTACCGTGATATACCGTATTTCCGAATACCGTCACATGCCTAAAGGAAAGTATATTATTTTTTGTTGAAATACTCCACACATGACCCCATACTGTTAAAATGCTCCAGACATTGTTATTGATTTAGGTTAATTTGTCAAATGAATCCACAAATAATCTGGTAATGTTTTAGACTTAAAAGCAGCTCTCAGTGCAGCAATTTATACAAGATGCTAAGGGTGCATAAGAGTGTGTTCCAAGAAATACAAGCACACAAAACAACAACACACACACATTCACACATACACAGTTATGAACCCTGTTTATCAATATTTGATCAACTCCCACTTAAGTGTAGCCTTTGGTCTGTTTATTGATTTTGCATTCTCTAGGACTAGCTTGGATCTGTTCAGCTGCCAATGTTTTCAGGGAAATTGCTTTCTCCAAGAAAATATAAAAACAAGGAGCACAGCCATGGTTATGCAAAGAGCTGTGTTGTGATAAACAAGCAATCCGAATATTGTCCAACGTTCATGTTTCTCCTGTATCAATGCAATGCAGAAATAACTTTCAGTAAATATGTCATTATGACATAACTTGTAATTAATAACAAAATCAGTTGGTATTTATATTTTCACCTAAGAAGTTAATGATTTCATGACCACAGACTAAATCATTTGAGAGTCTGGTGTTGGCCCACCTGAAGAACATCACTGGACCCTTTCTAGATCCCCTTCAATTTGCTTATCGAGCAAACAGGTCTGTGGATGATGCAGTCAACATCCTGCAACATCTGGACAGACCAGGGACATATGCAACGATCCTTTTTGTGGACTTCAGTTCAGCTTTCAACACCTTCATCCCAGCTATACTCCAGAATAAATTACACCAACTCTCTGTTCCCATGTCTATCTGTCAGTGGATTACCAGCTTTCTGACAGACAGGCAGCAGCTTGTGAGATGGGAAACTCACTTCTAGCACCTGTACAATCAGCACTGGTGCCCCCTGAAGGATAGAACTGTACATTTGCCATTTTTCGGGCAACAGTGACCCTTTATTTTTGAATGGTGTTAATATCTCTGAGGTTAATTTTTAGCTGTCCAATCACAATATTCCATCAATGCTTTGAATCGTTATTTTTGGACAACGTATCTTTACATAGCATTGCATGTGGTAGGTCCATGCATTTCCATCAGAGGTGGGTAGAGTAGCCAAAAACTTTACTCAAGTAAAAGTACAATTATTTAAAAAAAATAATTACTCAAGTAGAAGTAAAATTACTTTAAATTACTTGAGTAAGAGTAAGAAAGTATCCAATAAAAACAATACTCAACTAGTGAGTAACTAGTTACTTTCACATAAAACGTAATGTATGTTTACTCTCCTATATTCCAGTACATGATACATATTTAACATGCATTACAGAATGATTAATATATTAATGTTATTGTTAATAATGGAAATTGTCATCATTCACCACCATGTTGTTCCAAACCCATGTGACTTATTTCCTCCATGCATCAAATTAAAGGGATAGTTCACCAAAATATTTTAATGTTTCATTTTCACACCATCATGCCATCCCAGATGTGTATGACTTTCTTTCTTCTGCAGAACCCAAATGAAGATTTTTAGAAGAATATCTCAGCTCTGTTTGTCCATACAATGCAAGTGAATGGTGACCAGACCTTTGAAGCTCCAAAAAGCACATAGAGGCAGCATAAAAGTAATTCATATGATTCCAGTGATTTTCAGAAGCAATATGATAGGTATGGGTGAGAAAGGGATACATTTATATAACTTTATAATATATAAAGTCCTTTTTTTTTTTTTTTTACTATTATCCTCCCTGCCCAGTAGATGGCGATATGCACAAAGAATTGAATCACCAAAAACACAAGAATGTGAAAGTGGAGATTTATTAGTAAAAAAGGATTTAAATATGAATCTGTTTCTCGCCCACACTTCAGATCTCTTCTGAAGACATAAATTGAACCAGTGTCATTTGAATTCCTTTAATGCTGCCTTTATGTGCTTTCTGAGCTTCAAAGTTTTGGTACCCATTCACTTGCATTCTAGTATAAACTAACAGAGCAGAGATTCTTCTAAGAATCTTGGTGTTCATCAGAAGAAAAAACACACATCCGGGATGCAAGAATTTTCAATTTTGGAAAAATTATTCATATAAGGAGATGTTAGACAGAATGCTAACCTTAATCATCATTTACTTTCACTGCATGTTATTCCCCCTTCCATATTTTGAAAAGGAATGGTGACTGAGACAGTCAGTCCCTAACATTCTGTCTAATATCTTTTGGGTTCCACAGAATACAGAAAGTTTCACGGGGTTGGAAGAACAATGATGATATAATATTAAAGGCTGAACTATCACTTTAAGGATGCTTCTCAGATTTGGACAAATCTGTCAGTTAGAAGAGAAGTTTGGAAACCGTTTTGTAGTAATTATTACATTGAAAAATGTGAACAATGTCACACAGTCCCAAGTTATATACAGTATAATGTTTAATTATACACTGAAGCAAGATCATGCTTTATTCATGCCATCTGTCATTATTTCACAGCTTTTTACGTCCTGCGTGAATTTAGTTCAGTGACGGTCCAGTATTGTCAGTAGTGAAAGAATTTAGATAATTAGTTCTGTACACTAAGGGTAAATTGCACTTAAGCTTGTTGTCCATAAGACAAAGCAGCCCACATCTGCCAAACGCTGTTCATGCGCCAACCTTGCACGTGCAGACATGCGCACAATCGTGATAGGCAGGGCAAAACATTTGCACTTAACACAGATGTTTACAAGGATTTTTACAGTAGGCACTGATATGTTGCAGCGCTGATATAAAAATGCAAACTTAGTAACTGAGGTCATAAGAGCCCACAGTTACAGAATGAAAGCCCACATTGTCACAATCTCTAAAACTTACCTCACCGTATTTTCTTAAGTTGGAGCTGCAATTTTAATCTTGAAATATATCCTTGTCTTGGTGTAAAATGAAGGCATTGTGTGAAGAAATGTTTGTTTCGCATGCTATGTGACTCGAGTGACAGCGTGCAGCTATGAAGTTCTGCTGTGGTAAGAGTCCCATTCAAAAATCTCAAATTATGCACTTATTAAATTAAAACTAACGACAGAAACACCACCCATTGTAACGAAGTAAAAATAGAACATTTTCATCAGAAATGTACTTAAGTGTGAAAAGTATCCACTATGAAACATTCTCATAAAAGTAACCTTTTTTTCCAAGAAGTTACTCAAGTAAATGTAACTGAGTAAATGTAGTGTGTTACTACCCACCTCTGATTACCGTACTAGTCTGAATGCAATCCAATCTCTGGACATCATCATTTCAAAGCAGCAGTCCCAAGTAGGGTTGCCACCCGTCCCGTATTTAAAGATGAAATGATTTACACCGTATTTAAACTGGTCCGTTGGTGTCACCGCGAAATCTTTCAGGATCATTAATTTAAACTTGATATTCGTTGGTGGGTAAGGGACCGTCTGAAAAGTCCTCACATTGTGCTAAACCATGCTAAAACTGTAGAGGTTGTGATAAGGGACCATCTGAATACTTCAGCCAGCAGCACCAAAGCTACAAATATTGGGCTACAGATATTAGGCCGCTATATTATGAGCATATAAACATAACTAAATTAATTAAGTACCTATAAATGTATTCTGCCAAATCTATATTATAAGCATATAAATAATACTAGATTAATTAAGTACCTATTAATTTATTCTGCCAACCCATTTTTCTCCATTCTGATGGTTGATGTGAACATTAACTGAAGCTCCTGACACATATCTGCGTGATTTTATGCATCGCACTGCTGCCACACGATTGGCAGATTAGATAATCGCATGAATAAGTAGGTGTACAGGTGTTCCTAATAAAATGCTCAGTGAGTTTACATTGAGTGCAAATAGCAACAAATAAAATAAGAAAATTAAGGATGTCATCCGCTCAAATGCACAGTGCGACTGACGCAAAGTGGACACGTTTACAAGCCTTGCCAGAATTGATCTGTAGCCTAGGTATCATGCTGTCTCGTGCCAGTTATTACCCCTCCTTGTGCCAATGATGGCACACATGCCAAAGTTTGCAGACCCCTGGTTTAGAATATGTTCTGGTTGGTCCGTTATGGACCTCTAGCTCATAGACATATAATGGATATTAATAATGGGAGGTAATTATAGAGATTTATTTATTGATCTGCAGAATGCCATGACCTTCCCAGGATTGTTTTACTAGGCTATGTATTTCTGTTTCCTGTTATTGCATGGATCTAGTGGCTGCGTCATTGGCACTATGCCTGGCCATTCAATTAAACTGAAGATGTTGAACTCTAGCATTGTTTTGCAAGGCATGAAGATTTGCATGTGTTTATTTAAGATTGCATGAGAGACACAGTTGTGTGCATGTGAGATCTCACCTACATTGTGGGAACCAAATGTCCCCTCAAGGATATTAATACCTAAAATCACCTACAATGCGAAGACTAGCCAATAGTCCCTGATGAGGAAAACAGCTTAATAAAAATACTAAATAATATCTTAATGAAAATCTACAAATGCTGAAAGGTTTGTGCAAGGGTTAGGTAGGGAATGGAAATATAATTAGCTAAATATACTGTATAAACAAATTCAATGGAAAGTCCCCACCTTGATAGAAAGACAAAAGTATTTGTGTATTTGCTGCAAAAAGCAGCAAAATGAACAAATATTAGATTCTTTCCTTTTCTATCAGTTTTTTTTTTAAGTTCACAAAAAGCCCATCAGAGCAGAGTCATCCTGTACCATACACTATATACGGTAAATTGTGTCAGTGAAAAGTTTGAATACACTTATCTAAAACCATGTTTTTTGGAATTAACTGTTGAACTTTTCTAATATTTCATTGTAATTATTTCATTATATTATAACTGAATATTATTTCATTAGTTATGTTACTCCCGCTTATAGTACATTGCTACAGTACATTTTTAAATTACAATAAAATGGTCACCCAGATCATGGGAATCATGCGTGTGTTATATATGGATCTCCTAGCAGCACTATATGTAGGTTCCTCTCTCTGTGTAGAACTGGGTCTCAAACTAAACCCAAGAGGGTTCATTACTGCGATTTATCATTCTCGGCCTACTGGTGCCGTGCTCCCAATGATGTCTTTGTCGCTATTTTTAGTGTGTGTGAGAATGTAAAGGTGTGTGTGTGGATATGAGAGTGTAAAAGCCAGACAGGTAGTAGAATGTGGCTGTGACCTTTGTCTAGTCACTCTTTGGACTGGTATTATATCCCTGATACATGTACCGGCGGATGATGTCATGATTTACAATCCTTGAACATGTTAATCTGTATCTGTACTCCAAATACATGAGGGATTATGCTAAATGAATTAATCGACTGCTCTTGCACTTCACATAGATGAGAAACATGACATTACACTGACAGTTGCTGGCAGGAACTGAATCCCTCGGTGCGTTCTGTCGTCATATCGTGTCTGGGTTGTGCTAATTTGTCTCTCTGTAGAGATACATATATACAGTATATACAGTCTGAATGTCCTACTTGGAGGTTTTAACTAAGACCTAACACTTAATTGCTTTATGTCATTATAGGGTATATTGATATCTGCCTACTCAGTGACTCTGTATCCCTTCAGCACACCTCACTTCACTAATGTGTTGTGTCATCTTACAGTAACATTGAGAGCAGCCTATCACAGAACCAGGGTTGATAATATTGTTAGAGTGCTTATGTTCAAAACAATGCAAAGAATTCAAAAACCATTAGAAAATGCTGAAAAAGACTTACATGGCATGTCACGTCCCGCACACTAAAGGGAGTATAGAGTATTTTTGACGAATAGAATACAAAACATGAGTCTTTAAAAACCATATTGAGAATAGCAATTAGGAAGTAGTCCATGGTCCAAATCCAAGAGTGGACAGTATACAAGCATTACCTTTGTCTGAAGTGAGTCAAACACTTGAGAACTGAAATGGTAAAGGTAAACATCAGTGTGTGTGTGTTTTTACTATATTATCATTATATTTTTTGGTTCTTTTAATTGTGAGGATTTTGGCTCACATTTAACAAAAACCCACCAATTCACTATCTCAAAAAATTAGAATACATAAGACCAATAAAAAAAACATTTTTAGTGAATTGTTGGCCTTCTGGAAAGTATGTTCATTTACTGTATATGTACTCAATACTTGGTAGGGGCTCCTTTTGCTTTAATTACTGCCTCAATTCGGCGTGGCATGGAGGTGATCAGTTTGTGGCACTGCTGAGGTGGTATGGAAGCCCAGGTTTCTTTGACAGTGGCCTTCAGCTCATCTGCATTTTTTGGTCTCTTGTTTCTCATTTTCCTCTTGACAATACCCATAGATTCTCTATGGGGTTCAGGTCTGGCGAGTTTGCTGGCCAGTCAAGCACACCAACACCATGGTCATTTAACCAACTTTTGGTGCTTTTGGCAGTGTGGGCAGGTGCCAAATCCTGCTGGAAAATGAAATCAGCATCTTTAAAAAGCTGGTCAGCAGAAGGAAGCATGAAGTGCTATAAAATTTCTTGGTAAACGGGTGCAGTGACTTTGGTTTTCAAAAAACACAATGGACCAACACCAGCAGATGACACTGCACCCCAAATCATCACAGACTGTGGAAACTTAACACTGAACTTCAAGCAACTTGGGCTATGAGCTTCTCCACCCTTCCTCCAGACTCTAGGACCTTGGTTTCCAAATGAAATACAAAACTTGCTCTCATCTGAAAAGAGGACTTTGGACCACTGGGCAACAGTCCAGTTCTTCTCCTCCTTAGCCCAGGTAAGACGCCTCTGACGTTGTCTGTGGTTCAGGAGTGGCTTAACAAGAGGAATACAACAACAGTAGCCAAATTCCTTGACACGTCTGTGTGTGGTGGCTCTTGATGCCTTGACCCCAGCCTCAGTCCATTCCTTGTGAAGTTCACCCAAATTCTTGAATCGATTTTGCTTGACAATTCTCATAAGGCTGGGGTTCTCTCGGTTGGTTGTGCATCTTTTTCTTCCACACTTTTTCCTTCCACTCAACTTTCTGTTAACATGCTTGGATACAGCACTCTGTGAACAGCCAGCTTCATTGGCAATGAATGTTTGTGGCTTACCCTCATTGTGAAGGGTGTCAATGATTGTCTTCTGGACAACTGTCAGATCAGCAGTCTTCCCCATGATTGTGTAGCCTAGTGAACCAAACTGAGAGACCATTTTGAAGGCTCAGGAAACCTTTGCAGGTGTTTTGAGTTGATTAGCTGATTGGCATGTCACCATATTCTAATTTTTTGAGATAGTGAATTGGTGGGTTTTTGTTAAATGTGAGCCAAAATCATCACAATTAAAAGAACCAAAGACTTAAACTACTTCAGTCTGTGTGCATTGAATTTATTTAATACACGAGTTTCACAATTTGAGTTGAATTACTGAAATAAATGAACTTTTCCACGACATTCTAATTTATTGAGATGCACCTGTACATTGCAGTGCCATTACAGTATATTGATGGCTAATATGGACTACCTTACACATCAGCCCAATATTATTAATGGTAGCTAATTTACAGGTTACGTTAGTAACCTTATGAGCCAGATAAACTAGCACGCAGCCATCTTGAAAATGTTGTCTTTGAACTTTCGGTCTAGCATTTTCTATATAGATAACTGCAGTGTTGATGTCAAAGTGTAATTAGCTTGTGAAGTGGATTTACAGGTTATAGAGCTGTCAAAAGTTATCAGTATTTTAAAGTTTTCAGGGGGTGGCAAAGCAACTGGAAGCAGAGTGGGGAGATTTTAAAACAACAGTACTTAAGTTAATAAATACACATCCGACTTTCACGTTGTGGACGTACTGATATTCCACTGTGCTCATGAAACTCCAAGAGCCAACAAAAAGTCATTAAAAAAATCTTTGTACGACATCTGTCCATCTTCTAATGTCATTCACCCATCGCGTTATAGTTTAGGTGAGCACATTTGAGTGTGTGGCAGGGTGAGCAAGAGACAGACACAGTGGGTGTGGCGTCAATCCTCGGAGAAGCATTTATTGGAAACAATAAACGTAAAATATCAAAAAGGAGTAATAAAGTGTCCCAGGGGGAAGTGTTCATAATAAAGGGGGAATCTGGCATCCTCGCGGTGAACGGGGCTCCGTGAAAGGGCGGGGTAGTGTCCATAGGATGCCCAGGCACGAGCTGGGTCAGTCGGCCGCTCACGCTCCCCTCAAAAGTCCACGGCGCCAGCGTCACTTGCGGCATGTCTTCCCAGGCCCGCGACAAGCGTGAGGGGATGACGGCCAGGCAGCTAGCCCGTCGGCGGCAACGTGAGCAGTTCACCCCCGGCGACTCATTAACGCGTCCAGGGGTCCCGCTCCAAACCCTGCCAGCTCTAGTCCTGGGCGTGTGAGGATGCCGGCGTGCAGGCACACGTGGAGATTTAAAACCGGCTCCCCGAGCCGAGGTGTGCTCTGCGTTTTAAAGACAATGGTGATGAAGCATTATTCCCATCAGGTGTGCTTCATTCACCGCTGACTAAACGAGGCTTATTAATTATGCAGCTCTTCTCGCTCTCCCGCCCAACTCCCGTCGTGAACCTGGCTGAAGGGCAGCCCTAAGAGGCGGGGCGACGATGACGAGCCGGAGGGGCGGATCATTCCGCCACGGAGTGTTAAACCGGGGGGAAGGGGTGCTACTACTGTATATTTATTATACACACACACATACAAACACATATACATGTGAAAGTTAACTTTTTATTTTATATTCTGTTTACAACAATTTTAATCACATTTACGTCTTTTCAAAATGTTGGACGACAATCTAATTTTAAAAAGGACAAATGTAATTTATTTTAATGTCACAAACTTGCATGTGAAATAATACAAGCGTTCACTGTTTAAAATTTCATGTCAACGACATATTTTAACACAAATGATTAAGTTGAAACGTAAAAATAAAGCAGACTTGCACGTACAACAATTAAACGCTTGCATCATGAAAAAGTGCAGCGAGTCCGAATGTGATCTGCCAGGTCCAATTTACCTCCACGGGAGACAGAAAAACACCTCACTGGCATTTTCATGTAGTAAAGGTATGGTGTACTTAAACCCTCAACTCTGATGAAAAATACTTTCTGTGCTCCCACACATAATCCATTTTAATCGACTCTTCTCAGTATCATCAATGCAATCCGGTAGTTAAAGGGATAGATCACTCAACCTCATGCCATCCCAGATGTGTATGACTTTCTTTATTCTGCTGAACACAGAGATTTTTAGAAGAATATCTTATCTCTGTAGGTCCTCACAATGCAAGCGAATGGGTACCAACAATTTGAAGGTCCCAAAAGCATATAAAGGCAGAGTAAATGTAATACATAAGACTTCAGTGGTTAAATCCATATCTCCAGAAGCGATATTAGTGTGGTGTGGGTGTGAAACAGATCAATATTTAAGTCTTTTTTTAGGATCAATCCCCACTTTTACTTTCACATTCTTCTTCTTTTGTTTTTGGCAATTTGCATGCTTTGTGCATATCGCCACCTACTGGGCAGGGAGGAGAATTTATAGTAATACATAATTTAAATATTGATCTGTTTCTCACCCAGGCTTATTATATAGCTTCTGAAGATATGGTTTTAACTACTGGAGTCTTATGGATTACATTTATTCTGCCTTTATGTGCTTTTTGGAGCTTCAGAATTTTGGTACCCAAATTACTTGCATTGTAAGGACCTACAGAGCTGAGATATTTTTCTAAATCTATATTTGTTCAGCAGAAGAAAGAAAGTTATGTGCATCTGGGATTGCATGAGGGTAAGTAAATGATGAGAGAATTTTTATTTTTGGGTGGACTGTCTCTTTAAGAGTCAAAACACGGAAGCGCAGAGCACTGAAAAGGTGCAGGGCTTAATAATGTGAATAGATACAGATAATCTGGAAAGCTGAAATCTGAAATTTACCTCGATATGTTTCTCCAAATTAGAGGTTGAATTCTTGAATGCCGAAATCTCAACTGGTTTAGGCAAGCAAAGCTGACATGATCATGCAATTGCCATTCTTTATCTTCATTGCGAAAACCCTTTCAGTTGTGGCCATCCAGGTGTTGTACTACTGCTTCAGGCATCCTCCACCTTACTCCCCACCTTCTCTATGATTAATAGCAGTTGGAGTCAGGTTTATTGCTGCCATTTAATTTTTCTATGCGCGATTTGATTTGATGGGAGTCACAAAACTGATTTTTCTCTCCCTAGCCGATCACGTTGATGGATACAAAAATAAATTCATTTGTTACAGGGATGTAGACCTGTATAAAACACAGACCAAGGGAAAATAGTGGAGTAAAAGTACAGTACTCAATGTACTCAAACTACTTAAGTACAATTCATTAAAAAAAAGCATTTGTAATTCATTACTTTACACTTCATTGTTTCAATACTCCACAATGTGTTTTTGAGTCATGGATGTGCACTGGTTGGTGCTGAAGGCCACATTCTCCTAAATCAGTGGAGGGTCGTGACAGTTTTTTGTTGTTAGCCATCTAATTGTGTACAGTTTGGGCAGGCTATATGCTTATCAACTTTAAAAAGAGAGGAGAAAATCCTCCCCATATATTTTGTCATGCCCTCATCCTTGAAAACCATGATATTAAATATGGGTTCACCTGCACTGAGGATAAACAAGGTGCCCAGCATTATTAGTTTTGTGCAATGAATTATTGGCATAAAACCATTGAAATTCCAGAGAGATTTAGAAATCAATAATAAACCAATTAATACATTTCAAAGTTTGATTTTAAAGACATTTTGGTAATGTCCTGTGTCAGGTTGCAACTTAATGTTCAATATAAAGTCTGTGCCCTGAACAAAAACCAGTTGAGAACCACTGTCCTAGAACATTTATATTAAGCATACTTAATTATACTTTTCCAGTGTTGAGGAGTCCTGTTCAGTTGGGCCTATATCACATTTTACAGAATTTATTTATTTATTCAAGTAGTTTTTTAAAATGTAAAACTTTCATCTCTATTTGCGTCTTTCTCATACTTTATTTATTATTATTCTGTTTACTGAATCAGAGATGGTAAGAGCTAATTATGGAATGGACAAAACTGTCTGTCCGACTGATTCAAAGTGCAGCCATTCAAATGATAAATGGTGCTGCTGCTCAAGTGATCAACCCACTTTACTATAAATGAAGAAAATAAAGCCAGCTCAGCTTAGTGTAGGGACTTTTGTGATATTTATACTTTTTCTTGTTTGGAAATAAAAACAAAGCTCTATATTTGACTTCACATAAAGGACATTAGCGCTTCAGCAAGAACCAGGGTTTGAATCCAGACCATGTTGTTTCTTCTAAACATATTTGGCATGTGGATTCTTCCATAATGAACAGCATTATATTGTTGTTATGTTAATGCGATTAGAAGACGCTCTGTAGATTCAGCATATTGGTTATTATGCATGAAGAGTTCAACTTTGGTGTTGAGCTCAGAATATTGCCATTTTTAGACTTTACCCAGGTTTCATTGCTTGGCCTTTTGTAATATATTAAATATTTCAGCGTGTTGCACTGAAATGCATTTTATAAGATTTCTGGGCTGGGATTTCCACCCAGGCATGACATATTTCCAATATGTCACTCAAATTATGTGGGTTTATGTAAACAGAAAAATGGAACAATCTAGGTCAAGGAATTTGTTTAGCTCTCTGTGTCTTCATGTGTTTTGAGTCAACATGGTCCCTGCATGTATAGATGCAACACTTGTAGGCTTTTGTGAATGTTGAAAATGATGTCATTGCTCTCCTAGCAACTGCGTAGAAACCAGTGTTGGAGAGAGCCCAGAGCTGGAATCCCTTTAATGCGAGTGGATTTCTCAATTCACTCTTTCCGCAGTCCAAAAAAAAAAAAAAGTGTGACGTCGTCATGTAATTTTCCCTCTAATATTCTTTGGGTTTACAAAGGTCAGGAGCAATGAATCCACAAAGGTTGAATCCATTTAAGTGTTAAGTGTTTCTATTTAAAAAGCTGCAGTTTGTGTGCACACTCACACATGAAATTTGCTTTTAGATATCTGTGTTTTTTAACCACTTAAATGTGCAGTCAGTAATATTTTCCTTATTAAGAAAGTTCTAACCCTAAAACAAATCCTGTCAAAAATCATTAGATGAGTACTTTAGGCACATTATTAGTTTAATGAATGGTGTTTTATTGGTGCTGGGCTGAGACACATTTTATCTCTGTAACCCCCCATTCTCGGTCACTTTTGCTCGCAGAATAAATGAATCATGGCTCACTGTGAATAACGCATTTCTACAATGACAGGTAACCGAAAAC
Organism: Myxocyprinus asiaticus; assembly: GCF_019703515.2. Classification (NCBI taxonomy): domain Eukaryota; kingdom Metazoa; phylum Chordata; class Actinopteri; order Cypriniformes; family Catostomidae; genus Myxocyprinus; species Myxocyprinus asiaticus. Next base: position 16,696,892 of record NC_059381.1, on the reverse strand, counting down.
TACTTCTTTTACATGATGCTGCATCTACAACATTACGTGTCAGTATAAGGCCACATTAACACTAATACGGTTTTTTTCGGTTGAAAATGAATTGATTTTGCTACTTTACACCTCTCATCCACACTGAAACAGTGTTGTGCTGTACAACTGAGGCCACATCTACTCTAATCCATTTTTTTTTTTTTATCCCCTTTTCTCCCCAATTTGGAATGCCCAATTTCCACTACTTACTAGGTCCTCATGGTGGCGCGGTTAAACACCTCAATCTGGGTGGCAAAGGACAATTCTCAGTTGCCTCCGCTTATGAGACAGTCAATCCACACATCTTATCACGTGACTCACTGTGCATGACACCACGGAGACTCACAACATGTGGAGGCTCATGCTACTCTCCGCAATCCACACACAATTTACCACGCGCCCCATTGAGAGCAAGAACCACTTCATCGCGACCACAAGGAGGTTACCCCATGTGACTCTACACTCCCTTGCAACTGGGCCAATTTGGTTTCTTAGGAGACCTGAAGTCACTCAGCACACCCTGGATTCGAACTCACGATTCCAGGGCTGGTAGTCAGCGTCAATACTCGCTGAGCTACCAATTTGTAATCCACTAATCCAGTTTGAAAACTCCATTTTCAGTTTTCTAAAGTCATCATTTTCCAAAATATGCGGTAATGGAGAGCACTAAACGCTCCATTTTCGGTGGAGGAAAACAGCATTCTAGTGTGGATGAGAGGCGTAAACATAGCACAATCAGTGCGTTTTCAAACTAAAATGTATTTGTGTGGACGTGGCCTAAACATTTTTAAAATGCTGTCTAGTACCAAATACTTTGGAAAACAGAATTTTCAACCAAAAACGTATAGTGTGAATGTGACTTAAAGGAATATTCCTGGTTCAATACACGTTAAGCTCAATTGACAGCATTTGTGGCATTATGTTGATTAGGCTACCATAAAAATTTATTAAGGCTTGTCCATCATTTAAAATAAAAAAAAAAAAAAAAAATCTGGGTTACAGTAAGGGATAGTTTGGGTTAAATTGGGGTTAATGGGGCCAATTTGTAAACTATAAAATACTCACTGTTTCAAAAGTATAGCCAAAATACATAAACAATATGCATGTTAACATGATTTTAGATAAAATAGCTTACTAATATTTTATGTGTAAAGTTATATCCAATTTTACACCTTTGTTGCCATGACGACATAAAGCTGTAAACCTTAAAACGACCGTAAAAACTATTTAAACATCTTTACAGCTCAAATATTACACAAGTTTTAACAGAAGATTTAATATTAGTGCTTTTACAAAATCATAAGCTTCACATTTCTGCCATTAAACACGCTAAAAAATGGCCCCATTCACTTCCATTGTAAGTGCCTCGTAACCTTGTTTTTTTTTTTTTTTTAAAGAAAAGGCGGTAGATTGGGCTTAATTTATATTAAACCTGGAATATTCCTTTAAGTCTAAAGGCCATGTCCACACTAATATGGTTTTGTTTGAAATCACATTGATTTCATTATGTTCATGCCTCTCATACACACTCTACTGTGTTGTCCTCTACCGAAAACGAAGCATCTGGATTTGGACTAAGGCCACTTTATCTGTTTTTGTTTGAAAACACATTGATTTTACTATGTTTACTCCTCTTATTCACACTTGAATGCTGTTTTCCTTCACTAAAAAACAAAAAGTTTCGATAATGCTCTACATAATTGCATACTTTGGAAAAATATAACATTAAGAAACTGAAAACAGAAGTTTCAAACAGATTAATGTGGTTGTGGCCTGAAGAAGTCATATCAGCCAGCGCAACATAAAAAATTACTGACTTCACCTTTAATTGGACACATTTCTCAAGCCTATTTGTGTTACTGCACCCTCAAAATTGTAGTTTCAGTGAATTCTGTATGATTGGTTATTCTGTGGGGTTTGCCTTTTGCCTAGATGCTGATATGTGTTCATGTCTTCGTGTAGCTATGTGTGTTTCTGTGTGTGTATTAACATGCTCTGTCTCTGTGTGGTATTGGTGTCTTCTAGGCTCATGTGGTTCAGCGCTGGCTTGTGCATCAGGACAGTAGTTTGAGTGCAGAGGGTTCGCCGGAGACTCAAGGTGGAAAATGGCACTTTGATGGAAGAGTAAATATCTTAGTACTCCTTGCTGTATTGCCACTCAACACTTTACTTCTCTCTTTGTTGGCAAGTTATTGTGTGTTGGTGTGGCTTCCTAATAATTTCTGTGTGTGCAACTGGTTGCAGGCTGGTTGTTGTGTAGCTTGTATTTTGAATGTTGTGATGTGGCTATTAACTTCAGTCAGCTCCGCTGGTGTTCCTATAGTGTTTCTTTACCTTACTCTAATTCTAAGTGGCTCTTATTGTGTTTTATGTGACTCTGTCCATATTCCTAACACAAGATTATGTGTGTTTAAGTGAGTGTTTGTTTAATGTGTATGTTTGTCTCACTCAGGGATTTTCCCCCTGCTGTGGGCTTTAATAGCTAATATCTATCAGATTCTTTCTGCATTATTTAAAACTCTATTTTCAAGCAACTATCAGCAGATCTAGGATAGAGATTAAACAGATGTGAATGTAAGTCGACATATACAAATACTATCACACAAATACTCATGCACACATACAGTATACAAAATGCGAAAAGCAGCTAGATGTACAAATATTAGGTTCTTTCATTATGTTATATTGCATAATATTTCATCAAATTTCAAGTTATTCCATCTAATAAACTGAAGTACAGTGCTTTAAAAAAAATTGCATTTAAAACGACAATGAAATGGTCACACAGGTCATGGAAATTACAGTCTGAAACACAAGTTAGGTAAAAATATTTAATAGATCACAAATCATAAAACACTATTTACCATTTTTACTAGTTATTTTTCACTAGAAAGGGTCTACAGATGTCAGGCTTGAAGAAAGCTGTGTCATTTAATGCTGGTGACAGTTTGTTGCTAAGTTCATAATAAGATAAACCAGCATGTCCATTACAGAATACTTCAGTCAAGTCAGGATTATGTTGAGGTAGCGATTTATTTTTCAGAAAGGTTATTGGCTCAAAGAAGTAGAGTCAAGGACAACTCGGCCTAAGGACAGTCTGCAGACTTTAGTACCATAGAACGTTGTTTACATATTTAAGATCATGCCTATATCTGTAAAAAGCTTCGATCCGTGTTGGTATGGAAAGTTGTGGGGGGAAATCACAATGTTTGGCCTCTGGATATTAAATGTCAATATTCAGTGGGTTTATTATGAAAACTGATTGCTAATAAATGGTTAAAGATTATAGCTGTGACCATAGTGTATGCGAGGATGAGTAGGAATTAGAACCTTTCTGAAACAACATCTTAAACAATCCTGAGCTGGTTTGCTGGTCGAAGATGGTCTAGCTGGTCTCCCAGCCCGACCAGTTGACAAGTGCCCAAAACCCCTCTCAAACCAGCAAACCAGACCTTGAGCTTTTTTTTGTCAGCAAAATAGATTTTAGTTATAAAATAAATTGAAATAAAAGTGATTCCATTAAAAATATGATGCTGTGACACTGGTCCATTAAGGTCTGGTACACACACTATTACTGCACAGTCATAATGACAGATGCATTTTGCCATTCAGTCACCAGAAGATTCAGCAAATGATGCTTCAAAATGACTTCTTCCTTGCCACTCAATATCATCCACATCTTCCATTCAGGGGGAGACCAGCTTGTCAATCACCCCTGCAACTTCCCATAAAATAACAAGGCTGATCAGAGCGGAGATATTCTGAAATTTCTAGACTGTAGGATCTGACAAAGAGAGAGAGAGAGAGAGAGAGAGCGAGACTAAAAAGAAGGGAGGGCTGTAAGCAATAGATATGAAACCTTTTTGCTGTTCCACTGAGAAAAAAACAGCCAGAGATCAAGAGGAATGTTCCATACTGCCAGAAAGACAACACAGAGAGAGAGAGAATGACAGAGAGATTAAACTAATAGGGAACATCAATACAGGTATCTGTAAAAAAAAAAAAGTTGAGTAAAATTAAAAAAGTTAAGCAACCAGCTGCAAATAATTTTTGAGTTTTCTCAACTTCAGGCAAATTAGTTGTACCAACTTAACAATTTAAGTTTCATGAACTTCATACAATAAATTTGGCAAATTAAAAAATATTAAAAAGTGGTTTAAACAGTGATTTAGTTTACAGTCACTTAAGTCTTTATATAAATAAGTCAACTTAACTGAAGAAACTTCAACAAAACAAACACTAACAAAAAACTTTTTACAGCAAAACATAATTAAAATCACTAAGTAGAACTAAAACATGTATTCAGTCTAAACAATTATGTCCTCTTAAAGGTGCTGTAAGTGATTTTAGCATTTCTAGAATTCCCACAAGTTGAGCCGTTGGATTAACCACGCCCCCTTTCCAAAAACCTGCACTTCAAAGATACCAAATGAGCTTTATTGAGACCGATATTGAGCTGAAATTGTTGTCAAAAACAACAGCAGCAAAATAGAGCCCTCAATGGACAACTGTTATGAGCAACATGGCATAAAAATGGAATTAAGCCTCAATAATTCTCTGCAACTACAATACTATGAGAATGCACAAAAGGATTGACAGGCATAAAGCGTCAGAGCCCGTGGCCCGCGGACACATTTTTGTTTGCTGTTTACAGAGTCAAGAGCTGTCACAGAGACCAGTGAGATATCTTACAACACTTATTTCATTAATATCTTTCAGGGAGTATGACATTTTTTTGCATATATTTCCATGAAAAAAATCGCTTACAGCACCTTTAAGTCGCCATGCTTTGAATAAACACACATAAATAAATTCAGGCGCACAAGATTATGGGTGTTGCCTCCAGCCACATTGCTCCTCCAGTGGGCATGCTCAGTAGCAGATGTAACGAATGGTAAGAAGTTCATTATGCTTTGCCTAAAAAAGGTTCCCACACCTTTTTTGAGGCATGCATTTTCAGGACCTTTCCATGACTTTAGGGTTAGTTGTAGTAAATGTTTATGATTACTGGATTACATCCTTAAAAATATGAGTCGAAATCACAATCTTAAATCAACTGATATTTCCTGATTTTGGGAGGCCTGGCTGTAATAAACTTACAACAGTAAAATTGAAGTTTCTACTTTACACTGATGAGCCAAAACATTATGACCACCTGTCTTATATGCTGTTGGTCCTCCGCGTGCCAGCAAAACAGCTCCGACCAGCTGAGGCATTGACTCTACAAGACCCCTGAAGGTGTCCTGTGGTAACTGGCACCAAGACATTAGCAGCAGATCCTTCAAGTCCTGTAAGTTGTGAGGTGGAGCCACCGTGGATCGGACTTGTTGGTCCAGCACATCCCACAGATGCTCAATCGGATTGAGATCTGGGGAATTTGGAGGCCAGGGTAACACCTTGAACTCTTCATTATGTTCCTCAAACCGTTCCCAAACAATGTGTGCAGTGTGGCAGGGCACATTATCCTGCTGAAAGAGGCCACTGACATCAGTGAATACTATTGCCATGAAGGGGTGTAACTGGTCTGCAACGATGCTTAGGTAGGTGTCATGTGTTAAATTGACATCTACATGAATGGCCGGACCCAGGGTTTCTCAGCAGAAAATTGCCCAGAGCATCACACTTCCTCCACCGGCTTGTCATCTTCCCACAGTGCATCCTGGTGCCATCCCTTCCCCAGGTTAACGGTGCACACATACACGGCCGTCCACGTGATGTAAAAGAAAACGGGACTCATCGGACCAGGCGACCTTCTTCCACTGCTCCAAGGTCCAGTTCAGATGCTCACGTGCCCATTTAGGTGCTTTCAACGTGGACAGGAGTCATCATGGGCACTCTGACTAGTCTGTGGCTACACAGCCCCATATGCAGCAGGGTGCGATGCACTGTTTGTTGTGACACAGTCCTTCTGTAAACATCATAAACATTTTCTGTGAGTTGTGTCACTGTAGACCTTTTGTCTGTTTGGACAAGACGGGATAGCCTTCATTGCCATCGCGCATTGATGAGCCTTGGGCGCCCAACAACCTGTCGCCGGTTTGTGGTTTGTCCCTACTTGGACCACTGTTGGTAGGTACTCACCACTGCTGATTGGGAGCACCCCACAAGCCTTGCCGTTCAGAGATGCTCTGGCCATAACAATTTGGCCCTTGTCAAAGTCGCTCAGGTCTTTACTCCTGCCCATTTCTCCTGCATTCAACACGTTGACTACGAGAAATGATTGTTTGCTTACCATCTAATCTACCCAGACCTTGACATGTGGCCTTGTTAGGAGATGATCAGCATTATTTGCTTCACCTGTGAGTGGTCATACATTTTTGGCAGTGTACAAAAGTGCACAATGTTGCCAGAGCAAATCCACTAAATGGACAATCCAATGCAGTTATTTTGCCAAAACTTATCAATATTTACTTCTTTTTTTATTTTTATTTATTACCAAAAATACATGGTGAATACATGAACTATGTGAATTATTCAGCCATGACTTTCTCAGGACTTAGCATCAGTGATCAAACTGAGCCTGTATGTTCTACCTTCAAGACCAAACTTGATATTTGTTCATACTCACTGTCTAAAAGTTTATGTTGCTCTTACTTAAATGGCATAAAAAAAACTTACTTTATCGATTGTTTTAAGTAATCTCAACTTTTTCTACATTAGATAGTTCAATCAACTTTTAAAATAGATTTTACCTGACAAAATTAAACTTTTTTTTACAGTTACGCAAAAAACAACGAAAAAGAATTAAAAATATCAATTTTTATTTGTCATGTGATGCACTTCTTTATGTCCTAAATCATATTTTTTAAAAATTAAAGAAAAGGTTGGTTTGAGACCGAGTCCACATTAAAATTCTGAGATTTAAGTAACTTAAACCTGGAAATAAACTATGTTTCAGGATTAGGAAAAATTATTAACAAAACAAATTTATTTATTTATTAATTTTTTTTGGAGAATGTTTTACTATTCTGCACGATTTCGAGGTCACTAATCAAATAAGAACATTTGTGACATTGACCTTGGTAACTGCTTTGTACAAAAGGTCAGATTTCCTTGTTTCCATTGAAGTTCAAGATGCTCTTTGCAACTTTATCAAATCATAAAATCATAATGGCTTAACATGGATCCTTCGGTTTTGCACAACCTTGTGTAGTCCATACCAGCTGGAGTGCGTGCTGTCATTAAAGCAAAACTTAAAAATGCATTTACTGTTATTTGGCCCTTGAGCCATTTGAATCAAGAAACTCATCTTCTCAGTGGAAATGCACTACACAGAGTAAATTCATAATGAGGGCTGTGAGTCAGATTGTATAACTGATGCTTTATAAAGTGCTAAACATTCAGAAGACTTTTGCAATGGGCACAATTATTATTTTTTTTTTTTTGGTTAAACAATCATATTCCCTGTTCATTCATTGTTTTCTTTTCCCTTTATTCTTTCTTTCTCTGTCCCTATCCTTCTCTCTCTCTTACTTAGGCAGACACAACGACCAGTTTTCTTCGTGCTGCACGCTCAGGTAATCTGGAAAAGGCACTGGACCACATCAAAAATGGAATAAACATCAACATAGCCAATCAGGTGAGACAAAAATCCATCCTGCAATAGAATTTATTCAGAGTAGTGCCATATTTAATTTCTGACAGGAATAAAAATGAGGCTGTGAGGGATAAACTTAAGTTGTACTGTTTAAATTGGTGTTGATTTCGACCAAAAAATCTAGTTTTAGTTTGCTTTTTAGCTTATATTGACCCCATTCAAACTTACCTTTGTTGAAAACGGAGCTAAATTAGGCTCATGTTCATAACTTTTACGTCCAAGGTAACTTTGAAGTCTATTAATAGCACTACCTAAATTCAGAAATTGTTATTTAGAGCTGTGAATTTATCATCTTATAGATTAGGTTTAACATCAGTGTGTGCCTGCATCTTTATTAACCCCTCAATGTTCCTGTGGTCGTACAGTACAGCTGTGGTTACAGTGTCAATACAGAGATGTGTTCTTATTAATCACGCCAACATGTCTTCCCACTCTAACCTACTCACCGGTCATGCTTTTGCACCCAGTTGCATCATCGAACTGTGTGTTACTTGCTTAGAATAGCACATTCTGATTTTTGCAGAAGAGCTATGTTTGGTTCTCAGAAATAGGTTAGTGAATGGACCTGAACAGCTGGCTGGCTGCCCACATTTAAAAGCTCTGAAAATGAACACACACTCTGTGTGCCTGCAGCCTGCAGCCTGCCTACACACACACACACACACACACACACACACACACACACACACACACTTTGAGTATTACACCACCACCATCATTCACAGAAAGAATTCCAAGGGTGAACTTGTCATGACTTCTTATAAGCAACCTAGACAAAATTTTGATTCCTCTTGTGTCTTGGTGGTTTTAATAGTTAACATGCTAGTTCACCCGAAAAGGGTTTACTCACCCTTATGTTGTTCCAAACCTGTATGACTTTCTTTCTTCAGTTGAACACAAATAGTTGATTTATACATACAAGTTACAAAAGATGTCCAAATGACTTGTGAGTTATATTCCAGGTAATTTTTAGCATATGATACCTTTGTTTGAATAACAGACCTTAAAGGGATAGTTCACCCAAAAAAGAAAATTCTCTCATTTTCTCACCCTCATGCCATCCCAGATGTCTTTCTTTCTTCTGCTGAACACAAACGAAATTTTTTAGAAGAATATTTCAGCTCTGCAGGTCCATACGATACAAGTGAATGGTGACCAACATTTTAAAGCTCCAAAATGCACATAAAGGCAGCATAAAGGTAATCTTTAAGACTCCAGTGGTTAATCTATGTCTTCAGAAGTGATATGATAAGTGTGGGTGAGAAACAGATCAATATTTAAGTCAGATTTTACCATAAAAACCATAAATTGAAAGTACAAAAGGACTTAAATATTGTTCTTTTTCTTACCCACACCTATCACATCACTTTAATTTTAAACAACATAAGTGTTAATTATACAGTATTAAGAAGATAGCAACATATGTGCCGCAGTGATGTACTTGAGGAATCGAGAATGGGTGGTGAGCACTCCTAGTTGCTGCGAGTTCCGCAGCTTGCGCCCCTTTCCAGTCGAATCCCATAGAAAAATGCAAACAAATGTGTCCCCATTCAAGATATACATCCACTAAGGTGCGGATGCAATCTTTGTTAATTAAAATATAAAGCTGAATTTGGGCAGATTAGAACCCTAAGCATCTTATGCACAGGGCAAATTAGTTACCACTAGACCATCCAGTCAGACTCCTACTGCTGGCGCTGACTGATGTACTTCTCCACTGACTTACAATATCTCATGACCAACAGTAGCACACATAGAGATGAAGTTATCAAATGTATTATGTGAAATATTTATTTTAGAGCTTGAATTGATCACCAAGAATGACTATTCATCAAAACAGACAATTTAAATAATCTTTTACTAGTGCTCATTGTTGCTGTGCGACTTCAAACACCGTGTATATTCTGTAGAATTGTAGAATCTCACTAGATTGACAAAAGAGGGATCCCTTCTAGACACGACCTCAGTAACATTGCTTTTAGTCAAAGTGAATTTGTTTGTTCCCTAAATGCTAAAATTCTTGTTAAGAGAACTACTAATTTCTTGTTCAGCCAATTATCAATTCACTTTACGTGAACTTTCATTTTGTCACCGTTTCAATTATTTTACATGAAGTTAACTTTGCCTCTGTAGAGAAATACAAAATGTCTTGCAAGGCAAGGCAGTACATACAATTGTGTAACATAGACACACAGTAGACCTCAACCTTTAACACACAAATCTCAATAATGGTGACAATCAACAAACCTCATTAAGTTAAAAGATGAGGTCCTAACATTATCACACAAAAATTGACTAACAGTGCCAACATAAAACAACAAAAACAGCATAGATAAAGTCAATAAACAGCAAGAAAATAAGCCTATAACACTAACTAAATAATTCATTATGAATTATTAACTTGCAAATCAGCAGAATTGTTTAACATGGAATTATTCGTTCAGACAACTCTGTTAGGGTAGTTGGGACAACATTTGGGGAAATATTTTTGGTCTAACGTGTTTTATGTAGATGAAAGTAATTCACATTTCGTAGTATCTGTGACTCAACCCCCATAAGCTGGAAAAAATGCAATTACATTTTTTACAGTGTACTGTATGAGTTTAGAACACTTGGAATACAGCGCAGTCATATAGGTCACTTTTGTAATGATACTTTTAGGATCTGTTCCAAAACGTAGTGAGCTGCCTCGCTTTCTCTTGCCTACATAAGCAAATGTCTTCTGTGGCAGCATCCTAACTGAAATGGAGCCCCATAAAAGGTAGCATAGGTAGCAACCAGGGCCGTAGCAAGGTAATCTGGGCCCCCTGACTGTACATTGCTCTGGGCCCTGTTCCTATTTAAAAATACAATTTAGAATTTGTTGTGGGGTCCCCTGGACATTTGGGCCCCTAGAATCGTTACCACATTTCACCCCACTAGCTACGGCCCTGGTAGCAACTTACGCATCATTCAAATAGCAGTCCTCAAACGCAGCGCAAAGGAGATTTGACTCGCAACTGCTTTCAATAGACCTTATTCAAAGCAGTGCCATTTTTATTTTTTGACAGGAATGACAACGAGGCTGTGAGGGATAGCGAGACGGCTCTTCAATGGATTGTACAGTGGTTTAAAGTTTTTTTTAATCGTTCCGCTGACGAAACATTGAAAAAATATCTTTCTAAGAAATTTCAGTAGAAAAAAAAAACTCCAGACAACATGAGTTGTGGAAAAATAAATGAGATCTAGGAGATTTTTGATAGCTTTGTACAGTGCATTCCATTTAAGAGACAGTAAGTCTATCAAAGACTTCCCGTCAAAAATCAAAGATGGCGCTACTGTGAATAAAGTTCTATACAGTTGATGCAAGAGGAATGATGGGATTCTCTAATAAGCATAAATACACATAGCACACACACATTTAGGTTAAAATAGTCAGTTTTCTACCATAAAAAACCATTTCTACCATTTTTTTTTTTTATCTTTTTATCAATACTTTTCAGTATTGAATGGCTTATAAGTATTTTAAACCACAATTTCTCTCGCTTTATCAGCCATCTTGGATTTAGTTTTGCACCGAGCAGGGGCATCTCTAGGATTTGAAAACATCAGGGGCTGAGGCCATAACATCAGGGGCTATTATCCAGCCATAAGCTATGGATGCATAGAAATAAAAACTATGTGCATTTCTAGCCTACTAGCCTTTCATGATCAACCTATGAAGTAAAATAGTGTTCCCTCATTTTGAAGGGGGGTCCGGGGGCATACTCACCCATGATATGTTTTTAATGAGTTTGGGAGCAGTATTTCTACATTTTCTTGTGTAGCTTGAATGTAAATATGGGATACTAGACATCTCTAGACTTAAAGTATTTACATGACCGCACTAACTGAAGTTTCTCACAGTGGCCTTTAAAAAAGAAAAGAAAAAAAAAGTAGCTTGCTGTGACAGTACCATGGTATTTTGATATAAACTATATTATTTAAATGATACCCTAATGTATCTGAAGTGTTTTAGTTCTCTGACTTATTTTCCATCATCTAAGCATCTGTAACATTTTTAATTTGACACAGATTTTTTTACTTTAAGGTGCTATATGAAATCATACTAAATTTAAATAACTCCTTATTTCTATTAGATTAGTTATGAGACTAGAATCATTTTCTGACTGTACCCACAAGTAGAGCACTAAATTGGGACTGTGGTAGTGAAAATGTTTTTCCTACTCCGTAACATATATTGTTTTCTTATCATTAGGCTCTTAATGATTTAAGTAATCTTTAGGAATATTTGAAGGCAAACAACACCAGTTTATTTATTAAACATCATTCAAAAAGAACATACATTACACAGGAGGCAAACTTTGTCCATAATTCATGGAATGAGTGAATGATGACAGAATTTTTCATTTATGGGTAAACTATTCCTTTAAATAAATTGAAGGTACAGTATCCTTCCTTTGTGTTATGGTGATATCACAGTGCAAATGTCTTTGTGCTGTCGCAACACATTTTGTGAGGGGCTTAGACTGGCTTTAGAGATGGATTAAGCCCTCAGCCCAAATGCTTTGGGACTAGAGTATATACAGGAATCGGCAAACCTTATTTTTAAGTTCTGGCCATGTCATAACTTCCCTCCTTACAATTAATAATCTTGTCCTAGTGTAATTTGTCTTTATTTTATAGGTGTATAACTAACGGCTATAAGATGCTCTAATGTTATAAAGCTACTTATTAACAGCTAATATGACAATATAACTGCAAATAATGTAAAAATCTGCTAAAATTGTTAATTTGGACAAAAGAAAAATAGTTTTTCCCGATTAGCATCAAAGATCCAGGGGCGAATTCACTAATAGTTGTGACACTTTTGTGTGCAGTGTTTCAGGGCAAAAACCTGCAATTTTCCGATGCATTGTGGTCTTCGTTTGAAAGATCTTGATATCGATTCTTAAATCCCAAGATCAATCTTTTTCTCAATGTGGCAAGTATGCAAGTAAATTGGTTAAAAACAACAAAAAAGTAATAAAAAGTAACATTAAATTCTAGTCACACATGGATGTGCTAAAGAAACCATACACGTCCTCTCTCTTTATATGCGCTCACTGGCTGATGCCGATAGTTATAAAGAGACAGTACTGATTTAGCATGTGTTCTACATATCAATGTAAATCCTTAAGTAAACAATAAACATGTAACAAATATATATATGCAATTTCAAGACAATTATTGATGGAATAGACTGAATTTGAACATTTAAAAAAAGCCAAAATGTGACCAATGAGATGAAAAACTAATGATAAATTAAATTTTTATTTGTTATTGTGCCTAAAAGGGTTACTTAGAAGGTTAGAAAGTCCCTTTACCATTAAAAGCATTAACATAATTTCTTTCATATGTAAGCAACATGGACACTGTAACAGAAATATAACCATATACCCATATCCAATTGAATTAAGTGGTTGTGGATCGGATTTGAATAGAATCAGGAAATCTGAATCAATACCAAGCCCTATTATTCACTAGACAGTAGGAACTCATAATTCAGTTTAACCAGGTGCTATCTGCCTAAAAAATAGATGCTTGTGTAAATTTTTCTATGGATCATGGGAGCTGTAATACATCAAATGATGATCAGATGAAAGAGATGGGCATTATAACCAGCATGTATTGCGCCCTGACATGTTGTCTAGTGCACTTTCTGCATTTCAAAATGATGATTCAGGTGCCTGGATTGCAATGGTGGAGCGAAGCTTTACAATCCCAGTTAAATCTGGCAGATCACTGTAGTCGACTGCATCCTCCACAACATAGCACTCAGAATTTTTCAGCAAGCTGGAGAATTGCACCATGCAGATTTCATTTAGCACAGATTTTTTTTTTGTGCTGTTACCTTATTTGCATCATACCTATAGTGAATAGTGTGCTCAAACAACACAAGACAACACATGCAAATAATCGATGTTATGAGCATGCTCAATTTATCCCCCCCCCCCCACAATTTCATTGTGCCACACATGTGCAAAAACACAAAACATAGATGTCAGTACTGCATGATATTCGGCAAAATATGAAAACGTACGTCCAGAGAATATTAATGCCAAGTGGACACGTGTGCCTGTTTTCATCAAGGCTCCTCCCCACCGTCTTTAAGTACCTCTCCATCTCCATTCTCTTTCTCTCTGTCCTCTTCTCCCACTCTCCTTCTCTGTGCATGCACTGTGCAGCTGCAGTATGGAACTCATTAGAGATGAGTGACACTGCAGTATCAAGGGGATTCCAGTCAGGCAAGCAGTACAGAGCCCCCCTATGGCAGCCATGAGCTTCGCACTGAGCTCCCCACAAAAAAGCATACACTGTACCATGTGGGTGCACCATTCTCCAATCAGCCTGCACCTCTCCCGGGCACCATCTTCCACTAAAAAATCTGCTTGTCAGGTCACTGTGGCACCCACTACTCTATTTCCAAACCCTGTTTAATGAGAGTCCCACAGATCTGTAGACATCTTAGTGCTTCACTGTTATTTTTAGGCTGCCATCCTCTCAGTGAGTCACTTGACAGGTAGACAGCAAGAGATGTTCTTCAGATGTGTCAGGTTATTTAAAACAGAGTTTTTCAGCAGATCTTGTTTTCACAGAATGGACTTAATGGGTTGCACTTGGCTTCCAAGGAAGGCCACGTTAAGATGGTGCTGGAGCTGCTGCACAACGGCATTGACCTGGAGACTACTACAAAGGTAAAATTACCCCGTTAAATCACTCAGGACTCCAGTAGGCCAAATCTGATTGGATGAGTTGCATTCAAAGCTGTTATAAGAGGCAACATACACAATCTTATTCTATTTTAATGCGGCAAGTTGCTATGTTGCTTGGGAACTGTAACCATCTTACTTGGTAGAAAAATTGGTTATTCTTAATATTACTATTAATACATTAACTGTTAATTGGATATTTGTGTGTTTTAGTATTACTGTTGCCCTTGTTTTATAAAAACCATTTTATAACTCTGCTTTGTGTCATACCTAAAAAAAACCTTAATGCACATCCTTTCATGGCTTATTGCTTTTTTATACACTCACAAAGCACTTTCTTAGGAACACTGTGGTCCAAAAAAGTGCCCGACGTGGTCTTCTGCTGTTGTAGCCCATCCGCCTCAAGATTCTTTAGATTGTGCATTCTGAGATGTTATTCTGCTCACCACAATTGTACAGGTTGGTTATCTGAGTTACCATTGCCATTCTGTCAGCTCGAAGCGGTCTGGCCATTTTCCACTGAATTCTCTCATCAACAAGGTGTTTCCGTCTGCAGAACTGCTGCTCACTAGATGTTTTTTGTTTTCGGCACCATTCTGAGTAAATGCTAGAGACTGTTGTGCGTGAAAATTCCAGGAGATCAGCAGTTGCAGAAATACTCAAACCAGCCCGTCTTGCACCAGCCAGTATGCAACGGTTGAAATAACTGAGATCACATTTTTTCCCCATTCTGATGGTTGATGTGAACAGTAACTGAAGCTCCTGACCCATATCTGCATAACCCATATCTGCATTGCACTGCTGCCACACGATTTGCTAATTAGATAATCACATAAATAAGTAGGTGTACAAGTGTTCCTAATAAAGTGCTCGGTGAGTGTATACTGTTGGAGTGGAAAAAGGGTCCATATCTCTCTCTTTGTTTGATTATGTAATGGCATTCATTTTCCTCTTGGGCAGAAAGGGAATACCGCCCTTCATATTGCTGCTCTGGCCGGTCAAGAGAAAGTGGTCGCTGAACTGATCAATTATGGTGCCAACGTCAATGCGCAGTCTCAGGTTAGTCTGAACCTCATGACGTTTATTAAGAAATCTACCCCTGCATTGATTAGTTTTATGTATTTATTTTTTGGTGTTGTTGTATATGGTCTCTGCAGAAAGGTTTTAGTCCCCTGTACATGGCAGCACAGGAAAACCACTTGGAAGTGGTGAAATATCTACTTGAACATGGAGCCAGTCAGAGCCTTCCAACTGAGGTGAGTGACACGTCATTCTACCAATCAAAAAGAGAACTGGGGGCTTTCATTCCACAAATCCAAATAATCCAACACTACTAATTGAAAAGTTTAAACACGGGTATTCATTCTTTACTATGACCATTTAAAAAAAAAAAAAATTTTTAAATAATAGTGGTCATCTAAATAATAAAATAACACATATGAACATGGGAATTATGTAGTAACCAAAAATGTTAAACAAATCAAAACTTTCTTACATTATTGCCTCTTCAAAGTAGCCACACATTGTCTTGCCCTAGATTACACATTTGCACACTTATTCCCTTATCCAACTTCATGAAGTGCCACTTGGGATGCTTTTTAAATTGTCTTGAAGTATATTTGCTGGACACTTGTTAGCTACTTTCTCATCCAGTTTTGTTTTTTTTTTTTATTAAAATAGCCCTGTAAAGAAATTAATGTGTAGAGACAATTTATATTTATCTACAAAACCAATTTCAAGCATTTAAGTATAAGTCTTTTTATCAAAAGGTTTGAGAAACATGAATTCAGTCAAGTGTGTCCAAACTTTTGACTGATAGTACATCCCACATAACTCCTTTTCTTGATTTTGCCCCAGGATGGTTTTACTCCTTTGGCAGTAGCACTTCAACAGGGCCATGAGAACGTGGTGGCCCTTCTGATAAACTATGGCACCAAGGGCAAAGTGCGCCTGCCAGCCCTACACATCGCAGCACGCAATGATGATACACGCACTGCTGCTGTACTGCTGCAGAACGACCCCAATCCAGATGTCCTGAGCAAGGTATTTAGTGTGCATGTGTGTGTTTATGCTTGTCTGAAAGACTGTATCTCACCAAGAGCAAGATTACGCATCGTGACTCACTAAGCTCACATTGCAGCCGCTCTTGGCTTGTAATTGCAGTGATAGCAATGTGTCGTGATAAACAGGTCTGAAAAAGAAACAGAACAGACTTTGTTGGGGATCCATTAGCATAATTATTCTTGTTTTGTACAAATACTGAATCAATGAAATGTCATACTGCCTCTCCATTACTTACTCCATGTGTTTTTCTCCATACAGACTGGCTTTACTCCCCTCCACATCGCAGCCCATTATGAGAATCTCAGTGTTGCACAGCTTTTGTTAAACAGAGGAGCCAATGTGAACTTTACGCCTAAGGTCAGTTCAATTCTAGTCTCACATAGCTAGGCTTTTGACTCGCAGCATAAAGTCTGGTCCTCATTGCAGGTTATTCTGGTCAAGAAATGCCCAATTAGAAAGGAAAATGCTTTTTATATGGCCAACCACAGTGTGTTTTGTTTTTACGTGCTGTTTAGGAGCAGGGTTATCTGAAATAGATTATATCAATACTCTCTTCTCTTCTCTTAAAGAATGGCATTACTCCATTACATATCGCTTCCAGGAGAGGAAATGTGATTATGGTGCGACTTCTATTGGACAGAGGAGCTCAAATAGATGCCAAAACTAAGGTACAGTATTCATTCAAACACACCATCTCACAGCAACGCTATTTGCTGTGCAAAGCAGGATGAAAAATTTCACTGCTGATACTGCTGAACATAACTTATTTAAGTCTAGCTCATGGAGGATGACCCATTTTACTTTCTCTTGGGAGAATCAGGTATTTTCTCTTTGTGACAACATTCTGCTTTAATGGTGTGCTTTGATGATGAAAATATAAAATAAAATGCAGCATGTTAAAGGGATAGTTCACCCAAAAAATGACTGACCCTCATGTTGTTCCAAACCTGTATGACTTTCTTTTTTTCCGTGGAACTCAAAAGAAGATGTTAGGCAGAATGTTAGCCTCAGTCACCATTCACTTTAGTTGCATCTTTTTTTTCATACAAAGAAAGTGAATAGTGACTGAAGCTAACATTCTGCCTATCTTTTGTGTTCCATGAATGAAAGAGAATCATATGGGTTTGAAACAATGTGAGGGTGAAAAAATTATGACTGAATTTTACAATTTGGACAAATTATACCTTTGAAGAGATAGTTCACCCAAAAATGTAAATTCTCTTATCATTTACTCACTCTCATGCCATCCCAGATGTGTATGACTTTATTTCTTCTTCTGAACACAAACAAAGATTTTTAGAAGCATGTCTCAGCTCTGTAGGTCCTTTCAAAGCAAGTGATTCGTGACCAGACCTTTGAAGTGCCAAAAATTACATAAAGGCAAATCTGGGATGGCATAAGGGTGGGTAAATGATGAGAGAATTGTTTTTTTGGGTCAACTATCCTTTTAAGGATGTATTGAAACTACTGAAATTACCAGAATGAATAATTGCCATTCACAGTATTGTTTCCATCCTCTGCAGGATGAGTTGACACCGCTGCATTGTGCAGCCAGAAATGGCCATGTACGTGTCGTGGAGATCCTGCTAGACCAGGGCGCTCCCCTTCAGGCCAAGACCAAGGTGACTTAATCATATTCCTTAGACAGGCCCATACTGTAATGAATTTTCAGCTTCCTATTAACATCTCTGCTTTATTGATACCATAATCATGCTGATCAGTTAAGAATGATATGTCCCCCTCTTGCAGAACGGTCTGTCTCCCATCCACATGGCAGCGCAGGGCGATCATATGGACAGTGTGAGGCAGCTGCTGCAATACAATGCAGAAATTGATGACATCACACTGGATCACCTGACTCCGCTGCATGTGGCAGCACACTGTGGGCACCACCGCATGGTCAAAGTCCTGCTCGACAAGGGGGCAAAAGCAAATGCCCGGGCTCTGGTTAGTGCACCTCTGTTTTTGCTGACTTGCATCTCTTATCATTTCTCTGCTATGCCTTAAAGAGATAGTTCACCCAAAAAGTTAAATTATGGGTATTCGGGGTAATCATTTACTTACCCTCATGTCGTTCTAAAACCATATGACTTTCTTTCTTCCGTTGCACACAAAAGGATTTAGGCAGTATTTTAGCCTAAGTCACTATTCACTTTTATTGCATCTTGTTTTGTTTTTTTGTTTTGTTGGGGATTTTCTTTTCAAACAATGGAAGTGTAACAACATCTGGGTGAGTAAATAATGAACTATCCCTTTAAATGTTTAGTTCATCCGAAAATGATTTACCCTCATGTCGTTCCAAACATGGATGACATCCTTTTTTCTGTGGAATACAAAAGGAATGACAGGCAAAATGTTAGGGGCTGACAGCCTCAGTGACCTGTTAGTCCCTAACATTTTGCCTAATGTCTCCTTTTGTTTTCTACAGAAGGAAGAAAGTCATGCAGGTTTGGAACGACATGAGGGTGAGTTTTCATTTTTGGGTGAACTATCCCTTTGTTTTACTGTACCTGATATCAATGTTACTATTCAACAATGGTATATCCCTTAGTAATTACACAATTATAATAATGTAATTAACTAACTGTAGTGCTGTATTCAATGGCTCAATTTGTAAAACTGTACACTGTGTAAAATACAACTATTTGTTGTATCTTTCAGAATGGGTTCACCCCTTTGCACATTGCCTGCAAGAAGAACCACATGCGGTCCATGGACCTTCTTCTCAAGCACTCAGCATCTCTGGAGGCCGTGACTGAGGTCAGATTACTCTCCACCTGTCACTTTGATGGATAACCTTCATTCTCAATGCACCATTTGTGCCTATAGCTTGACTCTTTTAGAAAACAGAAATGCTAGAGACATGTTCATTATTACTTTGTGTAAAGTAGTATTATATTATATTATATTATATTATATTTCCATTTCAGAGAGCATTTGATTGGGCCAATATCTGTGTTGTGGAAGATGAGTCATCAATATATTTGGTCCGTTGTCCTGGAAAAGAAAGACTGTAGATTTAAAATGCCTATATCTGCTAAATGTAAATTTTGACAATGTTAAAGAGCACACTAGCCTCAAAGCAAATAGACTGCCTCAAAGCTAACAGACATAGGCTAAAAACCACAAAACTCTATGATTTTGTGGGTCTATTAGTGCATTTAAGACAGAACCATGAATCCACCATGTTTAATTTTATATGTATATTTATTATGTATATTTTTGTCTTTTAGTCGGGTCTAACCCCACTTCATGTGGCTGCTTTCATGGGGCATCTTAACATAGTGAAGAGTCTGCTTCAGAGAGGAGCTTCACCCAATGCATCTAATGTGGTAAGAACTGTGTAATCCATTCAGAGATACCAAACAATCATCTCCCCAAGGCACAGCTATTCTGCCTTACATGCTAACTAATGTTTTTAGCAACTTTTAACACAACATTATAGTGATCATGCAAGAATCACTATTTCTTTCGACAACTGGATATTTATGGTGTCTATATTTAAATGTGCTATTACAGAAAGTTGAGACCCCACTGCACATGGCTGCCAGGGCGGGACACTGTGAGGTGGCTCAGTTCCTGCTACAGAACAATGCGCAGGTGGATGCTAAAGCAAAGGTATGACAGGGATACAACCTTTTTTGAAATCTTCATTTATCTGCTTTTGTCTCAACTCATGTTTTCTCTTTGTCTCTCTTTCCTTTCACAGGATGATCAGACACCCTTGCACTGTGCTTCTCGAATGGGACATAAGGAGTTGGTGAAGCTGCTCATGGAGCATAAGGCCAATCCAGACTCGGCCACCACAGCAGGACACACTCCATTGCACATCACTGCCCGTGAGGGACACGCCCAGACCACGCGCATCCTGCTTGACGGGAATGCACAGCAAACCAAAATGACCAAGGTTCCTCTTCTCTAATTACCCAAAAAGTTACGGCAATTCTGTGTGCTGTATTTCAGCACAAAAACCTGCATCTTAACCACCCGTGCTAAAACAACGCAGTGAATTCCCGCATTTGTGTGTATATTTTTATTGTGTTACAGAAAGGATTTACCCCTCTTCATGTAGCATGTAAATATGGTAAAGTGGATGTGGCAGAGCTGCTTTTGGAAAGGGGGGCCAATCCTAATGCAGCTGGAAAGGTAATACATCAAGACGAATATCTGATGTCTCAGTTAACTTCTGCTGATATCAGTTGACAGACAGCGGTGGCTGACTGAGGCCATGTGTCACTCTTCTCCTATTTTAGAATGGATTGACCCCGCTGCACGTAGCCGTCCATCACAACAACCTTGATGTAGTTAAGCTGCTGGTCAGCAAGGGCGGCTCTCCGCACAGCACTGCGAGGGTAAGACACACACACATCTGTATCAAAAATACACTAAAACAACATCGACATCAGAGGCAGCAGCCGTTATAGAGCCAAACGACATTCTCTTTTCTCTCTTAAGGGCTGGTGTGGTGATGTTGTTAAACATCTAGGCAGGTAACCAATAGATTGTAGGTTGGATCCTCACAAGAAGTGATCCATGAGCTATCACCACTGTGGCCTTGGTTTTCTTGTAGCCAGAACTTTGACTAAACCGCAAAAAGTTCTGGTCCACATTGACCATTGTTCTGGTCAAGAACTGCCCACTTAAAAAAGGCACCATCTGACCAGTAAAGCAAACAACCATAGTTTGTTTTGTTTCATGTGCTGTTTAGGGGCATATTCTATTCTATTCTATTCTATTCTATTCTATTCTGGCCATTCAGAAGTAATAAATACAGACTATTTCTCAGACTTACTGTAACTCAGAAAGCAAAGCATAATTTACAGTTCTGCTTGTGGATATCTAGTTTACTTGCTGCTAAGTACTTAACCCTGTGCGACCCCTCATACACATGCGTGGACATTGTACTTTGGCTTCGATTTACGCAATGCATTATTTACATTAATTTCAATTGACTGATCTCAGTTCAGAAGACTCAATAAAGGGTTAAAATTTTGACACACGGAGTCATGTGACAAAACAACATGGCGCTGATCACAGAGGAGTTTGTCTTTGGGAGAAACGCCAACAAATCTACATCTGGTAAGAAACCTAATTTAGTTTTTACATTGAAACCTATTTGAGTCAAAAGATTAGAGTCTCTGGTTTCATTCGATATGCCATTTTTAAAATTTGAGCGATTGTTTGCAAAACGCCACACTGATAAATACAATGTACACTAATGTGTACTTTAGCGCATCTTTTCCTTAGAAATCCTATATTTACTGTGCATTATCACATTAAGAATCAATGGGTTTATCCAAAAGCATCAAAATGTTGCATTCAGAGGCTTTTTATGGAGTTAGGATGAAAAAAGGTGCATTTTGAACTGTTCTGAGACCAGTGCAGACAGACAGCACATTGGAGGTTAAGTCATTCACTAAACAGGGAGCAAGGGAGCATCCTATTGCTCTCTATGCAGCTAAGAGCATTCAATCCAAACTTACTATCAAAAGTTCAGTTTCAGGCTGCAGATGATGTATGGACCACTCAACATGATTGTCAGACATGGAAAAATGGTAATCAGTACATAGATTCAGAATTTATAATGTATAATTTTATAATTATTTCTGTTGTAATGTCTGTAATGTCTCAAAAACTTGAATAAACAACACTTCTGGAAACATAATAAACAATTTGATAAAAAAATCTGACTTTCTATAGCTTGGTATTATTTAAAATTTCACAATTTAGTTCCGCTGTCCACATATGTGGACATCAATTTTTAGGAAAACCATTAGCTAGAATTGTTTTTTTTCTGCATGTTTACTAGATGTTACTAGTTACAAATCAAAAAGGGAAATAGAAAATGCACACAGCAGTCATGCTCGGGTCTCAGAAGGTTAAACATTACTCTGAATATCGGTCAAAGATTTGATGCCAAAGATTTGATTTGTTTCATTCTCAAAAGCGGAATTGTTTCAACCTGGTACCTTGTGAACATGGCTTTCCAGGCAGACTGATAAAAAATATTGTGTGCTTTTAATCTGGAAGTTACTTTAATCAGCCAATCAGATTTGAGCTTGCCAGATCAAGAAAGTTCTTTCCAGTTTTGTGTGCTATATGCATCAGATGGTTAGTGAACGGACTGGAAACAGACTTTCATGCCCTTGACCAAGTGACTTTCTGTATTTGCTGCTTTTTGACAGAATGGCTACACTGCCCTGCATATTGCAGCCAAGCAGAACCAACTAGAGGTGGCGAGCAGCCTACTGCAGTATGGAGCTAATGCCAACTCAGAGTCACTGCAGGGCATCACCCCACTTCACCTGGCCTCACAGGAGGGGCAACCTGACATGGTGGCTCTGCTCATCTCCAAACAGGCCAATGTTAACCTGGGCAACAAGGTGACACACTGTTTAGGCTTGTATTAATTGGTATTCGGTTTATTCGGTAACTGTGAAAGATTGAGATGTTTTGTAGCAATCTACCAGTGTCAAAAAGACATTTGAATATATCTTAATTATTGCAAGTATGAGTCTAAAGGCTATATAAGCATTTATACTGTGCTAACTCCTTTTTATGTGTGTGTGTGTGTACAGAATGGGCTGACACCTCTGCACCTGGTTGCTCAGGAAGGGCATGTGGGCATTGCAGATATGCTGGTGAAGCAGGGTGCCTCAGTCTATGCAGCCTCTAGGGTAAGACATTTGAATTCACACACATACACACACACACAAACACTCAACAATACCAACTGTGGAATGTCCTAGAATTTAGACCCAAGAAATCTGCGCCATCAGAAAATGTTACTTGTCAAGCAACAAATAGAACTAGAGTTTTACAGTTTCTTTAATTTGGGGATATTATGAGGTATGGTGAAATTCAGTGGTGACATTTAACCTTTTATAATGCATTGTTCTCCCCACTGAAACATTCTGCCTCTAGATCTAAAATGAATATAGGAGCCTGAGGCATTGTAATCTTAGCTGACATTGATCGTCTATGAGCATTGGAACCCTCCAGAGAGTGATACTCATTTAGTTGTTCCTTTACTCGCTTTTTTCTCTTTTTAATGTCTCTCGCTTTCATAGATGGGCTACACACCCTTACATGTGGCGTGTCACTATGGCAACATAAAGATGGTGAAGTTCTTACTCCAGCAGCAAGCCCACGTTAACAGCACGACCAGAGTAAGTCCTGCAGTTCTGGATAAATTCTGGATGCACACTAGCCACTTTTCATACACTTTCAGTGTTAGATTGTAGTTGCGTTCTTCTCATTCAGTTTTAATGTAAGGATCACAATTGTTGATAAGGAGGTTTTGTTGAAGCAAATATATCATAAGTCCAATCTTTTTTCTCTGTGCCCATTTCTTTCTTTTTCAGATGGGATATACACCTTTACATCAAGCTGCTCAGCAGGGGCATACAGACATCGTCACCCTGCTGTTGAAACATGGAGCCCAGCCCAATGAAATCACCACTGTAAGCATCTGACCCCCCTCCACTTGAAATATGACCATTTCGTTTGCCAAAAAAATTGTATACACTCCTTGAATGTCTGATGGAGAACAGCATTTGGTGTGGGAAATTTCTACTGTCATGCTGCCAGTCCTTTGCAATAAGCTGCTATTTAATAATTACCCTGCTGAAAAGAGCCGCATGGCTGGTTGCCAGCATACAGTGGCCTCAAAAAGTATTTGGACACTTATAAATCTTTGAATGTCAACGTATTTGATAACAAAATATAAAACCAAGTGGCTTATGCAAACTAATGGTGATAGACCTTTTCTCAGAATTAACACATAACACTTTTCTGAAGAATTCTTGCAATGATTTTTAACCGACTGTTCCCTGGAAGTTCACACAGATTTCCTAGAAGAGGAACCACAGGTATAGTTTATTAAAATAAACTATGTTCCGCTAAGTTTGACAACCAGAAAGTGTCCAAATACTTTTTGTTGTCAATACCTGTATGGTACCGTTTTATCATTTAAAATCTAACAAACTTGCTAAATGTTTTGCTTGAAAAGTGTGCTTGTGATAGCTTTCTTTAAAATAAATGTCATTTAATGCCAAATGGCTTTATATTTTGTAATCTAATTGAAAATCATACAATAAGCATTTCTTAAAGGGATAGTTCACCCAAAAATGAAAATTCTCTCATTTACTCACCCTAGATGTGTATAGCTTTCTTTCTTCTGCAGAACACAAACAAAGATATTTAAAAGAATATTTGAGTTCTGTAGGTCCATACAATGCAAGTGAATGGGTACCTACATTTTTAAGCTCTAAAAGGATATTAAGGCAGCATAAAAGTAATCCATAAGACTCCAGTGGTTTAATCAGATTCTTCAGAAGCGATATGATAGGTGCAGGTGTTTTGTTTTTGGTGATTTGCATTTTTCATGCATAACGCCACCTACTGGGCAGGGAGGAGAATTTACAATAAAAACTGATTGAAATATTGATCTGTTTAGGGCTGCAACAACTAATCGGTTATGGATTAGTTGGTTATATGCAGCCAGCACGGAGAAGCTCCATCAGTGATGTCACTTTACAGCCCAGTCAAAATGTGTTGCATGATGAAACTCGTTTGAAAAATAACAGAGACAAACTGAAGCAGAAAAAGCATGACCCAAGATGTCTAGCGCACAATAGCACTTTATAAACACTTCAAAAAAAGTTCATAGTAAGCATACAGTTTAACGTGTAGCGGTTGCTGCATCAGGTGCGTTGAAAGAGGGCATGTGCCATTTGATTTGCTCAAGAGTTGTTTCTCTCCAGTGCATAACTTACATTTTACTGCTATTTTCTGTGTTTTATAATGTATACATGTTATGAATTCAAAATCAGGTGCGTATTTCCGGGTATTTCGCAAAACTCAAAATTTCGCAAAATTTCACAATGGAAAAAAGCAGAACAATCACTTTGATTAAACTGCTGAAACATCGTACCGTGCTTTCAGTTTCAATGTAATCAATTGTGCAGCTTTCATGGATGTCACGGTCATGTGTGCCGGTTTTTGAAGTGTTTTAGATTGTTTCTCATCATGGAATACAATGTGCACCAGGATGAGACCTTTCAGCATGAGTAAACCTGCACTGTGTTTGCAGATGATTGTACTGTATTAAACTGTATATAATACTGAATATAATGTATAATAATGCTAGGGGTCCTGATATTTGATTGTCATGATAGTGCCAAATATAATGTCTGATTTTACCAGTAAATTTATACTTTGGCAAATATTATTTTACTGGAAAAGCATGCACTACCCTTAAAATTTTTTTTTTGAAAAGAGTACTTTAGAAACATCAGTGACAATATGGTTTTAAAACTTACAATATTAATTTAAAAATACTTAAAATGTATGTATAATCAGTAACAGTGTACAAGCAAATGCATCAAACATAATTCTGTATTTTTCCGCTGGGCCGAATAATTCATATTTATATTCTGACATCACCATTGCCCTCTGCTGGGCTGATTTTTTTTGTCCCACTCCATCCCCAATGGATTTACTCTTTAATGAACAGTACTTTTTAAGTTTTACAAGTAAAGGATAGGAACTGTTTTGCATATGTCCTAAAAGTAATAATAATAAAAATCAAACACAACTCTTCATGATTCAGACTTTGTTCAAAATGTTGTGAGAGTATAGAATCGTTCAGTACTGTAAAACAAACCAAATACTTATGCCCTTTATCATTTCTGTTTCTTAAAAAATAACATTTTAATAAAATACTGGAAATTTAGTTATTTATCCGATTAATCGAAGAAATAATCGAAGATTAATCGATTATCAAAATAATTGTTAGTTGCAGCCCTAGATCTGTTTCTCACCCACATCTGTCATATCACTCCTGAAGATATAGATTTAACCACTTCAGTCTTATGGATTACTTTTATGCTGCGTTTATGTGAATTTTGGAGCTTCAACATTTTGGTACACATTCACTTGCATTGTATGGATCTATAGAACCATAAAATTCTCCATTTGTGTTAAGCAGAAGAAAGAAAGTCATACACAACTGGGATGGCATGAGGGTGAGTAAATGATGAGAGAATTGAAATTTTTGGGTGAACTATTCCTTTAAGTGTCCACTGTATGTATGGTTCCCAACACGGGATGCTGGTGTAATAGATTGTCTCCAACAATGTTGCTTAAGCAGCAGGACTGCTTTGGTCAACCATCTTTACTAGAAAAACCATGCTGCTTGACCAGCTTTACCAAGTTTTGCTGGTGAACAGCATGACTATTCTTGTCCACCAGCAAGAAAAAAACAGTTTTCATTCAACTATCTGATTTTTATACATCACATTCCTCACTACTCTTGAATATTTTGTTGTGACATTTTTGTTGGCAGTATTTTGGTGTCTTATCAGAGATTGTTCACCTGACTGTGTGTTCTCTGTGGCAGAATGGGACGTCACCTCTGGGGATCGCTAAGCGGCTAGGCTACATCTCTGTTATTGATGTGCTCAAACTGGTGACTGAAGAATCAGTATCTATGGTGAGAGTCGGTTGCATCTTATGAATTGTATCTGATCAGAATTTAAGATTGCAATCTTCAAGGCTTTCATCCAAAAGCAGGTTGATTTATTGCTTTTATGCTGTCATCTCTTATCTGTAGTAAATCTGGTCCTCTTTGATTCGTGCCGTATTTCTTCCCAATATAGAGCTGTTCAGTTTACAGACTTAAAACCCAAAATCAAATTAGCATTTTCAAGCCACGGGTTCCCTTGAGAATTTCCAATGGGTTTTTAGAAAAGAGGTTTTCCATTTATGGATAAAATGTGGTTTGCATTACTTGAAGAGACTTTCACATTTTGTTTTAAAACGTGAACGTTTCTGCAAGTAACGCTAACTGCAGACATTATTTTGCTCGAAAATTAAAATAAAAACCCACTGGAAATTTCCAAGGGAACCCATGGCAAAATAGACTTACAGGTTGGCCTGCAAGCTGACATAATGACTAAACAGGTCTATAGCTTTGTTCATATATTCCTATCCTGTCCCTCAGATCACCACTGAGAAGCATCGCATGAGTTTCCCGGAGACGGTGGATGAAATACTGGATGTGTCAGAGGATGAAGGTGGGTATTTGCTGGCTCCAACTGGCCTTAGCCTGAAGGATAATACTGCACTTAATGGCATATTAAAGATCTGATTCTTACCTGCTCTGACACAGTCTTAGTGGCATGAGGTTGGTGCTAGACTCTAAATTAAAAACATGGGCCAGAAAGCAAATGGTTGGTGGGTCATATCCCAAGTGACGTATGAGTTAAACTAGCAATTAAAGTTATCACATTACACATAGTCCTCTGACATGATTTAGAGAAGTTAGGAACCTTTTTGTGCTGGAGCAACATTCCTATCAACAAATCATAGCATTTGCCAAAATCCTAATCCTAACCATAAAATCAGAAAGCAAAGATTGTTTGATAGACAGTAATGTCATTCCAGGAAAATATCCTACTTCTTTAAATCACATTGATTCCTTGTCTCTAATAGTTAGATGTTTTTGTTTCTTAAGTTAACATCTATTTAGGAATGTAATTACTAACTCTGGTTCAGGGTTTCCTCCCTCGGTCATGGAAAACCTGGTTATGTCAGGAAATTTTAAAATAGGGATTCCAGGTCTGGATAAGTCATGGAAATGTATGGAAGCCCATTTTCGCCACGTACAAAAAACAAAAACAACAAAAATTAAATTGTGCTTTGGTAAATCAAAATTAATATTTTATCTCATAATTATGACTTCATCTCATAATTTGGATTTAGTATCTCATAATTATGATTTAGTATCTCATAATTTCGACTTTTCATCTCATATTTATGACTTTTCATCTCATAATTTCTACTTTTCATCTCATAATTATGACTGTTTATCTCATAATATTTAATTTTTTATATGTAATTATGATTTAGCATCTCATAATTACTCATAATTATTTTTATTTTTTTGTGGCGATAATGGCCTTCCATAGAAATTAATTAAATCTTCAGAAGTCATGGACAAATCATGGACATTTCTATAGTGAATAATATTTTTTCTGATAATGCTTTGCACTAAAATATTTAATTGGCTAGAAATTTATCTTTGTTAGTGCAATCTCTATAAAATTATTTTAAAAAATCCTTATCCAATAATCTTGATGACTGGAAAAATGATCAAAACGTCATGTCAATTCTATGCTCAAAAAGTGTGGGAACTCTGTTGTGTAAACTAAAGTTTGCTCGCAAGCCAACATGAGAACATTAGTCTGTTGGTTAATGGAAAGTTTAATCGCTTACATTTATTAATTCAAAAGATTAGTACCTGACATACAGATAGAAATCTACCAATCTTTATAAAATTATTTCTGAAAAATACTTATCCAGTAATCATGAACGACTGGAAAGGTCGTGGAAATTATGTTTGGACAGAAAAAAACCATAAGCAAGTATTTCATGATTTTCTAAAGCTATTGTAAATCTATGGTAGCATCACCAGCCTTGTTCCTTCTTCCTCCCTGCTGTAGGAGTTGCTCAGCTAACATTAGGTAGGAGCGTCTCCCTCTCTCTGGCTTGGTTGTCCAGTTTTCAGTGGTTTGTGAAATTGTGCCTGCATTTCAAGCACTTTCATCTTTGTCTGACTCTGGAGTCTCTCTAACTACTCCACCCTCTTTTTTAACCTGTCGCTTTGTGTTAAAACGGTGTCGGTTTCTCATCATCATGTGGTCATGTCATTCTTTTCCTTTATCAACAGTAACATGTGTCTGTGGATTCATCAATAACGAACTGCATTCGAAATGACTTCTCAATACGCTGTTTGTGTAAATGAGGCTCTCTTTATCCAAACACTCTGGGAGTCACACTGGGAGTGCATTATTTTACTAATTGACTAATGATGATTATTTGACACGGCATAGGGCTCCAAAATGAACTGACGCAGTGGCTGTTGTACACGTCTGTGAATACCTGTGATAAAGCCCCAAAAATAACACCAAACAGATCTCTCCCATGCAGATTAAGTGTGATTTTCTGCTGGGCATGCCATGCGGTTTTATATAGTGTCTTGATTTCTTCATGTTTTCCATTGGCTCTGTGTGTATAACTTCATTGCTTGGACTTGGTGAAAGGGTAAAGGTTCTTCAGGGCTCAACACTAAGGACTTTTTTCCCAGTTTTACTTGACCTGCCAGTAGCTTTACTGGCCCCACCACAAAAAAAAAGGTCATGTAGGTACATTTTACGGAAGCCCTGAACCGCAGTGTGAAAAGAAAATCACTGGGTGAACATTTTTTTTGGTGTCTTAGTGCCTTCTTGAGCACATAATTTGTTTTTTCTCTATGAAATTTTTTTTCTCAGGAGGCAACACATGAGAATAATTTTTCTTGCTAGCTAACAATTAGCATGTGGTACCAACATTGGCCACCAGGCGCCACTATCAGTAAGCATGAAATCTTTTGCTTACCAGGTGACAGAATGTCTGGTTTTCATCTTTTATATATATAAAAAAAAACAAATACAGAGAGAAAAAAATATTAGAAAGAAAAACAAATCAGAGAGAAAAAAATATTTTTTTGATAGGAAGAGAAAAAATTCAGAGGAAAAATAAAACTTTTCAGAGAGATTATTTTTTTTTACTTTGTAGGACTTAAGGCCTGTTCACACCAAATCCGTGACGATTTTGCGAGATGAACCTCTGACGGAAGGTCTATTAACACTGAGTACGTAAAAAAATTAAACTAAAAACAATATCACTCTTGTACATTAAGCGGCGCTGTTGCGGTGCATTAGCCTTCTCTTTTTATAATGCCTGGATAATATAACACAATGTACAGTGATAGAAATACACATGGAATAATGTACACTGAGAACAGTATAGTATAAAATATGATGCATATATTAAAAATAATATAAAAGAAAACACTGTTCACAGTCTTTTCTTTATTTAAATTATTGCATACTTTGCTATATTGTCCTTGCAATACAAATAGCAGCGTGGTTCTGCAGTTTGTTTGTCTAAAACATTGCTTGTATCGAATCTTATTATATTTGGCTATATTTAGCTTAGTGCAAACAAATTGCCAAACCTCGCTGTTATTTTTAATGCCATGAGAATATACAGGGACATTTATATACATATTAAATAATGTACATTAAGACACAAAAAACAAAAAACAAAAAAAAACCATAAGCAAACTTTCAAAAACAGACAGGGTTTATGTTTGCAGTGCAAAGGGTTCATAAACTGCAACAATTTATTTTTAAAATATAATTTTCTGGATGTGTATCAGTTGTAGGTTAATGTCGGTGTTTGCCAGCTGATTAGCAGCACCAACGCGCTGAATTGAGCAGTTGCTGCGACTCTGGAAAAATGACAAAAAGCTCTTATCTCATTGGTCATTCAGTTTACATCGCAGTCCGGAGAAGAAAAAAATCTGACCACACTCCGTAAAAAAACCTTCGGATTGTCGGCGTACGATTTGTCAGGCCCACTGTGAATAGCGCCATCAGAATCCATTGTTATCGTTCAAAAGCTCATTCTGAACAAACAATCGCACCAAAAAAACTGTTTGGTGTGAACAGGCTCAGGAAAGCACTGAGACACCAAAAATGTTTCACCCAGTAAAAAAAAAAATTTCACAGTGCGGTTCAGGGCTTCCCTAACATTTTGGCATACAATTACAGATTGGCTTGTAATTTTCAACCCATTCTTACTGATGCATCCAAGACTATCACTCATCTATACCTCATCTATGTCAGCCAGCTAGATTATGTTACCTTTGTGACAAGTTTAATTAAGCAGAATTCACAACAACAATGTTCGATACATTACAGAAAACCAAATGTTTAAGGCATAAAAACTCATGAACAAGATTAACAAATGCAAGATTTAGTGTCAACACAGCACTGGGCCGATTGGGTAAATTACAATTCCTTCAACTGGCCCTAAACTCTCTCATACTGGCCCCAGGCCAGTGGGCCATGCTTATTGTTGAGCCTTGTTTTTGTATGTGCTTGACTGGGAACAATGATGGACTGTGATCGCTGAAATGACTTCTTAGCTTTCCTTCCATTCTCTTAATCCTCCTTTCTACTTTCCTGAAAGCCTCCTACTGTACACATCTATATTTCTGACATATGCTGTGCTGTATGTAGGCGATGAACTTCTAGGGATGGATGGGGCTCGCTATTTGAAGCTGGATGACTTGAAAGACCAAGATGATGATTTTCTCTCCCCTAAGAAAACCCTGAGAGACTTTGAGAGTGGGATGGGCACAACGTAGGTCAAAAGTCAAGAGCACAGTCCAGCATATATAGATGTCTGGTAATAATGTACACATTTTCACCTGTTCTTAAAGACAGATTACAACCTTCTCCTTCATTCTCTCCAGACCTTACTCACCTGCAATTCCCAGAATACCATGCGTGTCTCCTGAAACTGTCATGCTAGACCAGGTATTGTTCTTTTTTTGCTTCATTAACTGAAATAAAAAATATTCCTTGCTGATGCAGCTGAAACCAGCTGGTTTTGCATGGCTTCTAGCTGTTTGAAGCTTGTCATTAGCTAATCCAAACTTGTTTAGATGGTGATCAACTGGTGGGGCCAAGATCAACCTGCTAGACCATCTTGGTCAACCTGGTTAGATCTGGTAGACTGCCTTGGCTAAGCTGATGGGGAACTTGTTTAGCAGGTTAACCAATTTCCAGATCAAAGCACAGTTTAACCGGAACACAGAACCACTTTAAGCTGATATGGCCTGTTTTTCACAGCAGGGTTGACACTTGCTCTCTCTGTCTCTTATTCTCTAACTCATAAAGCTGTCACTCTATCTGTGCTTGTTTGTCTATGTGTGTGATCTGTGCTACTCCTGTACGTCTGCAGCACACACCTGTCCCTTTGCCAAAGGAGTATGATGAGGACTCTCTAATCCCCAGTAGTCCAGCCACAGAGACCTCAGACAACGTTAGCCCAGTGGCCAGCCCCATCCACACTGGGTCAGTGCACTCACTTCACATTTAGTCTAAACAAATTCCACAGACATACACTAAAGTGTTAGCCTGTAATTAAATCACTTGCACTTGTGTTATCTACGTATTTATCTGTTGGTCATAAATGCTTATTTTGATACCTGTCTCCACTGTCATTCTTTTTAAGATTAGTTTTTAGTGTTATATTGGGGTTCACGTTATTCTGAATCATTTTAGAATGATCAGTTTACCATTGGTGCTGGTGTCAACAAAGTGAAAACAATATCAGTTGCTACAGTATATAACTGATAGGGACTCCACACGTTTGTACAAACCTGAACATTGGAGGATGTTCCAAAGCATGTTGTATGCTTCAATGGAAACAAGGATATTTGACCTTTCGTACAAAGCAGCTAACATAGTCAATGTCACAAAGTTGCTCACATTTGATTAGTGACCTAGAAATAGTATAGTACAGAATATACAAATGTAAAAATCCTAAAATTTTGTTTATTTCCATGTTTAAATGAAAAAATTAAATCATGATTTTCAATTATTCTTAAGGTAGTCCCAGACTTTTGGACCCTTATGTAAACTAGATAGGCAGAGTTTGTCAAGACAGTCTTTGTTGGCTTGACAAAGCCTTGTCTAAAGGTTTAAACTAGTTTTAAAAGTTTTCAGTTTGATGGTAATACAGATATTACTGTAAAAAATAAATCAGCTAGCTAGATAGATAGTCAGACAGACAGTCTTTAACATAGACAGATAAACTGTCAGATAGAGCAACTTAAAGCAAATCAAAGGACTTTTGTTGGTTTGTTTACATTAACATTTTTTGACAGTTGGAGTTTGAATTAACAAGCATTCCGTTGGCCCATTTCAACATTCCATTCCATCAAGTCTAAGTTTTTTTCCAATTTTTGATCATGCGCTGTGCGAAAACCATTAAAACTGATCAGTTACAGTAGAAAAAAGATAGCACACTATTTCAGAACTGTCTGAAGGTCTAATCCAGAGACTATTTA
The DNA here is from genome assembly GCF_019703515.2 of Myxocyprinus asiaticus. Lineage (NCBI taxonomy): Eukaryota > Metazoa > Chordata > Actinopteri > Cypriniformes > Catostomidae > Myxocyprinus > Myxocyprinus asiaticus. Next base: position 16,663,510 of record NC_059381.1, on the reverse strand, counting down.
GCAGAGACGGGCCACTTCTTTTAAAATGAATGGGAGAAATTGGAATGCCCATGGTCAATGGATGTAGAAAGGAAGTTCAGCCATTCAACTCAAGAATGCGCATGCACATTAGCTATACAAGCTGGGAAAATTGCGTTTTTTGGTGTAATCTGAGGTAAAGAAACACAATGTATGATACCAGTGTTGTCAGAATGTACTACTGATTTGAAATATGTTCTTTGATCGTAATCTTGACCAACTGTTTTGGAGATTTTGGTCTTCCTCATTCAAGTAGATAGAAGCTGCACTAGTATGCCGCTTGTTTACATAGAAAAATAGCTGTCCGAAAGTGTTTCAAAGATGACCGCCAGTGGACTGACTTGCTGAAAAGACTTTGAAGCAGATCATACGCCTTTTGTGGGTTTGTTTACATTTGAATTTTTTGACAGTTGGTGTTTGAATTAACAAGCATTCCTTTGGCCCATTTGAACATTCCATCACTGTAAGTCTATGGGGTTTTTCCAATTTTATTTGATCATGCGTGGTGCGAAAACCATTAAAACTGATCAGGTACAGTAGAAACAAATCACACACTGTTACACAACAGTCTGAAGGTCTATACCGAGTTTGGTGGATGTAGCTTGAAAGCTCTAAGAGTTACAGTAAAAAAAAAATAAAAAAAATAAAAAACAAAAACCCTAAACAAAGTTTGTTGAGCCAACATACTAAAATTACATTTTATCTGGTTTGTTCACTGGCTGGGTGTGGTTGTTTGTTTGGCAGGTTTCTGGTCAGCTTCATGGTGGATGCCAGAGGCGGGTCAATGCGTGGCAGCAGACATAATGGTCTGCGTGTAATCATCCCACCACGCACCTGTACCGCCCCCACACGCATCACCTGCCGTCTTGTTAAACCACAGAAACTCACCACCCCACCCCCTCTGGTGGAGGGAGAGGGGCTCGCATCTCGTATTATCTCACTGGGGCCTTCCAGTATGCAGTTCCTGGGGTGAGAGCCTGTGTGTGTGTGTGTGTGTGTGTGTGTGTGTGTGTGTGTGAGTGTGTGTGTGTGTGTCGTAGTCTGTATACACAGTGATGACCAAGCCACATAAATGGAGTGTATTAATTTGTATTGTAGGCATCAGTTCATGGCTAGTCCCTTCACTATGTTCTTCTCTACCCTACCAGTGAAAAGTTTATATACAACTACTAATTCTTTATTATTACTATTTTACACTTACAGTATTACAATGATAGTAAGGTCATCAAAACTATGAAATAACACAATGGATGTATGGGAATTAAACATGAACAAAATGTTCAACAAATTTAAAATGATCATAGATTTTAGCTTCTTCAGAATATCCACCCTTTGCCTACACTCTGGGCATTCTCTAAACAAACTTTATGGTGTATCCACCTGGGATGTTTTAAAAAGTATTGAAGAAATTCTCATGTATGCTGAGCACTTGTTGACTGCTTTTCCTTCACTACATGTATATCTGATCCTCACTGATTAAATTAATTTGCATTTTGTAAAGAAATTAATATGTAGGCACAATTGAGAAACATAAATTCTTTCAAGTGTGTCCAAACTTTTGACGGATAGTGTATTTTCTTTTCCTGTGTAGGCCAGTGATAGTGGAGATCCCTCACTTTGCATCTCTGAGCCGGGGCGATCGGGAACTTGTAGTTCTGCGAAGTGAGAATGGCTCCGTCTGGAAAGAGCATCGTAATCGCTATGCCGATGATGTGCTGGAGACCATCCTTAATGGCATGGATGAAGGTAGTTCACATGTTTCACAGAAAGGAAGTTTAAATTTGCAGGAAACTAGCAGATAAATTACAGATCACTTTGTGTCAGAGTTTCTGTATGACTGACCTTATGATCTTTGTGTCATCTGTGTCTTCCTCAGATCTTGAAAGTCAGGAGGAGCTGGAGAAGAAAAGAATCCGCCGGATCATTTCCACAGACTTCCCTCTCTACTTTGCTGTTGTATCACGTGTCCAGCAGGAGAGTGATCTTATTGGCCCAGAGGGAGGTCAGCTGATGAGTAAGCTGGTGCCCCAGGTCCAGGCAATTTTCCCCGAGACGGCCGTCACCAAGAGGGTTCGACTTGGTCTGCAGGTGAGATGGAGGTATCTGGATTTGAAGAGAGAATGACAGTGAGGCACATCATCCCATTTCTTCTGTAACATTTCACACAAAATGAATTACAATACATGTAAATGGATAATAACTATGTTACACAATTCTAAGTAATATTATAGAAAAATATGTATATACTGTATATCTCAATTTTTACAAATCACTGTTAGACATTATGCTTCTTTTGCTGTAATTTTTTCAATTTATTAAAAAAATTTTTTTCTTAAAACTGTTTAGTTGTTATTTTGTGCAGGGAGAGCTGAATAAATGGTATTAATTCAACTCTGCTTGTCTTCTTCACCCAGGCCCAACCAATCCCTGATCAGCTGCTGACTCGGCAATTAGGAAACCAGGCCACGTTCAGCCCTGTTGTGACAGTAGAGCCTCGTCGACGAAAATTCCACAGGCCAATTGGGCTCCGTATCCCTTTACCACCATCCTGGAAGGAGAGTTCGCGCGATGCTGGCGAGGGAGACACAACAAGCCTGCGCCTCCTCTGCAGTGTTATTGGTACGGTCTAATTCTGATCCATTGCAAAGCAAACGTTGTTTGAAGCTGATGTTTTGTTTTGAGAAAGGAAGACTATCTTGAACGCCAGTCTTTTTCAGCCTGATTTGATGTAGCTGCCCTGCCAAGTTGCTTGGAAAAGGCTGAAACAGACTGTTGTCCTGCCTGGAGATAGACACAGGGATAAAGATAGACTCAGCAAGTTGATTCCAGATGGTACTTAAAAAAAAAAAAAGGATTTTATAAAAAGCTGTAAACCTCCTGCAGGTGGCACCGCCCCCGCTCAGTGGGAAGACATCACTGGCACTACCAAGCTCATGTATTCCCACAACTGTGCCAACTTCACCACCAATGTGTCTGCAAGGTGAGCTACAAAGGCACAAACAAATACACCCAGGGGCATATTCTCTAAACATTTGCGGCACTATTGCTTGTGGTATTTCAGCACAAAAACCTGCATCTTATTCACTAACCAGCCGCAATACATTGTAAACAGGTGCTAAAAGTGCTGCATCGTGAGTATTTGAATTGAATTGATGTCTTTTTTTGTCTAATTTTCTGGTGTTATTGCATTATGTGAGCACTCCAAATGAACTCTGACCATCTCATTGACCCACGCCGCAGACCACATTTAGAGCAGCCCCTGAAGAGCGCATAAAAATTAGTGCTGTGATGCACTCTCCATCTGCTGAGGTTCGCGCCAAACTCCCATGAAAACATAAGAGAGGATTTTGATAGTGAATGCAAAGCCCTCCGGTTTCATTTTAATTTACCGGTTGCAAAATGGCGAATGTTGTTGGTCGTTGTTGGTTCATACACACAGTGTTAATGACACGGAGTGACAAAGAGGAGGAGACGCCTACTTACTCTGTTTCTGTGGAGATGATAGAATAGACCATTTCAAAGGCTATTTGTCAGTTTAAGGAAGTGACATCTTTGTCCCTTGAACATTTCTAGCTAGTTGCCAAACTCATTCAAAACAATAGCGGGAGTTGCTTCTTTCCAAGTGACTTTAATGCGATTAACTTTAATAACATAGTAACATAAATATAAATATGTAACATAAATATCTTTAAAAGTATGCGGAGTCATTTTATTTTGACAGTTCTGGATTATAAAAATGCAGCTACTGGAAATGCTTCAGGGCTAGACATCCGCAATCAGGTTCTAGTTCCTTTGTTATTGTTTACGTCCTTGAAATGATCTATAAAGAAACATATTTTCAAATACACACAGAATCTCAAAGGTCTTCCTTCATGCGAAATAAGGGCTTGTGGGTTTAATCGGAGAGTCTTAAAGCTGAAGTATGTAATTTCTGCGACAGTAGCGCCACCAAATGGAATTGCAGAAATAAACTTTGTTTTCAAAACAGTTTTCTGAATACGCCCCCCTTCTGCCATTGATTGAAGAAAGAGATAGTCCCACCCCCCACCTCACGCCATTGGTTGAGTAACATTATTGGGGTGGGTCTAAGTGGGTTACTCAAAACATACAGAGCAATTTTCATAGTGCAACAGTAACACAGTGTTGTATTTTAACACAGAAAATGTTACATACTTCAGCTTCAAAATAATGTGTGAATGTGAAGAATTTAGGACAGAAATATTTTACTATATAATATAATATTATAGTATATAATTTGTATTACGATTAATCATCATAATCGTGAAAGCCATAAAACAGACAATTAATTGTCATAATTGTGAAAGCCCTATAACAGATAATTAATCGCCATAATCTCAATTATTTGTTTGAGAATTAATTGTGACAGCCCTAGCGCTATCAGTGGCCACAATTCAGTGGGTGCAGAGTTTGTGAATTCCCCCTCATGCTCATGATAGCAGCCATGTCCGTTGCAGTACATTTAGATACATTTATTATCTTTATAGCCTCTTTTTTTTTGTTCTACCTTCTATGTGCGTCTGTAATCTGTTTCGCCTCAGGTTCTGGTTGGCAGACTGTCCACGAACGGCGGAGGCTGTGACCTTTGCCAACCTGCTGTACCGTGAGCTGATGTCAGTGCCGTACATGGCCAAATTTGTGGTATTTGCAAAGATGAACGATGCCAGAGAGGGCCGTCTGCGCTGTTACTGCATGACCGACGACAAAATAGACAAAACCCTCGAGCTGCACGAGAACTTCACAGAGGTGGCACGTAGCAGGGATATTGAGGTAATGGGAGGCGAGGAGGAAGGGGCAGTAGGAGTCTTTGAGAAACCAGTTTGGAAACAGGTCATTATTTATGCAATTCCATTTGGTATTGCAACATTTCACCTTTAAAGGCAACATGAAATGGCATTTGTAACTAATTTCAATTCTTTAATGTGACCTGCGGTTTAAGTGTTTGGCATATTTTTTTTCAGCAATTGTAAAAGGCTGCATACATAATGCATATTATGCACCTGCATACTACATGCGTGTTTGTACACAATAAAGTTGACTCTGTGCATTAAAGGGGTACTTAGTAATTTTTTTAGTCGTTATTCTGGTGACAGCATCACATCCTCATTAAAGTTTGCCCTCCTAAAGAAATTAATTGTCATTTTTAAACCTATATGTAAAATCATAACCACTCATGTGAGATGAGGACTCCAGTCATATCAGTTACCATATGAAAGCTGTTTTATTCTACATGGAGAGGGTCTCCTCATGGGGGCTGCCAAGTTAGAATCACATGACCAGCTGAATACTACTCGCATAATCTCAGTAACCACCCTTTCACTGGACATGTTCACTAATGGATTAAAGTACTCATGGCTGACTGTGAATGGTAAATTTCTACCAATGACATCTGAAATGTAACTATTGATTTGGAATGATGCTGAATCTAAGCGCTAGGTGTCAGTTTAAGTCCAAAATGCACAAACATAAAAGTTACTGAGTGCGTGTTTAAATCTTCGTCTCTGACTCATTCTGACTCATTGTTCTTTCCACCCACAGGTGATGGAGGGGATGCCACTGCACTTAGAATGTTCCGGAAACCTGGTGCCAGTGAGAAAAGCCACCCAGCAGCCTCGTAGCTTCAGTTTCCAGGCCTTCAGAGACAACCGGCTACCAGTCTCTGTTAAGGTCTGTCCATCTGTCTTTCATTATTAACCTGTCTGTCTGTCTGTGTGTGTCTTATAAAAATTTAGGCCAAAAAGTACATGGCTACTTCCTCTGTCTCAATACTTTGTATTTTCAGTCAACCTACACCTGTTTGTGTATTATTGTGTGTGTTCTTGTGCGTGAGGGTGTTTGTGTGTGTGTTTGTTGACATTCTTAAAATTATAGTTCACCCAAAAATTTAAATTTTGTCATTATTTACTCACCCTCATGTCGTTCTAAACCCATATGACTTTCTTGGACACAAACAGAGAAATTTTGAAGAATGTACTGGTTACTCATGAACGAATTGTTCTTTTGAAACAGATCTTTAAATGAATCATAATATCCAGTTCACAAAACTTGTCTTAATGATAAATTCACAAACAGCATATCGCAACTTCGCTAATGAACTGTGGACATGCCAAGGAGAGCTAGGGCAGATATCAAGATTTTCAGTGAATTATGACTTAAATTTTGAGCTGTTTCTGAGCCAAAGCTATTTTATGACTTCAGAAGACTTGGAATATAGCATTTGAGTCATATGGACTATTTTTATGGTGCTTTTTTGTCTTTTTTGAAGCTTGAAAGCTCCAGTCTTCATTCTTTGTAATTGCACATAAAAGAGTGACCAGTACATTCTTCAAAACTTCTCCCTTTGTGTTCCATGGAAGAATAAAGTCATACGGGTTTGAAACTTGATGATGAGTAATTGAAGACAGAATTTTCATTTTGCGGTGAATTAACCCTTTAATCACTTTGTCACTTTGACCATCCTGTCAACTTATTGTACGTCCTTCTTAACGTATCAGTGTATATAATTTTCAGTCCACATGTCCCCCTAGTACTGTCTTTCTCTCTCCACTTGTCTCACTCCCTTAATTTTTGTGTCTTCATATCTGTCTGTCATTGTGGCTTACACTCTGCACCTCTTTCTGTGATTGGTCAGTCTCAGACGAGCTGCTGTGTGTTGTATTTTGGCCTTTGTGGTGTAGTGGCTCACCTTGTAAATATGGTTTTAGTCTCATGAGCATGCCCTTAACTCTTTCACCCTCTAGCCTGCTCGCCAGTCTTTCTGCCTGCCTGTCTGTATGTCTGTCTCACTGTCTCTCTCTCTCTCTCTCACGGTCACTCTCTTACTGTCTGATCTCACAGACGCCCAGGTAAAAGTAAAGGTAAATCTCTCTCTGTCTCTCGCCTGCCTTTGGACTGCCTCCATCCCCTCCCCCACCCTGTATGAGTCACAGCTGAGCAGCTGCTCTGTCTAACAGTCTTTAATCTTTGTCTTTCTCTACTTCTCTCTCACCCTTTATTCATCTTCCCTTTTTGTTCTGACTTGACCCTTCATCTCATGTTCACCCCTCTCTTTTATCCTCCTTTCTCCCTGTTCTCTTCTCTCCATCTGTTCCTCCCTCCCTGTCCATTTCCCCTGGCACATCAGGTGAGAGACGGCAATAAGGAAGCAACTGGGTTCCTGTCCTTCCTGCGCAAATCCACCAAATACGAGGACGTGCAGCACGTGCTGTGTAACCTCAACATCACCATGCCGGCCTGTATCAAGGTGCTTTACTGAGTAGTTTTACTGTAGTTGTGAGTAGCGTGTAGCTTGAGAAGCTACAGTTTTAATGTACACTGATGCACCTTCAAGCTATTTTTACATATAACTTAAATTACTGTATGAAAGACAAAACTGCCATACTACTGTGTGTACTCACAATATGTTTACTCTTAGGTGGGGGGTAGTGACGAACGCCGGAGAACACTGACCCCTCTCGCCCTTAGGGAGAGGTACAGCACCCTGAATGAGTCTGGCCTAGGTAAGACATAGTGGCACCATGATAGTGTCCTCAAGAGGATGGGGGCTTTTGAATGCTGTGCTCAAATCCTTGCTTCTAAACCTGCCCACTCTCTCATGCATGGCTCTGACTGGGCATTGGATGCTGAGCACTGCCCTCTGTAGGGTGATGCTGGGATTGCGCTCAAAGGGGCCACCAACACAAGCAGTTTTGAGAAATCGGGTGCCCCTGATATCCACTGAGAGAATTAGCAGTAATAAACGCATGGTGCTGGTTTGAATCCAGTATAAATACTCTTGGCATGGCAAGCTCCAGCTTTGAGAATGAGCTTTGAGGAAAAGGACTGCAAAAAATGTGCCTGTTTAGAGATGTCGACGCTGGTAAGACGATGTAAAGAGGGTCTAGGAGGTTTGAGGTTGCTTAGCCATCCAGGACACGTCACAATCTTCATTGTACTTGAAGCAGATGAAGCCAACTAATGTATGTAGAGTGCAGATTTTGGCCAGTTTTAGGTAAGTGTTGATCAATGTTACAGTTTCAGGTTTTGTCTAGTTCTAGTATGTCTGGTTTTCAGATAAATCAAATAAAATTTAGTGAAGTTTATACTTAAAACAATAATGGGGTTAGAACAACTGTTTAATTCAAGGTTTAGGGATGTTTTTTTTTTTTTTTTACTGGAAAATAAGACAAAAATGCTTACCAAGAAAGCGTTTTTTTTTTTTTTTTTTTTAAAGCAGTCATTACTAATATTGGTCATTTACCTGTTATCCAATTCTCCCTGGGTATTTTGTACAGGAAAGATTTATTTATTTTTATTTTTTTTTTTATTAAAGTTGCCATATAGCAGCTGTAATATGTCCACTACATTGATTTCATATAAAGCCCTCAATGAAAATTTTGGAGGCCTTTCAAGCAGATGCTATTTCTATTAAAGTTACAATGATTCACTGCAGCTAATGCTAATGTGAGATACATTACACAAAAATCTTTATTGAACATATTCATTACTTAAATGTTCAGTTGTTTATCTGCGACAAAAATGACATCAGCTAACCCCAAGTACTGTATATGTTGACATTGTAATTTAATGAGTTATGTATATATATTGTGTGTATTTATGTTGTATTTTACTTAATTTCAGGTCTTCTGAGGTTTTTCATAACAGCTTCAATGTTGTAAAAAGTGATATATATATATATATATATATATATATATATATATAATCCTTGTTATCACTACCATAAAGTATTAAGCTTACTGGATATGTTATTGAAGTGTGTTTCTGAATTGGGAACTGCTGTGGAAACTATGGTTTAATTTGTCTTTGATTCAGCCACAGTGAATGCCTTGGAGAGAACCGAGCTAAAGATCGCACTCATATCAGAACAGCTTGGACTGAGCTGGACTGGTAAGAGCTTTGCCCTGAAAAATATTTGTATTACCTATTTTACTCATGGTTCAGTTATTTTCACCTCAGCTCACATGGAACAAGTTCTTTTGTCTGTTTTCATTTGTAGAGCTGGCAAGGGAGCTGCAGTTTAGCATGGATGACATAAACCGGATCAGAGTGGAGAACCCAAACTCCCTCCTGGACCAGAGTTCAGCTCTGCTCAACCTTTGGGTCAGCAGAGAAGGAAAGAAGGCCAAGAGTGAGTATCTTTAATTAAAGTTCTACTCTCTGTTGTGTTTCACATTATCCTGCTGAAAAAAAACAGCATTGCTGGTCACCAGCTAATAGTATGTTGTGTTTACAGCTTACAACATACAAGCTGTACAACATACAGCCTTCAGTATGTTGTTTCATGGAATGCTGGTGTCCCCACCAGGCATTTAAACTAGCTTAACCAGCTTCATCAGAAAGACCATGATGGTCATCCAGCTTCACCAGTTAGGTTTCACTGGTGAAAAGCATGGCTATGCTGGTCCACCAGCTAGACCAGCACCAAACCAGCACTACCCAGCATAAACCAGCCTAGACCAGCTTGGGATTTGCATGCTGGTTAAGCTGGTTTTTTCAGCTGGGTAAACAGGGTTAAGACATCAGGTTTCTGATGATCTTTTGAGATGAAAGACTTCCATGAAAACATACTTGTTCTGCACTTCTACAACTTTATAACATCACACGGATGAACATATGACCAAAATATGATATGACCAACATCCACTTTTGACAGTCCATGTTTATACGTCAGTGGGTGATCATAAACTTGACATGCTGAGTCACAGTGAGGTTATAAGGAGAAAGCAGGATAGATGATTTAATCCTAATCACCAGAAAAACTAAGAATTAGAGTAAAAGAGGGAAAAAAGAGGGAAAGTTTGTCAAAACTTGTGCTATTCCTCGCTGTGTGTTTCACCTTCCACTCTGCATATCCATCTGGAGGAACCCACTGTTAGAAACAAGCAGCTTAAGTTTATGTTTTAACAAGATTCCTGATTATTTCAGTCTGATTTTAACTGTTTGTTCAGTGCAGCAGATTGTTTTATGGATCTGTCCATAATGTACTGCAGAATTTTCAATGAGGCTGTTATGGAAGGATGGGGCAGGTAAAATTATTTTGGACATTTTGTGAAGGCGCAGCAGCCAAAACTCATGGCATGAAAACTGAAATATGACTGTTTTTCTACAAAAAATAAAAACCTTTTACAAACATTATTACAGCATCTTGGAGAAAAACACCTTTAAATGTTTTCATTTACAAAAAATGATTTATTGGTATTTCTAGTTCTTTTCTTTTATTTGTATTTTTTTTTTTTTTTTTTTATAGAGATTTTTTAATATAAGTCCAGAATCAGTTTTAGAGTTTTTTTAAATTAATTTTTAAAAATATTTAACTTGGGAAATAAAAAATATTTTTAACCTGGATTTCGCCTTGAAAATTGTAATAGAAGCTGGCATGGTGTTAAAAAAGCAAACAAACAAACAGTGACCAATTTCACAACTTTTCCCCTGTCTCTGAGTGCTATCATAACACTTCCTCTTTCATCATATATTATTCAGTGGAGAACTTGCATGGAGCTTTAAAGAACATTGATCGGTCAGACATTGTGAAGTCTTTGGAAGCCCAGGCTCCTCAGGCAGTTCCCGGGGTGGTGGAGGAAGGAGCCTGCAGACTGGCTGATTGCGACTCCACCCTGCTTTCCCCTAGTGTCATCAACGGTAAGAACCGACTGCAACTTGCATTGATCTTATAATCCTCTGAATTTATCAACTGCTACATCTTTGAACTGACATTAGGCACCAAGTAATCCAAAGCTTGTTGGAAATGTTGGAAATTACATGAGTTGGCCACTAATTGCATATTAGCTTTAGTCTCCCAAAATCCAGAGCATGAAATCTGGGATGAAAGAACGTCTATGACAGGAACGTAATGAGACCTACTTTTCCCCCACTAGTTTTCCTTTTTTTTTTTTTTTTTTTTTTATCAGGCATGTCATGGCAATGCCACCATTTTCACTCAGTAGGACCATTATTGAACAAATATGAGATTTCAAGTCTTCGCCAGTGTAACAGGTACTTTCTTAAGTAGGCATGTGCAAAACTACATTTCCCTTTCAAGTCGGTCACTTCGACGCTGTGTCAGTAGCTGAAGCTGTGAGAAATCCTACTGGGGCGATGACTTTGAAACTCTATACCATTACGGCAATTTGATTAGCTGGTGACTCTTGGCACTCCGCCCTTTGCTTGCATGTTCATGGGCATATAAGCCAGAGTCCAGCACCACATCATCAGAATTTTCCTCTTTCAGGGTTGTGTAGACATCTCTCGTCCTATGGAACTGTAAACCAATGCTTCACTGTTCTAATCTGCACCCAGTCAGCAAGTTTTCTTCTTAGGAATAGTGTTGTCACGATACCAAGTTGTCGGTACCGATACCAGCGAAATTTCACGGTTCTCTATACCAATTAGCAAAACATAGCAAACATATGCTAATATGGTAATGTACTATTGAATACACTCATTTAGCCTATTTATAGTTACATTTCAATGTAAATATTAAATTAAAAGAAATGCATGTTTTCTTCAAGTGTTTCTCAATTAAGTATCCATTGCTTAAGTGTTTTTATGTAGGGCCCTACTGAAATCTGTTTTATTATTTCCCATATCCTTTTTTTTAAGTACATTTTCTAGAATTCCATGTTTTAAAGTTTAATTTAATTTCATCATCCAAATGGAGTCTAATCAAAATCTTAAAACTTTTTACAAGTAAAAAATAAAACAGTTACTTTTCAACACAATTTTACTCAGTAAAATAGCTCTCTTGTTTGTAATATATTGCTTAATTATTATTATTATTATCATCATTATTATTATTTGTTATTATTATTAATATTACTACAATGAATATTACAGTTTACTATACAGTTGTAATAGTTTCAATTTCAGGCATCTAGCTTTACTTCTTCTGATGGATAAACAGTTCCCTACATGGCCCAGTGTGATCGTTAAAGTGCAAAAGCTGTGATTTAACTATATACATACACTGCCGGTCAAAAGTTTTGAAACACTTGACTGAAATGTTTCACATGATCTTAAAAATATTTTGATCTGAAGGCATATGCTTAAATGTTTGAAATTAGTTTTGTAGACAAAAATATAATTGTGCCACCATATTAATTTATTTAATTATAAACTAAAATTTAATTTAAAAAAAAAGTTTTTGAAATTGATGACTTGGACCAAATAGTAAAAAAAAGCAGCCAATAAGTGCCCAATGTAGATGGGAACTCCTTCTATACTGTTTAAAAAGCATCCCAGGGTGATACCTCAAGAAGTTGGTTGAGAAAATGTCAAGAGTGACTACTTAGAAGATGCTAAAATATAACACGGTTTTGATTTATTTTGGATTTTGTTTAGTCACAACATAATTCCCATAGTTCCATTTATGTTATTCCATAGTTTTGATGACTTTACTATTATTCTAAATGAGAAAAAAAAAAACAATTATAATAAAGAATGAGTGTTTCAAAACTTTTGACCAGTAGTTTATATAGTCTACATGTGCTTCACATTTGATTAGTGCTCTATTTTTTCATACAATACGAATGATTCTCAATGTCAGTGGAGTTCCAGTTAGTGTATGAGTGGTCTGCTTCACACATTCATTTAAAGCTCATGCAGCTCGAATGCAGATTAAGATTGCAGCATTTTGCTGTTTAATAATCACACTAGGTCATATGAAGATTTTAATTTGATTAATTGTGCATTTCGGTGTAAAAGGAGTAGCAGAGCACATGCTCAAATAAGCGTGTGAGCATTTAAAAGCAGCCTTGTGTCAGTCTAACCATAACGACACACCTGACCGAGGAATGTTTCAAGCCAAGGAGAACCCTACCATTGCGTCAGTTTCAGCAAGTGCCGGGTTTAATGGCTGCTGCAGCCACTGTCACACCGCTAGGCTTACCACAGAACAGACCTCTCCAGTGCTTGCTCAAATCGAGAGTCCCTCATCACCCATGGTCATTTTCACCTCCTAGTGACACATCACTGTTTAGCCTGCTAGCTGTTTAGAGGAGAGTCAAGTTTTTTCAAAAAGATGGAATGGAGACTCTGTCCTCAGACAGTTCAGATGATTTGAGAGGTATTCGGGGAAGAAGAGGTGGACCTGTTTACCTCCCCTGAGACAATGCATTGTCGCCTTTGGTACTCCATGACACAAGCTCTACTAGGCCTGGACACCTTAGTTCACAGATGCCCAGCAAAACACGAATATGCGTTTCCCCCCATCTGCTTGCTACATTAAGTATTGAGCAAGATACAGGAAGAAAAGTAAACAGTGAAACTAGTTGCGCGGAAATGGCCCAAGGTCTACTTGTTGCTGGAGGTGGTAGAGCTGTTGGATGCTCTCCCATGGGAATTCCTTTGAGGGCGGATCTGCTCTCATAAGTTTGTGGCATGATCTGGCATCCTCAGTCTGAGCTGTGGAGACTTCATGTCTGGCCCATGACATTGTGTCTGACACAATAGGTTTGTCTCAAACGGTGCTAGGTTCCATTCTACAAGCCAGGGCCTCCTCAACAAGGTTGCTGTATGCCTAAAAAAATCAGTATCATCCTAGGGTGAGGACCCAATGCATTGCGTTGTGCACACGATACTCTGATTTCTGCAAGAGCGTTTGGATGCAGGACTCACTCTATCCACACTCAAAGTAATACGTTGCTGCCATAGCGACCACTTATGACCTCTTAGGGCTTGTCTGTAGGCAAACACCCTCTGGTCAGCAAATTTCTGCATGGTGCGAGACGGCTAAGACCCTTTTGCCCCGTTACCATCCCGGTTTGGGTTAATGAGCTAATGGATTCCCTGTTTAAACCACTAGAGGCAGTAAGCTTACACATACTCTCTCTTTGAAGACTTTGCTGCTACTCGGTTTGGCATCAGGCAAACGTGTTAGGGACATTCAGGCCTTTTCTGACAGCAACGCTTGTTTAGAGTTCAGACCAGGCCTGTCAAAGGCCATTCTCCAGCCCAGAATGGGGTCAGGGTCCCAAAGTGCTGGCAACCACTTTAGTGCTCAGGTTGTTACCCTGCAAACATTCTATCCTCTTCAATTTGAGTTGGACAAAGCTAAGAGACTACATTTGCTCTGCCCTTCAGAGGGCATTGCGCATGTACAACGAGTCAATTTTAATGTCTAAACAACTCTTTAGTTTGCTTTGGGGGCCATTTACAGGTTTTGGCCATCTCCAAGCAAAACAATTCCCACTGGGTCGTTGATGCCATTGCGCTCGCTTATGATTCGCAAGGCATACAGTGACCAATGGGTGTCAAGGCTCATTCCACCAGGAGTATGGCCTCCTCAGAAGTGTCGTTGTGTTGGGTGTTAGGTCAAAATCTGTGGTCTCTCTATTCTAACTGGTGTGAATGAGAGTATGCAAGCAATGTTTCACCAACATGTTGGCTACTGTCATTGTATCAAAGCCATTGGCAGGGTGCTTGACCATCCTGCTTTCCTCCTTCCTACTAAGTGAGAAGATCTGTTAAGACATTGGACCACTACCCGGTATGGCTAGTGCCTCTGTCTTGATATCGAGCTGTATGGTTTGTTTTTCTCTCCACGTTCTTTCCTATTTTTCAATTTGAAAGTATGGTTATAGCAATGCCTTTTTACTATCTTGTTGGCTAGTTGGCATTGCCCTATGAGAATCATGGCGTTATGGTGTACAGCTCCCACAGCATCAGCTACTGACGCAGCACCAACGTGACCTACTTGAAAGGGAACATCTTGGCTACTGTTGTAACACTGAAAGAAGGGAACGAGACGCTGCGTAGCTGTGCTGCACTACTGATTTTTTTGCTGTTAAAAGACCGATAGAGGCGCTCTCCTCCATTCAGTCAGAAAATTCTGATGGTGTGAGCGCCAAGCATCACTAGCCAGACAAATTGGCTCGATGGTACATGGTTTCGAGGTCACTACCCCTAGGAGGAGCTCCCACAGTGTCAGCTACTGACACAGTGTCACATTCCCTCCTTTCAGGGAACCAAGGTTACACTAATAACCAAAACCTGGGTTGCCTGAACTAGACGACTAATTGGTCTTAAGGAAACCCTGATCAAATTAGGTTAGTTTCAGATTCACGTGACCGAATGCGTTTCCTAGGGTGCAGAATGGAACAGAATACAGGTGTTTTTGAGATGCAGATTTAAAATTTTGAGAAAATAATTATTTGACATACTGTCGTAAAAAAAGCAAAGCTTATGGCTGGATGTTCAAAAAATAGCACGGACATGATGCAATAGCCAAAGATGTCTATCTGCATGTGTATTCTATAGCGGTGGTGCTTTAAAGGGAATGAATTTAAAGACGTGACATCTCTGAAATGGTGTTGTCATCCAGCTAAACAAAAGCACACTATCCGCATGCACATAAAGCATCACCGATAAAAAAAGATGTTTAGGAAAAATCTTGAACTAGTCAGCCTCTTTTTTTTTCAACTAATTGACTTGTCGACCATTGTGACATATCCGTAATAATTATACTGAAACAAATTTAATATGTATTTGGGTACCGGGGTGTGTGTTTTTAAATATGACCATGAGCAAAAGAGAGGAGCATTCAGGCTCGAATGGATGAGTACTACAAGGGAAGACTTTCCCTCTCAAATGACATAAAGCTTCCATACTTGTGTCTGCTTCGCTCTCTCTCTCTCTTTTCCTCCCTATTTCTTTCTCAAACATGTCATCTGCAGCCCAGCCGCCCTACTCTTCCTCCTCACAGCTCTCCTCTTCGACCTCCGACCTCATAATGACCTCCTCTGGGCCTCCTCTTTTCCTCTCATTCTAGTTTTTTATTTGTTTGTTTTGATCTCTTGTTCCCATTGTGTGGGAGCTGTGCTGTGTCTGTACGCATGTGCATGCTGCTTGACGTGCTCTATTTCTGTATTTTCTGGATAATTTTTTTTTTATTGTGAGGCTTTAAATAAAAAGAGGTCTTCGTTTTTGTTGTTCTATAACAAACTTGTGTATGCATGGCATGCTTTCAAGGTATGAATTTCTTCTTGTGTATATTTCACTAACTGTTTTACTGAGTGATGCTTTAACTCCTGAATTTCAGTAACTTCAGTAACTCTTCTCATCTTTGATGAACATATTGACGTTGTTCCTTTAAGCCCTGCTGTTCTGTTGGCAACAGTTTGCATAATGTTTTGGAAAATGGATCTGTAACCCTATCATGTTGCAGAAGCATTTTTGGAGCGATATGTGTCAACTGATATATTGCTGTTGGTGTTTATCGATGGCGTGTGTATGTGTGTTGGTGACACCATTTGAAACCGCAGGGCTTTGTGTTGTCAATGATGTAATGGGCTGTATTCACAAAGTAAAACATGTAGCTGTTAGGGACATCTAGTGACTAAAACCTAAATATATCCCATCAAAGTCTTTGTAGAGGTTTAATTTAGTGTTGTGAAGTGTGTAATTGTGGCAGAAAATTAGTCACAAACAAAATAGATTTGCAAAAATAATGTCTATTTTGAGACATTTTTGCCAAACACTCCACCTTCTTTCATTGGTTGGACAAACAGATAGTCCTGTCCCAAATTCATGCCATTGTTTGAGCAAATGTTGCCTTGTCAGGGTGGTTGGGATGCTCAAACAGAACAATGTTTTGAAACTGCAACTGTAACTGTTTTCAGGGAAATCAATCTACAAATGGCTTATTTACAGTTGTCTCTGCATATTTAGCAGAGATTGGAGAAAGTATTGTTTGTATTTTAACACTGACAAAATTTACACTTCAACTTTAATTTATGCAGAAAATAAAAATATACAGAATTATAATTATAACATACAGAAAATCTTTACACTTGTGAATGCAGTCCTAATGTGTGTTTGGGTGTGTGTGTGTGTGTGTGTGTGCATATGAAGAAGAAACATTTAATCCCCCTGTAAGTCCATATAATCTTATCAGATCACTCAAGATGTTCTGGGCCCATAATTTTGTGTTGTGTGAAATATTGTGTTTTGTGCTGTATTATGTTATGTGCTGTGTATTGGACAGTTTGAGTGAGATTGTTACATTTATTTGCACATGTGTATATGTTGTTGTGTGTTATTAGATGTGTGTGTCTTCATTTGTGTCTTTTTTTTACATAACAATCAAAAAAGTTGTGGTTATGTGCATTCCGGTAAATCCTTTTCAGCACATTTTAACACAATTGCCCCATGTTGTGGTGTTTTTGTTGAGTATTTGTATTGGAGTGACAGTAGATATTTTTGTTCCTCACAGTGTGTACTGCGTGTGTCATGTGTTCTCGTTAATGGGGGGCACAGCGAAGGTCTCCACTAATTCATCATTTTCATATTTCTTCTTTTCATTATCTTACCATCCATCATTACCATAACCATTCATTCATTCATTCATCCATCCATCTACTTATCCACCTACATTTGCACTAGCTAAAACATCTGCTAAAAATGGTGCCATTGGTTTGATAAATAAATTAATCAACTAATAAAAGTAGTTTAATGTACAGTTTCCATCTGCATACATAAATAACACTGTAAGTTTAATGTCGTTTAATGTTTTTAAGGAAACTTGCCTTCTTGCAAAGAAATGTAAAATAGAACAGTTCAACTGTCTTCAGAGGATTGGATATGAAAAGTAATTGGGTGTGAAACATAAAAACAAGTTACAAAAAATCAATAACACTTTAAAACTTCATTTAAAAAAGTATTACAATCTAGTATAATGAAAGACAGGGACAGTGTAATGTAAGGTGTGAACAATCCTTGTTAATGGTTTATCCCCTGAGGAGCGCAGGTATAATGATTTATTTTTTGTTTTGTTTTGTTTTGGACCATACATGGGAAAGAGATAACAAATCCCTTAATTATTATTTTGTGTCATTATTTAATATTAGCTGATTCCCAGTTAAACTGTTTAAACTATTAAACTAACTAAAGCACATGTGAATGCTGCAGTTTTAGTCGCCTCTTTTATTTTCTGAATATATATAATAATATATTGTATATTGATGTGTTTTCTGTCAGAATGAAATAGCTGGCCAAAAACATGCATACAATTACACGCATGGTATGTAAAAACAAATAAGTTAAATATTGCAACTTCATATCCATTTGAACAATTCTAAGGTAGGAATGTGAATCAGACATTATAACCATACACAAAGAGAAAAGCCATTGTTGCATGCTCATTAAACTGAAAGTACTGCTTGTTCATGTACACAACATTCATACATATGAGAAAGAAAGATCTGGCATGAGACAGTGTTGGGTCTCTTGAGCACAACAGTATTTATGTGGGTGGGGGAGAGTATGTTAACGGGATATTCTGTGTTCTCTTCAACGTAACGTCTAGTTACCGTATCTGTGGCATGCTTTCAGTTACCACAGACATTAATTTAGACTTGTGCCTTAGTGTGTATAAATGAACAGGCAACACATGGTATAGTAAATACACTTATAATAGAAACTTAGCAGAAAAATGAACAGCACCGCAAATAAACATTTAAAACATGCAAATGTCACTCTGTTTTGAAACGAAAAGTTTCTATGTGTTAGCATGAAAATGGTGTGATAGAATTGCTTACAAACCCTGCCTGTGCGAAGTTATATTCAGTCTTTCAACTCATGTCATGACCAGCTACAAAAAGGGATGTGATGTACAGTAACTGCATATATGACCTTTGTTGGTGTTCTACATCCACAGAAATTACATCCGTAAGACATAACCAGAACTTCTTCCAGCCAGAAAAGCAGTCCCACTTCAAAAGGATGATTTAGATATAATAATAATATTAAAATCCATGATTTTTATTTATTTATTTATTTTTATGGGAAAATAGATTTTTGGGGGAATAGAATGGTGTACTTATGATTAAACTAATATATGATAACTATCTTTTATCCCCTATTTTTGCCCCCAACCTCCAAGCAAAATAGTACAATTCTGTCGAAATTCACTTCAATTGAACCTGTCGAAATTGTTGTCTGTAGTAATCAACAGCATATCACAGATGCGGTAAATAGACAATAGGTTGAGGAAAAAAAAATAAAACAGAATAGTCCTTTAACAGTGGATTGCTTGCTGTGAGTGATTTAAATGCCCTATCTCGGTCTTCAAAATGACAGTCCTGTGACCCTGCATTTACTGTCATAAACATAAATGTTAAACTCACAGTTATTCCTCACACTGACCCTAGAAACTTTTGCTTTAACTCTTAAGTTAATAGGAATTTCACCAAACACCCTTACATATTCGGGTCTTTAGAGACCAGGCACTTATATCTATCACAAATGGGTCTACAACTGCCCAGTTTGTAAGACAATTAGAAAATAATAGAATAAAATGTATTTTTATATTTTGATTATTTATTTTTCTTATTTCAAAGATATAATGCAACAAATCAGGACAAATCTATAACAGGATTCATTGATTTCACTCTGAAATTTCACGAGACGCAACTAGTTGTCAACCACATATTAAGCTACACATAACACATAAAACCCTATTTGGATGGGACTAGATTTCCCTGAGGAGGTTTTTTTCATAGAAATTCTTGTTTCATAGACATGCTTTGTGATTTGAATCCCATCTGAATCTGACAAATCTGTGTTTTTCTCACACAACTTCTGTAAAAAATTCCAGAGCAAATTACTTACTGTTTTTTGGCTAACTCAAAGGTCCTCAGAGAAATCTATTTCCTTCCAAATGCGAATGTCTGTGATTGCTGATATTGAATTTTCACAACGCTTCTCTTCATGTTTTTTGACCAACATGAACTACCATTAAGATCGTGCCAGTCTTCTGCCTGCTGCGTGACTTTCAATTTGGATGTAGAGTTTTTGCCATCCAATGAAAAAAATGGGAAATTAAAATTAGCAAGGAGAGCCAAATCGCGGAAACTGCTAAGACTGGCTACTGTAATATCAACGCCTGGTAAGGTACTCACCTTAATTTCTCCGCTCAGTTACGTAATGTTATAATTATATTTATTATTTCATTGGGTTTATTATAAGCAGCCACTTCTATAAACTCATGCAAATCTATAATGTATAATTAATAAATTACAATTAAATAAATAAAAAATTTAATTATTTAAAAATAAAAATTATAATTATGTCATTTTAAATTTAAACTGATAACGTTTAAAATACACATTAATTTTATCACCTAAATTATGTGTTTAACCTTCTCTAATGCCCACATCTAGAAAACAGACACTCCCACCTCTGTAATAAACACGGAGATCTTTAGTCCTGTCTGAATCAGATAAATCTCAGATGTCGGGTGATAATAATTGTAACTCAAATGTCGTTTAGAAAACAAATCCCGTCTGAATAGGGCTTGCTTAAGATACACATAAGCTACATATTTATTTTCTCAGGCACTTTTTGAGTATAAATAGATGCACAACTTACTTAATTTCAGTAGCAGACCAAATGACAACAGCCAAATCATACTGTTCATGTGTTACACTTGCTATAGTTTACTTCCACGTTGCTTCTTCATCAAATAGCAATGTCAAATGTAAATCAAATCAATCACTGACACATCAGCACCACCTTGAGTAAGAAATAGCATGTATAGTATGGATGTGTACACACATATGAGATACTGATAATTCACCATTGTTACACAGAAAATCAACGTGATATAGTATTTATTTGTATGAATGTAGTACTCATTTCTCTTGATATAAACAAAGAAATAGATATCCTGTGATAGTTAACTTATATAGATATGAAATAATCATAAAAATATAATTTATGGAAGTACCAAAAAAAAAAAAAAAATAAATAAATACAAATAAAAACCTCACAGACACTGTTTTACATCTTTAGTACTTAAGACATTTTTTTAATTTTTTTTTTAAATAATTATTATTATTATTATTTATTTTTTTATTTTTTGCAATTTTGGCTTTGTGTGTGTGTGTGTGAAAAAGATTGAGGATACTAAACAGGTGTAGGCACAACTCCAAAAAAATGGATGAGGTACAGGGGGTGGAATGAAGTCCCAGGTCACTAAAAACCCGAGGTATGCGTTTAAGGGTTAAAGCACTACACCTTTGCTCACTTACATACTGTATTTACAGACACTGTGTGCAGCATGCACTTTCAGTAAGTGTCAGGCCCCCCCACCTACCCCCACTGTGTCTGAATGGTGTTAGCGTTGCCTTTTTTGTCTGGCCGTCTCTCAGGTTATGGGCTGGTGCAGGAGGAGCTGCTCTCCCCCGCTTCTATGCAGTATAGCCTGCCCTCCCCACTGGGCATTGAGCCCTACTGGCAGGAGGTGTCCAGCCTGGAGTGTGCCCCCATCGCCACCACTGAGGAGGACACTATGATGGAGATGTCAGATGTGCAGGTGTGGCCGGCAGGGGTCAGTCCATCTCTGGTGACTGTTGAGGATTCGTCCCTGGACTGTAGCAGCCGTGCAGATGACTCTGAGGGTAACACGTTGAGCCTGCCCTGCAGTAGCTTGGGTAGACCCAGCAGTGGAGCCAGTGGGGCTAGTGGCTCTATCATGGAGCTGGAGGAGGAGGAGGAAGAAGAGGAGGTTGATGAAAATGACATACAGCATGAGCCGGTGTCCAGGACTGCAGAAAAAACGTGGGCCAGTGGCGCTGTCCCAAAGGCCAACTACAATGGGCAGGCTGGAGGTCAGAGGTCGGAGGGCAAGAGGACAGAGGTGGTGGCAGGTGGCAGTGTGACAAGTGTAGCTAGAGGAGGAGGAAAGGGTGGAAAAGGGGCAAGTTCAGAGGAAACGTTTTCTGTTCTTACAGGGCAACAGATATACGCCCAGTTGTGTGAGAGAACTGGACTGACTCGAGCACTAGAACACAATGGAGACAGGTAGGGATTACTTTGGTACCCAGCATTATACTGCCTACATCTGTTTCACACATCTTATGTCTGCAACAGCAGGCTTGTGTTGTACTTTCACACTGACAGCATGTCTGCTGCGTAACAGAGTTAAGCGCAATTGACCACATTTGTGGCAGAACGTTGATTTTCACAACAAAAAAATAAAAAATAATAATTTAACTTAGTTTATTTAAAAGAGCAAATATTGTGGTTACAGTGAGGCACTTACAATGGAAGTAAATGGGCCAAATCCATAAACATTAAAATGCACACTGTTTCAAAAGTGTAGCCACAAGACGTAAACATTATACTAAAAACAGGTTTTTAGTGTGATAAAATTGTTTACTAACCATATCTATGTAAATTTATATAGAATGTTACAACTTGGTGGTCACGCACAATGCTGGTAAACCCTGTAATCTGGTAAATGCGGAAAATCTGTAAAATGTTCATGTCTTGTGGCTATAATTTTGACACAGATTGTATGTTAATGTTAAGGGAATGGCTTCTTTTCTCTTCCATTGTCAGGGCCTTACTCTAACTGCAATTTTTGCTTTTTTATTTGTATAAATAAGCAAGGGATGAGTCAGTTATTTTCTGTGGCAATCGACATTATGCCACAAATGCTGTCAATGAAGCTTGACTCGTTTTCCTTTGAAATAGTACTTTAATAACAGCCAGATATTATAAAACAGTTTTGGGTAGTATGCGATTGAGAATGACTACAGATTTGATCATCATGAAATCTAATTTACATAAGGGGCATAACATAAATATGAATTATTCTACACAGAATGGACAAAGTGCAGACTAAATTTAATAAATCATCTGGATTAAGTTAAAATTACTTAAAAGAAAGTGCGTTTTGTGTAACTTGCATAAAGCTTAACAGATAGTTTCAAAGAATGGGTGACGTTCGCTTCATTTTTAATGTTGCCTCATAAAAGCCTGTATTGCAAAATATTTTGTTGATAAATAGGTTTACAGTGCATTTTCAACATATTTTCTTTCAGAGTTTGGTGTGTGAGGCGTAACAAAATTAGACTTGGTGCCGAAACTCTACTACATAGCACCATGTTGCTCACATGGGCATTAATATGTGCGGGAATGCACGGAAATAAATATGTGCCGCTCTTGCATCACAGTGCGAAACTGTGCATTTCACAGGATGTGTGAAACAGGCCTTAGGCAAACAAACAACGTTTACATAATCTTTGTGCATCCAAACTTTGCAGGCTTGGTGGGGGTGCCTTCCAGCCTTACTCCCAGGAGAAAGAAGGCTTCGCTGACTCCCTCCACAGCTGGTCCCAACCCAAAGCAAGACAGACCATGGAGGCCATGATGTCATCATCCCAGGACCACAATCAGTCACATGTAGCACAGGAGGCCCTGCTTACATCGGTATGTGATACAGGCCATTCGGAGGTTCTGCGTGGGCGTCTGCTGGGCACTCAGCCATTTGAGAAAGGGCTGGGCTTCTCCCAACAGGAAGGGGAATTACGGGCATGGGACAAGGACAGACGGAAGGCACAGGTGTGTCCTCTGGCCTGTCCAGTCTGAGCAAAGAGCATGTTTTTGGGCAAGGTGTTAATGTTCAATTATTCACTTATTACAAACTTGAAACATAACTATTATTTTACTCCTTGCAGAAAGATGATCCTATAGACCTCACTGGTGATCATCTACATGAAGAGCAGTTTACCGATGAGCATGGGAATGTTGTAAGCAAGGTAAGTGCCTCTTTTAATTTCAGGTTTATTATGGTGACTAACACAATGATATAATGATCTCTTGCAGAGTAAATTCTAAAGTATACTTTGGTTTTCTCATGCTGCTACGTCTCGTTGAGCATGATTTAGGTTAGGTTTAAGATACAGTCAGCCAGTTGATATCGCCAAAAAAAAAAAAAAGACAGAGTCTTGAATCACCTTGAAGGGGTTTATTTTGCAAAAACATCCAGCTGACTGTACATTATCCGCTTGTTACATGGCTACTAACCAAATAAATAAATAAATTGACATGAAACATTGATTTGAGTTAAAAGTGAGAAATTATGTGAGAAGAAAGAAGTTGCTGAACAGCTGAATTCCACCTCTGGTTTGCAACAGATTTGTTGGTGTTTATTTTGTGAAAATGACCGTCTGATTCCTCATTATCCAGCTTATTACAAGACTACTTGCCAAATAAATAAATAAATTGACATGAAACATTAATTTGCATTAAAATTAAGAAATTAGAAGAAAGAAATCGCTGAACAGCTGAATTCCACCTCCGGTGTGCATTGGAGTTCTGTTGGTGTTTATTTTGTAAATAATGACCATCTGCCTGCTCATTATCCATCTTAGTACAAGACTACTTGCTAAAAAGGTAAAAATAAATGGACATTGATATGAGTTGAAATTGTTTTATTATCTCACTTGTAGAGAAAGCACACTGATCAGAGAAGTAGGAAAGATTACTCTGATGTCTGATATGACTTAATCCCCAGATGTGCGGTTGTTATTCAGAAATATCAGACTGCTAGATGGCACCATTGACCAATCAGAATTGAGTATTCCAGAGACCTGTGTAATACAATTTTTTTATCAGCACTGTCCATGTGCAGCCAAGTTTTTCTGCCTCACATACCTGTATGCGTCTGTGGCCATCATCTGCGCATACGCCTTGAGTTGACTTTACTAACATGTCCGTACAGGTTTGTGGTCATAAGAGTGTACTTTGAAAGGTTAGAGCGCTGAACTTCGCGCAAGACGTAATGGCACGTGGAAAAACAAAGTATTAAGGCCGAAACTACTCTACGCAAATAAATGTAAACACTTCTAGCTATACATGTTGCATTCTCAGTGTTGCGACAAGAGCCTTCTTCCACAGTCAATTTTATTTTTCAATTACTATGATGGTGAAGCAACAGTCTGAAGAAAATCTTGCTGAGCAAGTTGGTTAAAGTCAACATCAAATGCCATACGTTTTAAGAGATAATAATAATAATAATAATAATAATTAAATAAATAAGTAAATAATCATTATTATATTTAGACCCCCAGTGAGCAAGATAAAGGTGAATGTGGCATGGAACACAAAACTCAAAAAAATGTTGGTTAATGGAGAAAAAGAACCTTGGAAGAAACCAGGCTCACTGTGGGGGCCAGTTCCTCTCTGGCTAAACAACATGAATATAATGCCAATATTAGTTATTAATGTGCAGTGCAAGTCATGGTTTAAAATTAGTAAACTAAATAAGTGTTAAGGTCCAATGTTTAAACAAAAAGCTACTGTGTACACCCAGTTAACTGCTGTAGGCCTCTGCTAACCTGCTAGCTAATGTTATTGTGTTGAAATAGATTTGCTAATCAGCTGCGGGCCCACTTTTACCTACAATTGTGTAGAATTATGCAGATTGTTTGTCATTCTTACTATCATGAATAGTGATCAAGTGTGGAGATGGATTTATTTTTACAAACGGTCATTTTACGTCTGCAATCCACAGTAGTGCTCGACTAACTTGCTATGCAATGATATTGCTTTGGTAAGGGTTTACTATTCAGCTGTGGGCCGGTTTTTACCTAAAACTGTGTAACAAAATGGTCAATCTCAAGAGTCTTATATAATTATATAATTACAAGCTGTAATGTTATGGCCGCTATCCACAGTAGTGCACAGCTAACTTGCTCACTAACTCTCTAATACACCCGGTAATGTCCAATCGGGAGTAAGCCTCTGTTCTCCGTTCATATCTCGGGTGAAAAAAGTTTGGCTGCACCCATTCCAGCAAAAGATGACTAACTTAGATGCACTACGTGTCTTTTACTTGAAGCTTTGTTAGGTTCACAATAATCAAGAGTGTACTTGTAAGAAAGCTACAAAAGTAAAACTTACCACTGTGAAACATCCTGCTCAAGTTGTGCTTGTGAAGGTGGTTTGTGTCGTCAGCTTATTCTTCCAAACTTTCATTATCGGATTCAAACTGTTATGGCAAAAACCGACGCCACTGTTACCATAGTTACAATAGTGTTTATAGCTGTTAAGGAAGCCTGAAACTCAGTTATGGTAAGGGGCATTACATTTACGACACACGCTCTTCACGGATGACCAATCACAACAGACTAGGCCAGCTGACCAATCAGAGCAGACTGGGCTTTTTGGAAAGGGGGGCTTTAAAGAGACAGGACCTAAATCAGAGCGTTTGAACTAGAGGATGAAAATAGGTTTAGCAGAAATGTACTGCATGAGAAAAATAATGTGTTTTTTGAACATTAAAGCATGTAAACCTATTCTAGTAGACCCCCAAAATAAAATCATGAACCTGTAAATTAGCATAATATGGACTCTTTAACATTATCCAATCAACCGCACAGCCTAAGTTACGTCAGTGGAAAGGAAAGTAATTTCAGAGTAAGAGCGAGTTATTACATTTTGATTAAAGATTACAAAGACAAATGTTTTTTTCTTTGGAATAGCATTCACAGATTATAAGCACACAATAAGACCCAGAATGCTCACTAATAAAGTAAATGGGGTAGATTTTGATTTCATTTTGACTTTAAATTAAAATGTTGACATGTTTATAGCTAGCTACCTGAATAATAACACACGTAGTTTAATGGCACAGAGATTTGAAGCTAACTCTAACATTGCCTTGGCCAAGCATTCATGTCTGCGTTTGTGTATTTGAGTAGAATATTCTTTCTGGCCTTAGATTCAATGAGAGTTTGTCAAATCTATTCTGAGCTCATCTTTCTCCTTTCTCTCCCCTCGCTCCTTTTTCGTTTCAGTTGGGTGTGGATGTGAAGAGGGATGTTCAAGCTGTGAAGCGCTCCAGTCTTCGGAGAGTAAAGCACTGAAACGCATACTGTCCTGATGGTATGGGCAGGTTAAGTTGATATGATTGTCAGAGGTGCATGATATACCCTTAAAAGAATATTTCCAGTTCAATACAAGATACGGTCAATCGACAGCATTTATGGCATGATGTTGATTACCACAAAAATGTATTTCGTCCCTCCTTTTCTTAAAAAAAAACAAAAAAGCAAAAAAAATCTGGGTTACAGTGAGGCACTTACTGTGGAAGTAAAGGGGGCCAATCCATAAACGTTAAAATACTCACTGTTTTAAAAGTATAGCCACAAGATGTTTCCAAGAAAAGTTCATTTTTGCAGTACAGACAAATGCTGTCGAATGAGAAGGAATATTCCTTTAAAACCCACGTGGCAGGCTAGTTTGCTAAACTTGAGCAATATAACCATCAGCTGTTTGTTTTAGCTTGAGTGACTTTAGTTGGCTCGCTCGAGGCAGTGGATTTAAAATCTCTTTTTGAAGAAGTAATTTGTTCATAAGGAATTGCTCTTCTTTCAGAGTCGGACATCCACTGTCAAACTATCCTTCACCTGCACATGACCGGGACAGGACGAGACATGGAGGGATAAGAAGAAAAAAAAAAAAAAAAATACAATGGGATGGAAAACATGCAGTGAAAGCGAACAACTCCACATCCCACCCAAAAAATTCAAGCATCCATGGACCGTCACTGGAACAAAAAGGAGGAGGAGTTCCACCTGTAGTTTTGTAACATTTTTAACAGAAAAAAATATATACGATTATAGCTTAGGGCATGAACTTTTTGTACAAAATGTGAAAACGACCAAAAAAAGCAAAAAAAGTGCTTCCTGTAAACTGTAAATGCATGACTGACTGATGGTGCATGACCTATGAGCTGTCATTATCTAAAAAAACTGAAGGGGTACTAGGTAAAGGGCCATCCCAGGACTGGGTGCGGGCAGAAAACACAAGGACCTCTTATCTTGAAACAAGAGAGACTCTTGAAAACGAGAGTCTCCGGAATACAACAACCCTAAAAAAGCAACAGTTCTTTATTTTGTCAAACAGATTGTCATAACACAGCAGCATAGTTGATGCTAAGCCCGTCCCTTCATTTACACAGGCCCTTTATCCTCTTATTCTATGTGATATATGCACTCTATGCTACGTGAATGTGCGTCGTGTGTGTGTGTGTGTGTGTGTGTGTAGGTATCTAACGCATGTGTACTCGCTTCTGGCTTGGGACTGAGCTTTTTTTCTTCATCGGTCAGAGCTCATTCAGTGTTTGCCATGGGAATGAGAAGAAGCCACTGTGCTCTCCTGCTAGTGAGTGTCTGTGTGTTTATTTCCAGGCTTTGTGAAATGTATTTGTGTTCCTTTGAACTGTCTGCCACCTTTTGCTTTTGTCTAATTTGGTTTAAATTTAAAGATCCCCTCCCTTCAAAATAGTGTTAACATTTAATCAACCTGAAGGTGGTGTCACTCTGTGTATGCACAACACTCCCAAATCCTTGACAACCTATGGAGGGCACATGCTTTCTCTGTCTTATAACAATTGACTATCCATTTATCCACATTTGTAGCTTGGCTGCTTTTTACGAAATTGCCATGTCAGACCGATTTCAGAGACCAATGTAGCATTGCATGCTGGTTAACACTTCTTTTCATGCGGTTCTCTTGGGCCTGCACTTGGCCTGGAAGTTCTTATTTATTTTGTATTATTAATCAAGCTGTGCTGGTGAAAACAGATTGTAGCTGTGAAGTGTTGGCCTTGGAGACTGTACTATCTCTAAGTAACTGCCTTTGTAATGTTTGGGATTTAAGACGGAGTTATGTGAATTGGAAGCGTTTTAAACGATGCTCTTCGATTATACCTTTTCTTTTGCATTTAGATGTACAGTGAAAATAGACAGATAAATATACAGACAGCACTGTGACAGTCAACCTTAAAATTGACCCCTGAACTGTGAACTCACAACTGTCTGTCTCACTTTTTGGCTTCAAATGTCTCACTTATACCAACAGTGTTATACACAACCTTTTCAACTATGGGAAGCTTAAAAATACTTTAAATGCAAGTACATGCAACCGATGCCCTGTTTGCATTGTTCACATGTATGTTTTCATAGTTACCTTTATTATTATTTATTTTATTATGAAAGAGCCCAAACATACACAAACTCTTAAAGTATAGTCTACCAAAGCAATAATTTCAGACGTGCTGACATGGGATACTGCGTTCTTGTTGGTGTGTGTGTGTGTGTGTGTGTGTGTGTGCGTGCGCGCATCTATGAGCGCTTGTGTGTTCAGTGTATACTGTAATTACCCAACATTTTAGTAGCATTTGTATGATATATACAGTTATAAAAGCATGCATGAGTATCTCACAAATGTCCCAGTATGCAATTATGCGATCCACGTACCAGCTCAAGTTCACTGAACAGGCGCTGCATACCGATTTGTGTACAAGGTAGCTGTGCTCAACTTTAATGGGCAAGGCATCATTTCTAGAATGGCTAGAGTCAATGGCAAGCATAATGTTGAAAATCAGGGACAGTGCTCAGCCTTTAATCACAGCACAGTAGCTTACATAATCATGAGCACACAGTGATTTCGGGTCACACATTCATATAGTTTAAGTTGAGGGATGTGAATGAATGAATGAATGAATGAATGAATGAATTTTAACCTATTCTCCAAACCCAGAAAACAAAAAAACTAAATATTTAAGGAATGCATGGACAATTGGACGAATGACAATGATTGTACTTTGTATTTAAAAATCTTAAATTAGATCCTAGTTTTTATTTCTCTGGGGTTCAATTTAATTGTGTGCTTTTATGAAATTACACACGTCCCATCTCACTAGCAGTCATCAAAACACTTATGAGTTCTGCCTCATACTGTATATTATTTTCTACTGTTCACTCAGGTTTGTGTTGACAAATGATTTCTCTTCCATGTCCACTATCAGGAGTATAAGGATTGTCAGTGAGGGGTGTTTGGATGCTGGAAAGGGGTGCCGGTGACCTCAGCATGCAGGACATGGATACTTGTTGAATACCTTATCGCTGCTGTAACGGTTGTCAAAGACCTATAATATTTTCGTTTCTGAAAACAAAGCTGAAGAAAAGGGAGAGAATATGTTGTTTATTTATTATTATTATTATTATTTTTAAGAGAACAAAATAATTTAACATTGCAATCATTATGCATTAAAAAGAGTTTATGTAAAATGTTTAACTGTTGCAAAAATCTAGACTTCACCTATACTCCTCTAGAATGGATAAATGACAATATTAACGCAATATCATATTACTCTGTACTAAGGAATGCAACTGCGCACATGCACAGAACAGATGTTTTTAATAAAGAATATATGTATAAATATATGACAAAATATATTTAATTAGAATGCTATGCACCCGTATTAGAGTCGTTACGATGTATTTTAAGCATATTGGTTAGAATCAAGTAATACCAACATGCCCATATCATGGGAAATGTAGAGGCTTTGTAGCTATTTGAAAATGTTTTCATTTCCTTTTCTTTTTTATTGGAAATACGAACATTGAATATGTATTCAAGCCTTTTATTCAGATTCATTCTGACATGATATGTATAGACATTTACCCTGCACACCAGCTCAGATCATTTACAAAGAATAATAAAGAAAGATGTGACATATTGTGACACCGTGTGCGTGTGTGACAGAATTTCAACTGGACCCTTTTCACAGACTGTGATGAATTCCAGCAATTAATATATATTTTAAATTTAAATTATTTTATTTTATTTTATTTATTTTTTAAATGCAGATAATGAGGGAGTGTGTGAATTTAGCATCTTTCTCTCTTCAGACTGCCTTAAAGGAATATTCTGGGTTCAATACATGTTAAGCTCAATTGACAGCATTGGTGGCATAAATCTGATTACCACAAAAATTTATTTCGACTTGCCTGTTTAAAAAAAAAAGCAAAAATATAGGTTCCAGTGAGGCACTTGCAATGGAAGTGAATGGGGCCAATCCATAAATGTTAAAATACTCACTGTTTCAAAAGTATAGCCAAATGATTTTAGTGTGATAAAATCGCTAACTAACCTTTTCTGTGTAAAGTTATGAAAAATGACTTTTTAAACTGTCCCGCTCAAATGTTTTAAGAGAAGAATTAATGTATGTACTTTTATAAAACTATAAGCTTCATTTCTGCCTTTAAACCCTCCAAAAACTGGCCCCATTCACTTCCATTGTAAGTTCCTCACTGTAACCTCGATTTATTTATTTATTTTAAAGAAAAAGACGGACAAGTCGAAATCATTTTTTGGTAATCAACATTATGCCACAAATGCTGTCAATTGAGCTTATTTTTTATTGAACCCTGAATATTCCTTTAACACATCATTCTCTATTTTTTTCCCCCCTTTTTTTGGGGGGTGGGGGGGGTGAGTCATGCGATGGAAATGTGAAAAGGGTCCACTCCATAATGTGGCAAAAAAAAAGAAAGAAAATTGCGAATTTAGTTTAGAAATTGAATTTAGAACGTATTTTTTATTTATTTTTTATTTTTTTTATGGATTGTGCGCGCAGTCGTGTCAACGTTTGAAAAACTACAATTCCCGTTGTGTTCTTGCAGTTCCGTCACACGCCAATGAGGGCGTCATTGCATCATTTCTCCGTTTTAAATAGTCCTTTCCTGGTAATGTTTTGTTGAGTGCGTGGTGTATGCATGAGGGAGTGAGAGAGAGAGAAAACGTGGTCTCGGAGAAGCCTAGCATTTTAGCTAGTTTGAAAGTGTGAATGTGTGAGTGAAGTGTTATACAAGCTCAGATATTTAGTATTATTTATTTTTGTATGTAGTCAAGTTTGCCAGAAAAGGAGAAGGTAAATCATTACAGAAATTGACTGGCTTCTGAGCTGCTGCTTCTAACAGATACATTTTCCTGACAGGTTTACGGTTGTATTCGAGCTAAATTGTATTATCCATTGCTTAAGGTTGCAAAGGCACAATTTGATAAAAGGCAGCTTCTTACGTTTGTGGTCATAATAGTGTTCAAAATGTCCATGGGCGGCCAGAAGACCACCAGTCAGGCAATTCCGACCATCAGACGAGTTGCAATCAACGATGCGGCCCATATGCCTCATGATTACTCTACAACGCCTGGAGGGACCCTGTTTAGCACGACTCCCGGAGGTAAATGCCGTGCAGTTGCAAATAACTAATTTGGTGCTATTTTCAGCTGTCGTTGTGCATGCATCGTTGTTGTTTTGCTCGCTCTCGCGACATAGCGATGCATTCGAGAGCTCGTGCACCTCTCGCATAGTCTTTGTGCTTGACAGACTGAGGTGTGCGTGCTCCGTTAATGATGACCTCATATAATGCTTCAGCCCTGTTTGCTTTTTATTATTTGTATTATTATGAACTGTAACTGCCGACGTGTTATGACTGAAGAATGTTCTCGTCACCTAGAGAAAAGCACTGTTTTATTGGCTAATAAACGACTGCAGCCTTTGAGAGATCATTGTGGTTACAGAGTGTCTCATTTGTTTTACGAAGAAAAAAGTTTCTGCGGGTCTCTAACGCTAAATCTTGAAATATTCTTTTGTGTATTTGTTTGTATTTTTATTTATTTATTTTTTTTCCGTCTGAGATTGTGGTTTGTTTTGTACAGTAGCTTGATGCTTTTGTCAGGTGACGGAGAATGTAAACAGACAAGAGAACAGGACGTGACCATTCTCAAGGCATGTGACTTTATGTTGGTTTCCCAATTTACACGGCAACTTCTACTTTTCTAGCTCCTAAGGAACACTGTCCTTATTGTACTATTTCAATATCCAGTGGGTCTAAACATCACTTATTGTCCATATCACCATTTTTCAGCCGAGGTAACGCACTTAAAACGTCATGTGATGTATTTGAAACATGCAGAGAAATCAAGCATTGCCCCTTGGAATTTTGTCATGTAAGTTAGATGCTTTGTAGGTTAACTGTCACATTTTATTTTATTTTTTTTACAGGCATAAAACCTTGCATCGTTGAATTTTTTTTAGTCTACATATGTATTATGCCTGTGTTCTGTCTTCTGCTATCAAAGAGTTAAAAATATATGTTGTTCTTTAATTTATCAGCTTATACAGTCATACACCGATCAGCCACAACATTAAAACCACCTGCCTAATATTGTGTAGGTCCTCCTCGTGCTGCCAAAACAGCTCTGACCCATCAAGGCATGGACTCCACAAGACCTCTGAAGGTGTCCTGTGGTATCTGGCACCAAGATGTTAGCAGCAGGTCCTTTAAGTCCTGTAAGTTGCAAGGTCGGGCCTCCATGGATCGGACTTGTTGGTCCAGCACATCCATAGATGCTCAATCGCATTGAGATCTGGGGAATTTGGAGGCCACGTCAACACCTTGAACTCTTTGTCATGTTCCTCAAACCATTCCTAAACAATTTTTGCAATGTGGCAGGGCACATTATCCTGCTGAAAGAGGCCACTGCCATCAGGGTATACCGTTGCTATGAAGGGGTGTACATGGTCTGCAACAATCTTTGGGTAGGTGGTACGTGTCAGAGAAACATCCACATGAATGCCAGGACCCATGGTTTCCCAGCAGAACATTGCCCAGAGCATCACAGTGCCTCCGCCGGCCTGCCTTCTTCCCATGGTGCACCCTGCTGCCATCTCTTCCCCAGGTAAACGACACACACGCACCCGGCCATCCACATGATCTAAAAGAAAACGTGATTCATCAGACCAGGCCACCTTCTTCAAATGCTCCGTTGTCCAGTTCTGACGCTCACGTGCCCATTGTAGGCGCATTCGGCAGTGGACAGGGGTCAGCATTGGCACTCTGACAGCGTCTGCGGCTACTCAGCCCCATATGCAGCAAGCAGCGATGCATCTGTGTGTTCTGACACCTTTCTGTCATGGCCGGTATTACGTTTTTCAGCTATTTGTTCTACAGTAGCTCATCTGTGGGATCGGACCAGACGGGGTAGCCTTCGCTTCACATGCGCATCAATGAGCCTTGGGCGCCTATGACCCTGTCAACGGTTGTCCTTCCTTGGACCACTTTTGGTAGGTACTAACCACTACGTACCAGAAACACCCCACAAGACCTGCCGTTTTGGAGATGTTCTGACCCAGTCGTCTAGCCATCACAATTTGGCCCTTGTCAAAGTTGCTCAGATCCTTACGCTTGCCCATTTTTCCTGCTTCCAACACATGAAATTCAAGAACTGACTGTTCACTTGCTGCCTAATATATCCCACTCCTTGACAAGTGCCATTGTAACAAGATAATAAATGTTATTCACTTCACCTGTCAGTGGTTTTAATGTTTTGGCTGATCAGTGTAGTCCTAAATATAGTGCACTCAGCTTTAACTCGCTAATTGAATGCAGTTCAAGGAGGTTTGTGTGTTCAAGGTTGACATTAGGCTCAGCTGGACTGATAAGAGAAGAACTGATAGTATGTTCTCACTAGGTACGGCCTGCTTCGTTTTTGCTGTTAACAATGCACAGATAAGCCATTTTACTGCATGAGAAATAAAACAAAACCTGTATTTGTCCAGCATCGTAAAGCTTTACTTTTTACAATTGTAACCGCTGAATGTTGCAAAATGCACAGTCATATAGACATGTTTAGACATGCAGGGATCTAATGCAACTCCTACAGCAATTTTCACAAATGTGACTAACATGGCACAGCCAGAATGCACCTGGCTGGCCTACATGTTTCACAACCTCACGGTCAATCCTGCCATTGAACCCTGATATAGGGCCAGCGCCTACTTACAATACCATCCCCCAAGCCATAACCTCAGCCATTAGAAGAAAGCTTTAAAAAATTTGATTGGATTAAGTGCTAATTACTTATTTTGCATTAAAAAGGGCCTCATCATCCTCCATTTCACTACTATACTCTATAGGCACCAGGATAATTTATGATCGGAAGTTCCTGCTGGACTGTCGCAGCTCCCCATTAGCCCGCACACCACCCTGTTGCCTTCCTGACATTCCAGGGGTGACCAGTCCCCCCTTGGTCACCATGAAAAATGATAAGGCCTCCTCCCAACAGCCTGTCATCAATAACATCAGCCCCCCTGCAGACAAGAACGCAGGTAAATGTACTTTCAGATATACTCATTGGAGCTGGCCCATTTATCATTAAATGTGTTTAAGGTCATTTTTAATTTGTGATTTCCAGGTCAGGAGAAGTCATGGAAATCAATACAATCTTAAAAAGTCATGGGAATTTCTGTAGTGAATATAGATTTTTCTAGTTATGCTAGGCTCTAAATAATTTTATTGGCAAGAAATTGCTTTAAAAAAATCTCTATAAAATGATTTTTTAAACATCCTTATCCAGTTATCATAAATGCTTGGAAATGTCATGGAAATGCATTGGTCAAATGGTGTTGGAACTGCAGTAATATTAAATTTTAAAGGCATAGTTCACTAAAAAATGCAAATTCTCTAACCTCATGCCATCCCAGATGTGTATGACTTTCATTCTAATGCTGAACACAAAGATTTTTAGAAGAATATCTCAGCTCTATAGGTTCATATAATGCAAGTGAATGGTGATCAGGCCTTTGAAGTACCAAAATGAAGATAAAGTCAGCATAAAAGTAACCCATTAGTCTCCAGTGGTTTAACCAATGTATTCTGAAGTGATTCAATTGGTTTTGGGTGAGAACAAACAAAAATTTAACTCCTTTTTCACTGTACATCTTAACAGCATTCTCCTTGGCGATCATGATTTCAAGCTTTCTAGCATTTGATGCATGCACAGAGTGCTAGATGGTGCTATAGGAAGTGTAATCGAGCTTGAAATCATGAAAGCCAAGGAGACTGCTGTTAAGATGTACAGTGCAAAAAGGAGTTACATTTTTGTCTTTTCTCACCCAAAACCAACTAGATCACTTCAGAAGACATTGATTAAACCATTGGAGTCTGATGGATTGTTTATGTTGCCTGTATGTGCTTTTTGGTGCTTCAAAGGCCTGATAACCATTCACTTGCATTTTATGGACATACAGAGATGAGATATTCTAAAAATCTTTGTGTCCTACAGAAGAAATAAAGTAATACACATCTAGGATGGCATGAAAGTGAGTAAATTATGTGAGATATTTTTGGGTAAACTATCCCTTTAAGTAAAAAAACAGGTTAAAAAAAACCTGGAGGATAGTATCCTGTTCCCATTTATTGGTTGGTAAATGTTTGCGATGCACATTAATATTGATTAATGTTGGTCTTTTATTTCAAGGTGAAGATGCCCAGTTTGAAATGGATATCTAATTGCATAGAGGACCTGCTAAGTGAAGGTGACAACTGTAATGAATATTACTGTGATAACTGTTCCCTAAGAGGATAAATGCACAGAATATTTCTCCTTCCATGTCATCTGTCTTTTGCCATTGTCTAGTGTTCAGTTGGTATTTTCTTTACCTGTATTGATGCTGTCGCTCAAGACATGCTCAAGCCATTACTTTTGATTCTCTACATCAGCAAACACTGTTGTGCCTGAAAGAGCATCTCGGATGTCAGATTAGTGCATCCAGAGCACATTGATGCAGGCAATCCTGCCCAGCTCTACTTCTGCCTAAGACATGGGGGACACCTTAAAGGCTGCCTTGTGACATTGTTTGTTTGATACAGATTGTTTGTATAGTTTTGCAAATGACCAGTAGGGGGAGCAACAGTTTCTTGATTGTTTTCTCATCAAGAGTCATTATGGAGGAAATCCAGACAAACTCCAATGCCAACTCCTATAAATTTAGCATACCATGAAAATTGACCACTTTCCATTTGGCATTGATACTTTACTTTGTAACAGTAAAATACGGATAATTTCTGTTTTACTTATTTTCACCTAAAGTGTCATTCAACAGAATGTAAAATGCCTTTTCTTCTGTGAAATTCTCTAAACTGCCCTGTTATTCCTGAAGTGACATAAGCATTAAAAAAATTCAATGAACACCAGAGAATTGATATCTGATTGCCTTATTTATCTATTGCTAATTTCCAAACCAAAGAGATGGGTACAAAATCCAAAGACCACCATTATGAATGACATTTTATTAAATTCGGAAATTTGCATACTCTACTATTTACACATTTGGCAATTTACATATTCAACTATTTACAATTTATGTAAACACAAAGTATTAAGGTTTCAAAAATAGCTTTAAGTAACCCAGGTGCATCATTGCAGGATACCTGTGTTCAGCAGAAGAATGTCATACATATTTGGGATGCCATTAGGGTGAGTAAATGATGAGAGATTTTTCATCTTTGGGTGAACTATTCCTTTAAGAAAGTTTGGTTTTGTTGTTGTTTTCATCCTGGACATCTGTATTATCTTTGATGGAGCCCATGTGTATTTCTGGTTCAGAGGAGCATATCTAAATAAAGTGCTAATGTTGAGTTTGTTTGGGATTAAGAGAGAAGTCAGTGACAACCACATTCTGCAACCACCATTCCTTCATGGTGTCTCATAACCATCTTCCCGTTCTCATAGTAGAGCATAGAGACTGGAGCCAGATGGGTGGGTACACAAGACAGGCATGGAACCCAGTCAGGGTGGTGCAACTTCAAAAGACTCTGCAAATGAGAGAATAAAGACACA
The DNA here is from genome assembly GCF_019703515.2 of Myxocyprinus asiaticus. Lineage (NCBI taxonomy): Eukaryota > Metazoa > Chordata > Actinopteri > Cypriniformes > Catostomidae > Myxocyprinus > Myxocyprinus asiaticus. The sequence continues at coordinate 16,626,217 of NC_059381.1, read as the reverse complement.
TTTGAGTTAGTCAAGCAAAAAGGCAAGGAAACATTTTAAATAAATCTAAATCAACACTTGGTTTATACAGACACATACTTGCATGTAGGCATGGTTGGTTGGGGTGAAGGACTCATCTATGGGTGTAGGACAGCTACCCTCACAGCGATAAGCATTGTAGCGTTTTGGATAAACAATCCAGTCGCTCCAGCCTATCTGATCGAAATCCACCAACATATCCACCTTTCTGCAGAGAGGCTTCTTCTCCCCTTCTTCAGGAGAAATGGCAGGAGTCAAGCCAGTTCCTGCTACCCCTCGTACTCGCTCACCAGTTCTGTGATTCCTCTTGTGACGCCGGGCCACAGGTTCCTTTCCACCGCTGGCTCGGTCCAGAGCCACATACTTGGAGTGCTCAGCGGTCTGGATGAGGGTGGATGTCTTGGCCTGGTTTTGTTTGGAGTAAACCACCATCATGACCATGTTTCCTGTAGGATGCTGGACCATCTCACTTCCCTCATCCTCTCCCTTTTCCATTGAAGACGTCTGAACATGTTCCTCGGAGGACGTGCTCTCACCCTGATGCAACCAGTACTTGAGCAGGTCGGTGATGTTGAATACCCTCCATGAGGAGTGGGAGGCTGGGTCGCTTGGTTTGGCTCTCACACTGCCAAGGTGAAGCCGTGCTTCAGGGCAGTGGCTCTGGTCACACTCATGTTTGGAAGCATGATAGATATCCACCACCATGTCACTGGCAGAGGTGAATTCTGGAAGGCGAATTCGAAGTTCAGACCTCTGGACGCTGTCACTTGCAGATATGGAGGACAGGTCAAATGTCACTGCCCATCTGTCACCAATCTGATGGCTACCTGAAGAATATTTAAGACAAGAAATTAGTCTAGAACATGAACAGTGGTCTAATTAAAAGGTCTAGAAGAATAAGTGATGTGTGGTGCTTAATTACGCTTTCGCACATAGGACTTCAGGACAAGCAATTAATAAAGTTGAACATTCTTATTGTTTAGATGTGTATTGAAGGCCAAGCCTCTTTGAAACAGACGTCTTGACGCTAATACACACGCTGACTAATAAGCATATTACATGACTTGGCTAATAGAACCAGTTAAACTACCGCCATTATATTAAGTTCCCGGTCGCGCTGAGCACAAGTACGTTATTTAACATGTCATCATTTTATACATATAAAAACGTATACAATTATTATTTTTTATTGTTATTTCAAACAATAATAAAAAAAAAAATACAGTAAAATATAAAATAAATAATAATCGGTATTTTATTATTTTGCGTGTTATTTGTAAAATAATATTGACAAAATAATATGCTAACTAATTTAATGAAAATTATGAATTATAATAATGAATAAAAAATATAACAAAAATTTATATTTTTTTTAATAAATAAATAATCTATATTTTATTGTTTCGCGTGTTATCTGTAAAATAATATTGCCAAAATACTATGCTCTAACTGAATAAAAATAAAGAATTATAATAATCTGTAAAATAGCCTAATCTATAAAATAAATTAATAATTAATCTGTGTTTTATTATATAGCGTGTTATCTGTAAAATCATATTGGCAAAATGCTATGCTCTAGCTAAATGAATAAAAATAAAGAATTATAATAATCTGTAAAATAGCCTAATCTATAAAATAAATTAATAATTAATCTGTATTTTATTATTTCGCGTGTTATCTGTAAAATCATATTGGCAAAATATCATGCTCTAACTAAATTAATAATAAAAAAAAGAATGAATTATAATAATCTATAAAATAATAATAATTCATTGGAATTTTATTATTTCGCGTGTTATCTGTAAAACTGAATGAATAAAAAAAAAAAAAAATGAATTAAGCATGCTACTTACTTTTTGCTAAGAGACTCAAGACCGAATCGGACTCGTAAAGAGTTGGATTTTCATGACTCATGTGCTTGTCTTCTCCGGTCAGAAGTGTCCGGTAGAGGTGCATCATGTAAAGCGGAAAGCTGTTCGAGTGGCGTCTGTAACCCGCCTGACCTCCGCTGCGCATCCTATTCCTGAACGCCTCGTGGAATCCAGGAAACGACTCTGCTGAGAGGACCGCACTGACCCACAGCGCGAGAACTGAGATCAGGACCCCGCAGATGAACTGCCTCATGTCTAAACCTTAATTATAATCCACCACGTAGATGTGTTTCTTGAGATCCGTCTCCTAAACCGTCCCCTGGAGAATGAAGGTCATGGGTGCTGCCTGCCCAGCTAAGTTGACTTATAGAAACTTGTAGTCTTTTGATGGTGTCTGTGGTCCTGTGGGTCTTTGAAGTGGCCCTGTGATCCATACTCGCTCAGTGGGAGTGTAAAGGGATACATGTCCTTGGGTCGTTATGTATCGAAACCAACAGTCTTTTGTGCGTCCGAAAGGTGTGAAAACATTCATTCATCTACCTCGAGTACTGTGTATTGGAGGTCCTTTTGAAAGTGTCCCTAAACAATAATATTAGTGGACCACATTTGTTCATCAATGTCACTTTGATTAAAAGGAGACTGCTAGATTATGTCTTCGTTTGAATGAAAATAGAGGAAGCAAATGTGTTTCTCTGTCTTTTCACTCCATAAGAAGATTACATAGAACAATAATTATGTCATTGGAAATGTGCAGATTATTCTAATAGGCTAGTAACATTTTGAGATGTTACCGCCCAATTTTACTGGAATTGCAGCTGGTGTTGAATTAGGTAAAATGTATAGTTGTTAACTGTTTTTCTAAGTATTAGACAGCGATTGTTGTCGAGTTTAGGTGTGTCGATTTCTTCAACACGAGGGTCACGTGAGACGAATACATGCGCCTTTTTTTAATTATAGCCTTATAATTGTGCATAAAAGTTGTATAAAAACCTATACAGTCTTATCTACTGTCACAGCCGTTGACAAAGAAATGTAGGCTACTCAGGGACATGGGATATTAATAATAATTAATATTTTGGCACAGTCAACCAGAAATACATGTACTCAACATGTTTGTGGTTCACACCTGGTCAGCATTTGACCCTTGGCTGAACCCCGCCTTAAAAGCGTTCCTGACCAATCCTATTCTAGCAACTGCTGCTGTCCGCCGTCTCTCTGACAAGCGCTTGCTTTTTTCCAACGAGTCAATGGGAGTAATGTGTGTACGAGGTAGGCTAGCTAGAGAGGATACACGTTTTTTTTTTCTTTCTTTTTTAAATAAATCTCGACAGGGGCGTGCTGTGGATTAAACTGTGTCAGCCCTCATTCCCAAATGAACATTAGCACATCAACATGAACACCTACATTTGCTCAAAGATAAATTAAAGCTGAATTAACGTTGATTCATTTATGTATTGATTCAGGTCTTAGTAAAGACGATAGTAAATAAAGAGTTTGCAGCATCATAGTGAGTGTGTTATGAAACGTTATGAGCGGTTCTGTTCGCTTACACTAATGTTATCATCATTTCTCTTTTCAAGTGACTGAGGTCGTTTGCCTCAGTTCTGATTCACAGTCTTCACGGTTTTCAAATTACTGGGTAATTTAACAATTTTTTTTACAAAAAACGTCAGATAAATATGTTTTAAAATGTCACTCTTCATTCCAGCCCACGTAAGAATAATATCAGTTCCGTTTATGAGAACATTTTGCCAAACAAAAACAAACAAACAAAAAAACAAAAACAAAACAACAAACAAACAAACAACAAAAAAACTCTCTCATTGGGACGTTCTGTAAAGTTTCTCAGAGCGAGTCACGGTAACCAAGGGGGCGGAGCTTAGCGAAGTATTTTGTTTATGATACCTGATGTAGGAATTCTTCATATCCAAGAACGCTTGACACGAAACATAATAGTCTACTCAATATGTGCCCTTACCTCAGGCTTTGTTGTCATGTTTACATCACTATAAAGTCACTTTGAAGATATTAGGGTCAATGACAGACCAAGAAGACCAGACTACAGCTGATATCTTCATCTGATACGTATATCATTTGCTGCATATCCTAATTTTATTTTGGCGTTATGAGAACCCTGAGGACAAAAGGTAAACATTCGTTTGAAAAGCTAGTTTCTTTCTTTCTTTCTTTCTCATGTATTGAAGTAGACTATCCAACAGGGGGCGCGCGGCATTCAAATCTTGACCTAAAAAAGACATCGGTGTTAACGATGTTTCTCGAATCGGAATCAAAGTGATAAACCTCAATGAGGCTCTGTGTAGGAAAATAAATATATCGACTGTTCGTCCTTGTATCACTCATTTCTACTGGCACTCCTTGTATGATGTGTCGACAAGCTCTGCGCTGATATTGAGCGCTCAGGTGAGATTCATTCGACAGATCGAAGCATATGCCGCTGTGAAGTACACAGACACAGACATCATTATTCCTAACAGAACTGAAGCAGACCAGCTGTGAATGTCAGTGGCAATCTAACACACAGCAAGATAAAAATTGGTACCGAGCCTTCCTCCCACTCAGTTATCACATACGCAGCCTTTTGATGTTAATAAGTGTCAGATCCTATTTATTCACTCTTCATTGCATGGTAAAGTGTCTTTTTTGTTGTGTAAATTGTAATTTTAGGATCCATCCATCCATCCAACTTTCAGATACCTTTTTCATTTTGTTTTGTTCATATTCATTGTGGACATATGGCATGATATGGACTGTCCTGAACTAGGTGATGCTGACTTGCTATAACAGGCATGCCTTGCTCTGGGCAGACAAAATTAATTAATCACCAGGAACCCTGATTGCTGTGAATTGGTTTGCAAAACAGAGACCATAGCGTAGCCCTCTTCTGTCAGGAAAAAAAGGGAGCATGGACAGAAAACCCCTCAGAATCAAGCCTTTTGTGTCTCGCGCTGGAAGAAAAGTGCACACTTGCGTTAGATATGGCAACCAAACAAAAAGGCCATGAAAAATGAAAGGGCCTCCTTTGTGTAATTTGAATAATGGGGATAATTACCCTCTGTCCAGCGAAGCACCTGCATTTGAAATAAGTCTTTGATACCAAGTTAAATACAGTGAGATTGCTGTTTGATTAAGATTCAGACATATGCTGCCTCGGCCTATACAGCTGCTGGGGAGATCATTCTGTCAACATACATAAAAACAAAAACAAAACAAAAAAACATGATAAATACTGTAGATATACGTCATAAAAAGAGTGTGTAGTGTAACTTATGCTTTGCCTTAGCTGTTTCAGTACCCCTCATCTCACTATCAAAGTCCAGATAATGTGAGCTTTTATTAGTATTATTATTTGCAGGACGTCATTTGTCTACCGATATCTCAGTGTACGACATAAACCGGCTCCCCACAGATAATCTTTAAGCACCTACAAAGCTATCTCTTTTTAATTTAGTTGCACTGCCAGGAATCCATAGAAGAATCAGTGCCTCTCATTAAACCACAGCCCTGACATTGTTCGGTAGCAACAAAAATTTTTTTTGTCTGTGTGATAGCAGAAATGGCAGGGACATGAAATTGCTCAGAATGTAGGCATGTTTTTACTTTTTGTCCTCATAGCAATGGAGGCAAGAGTATATACTGAAAAGGATCATTGTGATAGGGGCTTGAATCTCACACCAAAATGTGCTCCTTGGATTCTTTGATTTCATTTTGACCATAGACAGTTGAATGGGTTTTAGGTCCAGTGAAAGCCCCACGTTTAGAGTAATATGTTACATGGATCCACTTGTAATAGCCTACATTTCTTGGACGCATTCTTGCAGATTAAAACATGTAGCCTACAGTTATGTAAGACCTTTTGTTGAGGATGTAGAATAGAGTTGTATGATACTGACATGTGAAAAACAGTCTTTGCAAATCTCAGATATATCAGAATTGTTCATGTGTTCTAAACAGTGTAAGGTATTTTTGCAATCTCAGTTTTTGCCATAGCTGAAATGCAACACATCCATACAATATGATGGAAAATATTACCTATTTAAGCAATATCACACGAGCAAGAGTGCTATATGGCCCTACATCAGCACTGCTGTGATTTGGCCGCAGGTAGGTAATCACAGCAGTGGTGATTTAGGGCCATATTGCACGATTGTGAGTGTGATATTGCTTATATACAACAGTTCAATGAACAAGTATATATATATATATATATATATATATATATATATATATATATATATATATATATATATGGAGCGTGTGCGATCACCTGTTGCCACTCCCAAGCAGAGATGCTGTAGTCTGTTAGTCAACTTTCTGAAGTTAATACCATTTTGGTCAAATGCATCCTATTTTCTCAGTGGAAAAATAGCCATCTAAGCGGGGGTATTCCTCCCTATTTTGTGGTAGCCAGTGCGCAAGAGTCATTTACTACTATAGAAACTGCAATGTCCTCCACCATTTTGAACTCTCCAATGTGGAAACTCCGGTAAGAGGTAAGCGCCTTGAGTTTGTGTAATTAATCAGTCTGTTGTGTCTCTCAGCTGTGATGAGCCTTAATGCTGAAGTTGTTAGTTTAAAGCCATTTAAAGCTATTTCCTAACTTTAGTAGTGTTGTAGTAATGCGAGCGATCACATAGTGCTGATGAATGAAAACACTGAGTGACGCTGCCTTACTACATGTTACCTGAACTGGCTTATATTACACACAAAAATGGTCTTTTGCCACCACCTGTTGGCTAAAATCAGTACTGTCACAAAAATATATGTAAAGAGACACATATAGCTCTTCACACATCTGAACTGCTCTTACAATTTAGTTTAGAACCGCACAAACACAAGCGGAGTGATACACACAGTGGAGCATCTGAGTGCTAATGTTCTGAGACATCAGTACTCATGGAACGTCTCTCATCCAATCAGATTCGAGGACCGTAACTAACTGTTGTATATTTTTTAATAACATAACAAAGATGATAAAGAGAACAAATGAATGCACTGTAGATTCTCATGATAGAATCCACCTGTTATATAAAGGTCACATTAAAACTGACTTGAAAACTTTTAAGCAGGCCTTCATCATTTATTTTTTGGTTCTTTTCAAATGCCTTTTATGTATAGATTTTACTGTTTTAACATTAACCTATGAAAATCCATTATAAAGATACAAATTATTTAAACTGATAATCTAAAGAGTGAAATAAACAAACTATTTTAATATAAATTTTTGGGAAAATTTATTCTTTACATTTCAAAAATTACAACTGCCCCACTGTTGTAGCATCATTTCCACCACACCAAACAGTTTTGCCTCTAATAAAATTAGTGAACTTGTTAACCAAATTACCAAAAGAGCATACTTAAATTTATATTTAAAGTAAATTGACTGAAATACTTTATTAATGCCCAAAGGGAAATTTCCTATACAAAGAAAAATATAACTTGTGAACAGAGTATTTTAGGTGTCATTTCCAATTGAGCTGTAATTTTATTTTATGAAATTATGCAAAAAGTTACAAAAATATTTTATTTTATACAAAAATTATTTAATTATGTGTATTTAGGATACTTAAATATTAGCTGTGAAATTAGCCTTAGCAAGACAAACAAGTAGGACATTACAAATGTCATTTCCACCACAGAATCCTATTAAGCACAATACAGAATTTGTATTTGTGGGGATTTGTATGACTTTCCAAAAATAAATTTCCAAAAATAGCATAAATCTCCTGTGATGCATGTTCATATATGGTTGTACATTGTTAGTAGACAGATGTAAAAAAAGAAATTAGAGTGTGAAAAGTGTCTTAAAAATGAAAATTCTCTTATCATTTCCTTGCCCTCTTGCCATCCCAGATGTGTATGACTTTCTTCTGCTGAACACAAAGATTTTTAGATGAATATCTCAGCTCTGTAGGTCCATACAATGCAAGTGAATGGTGACCAGACCTTTCATGCTCCAAAAATAATATAAAGTGGTTAAATCTATGTCTTCTAAAGTGACATGATAGGTGTGTGTGAGAAACAGATCAATATTTAAGTCTTTTTTTCCCATATAAATCTTCACTTTCACATTATTTCACATTCTGAATGTGAAAGTGGAAATTTATAGTAAAAAAAAGGGTTTAAATATTGATCTGTTTCACATCCAAAGCGATTGCATCGCTTCAGAAGAAATATTAAATCACTGGAGTATGGATTACTTTTATGCTGCCGTTGCGTGATATTTGGAGCTTCAAAGTTCTGGCCACCATTCACTTGCATTGTAAGGACCTACAGAGCTGAACTATTCTTCTAAAAATCTTTGTTTGTGCTCTGCTGAAGAAAGAAAGTCAGTGTTGTAGAGTTGTTCTGGTGCAACTTCACAAAACCAGTAAGGTGCGTGAAAAAAATAAATACTAGTAAAAAGCAAATCCAGCAACACTCGTGGAATGGAGAAAAATAAGGAATAAAACTTTATTTGCCCAAAAATGAATATTCTCTCATCATTTACTTTCATGCCATCCCAGATGTGTATGACTTTTCTTTCAACACTCATGGAATGGAGAAAAATAAGGAATAAAACTTTATTTGCCAATGCATTTTGGCACAATGGCCTTCTTCAGTGCTAAAAGAGTACAGCTGTAAAAAATTAAACATTCAAATAAGCATTCATTCCTTTTTACAGCTGTATTCTTTTAGCCCTGAAGAAGGCCATTGTGCCAAAATGCATTGGCAAATAAAGTTTTATTCCTTATTTTTCTCCATTCCACGAGTGTTGAAAGAAAAGTCATACACATCTGGTATGGCATGAAAGTAAATGATGAGAGAATATTCTTTTTTGGGTGAATTACCACTTTAACAAGACTTTACTTTCTATAAGTCCACAGTGCTAAAAGTGCAAGAAGTTTAAGAAACATTCATTTGTGGAACCTATATAACTGTGGGAATACATTGCCATAGTTGTTAGGATCAGATGTAAATTCTGTTCATCTGTAGGGATTATTGATTAATAGTGAAATCAAGATCAGGATCATGCAAATGCTGATCTAGAATTATTATTCTAATACAAGTCTCCTTCATAACTCTCATAAAAAAGTTCACAATCTAAAGATTTTTAAAAATGTTATAACGTATTTTTGAGCTATGAAAACGAGTAGCACACGTAAACAAAGTTATGGTTTTCGACAACATGCCGTAGATGAAAGTGTTTGGCTGATTTTTAAGATCAAAGGCATTTCTTTTCATTTAAAAGGTGTACTTCTCCACAAATGGCAACTCTTCTTTCTCCAACCTGCCTATGATGTTTTTAAATCAAAGATTTCAAGAACACTTGTGTCATGCCCAAACGAATATGCCTAGGCCTGCTGCGTAAATTGAGGTTACTTTTCTGTACTCAAAAGCACCATGAAAGTTAGACAGATAACAGGGTTTGCTTTCAGAGGGTTGAAGTGTGTTTGTGATACCTTTGTGTTCCAAAGAAGTCAGTGATAATGCAAACTCCCAAAGCCAGGTAAACATCAGGATTCATATAGTTCTACTGTGGTCATGAATCTAGAAATAAACATTGTTTTCAGTGCAAAGGGATTAGGAGAAAAAAATTGGCTTTCTTGTGTAAACTGTCAGTCTGGTTTATCATGCTAGAGAGCTGTATCTATTTCTGCAATTTCACTGTGATTGGGGGTGACAGTCTTAAATTTAGAATTAAATCCAACAAAGTCTCTTGTCCTCAAGTTATGGTGCAGTGCTTGCGTCAAGCACTGAAAATGTAATATGTTTTAAAAGGACCACTGAGACTCAGAAATCTTTATTTATGAAACTGCCTTTTTGAGCCAGTTTTTTTTTTTTACAACTGTGGGTTACCATATTGTTTCCTAAAGGTATTCCCTGTCCATTTAACTGCGAGACTAAGAGCATATTTTCATATTTTTCAGAGGAGACTGTGGAACAGCAATTTGAGAAGTCTCTTTGAACTTTCAGGAATAAAAGAATTACAGTGTGACCTTGTTCACAAAGCATTATTGCAATTGAGAGAAGTGTCTAGACAAAATTTGTCCAACCGTAAAGGCTCTGTAAAAAAAAAAGACCTACATTCTTCTAACATAAAGACAATTGTTTTTTTTGTTTTGTTTTTTTTTTTTGCTTCAGCATTGCAATAACAGTAAACACGCTGGAGCCTACTTTAATGGATAAAATAGTTTTTTCAGAGCTTGTCTGGAGTTATTTAGTTGATATTCATTATCATCCTGTATGATGGCATCACAGCCAAGGGGCAAGGTAAGAGCACCCTCAGCTGTCAGAAATGACAGGTCTTCTCGCTTTTTGATTGCAGTCATTTCATACAGACACAATATCAGCTCTGTGTGACTCCACTGTCATTGAGAACTTAGTAGTCAGTTCTCCAAAATTCAATTTGTGCAGCATATTGCAATTATCAAAGATTTTGTGTGGCGAGAGGAGGTTGCAAGCATGTAGCTTGCATGGTCTATAGGTGATTTAAGAAGCATGTAGATGTTCAAGAAGTGTCCCTTTGAATAATGTGGGGGTTTGTGTCCCCGTTAGCACAGAAAATTACACCAGTGACTCAAGCCTTTTATCTCTGCGTTCTTTGTGGTTTTCCAGAGATGACAGCAGTGAGGTGAGTCATGCAACTGGAGATGTTTGGGGTGTTAGTGTCTAGTGGAAATGTATAAACCAGGCCTCCTTTCTGAAAGACTGCATCTAACACTGGTGATTTGTTGGAAGGCTCTCCTCCCTGGCCTGTTAAGCAAAGGTTAGTGACGTTTGTGTGATGAAGTGTTTGTGACATATTCTGTTATTTTCAAACCTTATAGTTTTCTAATACATTATCCCCAAACAGAAATAATGTAAACATTTTCTGGAGGATGTGTGAAGAAAGTTATCAAGTTAAAAATGTGTTTAGAATCAGTTCTAATAGGAAATTGTATGAAGTGTCAACCTGATACTTAAATGTTGTGTTTTTTGAGACATTAAAAGTCCTTATGGTGTCTCAGACCCCAAATAGGGTTAAAATAATACTATCAAGACAGAGAAAATGTGTGTTTTTGATTTAATATTAAAATCGTTTATATTCTCTCTATATAAATGTTTATCAATCCTGTGTTTATTGGCTGAGAAAGTGGTTTGTAGACAGAAGTGTTGTCTAAGAAATGCGTGTGGACCATTGGAGAAACGATTAAGGATCTGTTTGGACATTGTGTCTAAGGTACGTTAATGCCGCTGACCACATCACTCAGTGAGGCTGTGAGTGAATTTGACGTGCACCAGAGGGAAAGAACAGAAGACCAAATACATTTTCATTCATGTGAGTGCAGTTCTAGAGGAACAGTGCTCCTTACAACACTGATAACACACACTTTATGCAGGCCTGATCGAACATGGGCGATATTAGGAGATTGGGATTTAAAAAAAAAGATTTTTTTTTTTTTAAAGGTGATTCAAAATTATTAGGATATGTTAAAAAAAAAAAAAAAATGAGAGAAAGAAGCACTAATTATAATCCTAATAAATAATTGTAACTTTGTACTTTGATGGTATCAATACCATATGGCAATATCTATATAATCAGTTATTTTTCCATATTATTATACAACAACTGCCATATTTTTGTGGAATTATCCAAAACTGTATATTTATTTTCTCTCTAGTTAGTGGATGTTTTCTGAACAATTCTGCTCTGGTTTGCATTATCAAGGCAAAGTCGAAATATAACAATCCAATTTTATTTGAAATGTGAGATAATGTCTTGTAAATATTTGAAAAACTCCACTAATTAAAATATATACATTTTGGATTTTAACTAATAACCAAGATGAATCCTGAAAAAAACAAAATCAGAAACGGTGACATAATTTACCATAAATTATGGCTTCTATTAAACTTGTTTACGGTGTTTAAATGTCAGATAACGGCTGTGCCTTTTGTCTGCTTCAATTGAATATACTGTAACTGGTCAACACAAAGACACAGTGGATGTAGTGTGTGTCGTGTGGAAAAAGAGAGTCTAGACAGCCGCTGAATTTCATCTCCTTTTTCCTAATGGGATATTCTCAGTTTACGCTTGGACTGGCGAGACATTGATGATGCTGGTCAATCTCGGCATATCAAGCTGTGTGAGCTTGTGTATGGTCTCCTGATCACTCAAAAATGTTGTGAGCCCACTGACTATAACACTTTAAAAATAGTTCAATTCCTAGAGGAAGAGAACAATTACATGGTTTGTGAGTATGCTTGTCCCTGTGGCTTTCACAGTTGGTGTCAGCTGGTGTCAGCTCAAACATAATACTGCTTCATAAGGTGAGTAAATTCAAAATATTTCGGTTTACTCAAGCTTGAGTTTGAGCGATGTTGAAATTATGGTTGGGTAAACAAAACTTTGACAAAATTCTCCTGGGATGTGTAAACTTTCATTGAAGCTGGCAATTTAAATGCTCTGTTGATAAATTGGTTTTGCTGGAAGCAGGACTACCTGCGCTCTCTCTTGATACAACTCAAATGTGTTTTCAACCTTTTTAATTTACATCATTTTGAAAGTTGTTGTAGTTATAGTGTTATTTTTAGAGCACCAGTAACAAAAAAGAATGAAGTGTGCTTTTTTTATTTTTAGAAGGGCTTTTTTTTTCTTTTTACCATAAAAAAAAAGCACAAAGTATGTTGCCTATTTATGTCAATGGGCTCTAGTTTTGTGAGTGTGCAAAGCACAGCCCTACACCCTACGGCCGTATTATCCAATTTTCGTGAGAGCGCTAATTCTAAGCGCAATTTTCGTGCAAGTCACAAACCGCAAGTGGCCGTGGATGGGACTGTTTGCACTATCTGTGGATGTATGCACACAAGTTGTGGGTGTATTGTATGTAAATTATGTGGTGCAAAGCGCAATTTGAATATTTTCCTGAGAAACAGGTCATTGCACTAAGTCTTTTTTCAGCGTGAAGTCTAAAATCAGTTCCTGTATTTGCAGTTTGTAGATTACACCAGCAGGTGGTAATAAAGTTCATGCCCAAACTCTGAAAATATAGTGGAACATCAAATTATGTCCATGACCATCACTGTTGTAGCTGTTTTATGAAACAAATATTTATGAGATTTGGGTTAAACTATCTTTAGGTCATGGTTTATTTTTAAATTATTATGTTAATATTTACAGTTGTATTTATGATCTAATTTATATTGGTATTTTTCCACCTGTTGTCGTAGAGTTATTTTTAAGTCAATGCAAAAGGGGCCGGTCAAAGAAGTTGGAGAGAGTAAAATGTTTGGATTTGGTATGTTTTTTTGTTTGTTTTGTTTTTTGTTTTTTTTGACCACTTTATTATTTTGATGATATTTTGATTTAGTTTGAAGTTTAATTTGAGTTTAGAAATATTTTTGGTTGAATTTATTTTCGTGTTTCATTAAATGAATAGAATTTTTAAAAATCAAATCAACCGGTAGAAGTGAAGTGCGTGCCGATACAATCACTGTTAATATTAACCATGATTTGTGTGTCAGTAGATGAAAATGATTAATAATACTTACATTCTCCATATGAGAACCACATTTTCCAAGCATATAAAAGGAGATAGAAAATATATGGTCATAGAAATATGCCTGACATTCAACAGGGATGCAGTTAATGCACAAAAGAACATAAGTCCATATTTCTATTCTTATAATTTATTGCACACCAACCATTTAAAATAACAACTTCTTATGAATGTACTGTCTTTGTTTATATTGCTGGTGCTTGACAGGGAATGGACTATATAATAGGCAGCAGATGGTGCCGGAGAAGAACCTCAGAATTAAATTGCACTTGACCCAGCCCATTAGCGCTTTGCATGTGCAATTTCGCCAAACCCTTGTGCCTAGACTTAGCGCATGCTTGAACGAAAATACCTAAACTTCCTGGCCATGCCATTGAATTTGCATGTATTGTGGGCTCTTAAAATAGGGCCCAATATGTCAAAATAAATTCTCAGTATGAACAATTATGGATTTAACCTGTAAATTGAACGTAAAATACAAAAATAGCTGTAATTAAAGCACATGATATCATAACAAAATAAATAGAGTTCTAGAATACATATAACATCATTTTAGCCACCCTGTGTTACATTATACAGCTCTCTGCTGTCTACCATCACATTAGATTTTGAAGTTTCAGGTTTTAGATTTTTAGAATGTTTTTGTTTTTTTCCAAGTTCAATGTTTTCTTCTTATTAGCAACACATTTAACAGTACCCGCCTGTGAGACAGCAAATACAGAACTAATCTGACAGCTACAGGTCAATATAATGTCTGCAGAGGCACTAAACATGCTAGATATCAAGAGAAGAATAAAATATTAGGAAATATACAGTAACTAATAATAAATAGAAAATTATTGGGGCATTTTTGCCCTCTCGTTTTAAATTTGGGACATGTGGTGCCATTTTTGCCACAAGCCGGTTAATCCTAAACGTAGTGTGCAATGTGTCAGTAACTAGGGAGTCACTGAATTCTTTCCAAGTTTTGACAGCTGTTTAGCAATGTAGGTCACAGATGCTGTTGTTAGATAATTACAAACTTTCCCTTGAAACTCTATTTCTTATTTAGTTCATTTCTAATTATGTCTATATTATGTTGTGAGCTAATGAATTATACATTTATAAAAATGTATTGCAGTGATCATTTTGAAAAGAGTGATTTGAAGATTATATTAAAGACCAATCTACATTGTAATTGCCCTTACAATTCTTTCAGCATACTTCAAAATGAAGAATTCAACGAATTACAGTTTAACTGAATCATCGCTTCTGTGTGGATATCAAGTTTAGATATCTGCTTTTCTCAGTGCCAAATCAAAAGGCAGGTAAAATCATACTAATTATCTTAAAAGTGAATCTGCCAGTGATGTACAGTGACCATGTTAGTCATTTCCATTGTGAAGTCTTTCTTTTGGCAGCCAATTATCATTTACTTAATGGGAAGAAGGATTTCAGTTTTACAGTTTTTTTCACCTTGATATTTCATTGCTGATCATTTTGAACACAGTGGAAATATGACAAATATCATATTTTGTTTCTCCATTCCTGGGCTAAAGAGTGGGCTACATTGAAAACACATTTTTGAGTCAAAGGCGATGTTCTGTCAGTTTTTATTTTTATTTATTATTTTTTTTTTGCATTTGTTTAGACAGTTTAACCTGGTATAGAATCTATTGCGATATATGTTTTCTTTAGTAAGGATGAAGTGCAGATCTTTTGACATATAGTGAAATAATTTTGTAATCGTTTTCCATTTGCTAATCATTCAATCTTTCAGTAATGTTTGTGCTAAAACGAGGTGTTGAGTTGTGTATGTGTTGGAAAGTCAGGCTAAATGTCAAACCATCAGGCTGATTAACATAATGCAGACAACTAATTTGTATTCTCCTTTATTTGCTGTGCTGAAAGCCATAATTGGTGTGAGTCCATGAATCCATTTTAACAGGTCAAATATTCTTATTTTCTAAAATGAAAGTGCATCATAAATATGATTTAATTTAGTTAAGATTTTACCCTTTAAACTTTTGAAAGTATGACATGATCTTGAAAATATGAGTTAATGGTTGCACAGTGTCTGTCATGTTTTAGAAATGTCCTTTTATTTGTAACTACTGGATGAAATTTCAGCGTTTGACTTCTGGCCTCAGTGACTGTTGCCAAAGGACATTTCCAGAGAGGTTTACAGCGTGACCTTGTGGTATAAAATTTTAAGATGGAAATTGCATTCCTTTTTAAGCCCTGATTAAGTGGCCTTGCACACAGCATTCTATGCCTATTAAATATTTAATGTCTGTTTAATGAATGCTCTTATTAAATACTTCCGATGAGTTCTTAAGCCTCATAATGAATTTGACATGGTGGTCATGAGCTCTGGTGCAAATTAGTCGCTTAGCCTAATATCTGATGACCAAATGTTATTCCTCTGTCGTTGTCTGTTACGTGTCCAGCGATGGTCAGGGGAATATTCCTTTGATAAAGTTATGCAATACCGTATCTTTGAATTTAAACATTATCTGAAATAATTTAAATGGCAAAACTTAAAATGCGGAAATCTTACAAATATATTTTTGAGTGTAAAATAATGAAATGGCAACAATGGGCCATTTTTGAAAATACATGCATAGAGCTTAAGAATTTTAGATTATTGCATTTTAATACATTTTAATGTATTATAATAAATATACAGTTTTGAAGTTTGTTAGTGCAATAATAAATTGCCATCATCGTATTAAATAAATTTTGATTATTTTATGGCTAGTTATGGTTGAGAATCACTTCTCTGCTCAATTCTTGATGCTAAAAGTTTAGAATCCCTAAATTCCCCCCACCTCTCTCTCTCTCTCTCTCTCTCACACACACACACACACACACACACACACACACACACACACACACACACACACTCACACACACACATACACCCACACAACACTTCTATTTGACTTGCAAAGGACATAATGATAGTGAGCAAGTCCTTTTGTCACTGATGAGATAAATATTTATGAGTGGGCATGGAGGTGATTGAACCGACATTCGTTGGACAGATGGCCTTCATTAAACACCCGGGCAAATCACTGAGGTCATGCGACTGAGTGAGATGCATGTCCGCTGTTCACCGTGTGGGCTTTCTGAAGTACCTATCAGTAGGCTGATGTGTCGACATGTAAAAAAGCCCTGTCTCCACATGCTGGTATCTTCATATCAAAGCGAGCTGATTACCACCAAATATTTCAAATTGCTCTTCCTCCTTTCCCTCTTGAGTATCAAGAGTCCCTTCAGTCTCATCGCTGCCTCTTTTCTCTTATTCTTAACCAACAGTTCCTTGTACGGGGGCCTCAGGAACATTCTGTGAATTACTAAAATGAAAAAGAGATCTGATGACTCATTTTAGTGTTGGTAATGGAGTTCTAAACGTAAGTTTGGGAGGAGCATGTTTTTCTAAATTGTCAGTCACAACTCAAGGGTATATAAACTGCTGTTTAACTCACTCCTGTGACAATCCTTCTGCAATACCTCCACCACCTATTTCTATTCACTTCTATTATCTATAAAGATTCTCGATATATCGGTACCTTAACGGTTATCGGCCAATATTATTGACTTGTGATCAGTGTTGGGGAGTAGTTTACTATAAGTAGTGTAGCTACTAACTTTCAGTAGCGTTACAGTAGCTCAGCTATTCTTACAATCGCTTTTCCAGTCACAAGCTACATTTTCCAGCGAGTAGCGATGTAGCATCACAAAACACATTTCTCACATTGTATTGTGAATGCAGCAATGGAAACAATGGAGTTATCAAACACACTCACCTGAACAGCACACAGTCTACTTAAGTATACTTTGACAGACTTCACATTCGTCTGTATGCACATGCTGTGCATTCACGTCAAAACCGAAGTATACTTTGGGCTAAAGGGTAGGGACGTTGGTTTTGTTCATTTCAAAATAGAAATAAAGTATCACCTCACATTTGCTTTTTATCACACTATCGGTTTCTGGTAAAACCAAATCATTAAGGTAAATCGGTTCTTTTGAACAGTTCATGTACATGAACTACATAAATGTTTAACTGATTCACTTGAGCCCCACACACCTTTTTTAATATTTAGTTAATTGCTGCTGTTTATCACTACATTTCCATTCAGTTATACAAAATAGGGTGTTTTCTAGTTTTATTAGTGTATGCAAATATACATTTATGTTCAATTTAATGTTGCCACACTTTTTGTTTAACACTGGTCTACATGGGTTTACTGCCCATGACTGTTAAACTAAGTTTTTTGGCTGAAACCATGGTTTTACTACAGTAATATTGCAGTAACCATGACTGTATTAGCCATGATTGTAACCATGTTTTTTGGTGGAAACCATGATTTTGTTACAATTAACCGTAGTTTAGTACAGTAATACTGTAGTATCTATTTAGTAACCATGGTTTTACTATAGTAATACTGTAAAAACCATAACCTTTTTAAACCATATTACATTTTATGGTTAATAAAGTTTTACTAAAAATATTGTGGTTAAACTATGGTTACTGTGGAAAAAACAGTTAATTTCATAAGGCAATGCTACCTAAATTAAATATATAACTTTAAGATGATTTTATTGAATTCAGTCAGAGCTTCTGATTGCTGAATTAAATGATAACATCTGATTGTTACAGTATATACTGTATATTGATTTTTATATGTATCGCTGCAGTTTTCTGGTGAAATAAACATTAGAGGCACTTCAACAGCGGTGAGTTTTATTCACTTTCACACAAGTCAGGAGTAAAACAGCAGATTATTTTCTTTTAATTCATTTTAATATTTTATCTTTGTAATGTTTCATTTTAATTGCCATGATTTGTTTTACTTTGAAATGTTGAATTCTTTGTTTTTTATACTTTTATCTGTGAAGCACTTTGTGCTGCATTTTATGTATGAAAGGTGCTATACAAATACTGTAAAATGTATTATTATTATTTTTATTATTATTATTAATGGTTCATAAACACTTTCTTTTTGCTCTGTTCCCCACACAATACCATCTTATTACATTGAAACACTTTTACTATAATGCATGATTTGAAAGACGATATATTTCAACACTTGCATTACATAACCAACTACATATACAAACGTACTCAAGCTTGGCTAAGTTGCGTGATAGAACATTGGGCTTTGAACCCGGAAGACCAGGGTTCAAGACCAGCAAAGCATGCGAGATGACACGTGAGCCCATAGTGTCATTGAAGCGCCAAGAAATAACGTGGCTGCCTCAGCTTTTGCATTTTTCATCTCATATTTGCTTTTATCACACTATGGGTTAGGTGTAGGTGTTGGATTTTGGTTAGGAATGTCTGTTTTTTTTTTTTCATCTTACATTTGCTTTTATCACACTATCATTTAGGTTTTGTTGTAGCATTAAAGCCTAAAGTATACTTCGGTCAGTAAAGGACACGTCAAGCAAATTTCATCATCAGCAGAATGTTCAAGCACAGCCCGATTTTTCTTACCACGCATCTTTTAACGTGCAGAATGTGCATGCACCTGGAATTATTTGCACTAATTAGTGGGTCCACAAGGTGTCAACACTTACATATGTGTATCCATAGAATACATGCACCAACCGCCTGCATGCGCACACAGTCTACTTAAGTATATTTTGACAGGCTTCACATTCGACTGTATGCACACGCTGAGCGTTAATGTCAAAACCGAAGTATACTTTGGGCTTAAGGGTAGGGATGTCGGTTTTGTTCATTTCAAAACAGAAAAAAGTTTCACCTCACATTTGCTTTTTATCACACTATCGGTTATGTTTCGGTTAAAGGTTTAGGTTAGGGAGGTAGATTTTAAAACTCCATAGTGCATTAACCTTAAAAAAACTCATATTTTTGGGAGAACATAAAACTCGCTTTTATCACCCCTCAGTGGACATTTCATTCTGAAACTGCAGTGGTACATGTAATTAACCACGTGCCACAGTCATGTAAAAATGTTTTCTTCTTCAAATAGCTTCTATGTACACTGCCTGGCCAAAATTTTTTTTTTTTGCTGTTTGGATTTAAATATGCAGACAATTAAAAGCCTATGATTGGATCATTATTGCAGTGATTAATATGTTTCAGCTGGCAGCAATTCTTTTAACCCTAACTGATGCCGTGTGTAGCTTCTCATTTCATAAACAACCATGTTGGAAGACATATCCCGTGGTCTTAGAAAAGATGTTACTGTGTTTCAGAAGGGGCAAATTTTTGGCCTGCATCAAGCAAAAAAACAAAAAACAACTAAGGAGACTGTTGAAATCACTAGAATTGGGTTAAGAACTGTCCAACATATTATTAAAACCTTGAAGGATAGTGGTGAACTGTCAGCTTCAAGGAAGAAATGTGATCGACAAAATATGATCATGATCGGAGATCACTAAAACACTTGGTGAAGTCACACCGTAAAAAAACGACAGTATAACTCACGGCTATGTTTAATAGTGAAAGAAAAAGCATTTCCACACGCACAGTGCGACGAGAACTTACAGGATTGGGACTAAACAACTGTGTGGCCACAAGAAAGACACTAATCAGAAGGCTAATCAGAAAACAACGACTTAAATCTGCTAGGGAGCTTAAAGATTGGACTGTGGAGCAATGGAAAAAAAGTAATGTGGTGTGATGAGTCCAGATTTACACTATTCCAAAGCGATGGGCACGTCAGGGTAAGAAGGGAATCGTATGAAGTGATGCACCAGTCATGCATAGTGCCCACTGTACAACCCTCTGGAGGCAGTGTTATGATCTGGGGTTGCTTCAATTGGTCAGGTCTAGGCTCAGCAACATTATGCGGCAATAAAATGAAGTCATCTGACTACCTGAATGTACTGAATAACCAGGTTATCCCATCAATGGATTTTTTCTTCCCTGATGGCACAAGCATATTCCAGGATGACAATGCCAAGATTCACTGGGCTCAAATTTCTGAAAGAGTGGTTCAGGGAGCATGAGGAATCATTTTCATACATGAATTGAGCCATGACAGAGTCCTGGCCTTAACCCCATTGAAAGTCTTTGGGATGTGCTGGAGAAGACTTTACAGAGTTGTTCGACTCTCCCATCATTAATACAAGATCTTGGCCAAAAATTAATGCAACTCTGGATGGAAATAAGTGTTGTGACGTTGCATAAGGTTGTCGAATCAATGCCATGATGAATGCGTGCCGTAATCAATGCTAAAGGTGGTCCAACTAAATATTAGAATATGCAACTTTTTTTTTGGGCCAGGCAGCGTAGTTAGCTACTTTTAAGTGCACAAAAAAACTTATTTCAGAACTTAATTATGCTTGTTCATTTATTTATCTCTTTTACATAATAATTGTTAATCTCAGGGCTACACATAGTTGTAGTATGTGCATTATAATAATTTTTATACCTAATACTGCATTTTTATCTAACTCAAACTTTACCTCATCATTAAAATCCATTGGTATAGACAAATCCACAGTATAGACAAAAAAATATAGCTTTATCTAGTATAAATCTATAATATTTATCGGTTAACAGTCATAACATGACAGTAATTATCGGCCATTTATCATTATCAGACAGGGTAGCATTTCCCAAAAGCATCATAAGCCTAAGCAGATCGTAGAAACCATTGGCGCCAGTGGTCTCTACGATCAACTTAAGCTTGCGATGCTTTTGGGAAATGCAGCCCTGAATATTAATATTGTTGCGTCACAAGCCAAATATGTTTGCATTTATCTCACTCAAGGATTATATGAAAATGTGTACTAATGCAATGATGTGTGGTGCAATCTTTGCTCTGCTGACTTGGGCAAATAGTTGCATCTTTAAGAAAGTTTTCCCTTAGTTATGAGTGAGGTCTCTGAGTTTCTGAATGGGATCTTTGTTTGTGACTCAGTGAAGGTCGTGAAGGTGTCCTCCATTGGTTTGGGATGGTGGAGAAAGGCAGGCGATAGATGTGGAAGGATTTTTTCAAACAGCTGTGGCCAGCGGGTCAGCCTGTGTCTAGAAGTGATATCTGGATGACCTTGTCCCATCCATCTCTGTGTGATAAGATGATCTGACAGATAAATCCCCCGAGCCTCTTGGACATGTGCTGCTTCATAGCACTCCAACCCTGACAACAGCATGTTGTTCGGAGTTTATCCATCTTCACCTCTGGATGCTGTGGAGAGGAGACATCTTGCTCAGTTGAAGTATTAAAAATGCATAAGGAGAGTTGTTTGTATGTGTATGAAGTGACATCCCAATACTGCAGACAACAGTGCTGATCAGAACTTTCTTTATGCTTTATACACACACACACACACACAACGGCAGCAGTGGTTTTAAAGAATTCATGATGCCCAAAAACTAACTCTTAAAGACTTGGTCATGGGAGTTTCTTTGCTGGCACCATCAGTCAACACTTTTTATGTTTCTATACTGCAAAAAATAAATGAAAATAAAAATCTTGATTTACTGTAGAAAAATGTAAACATCCTTAAAACAAAATAAATTTACTTGATCATTCTCCCTTCGAAGTGCCCTCCGAAGGCATCATTTATGCCGTTTGGAATGCAGATAAAATTCTGATTTGATTTCTAGGGTTTATAATAGACTGGTTTCAACTAACTGAAGAAGGATGAGAGCTCCAAAGCAGCATGCAATCTGTGATCGGAGAAAGGATGTGCGTCAATCAGAGCGAGGAATCAGCTGGCCATCATCTCAAGCACCAATCACAGTCAGCCTTTCACAACATCCATAAATCTTCAATGTTCAGGCTTCACTTGCTGTCCCAAGATAAATCAAACTGAGGTATCACTATTTGTCCATTATATGCATTATTTATTTCAGTGATTGGTTTCTGTTTCTAGAGCCATCTAATGTATTTTCCATGACAGTTTAGACTAAATGAATCTCATTTAACTTTCAGAACAGGAAAAAACTATTTACTTAAATAGTTGAACATAAGGCATTGTTTTTGAGCACCTAAATGCCTTTTGTAGCTAACAGCAATTTTCAGGTTATACAGTGTGCAATGTAATATTTCAGATATTCAAGATTCTCCAGCAGGCGAACTGTTTGGGACTTTTCTGACAAGATATTGAGTAACTTGCATTTTAGACACAATATGGCCATTTATTTTGTTTACTTTTGCTCCTCTAATGAAACTGATGAAAATCGTTTAAAACTAATGAAAATAGTTTAAAAAGGAGCCAAAGCAGGATCAACCATTGCATTTATCACCAGGCAACAAACTGCTGTCAGCAAGCAAATACAGACAAGTGGAGTGATACAAACAGTGAAGCATTCCATTGCTATTATACATAATACCAGCACTCTTGGAAGGCTGGTTGTCCAATCAAATTGGAGAACTGTTGTATAATGTAATACATTGGTGCAAAGTCTTGGTATTCTGCAGCGCCTAACTAAGATTTTCCTTCCTGCCTCTAAGTGAGCTTTTTGCACTTTTCTTCCATTACTGTTTGCTTCATACTTACCCACCTGTCCATGGGGAGCACACATGAGTGATTGTGAGCTGGCTTTAATCTGTTTCACCATGCTGTGCCTGGGGAGGGTTGCAGGTGGCCAAGACCACAGAGCCAGATACAATGCCAACAGCATAGTTCTTTCTAATACACAAAACCTTGTGCTTCTGATAGAACCTCTGTGCCAATGACAGAACCTACATTGAAATATGCATTTCAAAGCTGCAGCTTTGTCCTTCAATAATTATTTAATTTTCTCATGTATGGTCTATGCATAAATAAACACAGTACTGTACTGTGACGAGGAGGAGGGTGTGGCCAGGCTGTGAGGGTGCAAGGCCGGCGTTGAATCAGATGATCAGAGGGAGAGCGAGATAAATGGGGGCCGGAGACGCCAGTTCGAGAGAGAGAGAGAGACGCATGTGGCCGCGCTGCATGTGTGTGTGTCTATGTTGGTTTTAAGTTGACTTCAGCCAGTTCCCGTCTCCTCCTTGCCCATCCATTAACTGTTACAGTGGTGCCGAAACTGGGGAGGGAGGAGGGATGCGCTGTTGCGGAGTACTTGCCACTGCCATCCACCAGGGCAGCAGCCTCGGCCGTCTGCCTTGGGACGGAGGGGTCGTTGCTGGTCGCAGAGAGCCGAAGGAACCATTGCCATCTGTCAAGAAGGGGAGGGGCAGTTCCGTCCACCAGGGGTCGGAGGGCTCGCTGCCATCCACCAGGGTAGGAGGAGCGGTTGAGGACCGGGGGACAGCGTGTCCGGGAACCGGCGAGCAAGTTTCTCTCTCTCTCTTTGTGTGTCTCCCACTCACCCTTTCCCTCTCCCCACACCTCCCCTTGTCTCTCCCCCAGGTTACCAGAAGGTGGGGTGGACCACCGGCTGACAGAAAGACTGGAAGGGCAGCGTCTCCCCTCCAGAGTTGGGGGGGGGTGGAGTAAGTCAGTCTGGTGGCACCCCGGCCTGAATCGGGCGGGGGAGGAGTGTGACAAGGTGTGGCGTTGCCGGGATGTGAGGGTGCACGGCCAGCGCTGAATCTGATGATCAGTGGCAGAGCGAGAAAAAGGGGGGCCAGAGAAACCTGTTCAAGAGAGAGAGAGAGAGAGACGCACGCGGTCTCAACGGCCCAGCCACAGCCTCCTCCTCGTCTCACTCCTCTCCTGCCCAATTCAGGCCGGGATGCAAATGTTTTATATCCTACCTGACAAATAAATTGTTATTATTTGATTTATTCTAAATTCCTCTGAAATCATTACTGAAGCTTTAATATAGGAGGAAGCCATTTAAAGACTCTCAGTTTGAATTTAAACCACTCAGGACAACCAGGTAGGACAACCACCTAGGACAACCAGGTAGGACAAGCACCTAGGACAGCCGGGTAGGATTTGAATTTCAATAGACCAGGGCAGACCATACTGGAGCTTTAATATAGGAGAAACCACTCAGGACAACCGGGTAGGAGAAAGCCATTTAAAGACTCTGTCACTGCTCACTGCCCGTCTTTGCAAGTTGTATGTACGTGACTAAGCGGCAATATCGTCTGGTTATGAGAAAAGCCAAACCAGACGATATTAGTTAACCCTACAACCGCTGACTAAGAACGGAACAGGCTATCCATTTTCGGGAGGTTTATGTAATTTAATAACGGCCGGCGTAAGTCTCCAAAGATCAAAAGGACAATGAATAGAAGAGGATTTAGAGTAATCAATAACCTAAAAATGTTAAATTAAAAGAATGATCAGAAATTAATTTGAGCTTAAACATAAATTAGAGGTCAACTTAAAATTGGAGTCAGATTAATATAAAATTGGAGTCAGATAAAATGAATAACGGAATTAAATGTGTGAATTAACAATAATTGATTTACTTCAGCGCTCAGAAAAGACAGAACAACGCAGAGACCTTCAAGGGCAATTTATTGAAGTTCCGCTCAGATATGAAAATTATTTATCCAGATTCCCTTTTCCTTTTTCACAGCGGTAACCAGCAGAACAGTCAACGTAAACTTTAATAACATAAACTCAACTTAAAACAACATAAAACACATAGATGCACACACACAGCGGCCGCGTGTCTCTCTCTCTCTCTCTCTCTCTCTCTCTCCCGAACTGGCGTCTCAGGCTACCCTTTATCTCTCTCTTTTGCTGATTAGTTGACACAGTTGGTGTCCGGCCTGGCCACGCCGTTCTCCTCATCACATATATGTATAACGAACTTGTTTCAATTATTTATTTTCCTTCTTGCAATTAAATATTAGTTGCAATCGCAAAAAGTATGTACCATACACAGATGTCAATAGCTTTAATGTGTTTACAATCTACATTTACATTCAATCATTTAGCAGTAAGAGACTTACAAATGAGGAACATTAGAAACAATTTATCATACAAAAGCCAAGAATTTTCACAGTAGTGAAATGCCATAAAGTTTTAAGAGTAAACAAGAGAAGAACAGAAGCTAGAGCAGAAGGGAAAAAAGAGAGTACAATGATATTAAAAAATAAAAATTAAATTTTTTTTTAAATTTTTTTTTTTATAAGAATTGCCTTAGTTTATGGTGGTTTAGTGAAGTGATGATACAATATGGTACAATATTACTTGTCACTCAGTTTTGTTAAAGAACTTTCATACACTAAGGGTTGGGCCCCCATTGGCAAGTCTGCATTTTTTGATAACTTTGTTCTTTCCACTTA
Organism: Myxocyprinus asiaticus; assembly: GCF_019703515.2. Taxonomy (NCBI): domain Eukaryota; kingdom Metazoa; phylum Chordata; class Actinopteri; order Cypriniformes; family Catostomidae; genus Myxocyprinus; species Myxocyprinus asiaticus. The sequence continues at coordinate 16,600,639 of NC_059381.1, read as the reverse complement.
CATGAAAATTCCTCTGTGATACAGAGCAGACCAACATCCTTTGCCAGTTTCCTGTAACCAAAGAGATAGTCAGTTCAGCCAATCCCCAGCCAGAACTGTGTGGAATGGATTCCTGAACCCTCTATGAATTTCCTTCCCTGAGAAAAGTTATCTTCCAAATTACTAGAGCCAAAGCACTCAGTGGTAATGCTCATTGGGAATACTTCTATGAAGCATTAACTTTATTCTGGGGGAAAAAGTAAGTTATTAATTTTTTCACATTTCCTTTAAGAAGAAATATTTACTGCTCTCAGAAGTTATGTATCAAATGATGCACTATAAATTGTGTACTATACATTATGTGTTTAGCCATCTAGTGTTTGAATTTTCAAAGGGTAGTAATTGTCTCAAATCAACAATGGACCCTTTTTACATTTCTGAGTTTTAAATGTGGAAGTAACCTATAGTGGGGTAAACTTCTATAGCTGTGAATGGGAGATGGCAAATATTATTGCTCTAACAGCAAAAGAAAAAAAAATGGCTATTACGTTTTCACACCTTTCTAAAAGAGGGAATAAAATATACAGATGGGTTATGACAGTTAGAAGAGAGAAAGATGCCAAATTTACTGTCAATCCCTTAGAGGAGCCTGTATTTGAAACCCCATCACAGCAGTGGTGACTAGTTTTTTATTAAATTATTGCCAGGGTAATATAACACAAAGGATAATGTTATCAATTTAACACAAAAAATAATAATAAAAATGTTAAAATATAAAAAAAAAAGTTTGCTAGATTTAACCTGCTAAATGATGAGGAAAAGAATCATTACAGACTGTGAAAAGGGTCCATGAAGTTTTTTTTATTTACACAAAACATTTGCCATTTTTCTATTGAAAGAAATATCTTGTTGCATTTTTATCATTGCATTTTTCAGTTTGAACCAACTCAGTCTTAATAGTAAGTATAAGATGGTGAAATCGTATGAGCTGGCTCATGCAAAAACACAACTTTTACTCCCAGAGAAATATAAATGAACCACTAAAAGAGTTTAACCCCTAACCCAAACTTAACCCTAATCGTAAAGTCAAATCCCATGCCCAAACCCTAAACATGATTTTAACAGAAAACCCAGCCTGATCTCCTGAAATTTATGTGACAATGGCAACATTTTTGCAAACCAAAGTTCCGTGCTTCATTACACGTTTGCCTGCAGTTTCCCTGGGAAATGTCCAGCTGGTGCAAAAGCAAGTGAAATTATGTTTTTAAGGTGAATATTATATGGGTGTATAATGTACGTTTAATGAGTTAAACGTACCTTGCTAACCTAAACCTAAACAATAGTGCTGAAAATAATTTAACGAGAGGTGAACAAAACAGACATCTTTTTCCTAAACCAACACCTAAACCTAATCGATAGTTTTTTAAAAGAAAAATTGACATTAAAAGCATATTTACTGAAGCAGCCATGTCATTTCGTGGTGCTTCTATGGCACTTTCGCTTCACTTTCACTCGAGTGTCCTTGGCTGGGCTCGAGGCTCCATCTCCGAGTCCAAAGTCCAAAACTCTCAGTTTAGCTACAGCACAAGATAATCAGGTTGAAATAAGTGTGAGAAATGTACGTGGGTCTGTAATACAAGCATTCAAATTTATAGTTTTTCAAATTATGTGTAAGTGTTTTGATGTAATTACATGGCAGGGTGTGAATAATAGAGCAGAAGATATGTGTTTATAAAGTCATAAACAGCCATAGATCCCATGATTTGTGCGAAAGTGAATAAAGTTGTTGTAATGCCTCTACTGTTCATTTCACCAGGAAAATGCAGGAAAACCTATAAAGTATCACGTAAAACTCATTTTGCAAAAATGTAGTTATAGTAATGTTCATTCTATGAGACTAGGTTGGAAAAATCACTGTTGTGTACCACAGAAGAAAGAAAAACATTAGGGTTTTGAATAAACTTTCTTACAATTTTTCCTTGTATGAGATGTGGGAAGTGTATGAAAGGTTATGTGTAACTGGTCCTGCTCGACCTGCTCTGAGCGGGATTCAAATCGGTGTCTCTGGCATGGGAAGCAGGCATGCTAACGAGGAGGCTAAAGGCTACAGCCTCTAGCTTCAGTCGCAAGTGCATCTCTTAAAGTCAGGGGAGTAAGGTTTACACACTGCAGAGCTACCTACTAGCTGGCTACCATTACATGTGCACATACAAAATTATAAAATTTGATGCCTATATTGTATCGATTTAACATTTTGTTTGTTGATTGGTTGGTTTCTATGGGAATAAAAGTCATACCTTTTTGTACAAGCCAAGTCGTACGATATCTTACGATTTCGCTATCTGGTACAAGTTGTCATGAGACTATGTTGGTGTGAGCACACTACTCTCACTACTTATACTACAAAATGGCATAGAATTGTGCAAAAGTGTGCAAAATTGGAGTAAAAGTGTAAGACTTTAAGCAATGTTATGAAGCCTCAGAAGAGAGGTTGATTACAGAATGTTGAATAGCCCTCAGATATGACACTCTTCATCTCATATTAACAGTTTAGCAGCCTCAGAATTTACTTAAATTCAGCCTCAGCCTAACCAGCATTCTCACCAGGCTCATTGAAGCCTTTGATTACATTCTGTATTAGACCTGAGATCTCCACAGGAAGGCCAGCTCAAACTAGACTGATCTCAGCAGGTTAAGAACATAGAAATTTAAGTCAGTCACACAAATGTTAATTCTTTTCCAATGCTGTTTTAATTGAGCACCAGGAGTCGCCGCCAGTACTTGATTCAATTCCTCTGATTATTGCTGCATTCTCCAGAACAGATGTTCAGCCATGACAGACTACATTTGCCTCTGCAGAGACACTTCTCGCAGGTGTGGTTGACAGACGAATGCTGATGAGTATCTCTGGAGTGACAGCAGTGATGGCAACTGAACTGGCCACTGAAAGTACTGTTCTGCAAACTCCAGCCCAAATGGTGGACAGCAACAGAAACCTGACTGTTTTGAAGACAAGCGATGTGCCTTTCAGGAAGCCATCTTCTTTGAATCAGTCATCTCAGAGTTGTAGGACATCGGCTTTGCCTCAGGTCTGCTGGGGCTTGGAGCTCAACATGGCCATGCTGTTGATGGTCTTGGCTGGACTGTTAATCTTGGTGTTACTTTACCGGGTGCTCCTCCTGCGCCACAGACTCCGTGTTGCTCAGGCTGGGAATGCTCTGGAATACTTTGGGTTTTACCACATGGCTCAGTATGATTTAAAGCAACCAGGCCAACCACCTCTACCTGAAGCAGCTCCACAGGTTTCCACTTCTTCTGTTACCATTCCTTCCCCTTCACCTGTTATCCGACCTCCTTCCATCCATCCTCCTCTCCACCTCTCTCCTCCACCTCCAGCACACCTGTTGTATCTGCCTCTCCCCATTATCCACACCACGCCACCCAGCCCCCACCCATCATGTGGGGCAGGCTCGGATGCAGAGGTGTACTCACGGATCAACGTTCTGCGGCCTTCCAGACCATCCAGTGTGAGTCAAACTCAAGTGATCCTGTTTGAACATTCTGCTCTTTAATAGTGTGATTTTTTCAGACTAAGCAGACACTGCAAATTTCACTCCAGCTGTTTAAACTTAAGCATAATGATATTTAAAGGGTTAGTTCACCCTCTCAAGTTGTTCCAAACCTGTTTGACTTTCATTCATCTGAGAAACACGATGAACTTTTACTTCTGTGTTCCACTGATTAAAGAAAGTCATATGGGTTTTAAACAGCTTGAGGGTGAGTAAATGATGACAAAATGTTCAATTTAGGGTGAAAAATCCCTTTAAAGTGTACTGTCTTAGATAGATCAGACAATGAAAATGCACAATACATTTACATAATGCCCTTCAAAAGATATTATGTTTGATTGCTTTTTATATATTTCCTGTAATTATTATTTAAAATGTTTTACATTTAAAAATAACTTTAAATGTCTTTTTTATGTTATGCTTTCCTATGTTAGGAAGAAGTAACATAAATGTTTTAAAAAACTTATTTCTCTCTTTGTCCTGAAGTACACTGACTTAGTGATTTCCTTTAAAGGGTGGGATTTCCTGAGGACACTTTCCATTGCTTTGTTTCTTTCTGCCTCTTAGGATTTCAACATTCCTTTCTGTCTCACTGTCTTAACAACTACACCCCCCCCCCCCCCCACATAAAATACATAAAACTGTATGTTAATTATGCTGTAATACTGTGTAGATTCATACATGAAAATATGTGGAAATGTGTTGCTTTTCTTTTAATTAGCTCTAAGAGAAGAACTAATATTTTTCTGAATATATGAGTGAATGGACAATTCCACAAAACACCTTGAGGCATCTGATTGTGCGAACATTTACATGTATTCATATGGCAGATTCTTTCATCCAAAGCGACTTGCATTCAGGGTGTACATTGTATCAGTATGTGAATTCCCAAAGAACTGAACCCATGACCTTGGCATTGCTAACGCCATGCTTCACCAGTTGAGCTACAGGAACTGAATAAAGTAACAATACACTGCAACAGAGCACTTTGTTATCTCCAAAATATATGTGTCCCTCATGTGTGAACATTCTAAAGCCAAAAGATATATTTGAATAATTGATGACTCACTTAATGTATAATTTAGCTTTGTAAAGTAGCTGCAGGTGGTACACATGATAATCGTGGATGAAAAGTTCAAGACCTTTTCATGAACTTAAAACTTGCCATGGTTTGGTGCATTAATGTGCATGGTCTGGTGCATTAATCAGGATCTTTTGTAACATTAATTTCAATGTGAATATTATTATTAGGTTGTTGTGTTTTTATTTTAATTTTTTATTAGCTTTTTACATTTACTATTTTATATACTCTGTTCATTTGCAGCCAAAAAAATAAAATCAAACTTAATGAATAATAATAATAAAAAAAACTTCTCCATAACTTTTGATGTATTAAAGTAATTAAGTTGAACCCTTTAAGCTCTGAAGGTGTTTTTAAAGATTTCCTGTTTCAGTAGCATGCCAAAAGTTAAAGGCTTATTACTCTCTCTTTGTTTGTTCCCAATCGTGTCACCTGTAACAAGGGTTGGGGAGTAATGAAATACAAGTAACAGGAATATGTATTTAAAATACAAAATATAAGTAACTGTATTCCACTACAGTTACAAATTAAATCATTAGAATACAGTTACATTCAAAAAGTATTTTGATTACTGAAGAGATTACTTTGCATTTTATTGTCATTTGTTTCATTTAATATTTAGTCCTTTCAGATGGAAAACATTTATACATATAAATGATGCAATCCAAAGTGCATTTGAACAGCGGTGAAACACTTTCTTATGATGTGTTACATTCATATGAGCAGACAGAGAAGTACGTTTGAAGTAAGTTTGGAGCAGAAGAAACAGAAATAAACCTTGTGTAAATTGTCAGCTTTACACTAAGCTAAAATGCTATTTCTAGCCATTTTACATGCATGTTCCCAGGCACGATCATATTTTTTTAATAATATAATAATTTCTTTTTTTCTAGTAAGAACTTTGATATTAGGGCAAAAATTGTATTCTTGATAATAATTATTGTATTGTTTTCCTGTAAAAATATCTACAAATCCTTAAAACAAGATCAGTTTGTCTTATCTTGTTTTAGAAACAACACTGCATAAGATATTTAGGCTTTTTTGAGGATGTATTTTTAACAAGTGTATTTTGTCTTACTGTACTGGCAGAGTTTTTATAGTCAAAACAAGTGAAAAAATCTACCAGTGCTGAAGAAGTAATCCAAAGTATTTAGAATATGTTACTGACCTTCAGTAATATACTGAAATACGTTACAAATTACATTTTACAGCATGTATTCTGTAATCTGTAGTGGAATACATTTCAAAAGTAACCCTCCCAACCCTGCCTGTAAATTTGTAAAATTTTGTGTTGATACAGCAAAGCAATCAAAAGTTAGAGCATTACAAAAATAATTTATCTGAGTGTCCAAAGGTAATGGACATGGTATTTAATGTTTGTTTTCATGAGTTCAATGTTTATCAAAATAAATAAAGCAATACTTCTTCTAAGCCTCATTCATGTAAGTATTTGAGAATACCACTGGGTTATTTACTTCCACAAGCAACCCTTATTTTTTATTCTTATGCCTTATTCAACACTGACACACTTTTTATGGTTGATTTCACTTGCAATTAGGAATCTGTCAAATTAATGTTGTTCTGGATGGTGAGTTTGAATATTGAGGTGACAGGTGTAATTCCTATTTAGGAAACAAGCTTGAATCTGTTCATGTCTCAGGACATATTGTATAATGTATGACTGTGAGTGTCTGATTTTACACCATGCTGTGCATTTGTTTTTTAAAACTTGATAGCCTGGGTTCTGATAACAGTATACATGAAAATGTGTAAGATTAACAGTATAAATTTTGTAGTGAAAAACAAGCATCTTGTCTGGGCCATATCATTGCAATGTTTGATTGTTTCACATACTGATTACACCTTTTCCTTCATATTCTTTAGACTGTTCTATTAAAAATGGCAAAAATCCCAAAAATAAAAAAAGAAGAATGAAATACAATTTTTGGAAACCGCATGTGTGTGGCCACATTTTGTTCTCAGTTGATTTTAAATGAAGTGGGTTTAAAATATATCCTTTCATATCACTTTAACAGGAGTTGGGTTATTGGCACCTGCCACCCCTGGGGCAGCTTTCATTCACATACACTCAAGCTGTAATTCTGAACCACAGAACACATTTGTTGTTGTTGTTTTATTTTAGGTCTCTGTTTGACAATTGAGGATAGTGTGCACAAGAACAAAAATGAAGGACGTTTTTGTTTGGTTGTACCAGTTCTTCTGCAAATTACAAATGGGGGAAGGTTGTAGATAGTGCATATCTTCGGGTTGAGCTGTGTTCTTGACTTGTACTAAACCTTAGAATCTTGCCTGCAGTGAAAATGGCCACGTGTAAATCAGTGTTCAGTTGGCAGGATTATGCTGGACTTTTCCAGAATCTCTTCCTTTGACTGTGCATCTGCCTCTGATTATTCTTGCTTTGAAAGACTGAAAAATACTCACACAGATCTCTATGCAACACAATAATCAGAGCTAAGTGAAAGCCTCATATCAAAAGACTGAATATTAAATTTCATCTGACACACTGCTTTAATGTAAACAACTGTTTTCAGTTATTAAATTACCACCTGCAGTACTGAAAATTGCTGCCATTTCATATGATTGTATACAGTATTACACTTCTTTTGCATTTGCAACCTTTAATCTACAATCCAATGACACCTCCCCCACCCATTGATCATCTGTGAAATGCATTTGATATCAGGATGTTTCAGCATCAGTGCTTGATCTTAAGCCCACCATATAGTGCAACATACTTTATTTCAACAAGCATATTTCAACAAGAGGTTTGGGGGCTGAACCATGGCAAAAACATTAATAATATATTTATACCAATCAGGATTTTCAGTGAATAACTTTCAGTCTTTTCAGAACACAAAGCTTTAGAATATATTTAGAAGACTTGGAATATAGTGTTCAAGTCACAAGGAGCTTAACCTTGTGTAACGTTGTATTTTGACTTCGCTATACGCAACGCATAATTTAAATGAATAAAAACTGACTAAATACTGTTCACAACACTCTAGATTGTCATTTAAAGGGTTAACTTCTGCCGTACCGAGTCACGTGACACAAAAGCATGACGCCAATTTCCTTGAAGTGCTCCTATGGATGCAGCTCCAGCAAAAGTGCCTCCGTTAAGAAATCTCTTTACGTTTTTTCATTGAAACCTGTTTGGTTGTAAAGAGTAGAGTCTCTAGTTTTGTTTGATATGCCGCATTAAAATTTTTTTCATTTTTCGCACGTCAGCGCCCTGATAAACATGATGTCCACCTATGTGGAAACTCGTACTGTATTTCCTCAAAAGTAGAAAAAAGCATGGAAGTCAATTCTAACACATCTGTTGGTCATTTTGCTTCATTTTTCATATACATTTTGTTATATTTTATTTTGTTATCACTGTGCAATATGATTCTATTCAGTAACATTAGTTAATGCATTCCTATATACTTACTATGCATTTTCACATTGAGAATAAATGTTCATCCAAAAGCTGAAAAAATAGGCTTTATATGGAGTTAGGATGAAAATAAGGTGCATTTCAATCTGTTCTGAGACTAGTGCAGACAGGCAGCACAATGGAGGTTAAGTCATTCACTTAACAGGGAGCAAGGGAACATCCTACAACTCTGTGTGCATTCAATTCTAAAATCCAACCAAAAGTTCAGTTTCAGGCTGCAGATGATGTTTGGACCACTCAACATGTTTTGCAGATACAGGACAATGGTAATCAGTACATAGATTCAGAATTGTATAATGCAACATTTTATTTTAACATGGTTGGCAGTGATTGGATGATGCTGGACATTACTTTGAATAAGAATGATTTATTCAGCTTTACAGAAAATCAGCTGTAATGTCTGTAACGTCTCAAAAACATGAATAACCAACACTCCTGGAAACAAAATAAACAATTTGTGAAAAGAAATCTGACTTTCTATAGCTAAGTGTTATTTAAAATTTCACTATGTTGTCTCACTGTCCACATTTTTAGAAAAACTATTTGCTCTAGATTTTTTATTTATTTATTTTTCATTTTTGTTTTCTGTTTATTAGGTGCTACAAGTTACAAATCAAAAAGGGAAATGGAAAATGCACACAGCAGTCATGCGGGTTCTCAGGAGTTTAAAGGAGTGATTCACCCAAAAATGAAAATAAATAAAAATCAACTCACCCTTATGTTGTTCCAAACCAGAATGAATTTTTACTTTATTTTTGGAACACAAAAGTGTGTGGAAGACCATTTCCATCACATGTAATAAATAAATAGAGCATTGGTAAATCACAATTATCAGATACTAAGTCATATTTAAGACATAAAATGTCATAATTATGATTTTAAAAGTCAATATTATAATTTAGAAAAGTAAAAATTATGAGATATTAAGTCAAAATCATGATTAAATTGATCTCATAACTATGACTTAGTATCTCATACATATGACTTTTGTATCTCATCATTTTGACTTATTACTTTTTAATATCTCAAAATTATGACTTTATCAGTAACCCTTTACAATAAGGTTCCATTTGTTAACATTATTTAATAATTAAGCAATACATTTTTTTTTTTAACTTACTTGTTCATTGAACTGTTGTATATAAGCAATATCACACTCACAATCGTGCTATATGGCCCAACATCAGCACTGCTGTGATTCGGCCGCAGACGATTGTGAGTGTGATATTGCTTATATACAACAGTTCAATGAACAAGTAAGTTAAAAAAAAAATTGAAAAACAGTACGCTTGTTACAGTAACCCAGACTCTGTGAGAGAGAGACATGATCACGATCTGCATGAGCTCTTAGATTTTCTTCATTTTAACAAAATCTGAGAGAATACCACATACAGAACTGAACTTTGATGGAAAGTACTCAGAAAATGCAGTATTTTTGTTTTTAAAACCAAATATTCAGCCCAGAGGATAAGAGGATCAGAGGATCAGACTCTAGCAACACAGCAGCACAAAGTAGTCTCATTTTCTTCTCTGATCACCCCAGTGCCTGGCATAAAGCCATAATCAGCCATTACTCCTCTGTAAAGAAAGAAGGCATCTGTAACGGCTGGAAAGTCAGAATCAGAGAGCAACAGGACCCTGACAGCACAATGATAACTGTTAACATCTATAAAAATGGCACAGCCATGGTACAGGGGAACCTGAAGGCATTCCAGACTGACTACAGTGCCATAAATGAAATAATGAAAAGCGACTCAGACACATGTGCATGTCACACTAAACTCCGGCAGAACACAGAGCACATCACATAGAAACTGTCAGCCCTCACACAGCAGGTGAGAGAGCTCCAGACAGAGAGGGACAGCTATCAGAGTGAGCTAACCACACTGAGATTTCAGCTACAGGACAGAGAACAGTCCTCACTAGAGCTGAGGCAGCAGCTCAGAGAGTTACAGGAGGAGAGAGAGCAGCAGTGAAGTGAGATCCAGTCACTGAGAGAGCAGGTGAGAGAGCTGCTCCAGGCCAGAGAGGAATCACTGCAGATCCACAGAGCTCAAACACTGCCCCCTCCCCACCGCCTTCCACTCCAGAGACACCTGACACAGACAGTCAACATCCATAACCCCCCAGCCCAGAGAGGCCTGACTTAGACAGTTCACAGTCGTCACAGTGCCCCCTGTCAAGTGCCCCAGCACAGCAGCAGCAGCAGCACTCATCTGACAGCAGCCCCCCCCCCCGTAAGCAAGAACACATTTTCCCAACTCAAAAATCATCTTCTCCAGGAAATATTTCCATCCTCAAACAATCAATAAAATAAATGTTAGCATCTCCAGACACTGTACCCTTCTGCCTAATGTTCACTTGGCCCACCACCCAGACCTGGACACTGACTGTCTGTATGATCTCGTCCACTTTAGGGCTGCAACTAACAATTAATTTGATAACTGACTAATCTAACGATTATTTGAAAGATTATTCAACTATTCGGGCGATTATTGCAACGATTAATCATTAGCTCTTAAGCAACTATTCAGCTTGTGCCTTGACTTAAAAGGTTGTATTAAATGTGTTTACTAACAATAAAGAGTACAAAATCGTCTTTTAAAAATATCTCTAAATGACAATCACTGAATTACAAGGAAAACAAATACTTGGATTTTTATTGTTTAATTTATTAAAAAAATTCACTGCAAAAGGTCCTATTGTTATCAAGTGTTTTTGTCTTGTTTTCCATTTAAAATTGTCTAAAAATCCTTAAAACAAGATACATTTACTTGAGAAGTGACATATAAAATATTTAGACTTGTTTTTAGAGAATGTATCTTGAATATAAGTGTATTTTTTTTTCACTTGATCATACTTCTGCCAGTGCAGTAAAGACAAAATATACTCATATTCAAGATACATTCTCTGAGAGCAAGTCTAAATATCTTATATGTTGCTTCTCAGGTAAATGTATCTTGTTTTAAGGATTTTTTGATATTTTAAAATATTTAAATATTAAATATTATATTCAACATTCTCGATAACAGTTTTTTCCTCTGCAGTATAGCTGCTAAAGTAAATGTATGTAAGGAGTTTTAGATACTTATATTGGAAAACAAACCAAAAAAAGTCTAATCTAAAACCTTTTTTTTTTTTTTTACATTGTATAATTGGCTAAGACTACACTCTCTCACCTTTTTGGTCAAATTCATCTTTAACTCACAAAAATAAACTCCCACTTCTTAATAGAGCTTGAATCGCTGATTTTCTTCACAATAAGATACACACCATGACACATATTATGATTCAATACATCGCATGCCATCACGTTAGAAGTTTGAAACTCTCTCACACGACTCATATAAGTGGCTCTGACTGCATAGAGAAATGCCAGTTTCGGAGTTTGTGCTTATTTACACAACCCGCTTCCTTATTATTTGAACTTTAATAAAGGATGCATTAAAGATATAATGCCGGGGTGTTTCCTTTTTAGACGCTCTTACAGGCAAGATTTGCTCAAGCAGAACAGCAGGTACGGCTCCACTTTATTTCACGTCAAGACAACACTGCTTCTATATTTACTTATTTTGTATTTTTGTATTATACAAATAATACTCATACTTTGAGTCAATTAATTTCCCATGTGAATCAATATGTAGGGCTTTTTCAGGCCCTTCTGTGCTGGTTGGCGCTGGGCTGCTCTCAGATGAGTGCTGCTGCTGCTGTGCTGGGGCACTTGACAGGGGGCACTGTGATGACTGTGAACTGTCTAAGTCAGGCCTCTCTGGGCTGGGGGGTTGTGGATGTTGACTGTCTGTGTCAGGTGTCTCTGGGGTGGAAGGCTGTGGGGAGGGGGTTAGTATTTGAGCTCTGTGGATCTGCTGTGATTCCTCTCTGGCCTGGAGCAGCTCTCTCACCTGCTCGCTCACTGCTGCTCTCTCTCCTCCTGTAACTCTCTGAGCTGCTGCCTCAGCTCTAGTGAGGACTGTTCTCTGTCCTATAGCTGAAGTCTCATACTTTGCAATCTACATCACCTTAATCTGTTTGGAAAATCTGGAGTGCCTCTGGACTGTGTTTGTTCTTTCTTCCTCTCCTCAATCAAGCACGAGCTGAAGTGCTGCTCTCCTGCATCATCATTAGCATTTAAAATGATCATGTTACGTTAAATGAGATCAAACGACTATTCGACAAGGACATTTTTGATAATTTTGATAACGTAGACTAATCGTTTCAGCCCTAGTTCACTTATATAAGAACCTGGTGCATGTTCTGGCAAAGAGACTCAAAGATATTGCTCTAAACAGGACCAACTAGACAAGCCCCAGTTGGAACAGAACCAGCACCAGCACCAGCCCCAGTCCAATCAGTCCAAGAAACAATGGCCCACCCAGCACCTCATCTAGAGCTCCGGCCAGAGCATCTACCAGGACCCACCCAAAGCCCTGCCCAGAGTTTCAGCACCCAGACAGCAGCCACACAGACAGAGACTACTCTATAAAAGCCACACAGCTCCTACAGAATACCGCACAGCAATGGAACCCCCTCCACAGCAGATCCTGCACCAGCCAGGTAGGCAGAGCTATGCCCAGGCTGTCAGTGGAGGAGCAAACCGAGCCAGCGCTGAACTTCAGGACATCCAACACATGTTGAGTATCATCTGCTCTCACTTAATAACTCACAACAGACAGTGGTAAGAACTAAAAAAAAAAATAAAAAAAAAAACATACATAAACTCAGTGTAAGGACTCAGTGATTAAAAAAAAAAAAAACACTTTTTACTTTGTGAATGTTCAGCATTACTCACATTGATTGTATTCACTGTTGTTCTATGAGAGGAATTGAAGACTTAAAGTCATCATCTTACAGAAAACCTGGTGTAGAGAAGATTAGTCCACTGGTTGCCCCCTCAGGATACAAAGACATAATACTACCATCAGTCAAACTCACATCAGTCACACAGGGGAGAGACTCAGGAGGGATGATAATCTGGATTAAATCTGAACTGTCCATATAATTAGTCAAAAGAGAACAATGCCACCTGTGGCTGAAAATTAAAAAAGGCATGTAACATAGACTCAGGAGAACCAGAAGGTAGATCCATTTGCAGTTTTACTTGTAATGTAACACAGAATATACAACAGGCAGAGGTCAGTATCCAAAATATACAGAAACGTAGGCAAATCCAATAATCGTGGTCACAAAACAGGCAGAGGGTCGAGGCAGGCAGAAAACAATGACAAAGAGTATTCCAGGAACAGATCAAGGTCAAAAGGCAGGCAGCAGAGAATCAAGATGATAATAACAGGCAGTAGTTCAAACACAGGCAGACTAGAATAGAAAAACTCTCAGAATTTTTAGCCGGGGCAAAAACAAGACTTTGCACTGAGCGCTGCCTTTGCAGTGCTTAAATAGTCCATGAAATGGGTTACAGGTGCATTGTAATCAGTCCCGCTGAGGATAATGGGAATCGTAATTCATAAGAACAGTTAATACTCAGGTGATGGCGCTCTCTGGTGGTTATTGAGGGGAGTGTTCGAAACAGGCATCATATCTGACTACCACCCCTGGAGTCGTAAGTTCGAATCCAGAGTGTGCTGAGTGACTCCAGTCAAGTCTCCTAAGCAACCAAATTGGCCCGATTGCTAGGGAGGGTAGAGTCACATGGGGTAACCTCCTCCTGGTCACGATTAGTGGTTCTCACTCTCAATGGGGTGCGTGTTAAGTCGTGCATGGATCGCGGAGAGTAGCATGAGCCTCCACATGCGGAGTCTCCGTGGTGTCATGCACAACAAGCCACATTATAAGATGCGTGGATTGACGGTCTCAGAAGCAGAGGCAATTGAGACTTGTCCTCCGCCACCCAGATTGAGGTGAGTAACCATGCCACCATGAGGACCTACTAAGTAGTGGGAATTGGGCATTCCAAATTGGGAGTAAAGGGGATAAAAAAAAGAAGAACAAAAAGGCATCATATCAACATCTCAGCCTGTCTTCCTGTGTGCCATATATATATATATATATATATATATACCCCCCCTTGAATCGCCTTATTTCCAAGAAGAAACATTTTAAAACATAGAGCGAGAAATCAGCCATTTCCAGGCCCAGGGAAATAGAATTAGATTTCAAAGAATCACATGGTGCCCGATTCATTACTGGCAATAACATATCTTTTCATTCTTACCCTCTATATCAAACAGTCTGAAACAACAATCAACACAATCAGGACACTGTATCAAATGAGCAAAATAATATTATTCAAATGGACAGAAAACAGTATCACTGATTACACCAATGCCATTAAATGTACAGAAATAGAATCTCTCAAACATTCATTTCAAATACATGAATACTCTAAAAATGAATTCAGCATCAATCAGGCAGTGAAAGATCTAAATTATATATTCTACAAAACAGCACAAAAAAGTGATTTGGCACTCGTCAAAACTAAGAAAAAGAAATTGAACACTGACAAATGGTTTGATTCAGACTGTAAGGCTCTGAGGAAAAACCTCAGAAATTTATCCAATCAAAAACACAGTCAACCAGACAATCAGGACCTTCGCCTTCATCACTTTGATGCAAAAAGACAATATAAAGCCAAACTCTGAGGGAAAAAAGCAAAACATTTTGCAGAGCCAGCTTGAAGAAATTGAAAAATCAATAAATACAAACAAATTCTGGGATAAATGGAAATTATTACACATATCAAATCAAGAAGCCCTGGCAATACAAGACAGAGAGCTGTGGAAAAAACATTTCCAAGAACATTACAGCTCAACTGAAATTCAAAACAAAATTAAATAATTAAAAAATTAGACAATTTGAAAAGATCAGTTAAAGCAAATCAAAACCCATTTGATTTCCTCATCACAATGAAAGAATTGGAAGAAAAATTGCGAATACTCAAGCCCAAAAAAGCCTGCAGTGTCGACAGCATCCTGAATGAGATGCTGAAACACACAGAGCAAAACTTCAAACTGGCAAACCTAAAATTTCTTCAATGATGTTCTGTGTGTGGGTTATTTCCCTGAGATCTGGAATCAGAGCCTCATCAGCCCCATATATAACAGCAGAGACAAATTAGACCCTAACAACTACTGAGGCATCTTTGTGAACAGTAACCTGGGGAAGGTTTTCTATAGCATTTTAAACACAAGACTTTTAAACTTCCTAATTGATAAACATGTACATCAAAATAAAAGACACATTTACGCTTGTTTTATAGACTTCAAGAAAGCATTTGATTCAATCTGGCATGAAGGATTACAGCTGAAGTCAAAAGTTTACATACACTTAGATTGACATCATTTAAAATCATTTTTTAACCACTTCACAGATTTAATATTAGCAAACTATAGTTTTGGCAAGTCGTTTAGGACATCTACTTTGTGCATCACATGAGTAATTTTTCCAACAATTGTTTACAGACAGATTGTTTCACTTTTAATTGACTATATCACAATTCCAGTGGGTCAGAAGTTTACATACACTAAGTTAACTGTTCCTTTAAGCAGCTTGGAAAATTCCAGAAAATGATGTCAAACCTTTAGACAACTAGAAAATTAGCTTCTGATAGGAGGTGTACAGAAATGGAGGTGTACCTGTGGATGTATTTTAAGGCCTACTTTCAAACTCAGTGCCTCTTTGCTTGAAATCAAAAGAAATAAGCCAAGACCTCAGAAAACAAATTGTGGACCTCCACAAGTCTGGTTCATCCTTGAGAGCAATTTCCAAATGCCTGAAGGTACCACGTTCATCTGTACAAACAATAGTATGCAAGTATAAACACCATGGGACCACGCAGCCTTCATACAGCTCAGGAAGGAGACGCATTCTGTCTCCTAGAGATGAATGTAGTTTGGTGCAAAAACTCTGGTCTAAGCTTGTGGAAGGCTCCCTAAAATGTTTGACCCAAGTTAAACAATATAAAGGCAATGCTACTAAATACTTACAAAGTGCATGTAAACTTCTGACCCACGGGGAATGTGATGAAAGAAATAAAAGCTGAAATAAATAATTATCTCTACTATTATTCTGACATTTCACATTCTTAAAATAAAGTAGTGATCCTAACTGACCTAAGACAGGAAATGTTTTCTACAATTAAATGTCAGGAATTGTGAAAAACTGAGTTTAAATGTATTTGGCTAAGGTGTATGTAAATTTCTGACTTCAAATATATAACTTATTGACACAGCCAGTGTCTAGAGGCGTGGAGTGAGACACGGCTGCAGTTTAAGCCCCACCCTCTTCAACATTTACATCAACCAAATGGCTAATATACTAGAACATTCTCCCATTCAAGGTCTCACTCTACATGACACAGAAATAAAGTGTCTCCTCTATGCAGATGACCTGGTTCTCCTGTTGCCCACTAAAGAGGGGCTGCAGGACAGCCTGAATCTGCTGACGGGTTACTTTCAGTCCTGGGCCCTGACAGTCAACCACCAAAAAACTAAAGTTATGATTCTCCAGAAATGTTCCAGATCTCAGGTACTAACACACACATTCACACTATCACACAGAACCACTGAAACCACAAAAACATACACTTACCTCGGCCTGAAAATCACTTCATTGGGTAACTTTACTTTGGCTGTGAATGTACTCAAAAAGAAAGCTCAAAGGGATTTCTATGCCATTAAAAGATCAATTAAAATTGACATTCCAATTCAAATGTGGCTCAAACTTTTTAAATCAATAATTGAACCAATTGTATTATATGGCAGTGAAGTGTGGGGTCCACCTATAAAATTTGACTTTGTAAATTGGGAAAAACTTCTGATTGAAACTCTACATTCAGAATTTTGCAAAAGAATACTCAAAGTCCAAAGAAAAACACCAAACAACGGATGCAGGGCAGAATTAGGCCAATACCCTCTCCATTTAAACATCCAAAAAAGAGCCATCAAATTCTGGAAACACCTAAAGACAAGTGACCCAACCACAAACAATTATAAAGCCCTAAAATACCAAGAGCTGATCGAGGCGAGGAGTTCCCTCTGCCAATTGGTGCTGAGACTGACTGACCTCACTCTTGCAGAGATCAGACAACCTCAGGACAAACTCACACTCACAATCATTTGGACCAACCAAATTCTAAACACAGAAAAAGACAAATACACCACCAATTGGACAAACACCATAAAAAAAAAAGACACAAATTGAAATGTTATTCTGCACTAAATCGAGAGTACACCGTGGCAAACTACTTGAGCACAGTGACTGATGTAAATTTTAGAAAAGCATTGACAATGTACAGACTCAGCCAGCACAGCCTGGGCATAGAGACGGGGTGGCGCAAACAGACGTGGGTATCCCGTGAGGACAGACTCTGCTCCCACTGCAATCTGGGAATGATGGAGACAGAGCTGCACTTCCTCACAGAATGCCCAAAATATGAAATCATCAGAAACCACTATTATCCCAAAATTAACTAAATATTTCCCCAATTATTAATTGCACCCCAACTGAAAACTTCCCTTCATCCTCGGTTAAAAAGCCGAATGCGCAAAAACAGGGTTGGGGAGTAACGGAATACATGTAACTGGATTATGTATTTCAAATACAAATTATAAGTAACTGTATTCCACTACAGTTATAATTTAAATCATTGGTAATTAGAATATAATTACATTCAAAAAGTATTTTGATTACTGAAGAGATTACTTTGCATTTTATTGTCATTTGTTTCATTTAATATTTAGTCCTTTCAGATGGAAAACATTTATACATATAAACTATGTGATCCAAAGTGCATTTGAACAGCAGTGAAATACTTTCTTATAATGTGTTACCTTCATACGAGCAGACAGAGAAGTTTGAAGTAAGTTTGGAGCAGAAGAAAAAGAAATAAACTTTGTGTAAATTGTCAGCTTTCTGCTAAGCTAAAATGCTATTTCTAGCCATTTTACATGCACGTTACCAGGCACGATCATATTTTTTTATCAAGAAAATTCACGCTGGATCATAATTTATTTTTGTCTAGTAAGACCTTTGATATTAGGGCAAAAATCATATTCTTGATAATAATTCTTGTATTGTTTTCCTGTAAAAATATCTACAAATCCTTAAAACAAGATCAGTTTGATTTATCTTGTTTTAGAAACAACATTGCATAAGATATTTAGGTTTTTCAGAGAATGTATTTTTAACAAGTGTATTTTGTCTTACTGTACTGGCAGAGTTTTTACAGTCAAAACAAGTGAAAATATCTGCTGTAGAAGTAATCCAAAGTATTTAGAATACATTACTGACCTTGAGTAATCTAACGGAATATGTTACAAATTACATTTTACATCATGCTTCATGCAATGTCACAGCAACGCCTGAGCCTGCTCCATGCCATGTCACTGCCACGCCTGAGCCTGCTCCATGCCATGTCACAGCCTCGCCTGAGCCTGCTCCATGCCATGTCACAGCCACGCCTGAGCCTGCTCCATGCCATGTCACAGCCACGCCTGAGCCTGCTCCATGCCATGTCACAGCCACGCCTGAGCCTGCTCCATGTCCTGTCACAGCCACGCCTGAGCCTGCTCCTTGACACGTCACAGCCACGCCTGAGCCTGTTCCACGCCATGTCATAGCCACATCTGAGCTATTGGACCTGGAGATGGTTCCTGTCCTTGTACCCACCCAATGGATGCTTCCTCAGGATCAGACAAGGGGAACTTCCGACCCTTCGAATTTGCCTAGACCCTCCAAGCCCTGGACTCCACCTTGGTTCTCCGATCCCTCAGTTACATCTTGGATCCACCATGGTCCTTCGGCCACTCGGCTTCTCCAGGGTCCCTCGTCCCTCAAGCTCCGCCTTGGTCAGTTAATCACCTGGCTCCGCCTGAGCTCTCCAATCCCACAGCTATGCTTTGTCAATCCGAGCCTGCGGCTTCACCGGGGACCTCCTTCCCAATGGCTCCGCCTTGGTCTTCAGTCCCACTGGCTCTGCCTCTGTCCTCTGATCCCCCAGCTCCACCTTGGTCCTCCGAGCCTTAGGCGCTACCTCGGTTCTCCGAACCTCCGGCTCCACCATGGTCCTTCGAGTCATCGGCTACTCTCCGGGCACCAAGTTCCCTGGTGTTGCCCCTCAAGTCTCTCACGGCCCTGCCTTCCACAGCTCCGCCCCTCAAGCCTCTCAGGGCCCCATGCCATGTCTTGCTTAGCCACGTTTCAAGACCCCCCCCCCCCCCAGCTCCCTACAGAACTTTGGGTTTATGCTATGTTTATTGTGTTTGTTCATGTGTTGGGGCATCGGGAGCCACCCCTTAGTGGGGGGGATATGTCATGTATTTTGTAGGTTCATGTTTATCATGTCTTTTATTTTGAAATACTAGTTCCTCTTTCATGTCATGTGGTTCCCTTGTCATGTGATTTCATGTTTCCCTCCATGTTCATGTGTCTTGTTTTCATTGGTTGATTGTCTTGTTATCTTGTTTAGAGTTCTTTGTGTTTATTGGTTATCCTTGTCATGTGTTCTCCCATGTTCATGTATTTAACCCTCATGTTTTCTATTGTCCATTTTCAGGTATTGTTGAATGTAACTTTGGTTGTGAGTTTCAAGTTTATGTCAAGTCAAGTTTATGTCAAGTCTATGTCAAGCCAAGTTCATATTTATGTTTGCTTCATGTTTGTAGTTAGGGTTTTTGGATACATGTTGGAATAAATTTGCATTTGGGTTCTTTACACCATCATCATCGTCTTTGTCATTGCCAGTGCCAGCAACATTGTTACAGACGTTACAGAACGTTACACTCCTGAGGGACAACCACAACTAAGAAATTAGCATTCGATAAATGTATTATAAAAATTTAGCTCACACCGCAAACCCCTCATTACACATGATTTTAGATAATGTTTAATTCAGTTTATATAGTTCATTACTTGAAGTTAACTTGTTACATAATTGGATCATAACAATTTTTTATTATCTTATTTTCTTTTATGATTTTCAATGTTTTTCCTTTTATATTGCTTGTTCAAATCCTAGTTCAATTGTTCAACTGTTCTAAACTATTTTCTACATTGTTTTAAATGCTTTGGCAATACAAAATGTACTTTTGTCATGCCAATAATGCAACTTGAATTGAATTGAGAGAGAGGGAGAGAGAGAGAGAGAGAGAGAGAGAGAGAAAGAGAGAGACAGAGACAGAGAAAGAGAGAGAGATATGGAGCATGTGCGATCACCTGTTGATGATGCTGTAGTCTGTTAGTCAGCTTTCTTAAGATAATGTCATTTTGGTGAAATTCGTCAAATTTTCTCAGTGGAAAAATAGGTTTGCCTCCCTATTTCGTGGTAGCTGGTGTGCAAGAGTCTTTCACTATAGAAACCTCAATCTCCTCTGCCATTTTGAACAGTATGTCCTCTCCAATGTGGAAACTCCAGTAAGAGGAAAGCACCTTGAGTTTCTGTAATTAATCAGTCTGTTGTGTCTCTCAGCTGTGATGAGCCTTAATGCTGAAGTTATTTTAAAGGCGCTTAAAGCTATTTCCTAGCTTTAGTATTGTAGTAGTAATCCGAGCAATCACGTAGTGCTGTTGAATGTAAACACTGACTGACGCTGACTCACTTCACGTCACCAACTGGCTCATATTACACACAAAAATGGTCTTTTGCCTCCACCTGCTGGCTAAAATATGTAATGTCACAAAATTGAATGTAAAGAGACAGATACTGTAGCTCTTAACACATCTGCACTGCTCTTACACTTTAGTTTAGAATGGCACAAACACAAGCAGAGTGATACACACAGTGAAGCGTCCGAGTGCTGAAGGTGTGAGACCATCAGTATTCATGGAACGTGTCTTGTCCAATCAGATTCTAGGACCGGAACTAACTGTTGTATATCATTAGTTAACATGAACTAACAATGAGCAATAATTTTACAGCATTTACTAATCTGGTTAATGTTAATTTCAAGATATATATTAATATAATTTTTAAATCAAAATTTGTAAATGTTAACATTAGTTAATGCACTATGAACTAATGTGAACAAATAATTATTTTATTATTTTTATTAACTAAAATGAACAAAGAATAATAAGTGCTTTATAAAATTATATTGTTTATTGTTAGTTCAGGATACCTAATACATTAACTAACATTAATGAATGGAACCTTTTTGTAAAGTGTTACCCTTTTATCTCAAATTATGGATTTATCTCGAAATTATGACATAGAATTTCAAACATTTTCTTTTTTATATCTCATAATTATTACTTTTATATAATAAATATGATTTAACATCTCATAATTATGACTTTATCTCATAATTATGACTATCTAAAAATAATGACTTTTTTATCTCATAATTATTACTTTTATATAATAAATGACTTAATATCTCATGATTATGACTTAGTACCTAATACTTGTGACTTTCTATCCCATAATTATGACTTTTATGTCATACATATGACTTAATACCTCAAAATTGTGACTTTAATATCTAGTAATTATTACATTATCTCAAAATTATTGCTTTATCGGTAACCCTTGACAACAAGCTTAAAATGTTTTCAACATTATTTAACAACATTAGTTAACATGAACAAACAATGAACAATTGATCTGAAAAATGATGTGTTGGATGCGTCTCATACTTTCGACCTTTTTATCTCATAATTGTAACTTTTTATTTTATTATAATGATTTTTAATCTTATAATAATGACTATTAATCTCATTATTATTACTTTATCTCATAATCTAAAAAAATTATGACTTAGTATCTCATACTATTTATCTCATACTTTTGAACTTTTTATCTCATAAGTATGACTTTTTATCTCATTATTATGACTTTTAATCTAATAATATTGATTTTTAATCTCATTATTATGTCTTTTATCTCAAAATTATGATTTACCAAAGCACTATTTTTTTTTTTCCCAATGTGGCAGAAACTAGCTTCCATAGGAGACTAAGGCTAACATTCTGCCTAAATTTCCTTTTGTGTTACATAAAAGAAGGACAAAATCTTACAGGTCCGGAACAACATGAGGGTGTACTGTTCCTTTAATGTTTGTTTGTTATCCAAACTTAAACTCTCTTTACTGTATCCTTGTCAGTAATCTTTCAAGCAATTCTGACAGAGCTATAACCCAAAAACAGACAATTATGGACATCAGAAATGTTTGTTGTTGTCAGTGTTTATTGAGTGAACAACAATGGTTTTCTGCAAGATTCTGGAGATTTGTCATCTGTAATAAATAACTGTGGATCCTCAGGTCGCTAAATCATGCCAGCTGTGGGTGTGCACGTGGGCCCTGTTTATTGTCCCAGGCCTTTGATCAGATAATTGCCCTCAAACCCAGAGTTTGAAACATCTGAGTGTCGCTATGGTGACCAGCATCACTGTGTCTGCTCTGTTGAGTGGCTTTTAGTGATTCATACACAACTGGACTGGAGGGTGACTGTAGAAACTTCTGAATTCAAGACTATGATCCTAGTGCAAAATGCCAATTGTGAATATGAATGCACAAATCAAAATGTTTCACAATTGTTTATTTTAATGACTTTTCACATGTATATTTTTAGCATTGATGGAAAAAATAAAGCCAATGGAGCTAATATAACCAGCTGAATGTAATAATGTTGTACGAGTTAATTTGTCATTTCTCATTGTAAGGATAACACCGCATTTGGGAAATGTCACCCTATCCCACCCATTATTCTGTTCAAACAATTCATTCATACCCACATTTTCAGATTGTGCTTTTGAATTATGCATTAAAAGAACAAGCCATTTGAACATGAATTCATGTTTTGACATAAACAGTGACAGTTTGGGACCTCTGAATATAATTCATTTGCATTAGCACATTTCAAGTCATGTAACAGTCTTAAAAAACGTTCTGTCATTACAGAAATAAAATTAGATTTATGAGGACCATCTTGTTGTGAAAACATTTTATAAAGGGATTTGTTAAGAGAGTCTTTTGCCCTGAAAACCCTCTCCATTGCTCCTATGTATCCATTGATTCATACAGGGTTTACACTGGGGATGAAGGCGCAAGTCAGATTTAATTGGTTTTAGAGTGTTTGGCAAAGAGCAACATCATAAAGAGATATTTAAATGATGGACTAAGAGTCACACATTACAGATATACCTGTACAGTATATTGAGGGGGAAAAAGCAGCTGTCATATATGTGAATACTCAAATAGCACATGTGGAGAATTGACTTTCATGCACTAACTATACACACACACACACACACACACACACACACACAAAAGAAAAAAGAAAGAAAGAAAAAAAAAGGATTTTTGCAGGTTGTTCACTTAATTAAAATTAACTGAAGCAACACAATTCTAGAACATTTTATCTTAACTTAAATTCATTAAATTAAATTCGATTACATTTTTCAAATTAAAGTTTACTTAATCCATTTGAGTAAGGTCTACTTGAATATTTTTTGTAGCATTGATGAAACTGGCCAGGGGATTTCCATTTAACAGCATGCTTTGTAGGGGATTAGATGGTGTGAACTAAGTGTTATTTTATGCATTTTTGAGCAAGATAAGAACGGGATGAGTTTTATTCATGTTTACTATATATATATATATATATATATATATATATCTTTTTTTTTTTTTTTTTTTTTTTTAAGTAGTGTTTGTTTGGCTGGAGTTTGTGGGGTTACCATTGTGGTGAAGACTGGTGCTTATGCTTTGGTTGAGGATGGACTTGCACTTTCAAGTGATGTTTGATTTGAATGCTGCTTAGTTCTTTAAACAGTTGCTATCAAACTGGCAGTGCAACAGTCTCACTGTCCTTACAGTTGCTCACCTGGCATATACTAACGATTACATTTTTTTTTTTTTTTTTTTTTTACAATTTTGACCAACATGAGACAATTAATCAAATAAACCTTAGTAAATTAATTAAATTAAGTTGGACCAACATAAAAAACATTACGTTAGGTGAATCTAATAAAGTTGAGTTAAACCAACTATATAACATTGATTTGACCTAATCCAACTAAATTATGTTCGTTCAATTAAACAGTTTTTCAAAGCAATTTAATCTATTTCAATCAAATTACTCCTTCATTTTTTTAGTGTACAAATGCGAGTAGGACAACACTTTTGATCTGTGAAATGCCAATTACTGTTTTGTACACAATAGTCTACATGCATATAGATCTAAATAAATGCCAAGATCAATACTATGAACTTATGTAAGATCCTCATAGGCAACACTCCAAAATTCTGTGTTAAATGTGACAATTAATTAAATCTGTCCTTAGGGTAAGAATTGTAAAAATGAAATATGCACAAATGTCCAATATAATTTTACATGCTAAATTACTGATACTGATTAACATAAAAAGAAAATGACCATGAATGAAAATATTCCTCTCTGCTCATTTCTAAGCTTCATGTATGCCCTTACTTGATGTCTTCATTCATGAAATATTTTTATCTGTCAGTGCTATGGAATGATTTGTATTAATTGCATTTATTTTAATTCTATAACAAGTAACTGGAAGGACAAGGACGCAAAGAAAATTTATAGTGGAAGCATTTTATTTGACATCATGGACATGTTTAACATGGACATGAGATAAATATGTTTTCTGTACATATTATGTAAACCTGATATGAGCATATTATAATCATGTACATCTGATAAAAGAGATAAATGAAACAGTGTAAATCATTTCAATTTATAATGGTACTACAGATGAAGTTTTCAGTGCATTAAAAGAATTTCAGAATACCACTGTACTTTTCATGATCAATTAATGCTGGTTAAACACGTTTTTGACAGTTTAAACTGAAATCAATCAATTATGTTTATGGTCTGCAAAAATGGCATTTAATGATTTTCTTGAACGCGCTCTGGAAGTCTTTGTTAAAGTATGCGTAAATTATGGGATTCAGAAGAGAGTTTGAATAGCCAAGCCAGTTAATAACATCTATGAGCCATAAAGGCATATCACAAGACGGACAAAAAGGCATCACCAGTGCTTTGATAAAGAATGGCAACCAACACAAAATGAAAGTGCCCATAATTATACCCAGAGTCTTCACTGTCTTGCGCTCCCGTGCCAAGGCGAGCTTCCTTTTCGCCTCGGTGTTCTTCTCATGTTTGTTCTCGAAGAGAGGTACAGAGCTTGGCCTGTTGGGCAAAGGAAGGTTGTTTTTGGAATTACTGTGAACCTCGATGATCTCCAGAGACTCGCCGTCCTCCGCGTGTTTAATCGCGCCGTTTACGCACGCGGCGGGCTTGGGTTCCACTGCGCTTTTCCAGTTTTTGCCCAGCTCTCCGTTTGCTCTCTTAAAAAGTCCAGGTGACACGGTCAAACATTTAACCCTCCTTTTCTCCGTTTTGCGAACAGTTTTGCGAATGCGAAATCTTGCTGCCTTGAATATTCGTCCATATAAGATTAGCATGAGAATGAGAGGTATGTAAAATGCGCAAAAGGTGGAATAAATAGTGTACCATGGGTCGTGGCTGATCATACAAGCTTCGGGATTGGCCATGTCTTCAGCCTTACTCTTGGGCTGCGATTTCATGATCAGCATGGGGGGAATTGATATCGAAAAGCCGACCAGCCAGGTAACGGTGATCAAAAGAGCGGCGCGTTTTAATGTCCTTTTCGTCATGTAGTCTATTGGGTTAGTGATAGCCCAGTATCTGTCCAACGCTATTGCGCACAGGTGCAGAATGGAAGATGTGCAACATAAAATATCTAAAGAAATAAACATATCACAAGTTACCTGTCCAAGTGTCCACTTGTCTAAAACTTGGTAAAGAGCCGCCATTGGCAACACAAGCACCGACACCATGAGGTCCGTCACGGCGAGTGATCCGATCAGGTAGTTTGCCACATTCTGGAGCGATCTCTCCAAAGCAATAGCCGCCACAACACACGCGTTTCCAAATACGGAAAATAGAATGAGCGCGCCGATCATCAAAGACGTGGATATCTGATAACTCAGTGAAACTTTCACAGGTGAAGTCACATTGTCGAGTTGGTGATCTAAACCACTGTCATTCTGAAATAATGAGAATGTGTCGTTGTTTTCTTCCATGTCGTGGTAAAGCGTAAAATTAGCCATGAAGTAAGCCTCAGTGAGCCACTCTACTCCATTCAGGGGAGCTCACACAATTCTGTGCGATGCCAACGATCAACATTGTTACTGACGACTTCTTACGAGGCGGGTCCATTTATATGAGCAGTGTACCAGACGTCAGTTACTTACTACGCAGGTGTATTGGGTCGGCTCGCACAGAATATGCAGACAGGTCAACAGCAAAATCTTCCCCTGATATACATTTGATTGGTAAAACTCCTAATATTTGAATATATTAAAGGGGTCATGATAAAGTCTATATACTATATATATATATATATATATATATATATATATATATATATATATATATATATATATATATATATATATATGATATACACTATATTGCCAAAAGTATTCGCTCATCTGCCTTTAGACGCATATGAACTTAAGTGACATCCCATTCTTAATCCATAGGGTTTAATATGACGTTGGCCCACCCTTTGCAGCTATAACAGCTTCAACTCTTCTGGGAAGGCTTTCCACAAGGTTTAGGAGTGTGTTTATAGGAATTTTTGACCATTCTTCCAGAAGCACATTTGTGAGGTCAGACACTGATGTTGGACGAGAAGGCCTGGCTCGCAGTCTTCGCTCTAATTCATCCCAAAGGTGCTCTATCGGGTTGAGGTAAGGACTCTGTGCAGGCCAGTCAAGTTCTTCCACACCAAACTCGCTCATCCATGTCTTTATGGACCTTGCTTTGTGCACTGGTGCGCAGTCATGTTGGAACAGGAAGGGGCCATCCCCGAACTGTTCCCACAAAGTTGGGAGCATGGAATTGTCCAAAATCTCTTGGTATGCTGAAGCATTCAGAGTTCCTTTCACTGGAACTAAGGGGCCAAGCCCAGCTCCTGAAAAACAACCCCACACCATAATCCCCCCTCCACCAAACTTCACAGTTGGCACAATGCAGTCAGACAAGTACTGTTCTCCTGGCAACCGCCAAACCCAGACTCGTCCATCAGATTGCCAGATGGAGAAGCGTGATTCATCACTCCAGAGAACGCGTCTCCACTGCTCTAGAGTCCAGTGGCGGCGTGCTTTACACCACTGCATCCGACGCTTTGCATTGCACTTGGTTATGTATGGCTTGGATGCAGCTGCTCGGCCATGGAAACCCATTCCATGAAGCTCTCTACGCACTGTTCTTGAGCTAATCTGAAGGCCACATGAACTTTGGAGGTCTGTAGCGATTCACTCTGCAGAAAGTTGGCGACCTCTGCGCACTATGCGCCTCAGCATCCACTGACCCCGCTCTGTCATTTTACATGGCCTACCACTCGTGGCTGAGTTGCTGTCATTCCCAATCGCTTCCACTTTGTTATAATACCACTGACAGTTGACTGTGGAATATTTAGTAGCGAGGAAATTTCATGACTGGACTTGTTGCACAGGTGGCATCCTATCACAGTACCACGCTGGAATTCACTGAGCTCCTGAGAGCGGCCCATTCTTTCACAAATGTTTGTGGAAGCAGTCTGCATGCCTAGGTGCTTCATTTCATACACCTGTGGCCATGGAAGTGATTGGAACACCTGAATTCAATTATTTGGATGGGTGAGCGAATACTTTTGGCAATATAGTGTATATATATAGTATTGTGCAAAAGTCTTAGGCACATAAGATGTTTCACACAAACATTTGTCTTAAGATGGTTATTTATATCTTCACCTTTAGTGTGTCAATAGAAAATATTAATTTTAGACTCCCCAACATTCCTTTTGCGAATAGAATATGACATTGTTTACATTTATTTATTTTTGCACCAAAACATTCATAATTTAGTAATATACAGTATGATCATTTTCCACCCTGTCTCTGGCCCTCTGTATGAAACACTCGGTTTTGGCCTTAAAACTTTAATGTATGATTGCCCACAGTTATGATAGGGTAACATAATGCTCCCCCCTCAAATACAGCCATATTTGAAACTCAGTTGGAAGAGAATGAACCAGCTCCACAACATTATAAAACAATATTTCAGGATTTACATACAACGCACACTGTAAACACAGCAGCGCCATTAACTATAAAACAGTCATGACATTTAAAAATATTAATGAATGAAACTGTTTACTCATGGTTTTGTGATCGGTTCCAATAGTGTTTTTAACTGCCCCATTTTTCAATAACAGTTCCTTTGCAAAGCCTGAATCCTATTATGACTGGTTCATAAGCAATCCATGCTGATATGTGCCAAAAAACTGCACATACATAGTCCAAAGAACAATGAAGATGCACAACACATACCGTATCATCGTGCACTGAAGCTGAGAACACATCAAAATGGTCAAAGACGTCCACCTAGTGATAGTTACCTACACCAACAATTAAAAATAGTGCAGATATGCGAAAGAACAGTTTGTTAAGCAGTTTGTGCTCAAAACAGCACTGACGTCACTGTGTTAAGTGAAGTATTAAAGTTTGTCTCTTTGGATTTACCATGAAAACTTGCCATTTACAGAACAACACTTGTGTTTGTCTCCCGCAGATGCATTGAATATGCAATAATGTGATGAATATTAGTGTTTGTCTGCCGCGAGCCCACGGATGTGTTGCAAGAGATATGAAGAATGTGAGCTGCTCTCTGAAGGCGGTGTATTTGGACACAAGCAGGTATGAGAAATGCATTATACCATAATAATTGCGACCGGGAGCCTGCAAATATGCAAATTAAAGCCATCACAAGGGGTACACTTCCGTGATTTGGTATGATTATGTTCATTTCAGCAGCAAATCATACCAGAGTTCAAATGAACCCTACCCCAGACCACCTTTTCAAGGTGGACACCTGAGTTCGGAAAACAACATTCACATTATCCAAACGAACCGAACTTTGACGTCATTCGACCCCGGATGTTCACCAAAAGTGCTAGTGTGAAAAGCACCCTTAGGGTGTGTTCACACTTGTAGTTCGGTTCTCTTGGTCCTCTTTGTCCGGACCAAAAAAGTCCGGACAAAATGATACATGTAGTCCTGGTTCACTTAGCGTTCACACTGGCATTTTTAACACCGAGCCTAAAGATACAAAACAAAAGGTATAAGTATAAGGTCACAACCTGATTGGACAGCTTTTATGACGTATATTTTGCGACGGAACTTGCCGAACATCCAAAACAAGAATTCATTTGGAAGTGGACCGAGATTTCAGGGGGGTCTCGGTCCGCTTGTTTGGTGCGCACCAAGGTTCGGATGGCAGTGTTCGCACTAACAGAGCAATCACACCAGCGTTCGTTTTAATCGAACCAAACCTGCCAAGTGTGATCACACCCATAGTGTTTATTGACATAAAATAGTAATGGCAAAGAAGCTGTAAATTTGGCTTTAACTTTACACAGAAATGATTAGTAAGCAATTTTATCACACTAAAATTATGTTAACATGATTATTGATTCATGTCTTTTGGCTATACTTTTGAAACAGGGTGTATTTTAACGTTTACAGATTGGCCCCATTTACTTCCATTGTGAGTGCCTCCCCATAACCCAGATTTTGGCTCTTTTTAAAGAAAGGGAAGTCAAAATTAATTTGTGTGATAATCAATAACATGCCACAAAGGCTGTTAATTGAACTTAACTTGTATTCAGTAGTATTAGTCTAAGGCATACGCAGGCATACGCCGTATGCCCACCTAACTTTCTTAGGATTTTGCGTATGCCCACCTAAAATAAGTGATGGTAGGTATGGCCGCCAGAACAACGGGTAGGCTTTTGACCTGAAACTTTTTCAGTCTACTAACAGTGAGTGAATTGTGTGTGTGTGTGTGTGTGTGTGTGTGTGTGTGTGTGTGTGTGTGTGTGTGTGTGTGTGTGTGTGTGTTTTAAAAGTGTACAGAGATTAAAAGCGCACGGAGCTGCGGGAGGCGGGAGCGCAACTGATGGCACTGGCCAGACAGACAGTCCGACTAAGCTGATCCACCAATCAGAACATTCATTTTTAGATGCGATTGGATATTTGCTAACCAATCATATTTTCCGTTTCAGTAAGGGGCAGGACATTTCCAGCATGTAATGCTAATGCACAACCCTGGAGTAACCATAATTTGCGCTGTAAATTTATTTCCCTGCTAAACGTAAATATATACATTTAAATGTAACTTATGCAGTTAAACTTGAAATTGAAAATATTGCATGGTTTTGCACAAGTGCTAGTTTTGATGCTCTTTGCAGATGCTGGACAACTGTGTCGCTTAATTATATAAAATGTCTTTTTTTTTTTTTTTTTGGCTTGATTTAATTCCCTAAAAGTGTCTACCGAAGTAAAATTTTTTCTTCAGAAATAAACTTTTTACCCACGAAATGAACATTGCCCGTGCTTTCAAACGACTCAGCACCACAGTCAGCGACACCCGCCGAGTTGAAAATTGTTTAGCTACTGCTGCCACCTGCTGTACCGTCTGCTGCTGATTAAAACGAAAACTTTTGGCCCAAACCCATCTCATTCTTCAACCCACCCCACACACAGTGCAAGCCAGCTACCCCCTCACCAAAACATAATTTTTTTGGTGCATTCGTGTGGTTGGGGTTGTGAGGTGAAATTACACGACTGACTGGATGAATGAATAAATTATTTTTTACGCACAGTAGTGGTACTTCTGCTCCGATACTTTAGTCCCACTGCGGCCTCCGTAGCAGGAGAAACTGAACCGTGCCATTAATCTGTTGTTTTTAGTCCTTTAGCCAAACAAATAACTACTTGAAATGGCTGCTGAATTAACGGTAGGACATTTTTTTTTTTACATACATGACCTAAAATGTTTAACTGAGACGATAAACTGAAGGCGTTTGGCATAATATTGGTTAGAAAAGACACCATAATCTATGCGGTCAGGGTTTGTACAGGAGACAACTACACTGTTTACATTTGTGGACAAACTGGACCTGAAATTGAGTTAGAAGTTACTGCAAATTTTGGTCACATGTTAGCTTTTTACAAATGAACAAATCTATGTATTCAATAAATATTATATTATATTGCATATATTATATTTTATTACATGTTTACTTTAAAATGGCATAATTTGTACTGTTTTTAAGTAGTTACATTGATTTGAAAACAACCAGCATTTCTGTAAAGAGCGTCTGTAGATGAGCATATGTTAACGAGAGAGACTCGAATGCATTTATCTCATCTGTGCTATGCGTGATTAGAATTTATTTTAACTGTAAAGAACAGAAAGGGTATTAAACTAGACATTATTCAATGACAAATGCATTGCGTGGATCTCTTGGACACACATTACACGGAAGAACTTTTACCCTCAACACACAGTGAAAGGATCTCGCTGCTGAATACTTCACCACTACACTACACTACACAATCACTGGAGTGAAATCTGAACATTTACCGGACAGCTGCCAAATATAGAGATTTTTAGTCGCATTGCGCAAAATTTGGTTTCAGATGCAAGTGATTTCCTCTCATTGTAGAGTGTTTAAATAATAATAATAATATTTTCGCCCCTTTTTTCTCCCAATTTTTGGAATGCCCACTACTTAGTAGGTCCTCGTGGTGCCACGGTTACTCACCTCAATCCGGGTGGTGGAGGACAATTCACAGTTGCCTCTGCTTCTGAGACCGTCAATCCACGCAACTTATCACATGGCTCGTTGTGCATGATTGCGGAGACTTGCATGTGGAGGCTCATGCTAAACTCTGCAATCCACGCACAACTTACCACGCGCCCCATTGAGAGCGAGAACCACTGATCGCGACCATGAGGAGGTTCCCCCATGTGACTTTACCCTCCCTTGCAACTGGGCCAATTTAGTTCCTTAGGAGACCTGGCTGGAGTCACTCAGCACGCCCTGGATTCGAACTCGTGACTCCAGGGGTGGTAGTCAGCGTCAATACTCACTGAGCTACCCAGGCCCCCTCATTGTAAAGTGTTGCTCATAGAGTAAAAGATCAATCTTGGGATTTAAAAATCGATATTGTTCAAATGAAGATCGCGATGCTTCAGAAAATCAATATTTTTACCCACCCCTAAAATTTCCCTTTTCAGTTCAGTTCAAAATGACATTAACATGGCTTTATATTAATACAGATAGTAACATCTGTGGAGGCTGCAGCCACATGCAATGTGTGGCATTTGAATGTTGAATCTTTGCCAGATTGGATTCTAGCAAGTGTTAGCCAGGTATGGAATTTTCATATAAATATTTTTAATTGATATCCTGACATATTTGCCCAATTTATACAAAACGGGCTATGTCAATCATGTGGAAATGGTGGTCTTATTTGATATATTATGATGAAGTGTACACACTTTGCTCTGTCTTTTGAGGCTTCAATTTTATAAATTGCTCCAAATGCACATGTGGGCATGATATATCAGTAAGAGTCATGTTGATCAGAATTTACAGCCGTCAGTTCTCTTCACAAGACCAGTCAGGACTAGAGGACATACTGAGAGAAAGAAAAATGAGTCTTATCTTCAGACAGTAGGTTCAGTGACTGAGCTGCAGAGAACATTGTCCACTCCATTAGATACCCTTCCCTCAAGTTTGAGTCAAGTGAAAAACTGCAAATTCTTGAGATGGGCACAGATGTACCTTTACCTTCTGAATTTCCACTCCCACCACTGCTATCTGATAATCAGGAGAACTTAGAGGAACTCCGCCTGGGTTCTGCTTCCCAGAATAGAGCCTCTCCGGATCCTTTGAGCACTACCTCCACCAACCCAGAACCAAAGCTTTGAAGAGAGAGAAAAATTGCCTGAAAAGCCTGAGAAGGAAGCAGAGGAAGAAGGAACGTTGGATTCAGAGACAGCAGGAGGCTAAAGATCTGGTGAGATATTTTAAAGTCATGGGTAGAGACTCTCTTTGTTGTTGAAAAGCACAAATAAAAATATAGTTTAAGGTTACAAGGTTGGAGGCGAGCAAGAAGTGGATGTAGGTTATTAGATGAGGAGCTGTGTTGTACTGAGGGGAGTTCTGGCATGAAGTCAGAAATAGATCCATGGATCAAAACAGGCACAAATCCACATACTAGTTTGCTGCAAGAATCCTGAGGATTTTAATAAACCATTCACAGCTGCATATGGCTCTTTGTGCAGGCTTCATTGTATTAACTGTTTTTTGTCTGTTTATTCTGTTTGTGTGTGTGTGTGTGTGTGTGTGTGTGTGTGTGTGTGTGTGTGTGTGTGTGTGTGTGTGTGTGTGTGTGTGTGTGAATTCTACCGATCAGGATATGAAGTGGGACCTAACAAGCAGTGATGATGAGCAGAAGGAGGGATACACATGTGCTGTGTGTTTAGACATCCATTACAGCCCTTACAAGTGCCATCCCTTGCAGTCATGTGTTCTGTGAGCCCTGTTTGAGAACACTGGCTAAAAATCGGCCAAGCAACATTCCCCAACCCCTCTGTAGGACCCTCATATCCCATATGCTCTTCCAGAAAGGTGAGTGGATAACTTCCTTATTTTCTCTCAGTGGACCATCATATTCCCTTTGTTTTTTTGTTTGTTTGGATAAACCTTATCCAACAAATATCTAGTCACCTGGTGAACCTTTTGTTTTAGAGCTCAATCAAACTAGGAAGACTTGCTTCCCAAAAGTGTACTGGTCAAGACACGAGACCTTTTAAAAGACCAACTCTTCCAAATGGCCCCTGCCCAGTTGTCCAAAGCACTTCTGCATTTTTTGGGTGGTTTGTTATCTTGTCATATATCATTTACTCAGACACATTTTCACACACTCTGTCAAGCCTAAAATTTGCAAGACATTACAAAAATGTTTAATTACAAGTTGATGTTGCCCACTTATTCCTATCTCTTTGTTATTTCAGGGTTTCAGAGATATGGAGGCCCTGCTAGTCGCTGCCAGTTTCCCCACAGGGCATTTGAACTTGATACATTGGACTTGGGGTACATGTGGGGGTGGCCATTCGACATTGACTTTGTCAACATCTCCATCTACTCCCTGCACTGGGTGCTGGCATTCATCATTTTCTGTGGCTTCTGCTACTTCCTTCTCCTCTGATGTGTGGAGGGTTGGATCTCACTTTATGTGTTTTTGCTGGACAATAATTGTTGTTGATGGTGGACATTTCATTAAGTGCCTCATTCCTTTATTGCAAATGTAGATTTAAATATGATGAAATATATTAAAGGTGTTCTTTCTTCCTGTGGAACCCACATGTGTGTGTTTGCTTGTTGCTGAGGTCTTACAGGGTTTGTCCAATCCATAGAAATTGAGTTTACCTAAAATCATCCACCTACAATTGACAGTATTACAATGCTGTGGAAAAAAAAGCAATAATACCATTGTACACTTTAATAAGTTGCCTCTATTTCTGTTGCTATTACTGTACTTTGAGCTTTGTCTAAAAGTTTAATGGGCTAGTAGTGTCCAAATAATTTTTTTTCTGGTTCAATTTAAGTTAAGCTCAATCAACAGCATTTGTGGCATAATGTTGATTACCACAAAAATGATTTTGACTCGTCCCTTCTTTTCACTATAAAAAGCAAAAAATCTGGGTTCCAGTGAAGCACTTACAACGGAAGTGAATGGGACCAATCATTAAATGTTAAAACACTCTCAGAAGTTTCAGAAGTATAGCCACAAGATGTAAACAATATAAGTGTTAGCATAATTTTAGTGTGATAAAATTGCTTACTAACCTATTCTATATAAAGTTAGATACAATTTTACAACTTTGTTGCCATGCTAATGTAACAATTTAAATCCTGCAATCAGCCTAGAACTGTAGTCTGCAGCAAAAATGACTATTTTAGCAACTTTACAGCTCAAATTATACACAAGTTTTAAGAAAGAATTAATGTAAGTGCTATTATAAATTATAGGCCAAGCTTCACATTTCTGCCTTTAAACCCTCCAAAAATTGGCTCCATTCACTTCCATTGTAAGTGCCTCACTAAAACCTCGATTTTTAATTTATTAAGAAAAGGAGGGACGAGTCCAAATATTTGTATGTGGTAATCAGCATTGTGCTACAAATGCTATCCATTGAGTTTAATTTGAACCTGGATTATTCCTTTAAAACCATATGTTGTTCAATAGTTTTAATGGCTTCTTTTACACAGTAACCGTGTTTGAGAACGTTTGCTGCTGTGTCATATGAATAATAATTTCATGTTGCTTTGGCAGTGGCCTTGAATGACAGTCCCGAATCTCATGCTCTTACCTAAGACTGGGTATTGTGCTGATGCTACCATATAATCATGATGAGATGACAGAGATTCAGTACCGTTGTACAGTGATGTTTAAGATTACAAATAAAAGACATTTTGGTGAATGTTGTGTTTCTTTGGCGAAAGGGTCTGTCCAGTGAATGTGCAGCCAGCAGCTGCGGGGCTCCAGCGGCGCTCGGCCCTCGACAGGGGTGAAGGTGACTCGCCTGTTCGTGCATGAGATGCAGAGAAGGCGTCGCGGACGCTCTCTCCGTCTCATCATCACTCTAATCTTCGACAGCATCTGAGGATCGACCTCACCCTCCTCAACGCGGATAAACGGACAGAAGGGATTTTCTATGTGAGGTGGTTTTATTCGTGAATGCGTATGCATGTGTTCTGCACCGAACGGGCGAAAGAACCGCCCCAGATCCGCAGCCAACATTTTTCAAATCGGTAAGTCCTCGCTGCGGGATCCGGATCGCCGGGAGAGCACCGAGAGCGTCAGGAGAGCTCAGCGGGCGATGGATGACTGTAGAACGGTGAGTCTGCTGGAGTTCAGCCGCATAAACAGTGCTGTCATAAATAATATTCAACTAAATATATATTTTCTACAGTCGAATATATATATCTCGATTTCTATCTTTTTTTTTTTTTTTTTTTTTTTTTTTTTGCATCTACACATTGGCGTCTCTTATTTAGGTGCTAACATGAAGTTCACAGTTGTAGGTCTGCAGTATTCGTGGATAATTATTTTAATTAATATATTACAACTATAATAAGACAGCCGCACGGACCATGATTGAATAGAAATATAACAGGAGCCTATTCACTGGATCTCTGTGTGTGATAAATGACAGTTTTTATCATGTTTATCATTTGCCATTATATTCAGGCATTATGTTTTATGCCACAATCGTTTAGAAATGATATTATTAGCTGCAATCCCAACCCAAGTATTGCTATGTGGCATCTAGTGGCAGCTAAACTCGTGTTTACACACGCGTACTAAAAATAGACTTGAGGTGCACTGAAGAGGATTTCTCTAAATTTTTAGACTGTCCAGGAGTTCAACACTCTTGTGGCCCTCCATCGTGAGCAGGTCATCTCCATAGGTGAGAACACAACTGACTGTCCTTCTCTGAGGGCACATATGCACAAGACTCGCATCAAAGGATGCGCCGTGGCCCAGGCCGCCTATCAGAACCTCATCGCAATCTCTGGGTATGTATTAATGATATTGCATATGTCTGTTTGTGAATAAGTAGCTCGTGGTTTCAAAAAAGTTTTGCAAATTCATTGTACAGTAAATTTTTCTCTCTATGCATGTCTTAGGCCAGAAGATGGTGAAATCCACCCTGAAATATGCAGGTTGTTCATCCAGCTTCAGTGCTGCCTGGAGATGTACATAACAGAGATGCTCAAGTCTCTGTGTCTGTTGGGTGTACTGCAGCTTCATAGGAAAGGTGTTGTGTCAATGACAGCCAGCAGAGGGCAGCAAACAATCAGAACTGAGTACATACAGCTAATTTACTGCATTGTGAAATTCTTCTGCCATTCTGTGAGATATATCCAGCTGCAGCCTTACAGCACCAGCAGTTTCAGTGCAGTGAGGGTGGAGCTATGACGTGCTATTGTCACGTTTGTTTCAACATTTTACTAAGATTGTGTGCTTTTTTTTTTTTTTTTATCATCAACCCTTTAGTAGCCTATATCTTGGAATATTATTATTCAACATATTAATGTTAAAAAGCAGTCTCCAGGCAGGTTGTACCCATAAATTTAAGAGGTGAGACACATGATATGGCTGATATTAGTTTAATGGAAGACCCTTAAAGGGATAGTTAACCCAAAAAGAAAATTCTCTCATAATTTACTATAACTTTCATGCCATCCTATATGTGTATGACTTTCTTTCTTCTACTGAACACAAACTGTTTTAAGAAGAATATTTCAGCTCTGTATATCCTTTCAATGCAAGTGAATGGTGACCAAAAATGTGAAGCTCCAAAAATCACATAAAGGCAGCGTAAAAGTAATCCATATGCCTCCAGTGGTAAATGAAAATGCTCTCATCATTTACTCACCCATCCCAACCTAGATGTGTGTGATTTTCTTTCTTCTGCAGAGCAAGAACAAAGATTTTTATAAGAAAGTCTCAGCTCTGTAGGTCCATACAATGCAAGCTCCAAAAACCACAGCATAGAGATAATCCATATGATTCCAGTGGTTAAATCCATGTCTTCTGAAGTGATCAAACAGCTTGAAATGAGCATTCATTCATGGAGAACTATTTTAATGTCCAGTATCATTTAAACACACTATCTGAGCAAAAACGTGTGCATTGCTGTGACTGGGGTAGTGAAATGTCATTCTGAATTGTTATATCTAGGGTAATTTAAAAGAAAGAAATACTCAGAACTCATTAAAGGTGCATTCAGTAACTTTTGTCTTTGTGTCATCATGGACTTACACTGACACCTAGCGGCTTGGATGCAGTATCATTTAAAATCAATAGTTTTAAGTTTCAGATGTCATTGTAGAAATTTTGTATTCACAGTCAGCCATGATTACTTTAATCAATAAGTGAAAGTGTCAAATAACAGAACAATTACTGAAATTAAGCAAGTAGTATTCGGCAGGTCATGTGATTCTAACATGGCAGCCCCCATTTGCGGACCCTCTCCATGTAGAATAAAACAGCTTTTATAAGATTACTGATATGACTGGAGTCTTCATTTAATGTGAGTGGTCATGATTTCCTTCATATTTAGCAAAATTACAATTAATGTCTTAAGGAGTTAAACATTTTTAATGAGTAAAAATTGCTGAGTGCACCTTTAATAAATGTGTAAACTTGTTGTTAGACATTTACCGGCAAACCACTATACTTAAAACTTCGCCAATCCGAACGGTAAACACAATATCCCCTGGGACCGTTCGACTCATTAAAGCATGACAACAAATATAAGCATCCACAACATTAATAGAAAACATTTCCAAGCAGTTAGCAAATAAACAACCTGACCAAACATACAGATAACTTCTAACACGTAAACATCCGTCAATCGAATGTTGCTTATGAGAAACTTACTGAGGTGACGTCATACTTTAGCTCCGCCCCAATTTCTCCCCTGAAATTGCAGGTGTTGCAGAGCAGCAGCTGGATACTTTTGCATTCTGCAAGTGGCAGGGTATTTACAAAGGAAGACACAATAAATACACAAAACAGCCCTCATTTAAGTAAAAGCCCTAATTTTGTATAAAGTATAACTTTGCAATAGCATCTCAGTAACAATGTTATAAACTTTCACTGTCTTGTTTCATTCACTTCAGGAAATGACCTGTGTCCTGAGCCAAACATGGACTGCAGGGTAGACGAAAGCTCTGATGTGCCGATGCTGGAAGATCGATCATCGTCACCTGTGGATTTCCCACAGGAGTCCTGGTTTGTGTGCACTGACATTGAGAACATAGAGAGGTACGAAAAAACAGGATTCAGGGATTAGGAAAGACAATTCTCATCAGGGACCAATAACGAAATGGTTTTCATTTTGGTTCGTTCTGAGCAGAAACAGTATTTTTTTGTTCCATTTCTGGCGTTCTGCAGCCTTCTTTTCAACTGATAACCGGTAAGAACAAAATAAAAGAACGGTTGATAACATTCTTTTTTTAAATGACAGTACTCTATGCTAAGGGTGGGTGATACATGTGGGTGAACTATGAGCATAGAAATCATAGCAAGCATATTATGATGTATGTATTTTCAATAAATATATTCTTTATATTAAAAAAATATATAATCCCCAAAATATTTCAAATATACATTTGGCCATCTAAAATCAACTTAGAGCCTAAATTGCTCTCTCCTGCATGCATGCACACACAGCGTGGGCACGTTTGGACTAAACGTCATCTTATGCAAATTGTTTTATTTTAATTATTTAATAATTTTTTCATGATTTTGTTTTATTTTAATTTTTGTTTTAATGCATCATAAGTAACAATAATTCAGTAAATATTTGGAATGAACTGAGAAATGTACTTTTTACATCAATATTTTTCCTTGCATCTGGATTAATCATGCATGTACATATACTGTATGTAGTAATTATATATAGTTTCCAAAAAGGTCTTCAGCATGTTACGAAAGGCTATATCCACAACGTGCAATTAGGCAAAGAAATGTGTGATGCAGTGGTTTCCTTCAGAATCAAAGCACATGCTTATCATGTTAAACCAAAAAGAGTAAAGCCTCTTTTTTTGAGCAACAGGAAGTGGTGAAATTCCAAAAATGTACTGTGATAAACCCCTTGGTTATTGGTTTCATGAAAAAAATCATCAGAACGAAATTAACCATTTATTAACCGGTAACCATCATTTTAAAAGAAAGTTTTCACTCTGGAACAATTGAAATGGACTTTGTTCCTGTTTTCAGTACGTTCTGTAAAAATTTACGTTCATTTTCGGTTTTCGTTTTCGTTCCTTGAACCGTTTTTAGTCCCTGATACTCATCCCACTGTAACATTTTCAATAATAGGGTATTTTACATAAAATACTTTTGGGTAGTTGACGTCCTGCATTGTGATATAATATACTCTTATCTTAAACTATTTGAAATAGAATTTGACTTATTGTTTTATAGCTATGCATGCAGTATATTATGCATGTAGAACTTGTGATCTCATATTACTTGACAGATTACATTTTTATACTTCTAACCTTTTTAAATAAACAAGAGAATGCAAAAAGTTTCAAATTGTTTGGTTTTTTGCACACTTTTCCTTTATAAATTTCTCTCCATAGACATGTTATTCTACATATACTTCTTGTAGTACTCAATAGCTAAGTCTGAGATAGTTCACTTCCTGTGTTCTAAGATGTGAAATTTCTTCCAGTGATATGCGAGAAATGAGAAACCTTCTAAGCAAACTCAGAGAGAAAATGCCTTTGCCACTGAAAAATCAAGGTGAGTCCTGAGCATTTGTTGTTGATTTATTCAACCTGGTCTCATAGAATCTCGTTACTATTCCTAAATTTTTGCAGAATGATTTTTATGTGGCTTGTTGTATGTATCGCGGCACATTTGCATTTGCATATTCAGCTACATTTACAAGCTTGTTTTTGTGCATTCAAATTGCACAGAGCTCAACTGATGGAGCGTTGCACATGCGATGCAAAGGAACGGGGTACGAGTCCTGAAGGGCATTCAAGTTGACACTTGAGCTGAAAGTGTCATTTAAGCACAACAAAATGATATGGTTGCAACATTTGCTTTTGCTGACACTATTTATTGTAGGTTTAGGTTCAGGTTAGGGAGTGGGATTTTGTTGATTTAACATCTTCAACTCTGTGGACCCGCCGGCGGGTCCAAATGGGTGCGCAATGCCGCGAAAAATGTTCTAAATACATAAGTCATTTATTTGTGGTATCGTTTGAAAGCTTAGAATCTGAACTTTTCATAGTTAACTATCACTTCTGAATTTTTGTTCCATAAAATAACAAAATAGAGCCTGAAAATATCCTCGTCGCAAATCAGCGCCACCTAGAGGTATACATTTTAATATGAATATAAAAGTCTTTCAAATAGCACGTAAATAGACAAATAATTTATCAAATGAAAGCTCTCATTATCAAGAATGTGACTCCACAGTTTATTTTTCCCTAATACCACACTTCGAAAGATTTTCAAAAGAATAAAAATAGACATCAAATACAAATGTCTCTTTTATGCGCGATCACTGCTGCTGTAAGCTCCAAATAGCTAAAAACATAATATCTGCTTTTACATTAGGCAGTTGTCTAAAAAATTTGCCATTTTTTATTTGTCAGTGAGCAAAATTTGTGGTCAAGCAGGAAAAACATGCTAAACAAATCATCGGAAATATGCTTTATTGACTATTGATGATAAAATATTATACGTCACCACAAAGGGGAAGATCTCGGCTTTCTGACACCTGGATTGAGCTTTTAGTTCACTCAGAGGCTGAGATATTCAATGACACAATGGGGGTGGTGTGTCAACTTAAAATAAGACTTAATGTCTATAAACATGCACATCTGTGAGGGCTAAAATGCGTTAGAGCGCCACCTACATTTCAGGTGATAGAGGAAAAAAATAATTTCTATTACTTGCTAGTAGAAAATAAGTGTAAAATAAGATTATATGGAAGGACATGGAGTTAACAGAATCAGAATTACATGCTTACAATTATGGACAACAACAAAAAAATTATATTCATCATAAGATTATAAACATAAACAATATTATTTATGAATAACTGGAGTCTTTTTTAAATCGCAGGCGGCAGCCCAAAAATACCCCAGAGTTGAAGAGGAGAACTCGATATAGCATTACCCTTCAAAACCTCATCTGTTTGGGATACATTTTGCTTTTAGCACCACACAGTGGACAGTTCACCTCTGAACCACCACGATACGTGTAATGAACCATATAAGATCATTTGCAAATATACAGCTAGAAACGTTAAACTTTTTATTGTGCTTTTTTTATGTGTATAGATGACAGCAGCCTGCTAAATCTCACTCCTTACCCGCTTGTGAGGCAGAGGAAGAGGCGATTCTCTGGGCTTTGTTGCCTTGTGTCTGGCTAAACCTTCAATACTGTCAAGTCTTCTTTTCTGATCATTGATCAGTTAGCGCTTCACTTGTCTTCTTTGTGTCTCTGGGAATGTTTCTAATGTAACTTGCCCCTGGAAAGTCTCAAAGGCCAGAATAGTTAGAGGACAGAATCCTCTAACTACAGTGGATTGAGTTCCATAGTAAAATCAAGTAGTCCATGTTTAGGTGAGAGGTCATTTTGTTGTTAAACCATATGATTGTATATCAAAAGCAACTGAATGAAATATTTATATCCACAGATAATAACATCTATCTCTGATTTTCTTTTCTTTTCTTATCTTTTTTTTTTTATACCATAGTCATAAATCAGGATGGTTTGTTGTCAGTGAGAGGGCATATTAAGTTAAATAATTGTTGTTTTTCATGTACTAGACTTAGGTAGGTCTTAATTACTTTGTAAAAAATATATAAATTTAGTCACTGTGCAATGCTTTTTATTTAGTCTTCCATAAAGGTAAAATCTTGTTAAAAAAAATTATATATATATATATATATATATATATATATATATATATATATATATATATATATATATATATATATAATTTTTTTAACAAGATTTTTAACAAGATGACTATATATATACACACACACACACACACACACACACACACACACACACATAGTATATTAGTATATATATATTAGTCATCTTGTTAAAAATCTTGTAATATATATATATATATTAGTAATTTTAAGGGCACAAAAGCGCTCTGCACTAAAGCCATTGCTATTTTATTCTAAGCTTGAAACAAATATAACACAATCAAATTCACTATGTACATAATACAAATAATTGTAAATAAAACATTGTATTTACTATAATTGATTTAAAGGATTTTTTTTTTCTTTCCTAATCAATTCAATAAATCAAGGTTGTAGGAATGTGTATCACAGTTTTATGAGAGTTTGCAGCATGATTTTTGCTTTTCACGTCTGGTGTCTAAAGCATAAGTTATACTTAATTTTCTATTGATAATGAAGTTGTTTTTTTGTTTTGTTTTTTTTTTTGCTGTAGTTGTTTTCTTTTAATGTACAATATGTTACCTTCAATAAGTTTTGTTTCCTTAAGTTAAGCCCTTTAAGACATTCAAAAAAAGACAACAAAATAATTTTGGCCTTAATTTTTAAATTTTTTACTTTTGTTATTTTTCCCCTGAAAAAGGAAGATAAAGCATTTTAAAAAAACAATGTTTTGTCATGGATAAAGGCAATAACCTCCTCTTGTGATAAAATGCTGCCATAAAAATCCCATTCCACATTCCCGTGGTCTAAAGCAGGGGGGCAAATGTCAAAGTGAAGACTTCCAGCTGCAGGGATTTACTGAAAACAAAAGAGGTTGGACAAATTGTGAAACAGGGGTTATAAAGAAAGAGAGCTAAAAAGGAATTCACCCAGATCAGAGTTACTTTTTCAGTGCTGCTGATTGTTACTCTGTCTTGCTTATTTTGATGTTTACTGATCTTGTGGATTTTGTCAAGACCGCCTTCTGCATTCAGAGACTAAAAGCATTCAAATGTGAATTTGTGCATTTTATATGCTTTTGGAGGTGTTTGAGATCGTGAGATATGTGAGTATTATTAAATTAGCTTCGATACTATTGTTGTGTGAGGTGTTAATCTAATTTAAGGATTCTTAATATAGAAATGTGTTAGATTAAGTAAGTACCATAATATCTGTCATTTGAGTAAAGGAAAATGACTTGAATCGTTTTATACTGAATGCATTAAAAATAATTACAAATAAGCATCTCTTAATATGTCTTGTCCCCATGCTTAACATCTTTTAATATTTGCTGATGCAACCTAACTTTATTTATTTTAGGAAACCTCTGTTTCATTTACTTAACTTTACAGTATACACATATAACGTAAAGGTTTGTTTATGTTTGCAATATATACAGTACATTGTGTGCAAATAATATCATGAAGCAAAGCTGCATTAGCTATAAATGAGGAATGTCATCCAAAGAGTATCCTTCATTCCCCCTCACCTCAAGCTATTAAGTTCAGGCATTCCATCTTCTATATGGATCATACGACCATTCCCCTTGTCCTTCTCTTCACACTGGCTTCAGTCACACCCATAATGGGGTGTTTCTGTGACCACTACCCATGGAGTTCTTGGTCTTATTGTTCCAAAACCTGCAACTTTGGAACCCAAGAACGTACAAGGTAATCTTTATTTAGCATGATATAATATGCCAATTGCATAACAGTTGTTCATATGTCAACAGTACATTTGGTGTTGCAGGGCTGTGCACTATGATGAGCAT
This sequence comes from Myxocyprinus asiaticus, assembly GCF_019703515.2. NCBI lineage: Eukaryota > Metazoa > Chordata > Actinopteri > Cypriniformes > Catostomidae > Myxocyprinus > Myxocyprinus asiaticus. Next base: position 16,556,425 of record NC_059381.1, on the reverse strand, counting down.
TGGATAAAAAACAATTGTGCCCAGCTGTGTCAGATACATGACAGCAAAGTGTGCAGTGCTGAGGCTTGTCCTATAAACTGCCAAATGACTGAGTTCGGACCTTGGTCAGAGTGCTCGCCATGTGCCAAAAAATCTGTGAGTAAAACAAAAAAGTATATGATAATATTACCATATATATATATATATATATATATATATATATATATATATATATATATATATATATATATATATATATAATTTTATTTTACTTTTTGTAACAAATTTGACCTATATTATTATCAGCATAACAATTTGAGTGAAAAGCTGAATTGAAAAATTCACATGAATTTTAGAATTTCTTATTATTTGAGTCACTCTTTTGCTTTAATGACAGCATGTTCTCAAGTTGGTATGGACTCCACAAGTTTGTGCAAAACCTGAAGATTCATGTTATCCCAGTATGATTTAAGAATGTTCCAAAGAGCATCTGACCTTTCTTTTATAAAAGAGTTAACACAGTCAGTCACAGATGAGCTCATTTGGTTAGTGACCCAGAATCATAAATATTTATAAATAATTTTAAGACATATTTTTTGTTTGACATTTTAAAAAATCCTAAAATTTTCAGATTATTTCCAGGTTTAAATGTTATTTTGAATGGCAGATTTCCATTGTGGACTTACTGTACTTTCTATAAATTAACATAGGCTAGTGTGTCTGTGTGTTATTTAGTTCAGAATCAGGTCTGTGTTGAGACCGGCTCAGTTTGGGGGAGAAGATTGTAACGAACCTCTTTCGGAGGCAAGACCCTGTTATCCCTCCAAGGAATGCAGGATTGAGCCTGTCAACTGTAAAGACAAGTTCACCTGTGACAGTGGTAATTATCTTACCCTCTTAACTTCACAGTTCACATACATTATTTGCCTACAAATGAACACTTTACAACTCCCTTACATACTCAAATCAGCCCATCTGGCACCAACAATCATGCCACGGTCGAAATCACTGAGATCATATTTTTTCCCCATTCTGATGGTTGATGTGAACATTAACTGAAGCTCCTGACCCATATCTGCATGATTTTATACATTACACTGCTGCCACATGATTGGCTGATTAGATAATCGCATGAATAAGCAGATGTACAGGTGTACCTAATAAAGTGGCCGGTGAGTGTAAATATTGAATGCTGTAAAAGTTTTGTTCACTGTTAGTTAATTAACTATTGTGTTAACTAGTGTTAATGTATACAGCCTTATTGTAAAGTGTTACTGGTGTAATAATTTAATACTGTACATAATTTAATGAGTATATAATTATAAATAGTGCAATAGCGCTAGAAAATAGTGCACAATGACCAAAACCCTGTATTCTTTTTGCACTAAAGGAAGATGTATTAACTCGACTCTGAAGTGCAACAACCAAAACGACTGTGGGGACAACTCTGACGAGAAGGATTGCGGGGATACAAAAAAAGTGTGTGCGAGTCAAAGACTATATGCTTTCATTCCTGGAGCAGACCTGGTTGGTCATGGGTGAGCACCAGTTAAAGATAATTTGCTTTCTGAGATTTTAAAATAAGCTTATTTCAGAGTATATTCATGCTGAGAAAAACAGTGCTACAAATTTTAGATTTTGCCCAGATTATTTTTTTTTAATTTTTAATTAGATTTGATGCAATGGCAGAAGAGATGAGGGGTGCTGTTCTGGATAACTCGTTCATGGGAGGGGACTGCAATATACAAAAACACCGGAGGAACTACTACCGGATCCCTGCCAACATTGAGAACTATGACATTAAGGTGGGCAGTCAAAGTATTTTTTATTTTATTTTATTTGTCTATATTTTTGTCTATTTTTGTTTTGTATTTACTTTATTGATTGTTATTGAGGTTAATATTTTTAGTATCAGGGTTTGTGTTCAACAATCTTAATTTTTTTAACCTCCTGAGGCCTGAGCATGATTGCTGTGTGCATTTTCCATTTCACTTTTTGATTTGTAACAAGTAGCACCTAATAAACAAGCAAAAAAAAAAAAAAAAAAATAAATAAATAAATATATATATATATATATATATATATATATATATATATATATATATATATATATATATATATATATATAAATAAAAAAATATAGAGCAAATAGTTTTCCTAAAAAATTTTGTCCATTAAGTTGCGAATTTTTAAATAATACCAAGCTATAGAAAGTCAGATTTGTTCGCCAAATTGTTTATTATGTTTCCATGATTGTTGTTTATTCATGTTTTTGAGACTTACAGACATTACATCAGAAATTAGCATAATTAATTCTGATTCAAAGTAATGGCCAGCATCATCCAGTCACTGCCAACCATGTTAAAAAAAAAATTATACTTTATAAATTCTGAATATATGTACTGATTACCACTGTCCCATGTCTGCTAAACATGTTGAGTGGTCCAAACATCATCTGCAGCCTAATACTAAAATTAAAATTGAATGCACTTAGCTGCATAGAGAGATTCAGTATGCTCCCTTGCTCCCTATTTAGTGAATGACTTAACCTCCAATGTGCTATCTGTCTGCACTGGTCTCAGAACAGTTCGAAATGCACCTTGTTTTCATCCTAACTACATAAAGCCTCTGATTGAAAGATCTCTTGCTGGGTTGTGAAGGAGCAAGTGGGAGCCAGTCAAACGATTCACCATGAGTCTTTTATTCACACACTTTTCAGTATATACACACACAGATGGCTTTTCAGCACAACATACACTTGTTGCTTTTCAGATCATACAAAGTCAGGTTTGTGTGTCGCTCTCTCTCTCCCCTCCGGTGGTCTGGATTGCCCTTTTATCCCTCTCCACTCTCACTGCAAACACAAAACAGCCGTTAGAGGTGATTTCCCACAGATGTCAATCCTTACCGTTCTGTCTCTCCCGCCTCACTCATTGCAAACGTCGCTTGGCCACTCCCCCACCACATACCCCCATCGCCTGACTCACTTACCCCCCCCCCCATTTGTGTAGAGGAAATCCACAACAGTCATCTACGCCCCCGGCCTGTGGACCACCTCAAACTTAAAAGGCTGGAGAGCTAGATACTTACAGCTGATCTGCGCATTGGTATCCTTCATGTGATAGATCCACTGGAGGGGGGCGTGGTCCAAACAGAGGGTGAAAGCACATCCCAACAGATAGTACCGGAGTGTAAGGATTGCCCACTTGATGGCCAAACACTCCTTCTCAATGGTGCTGTACTTAATCTCTCTCAGCGAGAGCTTGCGACTAATGTGCAGCACGACACTCCTCCCCTCCACCATCTGGGACAGTACTGCTCCCAACCCCCTGTCCGATGCATCCGTCTGTAAGAAGTCAGGAGAGTGCAATAATGGCCCACCGCAGGGTGCAGCTTTAACTTGCGTGAACACCTGCTGACATGGCTCCATCCACTGGACCGGATCTGGTGCCCCTTTTTAGCAAGATCAGTCAGCGGGCTGGTCTCACCTCCTTTTTGGTCTTAGGTCTCGGGCAGGCTGCAATCACTGCAGTCTTATCAATTTGGGGCCGCACCTGTCCATAACCCAAGTGGAAGCCCAGATACCGTACTTCCACCCATCCAATTGCAGACTTCTTAGGGTTTGCTGTGAGTCCTGCCCATCTCAACGACTTCAGGACAGCCCTCAGATGCTGCAGGTGCCACTGCCAGTCATTACTGTAAATAATGATGTCATCCAGATAGGCAGCAGCATAAGCGGCATGCGGTCTGAGGGTTCTGTCCATGAGCTACTGAAATGTAGCTGGGGGCTTGAACAAACCGAAAGGAAGGGTGACAAATTGGTGTAAGCCAAACGGTGTGGAAAATGTTGTTTTTTTCAAGGCACATGGGAGTTAAGGGGATCTGCCAATATCCCTTTGTCAAATCCAGTGTTGAATAAAAGCAAGACGTGCCTAACGATCAAGGAGTTAATTAATCCGATGCATTGGGTATGTATCAAATTTAGACACCACATTGACTTTTCTATAATCCACACAGAAACGGACTGACCCATCACTCTTCGGAACCAGCACCACCAGGCTGGCCCAGTCACTGTGTGATTCTTCTATTACCCCCATACCTAGCATGGCCTTAAATTCTTCCCGAACCACTTTTTTTTTTGTTCAGGTAATCGGTAGAGATGACTGCATACCACTACCCCTGGGGTTGTTTCGATATGGTGCTCTATAAGATTTGTACGACCGGGAAGAGGCGAGAACATGTCGGAGAATTTTACTTGCAACCTGGCAACCTCCGTGACTTGTGATGTGAGAGTTGGTCTCCGCAGTTGACCGGGGTGACTCGATCGGTGGCTTTTAAGTTCACCTCACGGTCCGAGCTCCTCCCTCTCTGGAACCACCGTCACCAAAGTCACGGGTACCACCTCTCTCCATGGTTTTAGGAGATTGAGGTGGTAAATATGACATGCTCTGCCTCTATCTGTTCACTTAACCTACACTTGGTGAGTAATTTAGAGATTGATGTGGGGAGTAATACAAAAACTTCATCTCCTGGTGCAAATTCCCGTAGCCAAGTACTCCTATTATACAGCCGGCTTTGATGTTCTTAAGCATGGAGAAAATTATCCTGTGTTAATTGCCCCAGTGTGTGGAGCTTTGCTCTCAGGTCAAGAACCTATTGAATTTGTTTTTTTCTGTTTGAAGGTCCCTCCTCCCAATTTTCCCATAGGGCGTCGAGCATACTGCACGATCAACGCCCATACAATAATTCCCGAACTCCATGGACCACTCGTAATGCAAATAATAGGGGCTCGAGCCAGTTGTCCCAATTTCGAGCATCTTCGTGCATGAATTTACCAATCATATTCTTTAGTGTCTGATTAAATCATTCAACCAAGCCGTCCATTTGGGGTTGGTAAACACTGGTCCAAATCGATTTACTCCCTAATAACTTGTACAGTTCACGTAATGTGCGCGACATAAACATTGTGCCCTGATCAGTGAGGATTTATTTTGTAATTCCCATTTGGGAGATTATTCTGAAGAGTGCCTCCACAACACTACATGCTGAGATGTTACGCAGAGGCACTGCTTCCGGATATCGCATTGCATAGTCCGCCAGAACCAACACAAAGTGATGCCCATGTGCCGTCTGTTCTAATGGTCTGACAAGGTCCATACCAATTCTTTCTGAGGGGACCTCGATCAATGGAAGGGGTGAAATGGCATTTTGGGGTGGCTGCGGGATTCACCAACTAACATTCACGGCATGCCGCACACCACCTGCGAACATCCCCGCGAATGCCCGGCCAATAGAAACGCGCCATCAGACAGTCTAGTGATCTCGATAATTGAAAAATACGGATATGCGAGTGCAACGTCTGGCTGGAGGCATTGACCATCAATCACTTTCACTTGATCAAAGGCGTGCCTAAGGTCTCGTGTTGCGTCTGCTCCAGAGGGAAATCCCCAGCAGGGAATACTCTAATGGTTGGGGAAGCCGAGACTTACCCCTCGCTTACATCCTCTTTGCATGGAGCTGATGTAGATGGCCCTGGCTCTGCCTCTCCAGCCAGTGAGTCTCACACCACACATCAATACGCATTGTTGCAGGACCCATCCACACACAATCCCCTTAATAAGGTAGTGAATGCCGGCCAATTCCTTCCCAAGATTAGTGGATGGGTGAGCCGGGAATTATCCGCAGCCTCGACATTATGTTTTTGTCCCCGAAATTGAATAGTGACAATCACTACAGGGTAATTTTGGATATCCCCATGCACACACCTTACCTTCACCTGCCAGCTTGTATCCAAAGCTTTGGATTGAACCAAGCTTTGGTGAATGGAGGTTTGATTACAACCTGAATCCACCAAGGCTTGATATATACCCCCCTTAATACTCACAGGTATGCGGTATGCTCCTGCTCGATCGGTGGCAGCTTGTGGTCCATCGGGGACCCGGATCAATGTCTCCACCTTCATCGTGGGGCATTGGTCCTGGAAATGCCCAGGTTCCCCGCTGCACTAGCAGACCAGCCCAGACTTCACACCCACATCCATGGCAGCGGATTCACCAGCCTGTGGGGGAAAGCAGAGAGGGTTAGGGTTGAATGGCACACAGGACCAGGGAACCGGTTTTGGGGTAGGAATTCCCCATTTCCAGGGAACAGGAACAGGATGAGGGAAAGGAGAGGGGAAGGGAGGAGAGAGAGAGAGAGAGAGAGAGAGAGAGAGAGAGAGTAAAGAGGGCTCACCGGCCCCCAAATTCACCACCATATGGTCCTCAGCCAGCTGGACTGCCTCATCCAGTGACGCCGGGTGGTGGCACTGGACCCACTCTGCCGTTCCTTTCGGTAGCTGGGTGATGAACTTCTCCAGTACCATCAGATTGAGCTCTCTCTTGGCATCACATTCTTCAGCCAGCAGCCTCCTATGGCAGGTGTCACGGAGCTGTCGAGTGAATGTGAACAGGCGGCCGAGCTCGTCGAGCATCAGCGAACAGAACTGTTGCCGTTGTTGCTCTGGGCTTCGGCCAACCCATTGCATGATGGGTAGTTGGTGGGCCATGAGTTGGGCTTCCCTGGACAACAGCGGCACGAGGAGGGCCACCCACTGAGTGCTGGGCCAGTTCCATGTTCCCGCCGTCTGCTCGAAGAGCTCAGGAAATTCCTCCGGGTCATCTTGATGTCCCATCTTCATCAGCGTGATGTGCAGTATGGCCGTTGGTGGGTCCGGGGTCATAGCGGAAGACCCCTCCTGGTGTACCAAGCTCCGTAGCACCTGCCGGTCCTCCACTTGAGCATGAAAGAGCGCATGGAACCGCTGCTCCTGTTCCAGACGCAGCTCAACAGAGACTGATGTTGGGCTTGGTGGATGCTGGCGAGGGTCTTGAATAATTCAGCCAGGGGCGAGAACTCCATGACGGCATTTTCTTCCTCCTAATTCCTGGGTTTCGGCACCACTGTGAAAGATCTCTTGCTGGGTTGTGAAGGAGGAAGCGTGAGCCGGTCAAATAATTCACCTTGAGTCTTTTATTCACACACTTTTCAGTATATACACACACAGATGTCTTTTCAGCACAAGCGATTACACACACAGTTAAGTTTGTGTGTCGCTCTCTCTCTCCCCTCTGGTGTACTGGATTGCCCTTTTATCCCTCTCCACTCTTACAGCAAACACAAAAAAGCTGTTAGAGGTGATTTTCTACAGGTGTCAATCCTTACCGTTCTGCCTCTCCTGGCCTCGCTCTCTGTAAAAGTCGCTCGGCCACGCCCCATCACCACACTCTGAAAGCAAGATTTTTCAGCTTTTGGATGAACACATTGATTCTCAATGTGAAAATGCACAGTAAATATAGGAATGCATTTACAAATGTTAATAAATAGAACCTTATTGCACAGTAATAACAAAATATTTATTTAAAAAAACAACATTTATATTAAAATGAAGTGAAATGACCCACTGATGTGTAAATGTTGAAAGCTATTTTAAAATAACTAACATGTTTTTTCAACTTTTGAGGGAATAGTGTCCCAAAATCCACGTATGTGGATATCATGTTTATCAGCGTGCTGACGCACGACATTTGAATGATTTGTTTTAATGCAGCATATCAAGCGAAACTAGAGATGCTACTCTTTACACCCAAATAGGTTTCAATGAAAAAACTTAAAGAAGTTTCTTACCAGAGGCATTTTTTGTTGGCTCTGCGCCCGTAGAAGCATTTCACGGAAATTGACGTAATGTTTTGTGTCACGTGACTCAGTGCGGCAGAAGTTTAATCCTTAAATTACAGTCTAGAGTCTTGTGAACAGTATTCAGATGGTTTAATTTAAATTATGCATTACATATAGCAAAGCCAAAATACAACGTCCACGCGTTGACACGGCGTCACACGAGGTTGATGTTGCAAGATGTTGCAAACAGCTTTGTGAGAAAATGTCCCTTTTAAAGAGTCAAATGATGTCAGTGGCTGCAACCATCATAACAAGAATAAAATATATGGGGTTTTATTTTTGTGCAGGCCTATTATTATTATTTTAGTTATTTATTTTAACAGTGTAGCCTTCTTTTATATTAGCTATAAAAAAAACCTAAAAAGATCCAATTGACAAATTCTGCATTTATGAGCATATATTGATTGACTATATTTATTTAAACCAGTACCACATAAACACATGAAAAATTAAGGTTACAGTATTGGATTAGAAAATAGACTGATATTATTTGATTTAATTCCAGGTGGAATATGCTGAGGATGTTCAAGAGAAAGCAGTCAAAGCTGAAAAAGTCAACTTGTCCAAAGAATCGCTCATACAGTCTAGTTCTTTCAAAGAGGCAATCAAAGCATCTCAGCAAAAGGCAAGAGACCTATTTTAAACATCAAGCTATGCTGATCTGTGTCTTTGTCTCCATTTATCTCCATCCCTAAGCATATACAAAATATAGGCCTGCTAGCACATAAATAAGACACATTTTTCACTTTTGTTTATTTTTTTACTTTTACGTGCAGGACTCAGAGTTTTATAGGGTGCATCAGGTTGTTGCCACATCAACGTTCAGAACGAAATCCTCTGACCTCTACTTGTCAGATCCGTTTCTTCAGTTCCTAAACAGTCTGCCACTGGAATACAACTACGCCCTTTACAGACAGATCTTTCAGAAGTTTGGTACACATTATTTCAGATCTGGCACATTAGGGGGGAGGTATGACCTCCTTTTCCAATACGATCGAGAAGAACTGAAAACCTCTGGTAAGGAGATGATATCATATGATAATAAGAAAAAGTTTTGGCAACAACAGGTGTGAAGACATTGGTCATGTGGAGCTCACGTGACTATATTAGATTGTTTTCTCTTTCAACTCTAAAACCCAATTCAGTTGTGTTTGTGTTTTGTCTCCTTACAATTTCTAGGATTAACAGAAGAAGAAACTAAAAATTGCCATAGTCAGGATAACACCATCATCGCTATATTCTACAATAGAATATCACATAGTTCCACATGTGGAACACATCAAATAAAAACCAAATATGAAGGTAATAAATCCAATAAATTATATAGCCCTTAGGTTTCACACTATGTAAACACACAAAAAAGTATTTTATATTTTAATGATTTTATGATATTTTAATGTTACTTCCTTTTTCCGTTCCTGTCCTCCCCAGGGTCAATTGTAAAAGCATCTGAGAAGTGTATCACCACAGTGCAAGGAGGTAGAGCTGAATTTTCAGCAGCCCTGGCCTGGGAGAACAAAGGTGTATCGCCAGACAGCAATACGTACAAGGACTGGATCAAATCTACCATAGACAATCCAGCTATTATAGATTATGAGGTTAGGAGGAGAAACAAAGATTTAAGCAATTTGGAAGTGGTCCCAGATTAACCCCTTAGATATTTTAGGGCATAAAATACTCCAAATCTTCTTAAAGGATTGCTACTGAGCTAATTAAAAATGTTTTATCAATGTTTTAGCTGTTGCCTTTAGTGGATTTGGCGCGGGGATTCCCTTGTGCTGCAACAAAGAGATGGCATCTTCACAGGGCACTTGTGGAGTACCAGACAGAATTTGACTCTTGCAAATGTACCCCCTGCCCAAACAATGCTCGGCCAGCTCTGTCTGGAACACAGTGCACTTGTATTTGCCAGACCGGGACCTACGGAGATACCTGCGAGAAACGAGCGCCAGACTACACTGCAGGTTCAAATGCATGCCTACAAATATCGTCCATTAGTAATGTAATTATTGGTAGTGACCTAGAGGTTAGGAATTTTGACTGGTGATACAAAGGCTTCAGGGGAAGGGAAGAATTAGAGGGTTTGCTAAGATCCCATTGTGCTGGTATCCTTTCACCCAAAAGTGGTAGAGTTCACCCAAGAGTGAAAATTCTGTCGCCATTTACTCTGTATGTTCTTTCTTTCTTCCGTGAAACACCAAATGAGAAATTTAGCAGAATGTCTGAGCTGCTCTTTTCCATACAATGAAAGTGGATGAGAAACAGGGGCTGTCAAGCTCCAAAATGACAAAAAAGCACTATAAAAGTGTAGCCATACAGTGTATCTCATGCACTATTTTCAAAAACACTTGCCACTTGCCACATAACAATGTTGTGGAATTGGTAAAAAAAGACAACAATAAGTTACAATATATAAAATTATAGATGTCCTATCATCCCATAGAGTTCAACATTAGACATCAAACTCTATGACAGACTAAATGGTGTGGAGTGAAATATTTGTTTCTTTCTGTTGTCTCTCTTCTTCTCACAGTGGCAGTTGATGGGCGCTGGAGCTGCTGGAGTTCCTGGACTTCTTGTGACACCACCATGAAGAGGCATCGCTCACGTACCTGTAACAACCCTGCACCTCAGCAAGGGGGCAGACCCTGCGAAGGTCCTGATAAACAGGTTGAGGATTGTACCATCTCAATTTTCCATAAGTAAGAGGCCTGTCTATCTTTACACTATAGCAGAGGTTGAGAAACTACACTGTTGTAGAGTTAATAAACAGTTCAAACACAGATCTGTCTCTTGGGTCAGAATGTTCCTCATTGTTCCTGTTTGTCTTTCAGGCAAAATGTGTGCCTGAATGATCATGCCTCTGTGACGGAAGGGGACAGTGAGAGCAAGTTGCCCCCTGGAGCTTCCGGCTGTCCCAAACCCCATCCACCTGCCAACAGCTATCTAAGGGTAAGGTGAAACCAAAAAAATGTCTCAGCTCTTAACAAAACAGTTCCTTAACTTAGCAGTCCAGTCGAAGTGGCCATTCAGATGACCGTGTCTGGGGCAACGAATTTAACAGAACGCAGGTGTCTCGATATAGACTCGGAATATTTAGAAGTTTACCTAAAATATATTGTTTCTATACTCATTATAAACAATCTAAAATCAATAGTTTTATATATTTCCACAGTTTTTTATTTAATTGCGTCATGCAGAGTGCTTCATGGGGTTGTTGTTTGTACCCTAACTCATCACATCTCAAAATCCTATCTCCCCAAACATGGTTTCCTTGCCTCTGTTGCCTTTGACTTGCTCACTGTGGGATTAAGGCACTATTTGCTGTAAAGCTGTTTCAAAACATTATTTAAATAAATATATTGTAAAAAGCACTATACAAATAAAACTGACTTGGCTTGACTTCTGTTCTTGCTGTTCATTCCTCCCTCCTTCTACTAATTCCGCTCTATATATTCCTCCCCTCATTCAGATCAACAAACGTCAGTATGATTATGGAGATCATGAGGAGTTTGTTTGCTTCACTGGCTATGAGCTGGATGGATACCAGCTCATCCATTGCCTGCAAGATGGTACCTGGGAGAAACCAAAGGGACGGTGCATTAGTAAGTCATAGAAACTCAATGGAATGTAAAATATGGAATATATATATATATATATATATATATATATATATATATATATATATATATATATATATATAAAAACATAATTCCTTATACTTTTCACTACTTGTGTTTTCCTGTCATTCCAGAACAAGTTTGCCCCAAACCCACAGTGCCTGATGACATGCAGATACAGCCAGACAAAACCGAATATAAAGTAGGAAGTGTCATCTTGTTGGCCTGCTTACAAAGTGGCATGAGTCTCTCAGGGCATCAGTATTACACTTGTGGGAAGAGTCTTTCCTGGGAGCCAAACATTGCACAAGACATACACTGCAAGATTGGTACGCTAAAATGTTTTTGTCTTTTGTGTCTTGAATATTAAAGGAGTAGTTCAACTAAAATGAAAATTCTGTCATTATTTACTCACCCTCACATTGTTCCAAAACAGTATGACTTTCTCTCTTCCATAAAATACTAAAGAAGATGTTAGGCAGAATGTCTGATCTGCTCTGTTTCATATAACGAAAGTGGATGGGGACCAGAGGCTGTCAAGCTCCAAAAAGGATTAAAAAACACCATAAAAACGTTGATCATTTTGATCTTAAAAGCAGATCATTTGGCTTGTACACTATATTCTTAACTTCAAGGCTTTGTTCAATATCTATTCCATAACTTTGTTAGAGGAACAGACAAAAATGTCAGTTATTTATCTTGCCTGACTGCCATTGTTAGCAATATGGAATAGGGCAGCTTGGACATTCTGCTTTATAACTCCTATTGTGTTCCCAGGAAGAAAGAAAATCATATGTGTTTCAAAAGTCATGAGAGTGAGTAAATGATTCCTTTCATTTGTACAATTCACAAACTTGCTGACCTCAAATATTTCTTTAACTGACTTTCATTGCCTTTAATATCTTTAGCTGCTTTATTTGTTATGTAAACATTGGTAAATTAATAACTCCAAGGTTTTTTTTATTTATTTTTTTTACATATTTTTCTACAGATAAGCCCTTTGTGCCAGACAGCAGCTGTAAACTTGGAGAGATACATGATGGCACTAAGTGTATCTGCATGTCCAAAGCGAGCTGCAGGTATGAACATATCCCTATCTATGACACTTTTTATAGGCCTCATGTTTCAAGTTGTTTTGAAGTGTTTCAATTTATTTCTTTTTTTTTATTTGTATGTAGTTGCTCTTCAGTCTTTTGGGAAACTTGACCATTTTGTGCCTATGTGTCTTGTTGTCTATCATGCAGAAATTATAGGGCAGATTTGTGCGTTTTAGACGCATCGAAAGAGACTGCCATTATGATGTCCCCCTGTGCTTTTCATGCTGGCCGTTGTCATGGAGACAGGTTATATTTTATGAATAATGGACCATGTGAAACTGACGCGGGCAGTCTGGACTGGGCCAAATTTAGGGCCCGTGTATCTGAGCAGAGCTCAGTGCAGGAACCCTGTGGTTCAGACACCTGTTACGAGTGGGAGACCTGCTCAGGTACACATTGTATTATTAATAAACAGTAGAGGAGTATAATATAATATCAAAGCATCTTTTATTTGTATAAAAGGGATAGTTCACCTAAAAATGAAAATTATGTCATCATATACTCACCCTCATGTCATTATAAACCTGTATAACTTTCTTTCTTCTGTAGAACAGAAAAAGAGATGTTCGAGAAAATGACAGCCTCGGTCACTATTCACTTTCATTTTATGGAAAATAGATCCAATGAAAGTGAATGGTGATTGAGAAATGGTGAGAATGGTGATTGAGCCATTCTGCCTGACATCTCTAAGTGTGTTCCATGGAAGAAAGAAAGTAATATGGGTTTAGAATAGGGATGTCCCAATACCGATACTGGTATCGGAATCTGGTCTGCTACCGTGCTCATGTACTTGAACTTGTGCTCGTAATAATGCTCCAGTACCATTTAAGATACGAATGTCATTCTGTAAACATTAAGTGTAAAAATTAAAATCATGTTATGTCCTAGTGTGATTATTAACCTGCAAAGGCTGGGATTTAATAAGATAATATACACTGTTGAGCCAAAACATTATGACCAATCACAGGTGAAGCGAATATCGTTGAACATCTCCTAACAAGGCCACATGTCAAGGTATGGGTAGATTAGATGGTAAGCAAAAAATCAGTTCTTGTATTCAACATGTTGAGTGCAGGAGAAATGGGCAGGAGTAAAGACCTGAGCGACTTTGACAAGGGCCAAATTGTTTTTAATGATGGTTACATTTTAATGATGTTACTGGAGGAATGTGTCACAACACAGTGCATCGCACCCTGCTGTGTATGGGGCTGCGTAGCCACAGACCGGTCAGAGTGCCCATGATGACCCCTGTCCACCATTGAAAGCGCCTACAATGGGCACGCGAACGTCGGAACTGGACCTTGGAGCGGTTGAAGAAGGTCGTCTGGTCCAAAGAGTCCCATTTTCTTTTACATCACGTGGACAGCCGTGTACGTGTGCGCCGTTAACCTGGGGAAGTGATGGCACCAGGATGCACTATGGGAAGATGAAAAGCCGGTGGAGGAAGTGTGATGCTCTGGGCAATTTTCTGCTGGGAAACCCTAGGTCTGGCCATTCATGCGGATGTCAATTTGACACGTGCCACCCACCTAAACATCGCTGCAGACCAGGTACACCCCTTCATGGCAATGGTATTCCCCTATGTCAGTGGCCTCTTTCAGCAGGATAATGTGCCCTGCCACACTGCACACACTGTTCGGGAATGGTTTGAGGAACATGATGAAGAGTTCAAGGTGTTGCCCTGGCCTCCAAATTCCCCAGATCTCAATCCGATTGAGCATCTGTGGGATGTGCTGGACCAACAAGTCCGATCCATAGCAGCTCCACCTCACAACTTACAGGACTTGAAGGATCTGCTGCTAATATCTTGGTGCCAGATACCACAGGACACCTTCTGAGGTCTTGTAGAGTCCAGCTTCGGCGGGCTGGCGCTGTTGTGGCAGCAAACGGAGGACCAACAACATATTAGGCAGATAGTCACAATGTTTTGGCTCATCGGTGTATAGTTTGCATGTGCTGCATGCTTCTTTGTGAATATGGAGCTTCTTGTCTCATACACAGAATTCACCCTCATGTACATCGTGCGCACTGTTTGTAGCAGATGACAGCGAACAGAGCGCCAATACACTTTGTTGTGCGAGGCACATACAGATTACATATTTATTTCATTAAATAGCAGCCTTTTGCGGTTTAATAATCACACTATGTCACGTAGTGACCTGCTTTTCCAGAGGTGAGAAGCAACCGGCAAAAACACACAGAAACGGAAAGGGCTTCACTCCAAAATAAAAGCTCAATTTAAATGGAAAAAAGAATGACAGAAATATATCACTACTGTATACAGTGGTGTGAAAAAGTGTTTGCCCCCTTCCTGATTTCTTATTTTTTTGCATGTTTGTCATACTTAAATGTTTCAGATCATCAAACAAGTTTAAATATTAGTCAAAGATAACACAAGTAAACACAAAATGCAGTTTTTAAATGAAGGTTGTTATTATTAAGGGAAAACAAAATCCAAACCTACATGGCCCTGTGTGAAAAAGTGATTGCCCCCTAAACCTAATAACTGGTTGGGCCACCCTTAGCAGCAACAACTGCAATCTGCAAGTTTGCGATAACTTGCAATGAGTCTTTTACAGCGCTGTGGAGGAATTTTGGCCCACTCATCTTTGCAGAATTGTTGTAATTCAGCCACATTGGAGGGTTTGAGCATGAACTGCCTTTTTAAGGTCATGCCACAGCATCTCAATAGGATTCAGGTCAGGACTTTGACTAGGCCACTCCAAAGTCTTCATTTTGTTTTTCTTCAGCCATTCAGAGGTGGTCTTGCTGGTGTGTTTTGTATCATTGTCCTGCTGCAGAACCCAAGTTCGCTTCAGCTTGAGGTCACGAACAGATGGCCGGACATTCTCCTTCAGGATTTTTTGGTAGACAGCAGAATTCATGGTTCCATTTATCACAGCAAGTCTTCCAGGTCCTGAAGCAGCAAAACAGCCCCAGACCATCACACTACCACCACCATATTTTACTGTTGGTATGATGTTCTTTTTCTGAAATGCGGTGTTACTTTTACGCCAGATGTAATGGGACACACACCTTCCAAAAAGTTCAACTTTTGTCTCGTCAGTCCACAGAGTATTTTCCCAAAAGTCTTGGGGATCATCAAGCTGTTTTCTGGCAAAAATGAGACGAGCCTTAATGTTCTTTTTGCTCAGCAGTGGTTTTCGTCTTGGAACTCTGCCATGCAGGCCATTTTTGCCCAGTCTCTTTCTTATGGTGGAGTCATGAACACTGACCTTAACTGAGGCAAGTGAGGCCTGCAGTTCTTTGGATGTTGTTGTGGGGTCTTTTGTGACCTCTTGGATGAGTCGTCGCTGCGCTCTTGGGGTAATTTTGGTCGGCCGGCCACTCCTAGGAAGGTTCACCACTGTTCCATGTTTTCGCCATTTGTGGATAATGGCTCTCACTGTGGTTCTCTGGAGTCCCAAAGCTTTAGAAATGGCTTAATAACCTTTTCCAGACTGATAGATCTCAATTGCTTTCTTTCTCATTTGTTCCTGAATTTCTTTGGATCTCGGCATGATGTCTAGCTTTTGAAGATCTTTTGGTCTACTTCACTTTGTCAGGCAGGTCCTATTTAAGTGATTTCTTGATTGAGAACAGGTGTGGCAATAATCAGGCCTGGGTGTGGCTAGAGAAATTGAACTCAGGTGTGATAAACCACAGTTAAGTTATGTTTTAACAGGTGGGGCAAACACTTTTTCACACAGGGCCATGTAGGTTTGGCTTTTGTTTTCCCTTAATAATAACAACCTTCATTTAAAAACTGCATTTTGTGTTTACTTGTGTTATCTTTGACTAATATTTAAACTTGTTTGATGATCTGAAACATTTAAGTGTGACAAACATGCAAAAAAATAAGAAATCAGGAAGGGGGCAAACACTTTTTCACACCACTGTAGTTATGTAATATTCACTGTGATACTACTACTACTACAAATAATAATAATAATAATAGTCATAAATATATAGTAATTGTATTACATTTAAGCAATATCGCACATCTGTGATGCTTTGTTATGCAGTAAATAAAGTGTTGATATGAAAAAAAGAAAACAGGTATCGGTATCGGAGAGTCCCGAAAAGGGTGAGTCACAAGAGTAAACTTTGGGTGAATTATCCATTTTAATTGAAATAATATCTGCCATATGACACCTTTTCATTGTTTTTCATTGTATTTTCTTCTTAGTATCAAATACATGTGAGTGCAAAATCCCCAGAGAATGTCCAAAGGATGGGAAACACATGTACTGCTTGAAAATTGTGAGAACGCAGAGCACACGAAGCATTAATTTGTGCTTCATGGCTGCTATGAAGTGCAGCAAGATGGAATTTGAACTTCTGCATGAAGGTCCTTGTGCAAGTCCTTAACTGTGCGCATTTACTTTTAATGTTCAACACTGAAAGATTAAAAAATAACCCAATATATATTTGTACATATAACCAATTGTTGTTTTTAATCACTCGCAGCAACAATGCAGTTATTTCTTTGTTCACTTTCTTGATACTCTATATTTTTTAGCTACATTGTGATGGATATTGATGTGGAACAGCACAATAAAAATCTTACTTCCAGATGTATTCTTATATGTAAGCTCTCTTTTCATCTAAGGCTTAAGTGTGTAATTCTGAAATGTCAAAATACTTTCTTCTATATCGCTTAATATGCAGAGACAAAAAAGACTGTGGTTATGTGGCGCTATCAAAACAATCAATGGAATGAGTTTAGGGCTGGACGATCTGTTTGTTCGACCAATAACAGACTAGGGGAGTGTTCGTGAAACCTGTCTGAAAACATTCATTAAAACAGTCCTTTTTCACAAAATACAAAATCCTTTATCTGAAACCTCAGATCGGCTATAGAAGATGGATGGATGGATGAAACCTTAGATGCATTAATTAAGCTTTTTATTTATTTATTTATTTATTTTTTCAGATTAACAATTTTTTATTGATTCACATAAATGAACACAGAAGAACAAAACATATATACACAAAATCAATCTGAACCCCCACTTTTACCCCTCCCCCACCCAATCCCACCAACAACATCCCAGTGGTCACAAATGATATAGACATACACATGCACAAAAAATACAAAATAAAATAAAATAAACAAATAAAATATATAATAATAATAATCACCCATCCATAAATGACATATACCCGCCCCATTTCTCCACGAACACGCTGTGCTTCCCCATTCTTCTAATTACCCCTCCTCAAAGGCCGCCACCCTTCCCATCTCCGAGCACCACTCCTGAAAAGAGGGTGCTCCAGCATTTTGGTTATTTTTAAGTTATGTAAATTAAAAGGAATGTTCCAGGTTCAGTACAAGTTAAGCTCAATCGACAGCATTTGAGGCATAATATTGATTACCACAAAAATTATTTTTCACTTGTCCCTCCTTTAAAAAAGCAAAAAACAAAACAAAAAAAAAAAGCACAAATATGGTTACAGAGAGGCACTCACTGTAAGTGAATGGGGCCAATTTATAAATGTTAAAATACTCACTGTATCAAAAGAATAGATACAAAACATAAACAATATGCTTGTTAACATGATTTTAGTGTGATAAAATCTCTTACTTGCCCTCTCTGTGTAATGTTATAGCCAGTTTTACAACTTTGTTGCCATTATGATGTAATGTCAACCAACCCTATAACTACTGTAAAAAATTATGATTTAAACAACTTTAGAGCTCAAATATCACATGATTTTTAACAGAAAATTAATGTAAGTGCTTTTATAAAAACTGGCCCCCATTCATTTCTATTGTAAGTGCCTCACTGTAACCTCAATTTTTGCTTATTTGTTTGTAAGAAAAGAAGGTCAAAATTATTTTTTGTGGTAATAAACATCATGCCACAAATGCTGTCGATTGAGCTTAATATGTATTGAACCTGGAATATTCCTTTCAGTCTTGTGTAGCTGGGTGCACTGAGCCCCACTTGTACATGTACAGCAGTTTAAGAACCACTGCAACAATGAATATGTACTTATTTAAAATATAAATGACCACATTAATTTATTATATTACATATTACTACTTACAATAAAAAAAAAAAAATCATACAAATTACTACTTAAAATAAAAAAATCATACAATTGCAACAAACAGTCACACAAATCATACTGTTATCATAAAAACTATAAAGTGTTTATGTCTGACAGTCTCCAATGCTAAGTACAGTGATCTGTTTTCCTCTGCATCTCCAAGCCCCTGCCTCACACTCTGAAATCATCTCAGGAGCACCACCCATTAGAGAAACACACAGGTGATTGGAGTCATCTGAGCAGTCTTCGGGATCTTTACATGCACATTTCACCCCTGAAGATACACAGAGTGAAGCTGTCAATAAAATGTTTCCAGTGCATATTTAAAGGGATAGTTCTCCCAAAAATGAAAATGTAATAATGTACTCCTTTGTTGTTCCATCTGTTGTTTACTAGTAAAATAAGTGATTAAAAATAAGCTTTTCAGGTTTTAAAAACAGCCTACCATCACATGATTCCCATTCATGGCAGTCCTGACAGGATGTGAATGTGGTTTCTGGCCAACTGCATGCACTGTCTTGTAGCAGAGAGAACTTTTGGCCCAGACACTGCAAGGCCCCAAGTTGGCAAATGCTCATTCTGTTCACCCGGCCAGGACGTACTGAAGCACATACTTGGAATGAAGCCCTGGTCAACATCACAGAGAGATTTGACATAAATGCACAGTGCTTTTCATGTCCATTTTTGTTTCCGTATTCAGCATCATAACAAATTAACTTACTTGCATTCATATGGAATTTTGCAAACACACTGATCCTTCCCTGGTTTTTCCCATGGTTTGCAGAGCAGGCTTGGTTGGGTGGGCACTGTTTCCACTAATCAGAAATATTAAGCCACAACAACCAATTAAAAATATATTTTCCCAAAACAAATACCTAATTAGTGTTGTGTATTATATGATTTAACTACCTGGTTTGCATCTAACACTCTCAGGTGCTGGGTACCAGCGGAGGCCAAGACGGCACATGATTTTTGCATCGCCTTCTCGCTGCATCCCACTTGGGCATGAGAGGGATACGCTCTCCCCAATCTGATAAGTTTGTTTTGAGGGTGTGGCAATGACATTACTAAGAAAAGGTGGAGGGTCACATGCAGCTTCTGATAAATATACAAAGAAGAGAGGAAAACTTTACTGTAATTGTCTCTTAACCTCCTGAGACCTGAGTGTGACTGCTGTGTGCATTTTCCATTTTATTTTTTGATTTGTAACTAGTAGCACTTAATAAACACAAAAAAATAAACTCTAGAGCAAATATATTTCCTAAAAATTTATGGCAACGTATGTAGACAGCAGGATTAAATTTTGAATATTTAAATAATACCAAGCTATAGAAAGTCTGATTGTTTTGTTTTTTAATCAAACTGTTTATTATGTTTCCAGAAATGTTAGTTTTTCATGTTTTGAGATGCTACAGGCATTACATCAGAAATTAGCATAATTAATACTGATTCAAAGTAATGGCCAGCAACATCCAATCAATGGCAAAAATGAAAAAAATAAAATTATAAATTCTGAATCTATGTACTGTACTGTACTGCCAAAGATGTTGAGTGATCCATGCATTATCTGCAGCCTGAAACTGAACTTTTGGTCAGATTTTAGGAGTGAACGCACTTAGTTGCATAGAGAGCTATAGGATGCTCCCTTGCTCCCAATTTAGTGAATGGCTTAAACTTTAGTGTGCTGTCTGTCTGCACTGGTCTCTGAACAGTTCGAAATGCACCTTATTTTCATCCTTACTCCATATAAAGCCTCTAAAAGCAACATTTTTCAGCTTTTGGATGAACCCATTGGTTCTCAATGTAATAATACACAGTAAATATATAAGATAAATCACTCAAATTTTAAAGATGGCATATCGGATGAAAATAAAGACTCTAATCTTTTGACTCAAACAGGTTTCAATGTAAAAACTTAATTAGGTTTCTTAATAGATGTAGTTTTGTTGGCATTTCTTCAAAGACAAACTCCACTCTGGTCAGAGCCAAGTTGTTTTGTCACATTAATCTGTACGTCAAAAGTTTAACCCTTTACTGACAGCCCAGAGTCTTCTGAATTAAGATCAGTCAGTTTAAATGAATTTAAATTATGCGTTGCGTAAAGCGAAGCCAAAATACAATGTCCACACCTGTGTACACGGTGTCACATGAGGTATTACACTTACTATTGCCCAAACTGTACTTATGGACTAAACAATCTCCTAACCCCAATACTCTGACGCATAACTCGTTCCGCACTGTTTGAGCTACGGACATGAATGATACCGCAAATCATGTGGCTTTATGGGTAAAGGTTTGCATTATTTTCTAAGCGATCTAAGGCGTTCAAAGATTACTTTTCTATGCAGTCTTATGATTTTCACCTGTTGGACAATATTAACAGGTGAAAATATCCAACAGACTTATGCTGAAGAAGGTAAACAAGCAACATCTAGGAAAATCTAGGAACTTGGGGGTGGACTCTTTGGATTCATGCCAGAAAGTAAGTAACCACCTAGCAACCATCCAGAACACCTTATCAACCACCTATCAACTGCACAGCAATGCACGAACACCCACTCAGAAAACCTTAGCAACAACTCCCTAGTACAGTGGTAATGAGTTTTGCACAGGCAAGCACCATTCACATTTTATTCTGAAAATGTAAAAACCAAGTTTAATTACTTTTACACTCCATGGGAGGCATCCTCCAAGTGAGTTTCTCTGTACACTCAGCAACTGGATCCCCAATGTGATCATATCCGTCTGTGCAGGAGTACTCAATCTTGCTGCCCACTGGATTTATATCTTTTGGATACTGAACACACATGGGTAAAGTAAATAAAATCAAATGGATAGTTCACCCAAAAGTGGCAATTCTGTCATCATTTACTCAAACGTTGTTTCTTGAATTTCTTTCTACCACTGAACACAAGAGAAGATGTTAGGCAGAATGTTAGCCTCAGTCACTATTACATCTAACATCTCCTTTTGTGTTCCATGGAAGAAAAAAAGTCATACAGGTTTGGATTGCGAGGGTGAGTAAATGATGTCAGAATTGTCATTTTAGGATGAATTATCCCATTAAGTGATAGGTTAGATTAAGCACTAATTTTTTTTTTTTGTGAATTCTGGATTGTTTACATGGATTTTAGTGGTTTTTAATCAATGTGCATATTCCCACATCCCGATATATCTTGATAAGTCACTTACCAAAACAAATCCATTGGCCAAAGGAGGTGGAGTTTTACATGACTTCACTGGTGTTACTGAGGGATCGAAGCAGTGGGGCTCCATCATTCTAGAGTATACAAATGTAATGAGTCTAGGTCTTCAAAAAACAAAACCGAAAATGTAATGGATAAAATTGTCGAGCCTCACTTTAGGTGTTCAAGATCAGGATCCTCACAGTGTTTGTGCCCTAAAGTCTCCCCCGTGCAATGCCTGCCTCCATTTCTTGGAGCAGGATTATTACATGAACGAGTTCTTGACTTCTGACCTTGAGAGCAGCTACTCCAGGCAGACCAGCAACTCCAACCCCCTTCAATAACTCCTATAAAAAGCATTAGCAAAGACATATTTGATGTATATTTGATTAACATATGAACAATTAATGATTTAACTTCAAGTCAACATCAAGTTTACATCATTTTTGTATTCAGCACCATTTGGTGGCCAATCAGTTCCAACACAAACCACACACATTTTTTTCTTAATCAGTTTTTATTCATGTTTTCCAGTAAAAATGTCCAAAAATTCTTAAAACAAGATACATTTACTTGAGAAGCAAAATTGTGTAAGATAATAAAAATATAGATTTTTTCCCCCTTATTTTAAGCACAAACTTCACTCATTTATTTTTAGGCTTATGCTTAAAACAAGAAAAGAAAAAAAAAACTTTTTGCCAATTGGAAAAAAAAAATTACCTTAAAGCTGGAGTATGTAACCTTTTCAGGGGTAAAATACTTTCTCCTATCCCAGCTTAATATGCAGAGACAGCCAATAATAGGTTAATTTTCTCGAAAACTGTAAACACTGTGTCTCTGTGGCATTATAAAAATACCTCTCTTTGTTTTAAGCGACCGGACTCAAGAGAGACAATAACACTGACTCGACCAATGGCGTGAGTTGGGGGCGGGACTATCTGTTTGTTCGATAACCGGCAGAGGGGAGCGTACTCAGAAAGGTGTTTTGAAAACAATGTTTATTTTCACAATTCCATTTAGTGGCGCTGAAATGACATACTTCAGCTTTAAATCAAGATATATTCTCTGAAAACAAGTCTTATTAGTGTATGCAATCGTTTGCTTCTCATGTAAATTGATCTTGTTTTAAGGATGTTGAGATATTTTTCAAAAATACTGAATATTTTAATTTGATTTATGCACTCTTCATATAACGAAAGTGACAATGAATGATGTACCTGGTTGTTCTCCAAGGACATGACCATCCTGACAGGCATTACCACTGGTGCCTGGCCTGCACACACAGGTGCACACACCCTCAGCAAGCACTGGCATGCCGTTGTTATGGCAGGGTCTGCAGTGGCAGGGGCTCCGCTCCTCCAAATAGGCCTCCAGCGCTCTCTTTAGGTGAAGTTTCTTCAGCCCCGCACATGGCACTTCTTTAACCAATTCGTAGAGTGGCTGCAACTGGGGATATGAAAACATACTGTAAATGCTGCATTTCTAATAAACACCATAATATAAATACTAATATATATATATATATATATATATATATATATATATATATATATATATATATATATATGTGTGTGTGTGTGTGTGTGTGTGTGTGTGTGTGTGTGTGTGTGTGTGTAATTTAAAGTATCTAATCGACAGTCTGTCATAACCTGGCTCTACATGTTTAACAGGGAATGCGTTTTTATTGAACTTTGATTTGACATTCCATACCTTCTGTTTTAGCACTTTAGGGAAATCTTTCACTGAGCCTGCCCATTTGGAATATATCTGTTTGTTATTGTCAGGGTTTTCCAAGTCCAAGAGACTGAGGCCAGCAATATAAGTGGTATGTCCTCCGTTAATGTTTGTTTTAACTTGCAACTGATGATTACTGTTTTCTGTAAATCATTTAAAAAGATATGCAAAACTTTTCAAATCTGATCTCTCAAATGTACATTTAGTGACAAAGACTTAAAGAAATTGTAATTGGGACTAACCACTTAGACTCTCAATTGTGTTCATTAGTTTCACGCACTTGGTGGTTCTCTTTTTATAGAAGAGGCGTCGTTTCACACGTGTAATACACTGGTGGAAATCTGTTTCTGTTTTACCTGTATTAAAATAAAACAATATAAAAATAACAGCATTCATGTGTATGCTCTCATTTTAATGTAAACAGAGAAAAAGAGTTTACATACTCATCTCCCTCATAGAATTTGCATCCAGCTCCAGCAGGGCCTGATACTGGCCGCCCAGAGAGCCCTCTGCCATGTAGTGGGTACCATAACGTTGTATAAAGAATCGATAGGCTGATGGGTCATACGTGCTGGGCAGGGCAGACAGATCCTTCCAGAAGTCTTCAGATAAAGGCAGATACTCAGGAGCATTGTTCTGGAACTGAGCAACCTCTACTTCATTCTTTATGATCAGCAGGTGATAAGCCTTTGAGAGAGAAGGAACGTCATTTTAAATGATCAAATTTTTTCCATGGGCAGCTTTTCTGCTGTGATTTCTATCGATTTAGTGTATTGAATCCATAAAAGTCACAAAACATAATTCATTGAGCTTTACCTTGTCCTGCTTCAGTTCCTTATGAAAGGTTTTATGATCATGGCCACCTCTAATTCGCCTTCTATCCTCTTCATGTCTCATGTAGGACCAGGAACTGTCATGGTACTCATCGCTGAAATCATTTTCCACACCAACCTAAAAGCAACAAAAACAGTTATTTGGCATAAGCAAAATGGTCTGCAGTGTTATTATTATAACATAGGCATGAGCCTAAAATGAGATTTTTTTACGCTTGTTCACCTGAAAGGTATACCTGAGTAGACTCTGTGGAAGTCGGTAGAAATCTCTATGATCTCCACTGAAGACTTTTCTGCACTGTCCACCAAAACTACGAGTGTTAATGACGCCAGCTCTCAGCTCACCCGACAACACATCAAACCTATTGAAAATCATATATGTCATTATCGTATAAGTAGGTTTTATATTCAGCTCATAGTGTTTTTATATCCTTATTATTACAGTACAGTTTATAATGTAAATAAGGTGTATTTTACCCTCTTCCTGTGAGGTCAGAGTTGGGCGGTGGCTTGTGCTCATTACACACTAAAGTGCCACTACAGCGCCATTCATCTAAACCATCTTCACAGTCATGATCCCCGTTACACACCAGAGAGTCACGGATGCACTGACCTATACCCATAAACAGACCCATAAACCAATAAACCAACACAGAAACTCATTGTGTCATTGTTCTTAGACTAACTAGGTTACTTGTTTATATTATGATCACACAGTCAGAATTGTGAATCTGAGAATCCTATCATTATGAGGACTCTCCATAGAAATAATGATTTTTATACTGTACAAACTATATATTCTACCCCCTAACCCTACACCTACCCCTAAATCTAACATCACAGAAAACTTTTGTCATTTTACATTTAAAAAAAAAAAAAAAAAAAAAAAAAATTGTTTAGTATGTTTTTTAAGCAGTTTGAATTACAGGGGTGTCCTCATAAAACACATTTATATGATAATACCCTCGTAATTACTAGTGTGTAACCTAGAAAAAAAATTTCCTCATAAACCACAAAAACCAACTCTCTCTCTCTCTCTCTCTCTCTCTCTCTCTGTCTCTCTCTCTCTCTCTCTCACACACACACACACACACACACAGAGAGAGAGAGAGAGAGAGACAGAAACTTCATGTTCATGTGTAAGCAAATTGAGTATAATATCTTGCATCAGTATAAATATAAATATATGTTTACATAATGTATATATTTACATAATGTGCAATGAGCATATTGCACTGTAAAAAGGAGTATTTTGGTATATATAACAGTCAGAATTAACATACCGGATGTGCAACGAAACCTGCTTCCACATCCTGCCTGTAGGGGGCAGGTTTTCTTCGGAACACAGGTTTGTCTTTGGATGGCCTCCCCTGTACAAGAACTGCCTCCAAACTGAGGGAATATCTCTATGGGACGCGTTCGAACCTGACAGGAAAAACCCAATTTGGGAGTTAAATTGTGTAGAGCAGTAAAAACTATTATAGGTCATGAATGCAACACATATGTGCGCCGAATCAACCCCAAATAAACGAGTTGCGCCTCCGTCCTTGAAATGTTGCTCTACATAAGGTTTTATGTTAATTTGCTTACCTGTGTCTTGGTACAACCATCACACTCTGACCAGTCCCCATAAGCTCCCCACCTGCAGTTTACTGGCTGCTCACACCTTATGTAGCTAAAAGTAAACAATGCCAAGTTACTAGATAAAAAATGTCATACATTACTTGCTAGCAACTGCCTAGAATGTAGTTTTCATGAAGCACTCACCAAATATGGGACAGAAACATGAGCAAAACTATTAGGTAGGACTGAGAAACAGCTGGGCACATCTATAAAACATAATCCAGCCATGACCACAATGTCATACTTTTCATTCGTGAGTATTCCTCGCATACACCAGTACTTTTTTTCCTTGCCAGTCTTTATGTGTGAATGTATCCTTACCCTTGTGCTGTACATGTTGTTGACCAGACAACTGTTGTGTTTTGGCTGACACAGAGATGGGTCCTGCTCATATACAGCAGATCTTTCAGAGATTATGACATCACTGATCTACCCGCAGACAGGAATTCCCAACATGACTAAACACTATTATCAGGTGTTGGACATTCACTGCTGGCTGGTTTTCCAACTTGCTGACTGTTTTGCCAAGTCGCAACTATTATTATGTCACTATTTCACAATCTGAAGTGGTGTTTAAAGTTCCAGTAAACAGTGTGGAAATTATATATTTGTATTAATATGCTAATTTTGTACTGTGAGGTGGGTGGTGAAATAGTGTTTTTTCCAAAACACAGTGGAACACACAGACCTCTGTCTTCAGAGAGTTGTGCAATATTTGTTGTTCAATTCAATGATTAATCCCAGGGTAAAACAAGGGTCAAAACTCTATTGAGCTGAGCAATACTGAAATAAATCTGTTTACAACTTTGTGCATTGATTTATTGAGAAGCATTTAAAAGTAATGAAATTAATAATTATGTTGGAAAAATAAATTAAAAAAGAAATATTGAGCTTGCTTCTGTATTTGACAACAGTGTTCATTTCAAATTGCATTGAAATAAAAAGAATAGTCAAATCAGTGAAAGTACTTGTTATTTAGTGTCAAATACATGCTGTCTTTAGAATCAACCCATGAAAATAATTTGATGAATGTCTTTGTGCTGTACATATGCAAAACTGGCAATTAGATATATGCAGTGACTGCACATAAGCAATAAAATATAGCATTGATATAAGCTTAAATGTTTGATAAATTCAGATTTCAATGCTTTTCTTTCTTAAGCCTCACTTACATCAAAATTCAACATAATTTCAAATTCATTACAATATTGCTAGGCAAATGAAGACTTTCTATATGTTCAGCATCCTTCATCCTGCACTTGGAACTTGGAACATAACTTGGAATCCATGCATTGTTGTTTTGCCACATCCCACCTAATAGTAAATATAATGTTGAAATCAATTCAGTCCAGTCATCCATCATTATCATCATCTCTGGTTCTGTCTCAGTACGCTGGTAGAATTCTGGCACCTGAAATACACAGAATGTCCTCATATCTGCTGCAATGGTCTTAAGTGTTGGGATACCTGACAAATACCATACAGACAAATACCACAGATTTTTCAGGTAAATTGTGCACTTCAACATAAAACTTTTACCCAAATATCTTGCATTTCACAAATATATATATATATATATATATATATATATATATATATATATATATATATATATATATTTGTATATATAAAAGATAAACATGTAAAACATTTAGCGATTTGCATTCTTTGTGCATATCGCCACCTACTGGGCAGGGAAGAGAATTTATAGTAAAAAATGACTTAAATATTGATCTGTTTTTCACCCACACTTATATCACATCTGAATATATGGATTTAACCACTGGAGTCTTATGGATCACTTTTATGCTGCCTTTATGTGCTTTTTGGAGCTTCAAAGATTTGGTCACCATTCACTTGCATTGTATGGACATACAGAGCTGAGATATTCTTCTAAAATCTTTGTGTTCGACTGAAGAAAGAAAGTCATACTTCTGGGATGGCATGAGGATGAGTAAATGATGAGAGAATTTTCATTTTTGGATGAACTATCCCTTTAACTGGTTGAATCAAATGTATGTAATTGCAGATAAATATAGTTTACATTAGAATCACAATTCAGTTCATTCAGCAACTGCATTAGCTGTCAAAAGTTTAAGCAGACTCATTCTTTATTATTAGCTATTATTTCCCACATTTTAGAATAATAGAAAAGTCATCAAAACATGAAATAAAAGAAATGGAAGTATAGCCCATACTGTATGGGAATTATGTACTGATAAAAACATTGTTAAATAAAAACGTATACCTTAGCTTTTTCAAAGTAGCCACACTTTGCCTAAATTACAGCTGACATTCTCTCAACCAACTTCACATCCACTTGGGATGCTTTTGATGGAGTACTAATAAAGTTCCCATGTGAGCTGGGCACTTGCTGGCTGCTTTTCATCAGTGTGTCGAGGAAGAGGCGTGGGGGACTGTAACAGGTAAGGACGGGCAAGGAGGAGGCGGGAACCAGCTGAACAGTAAACATAAACTTTAATGATATAAATGAACTTAAAACAACATAAAACGTAAGGACACAGACACACATGCAGCGTGGCCGCGTGCGTCTCTCTCTCTCTCTCTCCGGCATCTCCGACTGCCCCTTATCTCGCTCTCCCGCTGATCAGCTGATTCAGCGCCAGGCCGGGCTCCATCACGGCCCTGCTACGCCCTCCTCCTCGTCACACTCCACTATCGGGTTGATTACTTTATTATTATTTTTTTGTAATTTTTAAAAAAATACATTTTATATGGCTTATTAGTTCAGAGCACATTGTGGTTTGATGTCAGTCAGGTTTACCTGAATCTCCCAGTGCATGCTCTGATGTCATCTGGGGTCAGCCCTTCCCAAACTCTTACTCTTATCTACATCAAACACAGCCTAAAATAGATTACATCACAAATCAGGGTGTCCTTTAAAAGATGCGTGCCATTTTAATAGACTATTCTGTCGTGCGATGGCAAAATGCAGTTAATATTGTCAAATTTGAGTTATACCCTATATCAGGTCTTAAGACTATGATCTGTTCTGTGACAGGTGGTTTTGACTCAACTATGCTCAGAATCAGAGAAAACAGAGTGTGAGAATTGCAGTAATAATAAAAACCACTCTAACGAAGTAACTTTGAAGCCATTTTTCTCAGTTTCAGCGTTGGAGGAGCTACTGCGGTTTTGGCTTTGTAGGGCAGTATTTCTTTAAAAATTCTATCCTTTACTAACCTTTTCAGTGATTATACAATCAACACATTATTTTCCAGTCAGAGGGAGTGTGCACTTCTCCAGGATTTTATATTTTCCAGCCTGTGAATATAAATGTTTACAAAAGTGGCTAGAGAGTAAAGAATTGAAGTGTATTTCCAAGGAAATCATGTGTGTACAACACTTGGCAGAATGTTCCATAGTGACGACTACTTTTGTGGCAGCACTGGAAACCAAGTCCATGTCTCCACCCTATGGCCTTTACCATTTTACCCTAAGAGAAACACATTATATACATCAACTCAAGCAAATGCCAAAGAAACATATCTGCTTATCAGAGATTATGCAATGAAAGTTGGCATGGAAGTCATAATGGGATCATCCAGTTGGCCAGATCTCCATATTTGGACACCTGCATTGCTCCCAGCAACGTTAGGTCAATGTGACCCATAAAAAAAGGGGGCATGAAAGGTGAATGAAGTACAAGAGAAACATTTAGGGAATGACATAAAGATGATTTTTTTTTTCTTCAAAATTTGCCCAAACACCTAATTCCTGCATTGTACTGTACATTCTCAATTATGACATCCCAAAAATCTTTATAAAAATAAAAAGAGAGACTTTTCTTAATTTTAAGAATTCAACAATTTGTCTGCGCTAACAACAAAAAAAGTGCCAAATTTGCCATAAAGTAACATATTATAGTTTAATCATAGATGACTGGTGCATTCAGATACTAACCCTCTGATCATGGCAAATGACTCATCACTGGAGAAGTATGCAGCTCCTGGATGCACAGTGACTGTCTCCTTACCTGAACACAAGCAGGACCATGATCTCAGTTGTATAGGGGGATTTTCAGTAAACTAACATTAAAAATAGTCCCTGAAGATATGAAGTAAATATCCATACAGATCTTTAGAATAACAGAAAGTGAAGAATGATACGAAGGGAAATGATGTAACTGCACCAGTACTGATTAAATCAGGATCTACATCACTCTCTTTTGGATAAGGACCCTAAAAGGACAAAAACGATCAGGGTATCGGAAGAAAAAAATTCACTTTCCTGAAAAACATTATTTTAACATGTTAGCTCAGGTTATTTAACAACGGAAGCTCACCAGTCCCAAAATTCCATTCTCTCTTTGCAAGTGGACTGTGATTTCAGGACTTATGCAATTGCTGGCCAGCATGGGGATTCCAATGCCAAGATTGCTTGGGAGTGAGAAGTTAATGTATTTTAAAAATTATGACTATCTGTCTATCCATCCATCCATCTATCTATCTGGTCAGGCTGCTGAAGGATACCATACATCCCATCCTCATATTCAAGGGCCGCTCGCCAGATGATCCTTTCACCGGTTATATCTGAGTCCTGCTTGATTTTAGGCTTCTCTGCATGGCTAGACAATACCAACCTTTTCTGTAAATGGATGCATTAGAGGATGAGCATTAATTATTAATTGCTGTAAAGTTAAATAAATCAATACATTCTTATATAAATCATTGAAATAAGAGCCTCTGATTGTGAAGATCAGACAGGTTAATCTGTCTTTCTCATCTCAATTTGTTTTTCATAGCTGGCTCCTTTCACTATTCTGTCTACATAAATGCTGAGGATGTGAATGTCTTCTGCAGCAAACCTTCCAATTTCAACAATCTCCTCAACCGGTGGACCACAGACAAAAGAAAGAACCTTTTCATCCAGTTTATTGCAACAGAAATGCAATATCTAAACTAAAAAATGACAATGCCACAAAGACTCACAATTTGAAAAGTCACAAACCTCCACTATAGTGACTTTGGCTGCTTTTCACATGGGCTGGTTGAAGTTCCAGGCTGTTTTCATGTTTAAAAAAAGAAAGAAAAATGTGCACCAAAGTTGTTTAGAATTTGGATAAAGCTTTGTGATTGTGTGTGATGTCCTGTGTTTTTTTTTTTTTTTTTTTTTTTTTTTTTGGAATTCCTTGGATCACTGTGCAGATGTGCACTGTGCACTGTGCATTTGGCATGCAGATGCCAAATGCATAAATGATGAAGACTGACATCTAGTGGAAAATGTATGGTACATATTTTTGGGTATTAAAATGAAGGATAACATGATATAAAATTTGAAATATATTGAAAAATAAAACAATAAAAGAGACAAATGTTTTTTAACAACAAATATATCACATCATAAATGTTTGGGTGTTTTGTCAAACATTTTTACATACTCGGGTCTTTAGAGACCTGGCACGTGTTTCTATCACAGATGTATTTACAAAAGGCCCAGATAGTGTCACATTTTCAAAACATTTTCAAGACAATTAGAAAATGGTAGAATAGAATATATTCTGATATATTTTGATGTTTTATTTTCATATATCAAAGAAATGATGAAATAAATATAGAACAGGATTCATTACTTACACACTGAAATTTCAAGTAATCCAATTGGCTATCAAACACATACTGAGCTACACATAACACATAATCTACACATAAACTACACTTTAGCTACAAATATGATACACATATGTATTTTTTTAGGCACTTTGAGTCTAAACACACAACTTTCATAATTTCAGTAGTACACCCAAATGACAATAGCCAAATCATACTGTACATGTGTTAAACTTGCTATAGTTTACTTCCATGTTGTTTCTTCATCAAACAGCAATGTCAAAGGTAAATCAAGTCAATCACTGGCACATCAGTGCCACCATGAGTAAGAAATAGCATGCATAATATATGTGTACATGCAAAAATTGTCACACAGAATATCAACATGATTAGGTATCTGTTTGTATGAAAAAGAAATATACATCCTGTGATAGTAAACTCATATAGATATGAAATATAACCACAAAAATTTGATTTATAAAAATGTAAAAAAAAAAAAAAAAAAAAAAACAACAACAACAACAACAACAATAACGCACTTACATGTCTAGGGTCTTTAATGACCCTATACAATCTTAATAATTAAGCAGTTAAAAAATGTTTAAAAAAAATAATATGTATTTTTTTTGTACAATTTTTCTACACTATTCAGAAGAGAAAGGTTGAAGAATACTAAAGAGGTGTGGGCACACAAAACAATGGATGAGACACAGGGGGAGTATTGATTTCCTGTGTCACTAAAGACATGAGGTATGCATTAAAGGTTTAATATATGAACCTCTTTACCTGAAAACGAGATTTCCTGCTTTGTCACATTTCCAGGACTTTATCAAAGCAAAGTCACCAGTAATGGCTTTTTCCATAACATAATGTCTTCCACAGAACTCTCAAACCTGCACCAAACAATCAAAGGATAAGATTTTGCATGCGTGCTGGTGATTTTGTTTCTAATCCAGAGACAAAAAAAGTTAAAATAACACTAAATCTCCAACCAAAATTTCAGACATTTAAGTTGTAATAGGCTATTTCAGATGCATAGCTTACAGCAAAGATTTTTAGAATGTGACAATTATTGACAGTGACATGTTATCACCACACCTCTCTGCTCTCAATTGCAATGGCAATGCTGCCATCTTCGCTGTATTTTATGGGTGAACCACCCTCCTGGATAAGAGTGCTATACCCAGTGGGAGCGAAGAAAGCTGGGATGCCTGCACCACCAGCCCTGGACAGTATTCTGCAGTATTCTCTCTGCCAGTGTGCCCTGGAGAAGAATCGACCATCATTATAGTTTATGGATTATACTGCAAGCTACACTCTGAAAAACAAAGGTTCTGCAATTTATATTTGAAGCATTTTATGTTCAGCAGAGAACCATCTTATCAAGTACCATTTTTCATTGACACTATAGTTCTTAAGATTAAGTTTACAGCACCAGTATTTTGATTATATTCTTAAGAGCTAGAAAATAAAAAAGTAATTTGTGGAACTTAAAATGTTTTCCTATGGCAACCGGCTGTACAACCCAATTTGAACCTTTATTACAGTTTTCCTCAATCGCTTTGGCTCAGTTCTCAATTGAGAATTATTATTTTTTTTTTTTTTTTTCAAAACAATAAGTTCAAATCTCTGAACAATTAGTGTCTTGTTCACACCAGATTTGAATTTCTTATTCATTTAAGCAAATTACATGTGTTTTGGCACATGTGTGCAAAAGAGTAAGTACAATTGTCTATGATTTGCACAGTAACTAAATACACATGGCTTGCTAATCAAAACTGATTCTCAGTGAAATTGTCACTTCACAACTTTGAAAAATTCTTTCATCGTGTGAGCCATCACATGCAAAATGGTCCATTCAGTTATCAAAATCTGTCAGACAGACATGTATACTCCATAAATATCTATGACATGGAATGTATGTGATGTCTCCTAAATCTCTGGCCAGACCAACAAGGGTGACAAGATGTCCACCAAGAACTTGTAGTGTTACATACTGTGAGTAGGTACAATTTATTGTTTTTTACAGAACTACCACAGGCTTTGTCTTTGTTGCGTCTTTTTGTGGAAATTTTCTGTTCACTATATATGACTTTACATGGAAGAAATGGACATGCAAATGTGAATTTTCTGTTTACATGTAACACATTGCTACAAAAATAAATTTACTGCATACATGCAAATGTGAATATCATTTTTCTGTGTATTACAGTATTGTACATTATTGACTTTTCCCAGTAAACTTTTACCTACTGTTGAAATTGGTATCTGAAAAGATGAGTGTGATACGCAATAGCATTCAGCTAGACAAAACTGACATTCTTGTATAGTACAGTAAGCAGTCAGTGTCAACAAAAATGAAGAACAAAAATGAAATCTGTATATAACAAACATTTCCAGAGTTGACTGCCATGGTGAAAAAAACACAGAACGGCTCACACAATGACAAAAAAACTTTTCATTTTGGTGGCACTGGCCAATTTACTGACACAATTTTAATAACTAGGTTTTGAAGCATGAATTAAATGTTTTGGGTGAGTTACTACATTTTGCAGACATGCAATAGAGTTGTGATGTCCCATAAAACAGTTGTGCCAATTGCACTTACAGTTTAGAGAATGTTAAGACTGTTTCAAAAAATGAGCCAAAGCGATTGAGGAAAACTGTAAAAGTGTAAGCATACATTTTAAGAAAGTAAATATTTAAGAGATATGAAGAGTAGGAATATGGAGAGTCGTGGAGTAGAGCATTGGTTCCATTACATTCAGGTCTGAAACAAAGACATTCTTCCAGATAGCAAATGACACCGATTAAGGAAGTGTTCTACCTGAGGGGTTAGCTCTACTTCCAGCTCTCCTGATAGATACTGCCTCTAAAACTCAGCATTTCCCCCAACATATGATGAGAACATTCATTTTATTTGCTTGGTTTTCAGAAGCAGGCCCAGGCCAAAGTTATCAGCCCTGTCATCAGAAACAATTTCAGTCACTTAGATATTTAGTCACACTTGAAAATCACATTATACACTGGATCAATATTCTTCAACCTTTTCTTTTTATACAGATTTGGTTCCTTAGGCCCCCTTCCCTTTTTCCCTCATTCCTGTCTCTTGATCTGATTAGATTATTTTCCACAAATGTAAAGAAAAGAAAATGTACCACACACCAAGAAAACTCCCAAAAAACAGACTATGAGCTGGATGCTCGAAATGTTACTTATTACAATCCTGTTCCTTTTGTTTACTTTACCTTTGTGTATTGTTTTTAGATCCTGTACCCACATATTTTTGGATGTGCATGCTTCTTTTTTTTTGTATTGTTTAACAGTGTTTGACAGGAACACACTGTGAGTTTGTCCACATAAGGGAATTCTCTGGAGCCATTATGCCCCTTCACTTATATTATGGACACATTAAACAGAGCTCTGTCTCACCCAGCATTGTTGCTGACAGCTGTGATGCCTTTTATTCCTGTTTTCAACAGACCACTGATTAAATTCTCCAGGATCCCACAAAACCAAAGCCTGAGATAGAAAACGGGGAAATAAGCAAACACAACAATACCGCTTGGGGACACGTTATGTTCTATCTAGAACAAAAGGTTAATACCAGTTAACTGTATGAACGACTTATCAGATAGGACTGAGTCCCATAGATGTCCAGAAATACATGTATAGAGGCCACATTCAGTGGGCACATTTCTTGATGTGGCATAAGCATTTAGAACAAAAGTTCCTCCAAATACCTCCGACTAGAAGCATGGAGCCTTCTGAAATGTCTCTGTGGGGTCTGTACAAAAACATGCACACCATGATTGGGAGGTAGAGAAATGAGAAATGTTCCTGTGAATTCCATTCCTGCGGAGTGATATGACAGGGAGAGCATGACAATCTGTCTTAGGTACAATTAAAATGCAGAAAAGACATTATATTATTTTTTTGTGATGCAATTTTTTTTCAGTGTTAAAATACTTTCTCCTATTCCAGCTTAATATGCAAAGACAACTAAGTTAGCCACTTGTAGGTGGATGTCCCTGAAAAGTGTAAACACTGTCTGTGTCTGGGGCAGAAATTACACACTTCATATTTAACCCTGTAATGCATACCTTGGGCCTTTAGTGACCCGGGACCTCATTCCACTCCCTGCACCTCATATATTTTTTGGAGTAATGCCCACACCTCTTTAGTATTCCTCAACATTTCTCTTCAAAGCAAAAGGCAAAATTGCAACAAAACAAAAAATACAAAAAAAAATTTAAAAAAAAATTTTTTTTTTAAAACTGCTTGGTTACCAAAAGTGTATAGGGTGATTAAAGACCCTAGATATGTAATAAGGTTTTTTTTGCCACTTCCATAAATCATATTTATGATTATAGATCTATAGAAGTTTACTATCACAGGATATTTATCTCTTTGTTTATTAAAAGACAAATTACTACTATATTCATACAGATGACTACTATATAACATTGATTTTCTGTGTGACAATGGTGAATAATCAGTATTCATATGCGTGTACACATACGTACATATTATGCATGCTTTTTCTTACGTAAAGTGGCGCTGATGTGTCAGTGATTGATTTGATTTACATTTGACATTGCTATTTAACGAAGAAGCAACATGGAAGTAAACTATAGCAAGTTCAACACATGAACAGTATAATTTGGCTGTTGTCATTTGGGTGTACTACTGAAATTATTTACAGTGTGTGTTTAAATTCTGATTCTGATATTTACACTTAAAAAGTGCTGATAAAATACATACTGTATGTGTAGCTTGTGTAGATTATTTGTTTTGTGTGGCCTAATATTGTGTTTCACTGCCAGTTGCGTCCCATGAAATTTCAGTGTGGAAGCAGGCCTAATGAATCCTGTTCTAGGATTGTTGCATCATCTCTTTGATATATGAAAAATAAAACAACAAAATATATCAGAATATATTCTCTTCTATTATATTCCAATTGTCTTGAAAATTTGACACTATCTGGACATTTTACAGACCATTTGTGATAGATATACATGCCGGGTCTCTAAAGACCGGAGTATGTAATGTTTGGTGAAAAACCCATGCATTTAAGGGTTAATAACGGCATCCTTGGAACTAAATGTTACTAAAATTATACAACACTGAGTGTGATGTATGTTTAGGAATATTTATCTGTTTGTTGATACTTCTAGTTCTAAGTAAGTGCTGTTTCCTGCTTCAGGAAAAACGGTATCTCCCTGAAGAGACGTTTAAAGTAAACAGCACTCTAAGCGAAGAGCTCACTTTGAAATTTTGAAGTGAAATTAAATATTATCGCTCATGTGTTTCTTTCAGTACCTTATTTGAGTTTTTACAAGAGCTGGATTAATAAATTCAGGGGAAAAAACAATGAGATTTGGAATTTTATTTAAAATGGAAAATGTGCACAATGCCAAACTTCATGCGTCACAAAAACTCTGAATGTGCAATTTGTTCACGTGGACATGCTGTGATTCTGTACAAACAATGTTGCTGTTTAAACAATGAATCAATACAGGATAATTAGTTCAAACTTATTTAAATCTTACCCACTTTTTAATGGAAAATATTGTTTGTAACTTTACAATCTTTCCTGTTCCATGTTAACAATGCTAATTGTTTGAATGATTGATTTGTATCAATAGATCAGAACAAGTAAGGGAATAAACCTGTATAAACACACTTATAACTCTTTACGTCTCTCAATAAGAAGATTTTTTTAGGGATTGTCACAGATTGACTTCAGTCCCTTAAAACATAATAATTAATCAATTAACAAGCAAACAGATAAACAAAAAAATAAATAAATGATTATATTAAGAATTTGTAGTTTTGGGGACACAAAGTATGCAGTTTCAACAATGTCTCAACATACTCATGTAACTTACCTTACCATGACGAATACAAATATATCCCTGAGGTCTTAATGGTATAAGTCTGCCTTTGAGAAAAGTATCTGACCTACATAATAATCTCTGAAATGTCATTTTCAGAACAATTTAAACCTTTTGCGGGAAAGAAATCACTGTCTACCACTGGACCTGGATCGATCCTCCTCTGTTTTAGTGGTGGGTAAAGGGCAGGTGTTCAGGGAATTTAGGGACTGTTTGAAGAATAATTGTGTGCTGTCTACACTACAGACTTTTGCACACAGACATGCAGAGAGAATGTTGACTTGCAGCACATAAAATGTGGTATATCATGAGTGCAATGTAATCAGGTATGAGCTCAAAAATATATTAAGTTTCTCTTTTCCATTCTCTTTTAGCTAAAGTGGATGCCGTACATAAATAGAAACAAACATCTACACCATATTTACGACAATTCAATACCATAAATCACCATTTCCATTAACTTATTTCTTTAAAGTATACCCAAAATACAACAATTTAACCTGTATCTGATATATTTCTTAAAGCCAGTCCATTGAGACATTCCTTAATACAATGCATTAAGGGAATGTTGTTTTAAAATGTTACAATTCCACTTCAGGTGTGAGTATACCTCCACTGAGTATGTAGAGGTGTTCCCATTATGGAAGCTATAAGAGCACACTCGATCATGTTTACGTACACACTATGGACAGGCAGGGTTAAAGGCCATTCCCTGTTGAGGAGCTTGACAGCTGTAGAGATGTTTCAACTGTGCCACAATAACAGCACTTGGGAGTGCAATGACTGCATTCTGACATTGGACACCACAGATTCTGGTTCAGTTAAAGACCTAAGGGCTGTTGACACACAACTGATGAACTGGGTGTGCAATTTGTCTGTCAGCCTGTGATTTGAGGAGAGTCAGATATTTGACTAAAGCTGCTTTCCTTTTAAGGCATAAAATTATGATTCCAAAAATGACCCTTTTTTGTGATTTACAATTAATGGTAATCCTGTTCCCTAGAAAACCAGACTATAGTTAACAAAGACATGGAAAAATAGGTTATATTATGTCTCATTAGGAATAATGCACAAACATAAATGTAACACACACCTTGACACATGCATTTGGAAAA
The DNA here is from genome assembly GCF_019703515.2 of Myxocyprinus asiaticus. Lineage (NCBI taxonomy): Eukaryota > Metazoa > Chordata > Actinopteri > Cypriniformes > Catostomidae > Myxocyprinus > Myxocyprinus asiaticus. The sequence continues at coordinate 16,517,999 of NC_059381.1, read as the reverse complement.
GAGTGTGGTATACAAGTTGTTTATGACAGTGAATCAGCAAATATTTTACAAAAACACAAAATCTGAAAAGTTCTAACTTTTAAACCTCCCACCATTGCCCCACAAACTACATATGCCTTCTCAATATTCTCACAGGGTCTTATTACACTGCAATACCCCTTAACACGTGCTCCGCTTCAGTCACGTGTGACTAACACTACAGCACTGCATTGTTCATCATATGTGTGAGCGCCTATAGAGACCACGAGAATGGCCACAACTCAAAAAAAAAAAAAAAATTCTGCAAATAGATATTTGGGAATTAACTTGAAGCCTTTCTAAAAACCTAAGTACAACGCTCTGATTCGGCAAATGATTTTTAAATATTTCCAGCTATATTTAATTTCAGCACTGACCGCAAGGCACTCGTTCATTTTTTTTTTCCCTCAGGATTTTTCAAATAGCGAGCATAAACTTGCACGTGAAGTGTAGATAGATGAATCGCGTACCATTTTTTTTTTTGTTTGTTTGTTTAAAGACTAGTTGTGAGAAAATTGGCAATGTGACGCTCTTTAGGGCGGAGTGCCATGTCCATTTATTTCTCGAATGCGAAAGTGTACATGCATGAAACAGATTAGTGACCCTACGCAGAGTGCTTCAAGGATAGGTGACGCCCTTCTTCGAATGTGCCCTAAACTGTTGTAGTTTTGGAGCGAGATATCCCAGAGTGTTAGCCGAGGTCCTGACGGATCAGTGCAGGGCACTTTAGGCAACGCCGCAGGCTCTCTTACGATAGATGTTTATACAATAGAACAACGATGGAAATGTAACCACACTGTGCGAAAACTATCATGCGAGAAAGTCAAGGTTCCAGGAGGAATACTTCAATAGAAAAGTTCTGGATCTACGAATCTAAATCGTACTCTTAGAAAAGGTGAGTGTAGTTGGACAAACGTGGAATCCGTTATGGTGGAATTTGTTGTTTTGATTATTTTGTCATTCTTGAATCGGTAGCTGTTGTGGAATCTTTTGACATTATTATGGATTTTTTATTTTAATTTGTTAATGCATAACACAAGTACTCGCACCTCAACAAACAGACGCATGGGTCGTTCAAGACCGAGCGCGTGCTTGCGCAAAAAGATAGTTGTTTTGATCGTAACACGACTGTAAATGTTGCATGACTACTTAAAACAATGTATGTCTTTCCATTTGATATTGTGTCGTACAATTGAACTGTCATGAAAATAATCAATTCTCAGACTCTTTTCAGGGAACTATATCAAACACACTGCACTGTTATCATCTTTCTAATTATGCATTTTAACTTTGGAGAACAGGACCCATCTTATCTAGGAGCTTGCCCTTCACCCACAGTAAAGAGTATACGTTATCTCTGTATTGGAGCGCTGGGTGCGAAGGCCATTTAAATCTAATAGAGAAGGGCTGTGATCTGCATGCAGTTGAAGAGTTATCAGATGAAATTCTGAGAAGATGTTTTCCTGAAGCTGATTGGAGTAAAGCCATGCTGCTGTAGAGAGATATTTCACAACCGCTCACCAGAGCATTTGGCTTAAATTGGATGTCATGTCCAACAGAAGACTGTTTACTGTGATTTCGTAATGCTCCTAACTAGTCTCAGACTGGTTGAGTTTTCAATGAGTATTGGTTTTCATTTGGTTGATGAGCAGTTTGTAAAGGGAATGGCCTAAACAACTGACCTGAATTTGGATTTAGGACTATTTCTATTACTCCTAATGCTGTCTGTTAACAAATTTCATATTTGTGTGTTTATTTTGGTCTTCACAGGGACTGTACCTTGGAGACCATGCTTTTCATCTGTATTTTGTTCATCAGTGCTGTGGCAACACAAGTGCAAGGTTTGTAGTTTTAAATACTGTAAACTGTCATCTTGTTGTACTAACGAAACATGACATACCTGACTGCAGAGGTTTGAAGTGGGAACGGACACATAATTACGGTTTGAGACTAACATCTATCTACCTTTTTTTCTACAAATTCTCTAAAGAGCTTTTTTGTTCTAGAATGTAGCTAAAGAGTTAGAAAACAGGATGTTTTCTTTGGAAACCCACCCATTGCTCCACCTTGTCTGAATAATCAGGGGAACTGTCATTATTGATTGCTGTGGGAAAAACACTGAAAGAGCTCCTTGGCTTACTGCAAACGCTCAAGAGAGCCCAGTGCATCCACAAGTGTTTGCATTCAATCTGAAGTGCAAATCAGCGTGTTCTCCTTACTGAACATACTTACAGTACTGTGCAAAAGTCTTAGGCACATAAGATGCTTCACAAAAGCATTTGACTTTAGATGGTTATTTATATTTTCAGCTTTAGTGTGTCAATAGGAAATATACATTTTAGACTCCCAAACATTTCTTTTGCAAATAGAATAGAAGAACAGGGAGCCCTGCAACAGATGGCATGGTCCCCACAGAGCCCCCCACTGAATACTGAGTCAGTCTGGGATTACAAGAAGAGACAGAAGCAATTGAGACAGCCTAAATAGATAGAAGAACTGTGGCAAATTATCCAAGAAGCTTGGAACATCCTATCTGCAAACAACCAAGAAAAACTGTGTCCAGGTGTACCTAGGAGAGTTGGTGCTGTTTTGAAGGCAAAGGTGTTCACACCAAATATTGATTGATTTTTTATGTTTACTGGACTTTGTATGACGTTAATTGATAAATGAAAACGATTTATGGCATTATTTTTGAAGACATCTTCACTATGCAACATTTTTCCCAAGTGCCTAAAACTTTTGCACAGTAACATACATTACATAACAAGTTTAAAAATGTCAATACAAGCTTATTGTATTTAACTTCTAGTGCCAAAAACAACTACAAACAGATTTGCTTTTATATAACAAATAAAATACATCCATAAGAAAAATACATTTTAATAAGGACTCAAAATGTAGGCTGCAAATAATGTGTAAATAAATTCTGTAGCTAAATCAAAAGCATGCAAATAAAACATTCATTTCAGAAGAGTGGTGCAAAAGGTGTGTGATTTACAGTTTGAACATGGATAGGATCTTTCGATCAGACCCATGGCCAAGAGGATGAAATTAATTTGTTACACAACACGGTGGACATTTCTTTCAGCGTTTGCCCTGTCACGTTCCAATTCTTCACAAGCCCACTCCTAAATGCTTTCATTTCGAAATAAGTGCTTTGAATACGACTGTCCATTTATGAATTCATTCAAATGAAAGGTGTTGTTTTCTGTGGGAAGTAGTGCATGTTGCTATGTGAAATGGATGGTTAGCTTCGTAACATCAAGGTGCAATTGCCTTTTGTGCTATACTGTACATTAGTTTCTATGGGAACATATTTCAGTTGAAGTACATCTCTGATTCATAACCTTAGGTAGTTCATTATTTGTTTACAGACAACAATTTCAATCGTAAAGAAAAAAAACTGTACATGACCAATTTATAGCACAGTAAAATCCTTCAATTCTTAAGTTAATTTGTACTTTTTTTAATTTGTTAATTAGAAAAAAATGAATGAGGATCACTCCGGCTGTTAAGTCGATCCGATCACAAACTCATGTGGAAACACATGCCCCCGTTCTAGGAGACGCATGACCGATGTAAACAAACATGGATTTATGTGAGCGCTGCCGTTGATGTTGTTGCTGCTTCTCTGTTTTAAGTCTCAGAAGTAACGGGCCGAGCGCAGGCTGCGGCACGAGTTGGGTGTGAGTGCCGTTAAATGTTTTTTCGACTTTGAGCGGTTGTTCGCCATCTCCATTTCTTCGTGGTTCAGATTTGAGTCATTAATACACTATCATACTCTACAAGATTTCCTCTATATCTAAAATATCAAATACCTTTTATATCCTCCAGCTAAATGGAATAATTTCACTATCTGTCCTCTTTTAAGAATTGTTTTTGGACTCCACAGTCCAAAAACTCAGACCAGTAACTGAATCGTCTTCGTCTTATGTCAGCACGTCCTGACCTTGTACGTGCCCAGACCGTTAATCTTACGACTCTTTTCACACATAACATCAAAACTGAACTTTTCAGGTAATGTTACAACTTCTCATTCAGGGAAATAGCCAGTGCAAAATCTACCGGTATTTTCAAACAGACCGTGTTCACACATTACCTCTAAACTGAAAATTGCAGTTAATTTTCTGGAAAAGGCTGTATGTGTAAAAGCGACTGTAAAAAAACACCTCCCACAAATTCCAGTTTCGATAATCAGACCAAACTGACCAAACTACAGACTGACCAAACTACATTGATGAATTGTACCTATGGAAACTTTCAAATTTAGCTGTTAGCTCAAATCATCAATAACAGTTTTGTCAGTATTGCTGTCTAAATGGTAACTGAGTAGCTCAAGGGAGAGCTGTTTAAAGAGACTGCGGGCTGTAATCATGTACTGCCACCCAAATGCTTCTACATGTGAAAAATGCCTGCACACATTTCCAGGAAAACACAACTGACAGCCTCACAGTTATGGGTTATGGCTCAACTGGGATTTATGTTACATCCTGTTAGTCTTTAGCTGGCTTAGACCAAAGGAATTTCACAGAATGTTCTTATTTTATCTGCAAAAGATTTGGTAGTTCTCAGCTGTGCTTGAATAGCATAGATGAAACTCATTGTAATTTATGAATTGTTACAAAGTATATATACTGTAGTATAAAGTATGTGTGTGTGTGTGTGTGTGTGTGTGTGTGTGTGTGTTATATATATATATATATATATAAATAACTGCATTATTCAATGTAAATTAGACACATCAATGTATTTCTTATAATGTACCACTCATAGTCTTATCAAACTTATATTATTCAGTGAACTGTAATATTTATTTTGGCCTTTCTATAAATGTAGCATAAATGTGCAATGGAGCATGTCTTAATTTAGTCTAATTAAAGACTTGACGTTCCTGTAATTCTTTCTGGTCCATCAGACTTCCTGGAAAAATGCCTTAAAGCAAGTATGTTCAATATTGGAAAGATTGCCAGTATTATTATTTTTTCTTTGCAGGCCAGACATCCACTCTGCCTCACCTGACTGGCTGCTTTTCTCGAGAACTAATGACTTTTCATTGCCAATGGGAGACTGGATCTCTCCAGAACCTCACAGATCCTGGAGATCCAAGACTTTTCTACATATTAGAAAAGTAACTACTTGAGTAACACTAACACAGAATTAAAGAAATTGCTTGATGATTACTATCTGTAAATGATGAGAATTCTGAAAACTGGATTTCTGCTCTAGGCCATAAAAATGGACAGTTTACTTGGCAGAAATGTTTGCAGTGTAAAACAGTTTAGTTGTTGGACAGACATAGTGTTCCCCCTTCTCTGCAGGGATTCCAAGAAAAATGAGAGAAAATGGAGTGAATGTCCAAGTTACAGCTCCTCAAAGACGAATGAATGCTACTTTAATTCCAGCAATACCATTATTTGGTACCCTTACAGGATCCAATTACGTTCACGCTCTCTTGATTTTGTTTACGATGAAATGTCCTTCAATGTGGAAGATATTGGTAAGCCATGTCATAAACTCTAACTCTGACTTTCTTGGCATGCTTTCAAGTACACAATGATATAAACATTCACACCAGGCTTATTTCCTTATGACAGGTAGTAAATCACCTTTTTGATTGTATATAGGCTGCAGAATATTTACCTTGACATGCAAGGATTTTATAAACATTTATTCATAGCTGTCCATTATTTTCTCAGTGTTTCCAGACCCGCCTGTGGGACTCAACTGGACACTTTTAAGTATGAGCTCATCTGGCTTAATCTGTGATGTGGTTGTGAGCTGGGAGCCACCCCCCTCGGCAGCAGAGAATGTGAAGACAGGATGGATGTTGTTGGTGTATGAGACACAGTACAGAGAAAAGGGTTCAGACCAGTGGAACTCAGTGAGTCTCGCACAATGTTTTCAATAGAACTGTGCCAAACCAGACTTAAGCCTCCATATTTATTATATTACACAGATCAGTGCATCGTACTCTCCTAATTAGGAACGGACATACTTGGATTTATTTCTTGTAGAGTTTCTCTTAAGCTTTATATTAAGTAATTTCTGAGAAAGCGAATGCATCATTACATTTGATTCATCAGAGCGAGAGTTATACCTAAGTTCAGGGGCGGATTTAGGCATGGACGACATCTTACCGGGGGCATCTTACCAGGGGCAGCACGAGGTGCCCACACAAAAAAGTGGGCGCCCTAAAGTCCACCAGCCATCTCATCTCCAACCTCCCACAACCAGCAGTCACCCCCCCTACCCTGCCAATAACTTTTGTTACAAACTAGAACTGCTACTGCCTGAGTCTAATTATCTTCAAGATTGGAGGGTTGAGCTCCCTTTAATGTGATTTAACTGTGTTTATCTCTCTTCAGCTAGAGAATGGCAAAGAAACGCAGGCATATATCTATGGTCTGCGCAGCAACACTGAATATGAGATCAGAGTGAGGTCAAAAATGAGAGGTTACAATTATGGTGACTTCAGTGACTCCATCTTCATACTCATTCTTGACAAAGGTCTGATTTAAGATTACATCTGCCAGTCTGTGGGATTTAGAAGGAAATTACTTGATTTGTTCAGTGATGTTTTGAATGTCCTATTTCAATTTCAGAATCAAGAGTTCCTATTACAGCTGTGCTCATCTTTGCTGCTGTTGGTGTTGGGATTATCTTGATGCTGGTTGTAGTTTCACGTCAACAAAAGTAAGTACCTACTCTATTATATCTACTCTGTAATATAGTTTTCCAGCACTATGTATGATTAAAATGATTTCCTGTTATATTCAAATCTTTCCAGCCTTTTTTTGGAATATATCGGAATAGAGTACTGTGCAAAAGACTTACGCACATTAGATGTTTCACAAATATATTTGTTTTAAGATTATTTTATATTTTCTGCTTTAGTGTGGCAATAAGAAATATCAATTTTAGATTTCCAAACATTCCTTTTGCATATAGAATAGAAGTAGAACAAGGAGTCCTGCAACAGATGGCATGGCCCCACACAGAGCCCGAGTCTCAACATTGAGTCAGTCTGGGATTACAAAAAGAGACAGAAACAACTGAACCTTCGCTGAGCCCTTTCTTAACAGCGTTTCTGACCAATCCTATCTTAGCAACCTATCGTTTCTCTGACAAGCGCTTGCTTTTTTCCAACGAGAGTCTATGGGAGTAATGTGTGTTTGAGTAGCTTTAAGCTGAATTTTTTATAAATTATCCATAAAATGTAAACGTTGTTGCTGGGTCACTTGTAATCGTGACACAAGGTTTCTAGAGAGGATACATGCATGTTTTGTTTTTGTTTTTTTTGTTTTTTTTTAAATCTTTAAATAAATCACGAGAAGAGCATGCTATTGATTAAACTGTGTCAGCCCTCATTCCCAAATGAACATTTATAACACCAGTAAGGACACCTACATTTGCTTCGAGGTAAATTAAAGCTAATAACTTAACGTAAATTCATTCATGAAATGATTCAGGTCTTAGTAAAGGTGATAGTAAATAAAGAGTTTACAGCATCATAGTGATGTGCTATGAGATGTTATGAGTAGTTCTGCTCACTTACACTAATGTTATCAGGTGTGTAATTGCTATTAAGCAAGGCAAGTTTATTTATATAGCACATTTCATACACAATGGCAATTCAAAGTGTTTTACATAAAAATTATAAAGAAAATACAAGATCAAATACATTTTAAAACCAATTAATAACAAGAAATAAGAATAAAAAGTCATAAAATAAATTTTAAAAAAGTAACAATTATTAAAAAGAATAAAAAGAAAAGAATACAGAAATAAAATGACGCAGTACAATCAGTAAGTGCAGCACAGTCCTCTTTGAATAAATGCACAGCTAAACAGATGTGTTTTCAGTCTGGATTTGAATGTGGCTACTGTTGGAGCACACCTGACCTCTTCTGGAAGCTGATTCCAGCTGCGGGTGACATAATAGCTAAACATAGTCTCACCTTATTTTGAGTGAACCCTCTGTATTTCTAACTGACTTGATCCTAATGATCTGAGAGGACTGTTAGGTTTATATTCAACAAACATCTGCAATGTATTTAGATCCTACGCTATTGAGTGATTTTTAAATGAGTAATAGTACTTTAAAATCAATTCTAAATGTAATTGGAAGCCAGTGCAAAGACATGAGGACTGGAGTAATATGCTCAGATCTTTTGGTTCGGGTGAGAATCCTGGCAGCAGCATTTTGAATGAGCTGCAGCTGTCTAATAGTCTTTTTGGGAAGGCCAGTGAAGAGTCCATTTCAGTAATCCACCCTACTGGTGATGACTGCATGAATAAGTTTCTCTAAGTCTTGACTGGATACAAAACATCAAATTCTTGCTATGTTTTTAGATGATAGTAGGCTGATTTAGCTATTGCTTTGATGTGACTACTGAAACTAAGGCCTGACTCCAAAATGACACCAAGATTCCTTACTTGAGGAATCAAGTATTTTTTTGTCTTTAGACCCTTGGAGTCAAGGTTTGTGTTCACCTTGGGAATTTCACCTTTGTTGCCAAATACAATTACCTCTGTCTTGTCGTTGTTTAACTGAAGGAAGTTTCGGCTCATCCAACTGTTTATTTCATGCACTTGCACAGGACTGTAGTCATTTGGCGATAGGGCTAGGTAAGTCTGGGTGTCTTCTGCATAGCTATTGTATGCAATTTGGTTATTTTACATAATTTGGCCTAGTGGGAGCATATACAGGTTGAACAGGAGCGATGCAAGAATTGAGCCTTGTGGGTCTCCACACGTCATGGATGTCCACTCAGATTCATAGTTGCCTATGTTCACATAGTAACCCCTCCCATCTAGATATGACCTGAACCAGCTGAGGACCATCCCAGAGAGCCCTACCCAGTTTTCCAATCTGTCTAGGAGAATGTTGTGGTCAGCAGTGTCAAAGGCAGCACTGAGATCTAGTAATACCAGCACTGATATTTTGCCTGAATCAGTATTAAGCCGAATATCATTAAGTATGTTTATAAGCACCGTATCTGTGCTGTGATGCAGTCAAAAACCAGGCTGGAAATTGTCCAAGTAGCCATTTGAGTTTAAGAATTTGTTCAGCTGATTGAAAACAACGTTTTTAGTGATCTTGCCTATGAAAGGAAGATTTGAGATTGGTCTGTAGTTGTTTATTATAGAGTTATCCAGATTGCTGTTTTTTAGAAGGGGCTTAACAGCTGTAGTTTTCAGGGACTTAGGAAACATGCCTGAAAGGAGTGAGGCATTGAGTATTTCTAACAGACCTTTTTTTTAATCAGTTAAACACATTTTTGAAAAATGGTGTGGGGAGTGTGTCAAGACAGCAGGTCGATGATTTAAGATGCTGTACAATTTCTTTCAGCGTTTTGCCATCAATTGCCTCAAAATCAGACATAGTGACTAATTTCTGAAGTTTTTGTGGTGGGTGCTGTCTGACCTCAGTGCAACATGAGCATGAGCTGATCTTCATTGATCTTCTTCATGAAAAATTATGCAAACTCATTGGATTTGTTGTCAGAAAGCATTTCACAGGGAACCTGTGTTGGGGGGATAATTAGTCTCTGTACAGTAGCAAAAAGAGTGCGGATGTTGTTTATATAGCAGTTTATAATGTTTGAGAAGAAAGTCTGCCTAGCTGTGCCTAGTTCCAAATTGAAAGCATGAAGGTTGTCTTTATAGATGTTATAATGGACTTCAAGTTTTGTTTTCCACCACATTTGTTCTGCTTTCCTGCATTTTCTTTTTATGTTTTGAACTGATGCTGCATGGTGCTTTATGCCTTCCAGTAATCTTCCTGACCTTTACAATGCCATCAATAGCATTTTTAACTTTTGAGTTAAAGTTATCGAGGAGAACATCAACTCAGTCTGTGGTGTCATAGATATAGCCTTCATAAATTGCACACTAATATTCTCATTTATCAGGGATGTGATTTTTTTTGTGATATGGATTTCCGTATTTTCTGACCTCGGTGGGATGACCCCTGTAAATTGTGTAAATTGAATAAAGGGTCTACTTAAATGTATTAAAACTACAAAATGCTGCATTTTTAAATACTATTATTACACGCGGATTAATGCCGACACCACTGCATGAGTTATAGGCGCCATCTAGCGGCTGTGTGTGGAGCTCTCCTGAGCCCACAGTATTAAGTTTTTGCCATTTGTTAATCATATTTAACATCAGCATAAGACAGCTTTGCACAAAATATCAACCTATTTGATTAAACATTGTTAGTTGACTATTAAACTGCTAAAAAACATTTACTGATAAAACTAAAATTGCCAATCAGAACTGAGTAATTACAATGGTTCGTATTTTGTGTGGCCAAATGTGAAATATTTATTTCAGGAAAATAGTTGCTTATAGGACTTAGCCTCCTTCCTGATGTTGACTTATAATTGATTTAACATTTTATTATTAACATTAGAGACTATTTGTTGTGTTGTATTTGTTATTTTACTGTCAGACAAATGAATTACAATTCTACATGTCATTTATTTCTATTATTCTTTGTTTCCAGCATACCATAAACTCATGGTTAGGATAGATGTGAATAGCCCTGAAGTAAAGACAATTGATGAAGGGGTAAAAAACGTTTTAAATGGAGTTGGTTGCAGGAGAGTGTCCAGGTTGAAGGGTGCACCCTTTCACTGAATTGTTTCACTAAAATCAGTGAACCAGGCAAGGCAATTTGCAACATATGTAACCAACCTGTTAATTATGGAACAAATGGTAAAACTGCACTGCGGAAACATTTGGAGCATCCAAAACACATAAAAAAAAATGGAGAATCCAACAGCAAAACATGCGTATTGAGATAGCATCCACAGATAATATTGTTGCGGCTCCTCACAGCGAACGTCCAAGGTGAATTCCTCCTCTGTGTGACCTAATATAATATAAGGTGTGTGTGTGGCGCGCGGGGGAGGGGGGGTCGCTGGGTTTGCGGCCTTCCTTCCTTCTTTTTTGTCCTTGGCTGATCACATGGCTGATTTATGTACCTTTTTTTGACAGAGACAGATGTAACTTCAGTTGCAGGAGAAATCAATATTTCAAAGAAAATACAGAAATGGTCAGATAGCGCTATGTCCTTAATAAGAGTGGATGAAATGTTCAGACCTTTACTAATGAGCAGACCCAGAGTGTGTCCACGATTGTGTGTGGGTCCATCTACATGCTGTGTGAGATCAAAAGTGTTTAAAACTGTTGTGAGTTCTTTTGCAGTGTTATGTTCAGGATTATCTATATGAATGTTGAAATCCCCAGCAATAACAAAACAGTCAAATTCAGAGGTAGTTGCTGATAACAGTTCTGTTAAATCATCAACAAATGCTGGAGAGTATTTTGGAGGCCTATAAATAATTATAAATAGAATGCGTGGAGCACCTTTTAGTACAATACTTACAAAGATATTCAAAGGTCAATTAATCACAAAGTGACACTTGCTTTCATTGAAAGACATCTTTAAATATCACAGCTAATCCTCCACCTCTCCTAACAGCTCTACAGACACTCTTAAATGTAAAGTTTGGAGGGGCTGATTCATTGAGGACTGTTGCACTGCAGCTGTCATCTAACCAAGTTTCATTTAGAAACATAAAATCCAGGTTGTTTGTGGTGATGAGGTCATTGACTAAAAATGATTTGTTGTTAAGTGAGTGGATGTTTAAAAGTGCTAACTTCACAGTATCTGTTTTTGGCCCCACAGCAATCTCGGATTGATGTTTAATAGGCAACAGATTAGATAGGTTTGCCTACATCTTGAGAACGCCTTAGTCTTTCTATCACTTAACATAGCAGATATAGAAAAAGCTATAGGCACATCGGGTTCCTGCTTGTTCTGTAAACGTTTGTGAATTTTGCTTCTACTTTAGCAGTGACCTGATACACATCACTGAGAGCTGTTATCAGTTTTCTGTTGTTCACCAAGAGCAGAAGAAGGATGATGCGTGCCCTGGCGCTGTGGAGAGCTCTCTCTGAGGGAGGGGGAGAGTAAGCTGGGCCCGCTGGCTTTGGTGGTAGAGGGGCCCGCCATTTTTTGGTTGGTATCTGGGGGCTTGCAGCAATGTTCCACTCAGAAGTGGGGATGTTGGTGAGAGGGAGAAAGTGTGTGGTGAGAGGGACTGTAGCTCTGGTGTTTTTGGCTCCCTTGGCTTTTTTTCAGGAATTTGTCCTTGGTTCCTGTATCTTGGAGCAGTTCTAATTCGTCACAATCCGACTGTAGTATGCCCTGTGTGTGGGGCTCTGCCTGGGTTGTGTCCCTGAGCAGTGAATGTTGTGACTGTGCTGTGTTATTGTGGGATTTATCGATTAAATGTCCATCCAGGTGCTGAAATGCGATCCTCTGGTCATCTTGACACTGCGGTGGTGATTGTGTGCCATCCATGTCGAGTGGGTTTGTGCACGTTGCAGGTGGATGAAGGAAGGAGAAGTAGATATTGTTCTTCAGCACTTTTGAAAGTTTGTTTGGGTGGAGGCCATCTGATTTAAACAGTTCTCTATGACTCCAGAAAAGATTAAAGTTATCAATGTAGTTCAGTCCTCTCTTGTGGCAGGTTTTGTGCAGCCAAGTGTTTAGACTGAGCAACCTAGAAAACATATTTGTTCCTCGGGCTGGGAGCGGTCCACAGAAAAACGACTGAACTTTCAATCTTCGAAGTGTTTCAAAGAGTTCAATGAAATTCCTCTTAAGGTGTTCTGACTGCTCCTTTTGAATATCATTTTTCCCCACATGTATAATAACCCGATTTACAGTCTTATGATTCATCATAATGTTCCGAAGTTCCTTATTCACATCAGAAACCATAGCTCAAGGAAAGCAGCAAGTAGTGTTAGCCCTGTTACCAATGTTTCTGATAATGGAGTCACCCACTATCAGAGTGCTGGGCTCGGCTATAATCTCAGCAGAACGCCAATGCCTGCTTAACCTGCCAGCTGCACTGTTAGCTGCTAGTCAAGTCAAAGCCGTATCTCGGGTAGATGATGCTAATGCTGCAATATAAATTCAGCAAAAAAAAAAAAAAAAGAAACGTCCTCTCATTTTCAACTGCTTTTATTTTCAGCAAACTTAACATGTGTAAATATTTGTATGAACATAAAAAGATTCAACAATTAAGACATAAACTGAACAAGTTTCACAGACATGTGACTAACAGAAATGGAATAATGTGTCTCTGAACAAAAGGGGGGTCAAAATCAAAAGTAACAGTCAGTATCTGGTGTGGCCACTAGTTGCATTAAGTACTGCAGTGCATCATCTCCTCATGGGCTGCACCAGATTTGCCAGTTCTTGCTGTGATATGTTACCCCACTCTTCCACCAAGGCACTTGCAAGTTCCTGGACATTTCTGGGGGGAATGACCCTAGCCCTCACCCTCCAATCCAACAGGTCCCAGACGTGCTCAACAGGATTGAGATCCGGGCTCTTCGCTGGCCACGGCAGAACACTGACATTCCTGTCTTGCAGGAAATCATGCACAGAACGAGCAGTATGGCTGGTGGCATTGTCATGCTGAAGGGTCATGTCAGGATGAGCCTGCAGGAAGGGTACCACATGAGGGAGGAGGATGTTTTCCCTTTAACGCACAGCATTGAGATTGCCTGCAATGGCAGCAAGCTCAGTCTGATGATGCTGTGACACACCACCCCAGACCATGACAGACCCTCCACCTCCAAATCGATCCTGCTCCAAAGTACAGGCCTCGGTGTAATGCTCATTACCATCAAAAAAAGTGAAGGGCACTTTTTGCCAGTACTGTCTGGTCCAGCGAAGGTGGGTTTGTGCCCATAGGCGACGTTGTTGCCGGTGATGTCTGGTATGGACCTGCCTTACAACAGGCCTACAAGCCCTCAATCCAGCCTCTCTCAGCCTATTGCGGACAGTCTGAGCACTGATGGAGGGATTGTGCGTACCTGGTGTAACTCGGGCAGTTGTTGTTGCCATCCTGTACCTGTCCCGTAGGTGTGATATTCGGATGTACCGATCCTGTGCAGGAGTTGTTACACATGGTCTGCCACTGCGAGGACGATCAGCTGTCCTTCCTCTCTCCCTGTAGTGCTGTCTTAGGTGTCTCACAGTACGGACATTGCAATTTATTGCCCTGGCCACATCTGCAGTCCTCATGCCTCCATGCAGCATGCCAAAGGCACGTTCACGCAGATGAGCAGGGACCCTGGGCATCTTTCTTTTGGTGTTTTTCAGAGTCAGTAGAAAGGTTGCTGTAGTGTCAAGTTTGTAGGCTAAGTTTTTATAACTGTGACCTTAATAACCTACCGTCTGAAAGCTGTTAGTGTCTTAACGACCGTTCCACAGGTGCATGTTCATTAATTGTTTATGGTTCATTGAACAAGCATGGAAAACATTGTTTAACCCTTTACAATAAAGATCTGTAAAGTTATTTGGATTTTTACAAAATTATCTTTAAAATACAGTGTCCTGAAAAAGGGACGTTTCTTTTTTTGCTGAGTTTGTGATACTCGTGACAGTCTGGTGTCTCAAGCAACTTTGAGTCTAGCTCCCTGTTTATCCCATCAGTTTGAGCTCTCACTTTCATCAGTTACTTTTGGCACCTGTACGGCTGGTTTATCTAGGCTCAGTATAGCCTGTCGAGGAACATGTATTCCTTAAGGGATGGCAGTACCGAAAGGTTCTTTGTTTCAAGAACTGCAAACTTTTGTAGAAGTCAGTGGCAGTTTGAGCAGCAAGTGGAGTTTGAGCCGAAAGGAGGCATTTTATTTCTCGTCTGTCTGTGTGAAGGCAGCTGTGTTGTCCAGTTTCAGAATCAGAATTCAGGAATGTAAACTGCCGGTAGTAGGAGACTGGTAGACCGCTTTGACAGAAAATCCAGTTTTTGTAATAATATTTTAGTCCCAAAAGTCTCTGGTTTTAGTGTGGGTGCCAAAATAAGTTGTTTGAGCACTGTGCTGAACTGCTGATATGGAAATAAGAGGTTAAACTGCAAAAGCAAGGTAGCAAAGCACGGAGCAGTAAGCAAAAGCGTCCGAACAGTAGCAAAGCAGGAAGCAAAAATGTTCCTGCGAAAATATTAAATGATGCTTTTCTCTTTTCAAGTGACTGTGATACTCATTTGCCTCAATTCTGATTCACAGTCTCCACAGTTTTCAGTCAAATTACTGTGTAATTTAAGAATTTCTTTTACAAAAAACGTCAGATAAATATACTTTAAAATGTCACTCTTCATTCCAGTCCATGTAAGAATATTATCAATTCCGTATTTTGCCAAAAACCGTGCCTTTCACGGCACTCTCCCATTCATTCCTATGAGAAGTTTTGCAAAGCAATTGAGCCACTTAAATACATAGAACTGTGGCAAGTTCTCCAAGATGCTTGAAACAACCTATCTGCCAACAATCTTGAAAACAATCTTGAAAATCTGTGCACAAGTGTACCTTGAAAATTTTTGCTGTTTTTACAGGCATTGGGTGGTCACACCAGATATTGATTTAGTTTTAATTTTTTACTGCACTTTGTATGCAGTTAATTGATAAATTAAATTATTTATGGCATTATTTTTTAAAATATCCTTACTATGCAACATTTTTCACAACTGTTTAAGTATTTTGCACAGTAGTATATAGAATAAATAAATACTGTATGAACTGTATTAGGGCTGCACAATTAATATGAAAAAAATAAAATAAAATTATGGCTGCCACAATTAACTAATCATGTAAAGTGTAAATTACAGATTTCCTTTTAGGTATGCACCAGTCACGTCTAAATTTTCTATTTACAATATGTTTTTTGCAACATTGAGCATTGTAGCCAATCAGAGACGTTGTGCAAATGAATGCAGAAATTAATCAAATTCTCATTTACTCACCCTTATGCCATCCCAGATGTGTATGACTTTCTTTCTTCTGCAGAAAACAAATTAAGATTTTTAGAAGAATATCTCAGCTCTGTATGTCTATACAATGCAAGAGAATGGGGTTCAAAATTTTGAAGCTCCAAAAACCACATAAAGGCAGCATAAAGGTAATACATAAGACTCCAGTGGTTTAATCAATGTCTTCTGAAGCCATTCAGTTTTGGGTGAGAACAGACCAAAAAATAACTTCTTTGTGTTCTGCAGAAGAAAGTAAGTTATATACATCTGGGTTGGCTTGAGGGTGAGTAAATTATGAGAGCATTTTCATTTTTGGGTGAAATATTCCTTTAACGTGAAGCTCAAGGGAAATAATTGATCATTTAGATTTTTGTCATAATCGTGCAGTCCTAACTGTATAGGATATCTAAAAAATCCACAGATTGTTGAAGATTGAAGTCTTCTACCTGCCAAAAAGTGTTTTCACTTCAATATGGTCTGATGTTTATTCTAGGCTAATGGTGATATTCCTACCACCTGTCCCTGTACCAAAAATCAAAGGGATTGACCCAGTTCTTTTACAGGTATTTTATCCCACACCTGTGTTTTTATTTATTTATTTATTTTTGTTTGTTTTTTTGGACTAAGATCACTTTTTCTTGCTTTTCTATAAATGAAAGCTTTTCTATATATTTGTTTCTCCACAGAAAGGCCAACTGAGTGAATTTACATCAATCTTAGGCACCCACCCAGGCTTGCGCCCGGAACTGTATAGCAGTGATCCATGGGTCGAGTTTATAGAGGTGGACTTCGATGAACCACATGAGAGTCAGGAGGAGCTCCTCATTGCTGACTCTCCGGTCTCTGACTCACTGCAAATGTCCAGTGGTTTCAGGGATGATGACTCAGGTCGGGCTAGCTGTTGTGACCCAGACCTGTCAGATCATGATCAAACAGATCTTCATCAGTCTTTAGTCAGTGGACATGATGGTTTCCACCCCCTGTCTCGTGCTCACTCTGGTACACCACAGCCTGCAGCTGTCGTTCCACAAGACACAACTTGGACTAACAGCCTATACTCACAGGTCAGTGATGTTACACAGCGTGGTGAAGTAATGCTTTCTCCAGAGGAACAAGAAATGCTCTGCAACACCAGGTGTCATAATGAGCCTCTTAAAGATAATGAAAACAATAAGAGGAAGGAACTTCAGCAGTTGGTGGTGATCCCTGATGAAAGAGGCTACACCTCCGAGCTTGTTGCCAGTGTAATCAGCGACCAACACAGCCAACCTACAACAGACTATTCTCTCTGCACAGAACAGGGTCAAGAAAAACACAGTGCATTCAGAGAACTTCAAAATATGAGCACTAAGACAGACACTTCACTTCACCTGTCCACAGCATTTGCCATTCTTGCAAAGCCTACCAATCCAGAGTACACCATGGTGGATGGAGTGGATTGGAAAAACAGTCTCTTCCTGAAACCAAATACACAAATTGCCCCACAAGCAAAAGCAGTGCTAAAAACTTGGCCTACTCCTGAAGGATACTTGACTCCTGAGCTACTAAGCAACCTTAACTAAAAGTGGAGGACTTTCTCAGGAAGCATCACAGACTAGGGGTATGTTTGCTCTTAGTGAGATATCTGACATGCTTAGTCAACACCAAACACCATGTGTGATCCATGAGGGTGTCCAAAATAGGAGCTTGAAACAAAGCCAATTGGGCCTCTCAAGTGGTCTGGACGTAATGACACAATTTTTTTGGAAAGCTAATTAATGGTTGTATTAGGCATACATTTTAATCTCCTGATGTTGCTTTCATAATAATATATTTTAGCATGTTGTTTACTGTCATAAAAAGTTTTTATATTTTATATTTTATGCGCCCAAATGGAGATGCATAAAAGCTACATTGGCATGATTTGGCTTCTTGAAAAGATAGTTCACCCAAAATCTCTCTCATCATTTACTTACTTTCATGCCATCCCAGATGTGTATGACTTTCTTTCTTCAGCTGAACACAAACAAAGATCAGACAATGCAAGTGAATGGTGACCAGACATTCCAAGCTCCAAATATCACATAAAATCAACATAAAAGTAATCCATACGACTCCAGTGGTTTAATGTATGTTTTCTAAAGTTATGCAATTACTTTGTGTGTAATTTTTTTCTATTAAAAACCTCCACTTTCAGAAAGTAAAAAAGGACTTAAATTTTGATCTGTTTCTAACCCGCACCTATTATATCGCTTCTGAAGACAACCACTGGGGTCATTTGGATTATTTTTATGCTGCCTTTATGTGCTTTTTGGAGCTTGAAAGGTCTGGTCACCATTTACTTGCATTGTATGGCCCTACAGAGCTGTAATATTCTTCTAAAAATCTTCATTTGTGTTCTGCAGAAGAAAGAAAGTCACACATCTGGGATGGCATGAGGGTGAGTTAATGATGAGAGAATTTTCATTTTTGGGTGAACTATTCCTTTCAATTACTTCTCCATGATGTGGAATTTTATCATCTATTCCATTGGAAACTATGAGTTTTCGGCGAACTAACCATTAAATGTCTGTGTAAAGTGCCTACTTAGGATTATATTTCAACGTTGTCAGTGTTA
Organism: Myxocyprinus asiaticus; assembly: GCF_019703515.2. Classification (NCBI taxonomy): domain Eukaryota; kingdom Metazoa; phylum Chordata; class Actinopteri; order Cypriniformes; family Catostomidae; genus Myxocyprinus; species Myxocyprinus asiaticus. The sequence continues at coordinate 16,499,543 of NC_059381.1, read as the reverse complement.
TAAAGAATAATGCCATGTTGCACATTGAGAGTTTTAAATCAAGAGGGATCCCTTATGTGAACTGTTACAGGCTTTTGTTGTCACTGTATTTTGGTTCAATGAGAGACTGGACATGCTTTTGTTCCAAAATGCTGTGAATACAGTCAATTTTATTTTCATGACAAGCCATGACCACTTGGTTAAATGTTGTGTAACAGTGCAAAATATATATATATATATATATATATATATATATATATATATATATATATATATATATATATATATATATATAATATAGCTATATATGTGTCTTTGTAATATACAAGGTATTTCTTAATAAAAGGCACCAATGATCTCTGAAATACTTGTTTTGTACTCTATAACCTATACTCCCATAATGATACTACAGCGATCACATGCTTGAATTTTAGAAGATCAGGATTGTCAGGATTTTCAAACAAAAAAACCGGTCACCTCTCCACGAGGAGGCACAGTGGGGCCGTGAGGTCGAGCAGGATGAATTTGAGGTGGACCTCGTACTGGCACACGCCCTGCGAGCCCATCAATCTCCATGTACTGCATCTAAGCCGATACACTATGTGCCTAACGAGCTTCGGCCCTCTGTAGGAGGGTACGACCTCATCATGTTTGGCGGTTCTGACGCTGGGGATGATGTTATGTCTCTTGCCGCATCTGACGAGTGGTCAATGGAGGACGTTGCCGCCCCTTCCGCCAGCGAGGGCGAGGAGCGTACACGCACCACTGACAAGGAGATGCTTTGCGTCCTTTCAAGGGCGGTCGAAGAGCTCGGTCTCGAGTGGTCTTCTCCAGAGGAACCGGAAAAATCTCACCTTGATGAGTGTTTCCTGCAGTCCGGAAGTCATCAAGTGACTGCGTTCCACAGATCTGCCCCGTTTTTACTGGAGGTTCATAACGAACTGACAAAATCCTGCCGCGTTTCTTATTCAACTCGCTCGCACAGCAATTCCACTCTCCTCACTAAAGTGGACCATGGGGAAGACAAAGGTCATGCCCAACTAGCCCCTGTGGAAGAGGCGGTAGCGGCACATCTCTGCCCGGCCAGTAGCTGGGCGTGCAATTTACGGCCCGTTCATCCTTCCAAACCATGCCCCCAAAAGTCACCGCCGAGCTGCCGGTAAAGCCCCCCGCGTAGTAAAAATGCTCCTGACGGGTACAGCCCTATGATGTGGAATGCAGAGCTTTCAGTTCCATCCGGACCTGTCCCGAAGAAGGCTCGATTGGAGACACACAATGCTGTTCCCCTCTTCCCCACTGCTGTTTGTCGGGAAAAGAATATTGTTTTTCAAAATGTTGCTTCTGTGTCTCACATTCAAATAAAGAATGCAAAAAAAAGAGTACAGCGCTCGTTGCACAAGTGCGAGACGCTCACACTTTCTCAATAAAGAGGTCTTTTCCACTTCAAAGCCTACACATTATGCACAACTGCTTCCCAACGGTGAGCAGCACATTATATCATATAATCAATGAACCAAATCACCCTCTGTCCCATTATGCGGATGCGTGGCGAGCTCTTGCGGCAAAGAAAGACGGTGGGCTTTGGCAAATTTTAGATCATTTGAATCACACTTGCAAAGCACCCATTCAAAATGATTACTCAAAAACAGATCTTATCGCACGCCAACCCACGTGATTGGTTTGCGTCGATAGATCTGAAGATGTGTACTTTCATGTACAAATTGTACCACATCCCTGGCTCCTCGCACGTTCACAAAGTGCATCGATGCGTTACTCGCCCCTCTGAAACTGACCAGAGTATGCATTTTAAACTGCCTCAATGATCGGCTATTACTGGCCCAATCAGAGATTCTGTTATGCCAGCACAGGGACTTACTGCTCAGGCCATTCTCCAGTGTCTGTCTCAGTGCAAACTGGGGAGAGCACTTCCATTGGAGCTGTTTTAAAAAGCATTGGGGCTTATGGCGGCGGCATCCTCCATCATTCCATTAGGTCTTTTACATATGAGACCTCTTCAGTGCTGGCTCAAGCACCATGTGTAACGACATGCCTGGTGCCAAGGGCGCATGCATATCACTATATCTTGCCGCTGTCTAGCTGCTCTTGCACCTTGGACAGCTCCTGCCTTCTACCAGTAAAGTGTCATGCTGGGGCAGATTTTCAGGTGGAAAGTGGTGATCATGGACACTTCCAACGCAGGTTGGGGGGCAGTGTGCGAAGGACGCCTGGCTTTCGGGACCTGGACAGGCGCGAGGAGGGCGTGGCACATCAACCGCCTGGAGCTGTCGGCTGTTTTCCTAGCCTTGAAGTCTTTTCAATTTGAAATAGCAAATTATCATGTTCTGATTCACTCGGACAACACGACAGTTGTGGCGTACATAAACCGCCAAGGTGGAATTTGTTCCCTGCCAATGATGAGACTGACGCATTGCCGCCTCCTGTGGAGCAAGCGTCATCTCCTCTCCCTGCGGTGACATACAGTATGTCCCAGGCCATCTGAATTATGGTGCGGACCTATTGTCACACCAAGGAGCGATGCCGGGCGAATGGAGACTTCATCCTCAGACTGTCCTGAGGATTTGGGAAATATCCTGCAAGCGGAGATCGATCTATTTGCCTCCACGGAGAATGCCCACTATCCCCTCTGGTACTCCAAGTCCCAAGCTCTGCTAGGAGTGGACGCAATGGCCCACAAATGGCCTGCAAAATGCAAATATGCATTTCCGCCGGTGTGTCTCCTTCACTCTGTCATATGTAAAGTCAGAGAGGACAAGGAAGTTATTCTATTGGTTGTGCCGAAGTGGCCCAATCGATCCTGGTTTCCAGAAATGATAGAGATTCTGGACACAATCTGGCATCGCCAGCCCAAGCTGTGGAATCTGCATGTGTGGCCCCAGAACAGAGCACGCTAAACATGCCAGAACTGACTGAAATTCGTACATTTCTTCAAGAGCGATTGGACACAGGGCTCACTCCATCAATGCTAAAAGTTTATGTGGTGACTATATCTGTGTATCACGCACCTGACGCTGGCACCTCTATAAGCAAACATGATTTAATCATAAAGTTCCTTAGGGGAGCGAGGCGGCTAAATCCCCCTTGCCGGCTACAGTCCCGACTTGGGAGCTAACTTTGGTCCTAAAAGCGCTCGCGGGCCCCCCCCTTGAGCCACTGGACTCTGTTGAATTGCGTGTGCTTTCTCTTAAGACCACATCACTGCTGGCTTTGGCCTCAGTAAAACGGGTCGGTGATTTGCAAGCACAGTCAGTCGACAATTCATGTCTGGAGTTTGGTCCAGGTTTTTCAAAAGCCACTGTCAAACCCAGAAAAGGCTATGTGCCAAAGGTTTTAACCACGCCCTTCAGAGTGCAGGTGGTTCTCCTTCAAGCCTTTTTCCCTCCACCATTTAATTTGGATGAGGAACAGTCTTTGCATTTGTTATGCCCTGTGTGAGCGCTACATGCATACGTTGAGCGCACCCGCCAGTTCAGACTCTCTGACCAGCTCTTTGTGTGCTATGGAGGACGCACGAAAGGAATGTCCTTCACCAAGCAAAGACTTTCTCACTGGATCGTTGATGCGATCACCTTGGCTTATGAGACTTAGGGTTGCGAATTGCCCAATTGGCACACTCAACTAGAGGCATGGCCTCTTCATGGGCATGGACGAATGGTGGGTCCTTACAAGACATATGTTTTTCAGCAGGATGGTCTTCTCAAAACACATTCGCAAGGTTTTACAACCTAGACGTAACGTCTCTCTCATCGCAAGTCCTCTCTGTCTAGAGCGCTTGCTATTTCGTTGGACAAAAATATACTTATGTCCCTCTTTTTAAGTACGGGCTCCCCGTCATTTTACACAACCGCCTGTATTCAGACCATTGCATTTTCCAAAGTCACAAGCACTTTCATTATAAATAAAACTTACTTCCCGACTGGGTTTGTGAAGGGGTTAATTCATACTATAGTTAATATGTCCATTTTGAGTGTTCCCCTCCTGGCTCAATTGAAGCATAAGGATACAAGTGTTTATTACATTTTTATTTTTTTTCTGACATCCTAAAGTATGAGGAAGTACTTAAATACCCGGATTTTTATGGTTCATGCATGTTTGTGATGTTTTGTGTTATGTTAGTTTTTTGTATTTTATTGTTGATGCTGCAGAAATTGCCCAGTGAAGGGAAAAATAAAGAGTATTACTACTATTACTACTTACATACTTATGTCGGTCGCCATCCCGCAGGACTGCGGCGTCATGTTTCCTCTGTGGGAAGGTTATGTCATGTAGTGCGCCGTGATGGGACTCTATTCCCCATAGCGTCAGCTTAGTGACGCGATGTCAAGTGAACTGAATTGTAAAGGAATGTCTCGACTAGGTATGTAACCTTGGTTCCCTGAGATGAAGGGAACGAGACATTGCATAAGCTGGCTGCACTACAGACTCAGAGTTCTTTGAGGTGCGAGCAATGCACTCTTTGTCCCTCAGTCAGACAATTCTGAGGAACGCTGTTTGCGTGCCCACTTTTATACTGGACAGCTTTGTGCCTAAAAGGGTGGGGCTTAAACACCATAGCCAATTTTAGAATTGACATTATTGTAGAAGGGTTTCAACTAGGTCGACTCCCTATAGCATCAGCTTAGTGACGCAATGGTCTCGTTCCCTTCATCTCAGGGAACCGAGGTTACATACGTAACGGAGACGTTGTGTGTTGAAGAAAATAACGGCGATAAAAGGGGAAAATAATAATCTTGAAATGCAACTAGACGAGACTAACAGACTTCTGAAATTCGCCCAGAGCCATGAGAAGCAGTTAATTGAAGGAGAGACACATAAATATGAGGTAAAATATTAAAAATGTAGATATTGACAAGCTAGCTCAGAACAGGTCAGAATGTTTTGAACGTGTTGCTGCTCTCTAGTGGTATATTGTAGGAATGAGGACGATGAAGTGCAGATTTTATGTTTTTTTAAGGGCTTTTTATGTGTTTTTTTTTTTTTTTTTAACAGTATATATCTCCATTCCCATTATTTCATTCTAAATATACTTAGACTTCAAATAAACTTTGGTTCCCTCTACTTATTGTTTTTACATTCATTGTTGTTTTGTATAGGCTAGTTGGAACAACATTTTTATTTTTATTTTTTTATTTTTTTTTACATGATTTTATTTCCTCCTCAGAGATAGACTTTTGGAAACAGTCAAAGGTCTGCAACACACTTTACAAGAACAGTGCGACCTCAGAGGTACAGAAAATAACTGCAGCCCACACTTTTGGAGTAAAGGGATAGTTCACCCAAAAATTTAAATTCTCGTAACATTTATTCACCTACATGCCAACCCAGATGTGTATGACTTTGTTTGTTCTGCTAAACACAAACAAAGATTTTTAGAAGAATATCTCAGCTCTGTAAAATCACACAATGCAAGTGAATGGTGGCCAGAACTTTGAAGGACCAAAAGGTTAAATGTATATGTTCAAAACGATATGTTAGGTGTGGGGTAGAAACAGATCAATATTTAAGTCCTTTATTACTACAAATTCTCCTCCCTGCCCAGTAAGTGGCAAGATGCACAAAGAATGCGAATTGCCAAAAACAAAAGAAGAATGTAAAGTTAAAATGGATATTTATAGCAAAAAAGGACTTAAATATTGATCTGTTTCTCATCCACATCTATCATATTGCTTCTGAAGATATAGATTTAACCACTGGAGTCATATGGATTACTTTTATGCTGCCTTTATATGCTTTTCGGACCTTCAAAGTTCTGGCCACCATTTACTTGCATGGTGTGGACCTACAGAGTTTAAATATTCTTTGTTTGTGTTCAACAGTCGACAGAAAGTCATACACATCTGGGATGGCATGAGGGTGAGTAAATCATGAGAGAATTTTCATGTTTGGGTGAATTATTCCTTTAATATTGTAATGCCTATCCAAATAAAACTCTGCATTAACATTGTCACACAACCCTATGTAGTTGAGAACGAGAGGCTAGAAAATGCTGCTTTTCATATGAAGAAAGAAAATGAGGCCCGCCTGGAGGTAAAAGAGTAAATAAGTTGAATTAAATTGTGCTGCTGTTCACATGAAGGGTAAACATTAGTTTCGAGTGTATGTGCTCGATTCCGCCCCCTTGTGGTTGTAGGAAAGCAAGGCTCAGCTTCAGAGACTGGCAACTGAGATGGGAGCTTTAAAAGATCAACACCAGAGGGAGTTGGACGACCGTTATCAAGAAACACAAAGGCAACGTAGGTGAAAAGTACTGCTCCTCATTCTATCATTTATTTTATCATCAGAAATAGAACAGATGAGACGGCTAGATGTATAGTTTGTTACTGTTATACGTTTTGCAAGAATAAGCATTCATTTTGTTTTCAAAGTGGAAGCGAAAGATACTGAACTGAAAGTGGCTCTCCACTTTAGAGGAGATGAGGGAGGAGAAAGAAAAACAATGTCAAACGTTAAACTTCAAATGGAGGTAAAGAAAAAAAAGTGGTTTCTTTCAGTAACCTATCAATTCAATGAATGATGCTTTAATTCTAGTTTTTTGTTTTAAGCAATTTGAACCCCTAGAACATTTGATTATTACTATTACTTAAATAAATAAATAATGGTAATTTTATGGTTGTTAAGAACTAAAAAAGACAGAAAAAAAAAAAAAAAAAAAAGATCTGTGCTCTATCGTGACTTTGCAGTTCGGTGCTAAGCTTGCAAGAGCCCATAGAATGTCACTACAAGCTTCTGGTCCTCTGCCACAGACAGTGCTTGAAGTGGGCGGTATGCAGTATCTGCACTTCTATAACTTCCTCCACAGAGTACAGGCAGTTTTTCTTGCGTACCACCATTTCTCAGAGTATTCCGGTATGATGTAATGTCTTTTATTTAATGGAAGTCAGTGATTTGATGCGGCGCGCCAATGATTTTTATCTGACCTTCCAAATGATTTTGATAAGCAAAACTGAGCGGTGAGTTTAACAACACTCAACACGTGCAACAGCATCGGCGCTCCTCAAGGGATCCGTGGTCCAGTTCCGTGGGAGCATGCGTGTTTAAGCTTGTCTGGACATAGTTCAGTTTCACTCTTCTCTAAAACATGAACCAGCAACTTTTGAGTGAGCACATTTTATCGCGTCTTATTCACTCAAATGTATTCATGCAAACTGCTTAGCTGCTGGGTGCAGTTAAAACTACAGACTTAATAAAAAGCTGTTACAGAAGTGATGTCAGCTCATATGCACAACATTTTTTTCACAAGAGGCAAAACGATGAAAACTGAACCTTCAAAGAGAATACATAGGAAAATGTGCTTGTACTCTCCATTCTTTTCTGTAGTGCTCGTAAAAAGATTATGGGAATTGTCACTGAACTTGCCTATGCATATATCCTGACAGTGTTTAGCTGTAGCCTATACAGATGTGTGTCAGCGTTCACAAACCTGAACATCATCAAATCAGTTTGTTCACGGTTTCTAATGATTATTATCTGCACAAGGATCTGGCTCCTGTATGCAAATGAATGTGTGCAGGATAAGGAAGGCAAATTTAGCCCTCATTGAATGGGAGGATAATAAACATTTTAAAAAGGAAAAACAGATATAATGTTATTTTTCAGTTTTAGGCTACATTTATTTTGTGTAAAAAGACAGTTCTACATTAGATTGCCATTGTTCACTTATGTGTGTTGATATTGACAAAGATACAGACTTTAGCAGATCTAAATATTCTTTCTCAGTTTTCATAAACAATAAACCTACTTTGTATGTTTTTATTTTCAGAGTTAATCAAAACCTATTTGTTAGTTGAGGATGTAAGGTCATATTTGTTTTTCAGCCAGATCTTAAGAAGGAATTTATGGCCAGACCTTGAAAATTTTATTTAAATGCCCCTTTTAATGTAATCAAATACTATTTTAATGTAAATAAACACATTATTAACTGTTTTGTTTTTACAATATATCTTTAGTAGCCCCCCTCAAAAAAAATCAAGTTTAATACTAACAAGGAGAGTACCTGCACTTTTTGTCTTCCACTTCAAGCACTGGCCACAGAACATCTTTAAAAGAGTGAGTCATACAGAGTACATGCAGTGTTACTGGCAAAATATTTTTAAAGCTAGGTTCCGGATTGCACCTGTATGTTTTATTTATTTGTTTTTCTCTCTTTTTCAATGCTTGTTGTGTCCTCAGAAGCTCCAGTTCATCCAGGAGGAGAAAAACAAAGGGATTGAGGCTCTGCGTCAGAGGGTGAGAGCTGGAACAGCAGAGCCTGCATGGACTGATAGACTCTCGTCAGAAAAGGAAAAACTAATGAGATCTGCATGTTGTAACATGTTGAGGGCCAAAGTCATACATCTGTTTGTGTTCAACTGTTCTATGTCTTTGAAAAAGTATTTCATTCTCAATATTTGATGAAATGTTGAACATTTAGTTTTCTTTGTTGTATTCTTAATTTCAGTGAACACGTTGTTGCTGTTCCATTGTTAAGTGTTGAATATAAAATGAACAGTATATGAAATAATGCTGTATAGAGTGGTACAGGGGAGGTCATTCAGGAGGGGAGGATTTGGCAGGTGACATGGACGTCCAGGGATTACGGCCTGGGTGTTCCTGCATGGGGTCAGCATACATGTAAACACATCCACCATGTTCTGGATAAAGCTTATAAGCTCATCAAAAGAGACACTTGTTAATTTGTTGCTTTCTAGAGGCACACACACATGCACATGCTCACAAATACACAGAGGAAGTAATTTACTCTTGACATCAAATACCAGGAAAATGCTGATTCATTCAGAGAACTACACTAGTGGAATTAAGTAATGTATACAGGATTTTGGTAACAGCTATTAAAGTGAAGCAGTGAAGAAATCTGCGAAAACTATGGTTACACTTTATTTTAGTGTCCTTGTTACAGTGTAATTACACAAGTACTTACTATATGTATATACACAGAAAATAACACTATGCACCTTGCAGTTGTTTTCTTCTCCTCACAAGAGTGGCACACCTGAATAAGAATGTGCACTAAAGCCACATCATTCACTTTGAAGGCTGGCAGACTAGTGGTAATCATATTATCGGCCAAACCCTTTCATGTGTCAAGGAGGGACCACACTAATCTCATTTGGTGGTGCTGTTACATAACGTCTGATCCTACATTGTACGGTCAGAGATCAGCCTCATTGAGATCACGAACAATCATGTCTGTGGGGCCATCAAACCTGCTGTATGATAGCATCCAGCTGAAAATAACTTAACAATATAGCCTATCTTATGAGCTCATCAAAAGAATCAGTGATGCATATGCTTGCCAGTTATTCAACCTCCCTTCTCTGTGCTTCTTGCCTTTTGTGCATCAGGGGCATCGTCTTGGACAGAGGGGAGGATTAAGGTAGCTCTAAATAAAGCTGGCAGATTAAGAAACATGACACCAGCATGTTCTGTTTTACTTTGTCAGAGTATGAGTCACTGAAGACAGGAGAAAATATTCAGTGGAGATGGTCAGACTATCCAGGACTGTAGCTAAAGGATATCATAGACATTGGATTGAGGAAACAACACAAATGCTTGTCTTTCATGCAGTTATAGAATGCTAATACAGTTAAAATGAATAGCTGCATGTTGGTCAAACTTGACCTTAACAAAAACCTTATTTGATTGGATTGTCTACTACATGTGAAAAGGCACTCATTAGTGAAACAAAATTGTTTTCCTCAGAACTACAAATCTAATAAAAATGGACATGTGGACATATTCATTGACTTCTAATCCTATAAAAAACAAAAGGAGCAATAATTTGGTCTACTGCATAAAGGATAGCACAGAGGTAAGCTCAGTTATTTTACACTTGCTGACATTATTCATTGTATAACTCTGTTTATCTGTGTGATAAGGGCAAGTTTGGCCTGTAAATGTGTTGTAAAAAATGACACCAGAGGTCTGCTTAAAATCACATTTTCATTTTGAGGTCTTTAGATATATTACTTAGAAATGGCTTTTTACATAGTTATGTAAAACAAACATTTTCAAATGTATCCATACGCATTACACCTATAAGCATGTCTGCATCAAATAATTTGCCTTTGGGTTTCTATTTTAATTTCAGCCTTAAACAGCTGCAAGATGTGTACAAGGGAAAGTCAGGTGTCTCCACAGGTACAGCGGTACAACCTTTACACTCTGACGGACAGCTCAGAATGTGGGTCAGAGAAAGAAGAGGTAGACCCTTCCAAGCACCTGACACCCTTGCAAAAGTTAACACTTGAGATGTGCAATAATGAAGACACCATAAAGGAAATAACTGTTGGCAGAAGGGTAGGCTTCTACAAAGTCCGTGGTGAAATAGGCTGTGGGAACTTTTCGAAAGTCAAACTGGCCTTCCATGCCCTCACCAAAGGTACAGAATTTTAAAGAACTAGAATAGATTTGACTGGCAAAAAAAGAAATACTGCCACATGTGACTGTGTAGTTAAAACATTATCACGCTGGTCAGACAGAACAATTGGCTCTCTGGAAATTTGTAACAGTAGATCAGAAATAACAGGGTAAAAGGATTAATATGTAGTGACCTAATCTAGTATTCACTTTCCCATCAGACAAAGTTGCCATTAAAATCCTAGAGAAGATGAGGCTTGATCTGCAGACCCAGAGAATGCTGTCCAGAGAGATATCCAACATGGAGAGTTTGTATCACCCAAACTTACTGCAACTCTATGAGGTTGTGGAGACGCCAAGTCGGTTGTACCTGGTTCTGGAGTTCGCTGGAGGAGGAGACCTCCACACCAGAATCAGCACAGGAGGAAAACTCTCTGACCGAGAGAGCAAGATTATATTTGCCCAAATTCTATCAGCAGTCAAATACATGGTTAGACCTGTTCCCCATTATAGCAGTACATTACTGGACTTTCTGTTTTGTTTCTGCAGACCAGTGGTTCTCAACCAGGAGGCCTGGGCCCTCTAAGGGGCCTCATCAAACTTCCAAGGGGGCTGCAAGATGACTTAAAATGATATAAAAACTTTGGCAAACAAAATGGACCAATTTTTTATTTGTCCCCTCAACAACTGTTGGTTTCATTGAAGAGCATACAGTTCTTGAAACTTTTGGAGTCATAAAATTAAATTAATTATTTTAAAGGGATAGTTCACTCAAAAGTGAAAATTCTCTCATCATTTACTCAGCCAGATGTGTAACATTCTTTCTTTTGCTGAGCACAAACAAAGATTTTACAAGAATATCTCAGCTCTGTGGGTCCATACAATGCAAGTGAATGGTGGCCAGAACTTTGAAGGTCCAAAAAGCATATAAAGGCCCTTGAAAAGGTTAAGAACTACTGCTTTAGACTGTAGGTTGCAAGTCTGTAAAATAATTGTAATCACTGAATGAGATTGTTGAATTGATGAGAATTTGCATGTGTTTATTTCAGCACGAAAACAACATCATTCATCGCGATTTGAAGGCTGAAAATGTTCTCTATACCATCAATGGCTGTGTAAAGGTAGCTGACTTTGGCTTCAGCACAAGGGTCAATAATCGCAACCAAGCCCTAGACACTTTTTGTGGTTCTCCTCCTTATGCTGCTCCTGAGCTCTTTAAAGATGAGTCCTACATCGGGCCACCTGTGGATGTGTGGGCAATGGGCGTCCTTCTCTTTTTCATGGTGACTGGCACCTTGCCTTTCCGTGCTGACACTGTAGCCAAGCTGCGCCACAGCGTGCTGGATGGGGCCTATGCCCTGCCAACCTGGGTATCAGCTCCGTGTCAGCGGTTGATCAAGGGGATCCTGAAGCCAGACCCATCAGACCGATGTGCATTGGACCAGATGTTGGGCTGTGAGTGGCTGTTGCCAGTAGAACTCTCTCGCCCACTTCCTCCCTTATCCCAGCTCAACCCTGTTTATCTCCTGGAGGCTGGCCCGGCGGAGCTAGACAGAGACCTGGAGGAGGTAAAAGCAGTCCTGGAGGAACTGGGAATCACTGAGGAACATATTCTCAATAACCAAGGAAAAAGTATTCGCAGTCCCATTACAGGGGTTTACCGCATATTGTTGCATAGAGTTAAAATAAGCAGGGGAGCAGAGTTTGCACCAATGATCAGTGGAGTTGTCAAAGATCCTAAAAGAGATAGTCTCCGTGCCTACAGGAATTTACTGCACTCCTCAAAACTGTGTGTCCTCTCTTAATCAGCGTAACACAATGTGACTACGTTGCATTTCAGTTATGATGGCTAGTAGTATTGCACAAATAATTTAATATTAGCCATGCATTGTTGTCACTAGTCAGCTAATAAAATCATAAAATGTCCTATTCTATTTCTATTTCTAAGTGTTATTGCAACATCGTAATGCCTCTTTTCATAGTGTACAACTATAAACAATCTTTTGACAGAAAAGTCAATCTAGACCATAGTCTGTGCTATCAGTATAAAATAAGTATTCAATTAGAAAATATATGCTTATTATTATTGTTTAACTTTCAAAGTACTTTTAAAATGATTTCCTTTGGCCAGTGGCCTACTTGCATTCTTCTGATAGGAAATGGCTTAACTATCAGTGGCTTAATTTATGTTACATTTATGTGTTTCAGTTTTTACATGCCAGGCAGTTGTTTTCTATTTTTGCAAATAAAATTTGACACAATTTGTTTGCCGTTTATTGGTGCTCCTGCCCAACACTTTTCTTGTTTTGCTTCTTTTGTGTGTGTGTGTGTGTGTGTGTGTGTGTGTGTGTGTGTGTGTGTGTGTGTGTGTGTGTGTGTGTGTGTGTGTTTGTGGACAAACTTCCCACTTGTTTTCTATGAATATGCATGCATAATCAGTTTACAGCCTCTCTCTGTTTTCATTCAAGCCCTCTCTTGACGCTGAGAGCTGCTGCAATCCGTGCAGAAGCCATAGGCAGTTTGTAAACAATACAGCAACTGACAGGGAGACATACGAGTGCCAGCCCAACACTCACCCCCGCCACCGCCTCAACCTTCCATCTGCGCAGCTTGGCAGATGGAGCAGCGTCCTACCTCAGACATCTGCCGAAGTAACAATGGGTTCCTTGTGCTGGGGCCCCCAATATAACGGGACAGCACGCTACTATTGTTTTGTAGCTATACACATGCAGATCACCTGGCGGCTGCAGATGGCAGCTGACACTATCTGCTGCCTACAATGCGAAGTTATTTTAGAATGAAAACTTTAGCAATACTATGACCTACCAACTACAGAGAGAGAGAGAGAGAGAGAGAGAGAGAGAGAGAGAGAGAGAGAGAGAGAGAGAGAGAGAGAGCAATTCCTTTTCGATTAATTTCTACCATCTGCAGGAAAGTGAACACATGACACAGATATATATTTTAATACATTTATTATGTTTATGCATCGAGTCATTTCTACAATGAACAATTTCAAATAGCATATTTAAATATTTTTTAATATCAAACATTTTTTTCTCGTTTTTCATCATATATTTTTCTAAAGTGAAATCTTTAGAGATTTGTTAGGATTTTTTTTCCCCTTCTTGTTTTTCATCATATACATTTTTCTAAAGGTAAACCTTCAAATTTTTAAATTAGTTTTTTTTTTTTCCATATACATTTTTCTAAAGTGAAACCTTTAGATATTTTAATTAGATTTTTTTTCTCTTTTTTTCTTTTCTTGCCATTTTCATTTTTCTAAAGTGAAACCTTTAGAGAATAAGACAATTCTGGAAAGTGGAAAGCACATTGCTGACAATAAGGTACGTTATATTGTGCAGCAATTTCATTTTGAAAAATGTCCATGGTTGTTAAAGTCCATTTTTAAAAACGTTGCTTCGACGCACCGCCGCGTCCCCTGCGTGTCCAACGCATGCGATATTTGCTCTGTGGAAACAGAGGCAAAACTCGCTTCTCCTTCCTCTCCAAACCTCATCCGCACAAAGAATGAGGGCCATTGTGTCGCTCTCGTGGCATACCTGACCTCATTCACATAAAGAATGAGGGGCATCTTGGCATGGACGAGACGAGAAACGACGTAGAACCGCGAGGGCCACTCGGGCCTGCCTCGCGCTGCCTGGATTGATCAGTCTCCTCAGGAGCATCCAGGGATGTGGAAACATCATCATCCTTGAGTCAAAGGATGAGCCGAGTATTCCTCAAGGTTTACAGCATCTCAACAGAGAAGAGTAAACTTCTAGCTCAACGATTGAGAGTGATCTCAGGAACCCAATCGTTGTAGCTGCGACTTTCTTCACAGAACAGGTGAAGCTTTTCCAGTGCTGGATCCTCCCATGAACCTTCAGTTGGGTTCTGTTGTGATCAAAATAAATACGCAATTAATACGACCGCAAAACAAGTTGTTAATACATACATTTTTTGTTATGTTTTTGCCAATGAGAGCAAACTATTTATCGTATACATACCGTGATGAGAACGCAGTGAGCATCATCAAGTTGTCCCGATTTGTCGCCAACAATTTCAGAGAGACGCTGCATGTCATTCACTCTGACGATGCTGATGTCGTTGTCAAAACAGAAGGCTTGTATAAGAGTGAAGTGAATTTGGAGAGCGATGTCACACTCAAATTCCTCATCCATAGCCAGGACGCAGAAAGACACACTGTCTGGGTCACTGAAATACAAGAAAAAGCATGATATTAGCATCATTTGCACTACGGAATCAGTCAAAACTGTTGCTTAAAAGGTTGAAGAAGGTGTTAAATAAAGGAGGAAAACGAACAGAATACTCACACATTCATAACTTTGGCAGATTCATAAACCCCAATGGTGAGGCATTCGTTAGCTTTGGCAGAAACCAAAATATCTTCGAGGGCTTTTCCAGTGCACTGAGCTCTCTCGCTGGGCTTCTGGATGAGAACTTCTTCAAGAGTCATGATGCTTGTAGGTATTCCACAAGGGAGATAGCAGAACTGCAGTTGGAGGTTATCCGAATGGATTGGTGCTCTAACGGAGTGTGCTCGCCCCTTTTATGCTTTCCGGCTCGTGGTGGCTATGAAAGAAGCGTCATCTGATTGGTTCATCTGAATGGTGCATTGGTATGCTAATGTTATTGTCACACTCCGGCTCGTGGCAGATTGATGAGGGCTGTAAAGATGAGATTTTAACTTGAGTAATTATTTTGATTATTTTTGTTTGATTCATTTCTGATTATTTCATTTTAGGAAATTAAACTAAAATATATATTATCAATGCGTCTTTTCTTGAACTTTTTTGTTTCATTAAATTTATATACGCAGAGAAATATATGGTAACTCTTATTCATAGTCTGAAAGTGATTCAGAGTTTTGGTTTATTAAAAAACACTCTCCCCTGTTAGGCTACTACAGCTAAACGGAGTTTGTCAGTGAATTTCAGTATTTTCTTTAGTTAAGAATTTTATGGTAAAAGTGAGCAAACGTGGATAAGGGATTTGACCCCCCCGCCCCCAGCAAAAAAGACAGGTGGAGTGTGGCCATCTGTGGACACACTGAAACGGCTCTATTGTGAGTTTAGAAACTTCTATTATTAGACGCCTTTACAAATGCAAATTAAATGCGCGTGCCATGACGCCCCGCTGCCCAATCTGGCCTGCTGCTATACAGCCACAGACCACGTGACAAGATGCAGCTTTTCAAATGTAGGCCACCCTGCAAAATCAGTACTGTTTATATTGCTTTATACATCTTTTCTCCGTGTGCAGAAGCATGCTCAGCTATAAAGCTATTATTGCTATGCAAGAAAACGACTTGAGTTACATGCATCCGTGTTTTGCTCACCTTTTTGTTATTCTAAATAGCTATGCAGTGCAATTATTTGAGAAAAAAATATTAAGAGTTAGAAAAATACGTTTTATAGTGAAGAAACGCTTTAGAATCACTGACTGCAAGATTATATGGAACGAGTGTAAGAAGGTTGTTATTTGAGAGGGTCAAGATGACAGGTTGACGATGACTGATTCATTCAGGCCCATTGTTTCCATGCAGAACTGGAGCAGATGGAGAGGCCTCACTTTTGGACGCCCCCACTCACCCCTCACAACCCAGTAGCACGTATCACTTTGCAAGTTTTTTTGTCTGCTTGAGAATAGAACATAAAATAGGTGCAATTTTACTTTTACATATAGATAATGAAGCTACAGCGAGGATAAATGCAAGATACTTTTTTTTTTACATGATTGAGATGTGTTCATTGCAGACTGAGTTTCGTATGCACATTTTTTTTACATACATATAGAATTTTTTTTTTTTTTTTTGAATGCATGCATGCATTCAGATCTTCCTATGAAGTCTTTGTATTTTATTTACACAATATAACGTTCAAAAAACAACAACAACAACAACTGAAGAACTAGTTTCAAATCTCAAAGACACTTGCAACGGGTATGCATTGTTCTGGTGTCACATCTGTAGTCCGGACAGCTCTTTGCTACCCCCCGCCACCTTAGTGCGCGAGAGTGACAGGTGTTCCAAGACAAACCTGCTCAAGCGCTAAGCAGACTATTCGAACATGCAGCTGCAGATTAGGAGAGTCATCTGTCATAAAGCCATTTTATTTTTCTCTATAGATGACTTACAATCATCAAAGCAATAAAAGTCATAAAATGTTTACACAGATATGGTCAAGATGATTAAAAAAAAGTTAAAACACAAACTAAGCAATAAATGTATACCATGGGCTTCTAAACAGTAAAAGGTAAACTCAGTTCAGGCTATTTTAAATTCAGTTAAGAATAGTCCGACAAAGAACAGAACAGAAATTAAGAATTTAATAATAACAAAACCACCGTTTTTTAAAATAGGCTGTACTTTTTTGTGTCTGCATATTAGTTCCAGTTGCTAAATACTGCCGAACTTTAATCAGCTGATCTTATAATCTTCCCCCATCAGCAGATGGGGAGTGTTTCCATAGCAAAAGAGAAGCCTGTCCAGATGCCACGCGCCTCGAGTCCGGCCAGGGTATGCAAATTAGCCACGCGTGTCTGATACGATCAGCAACAGATACATAACTTTATACACACCAAATCAACAGCAAAAGTGTGATAATTTCACTCATTTGGGACAACTTCACATTTGCATTATCTTAACAAAAATGCTTGCACCTGCAATATCAAGAGATATTTTGTCTGTTAATGAACTGAAATAACCCCCATTCTTTTATTTTCTTCTCTTTTTTCTTCTCTATTGAAAACATGCAGACAACAAAAACTTAAACAAATATGCCTACATATTCGCAGACTGGGTTATGTTGGAATGTAGGCTAGCTATAGTTCATGTGTACAGTAATATGAAATGCTTCTCAGCATGTAACGTTTTTGGTATGTCTTTTGACAAAAAAAAAAAAAAAAAAAAAAAAAAAAAAAATTAGGCCTATTCCATTAAGAACATAAGTGAAACGGATCAGAGTTTAATCCTTTCTTAGATTTCTATAGATGTCACGCATGTCTAAAGGCACGCGTCTTGGACAAGTCCGTTTCTTTTTTGTTCTCGACAGCCAATCAGATTGTGCAGTGGAAGCGCGTGCCTCTATACCACTATAAATACTTCTCGCGTGTCAGGTAGAAACTCACTCCAAACTCATTTCGCTCCGCTTGAGCCATTACTGTATTTAAACAGCTACAGCCAACTTTACTCCAAACCAGGATGGTTAATGAAGGAACAACCCTGTCTGAGGCCCTGCTGGCTGCCAAGGCTGATGGTCGACTCACTGTTGGTGTCTATGAGTGCGCCAAAATAATGAACAAGTAAGTCTAGAAGAACATCTTCCATTTAATATTCAATGCCAAGTTCGATCCATTGATCCATATTAGGCTCTGTGCACGTTAACTCACTTCAAACCTACATCTTGTTTTCACAGGGACCCTGATAGTGTGTCTTTCTGCCTTTTGGCTACTGATGACTTTGAGTGTGACATCGCTCTTCAGATTCACTTCACTCTGATACAAGCGTTTTGCTTTGACAACGACATCAGCATCGTCAGAGTAAAAGACTTGAAACGTCTCAGTGATCTTGTTGGTTTCAAAGGTCAACTTGAGGATGCTCACTGTGTTCTCATAACGGTAAGGATGTGTGCCACTCAAATATAACGTTTAAATGAACAATTATACTCATTTTAAAGGCTTGGGTTTTTTAACGTTTCCGTTCTGTTTTGCCAGAACCCAACTGAAGGTTCATGGGAGGATCCAGCACTGGAAAAGCTTCACCTGTTCTGTGAAGAAAGTCGCAGCTACAACGATTGGGTTCCTGAGATCACTCTCAATCGTTGAGCTAGAAGTTTACTCTTCTCTGTTGAGATGCTGTAAACCTTGAGGAATACTCGGCTCATCCTTTGACTCAAGGATGATGATGTTTCCACATCCCTGGATGCTCCTGAGGAGACTGATCAATCCAGGCAGCGCGAGGCAGGCCCGAGTGGCCCTCGCGGTTCTACGTCGTTTCTCGTCTCGTCCATGCCAAGATGTCCCTCATTCTTTATGTGAATGAGGTCAGGTATGCCACGAGAGCGACACAATGGCCCTCATTCTTTGTGCGGATGAGGTTTGGAGAGGAAGGAGAAGCGAGTTTTGCCTCTGTTTCCACAGAGCAAATATCGCATGCGTTGGACACGCAGGGGACGCGGCGGTGCGTCGAAGCAACGTTTTTAAAAATGGACTTTAACAACCATGGACATTTTTCAAAATGAAATTGCTGCACAATATAACGTACCTTATTGTCAGCAATGTGCTTTCCACTTTTCAGAATTGTCTTATTCTCTAAAGGTTTCACTTTAGAAAAATTAATATGGCAAAAAAATGAAAAAGTTAAATAATAATAATATTAATAATTTAAATCTGTAAAGGTTTCACTTTAGAAAAAAAAAGAAAAAAAGTTAAATATTAATAATTTAAATTTCTAAAGGTTTCCCAACACTTTACAATAAGGTTCCATTTGTTAACATTAGTTAACAACATTAGGTAACGTGAACAATACTTTTAAACAAGATTAGTAAATGCTGTTATGTTAGTTTCAACATATGCAACTTTTGATTAAAAAAATTATTAGTATATGTTAACATTAATGCACTATGCTAGCATAAACTAACAATGAACAATTGTATTTTTATTAACTGACATTAACTATTATTAATAAGTGATGTAAAAATATATTGTTCATTGTTTGTTCATGATACCTAATACATTAACTAATGTTAATGAATGTAAAGTGTGACCGGTTTCACTTTATAAAACTTAATATGACTTAAAAAGAAGAAAAAGTTTAAATATAGGTTTAACTTGAGGAGTATTTGATATGAAAAAAAAAAAAGCATTTTTTAAAACTATTTTTAAATCCTTTCATTGTAGACTTAAAAGGAAAACTAAAACCAATGAGAAAATGATGAACTTTGTATACAGATTTCACTTTAGATGTTTTGTATCAGAAAAACAAATACAAATAAAAGATTGAATTACACTTGTTTGTGCAGCAAACTTTTTCTTGTACATGTCATAATAATAATTGATTCATCAGCTGACTTCTTAGGCCTTACATTTTTCATTTTTTGTGCAACTGTAGGAGAATTGTTTAAGCAGAATATTTGATTTTTGTCATATTCTGGTCATACTTGGATTTGCATTCACACAAACATTATACACGTATAGGCCCATAACTGAAAGCACCGTATGCGTGTTCTCTTAATTTCTTTCTATGCCAACAATTGTCCCCCACAGAAGTCTAAAAAAACTGAAGGTTACTTATAGTCTATTTTCTACATATAAAATGACTACATTTAGCCTATATATGTACATTTATAATGACTCTAAATCAGCTTGACTGCCCTGTGAAACTTAGACTTGTGATGAGTGAAAAAGAAACAACTGATTTTGACTGATAAAATTGTGAGCAGACCACACAGTCACATTTTGAATTGGCTTCAATTGTTACTGGCACACCACCATACACTGTAAAAATTAAAAGATACATGAAGTACCATTTGGGGTTCCTCAAATGCCACACAGGCAGAAACATCTAGAGATCAAGGAACTCAAGGAAGCTTTTTTATGGGGTTACCGAAGGAACAATTAACAGTCCTTAGTGTTATTTAGCTCTTCTAGGCACTAAAAGCAAGTTTCTCAGGAAACCAAAAGGACATCTAGAAAATCTCCAGAGGGTTCGCTCAGTTTGGCAACCAAATGGTGCATTGAGTTCCTTTAAATTTTTAAAGTGTAGGATGTTTAAAAAATGAAAGAACTTCTTTAAATATCGGAACAGAATTTGAATTTCAACAGAAACAGGGCAAACATAACAAGGCTAAACCAATTTAATCTGTATTGGGGGACTTCTTGTCTCACCTGGAAATATGGAATTTTATAGTACTAATAAACTCACATAAACATCCAAAGTATAGAATTAGAAAAGTAATATTTAGTTACTTGGAATTTTGCAAATGTGTCTGTTCCAAAGCAACTTACAATGCTCTCATTGCAGTGTCAATCCTGTTGGACAAACACTTTCATAACTGAAATATCTACACTCACTGAACACTTTATTAGAAACACTTGTACACCTACTTGTTCATGCGATTATCTAATCAGCCAATCATGTGGCAGCAGTACCATGCATAAAATCATGCAGATACAGATCAGGAGCTTTAGTTAATGTTCACATCATCCATCAGAATGAGGAAAAAAAATTGATCTCAGTGATTTCGACCATGGCATGATTGTTGGTGCCAGACAGGCTGGTTTGAGTATTTCTGTAACTGCTGATCTCCTGGGATTTTCACGCACAGCAGCCTCTAGTGTTTACTCAGAATGGTGTCAAAAACTAAAAACATCCAGTGAGCAGTAGTTCTGCAGATGTTGTTGATGAGAGAGGTCGATGGAGAATGGCCAGACTGGTTCAAGCTGACAGAAAGGCTACGGTAACTCACATAACCACTCTGTATAATTGTAGTGAGCAAAATAGCATCTCAGAATGCACAACATGTTGAACGTTGAGGCGGATGGGCTACATCAGCAGAAGACCATGTCTGGAACTTTATTAGGACAATAGTGTTCCTAATAAAGTGCTCATTGAGTTTATATTCCACAAACATCTTTCACTTTGAATCTGATTGACCATGGCTAACCCGTATGTAGGAGTTCTGACAGCAAGAAATATTGCACAGACTTCTTATTTATGGTCGGTTAAATATGGGGACTTACGTGGACATGTAAATGGCCATCAATCTGTTGTTGGTGTTGTTTTGCTGTAAATATTTGTTTCACCTGAAGTCACCATTATGGTGATTATTGATCCCTTTGATGAACTTCATTTCACCCCTATTCTCTTTGATTGAATGCAAGAGATAATATTATAAAAAAGAAAGAAAGAAAGAAAGAAAGAAAGAAAAGAGAAAAGGTTAATTTTGATTCACTGTAAAGTATTGGGTAGAAAAAGTTAATTCAATAGCAGACCCTGAGTTAGGTCAGCTTCTTTACTACATTAAAATGAGGTTAGGGTGTTGTCTGTTACTATAGACTGCGTAATCTTCTTATAGAGAGCTGCAAAACTGCAACACTGTACATATTGTAAATGGGTCATTCCTACAATTCGGTGACATTCCCGCTTTGAAACTTTTGAAAAATCAAACATACTTTTACAAGTTGCTTTTATTACTAAATTACAAGAAAATTCAGATGTCCATCCAGTTAAATGAGCAGCATCAGGGTGGACAATAACAGGGTGGACATTCAGTGGATAAATGAGCCACTACTTGGTCTGTGACTGATATCTAGGAAACATATTTGTAAACTAATATTTACATTTTTGTTTCTGTTAACATAAATACTGTATATTGAAATTTTAAAATTAATTTCCCATATATCTTTCCATAATAGGTTGGACATATTATGCTTGACCACATATGACTAACACCACAAAATAAAGGAACACATAAATAAAACAATAGAGCTATAAACTTCAAATAACTCAAAGTAACTTTGCAGAATGGCTGATGTACACCTCCAGTGTGTGTGATGTAATTTCCTAACATACTGTATATCTTCAATGAAAGGTCATGGTATCATGACATAACAGGGTGCGCAATAAATCAAGGGACACACAAAAAAAACTCCACTATCAGTGTTAAAATAACACACTTACCACAAATGAACACATGTTAGTGAGAGAATGTAACACTAAACTCAACTGTATGTGGGTGAAAAATAGAAATCCAATGATTTAGCATTTATTTTTGTCAAAGATGTTTGACGTGTAGTTTTTGGGACATGAGAAAATGACACAGTGCAATAGAAAAGGATTTCAATTATTTAAAATGTAACTTTTAAGCCCACAGAAGTGTGTAACATTATAAAAAGTTTATTCTCTTTAAAAAGCCTATCAAATTGTAATCGGGTGAAATTAAACAATATATATATATACCACACACACTTGTAATGGGGACTTAAATGACACAGAATTGTAGGAATGACCCATATTTACAGGCATTCCTGTGCGAGACGCTGCTTTACATTGAAAAACAGCACGGACAGAGGCAAAAATGCGTTCAGTACGAACGTCCCCTGCTAAACTTAAAATGAAAAATGCTTTAATACAAAGACCAAGAAGAAGAGAGAAAGGGAGAGAAAAGGCTTAACATGCAAATAGTGTATTTCTCCTTGGATTAGTGTCATTGTTTTGGTAGTAAATAGTGTTTATCATAAGGGAAATGTAAGAAAATCACATTGTGTTTTAACTACACCTGTACTATTGTACTTTTATTTTGAATTAATGCAGTAATGCAGTTTTTCTTACCTCTCTCTATCTCTTCCAGAATGAGCTCTGTCATACAGTATGCAATAAAATGTAATGGCATGTCATGAATAAGTGTGTTTACTGGAGGTTTAAATCCCAATGGTGGGAAACAATTAACATGCAAAAGGTGTGTGTGTTTCAGGTCCATTTCTCTCGATTTGTGAAACATTCTCAGCAGTTTGGGTGTGTGACGCTAAAATACGGGACCAATGGCATCGCATATGGATTTCATACGGAGCGCAATTTTTTCCCTTAATTGTGGGACGATTCCTTATTTTACAGGATGCATGGCATATTTTGTTAATTAATTTTACCTGATACTGCTTCAGTGTGAGGGTGACTCTCTCTCCACTCACTGTCATAAATTCCCTCAGTCGATGATGGAGGTGACAATGGTTGTCAGGAGCAGGGAATGGTATAAATTCAAGTGATAATGCACCAATTACAACGAAGAATTGTCTTGGTTACTGTCGTAACCTCCGTTCCCTGATGGAGGGAACGAGACGTTGTGTCGATGTAGTGACACTAGGGGTCGCTCTTGAGAGACCCGAACACCTCTATTCTTTCGAGAAAAGGCCAATGAGAATTGGTGAGTGGAATTTGCATGCCACTCCCCCGGACATACGGGTATAAAAGGAGAAGGAATCCACACTCTCATTCAGGTTTTGTGCTGAGGAGCTGAGACAAGGTCCGGCCATTTCAGCGGCTAGTACAGTGTAGTGGCAAGAGGGACACAACGTCTCGTTCCCTCCATCAGGGAACGGAGGTTACGGCAGTAAACAAGACGTTCCCCTTCTGTCGCTCACTCGACGTTGTGTCAATGTAGTGACACTAGGTGTCCCTATAGAAAAACGCTACAACATGTGAATCGTGTTACGTGAACTGCTGATGCAGGTGCAAGCAAGCTGCTGCGTGCATAATATCAGGTGCATCAGTCTGCACATAACCTCCCCCAATGCCCCAAAAAGACGTCATGTAGTTCCCCGTACAGGGCATATTAGTACCCGTAGTGGGTCTGGCTGCGAACTCCTCTGCTGAATTCACAAGCCACGGGGCTAGGGAGGAAGGACGTCCTGGGTCCATGACTTCGTGAACTCGACTGGGGGTAAAAGCGCACGCTTTCGCCTCAGGGAAGGGGAAAGGTGCTATACGCAAGTGGTACACCCGGCCAGTTGTTCCGTATTACCAAACTCTACCGTAGGAAGGGTCTGTGTTGAGGTAAAACCGAGATTCAAAAACACATCCTTCAGGTCTACCGCCGCTAACGAATCTTAATGCTGGACACACATCAAAATGTGTTTCTGCGTTAGACGGGAGTCTGTGTTAGGCCCGGTTCAGAACTCGCAGGTCCAAGATTGGCCGCAACCCACCGCCTTTCTTTGGTACGATGAAGTAAGGGCTGTGGAACCCTTCCCCCATTTCGGCTGGAGGGACAGGCTCTATCGCCCCCTTGCGAATATGGGTCGCGATCTCCGCATGCAGGGTGGCGGCATTCTCACCCTGCACTGAAGTGGGCTGGGCGCCTGGCGAACTGAATCGCGTAGCCGAGTCGGATGGTCCTGGCCAGCCACTGCGACGGGTTGGAAAGTGTTAGCCACGCGTCCAAGCTCCGGGCGAGGGGCATTAAAGGGACAATCGCTTCTGACGTACCTGGAGGTGGGGCCTCACGGCGGGGAGGAGCAGGTGATGCCATGCTGAGGAGCGTTGCTTCGTCCTGAGGTGGCTGCGCTGAGGGGGACCTCGAAGCACTTACCTTGCTCTGCGTATCCGGCATAGGGCAGGTTAGCGACAGAGGAGGAGGACCTCTTGGGTCATCCTCGAGACTCGTCACAACCGGTTGGCTGTAGGCATGGTGCAGCCGGGCACGCAAAAGTGGGGGGACCGCTTTGCGGGGCCCTGGCTGCGAGTGCTTGATGTCTGGTCGCCGTGACAACAGCAGTCGTGAACACTGATTATGTGACCCGAACAAAAAAGAGAAGGAAACAAAAGATTTACCTCCCGGCCCTCCACTGGGGGATGGAGTGGTCTGGATATCAGCTCCGTAGCGGACGTCTCATTCCCTGGGTCGTCTGTCTCAGGGGCGCTTAGGAGCCTTCCGGGTCCTCGTGCCGGCCCGTGAGATGGGGGGGGCGTCAGCATCCTGCGGGGGGCTCTATGCTGGGGCCGAGAGCTGGGCTCAGGCGGAGCCACCTGGGCTTTCGCAGCTGCAGGGGGATGCCCTCGGAGAGCAGACGGGGTGCAGGATCTTGAGCCGCGCTGGGGAAAGATGTGCTGGATGGCCTCCGTCTGCTTCGTCGCCCGGAGGGCGAGGTCGGTCACCGAGCACAGCTCCTGCAGCACATCGGGATCAGGACTACCCACATACAGTTATTTTAGTGCCTTGGCCTGGTGTACCTGCAAGAGGGTCATGGCATGCAGGGAGGAGGTGGCCTGTCCAGCAGCACTGTAGGCTTTGGTTGCCAGAGACGACATAGTCCTACAGACTCTGGAGGGGAGCGGCATTTTGCAGTCACAGGTGCATCGCAATGGCCTAATCCATCTGAGGGACCTCTGTGTACCCATGGACCACCCTGCCGTCGAGGGTAGTGAGAGTGGATGAACCCGGAAGTCTGTTTCGGGCAGCGAAAGGTGCACCTCCGGGAAGGAAGGAACCGGGGGGGGGGGATGGGTGCATGGCTGTGAGCGGCACCCCGAACACAGGAACCAATCATCAAGCCATGAGCACTCAGGAGAGGTTCCAGTCCAACGCGGCTCAGGCAAGCATGGCGGTCAGCTCTGCGTCAGCCTCAGACTGGGCGGGCAGACCTGAAGGTGGCAGCCCAGTCGAGTTCTCAGCGTCCGACATCGCCAGTGCGCTCTCCAATGCAGCGATCGAAGACTCATCCTGCTCGTAGGCCCCGAAAGAGACGTCAAGCTGGCCATGAGGCGGGCTGGTCTCATTTCAGAACCGGACGGGAGCAAACGAGCATGCTGGGGAACTGGAGGTCCGCGGGGAATTACCCGGTGAGACCGCGCCCATTGAACTCCCCAAATCGCCTCTATCGCCAGCCGGGCTGGCCTCATACCCGTGGGTAGAAGGCGCAGCACGGGGGGTGGCTAGAGTGGCTTTCCTGCTTCGGAAGAAGGAAAGCCGCGACCGCAATGTTGCCATGGTCATATTCTCGCAATGAGAACATGAACCATCCACAAACGCTGCCTCAGTGTGATCGCTGTCCAGACACGTGAGGCAGCGCCTGTGGCCGTCGGAGGCGGAGAGATAACGACCGCATCCAGGAATCACACAAAGACGGAAAGGCATCTTTATAAAGACACGTCTTTAAAAAAAACTTTCAATGTCAATGTGTGTGCTCTAATAGAGAAAATATACTCTTTAGCAGGAATATACACTCTTTTAGTGCTGTCGAAGCGCCCAGGGGCGAAATCCAACAGCATACACTTCTTAAGAGGTGAATGGAACAGCAGTAGTTTTCAGTTCGCTGATAATACAACCGCTCGGCTCCGAAGAAAAAATCTGATTGAAAGTGGGGATTCCTTCTCCTTTTATACCCATATGTCTGGGGGAGTGGCATGCAAATTCCACTCACCAATTCTCATTGGCCTTTTCTCAAAAGAATAGAGGTGTTCAGGGCTCTCAAGAGCGACCACTAGTGTCACTACATCGACACAACGTCGAGTGAGTGACAGAAGGGGAACTCCAGTTTCACAAAACAGCATCCAATACAGTTAAAAGGAAACTAACACAACAGTAGATTATGGACTTCTGAAGCAGCAAAACAAGTGGGTATACTGAGGGTATACGCAAGTATTGATCCTTAGAAGTCGTTATACGCTAACAGCCCTGGGAAAAAGTAAGCATATGTGCGTATGGCCCCGACTATACTGCTTTCGAGATATTGACATAAAAGTTTATACTACACTAATACAGTATACTGTGGTTGAACTTTTTTGTTCAACACAAGAAATATATTGTGCAAAGTACATAGATGGAAAAAATTATATTAACAAAACTTATCTTGAGTATAAGCGTCTCTTCCACTGAACTACATGGTATCTTATGGTATGAATATATAATGTTATTTTTTTATATTAATGCAATACACTTTCTTGCCACTTTCAAAAACATTGTATAACCTTGCAAGAGTATGGCTGAACTTGCTTTACCCCTGCATCTCCATCTTTGTTCTAGACTACCAAAAGGGTAAAGAAGCAATCAAATAAGCCCCTGCAGAACAATACGTCAGCATGCAGGCGGCCCCACTGTACTCTTTCAGACAGCCAGTGCCTGAAGAATACAAATAAAGCCATGCCCTAAAAACTAAAACCTTTAGTCCACCCATAGACTAGGCTATAAAAACCTGCTCCATCTGCTCTTGTGCATAATGAGCTGGAGTGTAGGTGCCTAGTAGGGGGAGGAGAGAGAGAGGGACAGGGCTGCCCTGTGCCTGGCACAAGCCAGTCCCTATACAACCATTCTCCCCTGGGATATCTGTGTCTCACCCCTACCACTCAATGGCTCTCACAAAAGCCCCCCCCCCCGTAGAGCTAAGCGGGTACACCCAATGAGGGCGTGTTCTGCTGGTGAACCACTTTGGAGAACTGAGGGACAGTCTGCACTGTTCCAGAGATGAGGTCTACTGTCACGTCCACACACCGATTGATATAAGAGCATGCTGTCTCCTACCCCGCACCCCAGCCACCATAGTCTGTTAGAGGCTTTGAAGGGATAGCTTACCCAAAAATGAAAATACTTTCATCATTTACTCATCATGTTGTTTAAAACACATATACATTTATTTCTTCACAAAATAATATATTAGGCAGAATGTTCAGTCTCTGTTACTATACACTTTTATTGTAAGGAAAAAAAAGATGCAATAAAGGTGACTGAGACTGCGCATTCTCCCTAAACCTTTGCACGGAGGTGAAGAAGGCGTGGGTGGACATTAAGCGTGTGTGAAACCAGCAAAAAACTAATTGCCAAGCAGCCTTTTTTTAATGCTGCACTTTATACTTTGTGAGAGTGAAGTTAAAAATAAACTCGATGCTAAAATGATATCTTTGTCCATTGTGAATATGGTGAATTCACCTGTCAAAGTTCACCAAACTTGAAATGCACGCAAAATCAGCGAGGAGAAATTATTCGCCACAGGAAGTCAAATTCACGATTGCACGGATTCCCATTGAGATGACTGTATTTCATTTTGTCTATGAAATTTAGACGTGTGAAAGTAAATTTGACTGTGGCTTAACATCTTTTTTTGTGTTCAACAGAAGACAGAAAGTCTTACAGGTTCGGAACAGCATGAGGGGGAGTAAATAATGAAATCATTTTCATTTTGGGTTAACTTTCCCTTTAATTACTTTATTAATAATTACATTATCTCTCTGGCCCTGACTCACCCTATTACATGGCTTTGAATGGCCTTTTCAGCCAACCCTCATCCCCCTCCCATTCCAAATACGAACTGGGGATGCCCCAGGAACAGCAGCAGATGGTGATGAAGGGTGAATTGGGAAGGGGTTTCCTGTTGCCGAGGCTACAGCCAACAAACACCTTATCACAAAACAGCCTTGGGGTGTTACAAAACAATGAGTGAACAAGCACATGAAGGAATGTTTCGATTGTGATGTCAACAAAATCAACAAGCTTCCTGATGAGCTACACTGTTTATTTTGTTTGTATACTCTACAGTCTACTTCAGCCATACAGCATATCAGTTGTGCTCAAAAGTTTGCATACCCTTGGAGAATTGGTAATATACATACCATTTTTAAAGAAAACATGGGTGAGCAGGCAAAACACATTTCTTCTATTTCTTATGGGATTCATATTCACCTGTAGGTTATAACAGAATGGCACAATCATAAAACAAAACATGGCAATAAAGAAAAAAACGAAATGACCCCTGTTCAAAAGTCTGCATATCCTTAGTTCTTAATACTGTGTATTGCCCCCTTTAGCATTAATGAAAGCGTGCAGTCTTTTGTAATAGCTGTCTATGAGGCCCCAAATTCTTGCAGGTGGTATAGCTGCCCATTCGTCTTGGCAAAATGCCTCCAGGTCATGCAAAGTCTTTGGTCGTCTTGCATGAACTGCAAGTTTGAGATCTCCCCAGAGTGGCTCGATGATATTAAGGTCAGGAGACTGTGATGGCCACTTCAGAACCTTCACCTTTTTCTGCTATAACCACTGGAGGGTCAACTTGGCCTTGTGCTTAGGGTCATTGTTGTGCCATGTTGTGCAACCACGGCATCTTTTTCCAGAGCAGCCTGTATTTCTCCTGAGGTTACCTGTGGGTTTTTCTTTGTATCCCGAACAATTCTTCTGGCAGTTGTGGCTGAAATCTTTCTTGGTCTACCTGACCT
The DNA here is from genome assembly GCF_019703515.2 of Myxocyprinus asiaticus. Classification (NCBI taxonomy): domain Eukaryota; kingdom Metazoa; phylum Chordata; class Actinopteri; order Cypriniformes; family Catostomidae; genus Myxocyprinus; species Myxocyprinus asiaticus. The sequence continues at coordinate 16,470,472 of NC_059381.1, read as the reverse complement.
TGGCTTGGTATCAAGAGATCCCTGAATTTTCCACTTCTTAATAAGTAACTGAACTGTACTGACTGGTATTCTCAAGGCTTTGGATATCTTTTTATATCCTTTTCCATCTTTATAAAGTTCCATTACCTTGTTATGCAGGTCTTTTGACAGTTCTTTTCTGCTCCCCATGACTCAGTATCTTGCCTGCTCAGTGCATCCACGTGAGAGCTAACAAACTCATTGACTATTTATACACAGACACTAATTGCAATTTAAAAAGCCACAGGTGTGGGAAATGAACCTTTAATTGCCATTCAAACCTGTGTGTGTCACCTTGTGTGTCTGTAACAAGGCCAAACATTCAAGGGTGTGTAAACTTTTGATCAGGGCCATCTGGGTGATTTCTGTTATCATTATGATTTAAAAAGGAGCCAAACAACTATGTGATGATAAATGGCTTCATATAATCACTATCCTTAAAGACAGTTTTTTTGCATGATCAGTCATATTTTCCAAATCAATGCCAAAATTTCACAATTTCTGCCAGAGTATGCAAACTTTCAACTGTACATCACTTAATATGCTAATTTGTGTACTAGTAGAATGCTATCAAACTAGATTTCTGATTATTTAGAAGTTAAAACAGAAACAAATATCAAACATTCACAAATTTGATTCATTTGCATTTTCCAGTGTTCAGTGGGCAACATCAGTTTGTCCTAGCTAATCATAGACTTCTTAATTAGTTATATTGTTCCCCTGTTGCCCTGGAAGGTTAGAGAGCAGGCCTGAAGATTATAGTTTGCAGTAAGAGAGGCTCCAGTCTGCAGTGTATGTTAATCACTCATTGTGTGAGCCAGCTGTCTTTATGACTGAGGTCAAAGGTTTGGCCCTCCTGCCTAATGCTGACAGCCCCGCATGAGCGCCAAGGCCTTTTCTCCTCCACATCACCTGCTCAAACATGTGGAGCTTTAGTCTCTTGAATCTCATTTTGATTTTGCAGGCAATTCTCTATAAGAACTAGAAGTCCTAGCTTCTGTATGCTTTGTTGTTTTATAATGTGATAAATAATGCAAACAATGTTTATTTTATTCCATTATCTATGGAAGGATATTTTTCAGTTCAAGAAAAAATTCTACATAGTTGAATCTAGAGTGCGGGTTGTTAAATTATGGCTAATAAACAATACTGGTAAAGTTTACAAACCATTAAACTACACGTCTGCAATACTGTGCAATGGCAAAATGCATTATCTACACATTTTGTCAAAATTAAGACAAAGACCACAATTGGGGTCTCTAAGGCAATGATCTGCCTTGTGACAGATGGGTTTCACCCAACTACACTCAGATTAAGAGAAAACTGCAGTAACTACAAAATCCACACTAAAACCATATATCTTCAAAGCCATTTCAGTGTTGGTGTAGTTACTGTATTTTTGTAGAGCAGAATGTTAAAGTATCAAGTACAAGTTAAGCTTAATCTACAGCATTCGTGACAGCAAACAAGAATTTCTACTTGTCCCTTGTTTATCTTTAACCTCGTGCGACTCTACGTGCACATGCGTGGACATTGTATTTTGGTTTCACTATATGCAACGCATATTTTAATTTGATTGAAACTGACTGATCTCAGTTCAGGAGACTCTGAGCTGTCAGTAAAGGGTTGAACTTTCAACGTACGGAGACATGTGACAAAACAATATGGCGCTGATCACAGCAGAGTTTGTCTTTGGCAGAAATGCCAACAAAACTACATCTAGTAAGAAACCTAATTAAGTTTTTACATTGAAACCTGTTTGAGTCAAAAGATTAGAGTCTCTAGTTTCATCCGATATACCGTTTTAAAAATTTGAGTGACGTATCGCGAAACGCCATGCTGCTAAACACAATGCATGCTAATGTGTGCAATAGCACAAGGTTTTCATTAGAAATCCTTTATTTGCCATGCATTTTCACATTGAGAAAAACATTTTTGCTTTCAGAGGCTTTACATGGAGTTAGGATGAAAATACAGCGCATTTCAAATTGTTCTGAGACCAGTGCAGACAGACAGCACACTGGAGGTTAAGTCATTCATTAAATAGTGAGCAAGGGAGCATCCTAAAACTCTCTATGCAGCTAAGTGCATTCACTACTAAAATCCATACAAAGGTTCAGTTTCAGGCTGCAGATGATGTTTGGACCACTCAATATGGTTGGGACAATAGTTTGCTCTAAACTATTATTTAAAATTTCACAACTTGATCCGCTGTCCACATATGTGTACATCAATTTTGAGAAAAACGATTTACTCTAAACTTTATGCATGTTAGCATGATTTTAGTGTGATAAAATCACTTACTGACCTTGTGTGTAAAGTTATATACAATATTACAATTTAGTTGCCATGACGACACAATGCAGGTAAACACTGAAAGTAATTTTATCTAAAAAAAAACATGATAACGTGTATAATTTTTATGTCAATCTTGTGGCTATTCTTGAAAAACAGTGTGCATTTAAGTGTTTATGGACTGGCCACATTCACTTCCATTTTAAACGCCTTACTGAGACCACGATTGTTGCTTTTTAAAATAAACAAAGAATAAGTCAAAATTATTTTCTGTGGTAATCAGCATTATGCCACAAATGCTGTCGACAGAACTTAACTTGAACTGAACCTGAAATATTCCTTTAACAAGAGTTGATCACTAATTGTGTATTGCATGCTTCTGTCTCCGTATACATTTTCATGGATGTGTAAACAGTTCATTGTCTGATTTCAGTCCATTGTCTGATTTCAAGCAAATCAGCATTATATCAGCACTAGATCAAGGGTGTGCAGTGCTGATACATGTTGGCAACTGTTGACAAAATGTAGCTCTATCTGCCAGACTGTTATGACTATTTGAGATTGCTGCAGGCTTACCACCCTCTGCAGTCACTCCTGATGGTGCTGGACCAGGCTGGTTGGTTGTGGTTTTTGTTACTGTGTTAGGGGTTTGGGTCAGAGAGTTTGTCTGTAGTGGCACAGCTGGGGCCCTGAGGGTTGCAGAGGAGCCATATCAGATGGTTGAAAGCAGAAGGTGCTGAGAGGCTCCCCCCTTTCCACCAGTAGACAAAAGCTGTAGCCTCCTCTCCAGCTCTGAGCTCAAAGAGAAGGGGAGTGGGGGGAGTCAGGGGTGACAAAAGTGCTCTGAGCCTCCTGTCCAAAGGACAAAAAACTCCCCTCCCTTTGTTGGTGTTCTGAAAGAATAGCGTGGTTGCAGTGGCAGCTGCTGCGCCTGCACAGGACATTCGAGATGCCCCTTTTCATAAATACAAAGTCTGGAACCAGTGGGGGTATTTTGGAGACAAGGGGCACTGAGGATTTGTGTTCAAAATGAAAGGCGCACTTTGCAAATACAACCATCTCGTGGCAGTAAAGGGAGGAGGGGATGAAAGGGGGAAGGTGTGGGGATTCGATCTGCCAAAAAAAAAAAAAGAAAAAAAGAAAAAAAGAAGAACTTTTAAGGATGATGGCCTTTAATGTGAGTATATCCATCACTCCACAAAAGAGTCCCACAGGGCAGCCATATGGGCAGAGGATCCTCGGCTTTTGTCTAGAAATTACCGGTGCCTTTTATCACAGTTCAAACAACCACTAAGTATTCAGCAAACAAAAGTCTTCATATTTAGCTTCGGGGTATTTATGAGTTTATTTCCCTTCAAAGCAACTGATCTGCCACCAAAAAAGTTAGAGCAATTGGGAAAACTCTAGTAATGTTCTTACATGTGGAATTAAAAGTTGAACTTATTTATTTAAATGACTTCTTTTCACATAAGCAGAATTTTAATCATTTAATACAACATTAAAAGAGCCTATCTTTAAAAAAAAAAGAATTTTGAGAAGAAGAATGTCTACAGTAAATTTATTCTGCCTGCAATTTATGCTATTTCAGAAAGAGCGAGCCAGAAAGATCTAAATATTCACTATTTTTAGGAAAAGGCAGAGATTCAAAGAGGCCCAAGATAATTAATCCAAACCACTTTGAAGGAATTTGACAGATTAAGTGTGCTAAAAATAGAATTTGCTTTAATGTTGAATGGGCGCCCTCTTGTGTTACTTGTTTAAAACGCAAGTGTTCATTTAAATCAGTTCATTTTCCAAAGATTAACTCTGTTTATAATCTGTGCCTGTATAAATGTATAAATACATTATAGAGGAGGTACCTTATATAGGAAGTATTATTATATGTTTTCATATTTTTCAGAATAGTAACTTGGGTCAGCCATTGTCTTTTGTTAATTCATATTTAATGAGCCAGGAATTGTGTTCCTGCAAACAGACTACATAGTGCCAAGGTTCCTACGTTGAAAACTGATATTATTATCACACATGCAATTAGTTTAATAATAAAATGTAACTTATTGAAGTTTCTTTTAAAAAAGATAGCTCTTAATACTTTTTTATTAACTTTAGGTATTTTATAAAAAATTATCCACATAAATATATACAAATATGTATTTTTGTCCCTTACGTAAAAAAATAAATAAAAAAATAAATAAAAATAAAACGTCTGTTTGAAGGGTTTGGAGCCTGTGAAAATCTGTAATATTGTGTCTCCACCTAGTGGTTGCATATGCAACATGCAGGGGAAATGCAGAAATAACAGATTTTCAGAAGGATCAAAAAGGGTATTAGAGTAAGATATTTCTGTTCAAGTAGTTTATAAAAACAATTCACGTTTACATTTATTAATATAGTTGACTTTTTTCCTATGCGACATATAAATAAGGACTACAACGATAGCAGGGTTAACTTGTCTAGCAGTGAATGGAAGATCAAAACTAATACCATAATTTGCTGACCCGTTTGCTCCAACAACGAGAAACCTTATCGCAGCTGTGGTAACTCGATTTTTAAAACTTATTCCAGGATAATATGATACTAGGTATACAGTTAAAATCTTACACTGATTAATGTAAAAATTGCAAATATAAAACAAGTTTGCTAGATTTATGCTGCTAAATAAGGCGGAAACGCTTCATCACAGTCTGTGAAAAGGGTCCATCAACACTGTAAACCCTTATAAGTTAGCTGAACTACAAAAAATGGGGATAAAGAGTTATTTTTTCAAGTTATAGTTAATAGAACTTTCAGATTTTGATGTTAATTTAATTAATTAATTTTTCTTTATTTATCACACATTTGCACATATACAGTGAAATTCTTCTTTTCACATATCCCAGTTAGGCTGGGGTCAGAGTGCAGGGTCAGCCTTGCTCAAGGGCCCAACAGTGGCATCTTGGTGGTGCTGGGGATTGAACCCCTGACCTTCTGATCAGTAACCCAGAGCCTTAACTGCTGAGCCACCACTGCCCAAAAATTCAGAATAACTTATTGAAGTTTCTTTTAAAAAAGATAGCTCTTAATACTTAATACTGTAGTACAACACACCACTGTGTGTTGTACTACACATGCATAATTGCTCTTAACTTGAAATACTGAGTAAGCTAACTCATACATTTTAATGGCACTAAACTTTAAATTAAATTTTTTGGCTAAACTTAAAATTACCATGTAAGCTCAACTTAAATACATCAAGTTGATTGAACCTAACTAGCTAGTACTAGCTAGGGTTACTGACCAAGAAAGTCGGGGGTTCAAGCCCCAGCACCGCCAAGATGCCACTGTTGGGCCCTTGAGCAAGGCTCTGATCATGGCTGACCCTGCGCTCTGACTTCAGCTTAACTGGGATATGTGAAAAAATAAAATAAAATAAAATAAAAAGATTTTCACTGTATATGTTAAAAAATGTATAATGTGTGACAAAAAATATAGGCTTCTTCTAAAAAAAAAAAAAGGATTCTAGTACAGTGAATGCTAGCATGCTGAATAAATGCTAATTAAAAAAACACTATTACTGAGTTCGGAATGGCATACTACTCTTACTACTTCTGTCATACCAAGTAATATGGTATGCCATTCTGAACTCGGCCTATGCTTTAATTAGCATAGCAATTGCTCCATGCAAGCTCATTAATTATTCAAACCCATTGCATGCTGGGAACACCAGCTTTGAAAATTCAGATAAAATGTACTTACTTCATATACCTGTGAAATTTACACAAATTAGCAAATAAATATGTACAAGGTTTTCTACTTTAAGATTGGTGCATGACTACGCATGGTAAAGATAACAAACAATCATAAATAATATTTACTTATAAGCTAGAGCATTCATTTTTACATGTTTGACTTGAGTACAAATGTAGAATTTAATTATTATTTTTAAGTTCATGTTTAAACTAGCTTACTCAATGTAGAAATTACTTAATATTTTCTGCAGTATTTACTTCACCACTAAATATTTTTTTTCAGTGAAGTTCAATAAACTCAAAACAATAAACAATTCATTTGACTTAAAAGGTGTCCGTTTTGTGAACTCAAAAGAAAAAGTTCTATACTCACCAAGGTTAATTTATTTGAACTAATTTGTGATTAAGTTTTTTCAGACTCAAAACAATTAATTATTTTGAGCATTAGGGTTTACAATGAATTGCGATACAAAGTTCCAGACTTAATCAAAAAAGAACAGAGGGTGACACTGTGAGACAAGTGCAGGGAAATGTATTTATTTTTTCCTTTTATTTAATTTATTTATTTATTTTTGCACTAAAAAAGTAAGAAAGAGTAAGTGCATTGGTTTTGTGAGTCAAGCACTTTCGTGTCTTTAGGTGTTTTTGAAGGTAGAGAGGGATTGAGCTTGAGTTGGGAAGCTGGTGCTCTTTCAGATCTGTACAACCATTGTGGGAAAACAACTTAGTAGTAAATAAGTGGATGTCAACAGAGGACTGCCATGGTGTAATCTTTTCACAAGTGTAGTTTCTGATATGATGCCGTTCCAAGCAACTCTGTGGTTAGCTGCAGTGTTTTTTTATAATGGCCTATAATAAAGCCTGTAGATAAGTTCGACTACCCTGCAATCAGCAAGGCTAGCTCGACCACACAGCCTGTCGACAACACTGTAGCTATCATGACTGAAATCTCACTACTTTAGAGAATATGAAAGTTATAAACGAGGCCACAGCTGGGAATATTTTGGTGACGCAGAGAAAGTGTTTTGTAGAATGCTGTTATGTGATTTGTGGCAACTCCAATAAAATGTTGCTTTTTTGCTAAGAAGCTTTGAGTTGCTTCATTTTTAAATCAAATTATTTGAAAAATAACTCAAGATTGCTGTCAGTGCTGCCTGTGGTCCAACCCAAAATCCCATACCAACACAGCGATCTGACCAGTCTTCCTTCTGAGGAACAGAAGATCAAATGAATTCTTGTGGCCTGCAGTTTAGTGCTGTATGGATGTTCATGTGGGAATACACATGGACCACAGCTATTGTACCACTGCAGCGTGGTGAAAATGACCATCTTTCATTTCTAGATGATGTTGTCTATGTCTACAGAAAGTAAATTTACTGTAGCGGCAAAGCTATGTTTGCTGGGCAAAGGATCAGACTGTAGAAGGAAACGAGTATATTGGGAATGATATGTGTCCAAATACATATGACATCATATATGAATGTCTTGACATTTCATGCAAATTGCATATGTAAATGTTTTTTTCATGCACTGAAATGATATTTGCTTTTAATCTATGTATGTAATTACAACAAATACCCTTTTCCTCCACATGTTGTCTTGTCAAATGACATTTACTTTTGTAAGTCACAACAATGGGGCACTGTTGCAGCACCAAAGGTTATGGTCATATATTCATATATTCATATATTCATTGTCTTATACCATCATGTTTGCTTATAAAGTCTTAAACTCAGTGTGGATTTATACCACTTTGCAACAAAGGGAATATAATGGCCCTGCCTTGACAAAACAGCACATCATCAAACTTATATTGTCCTTTGGTGATACATTTGCTATGGCTGCTGTTGTTTAAATAATAGCTTTAATCTGAATCTGAGATGCAAGAGATCAAATGAAGTCATATGCTGTGATCAATGTCCATACTCGCACATGTCATGCATAATCAAACAAATTAGCACATAAGCAAACCCTCTGAATGTCACGGCCATGTCAGATGCCTCATTTGACGACCAGAAAATGATTACGCACATAATGTGAGCTAATAATGTTACCAGCAAATTATGCAAAGAGGGGGCTCAGAAAGCATTTTCCTAAACGATAACTGGCTGAAGCGAGATAAATAAACCCTGATGAGTTCTTTTGGTCCTCAAGAAGGTTGTCTAATGAGGCAGCTGAAATGGCAGCATTTACAACTTAATTAGAGATATTAACAAGTCGAAGGTTTTGAACTTAAAGGAAAACTTTGATGGATGTTCATTTCATTTACATAGGCTTTTAGATGCAGGCGTCTAGTGCAAACACACTGAAAAAAAAAAAAACAATCTCAAATGTGTGACCCGTTGTTTTATCGACAAATATTTTAAGCATTTGTAAAATTCCACATTTGGAGGAAACTGATAAACGGAAGGGAAATAGCCTCATCTGTTTTAGTGCGTTTGATAAAGCAATTCACTATTAAACCTGCAAATCAAACTGATTCTATTGTCAGCTTAGTTGTAACAATTCTGTTTTATTGTGTTGTTTGCCTTAATCGTCAACACACTCGACACACAGTTTGCCTTGAGGATTTTCCAGAAGTCAAAACGCACTGCCATTATATTCCAAACATTTTGCCTTGTCAATATATTCAGGAGCTCCAAGCACCATAATGACATCAGTGATAAATGACACCAAAACAAATGCAAACTTGTTGCATATTTCATACTCCGATAAATGATATGCTGATGGTCCATTATTACTGCACTGAAAAGCAGCCCTTCATTTGCAGTGAGGAATGTTTTTATACCCTGGGCATCATAAATTACATGCACATTCACATGCATATGCATTCATAAGGGCTGTAATAAAATAAGCCCCAAAATAAGAGTTTTTAGTCTTTCATTATATCATAATACTTAGGAGATCATCTTGGTAATAAAGCTTTGAGTGTGAAATGTATTACCGCTCAACCTGAGTACTGTACATGTGATCAATTAATAACCTAAACAGCATACAGTGAATGTGAAGCGATTACTTTTTGACGTAATGATGAGAAAGGTCATTGTAAAATGCTACAAAGTCACGAAGGACTATGGTTCACAATGTTTCCGTAGAATATTGATCAAACTGTGCACTGTCTATGAAGCCAAAGAACCAAACAGCAGCCAGTCGAAACTTTTGTCTGACATTACATCAGTTACATCATGAAGGACAACTATAAGTGACAATCAATTGCATTACGTACAGTATTTAAAATACAAAATATAAGTAACTGCATTCAGCTACATTTAATCAGTGGTAATCAGAATACAGTTACTTTCCAAAAGTATTTTGATTACTGAAGGGATTACTTTGCATTTTATTGTCTTTTGTTTCATTTAATATTTAGTCCTTTCAGATGGAAAACATCCATCCATTTATATAATGTGATCTGTGGAGTGTTTGAACAGCGGTTAAACTCTTTTTGATGATGTTTCATTTATAGCACACAGAGGGCTCTCTCATATCTAATAAAGCCTTAAAATAAATGTACTTAAGAAGCTACACTACATAAGTTATTAAGGTTTTTTGGAAAATGTATTTTTAAATAAAAGTTTATTTATTATTCACTTGTATATAGTAAAAAAATAAAATAAAAAAAATTAAAAGAAATTATAATGTATTTTTTATTTTTTATTTTTTTTTAAGAGTAATTATCTAAAGTATTTATATTACATTACTGACCTTGAATAATCTAGTCCAGAAATAGCTGTGTTCTCATTCTAATGCATGATGCACAATTTTCTGAAGTGTATTTGTGACTGGTGGAATGTTCTGCCTGATGTATTGCTCTATAAAGGTTGATACTTTTCTATCAGGCATTAGAAAAACTTGATAAAGGCTGAGCATAATTATAAATTATTTTATCTTCTCTACTTCCCTGGAAATTTATTATTCAAATTAACACACTCTCTTCATCAGGGCTCGGTATTATAAAAAAAATAACAATATTATAAAAAAATATATGTATTATTATTATTAAAAATGTCACTGTTTTATTATATTGCATTAATACTTTTACAGCTACTAAAGTTGTTCAGCCAAAAGCAGTGAGTGGTTTTCTCATTTTCTTGTTATTGTTTTTTGATTAATAGTCTTTTAATGACACTCTAGACAGTGGTTATTCGGATACATTTACACTTATAGAGTTTCGTAAAGTTGGACATATATTCACAGATTCAAACTTCCCAGATCAATAACACATAACGAAACATTGTTAAAATACAAACAATGCCTCTTTCCAATCGTAGTAAGGTAGACAATGAGCTACATCCTAATTTTCATTAGAACGAGCTGTCCCCGAGCTGGACAAAGAACATTGGTCTCTACGTGCAGCCGGCTGTGAGACGAGTGCACAAGGACCGTCTACAAAGTGCAACATCCAAAAGCGATACTAAAAAACATTCAATAACTTCACTCTATCAAAGTGTAGTGTCACCAAAATCACTTCACACACCAGTGGTTTCCTGTTGGTTCAGGTTTGAAACAACAGTAACAATAAATTGAATAGGAGTAATTCCATATCTCTGGAAAATTAAATAAAACAAAGTTTTGAACAAGTTCTACACATCAGACTTAAAAGTGATTCTATATACCCACGATAAACAAGTGATCCACCGTTGACAATCAGGAAAAAGCGATTATTAAAATATATTTTTAATCCGCAATTGAACATCATATTGTCCACCATGTTTTTTCCTCCAGCTCAGAAACTGGAGTCCTCCTGATTGGTCTGTCACAAGGACTGTTGGGTAGCAGACTGCCATGAGCCTGGAGCAGTGCGGGCTTCGATGAAGACCGCATCGAGGGTGCAAAGGGGGCGCTCGCGAGAACCCTCGCAAGCGCTGAAATCACAAATGGGACACACTGCGGACTTGTAGACTTCACAAGCACACGCAACTGAAGGCCACGAGACCGCAAGTCCACATGAAGTGTGCCATTTGGGACAGGGCCTAGGACAGTTCGAATGCAGCCTTCGAATGCGACCTTCTTTCACGGGAATTCAGAGGATGCATGAGGTGTATCCTTCGTAGGCACTCCAAAATGATGCCAATTTGCCCGTAAATATAATGTTCAAATGCAAGGAATGTTAATTCCCAAGCTGAAGTACCTCAGTATATGGGTGCAGAGTATATAATATGTATAATTATATTAATATATAATTAAAATAAAGTATTAGACTAAAATTACACCTGTAAAATCTATTTTCTTTTCTCTTTACATCATTTTAACTCTCCTAAAATTTACCTCATACATTCCCTTCTAAAGGGACTTTGTTACCTTCTCACTCAAAACACTTGCGCTTGTTAAAGAGTGGCGCGCTGTCATAGCAACAATGTTACGTTCCGTTTCTGTTTGTCCTATGAAGGCCATCTCGTTTAAACGAGATTTGTTTAAAGGAGGACACTTGGTGTACTGCAGCCTTCAAAGAACGCGTCCTACCTAGCACACAGCCTTCCAAACAAGACACAGCTGTTCGTGGTGTGTGCATCAGTAATAAATCCGGGCAGACACATCGCAAAGGTTCCGCCCTTCCAACCAGTGTTTATGCTGGTTTATGCTGTATTAATGGTAAATGTGTTAATTGCGATTAAGAAAAATTTACGTGTTAAACTTTCTTAATTAATCACATGCGTTAACGCTTTAATTTGGACAGCTCTAGTAAGTATATAACTAAAGTCAGCCCCTTGTTGCATTATTGCCAATGGTGTGAGTCCAAAAATAGGGGGAAAAAAACACTTTTATTGTGTTGTTTTTCAAAGGTGGAGTGTCTCTAAATCCAGACATATTGAAGACATCTTAATATTTGTTTAAATTCTACTTTAGAACAAACTTTGCTTTTGGTATTTTCATATATAAGGTACTATATGGTTAAATCCCAGAGATAAGGGGCTTCAGTGTGGCTCCATGCATAAATTGTTGTATTTACCAAATTTTCAGTGGTCGAAAACCAAATGTGGGTCAAATGGTATATTAAGCTATTTTTTTCTTGTCCAAATAATAAAAGTCTGAATGCATTTACAATGTAATCTGTTGTCCCAGCAGATACAAACTTTACAAAATGTACAAATACACAAGAAATGGAAAAAAAAAAAAAAAAACTTCTAAAAACAGATGAAGATATATGGAAAGCCATCCATTGGCCTGATGGGACTTGCTGCTAGCAATATGATGTTTGGTATCAAGGTTTTATGTTGAAGTACCTTTACTTCAGTAACTAAGGTTTGAACTCCTTCTTTGCAGACTTCCTCTTTTGCTCTGAGTTGGTGAGAACTCAAACTCAGAGAGAGGTGTATTGACTGAAATAAAAACAGTGTCAATCTCACGGTTGCACATATGGCTCCGTGAAGGCTGAAATAACAACAGCGATTTGTGTACACTAATAGATGAAGTGAGGCAGGCTCTCCCTTTAGGCAGCTTTTACTGGTTTGGCCTCTGTTTTTCTTTGCTCTCCCTTGGCTTTGTATGGCTCAGTACTGTAGGTGGAGAGCTGATGGACTGAGTGAAATAATTTATGTAAAGAGGGGGTGAGATCTATGAAACGTTCCACAATAAATAAAGGTGGAATTCTGGCATGTGTGGGTGAGAGGGTTAGTACAAAATACACGCATTAAAAGATTTAATCCAGGAGAGACGTGCGGTGTTCAGCTAACTGACAGACTGTTTGGAAGCTCCTAAAGCCTGCTAATCAGAGGGCTTTACCCTGTTACTACCTTACTGCATCAGAACCACACTGCCAAATGTACAAGAGCGAAAATGCAGAGTGCACATTCCACGGGTCAGTACTGAGAACCACATGCCTTCCAAAAAGCTTTGAATTGGGTTAACAGCAGGACCACATGGTATGTGGCCTGGTCTTCAGCCCTAAAATCCATCTATGTGTTTGGATAGGGTCTGATTCTGCTACATGTCAGTCAGTTTAGAAGGCAATAATACCTTCAGTCAAACTATGGCCAAAAACACTACCAGAGAGCTCAAGCTGTAATGCTGCCTGGCCTTTAGATTAATCCACAATATTCTCTAGTGGGTTTATTTAATTCTAGATGGACACATGTTTTTCTCATTCATACATTTGGTAATTTACATATACTGAATGCTGAGTACGATAGCTGTTATTCTATGCCATATGGTACAAAACAAATGAGGGCTAAGTCAGGCCAAGCATAAATCTCATAAACGTACAAAAACGTACCTCATTAAAGATGTTGTAGGTTCATAGTGCACACTGGATATAATACAAGCAGGTTACTGCAGCCTGACCAGTGTTTAGGGGAAAACCGATAGGATTTATGGGTAAGCCAATTTAGTTTTTCCAAACTACTACTGTGATATATGGTGTGTCAATAACAGTTTATTCAGACCTCTGATCTCCTGCACTGGGAGACATTAGCAGATGTTAATGGCTATATGGACTAAATTTTATCGCTTCAAAAGAGATTAATATATATATTTTTTTAATAAATCATCTTCTTACTATCTCTGGATTCGCAGATTCAAAGGAATAGTTCACCCCAAAATGAAAAATCTGTCATTATTTACTCACCCTCATATTGCCCCAATATCGCTGTATGACTTTCTTACTTTCAGGAAACACAAAAGGTACATTTAAATAAAGTCTTTACATGGTTTATTGCCATATTATCAGTGTTGGGTAAATTACTCAAATAAGTAATCCACTACAAATTACTAATTACTTCTCTAAAAATATTAATCAGATTACTGTACTGTATCTAAAAGGTAATCATATTACTAATTATTTTACATTTAAAGTTACTTTCTAAATCATTTGTACAGTATTTTTCAGCTCAAATTCAAAATGTCGATATTTTCTCCTCATTCATTGTCGCACTTCAGCTGTAACAGAAATGCTGACAGACTTACATATTTAATATGCAAATTCATATTTTAAATGTATTATACATATTTCTTTAGCACAGTAATGTACTTAAAAGCAATTACTTTAATTAAAAATAACTGTAATATGATTACAAGAATTTAAAATGTAATGTGTTTCACTACTTTTTGGACTAAAAAGTAATTCGATTACAGTAACTAATTAATTTGTAACCGGATACACCCAACACTGCATATAATGAAAGTGAATGGTGATTCCCGTCTGTCAAGCTTGAAAAAAGTAAAAACAAAGTACAAGTAATAGATACTAGTCAGAACAAAGGTTTGATGTAATCAATGTAGCCATCATATTTAAGCACGTTATTAATAATTTAATATAAGAGTGAATGGTCTGGAGCATTAGTAAATGATGGTATTTTCATTTTTGGGTGAACTATTCATTTAACTTTTGCTGTTTTTGTCATGAAATATAAACAAGAGTGTGGAAAAAATAACAATTGGAGACATTTTTCATTCTTGCAAAAGTCTGAAACAATTCTGTAACAATTCACATTTTGAACAGATTTCTGCATGTGAAAAATAAAATATTTGTTAGCATATTGCTCAGGGTTCACATCAGGTCATGAATAAATGTAGGCCCAAAATTAAAATCAAAACTCCATTATCCATTCAGAATTAGTGAGTGTGACTGAATCTAAAATACCCTCAAAGCTTTTCCAGCCTCCCCCTGGCTTTATCTTTTAAATAGCATTCTGGTAGTTCTCTCTCACATTCTCTGCAATTTAAAACCGCATGCTGAACAGTTTATCAGGTCTAGGCAATTGCTCCCAGCATAGTTATTGTGGAATGTAACATAAAAACATGGATAAGGTTCTGTCAAAGAAAAATATCAGATCAGACAAATAAACCGCAGTGATTCACCATCAAATGAGTGCCCACATACAAAATATGTATCATTGTTAGCAGCATACTGTTTGTTTAAAACAAGCAGATGAGAGGGACATTTTTGCCTTTGCTGTTACACCATTGCTGTTTTCTGTCCTTTGTGCTGCTTCACCGTGTTTAGAGAAAGGTAGCAGGGCTCATTAGTGTGTAAGTGGGCATCACTTGCAAGGGTTTTGCAGACAGATTTTTTTTACTTACTGTGGAAAGAGCAGACAGATCAAAGATAAAAAGAAATATTCTGAAATCAAATACTCAGAAAGATGTTAGACACAAGTCAGAGTAGGAAATATTTCTAAGTGGTACCATGAAAATATATAAGAGGTAACAAGCACACCAGAACAACAGGAATCAGATGTTACCTGTCATATGCATGGCAACAGTGTCTGAAAAGCTTCTGTGTTTCATTCTTTCAGTCTGATCTCCTGAAAATTATGTAACCACTTTGACATTTGTAAAATCACATTACATGGTTTATTACATGGTTTGTTACACCTATCGAGGCAGTTCCGAGGTGGAATGTCCACTGTGTGGCACTAAAAGCAAATTAAATGTTGCCCTAAACAGATGAGGTTTTTAAGGTTAATGCTCTATCAAATTTTAAATAAAAAAAACCTACCTACCTCCCTACCCTAAACCTTAAACCTAACTGGTAGTTTCATAAAAGCAGATAAAAAACAGATGAAGTTTTTAAGGTTAATGCTTTATCAAGTTATAATAAACAAAACTCTAAACCTATCGGTAGTGTTATAAAAGCAAATGTGAGATGAAAAAACAACAGCTGAAGCACCCACGTCATTTTGTGGTGCTTCTGTGACACTATTGGCTCACCTGTTGGCTTGCGTGCTCTTCAGGACTCATAACACGGTCCGTTGCATTGCAAGTGCAACGTTCTATCAGTTGAGCTACCATGCAATTTGATGGCAACTGAACAAGACTGCAAATGTAGTTGTTCATGTAATGCAAACGTTAAAATGCATCACCTTACAAATCAGTGTTTTGATGTCATAAGATAGCATTGTGTGAGAAACAGAGTGAAAAGTAAGTGTTTATGAACTGATAATCTGCCGTTTTACTTACAGTTTGTGTGAAATTGAATAGTCACTGTTGATGTAGTGCCTCCAGTCTAGTGTTTATTTCACCTGGAAACTGCCGCGATATGTACAACAAGCCACGTACAATTTAGCAAAAATTTTGGTGTGGTAACGTGATTCTATGAGACCAGTTTGGAACAAAGAAAGTAAACCACAATTTATTCACAGCGAGTAAGTACAAGCATTCACAGGAATTTCTGAAAGTCACCTTTAAAAACCAAAACAGACCCTCACAGTAGACTGTGAAACCCCAAACTTTTCTAAATTTAGTTAATAACCAATAGAAGGCCAATCCTCACTTAACAGTGATATTTAAGGGCCACTCATAAACAGGGATGCAGGATACATTATCTAAGTAGCCCTCAAGTAACTGTGAATGTATACACAACCTATTTATCCATCAACTCACGATTAGGCTGCTTTAGTAAGGTCTGCCGGAACCAGAAACATCCATCATGATCTATAACTCTGCATAAAATTGAATGGCATCTGCGCTAATATTATTCTATTTGTTTCATATCCCGAGGTTACCAGAGCCGGCCAGATCCAGCTCCATTCCTGCTTGGGGTCGGACTCCACTGCTATGTGTCTCTGAGTGATGAGAACTAAATGCAGCCGGTACTAGCCAGACGTCATTTCAGTCTTTTACAATGGACTTCAGAGGATGAACTGATGCCAACTCCAACTGTAAGACATCGGGTAATTTATATGCCAGTGCATGAACCTTGGATTTAGGATGGACCTCACTGAACCTCACAGAAATGACCTGCCGGTTGAACTGCGATGCACCTCATTGATCTCTGGTGGACTACACTCTTGAAATGGAATACAAAGACAATCATTTAATTGCCAACAAAAGCCTTCATCAGCCAACTAACAAAGGACAGTTGCATTTATGGGAACATCTGCTGTTAATCCAGAATGGACTTCAAAGACATTAGTCATTAATCTTACAGTTCATTAAAAATCTGTTTTTAAACACTGGACCTTAACACTTACTTAGTTTACTAATTTTAAACCATGACTTGCACTGCACATAAATAACTAATATTGGCATTATATTCATATTATTTAGCCAGAGGGGATCTGGCCCAACAGTGAGCCTGGTTTCTCCCAGGGTTATTTTTCTCCATTAACCAACATCTTATGGAGTTTTGTGTTCCTTGCCACAGTCACCTTCAGCTTGCTTACAGGGGTTCTAAATACAGTTGTTTAATTATTTAATTTTTATACACAATTTACAATCATATTTAATCAAACTACACAATGATCATTCTAAGACTTCATAGATATTACAGTTAAATTTTTTTTAAAGCAAGATTTTCTGTAAAGCTGCTTTGAAACGATGTGTGTTGTGAAAAGCGCTATACAAATAAAAATGACTTGACCTTCTTTTCACAGTGAAAATCTCCCATCAATGACTGCTCACGGCCCTCAACTGTGGCTTTAGTTTCATTCAGACTCGTTGTTTACAATATCCGGTAAAAGGGAAAAGAAAACCTCTCTCTCTTCATGTTAGGATTTGTCCAGAGAAGTCAGCAGCCTAGAGTGTACCAGGCATTCACATATCAAATTTCTTTCATTTTCCTCTTTACTAGCATCTGCTGGGCTGTTTATAAGCACAATATAATTCTTAACTCAAAATGGGTCTTTGAGGCAGCAGCTGTGTCGAACAAAATGCATTTCAGACAGTATTATTAATCTATTTCACACTTCTCCACTCTGTACCTGGCGTTTTTCAGATCTGCTGTGGCAAAAGGAAGCATTACTTTATCCATCTCCATATGGGCCATTATCTTTCTGGCCAAGAGAGAAATAGAGCCTTATTGAAATCCCACAGGCAGATCCGCCCGGTGCCATCACACAAAACATGTTTTGGGTTAATCCCCCTGTAGGAAGCCGGGGTTACAGATCCTGCGAGAGGAACATGATGAGGGCGAAAAAAGTGTTTTGAGGTCCGGCTTTAAAAAAAAAAATGATCCTGAGACAAAATTAATCATTTTAATAATACATTTCTTAACAATCAGTGGTGGTAGGGAAATTTATCTTGTGTGCAAATATTGAGATTCTAGCAAGGTAAGTACATGCAAAGGTTAAAAGGACTGAATGCATGAGGGCTTAAAAGAATAGTTCACCCAAAAATGAAATTTCTGTCATTATTTAATCACCCTCATGTTGTACCAAACCCGTATGAATTTTTTCTTCTGTGGAATACAAAAGGATACAATGAAAGTGAATAGTGATCGAGGCTGTAAGTCCCTTACATTCTGCTTTTTGTGTTCCACAAAAGAAAGTTAATCATAGAGGTTTGGAACAACATGATTTTTGGATGAACTATCCTTTTAAGCACAAAATTGAAACTGAAAATAGACAGCTAGCAGAAGCACAATATTATATTAGATTCACTACAAGATCACATACAGTATTTATGCTGTTACTGATATATTATCAGTGACCATCACTGCTTCTTCCTTCAAGCAGACCTCAGTTACTTAAAATAATAATTAAATGGCTCTCCCGTCAAAGTTATTCTATTTTTGTACTATTTTTTATGAAAAAAACAAAATTTGACATTTGGAGATATACATTTGAAATACATTTAATAAATTAAAGTTAATTCTTGCAAGAGACTGAAACAATTCCAGAAATTATGTTTTGAACAGATTTCTCCACATGAAAAGAACCAAAAAGGTAACATTGTTAGTAAGGGCTGAGTAAAAATATTCAGTTTTTTGATGCATTGCAATTTTTATTGGAACAATCTTAATATCGATTCTTAAATCCCAAGATTGATCTACGTGCAATACTGTGCAATGCAAGTAAATCACACATACACACTATGCGACTAAAAATATCTGTTCATTTCCACTTGCTGGCAAATGTTCAGATTTCACTCCCCTGTGATTTGAGTAGTATAGTGGCAAAGACGTTCAGCAACCTTTCACTGGGTCTTGAGAGTAAAAGTTTGGTTTTGACTGTATAGTGTGTGTCCAAATACAAGATCCACACAACCTATTTGGCATTGAATAATATCTATTTTAATATCCTTTTCTGTTCTTTACAGCCAGCTGTGGATAATCACACATAGCTTGGGTGCAGTAAAAACATTCATTTCAGGATGGATAATCTAACAAAATCAATGTAAATACTTGTCAATAGTACAGTTATGCATGCAAACAATAAACATATAACAATGTATATGTATGCAATATAATATATGCAATTTCAAGACATTATATTGATGGAATGCATTGATTTGTACATTTTTTAAAAGCTAAAATGTGACCAATATATATATATATATATATATATATATATATATATATATATATATATATATATATATATATATATATATACTAATGATAATATGCAATTTGCAAATATTTATGTTTTTGTAATGCACCTAGTTACAGGGTCCCTTTATAATTAACAGCAGTGGCCAAGAAAGAATTTCTTTCATATCTAAGCAAAATGAACATTATCCCTGAAATATAACCATATGAATTGTAATCTAATTGAATTGAGAGCTTGTGAATCAGAATCGAATAGAATCTTGAAATCTGAATCAATACAGCCCTATTGTCAGTCCTTTTGTGCAACAAAGAATGTTTATAGAATTTAAAGCAGCCATGCCTCCATGCAGCTTTCCAGTATTTGTTAGTATATTGCTCAAGGTTCATCTCAGCTCAAGTATCATTATGGGTCCAAAATGATAATCAAAACTCCATTATTCATTGAGAGTGTGTGTCGCTGAATAAAAATGGACTCAAAGCTTTTATGGTCTTCCTCTTCACCCTTCAAAACCTGAATGCATTGCTTAAAGGGGAAGCCAAAATGAAAATTCTGTCATAATATCATGCTGTTCCAAACTGTATGACTTTTTTTCAACGCCTTGGAACACAAAAGGCAGAATGTTAGCCTCAGTTCCCATTCATTTTCACTATGAAAAAAAAAAAAAATATGCAAAGGTGAATGGTGACTGAGACTGTAAATTCTGCTTAACATCTTTTGTGTTCCAAGGAAAGAAAGTAACCTATGATAATAATTCAATGACTCTTCTGTCGGACAAGTTGATGCAAAAATCAAATGTCTGGCATGAAATCTTGTACATCTAACAAGAATACCTCAATATCCATGTCTGAAATGTAATAGGTGATTTGGGAAATGGGGCCTGCAATGACATCTAAAGTAATCTACAGTAATACTTGCTGAGCCCTACAGTCTGGGGCTCTGGAGTTGTTCCTCTGGAGAAAGCTGTCATTCTGCTTAACATCTAAATCTTATCAAAGCAAACAGGCGCATCGGGAATACTTGTAGCGATTTTCTGTTTTCGTACATGCTTGAGGTCACTGGAAATGCTATAATCAAGCAACTGTGGCTCTATCTGGGACCGTTGTATTGTGGTTGGCATGGGAAACTCAGCTTCACCAGACCTAAGATTATACTTAGAGAACAGCACAGTGGCAATGGAATGAAAAATGGGCTGAGTGAAGTGTAATTTTATTGGTCTGAATATCACAGAGAGCAAGGCTAAAGCATACTCTATAATTATTCTTGAGGCAAGATCAATCACAAATCCAGCCAGATAGAGTAAATGAGATGTAAACATAGATCTTACCACTCCAACACCCTCCTACCCATATTTCACAGCCAATGTCATCAACAAAATGCACTCTGAACAAGAAAACCACAATTATCTTTTATGAAAACTCCTATTAGCTTTTTACATAAACATATTTAAACATACAGCCTCGACACATTTTCACATTGCTCACTTGCACTATTACGTTCCTATACTTTATAGATTTATTTATTTAATACATTGTCATTTGACAGGCAGGAATGTCTTTGGCCTAGTGCCTAACTTTTGTTTGTAATCAAGCTCTAAATCAAGTCTCCATTTATTGAAAAAAATCTTAATTGCTATTTAGTAGACAATTCCTATAGGCTTCCAAATGAAAAGGAGATAATTTCCAAGTAATGCTCATTTATGTGCTTAATGGGCAGCATACTAAGCACTTTGTGTGGCAGAATGAGAGCCACAGGCATGTTGTTCCATTTGTGAGCCACCAGAGGGGGCCACAATCAAAAAAGGCTGGTTTATTTTCTTTTCCTCCCACATTTGGTAAACAATAGAAAATTGTAAATTGTGGCAATTTGAAACTGAAAATAAACCAGCACTAATATGGAAACAAACCTCTAACTGGTAAATAAAAAAATAAAAATAAAAAAGATAATTTACTAAAGGTAATGAAGCTTAATGTATAGCTCCATTTTTGTGGTTAGCCAATCCTCTAGGGAAAGGAAAGAATTTATGAATTTACACAAGTTATTCAAACTTATTATTGTAATAGGATATATTGCATCTTCATAAATCAAAGCATGTACGTTAAGTTTGTTAACATTACTTTGTCAATAAATAAATAAATAAATAAATTAATACAAATAAATAAATACATGATTCCCTTCATTTAGAACTCAACCCTGAATTCTAGTCTGAACATCTCATAATATCTCCTAATATCACATATAGCTTAATATTCACATTTAACAGCCATTCTAAAATCTTGAGTCAGTAGCTACCTCACCCCCTCCATCTTCTTGACAAACCCATAAAACCGAGAGGACAGTCCCATAAATCCCAAATATGGCTTGTAATTTACAGAATTCTTCGCCGTTCTCTTGACCCATGATTCATTCTGTGCTTGTGTGAGATTCTGACTAATAATGGAATCCCAGCCCTGCGCTTTCAATCTGTTTCCCCACAGACATGATGAATACAAACAATATTCATTACAAGCCATTAATGTGTGTCTTTGGTACTAATAGAGGCCAATAACCTGTGCTTTTTCTCACCCCTGACATGCCCTGCATGTGCCAGTAGATGAAGTATGTTTCAATATGCCTATTAAACCAATCAAAAAGCAATCAGGGCTATTTTCTTTGTAATTATGATTGGTTTGTGTGGAACGGTAGTTCTGGGGGTGAGCCGGTATTTGGCCTTCACCACTCTGGAGTAAATATGAAAATAAACAACCTCTCAGGAAAGACCTAATTAGTCTGTCGCTCTTGGTATTCTATTCGTTTTGGGGCCCTGACAGTTACGGTCACGAGTGTCAGATTTAATCTGGAGTTGGGGTCGCGTGAGCCCTGGAGCGGTGGCGCGAGATCCATCACTCTGAGGGAGAGCAGCACATGAACATTCAATAACCATCCCTCTCTTGTTTGCTCCTATCTGCACTGATAGATGTTTTTTATATAGCTCATTACAATGTCTTCTTTGTTTATTGACATCACCAAGTGACAAAGATAGTTTCACAGGCATCTGCATTTATTTGGCTGGAATTTGCCATCGCTGGGTCTTGCCCTGACTTGAGAAATAATGTGGAATTGCAATCACTGATGTTTTGTTTGTGATGTGTGTGCATGCATTGATTCTGCATTATGACAGAGGACGAAAGATGAGTATTCATAGACCTACAGCTTAATTTGTGAACTCTCAAACAAGTTCATTGTTGATTGTGATCTCCATGACATTTTAGAGTAAAACTAAGCAAATGAAATTAAGGCTTGTTTTTAGATAAATCTTACAAAATGTAGTTAGTTTATACTAAAACAATATTTTGGCAAGTATTTGCCAATGGGGTAAGAATAATAACAGATTTCCTCTTCAAATTAGGTTTATTTTTCTTAGCCAACTGGCAAATATTTTTTTTCTTACTTTAAGCGTAAACCTCACTTAATTTTGTTAGATTTCTCTGAAAACAAGACTTGATATCTAATGCCATTTCCCTTTCTTGCTTTGCAAGTAAATGCATCTAGTTTTAACATCGTGCGACCTCACGTACACATTCATGAATGTTGTGTTTTGGCTTCCCTATATGCAACACATAATTTAAATTCATTTTATTTAAATGATTCAGTTCAGGAGACTCTGAGCTGTCAGTAAAGGGTTAAACTTTTGACACACTGAGTCATGTGACCAAACAAGTTTGTCTTTGGGGGAAATGCCAACAAAACTACATCTGGTAAGAAACCTAATTACGTTTTTACATTGAAACCTGTCTGAGTCAAAATATTAGAGTAGTTTCATCCGATAAGCCATTTTTTTCTTCCCTTTTTCTCCCCTATTTGGAATGCCCAATTCTCAATGCACTCTAAGTCCTCATGGTGGCGTAGTGACTCTCCTCAATCCGAGTGGCAGAGGACGAATCTCAGTTGCCTTCACGTCAATCCTTGCATCTTATCACATGGCTTGTTGAACATGTTACCACAGAGACATAGCGTGTGTGGAGGCCCATGCTATTCTCCACGGCATCCACGTACAGCTCACAACGCGCCCCACAAAGAGCGAGCCCGCAACCAGACCAATTTGGTTGCTTAGGAGACCTGGTTGGAGTCACTCATTCGTCTCGCAACTCCAGGTGTGGTAGTCAGCATCAATACTCGCTGAGCTACCCAGGCACCCCCTATATCCCATTTTTTTATTTTAGCGATTTATTGAGTACATGTACACAATGTACACTTATGTGTACAATAGCACAAGGTTTCATTAGAAATGTTATATTTACTGTGCATTATCACATTGAGAATCAATGGGTTCATCCAAAATCTGACAAATTTAGCTTTCAGAGGCATTTATATGGAGTTAGGATGAAATAAGGTTAATATTGAACTGTTCTGAGACCAGTGCAGACAGACAGCAAACTGGAGGTTTAGTCATTCACTAAATAGGGAGCAAGGGAGCATCCTATAGCTCTCTATGCAGCTAAGTGCATTCAATCCAAACTTCCTATCAAAAGCTCAGTTTCAGGCTGCAGATGATGTTTGGATCACTCAACATGTTTAGCAGACATGAGACAATGGTAATCAGCACATAGATTCAGAATTTATAATGTATAATTTTATTTTGTACATTGTTGGCAGTTATTGGATGATGCTGGCCATTACTTTGAATCAGAATTATTTCACATGAAATGTCTGTAACGTCTCAAAAACTTAACATAACAAACAATTTGACAAAAAAATAAAAAATAAAAAATAAATATATGACTTTCTATAGCTTTGTATTATTTAAAATTTCATAACTTAGTCCCACTGTCCACATACACCGATGAGCCACAACATTAAAACCAACATTAATTTCCGTCCACAGAACTGCCGTTGACTGGATGTTTTTTGTTTCTGGCACCATTCTGAGTAAATTCTAGAGACTTGTGTGTGAAACTCACAGGAGATCAGCAGTTACAGAAATACTCAAACCAGCCAATCTGGCACAATCATCGATGCAACGGAATGGAAATGGCTTGCTGATGAGCGAGATCAACAGAAAATGGCCAGACTGGTGCAAACTGACAAAGTGTATGATAACTCAGATAACCGCTCTGTACAATAGTAGTGAGAAGAATATCATCTCAGAATGCGATTTTGAGATGTGGGTTGGTGCTGTTTTGGCGGTACAAGGGGGACCTACACAGTATTAGGCAGGTGGTTTTAATGTTGCAGCTGATCGGTGTATGTTGCCATCAATTTTTAGGGAAACTACTTGTTCCAGATGTTTTTTTTTTTTTGGTTTTTTTTTTTTTTTTGCATGTTTATTAGGTGCTACTAGTTACAAATCAAAAAGGGAAATGGAAAATGCACACAGAAGTTACACTCGGGTCTCAGGAGGTTAAAGATGCTTAGATATTTTTACTGGAAAACAAGACAAAAATGCTTAAAACATTTAGTGAACTCATCCCACAGCAATAACTTCATTTGTGGCCCTGTTGAGAACTTCATATCTGATGACATCAGCATACGACCTCACCAGTGACCTCCTTGATTGACACATTGGTAAACAGTTTCTTCAACTGCATTTACCCACATAAACATGTATTATGCAGATGGTTGACTCAAGTTTTAACTGTTAAAAAGTTAGTCTTCTCTAAGTTTTTAGGTTACATGCACCTGTAAGAAGCATTATTGCCCACGTGTGCCAACACCTGTACAATCGTTGTGAAGGATTCTGAACAGTGGGTCTCCACACTCATTAGGTTTCATTAGTGAGGTCTGTGAGAAATCCCTGAAAGATGCACACAGATGTCTTGAGAGGAAACACATGTTAGTCCACCACTTATTAAGTTGTTGTGGGGTTTTGCCCTCATAAAAACGTACTAATGTATGTTTAATTGTCTTTTCATAAACTGGCAGAATAAAGGAGTGAATGTGCATGAATATGTTGACTTTAAAAACACTTTGCTGACAGATGGCCCTTAAAACGGCAAATTGATTTATTCCCTCTTTTCTTTGCCTTGCCAAATCTAGATATAATGGAGTGTATTCTACTCACAGCAGGTGAACATAATTATTTACTGCATGCAGCATTTATTATAAATTTTCAGATAATTATTGTACCTATTTGTTTATGAGTTTGAATATTTCGCTTCAAAAAAAGTATAATTTTGTCCAAACTGTGGACAAATTTTTTCAAAATGCGTGTTATAAGTTCTGACTAAATTTTGATCTGATAAGCCTTGTAGTCAGTGCAAAATGACTCTATATTATACGTCTGTGGCTGTGCCTTCTATATTAATGCGGCAAGTTGCTATGTTGCTTTGCAACCACAAACAGCCTACAGTTCGGATAATAAACTACACTGCGTAAAATGGTTGATTCCCGATAATTATAGATAGCCTACATCATCATCATAATTTTTTTTTTTTATTAAAATGTTATTATACATTTTTATAAAGAGAGGTGACCAGTTGCATGGGCAATACAAGTATTGCTAAACATTAAGGCCCATATGGTTAAAGCTGAGACACTGTAAGTCGGTCAGGATAAACTATAGTAAGTCAAAATCCCTTAAAGATTCCACTGGTTGGAATATGTTGGACCTGTTTTTTGGCAAATGGCCTTAAATAAAGCATATGTGAGTGACTGACTCATTATTTGAGGTTCAAATGGGTCTTGCTCCCTGCCCAATAGTGACAGGAGGTTAACCAGAGAGTGTGGGAGACTACTGCCTCCCTGCCCTCTTAGGGCGAATCAGTAGTTTAGTCTAGGGCATATGCAGGCATACGCCATATGCCCACCTATCTTTCTTAGGATTTTGCGTATGCCCACCTGAAATAAGTGATGATAGGTATGGCCACCAGAACAACGAGTAGGCTTTTGACCCGAAACTTTTTCAATCTACTAACACGATGCCGCAGCACCATTGAGTGAATTGTGTATATATGTATACACTGGCGGTCAAAAATTTGGAATAATGTACAGATTTTGCTCTTATGGAAAGAAATTAGTACTTTAATTCACCAAATTACAATTAGATTTTTTTTCTTTTTTTTTCAAGTTTTGAAATCTTTGAAGTGTACACCTTAGTATGAAATCTTCATTTTTTTGGAAATTTCAAGCATTGTATAGCCTTCATTCCTCAAAACAATGATTGTCTGATAAGTTTCTGTAGAAAGCTGTTTCTTTTTTTGCCGTTTTTGACCTAATATTGACCTTAAGACATGCCAGTCTATTGCATACTGTGGCAACTCAAAAACAAACACAAAGACAATGTTAAACTTCATTTAACAAACCACTCAGCTTTCAACTGTGTTTGATATAATAGCAAGTGATTTTCTAGTACCAAATTAGCAATTTAGCATGATTACTCAAGGATAAGGTGTTGAGGTGATGGCTGCTGGAAATGGGGCCTGTCTAGATTTGATCAAAAATTACTTTTTTCAAATAGTGATGGTGCTATTTTTACATCAGTAATGTTCTGACTATACTTTGTGATCAGTTGAATGCCACTTTGGTGAATTAAAGTACCAATTTCCTTCAGAAACAGCTAAATCTGTACATTATTCCAAACTTTTGGCCATCAGAGTATATATATATATATATATATATATATATATATATATATATATATATATATATATATATATATATATACATGTTTTTTAAAAGTGTACACGCACTGAGCTGTGGAAGGCAGGAGCACAACTGATGGCACTGGCAAGACAGACAGTCCGACTAAGCTGATCCACCAATCAGAACGTTCATTTTAGACACAATTTGATATTTTTAGGTCTTTCATAAATTCACAGTATGCCCACCTCTTAAGACACTACTACATCACATGTCAAACAGTGCCAAGAGATGTCTGCCCCCATACCCCACAGGTCACTTCCAGGTATTGGTATTCAAAAACCAGTCTGTCAGCCTATTTAATCATCATAAGCTACAGGAATTCCTCAGCGATTCTTTTTACACTTTCCTCTCTAATCAATTTACACATGCTGTGAGCACTTAAGCTATCTAAAGGGGTCTGCAATTTTCTGGAATACTTTAAATTAATGGACCAGATGGTTTTTTTCACAACAGCACCTGTGATGTTTTGGCATCTCATATCCCAAAATAAATTTGAACATTGTAAATAACACTGGCAGTGACAGAGAGGTCTTAAAAGGATCTAGAATGATCTAGAAGCCTCTGTCTAACCTCTAACCTGTTAATTGCTCTGTAACATCTCAACTGACTCTAATGGAAGTGATTTTTTATTAATTTTTTTTGGTTGCAGTTCAGTGTAATCTTTCAAAAATACACGTCTGTCTGGGATAAGTTCCAAAGGAGCAGAGGGGCAGAAAATGTAAAAGCCAATTTCCATGTGTCAGGTGCTTATAAGTTAATGTGCGGTGAGAGCTTTGCAAGGGGAAACCTACCATCAATGTCTCGCTGCTTGGGGTAAATTTATTAGATGGACAGATACGACTGCATGACACACTGGGTTAGGAACGCTGTAAGTGTCCGAATGAATAAGTGTACCATTTACATTTGTTTTCATTATTTTGTCTTCTGTAAAATAGCCAATTACTATTAATCTGTCTCAATTTATATACCCCCCAGCATGCGTTGTTCAGAATAAACATGGTATATTATGGTAAAGCATATGCATGTCAGGATATTTAAGCCACCTGGTTGGAGATTGAATACAGAGAGACCCTAAATGTGCCGTAATGCGTCTCCTGACTTTTCCTAGGCGTATGCCGATTACATCTACAGGCAGATTGAAATTAACGTCAGAGTTAAAGGAATATTTCACCTAAAAATGAAAATTCTGTCATTTGATCACCCTCATCTGTATAATTTTATTTCTTATTTAGAACTGGTAAATTATTTTTAAAGAATACCGGAACCAAATGATTTTCATGACATTCGGTTCTATTAATGGTTATGATACTTGTGAGCCGGTTTATTTGAATCTACAGCGTAAAACACACAGCCAGACCAGGGTAGTCCGATTCCCAAAAGAATGACTCATTATGAGTTAGTTCATTTAAATCTACAGTGCAAAACATACAACATGACCAGTGTGGTCCAATTCCCGAATGAACTGCTCTTATGCATAGCCGCAGGAAGCAGGGGTGCTGAGGGTGCTGCAGCACCCCCTGTTGGCGTTCCAGCCCACCCTGTGAAGTGCTGTAAAACAGATGACAGTTCATTAATGTTATTTGAAAACCCTTGTATTCTGTGGTAATCTCGTTAACGAAAGTAATGATGAAAATGTATAGGGCTGGGTGATATTGTAACAATATAATCGAGACAATTTTGCTGATGATGTAAAATTGACCGATATTGTGAATAACGCGATGACTAATTAGACTAATTTTACAATCCTTCAGGGCTGCACAATTAATAACATAAAAATGGCAAGTTGGTAATTTTTGATTATTTATCCACAAAAGGCTGTGATTTAAAGACAGATAAACATGGTCTGTGTGTGATTCAGAACAAACCGGTGACGTGCTGATCTGTGTGCACGTGCATGGCGGAGCTCTCAGATCAGTTCACTTGCATTGTGAAACCAAAGTCTTGCAGGTTCAAGCAATCGCGCAATTCCAAACATTAGTAACAGTTACAAGTTTTATACAAATCTATAAACGTGGCACAGAATAACAGAAAAGGAGGAGATTACAGCGTTTCAGGAAATGCAGAACTTTGTAAACTGTCAAATACACATTGCTTTTTCTGTTTCGAAATAAAAGCTCCTTGTGAAGTTGAAGTAAATACGACAGCACTTTCGGTGTCATAATAAAAGATTAAGAAAAAGAAGATTATGACAAAAATGTTATTATTTTAATTGAAACTTTTTACTCTTTACGAAAATGTGAGGAGAAAAAAATAATACTGTAAGACATTAACGGTGCACTAACAATGTTTTCAAAAAGAAAAATCAAGAAAGAATGCATTAAATAATCCAGGCATAGTGTTGAGCATGTCCCCGCTTGAGCTGATCACCAATCACCTGTCTAAAACACAAAAAATAACAGTCCCTAAAACGATTTACAACACCATAACTTCTAAAAAGTTAATACTAATACTAGCTAATACTTTATAATCTTTAAATGCTGTTATTTCAGGAGCGCAGGTTTTCACAAGGACAGTTTTCATAGCCTATGTTATATATTTTATGATCATTAATCTAAATATGTTTGTAGAAATATTTTAATAAATGTTTAGACATTTTTCGAAATGTATAAATAATTGGTTAAAGTTTTTTATATTTGACTGACACGTTTTTATAGCGGTTTTATAGCGTTATAGGGTATTATTGCGCAAGTTTGATTTTATGTTGTCTCCAACACAATATCAAACCCCCGACTCATCATGAGTCTGTTTTTTTTTTTTTTTTTTAGCTACAATGTGAAACATCGAGCGTGACCAGTGTAGTCCGATTCCTGAAAGACTGACTCATTATGACTCGGTTCATTTAAATCTGCAGCATGAAATTTAAAGTGCGACCAGTGTAGTCTGATTACTGAAAAAATTACTCATTATGATTTGGTTCATTTGAATCTCAGCGCAAAACATACAGTGTGACTACTGTAGTTTCTATTACCAGAAAATTGCTCATTATGAGTCGGTTAATTTGAATACAGCGCAAAACATACAGTGTGACCAGTGTAGTCCGATTACCGGAAAAAATTGCTCATTATGAGTCAGTTCATTTGATTCTACAGCGCGAAACATACAGTTCGTCCAGTGTAGTCTGATTACCGAAAGAATGACTCATTATGAGTTGGTTCATTTGAATCTACAGCACGAAACATACAACCAGACCAGTGTAGTTCGATTCCTGAATGAATTACTTTTATGAATCTGTTTATTGGAATCTACAAAATGAAACATACAGTACGGCCAGTGTAATCAGATTCCCAAATGAATGACTCATTATGAGTCTGTTCTTTTAAAGGAGTCATGAATTGGAAATCAAACTTACCATGATATCTTGACATATAAGTGTTCATAGCACTATAAAAATATACTGTAAATTTCAGATCCGAAAACTTCTTCGTTAGTCCAAAAAAAGGCTTTATTGTAACCAAGGTGCCAAAATGGCTTGTTCTCTACTTTCTCCTCACTATTACGTCATAGTGAGGTATTACATCAGCACAGGCCAGCCTCTGCGTAAACAGATCAACGCCTACTTTATCGTCAACAATGCTTAGGCCCGCCCACCAGTCTTACCATTAGAGGAGCAACAGGAGGTGTCAAAATGGCCACGAAGATGTCAAGACGTTGTGCAGTGCCAGGTTATGGGAAACTAGATTTCTTGCATTTGCTTCGCAAGGATCCCAACATTAAGAAAGAGTGGCTGTTTAGTTTTAATTAAGTCCCGGATCGTGTCGGTAAGAACGTGTTTGTTTGCTCGCTTCATTTTACCGATGATTCACACATACAAGACACAGCAGGCTTTGCAGAGAGACTTAAATTAAAAGTTGATGCAGTGCCAACTATACTGGACCCAACAGTGATGTCGCAACAAACAAGTGTGAGTATCCATGTTAATTGTTTTGCTTCGTATGTTACAGAATGTTAGATGTGTACTGAGTATTTGATTTGATCCTAGTGATTTTAGATGCTTGTGTATTAGTTTTAATGCACAGGGATCTCTAAGCAGCATATATTTTCTTGTTCTGTTGGCATGATGGCACAATTGCCACAGATGCACCTAAAGAGTATTGATATCAATATATTTAGACAATCTCTTTCCTTTTTAATGTAAACATGACTCATTGTAATGAACAAGGTATGCATTTGTCACTACACTGAATATATGATGAAAGATGATTATATGACAAACGACAGTGAGACAAACACCGGTGAATGTATCCTGTATACGTTTACATGTTGCACAGTAAGTATATCCTTTCACAGTTATAAATGTGATAGCACCATGTATTTACACTTTATTTGGTACTGTCATGCATTACTCAGCGTTTGTAAAACACAGAAATGTTTCACCGTTGGAAAATGCCCCATCTATGTAACAAGATACACACCGTTGTGTCGCGTCTTGGTTTAAACAACAATAAAAGTAATCCCTATTACACAAATAGACAAGTAAATTACAGCGATTACTTACCACGCTGTCACAGACTGTAGTATCCGTGGTGTTTGTGGAGGGGGTTAATTCGGGATCAGACTCTGGCTCAAACATGTATGAATTAATTCTTCCAGTTGTCATTTTTTAACTATCCGAAGATTTCAAAACAACCTCACATGCGCGTAATGGTGTGGGCGTTTACACTTATCCACATGCAAAGATGTTACCCAATCACAGCAGTGGGCATTTACACTGAAGTCTTCAAGAACACACGCCCCAAAAAAACGGAGCATTTGAAACAGAGGCACAAAAATATTCACTTTTAATGAAACAAATCACACTAACATTATAAGTGGACCTCAAGGAACATTATAAAATAAAATAAAAATCCAATTCATGACACATTTAAATCTACAATCTGAAACATCCAGCTTGACCAGTGTAGTCCGATTTTCAAATGAATGACTCATTTGAGAAAGTTAATTTGAATTTACAGCATGAAATATCCAGTGTGACCAGTGTAGTCCGATTCCTAAAAGAAAGGCTTATTATGAGTTGGTTCATTTTAATCTCAGCACGAAATATACAGTGCAACCGGTTAAGTCCGATTACCAAAAGAATAACTCATTATGAGTTGGTTCATTTGAACCTCAGTGTGAAATATACAGTGCAACCAGAGTAGTCCAATTACAAAAAGAATTCATCATTATGAGTCAGTTCATTTGAATCTACTGTGCTAAACATACACCGATGAGCTAAAACATTATGATCACTCACAGGTGAAGCGAAAAACGTTGATCGTCTCTTTACAAGACCACAAGTCAAGGTCTGGGTAGCAAACAATCAGTTCTCGTAGTCAACGTGTTGAATGCAGGAGAAATGGGCAGGAATAAAGACCTGAGCGACTTTGACAAGGGCCAAATTGTTATGGCCAGTGCATCTCTGAAACGGCAAGGCTTGTTGGGTGCTCCCGGTCAGCAGTGGTGAATACCTACTGACAGTGGTCCGAGGAGGGACAAACCACAAACTGGTAACAGGGTGTTAGGCGCCCAAGGCTCATCGATGTGCGAGGGCAATGAAGGCTATCCTGCCTGGTCCGAACCAATAAAAGGTCTACTGTGGCACAAGTCACAGAAAATTGTAATGTTGGTTATGGGAGGAATGTGTCACAACACACAGTGCATTGCACCCTGCTGCGTATGGGGCTGCGTAGCCGCAGACCAGTCAGAGTACCCATGATGACCCCTGTCCACCATCGAAAGTGCCTACAATGGGCACGCGACCACTGGAACTGGATCTTGGAGCAGTGGAAGATGGTTGTCTGGTCCGATGAGTCCCATTTTCTTTTACATCACGTGGACAGCTGTGTACGTGTGTGCTGTATTCCTGGGGAAATGATGGCACCAGGATGCACTGTGGGAAGACAACAAGCTGGTGGAGGGAGTGTGATTCTCTGGGCAATGTTCTGCTGGGAAACCCTAGGTCCGGCCATTCATGTGGATCTCAATTTGACATGTGCCACCTACCTAAACATCATTGCAGACCAGGTACACCCCTTCATGGCAATGGTATTCCTTGATGGCAGTGGACCCTTTCAGCAGGATAATGCACCCTGCCACACTGCACACATTGTTTGGGAATGGTTTGAGTTCAAGGTGTTACCCTGGCCTCCAAATTCCCCAGATCTCAATCCGATTGAGCATCTGTGAGGTGTGCTGGACCAACAAGTCCAATGTATGGCGGCTCCACCTCGCAACTTACAGGACTTGAAGGATCTACTGCTAATGTCTTGGTGTCATATACCACAGGACACCTTCTGGGTTCTTGTAGAGTCCATGCCTCGGCGGGTCAGCGCAGTTTTGGCAGCATGAGGAGGACCAACAGCATATTAGGCAGGTGGTCATAATGTTTTGGCTCACCAGTGTGCAATGTGACCAGTGTAATCAGATTCCCAATTGAATCACTCATTAGGAGTTGGTTCATTTTAATCTACAGCACAAATACAGCACCTCCTACTGAACAAATGACTTTTATCAGCTTGTTCTTTTTAGTAAATCAAAATCTTACTAAACCACAAGTCATTCATTTTGTCATGTCCGTCTTTAGATGAAACTAAATTTCAGAGTAATTACTGTATGATTGTGGATATGACAATGTAGTTAAAGATACAAATTATGAGTTTAGTTGTAAGTAGAAGTATTTTATAAAAATGTATTAATTATTTAAATTAAAAATCTGTGTAAACACACCATTTTCAAGAATCTGTTCTGTTAAAATATGAAATGATCTCATCATTTGGTAACAGACTGCTGAGGGCAGTAAATCCAATAAGAATTACATTTCTTATTTCCAAAAATTTCTTCTTCAAAAATACTTAAACAATTGATAATGGAACCTTTAAGGAACCCGAATCTTTAAGAGGAATCAAAATCGAGGCTAACATTCTGCCTAACATCTCCTCATGTGTTACACAGATGAAAGAAAGTAATACGGTTGGAACAACACAAAAGTGAGTAAATCATGACAGACTTAAAATTTTTGGGTGAACTATCCATTTTAAAGGTCTATATATTGAAATGCACTGACCATTCTTAAGCCATATACCTCTTAGGTTCTGGTGACAGTAATGAGAGATTACAAGTGATGGTATTGGATAATTCAACATGAAGGCACGAAGCCTCAGGGGTCACAGTGATGTTCCAATTAACTTTGTTGCCCTCTCCCCAGGTGGGTTAGCTCAAGACAAGAGTGCTAGTCTAACATCAGGTTAAAGGGTAAAAGGAGGAAGGAAACAAAATGATATGAGAAATTGCCTTAGCTTGCCAACTTTCCTTTTGATATAAATTCTGGCTTTTTTCAGTGTTTAACATTGCACATAAACTTTCAAGCTGGTGATAAAAAGCACTCGATGCACAGTAGGATGCAGGATGGATAAGTTATATGACGTTTTACAAATGAGGCAAAACTGGAAAGTCTTATAAACGGAAAAATATTAAAAGTCACTTTGAAAATTGGATTGTTTCCAGGTCTTCCTTTGAAACGAAAAACAACCTAATCAAATAAATCAAATTAATGTCTCAGGGTTTTAGTAATAAAGGCCACGGCAGCACTTACAGAGCAGTATTGTACAATGTCTAGTGATTTAATTAGAGCATAATGGATTTGGCTAATCAGTAATACAATGTGTTGTTTTACAGCTGTCCTTTGAGAATACTGCTCATTTCAGACTAGCAAAGAACAGGAGATTACACCACACCTCACTGGCAAATTGCATCCCAATTCATTAGCGGACCAGGATGTGTCTGTGTAAAGATCAAATAAATACTGGCAGTACTGGACTTAATTCTATAATTCATAGCTTTTGCTTTACATGAAATGTCGGGTTTCCCTCAGCTGAATCATCAGGATTAAGCAGTGTATGAGTCACTCCGATAGGACCACATGAGAAGCAGAACTGGCCTATTATGTCTCCATCAGCCTTGAGCTTTCTCCAGTAATCATGACTGTATGTAGCCCTCTCATAAATCTTGACTCTCCTCGGTCAGACTTCCATGACTGTGTTTTTAATCAAACAGATATCAACAGCTCTGTTTACCTAAGGGTCAAAACCATTTATCTTTGAGAATAACTCAAAAACACCTTGATACAAATAGAATGTTTATGCTTCTTAAACTATACCAGCATATGAGGATTTCTCGAGAATTTTAGTTCAGGTTTTTCCAAAATAGAAAAACACAAAAAGCTACATTGACACAGACAGTCCTTTTCTATCTACTAATCTTTCCACGGGTGCCAATATCCTGTCTGTGCTGGCACCATGCAGGGATTCACATGGAGAGCCTGAGGCATGGAGATGTGATTAATTAAACTGTGTCAAATAGTTTTACTACCGGGTTTCACTGTGTTTACTAGAAAGGAAGAAAATGGTACTTATACAGTTTTATCCGGCAGAAAGTGCACCCTCTGTGACCGACATGGATACAGTGTTTCTCCTCTCTGCAGTTCAGTATGCTGGTTTTCAATTAGAATGGCCATTCTGTAACTTACAAATTCTAATGTTTTTGGTACTATTTTTGTTCCATAAAATAAAAAAAAATTGGCTCATTGTAGATTGTGCTTCATTCACAAAAATTGCCATACACAACTTACATCGAATCGACCGCAAGATCAGAATTGCACATACAAATTGTGTTCAGCAGAGATTTTGTGGGCATGTTTGCACCATTGCCTGAACTGCATAATTCCTTTAGTGAAAAAACTGCACTTTTACTGCACTTTTAAACTGCACAATTCCTTCTTAGAGAATTCCCCTCAAAGTTTTTAAATTTAAACCAACATAGTCTCATGAGAATTCATCACAGTACTATGAGGTGGCGAATTCGTACGACTTGTTTATATGAAAACATATGACTTATACCTCAACCAATCACATACGCTTCACAAATACGTGCTTCAGAACCCGGAAGTGTCTCTTTCTTTCGTATTACACATCAGGGCTTTTAACATTAATATTATGGTTATGTTTATACTCTGGGTAGGGAAAGATGTTACACTTTATGGTTAGGTTTAGGGATAGAGTTTGGGTTAGGGATTAAAGTTACGAAAACACAGTTTTGGATTTACAAGGAACAAACGCCACTTCGGGAACCACAAGGACACGAGGGAAGCGTTTCTCATTGGTGGGTGTATAGCTCGTATGATTTCGTATGAATGACCTCTTACGAATTTGTAAGAATTCTTCACCTCGTACTATTGTGACAAATTCTCGTGAAATCAGGATTGATGTAAACATGTTGTGCTCTGGGTGCTGACCAGCTGCTACAAAAACTTCTTACATTATACAGAAGAAATATATTTTAGAAATATGGTTTATCAAGTGTTTTTTTTTTTTTATATATATATATATAAAAAAAGCATGTTTCTATTAATGGGAAATTTGAATATGGACTTGGATTTTGTTTGATTGCTCTGGCTTATACAACCTGTGTCAATGTGATACACATATTTAAGCAAACTATACAGTAGATACTGTCAGTGTATTGAGGCAGGGGTTGGTCAGGCGTTATCAGAGGTGTCTGCCACTGGCAGATGAATATATGTGGAGGTATATTGCTATTTACAGAGTTAATGTAGATCTTATGAATGACTGCTGGGAGAGCTGGCCTCAGTTTAAGGAGTCCAGGTTCAGCCCTAGACTCCTTAATTAGCAACATATGCTTTACAAAAAGAAACTCCAGATTTACACAGGCTTCTTGGATCAGACTGTTAAATTACATCCAGTTGGAGAGAGAAGCCTGGTACACAACCGAGTTAGACTGATGAATATTATGCAGAAAAGTCTTTTTTTATTAGTCTGCATGGGGTAACATTTGTATTAATTTTCTTTCTTAATCATATTTATATAATCTTGGATTTGATCTTTTACTTTAAACAAAATTTTCCATGTAGAAATTTTATTTAACTTGATATTGGAAAATATGTATATTGACTATGGATGGAAAACGTATGTAATAACGGAAAGTAGAGAACACATGATTCAGGTGTTTCCTCAATTTTATATCCAAGATTTACAGTTTATAAAGCTTCTCATCCTGCATTATGAGAAACATCTTGTTCAAGATCGATAGTAAAAATGTTATTTGTTGCTTAGCAACATGCCATTGTGACAGTATGCTGTTCCAAATGTCCTCCTCAAGAATAGTAAAACCTGAAATAACCTGCATAGTGGTGACCAGCCAACAGCTTAATTAAGGTAAGGAAAGGGGATGCACAATATCATTTGCCTTGTTTTCCCGGTAAAAGTATTTTAAAAAGCCTTAAAACAAGATACCTTGTCTTGAAAAAGCAGAATTGTGTAACATTTGTAACAAATTAATGTTTTAAATTTTGTTATGTTTATGCAATAATAATAATAATAATAATAATAATAATAATAATAATTTTGCCAACGAGGTAAGAAAAATAAACTTAATTTAAGATATATTTTCTAAAAACATGTCTTAAGTAATTCAACATGATCACTAGGTAAATTGACATCCAAAAGTTAATATTCCCTGAAATCAACCCCATTCAGCTGAATTACTGACAAGTGCCATCCACCATAATTTTTTCATCAATTCAAGTGTGAACACATTTCTCTGCAGTAAATCCTCTGAGACATGGGTTCTGGTCACAAGGAAGTAATCACATTCACATAAACAATGGTGAGCTGAATTAATCTGATGTTGCATTTTCCCTCTAAGATTACAAGTTAATTTAGGTTTAGGGTTGGGGTTTGGGTTAGGGAGTATTGTTTATAAAATATGCATTCCTGTTGACTGTTTTACATTGTGTACAACTAAAAATACAGCTCCCTTTTGGCGCCACTCTGTGGACATTTCCCTCCAAAGCAGGAGATCACACATGTCCATACGTTTTGCAACACTTCCAGCTTCGGCCACTGGAGGTCAGTTATTCGAATTTCAGTAGGCACAGATTTCAGCAGCAAAACTTTTGAACTACTGTTGCCGAATTCAAAGTGTGAGCAGTTCAAAGAAATTTGCACTGGAAAACAAGACAAAAATACTGATTATTATTTATTTTTTTTCAAAGTATAAAAAACAATAGAAAGTCAATGGAAAGTCCCCTTCATGATAGAAAAATCTAAATGTGTGTGTGTGTGTGTGTCTGTACGGAGGTGGGGCCAAACAAAGCCTTGTGCTATACCAAACTACATTTCACAATATACACAGGGGGTGCAGAAATCTTTCACCAACCCCTTCACGTGTCAACGCAATAACAGAGGCCATGTGTATTGACCGAAGAAATCAAAACACCATGCCTCATTTGCTGCACTAGGGGATGGACTTTGAATTCATTTTTGGCTGAAGAAGCATCAGACTACTCTTGATTAAGCTACTAACGATGTGTCAGTGACAACAAGCTGCCTCATGGCTCTAATTGATCTTCCAATCTTCCTCCGCATAGAGCTCTCCTACCTGCAGCGTGGGACAGACTATTTTAAGAGATGATATATTATTCCCCTAAAAGTCAGTGGCTGAGATGACGAAAAAAAAAAAAAAACGGAGAAATGACGGCTCCCCTTACAAGATGGCATAATGAGCTTTTCCTGCAACCGAGCTGTGAGATCCGCCCATTAAAAAGAAACCCCATGTTTGCCATCGTTAAAAAAGCAGCTGCATTCTCGCAGGTCATGACTGATAGAGCACTTTGTATGCACCGAGCACTCTGATATGGGCTAAGCTAATTGTTGAAATGCTCATTAAATCAGATAAAGTAGCACATAAATCAGACTGAAGGTTTGAACTATGGTCAGCCTGTGCCGTTTGGCTGGAGTAAATCTCTTAGGGACAGTTGTTCAGTGCCTTAGATCTCATTACATCTTTTTCTTGACAAAGTTCCAACATCTCTGATACTGTACAAAGCCTGGACTTAAACACAGCTGGTTTCTGTGGGCTTGGATGGAAGCGGAGCAAGATTCTGAGATAATGTTACAAATCTGAGCATGAAATTATAATTGTTTTATGTGTTGGGTTTGGGTTTAACAGCCTTGTTGGTAAACCCGAGACACGAACACAGCAATAATAAATTCTAGATTATGGGCTGTATTTCTTCACATTACCTGGCTCAAAATCCATCATAAATTCAACTGAACAAGCAATGATACTGACATAATACTGTATTTTATGTTCTTAAAAAAAAAAATAATAAAATAAATAAATAAATAAATAAATAAATATATATATATATATATATATATATATATATATATATATATATATATATATATATATACATTTCAACTCATAAATATTGAAGGGTTTGATCTAATATCTGGTTCCCAGAGTCCTGACATGTAGTAGGCACCCATGCGTCATAAATAAAGGTTAGCAATAATGAATGAAGCACAATGTTAGATATGAAGCATTGATTATATTTGCCCTCCTCTGACTCTTGTTCATGACCCATTGCCAATCTGAAGGCTGTACTCCATCAGAGCCTGCTGCTCTCATGGAATACAGGGAAACACATTAAAAGCCTCATTTGGAGCACATGTTTTGGGTGGGGGAATCCAAATGTTGACATGCAACACAATTTAAGCATGCCTCACAGAATCTGCAATGTGATTAATAACTCCCTCGCTTTTCCTAACCACATGCAAACGTATATGTCGTCTCTAATTACTGTGTTTTATTATTGACTAATACAGTGTTTCTTAACTGTTGGGTCGCAGGTCTGTTTGGATTGGGTCACATACAGCAGGGAAAGAACAATGACATTGTCATATCCTCTCGATCTGTTCCCACAAGATTTCCTTCCCCTGAGTACTAACCTCAACCCAGACTACACTTCCCAGAATCCTCCTTTTCCCACCATTGACACTCACACCTGATCTTCATTCACTAATCAACTCCATGTATATAAACTCTGCTCTCACCGCACTTCTCTGTGAAGTCTTGCCAATTCATCCTGTTGTCTTGCATTTCTGAGCGTTATCTACTGCCTGCCTGTCTGTTATTGATTACTGCCTGTCCCTTGGATTACCCCCTTGTTTACCATCTTTGTTTGGTTACTTTGCCTGGATTGCTTACCTGGTTTTGACCTCTGCCTGTTTGATTACGATCGTTATTATACTCTGAACATGGATCTTCACTCTGTGTCTGACTCTGACTCGTTACAGACATAGTTCTCCCTCCGAGGCAAATTTTATGATAAGCTTGCAATTGGCACTTTAAACGTGCTTAATATGCTGCTCATTTGCAATATTTTTGCGGTGCGATTAAAGCCTGGTTTTTGTGCTAGTGTGCGGCACAAACCATCACAGAACCACTCGCCCCAATGATCTGCCTGCTCTACTGTATCTCTGGAATGCTCCCATGTCTCGATATCGTGGCGCAGACCACAACACTTCAGGCCCGGGTATAATTTGTTGTTGCGCGTTCCGGATCACCTCACACCCGGTCAACCATGTTGCCTATCAGAGTATACTTTACTGATCACAAACAAATAGGAACGCGTTCGACGCAAGCACACTAAACTGCTTTGTGACACTCTTTTAGTACAGTCAGTGGCCAGTGCATGCGCAGAC
Organism: Myxocyprinus asiaticus; assembly: GCF_019703515.2. Taxonomy (NCBI): domain Eukaryota; kingdom Metazoa; phylum Chordata; class Actinopteri; order Cypriniformes; family Catostomidae; genus Myxocyprinus; species Myxocyprinus asiaticus. The sequence continues at coordinate 16,430,062 of NC_059381.1, read as the reverse complement.
TACACGCACAGCCGAGGACCGCGTGCGCGAGTCAAGGAAAAAAAATCTAGGCACCGCGTAGTCTGTGGCTGTGCTGATGACGCAATTTGTGTCACACATACTGTGCACGGAGGGATCCGCAACGCACATACCCAAAGTATACTTTGACTTTAATGTGACCCAATTGAAATTCTAGAGAGAATTTTCTATTTGAAAGCACTATAGGGGAAGTCAAACCTCTCAAAAAGTGGATGGCCCCAACATGCTAAACAGCACTGAGCAGGAAAAGAGCAACATTGTGGATGTGCCAAAATAAAGGCTTTTCAAATTACACATCACCCTTACAAAAATGTTATATGACTTCATAGTAAAAGAAAATGTAATATATATATATAAAACATGTTATAGTTTCATATTATATAATCTTTTAATCTATTGGACCTCATTTTTATTACAACTGTGGCAGTTAAAGCTAAAACTTTTTAAATATGTTTAGGCTACTATTTTTCATAACAAATAATATAATTATTTTTAGAAAGACTCTCTACATTGACCTAATCACAGAAATGAGAAGGCTTCCATGGTCTTACCTGTGCTTATGGCATTGTACTGTTAATATAAGGGCAAGTACATAAAGGGGTTTAAAGTCTGGATCTCTAAGTATTGGCCTTGCCCTTACGATAATCGAGAGTTCATGGCAAATTTGCCACAAATTCGCCACTGATCATTTTCACATGCAAATGAGCTTTGCGGCAAACTTGAGGCAAATTGTGCATTGTTACCAACGTTTTGCCGGAGGTTCACCACTACCGGCGAAGAGCTGCAAACTTCTGGCAAACATTTGTGGCGAATCAAAAGCTCATTTGCATGTGAAAATAACAAGCAGCAAATTTGCAGCTAGTTTAGAGTTTTTGTAATGGTATTCTTGAAAACCATGAACAAAACTATGCAAGATAAAAGAAAATGTGACCCAAGCTACATTAAATATAGTTTACAGGTTTTACTTGGGTTGCAACTTGATGTTCAATGTAAAATCTGGGTCCCGAAGAAAAAACAGTTCAGAACCACTGGACTGACAGTGTTCAATTATACTATAAAAATAGTGACCGGGAGCATGCAAATTATGCATATTTAATAGCAGTCAACATCCACAAGTTATGTCTGATTGCTTTCATAATAATTGCGAAACATACCGGTGAACGCGTAAAAACCGCACCCCAGACCAGACGGAAGTTCACAAAAAAATCACTTCACGTCAACCAAATGAACTGAACTCTGACGTCAAACAAACTCGGTCCACACCAAAAGCTCTAGTGTGCAAGCACCCAAGGCTTACCAAATAGTATCATATATTCTTGAACAGGAATTCAGAAGGAACAGAGCTTGGGTATCTTGTTTGTGGATGTATGCAATGTTTCATCATGAGTGAGTGATCTACTTTCAGGGTTGGGCTTCTAAATGAAACACGGCAGGGTGACTCCCTCTTCTCACACCTCTTTCCTCTTGGCAGAAGGAAGATTCCCAAGACAATGTACAACTTTGACACCAGCTGTTATATTAGCCAATGCCTAATTTCATGCTGACAAGTCTGGAGCCAAGAGAAATATTCATTTCAGGCATCTCCAGAAGTTTAGATAATCTGGCACTCTGAGGCAGCATATGGAAAAACTGAAGCAGAGGAACTATGTGACCAGTTTGTTTAAATCGAGACCTCTGAGGAGGGGAGAAAATATCTCTAGCGGAATGTTTACATTCATAGTATTTCTTTACACTGTCTGCTTTTCAGAGGTTCACCTTCACTCAAAGTGGTAATAAGATTTATGTAAAATGACATGGTTTTAAAATTATTTGTGTGAAAAGCACCGACCACTTTGTATTTTCAGCAAATAGCTCCCCAAGCAGAGATGCACAGATCTCTTAAAATTGTACAAAGTGGAAGGCAAGAGGTCATTTCAGTTTATTTTTTCTGTATTTTTTAGTATATCCAAGAAGCAGTACTTACCAAACATATTCCTATGGGATGTAATTGGTCTCGCTACATCTGTAAGAAGGAAAATTTGGATGGCTGTAAATCAGGGTAGAAAAAGAGAAAACATTATGTTCTTTCCCATAATGATATGAAGTTCATATCCGAAAACCACATCCTTCACATTGCATCTGGCTGCTTGGTCAATGCTAAACCATAAACCACACCAGCGACTCAGCACTCATCAGTCCACCCATCTGCACATAATTACGTATGCATACAGTTTGGCAGAGAAAACTTGCTAACTACTTTAAATCATCATGAATTGGCAACAGTTACAAGCGTTGGTCTTGAGTAGATGCATGATCAGGTCATTATATGTCAAGCTCAAAATATATGATCAAATTCCTTCCTGTCATCATGTGTTACTATTTGGCAGAGCAAATACAATATGCAGAGCTCTGGCATTGCTATATTTTTAAACCGTCTCTTGTGCCAGTATAATCCCCAAGGTAACTCTAATAAAGATTTAGAATATTCATTAATCAGTTGCTAGTACAGGCAAAATGGGTTCAAAGGAACAAAACAAAATGTGTTTCTGCTCTTCAAAATGGCAATTTAACCTAAATTGATTCATCCCTTGCCTGTTTAAAAGAGAAGCTTAAGTCAATATGTTATATTTGTAATGCTGGGCAAGAGATTTAGTATTTTTGTTACAAACAAATTACCCTTGGTGAATTGGAAACTATGTATGCTAGCTAAATGATGCTGTGTTAAAGCACGACACCACATTAAAAATCTGGGATTGAAAATCTAATTTAAACCTGAAAATAAATAAAGTTTAAAACAGAAATGTAAAAAGAAAATTCTGAACTACTTGCAGGTCACTATTTAAATAAGCAAATTTGTGACATTGACCATGTGAACATCTTTGAACAAAAGGTCAGAGTTTGTTGCTTCCACTGAAGCACAAAATGCACTATGAAACATCCTCAAATCATTGACTGTCAGAACTTGGGCAGCTTGAGTGCATGCTGTCATTAAAGCAAAGAAGTGTATACCAAATAATACGAAATTTTGAAATGCATGAAAATTTTCCAATTCACTAAAACAATTATTCTGATGAGCCAAAACATTATGACCACCTGCCTAATATGCTGTTGGTCCTCTGCGTGCTGCAAAAAAAAAAAAAAAAAAAAAAACAGCACCGACCCGCCGAGGCATGGACTCTGGCACCAAGACATTAGCAGCAGATCCTTCAAGTCCTGTAAGTTGCGAGGTGGAGCCACCGTGGATCAGACTTGTTGGTCCAGCACATCCCACAGATTCTCAGTCGGACTGAGATCTGGGGAATATGGAGGCCAGGGCAATACCTTGAACTCTCATCACGTACCTCAAACCATTCCTGAACAATGTGTGCAGTGTGGCAGGGCGCATTATCCTGCTGAAAGAAGGCACTGCCATCAGGGAATACCATTACCATGAAGGGGTGTACCTGGTCTGCAACGATGTTTAGGTAGTTAGCACATGTCAAATTGACGTCCACATGAATGACCGGACCCAGGATTTCCCAGCAGAACATTGCTCAGAGAGCCTCCACTGGCTTGTGGTCTTCCCACAGTACATCCTGGTGCCATCACTTAAACGGCGCACACATACATGGCAATTCACGTGATGTAAAAGAAAATGGGACTCATCTATATTTATAAGTATAGAAACAATATATTAAAATTTTATTGCTAAATATTCATATATTTGCAAAAATAGAAGTAGTTTGAGAGTGTAGGGAGACCAACTCAAATGTGTTATTCACAGTGCGTTATGGGAGTGGATGGTAGCTGCAGAGCTTGTTTGGTGCTCTTTGTCAAAGTCTTTCTAGCAAGTCTGTCCACTGGTGGCCATCTTTGGAACGCTCTCAGGCAGCTATTTTACTATGTAAACAAGCGGCATTCAAATGCAACTTCTATGTACTTGAATGGGGAAAGACCGAAATCTCAAAATCGGTTGGTCAAGATTACGATCAATGAACATATTTCAAATTAGCAGTAAAATCTGACAACACTAGCATAATACATTTTGAAAATGTTTTTACCTAAAAAAATAATACAATAAAAAAATTCCAGGCTTGTCTAGCTAATGCACATGCGCATACTTGATTGGCTCTTTTACCTGTAAGGCGGGACCTCCTTTCTACATACCTTGACCGTTGGGCATTCCAATTTCTCCTATTCATTTAAATAAAATTGGCCCATCTCTGCTAAATAGTCTCTGGCTTTGTTTGCTACGATTCTCTGATTGGATTATGGGTAGTGTGGTTCTTCACCAGGAATTTCGCTATTAACATGATTTTGAAACAACAATGAAGTTGAAATTATGTGGACTGATTGGCTTCGACGAAGGCATATACTGCACCATCCATTAACAACCTCAGAGCTCATGGTAGGTCTGTCTTTAAAGGTTTCTGTTCCCTTATGGAGAAAATGAATGAGATTTTTACTTCTGGAACCCAACTGTTGCGCTCTTTTGGCTGCTGAAAAATGAAGTAACTTGATTCCATCCTATATACTGCAAAGGAAAGGGCACACCTGTAATCCTAACCTATGCAAAGCCTTTATAATGGAGATGTTAAGCAGACCCTTAGCTGACAACAATAGACCCATAAGTGCTTGAACCAGACATGATGATGTTCCTCTAAGGCTCTTGCAGCAATTAAAGTAATTAAACCGCCAATAGTGTTTGAAGAGATGGTCTGGTTCATTCAGTTTCAAACTAACATACCAGCACATGCATCTGTTCACAGGACCTCCCATAGCAGCTCTCTTCTGAGAGCAGCTACAAAATGAGAGTTTGACATCTTCCTAACCCCTGAACACACACAGGCACTCTCCTTCCTGTCCCACATATGACACAGTCCTGTTTATCAGCTATAATTTGCTAGAAAAAATGTTGTCTCTGCTTACCACTGTAATTGAGCTGTCCTGTTGGTGAACTGGCCCAGTGGGACCTGTATATAGTCAGTCAGGTGCTCCCATGGGCTGCTCTCTGTCTGTAGCAACTGTTAAAGATACCTGCGGCTCTTTCCCGCTCACCTGTTCCACGTGGCGCATTGTGTCCCACATCTAAAGGATTCATGTTTTGCAGTTAATAAAGTGTTTGTTTCAATTGTTAGTCAGGACTTTTAGTTGTTTATTGGGATTTTTAAAATGGCTTGGCATGCAATTTTTTCCCATGTATTGATATATTTCATTTTGAAAGTGGGAGCTGGGGCAGGACATATTGCTCCCCCTTTTTTAATAGCCAATAGGCTTTAGTTTATGTCGAATCTTGATTTGCTACTTGATCTAAAGTGCAACAGTCTTGCAGTAAAAGTCCCATTCATTTTCTCCATAGGTGAATTGAAATTTAATGTATAATTTATTTATAAATCTTTAAAGACAGACTTACCATGAGCTTCGAAGTTATTCATCAATGGCATATGCTTCTGATCAATGGTAAATTATTCTGATTGCATTCATTTAAAAAAAAAAAAAATTCTCCCCAATTTGGAATGCCCAATTCCCAATGCACTCCAAGTGCTTGTGGTGGCATAGTGACATGACTCAATCCGGGTGGCGGAAGATGAATCTCAGTTGCCTCTGCGTCTGAGACTGTCAACCTATGCATCTTATCATGTGGCTTGTTGAGTGCATTACTGCGGAGACATATCGAGTGTGGAGGCTTCACGCCATCAACCACAGCATCCACGCACAACTCACCAATTGCCCCACCGAGAACGAACCACATTATAGTGACCACGAGGAGGTTACCCCATGCGACTCTACCCTCCCTAGCAACCAGGCCAATTTGGCTGCTAAGGAGACTAAGGACTTGGAACCACATGACCTGAACAGGAACTAAACTTAAAAAAAAACAAAAAAAAAACATGAAAACAAGAACAAAACACATAAACGTGACACAGCCCTACTTCAAATCAAAGTTTGTAATGTTGTGATTCACCTCAGAGCTGGTTCTTTGCTTAACTCCTATATGAAGGATTTTATTAAATCCCTATAGAAAAAAAATAATGTGAAATATACTTCCGGAGCCAAGACAGCTGAAAAAGTGGGCGGACACTGTTGTGCTTTAATATCAGGTGGTCTTAGGTGGACGTTTTCCTTCTAGAGAGCATTTGATTGGACAAAATTTGTATATGCCCCTAAGTGCATGATGAGTCATCAATATTTTTGGTCCATTTTCCAAGAAGAGAAAGACAGTAAATGTATAAATGTGTATAGGCCTACCTTCTAAATGTTAATTCTGCCAACTTTTAAAGGTGTAATCAGTTATTTTTTCCTCATTATAAAGTCTAACTCCTAAAAATATGAATAGTAATTTTGCAATGTATGTAGGAAACCAAGAACACTCACATTAAAATGAAGACTCCAGTCATATCAGTAACATTATAAAAGCTGTTTTATTCTACATGGAGAGGGTCTGCACATGGGGGCTGCCATGTTAGAATCTCAAGATTTTTGTAAGGGAAAAGTACCTCAGTAGACAGGTGAAAAATATATAAAATTTAAAATTATTATAATATATAATGTAAAATAAATGATTAAAAAGTAAATATAAAAGTACAGCTTTTCTCACTACATTATTATAACTCATGATACAAAGTTTACCTAGAGATTCCCTTCTCACTCACAGTGATCATGCCGATTTAGAATGATGCATGCAGTTATAGCAACTATGATACTTTCTGTTTCCATCTGTCCGTTGAAGCCCATCTCGTTTAAACAAAGCTAATTCTAAGATGAATTCGCTTGGTATACTGCAGCCTGAAAAGGACGTGTCCTACCTAGCAACAGCCTTCGAAATGAAACACCTAATGACAGTTATCCTCTAAATTAACACTAAATCCAACAACCAACTTCAGAATGTTGTTGTTTGTTGTGGCAGTGTGAATTGGCCTTTGGGAGTACACTAGCATATCGATGACCTCAAAGCTAACAGACATGGATTAAAGCCACAAAGGTCCCATTTTGAATTCATTGAATCTTCAACTAATATCTTAATACTAAATATATATGATGGGGGAAAATGACACTTCAAGAACATTTTTATGTAAAATTTCAAGTAAAAGGAAATATTATAATATCTCAAACTGTTGTCTGAATATCTGCTGTTCAAGGAGGCCTGACTTCACATTAATACACTTGGAAGCAAACAGTCAGTCACTGGGCATTATTTTCTGCCTGGGAAATATAACATTGCCCCAGGCTTTTACTGTATGACAAGAGAAATGAATCCTCTCAGCTGTAGTGTGTGGTTATTTTTAGAATGTTGAATAGAGTTGCAGATAGACCATATAAAGCTGGATACTGTTTCATTTCAGAATTAAGTACTGAAAGTTGGTCACTAAAGCAATTTGCTGCCGTTTATCAGCACCTTGGGAAGACTGTTCACTAAGATTACACATGTGTATGTATTAAAACAGGATAATATTTCACACGGCCAAAAGAACATGGGTCAATCTGAAAATTAATATCTTTAATACATCAACTGGCCTCATTTCTCATAGCGAATTTCAGTTAGTTGAACAGAAAAGAGTTCAGAGATAAATCTCTTTTCTTTACAGTTTCCTTGGCAACCAGATAAAGAGCCTATTAGCATATAATTGTAAAAGGATGAATAAACATTATTTTATTTTTTTTTACAACAATCACTCACATAATGGCTAATGAGTGGGCACATGTTCCGTGAAGGTCAATGTAGTGCCAGCAAGCAGTGCCTGTGTGCTTTGCTTTTTTGTCACACACAATAACTTCTATACTTCCAAAATAAGCCTTTACAAATAATTATAATAAAATTAATTAATTACACTAGATAATAATCATTCAGTCAGTCTTGTTAGGCCACTTGTTAGGCCAAGCTGGATATTGCTATTAAGATGTATCATGTGACATTGACACTGAAAAATGGATTTTAATTGTTAATTTTTTACCACATTCTGTCTGGCTTTCCTAAGATCAAGGGACAGAAATAGAACATGCACAAGCAGATCAGCAAGAACACTAGACTTCATTCAGTACTATGTCACCAAGGAATCCCCCTCAAGCCTATTCTTGTTTTAACTGGGCAATGCCCAAGAGCTTGCACTTACTCTTCAGTATTAATTGAGCTTATTTTTGACCGCTGGGTGTGTATAATAACGATGGGCAAATGTTGTCATTTAAGAAAGTTCATCAATCCTCTCTGACACTTACAGAACAGCCCAGCAAACAGGGGACATCCCCCGGACTTTTGCTAACGTCTGCTTAGGTCGGCATTTGTTCATTTTTGTAATGTTCGCTGCAGGAGTTCCCAGGACATTTTGGACATTCGCAACAGGTCCCATTTTCATCCGGGCACAACGTTCTGAAAATGACGTTCAGGGGACTTCAGTGAACGTCCCCATTTCGTCCCAAAAACAACATCTTTGGGCCCACAATGGACGTTTTCACAACATTCAGTGATCTTGCAAGAATGGATTTAATTGTAAGAATACAATTTACAGATGGGTTACTTGCCTCCAAACATGTGCAAAACGCATCCATCCATCGTGTTGCCTTCTCCTATCAGACCTGCCTTGTTTCTTTTTTTTTTTTCTCCCCTTTTCTCCCCAATTTGGAATGCCCAATTCCCAATGCGCTCCAAGTCCTCGTGGTGGCGTAGTGACTCGCCTCAATCCAGGTGTCAGAGGACGAATCTCAGTTGCCTCCGTGTCTGAGACCGTCAGTCTGCGCATCTTATCACGTGGCTTATTGAGCGCGTTACCGTGGAGACATAGCGCATGTGGAGGCCCACGCTATTCTCTGTGGCATCCACGCACAACTCAACACGCACCCCACCGAGAGTGAGAACCACACATTATAGCGACCACGAGGAGGTTACCCCATGTGACTCTACCCTCCCTAGCAACCGGGCCATTTTGGTTGCTTAGGAGACCTGGCTGGAGTCACTCAGCACACCCTGGATTCGAATTCGCGACTCCAGGGGTGGTAATCAGCATCAGCGTCAATATTCGCTGAGCTACCCAGGCCCTCTCAGACCTGCCCTGTTAATTTTTCAGCAACTTGTTTTACAGATTACAGAAACAAAACTTAGTATTAGGTTTGAATTAAGCCTACGGGAGGAATCAGTGGTAAACAAGGAGCTTGAATCAGCTGGCAACTGGACACAAAGGGCATTTTCCAAACTGCATTTTTGCGCCCTAGACGGGCACTGCGGGAAGAAGACACCACTCATAAGGTCGTTCCCAACTAAAGTAAGATTTAAAAAAAATAATAAAATGCACTAATTCAGGGCCCTACCGCAAGACTGATAGCGAAGGGTACAATCACATACTCCATTCAAAGTCCCCACATCATGAGCTCTGTCCTTTGGAGTGCGTATAAGGCATAGGATGATCACTGTCTATTGGCATTCGCCCACAAACACAACCACTGCCAGACAGACATGCCTACACACCTGCGCGAGCAGCTTTAAAAATTGGAGTTCTGCGCATGCTCGACTTTTGAATCTCTGAGGCCAACTGAAAATATATTTTTATTCATCATTTTATACAGTGGTTTGTACATATATAATTGAGTATCATTTTATAGTTGACATCTTTTATAGTTCAGTGTTTTAAAAACTTTCCTGCATCATCATTTTGTAATTATAAATGGTCTTCTGTGAGGCAGCAGGTAACCAAGGTAAATTTATAATAGATGATTCACCATGTTGGACTCATTTCATATACTGGAAATTGGCAACATCAACATGATCAGTTTCACACTTAGAATTTTCATGTTTTCTAAACATTAACTTTAGTTCATAAATTTATCGGACTTCCGCTCGGGAATGTCCTATGATGCCATAGTGAGTCAAAAACACACAAGGTGAATAGATGTTAAAACTGTCATTACTTTCTCAAAAAGTCTGTGTTTTAATTTCAGGGACAAACCCTGTGGCATTTTCTGCACAAATGTTCACAGAGGTCAAAACGAGCATGGCAACGGTATAAGTCTAAAGTTATCTTTATTAAATAACAACTGTATATCACATAACAATATAACATACATTTAAATACATTGTTATCTGCTGTACCTATAAATTGTGCTGAGAAACAGTGTTTTGTGTTTTATTTAAAGGTGCACTAAAGGGTCGCCCCCTCATGGGCGCTGCCATGTTGTCAACACATGCCACTGTGTTATGCAATGGTCATCAGTGGTATCAATTATGGTACGGTATTGATAAACAGGAGTGTAATCCACCAGAGAGTCCAACCAGAATGAGAAAAAAATGGAAAGATAAAATGTCCAAACGAGAGGTCCCTGCTGGAGTGATTAAACGGCTGTGACCTGCAGCTCTCGCGGCGCGGATCACAGATAAGCAGCATCATATCAAATGCCAAGCGCGAGCACAAAGCGGTGTTCAGCCGGCCGAGATCTCGCAAGTCGCGGCTGTCCGGTCACAGTCCGGCGCGCAACAACGTGAAAATTCGTTTGGATTGGATAGAAGAATGTCCAATATGGGGATGCGTGTAATATGAGACAAATAAAAACACGGACTAAACGTAGATAAACACATTTGCTGTGAAGCGACAGCACTCCAACACGATAGGTGTCAGTATAGAGTCCAAAACCGCAAGTACTTCTAGGACCGATGGGACGAGTAAGAGCCAGCTTAATCATTGCTAAAATCTTACTTAGTGCACCTTTAAATGCTTAAATATTATCTTGATGATGATTAGTAATAGTAGTACCGTTTAATAATTCTGTTTAATAATGTAACTTTTATGTATTTCTTCATTTCAGAGAGTCATGCAGTGCCTTACTCCTGTTTCATTTGCTTCATGCTTCAGAAGGTAATAGTTTTTAGACAATAATTTATTTTGCATTAGAACTTTTCGGCTTCATTTTTGTTAGGGATTGTCTTTGTGGTAAATCCACCCCTAAGAGGCTCAAATACAGAACACAGTGGCATTCTTTTGAGTGTTGTATTGTGAAGGTAATTAAAGGAGATAATCTTTGATATATGGTGGAGTTAAATAGGATAACCTGTTATTTCTGTATAATTCTAGAGTTTACATTAATAAGACTTGACTTTATTATGAAATGACTCACTGTTGAAATACAGTTTCACTGTGATTAATGTCTTTTCTTTTTAGGGAGGAACTCCTCAACAGAGCACATCATCACTGAATGGTAAAGGCATTGATTTCAATTTTCCAACTTTGCAAGCTTTTGTATCTAACCAGAGAGGATTTGTAAATGCATGAATGAACCATACATGTTGCAGAATAAAACAACAGATGTCAATGGAAATAAATGTTGATTGTACACTTTCAATCATATAAATAACTTGAACATAAATTACTACTTTGTAGAAAAAATACTTATAAAATATTTTGTAAGCCTGCATATCATTAACCCTTAAAGGAATATTCTGGGTTCAATACAAGTTAAGCTGAATCAACAGCATTTGTGGCATAATGTTGATTACCACAAAAATTAATTTAGACTCGTTCCTCCTTTTCTTAAAAAAAAAAAAAAAAAAAAAAGCAAAAATTGAAGTTACAGTGTGGCACTTACAATGGAAGTCAATGGAGACAATGAAAGTGAACGTGGCCAATTTGTGGAGGGTTTAAACCTAAATGTGAAGCTAATAATTTTATAAAAGTAATTGCATTAATTCTTCTGTTAAAACTTGTGTATTATTCAAGCTGTTGAGTTGTTTAAATCATCACTTTTTCATTATAACGTTTTAGGGTTGGTTGACATTACTTCAACCAACTGTTGTAAAATTGGCTATAACTTTACACAGATTAATTAATTTTCTTTATTCATCACACATTTGCACATATACAGTGAAATTCTTCTTTTTCACATATCCCAGCTAGGCTGGGGTCAGAGTGCAGGGTCAGCCATGATAGAGCAGATAGGGTCAAGGGTCTTGCTCAAGGGCCCAACAGTGGCATCTTGGCAGTGCTGGGGCTTGAACCCCTGACCTTCTGATCAGTAACCCAGAGCCTTAACCGCTGAGCTACCACTGTCCCAGAGAAGGTTAGTAAGCGGTTTTATCAAACTAAAACCATGTTTACATGCTTATCCTTTCTGTCTTATGGCTATACTTTTGAAACAGTGAGTATTTTAATGTAAAGAAAATTGGCCCCCTTCACTTCCATTGTAAGTGCCTCATTGTAACTCAGATTTGTTTATTTTTTATTTATTTTTATTTTTATTTTTTTAAGAAAAGGAGGGACAAGTCAAAATAAATGTTTATGGTAATCAGTATTATGCCGCATATGCTGTCGATTGAGTTTAACTTGTAGTGAACCCGGAACATTTCTTTAAAAGGACAAGAACAAATTAATTTATAAAAACGCATGTTTTTTTCTTCAAATTACTGCTTTTATTGTCAATTTTACAGCATGTACCTTTCATGAAAAAACATATAAAAGGTAGAAACATTCACCACAATGTCAGTGGACTTCTAAAACCCAAAGTATACATCGATTTTGATGCAAATGATTATTATTAATTATTATTGTGGTTTCACTACAAACATGGTTACTATAGTAAAACCATGATAAATTTTTTGGTTACGGTTTCACTACAAATACCTTGGTTTAATAGTTGAAGAGGGAGCACAAAACTTATTGCAAGGGACTGCACATTTTTTATATAAAAATTCAGGGAAAGAAAAAAACCCTCCCTGTACACTCAGCAGGGTTCAGTATGTTCCAAACCTGTATGTCTTTAGTGGAATGTATTGAAATATTCAGTCTCCGTCACCATTCAGTTTTATGTAGAGAGAACAAATGATGCAATAAAATGTAATGTTGACTGAGATTCTCGGTCCCTTCTGCCTTTTGCATTCCACAGAATAACAAATATATATTTGATGACAATTTATGATTTTAACTTTTTAAATCTGTAACTTTGAGACTTGTTAAATTAGCCTGTAATTTGTTTATTATTATACATTCATCTGTGATTACACCAGTGTGATTTGGCTGTTTGCAGAAAAAAAGTTTACTCTAAATATTTTTATATATTTGTAAATGTATATTTTGCATAAATAAAATGAACTACACTTGCTGTGTGTTTGATAAATTATTACATAAATAGGCTGATTTATTCATTAAAGTATTTGGGATTTTAAAATGGAAAGTGAAAATGTGTTGATTGTATAGCATAGTTTTACCCAACTGAAATTAACATAGTTTCAACATAAGGTAAGCAAATCATTTGGATCGATTTTATGTGTTTTCAATGGTGTTAGCGACGTTGATTCAATGTGACGTTCAAAGAACGTCGTGAGGACGTACAAATGGTAGCGAACGTACCTTAAAGATCCCGAATGTCCGCTGGAATGCCTGCAAACGTCCCCCCGAACGTCCTAATGGACCCTACACAAAGACGTCCAGGGGACGTTTGCAGAGGCCATTCAGGGGATGTTCTGGGACCTTTTTTATTGGCTGAGAGTAGGGATGTGTCGATACAATCAGATATTGATATATCGTGATACTTTTTCTTATGATATTGTATCGATGGATCCATGTATGTATATTTAGTCAACTGTTTGTGTATTCATATCATGTAAACACACTACAAAGTTGACACACTGTCACTTCATAATCAATTTAATAAGCTAACCAAGAGACAAAAATGTCTCGGTTACTATCGTAACCTCCGTTCCCTGATGGAGGGAACGAGACGTTGTGTCGATGAAGTGACACTAGGGGTCGCTCCTGGGAGCCCCAGACATCTCTGATCTTTGAAAAAAGGCCAATGAGAATTGGCGAGTGGAATTTGCATGCCACTCCCCCGGACATACGGGTATAAAAGGAGCTGGAATGCAACCACTCATTCAGGTTTTGCACTGGGGAGCCGAGACGAGGTCCCCGGCCCGTTCCTTCATCAGGGAATGGAGGTTACAACAGTAACCAAGACGTTCCCCTTCTGTCACTCACTCGGCGGTGTCGATGAAGTGACACTAGGGGTCCCTATACAAAACGCCATGTCTACTGAACTGTGTTACGTGGACTAGTGGGGTGAGACGGGCAGACCTCTGTGTGCCTCGTAGCCAGTGCACCCGGCCATCACGTAACCTCCCCCAATGCTCTTGTGGGCATCAAACGGTCCCCTGCACCTCAGGGACAGTTCGACTGCACAAAAAAATGAGGACCGGCCGGCCCAGCCGTGGCCTTTTCTCTTTTTTTTCTCACCAAAAGGAACGAAATTGTTCAGCTGGGGGCCATATAAGGTCCATGTCGGAGGGTGTCCCTCCAAAGAGGAGGACACCATGGAGACCACACCCCACCCGGGGGGGGGGGGCTTTCAAGTGGAAATATGTCACATGGTCTTACCGAGTCTAGTCGGAAGCACGTCATGTGGAAGGGTCCTACAGACACGGTGACCCGGGGCAGAAGGGCGTCTGCCCAAGGAAGATGCGGTTTACCAACGGGGAAACCACTTTGCGGAAAATACATCACATGGGGTTACCAATGGAGTAACCAGCGCATGTGGAGCACCTACCCCAGTACAGGGCTTACTTAGCACACATACTGGGCCGGCGGCGAGTTTATCTGAAAACTTGGCAGCCACAGGGCTAAGGAGGAAGGACATCCAGGGTCCACACTTTTGTGAATGGGACTGGGAGAAAGAGCGCAAGTCTTCACCTCAAGGGAGGGGAAAAGTGCTATGCACAAGCGGTACACCCGGCCAGCTATCCCAAAACCAGCTCAACCCGGAGGTTGTAGAACCTCGCAAAGGTGTTAGGTGTTGCCCAGCCCGCTGCTCTACAAATGTCTGCTAGAGAGGCACCGTTGGTCAGAGCCCAGGAGGCCGCTACACCCCAGGTAGAGTGGGCGCGCAGACCCACGGGGGGGGGGGCACCTCCTGGGCGTGATATGCCATAGCGATGGCGTCAATGACCCAGTGGGAGATCTTCTGCTTGGAGACAGCACTTCCTTTCCGCTGTCCCCCAAAGCAGACAAAGGTCCGAGAACCAAGTCCAGGTGGGCCAATAAGGTGCCACTAGGATGACCTGCTCCTCGTCCTCCCTGACCTTGCACAACGTATGTGCAAGTAGGCTCACAGGGGGAAACGCATACTTGCGCAGCCCAGGGGCCAGCTGTGTGCCAACACGTCTGTGCCGAGGGGAGCCTCGGTCAGAGAATACCAGAGTGGGCTGTGGGAGGATTCCCGCAAAGCGAACAGGTCCACCTGTGCTTGACCGAATCGACTCCAGATCTTCCTCGGGTTCTTGGTGGCCGGCCGTGAGACGGGTGGCGTCTGTTTCCTGCGGGCGGCTCCACGCCGGGACCGAATTAGGCCGCAAACCCGCCCTGAGATGGGCCCGCGGTCTCATCCCAGAACCCGGCCGGGGCATATGAGCATGCAGGGGAATGGGAGGTCCGTGGGGGGTTACCCAGCGGAGAAGCTCCCATTGAAGTCCCCAAATCGCCCCCAGTGCTAACCGACTCAGCCTCATACCCATAGGTAGAAGGACCGAGATGGGGAGCCGCTGGGGTGGCTTTCTTTCTGATGAAAGAAAGCTGCGACCACATCATAGCCATGGTCATGTTCTCGCAATGAGGACATGAACCATCCACGAACGATATCTCTGCGTGGGAAGCACCCAAACACGAGATACAGCGCTCGTGGCTGTCAGAAGTGGAGAGATAGTGACCGCAACCAGGAAGGATACACAAACGAAAAGGCATCACTCATCAGCCTGCTCTGATAAAGTTTAGAACTAGTGAATCCACCTGTTACAGATAAAACAGTAACCATCTGTTCCAGGATGAGATGTACACAAAGTGCACCGCACAACAACACGAAGAGGGATGGCTCAGACAAAAACATGATTTACTCATGTTCATGTAATTCCAAACTCCTATAATGTTATCTTCCTTGGAACACAGAAGTAGTCTACATGACGTATGCGCTATATTCCAAGTTTTTAAAGTCAAAACTTTTTGTCAGAAACAGACTGAAATGGCAATCGTTCTCAGCCAAAACGTTTTTCCTATAAGACATAAAGTTTTATTCCTTAAGGGGGCGCTTAATGGCTAAATAAGCCGAATCATCCATGTAGTCCTTTTTTGTGTCTCTGGAGAAATACATGCACCTGAAAGTAATTTTAAAAATCTGATAATTAAAGGGATTCCTACCTGAGGCTGGAAATTTGCCCCAGCAATGGCTATAAAATTTTATATATATATATATATATATATATATTATCATCCAGTAATCTCAACTTTTTTTGACTGGTCATGATTTGAACATACGAAGGGAAATAATAATAATAATAATAATAATATATACACACACACACTTGCAATGTTGTAATCATCTGATCTGAAATTACTGTACATTTTCAAAAAACAATTCACAAGGAAAAACATTATATAATGTGTAGTTGTAGTGCTTTCAATATAGCAAAGGGTGAAAAGAATTTACAAATCACTCCTTTTTGTTTTTATTAGCATTTGTCGTACTGTCCCAACTTATTCAGAATTGGGGATATATATTTATTTATATATGTAACTACTCTATATGTCTGTGTGTGTATGTATATGTATTTATGTATAATATATATATATATATATATATATATATATATATATATATATATATATATATATATATAAACTGTGCAAATGCACCTGAAAGTAATTTAAAAAATCTCATAATTAAAGGGATTCATACATGAGGCTGGAAATTTGCCCCAGCAATAGCTATAAAATTATATATATATTATCATCCAGTAATCTAAAACAAATTTGATTGGTCATGATTTGAACATATGGAAGGAAATAATAATAAGAAGAATAATATACACACACAGCGTGTTGCAATCATCTGATCTGAAATTACTGTACATTTTCAAAAACAATTCACAAGGAAAAACATTATATAATGTGTAGATGTAGTGCTTTCAGTTTAGCAAAGGGTGAATAGAATTTACAAATCACTCCTTTTTGTTTTTATTAGCATTTGTTGTACTGTCCCAACTTATTCAGATTTGGGATATATATATATATATATATATGTACACTACCGATCAAAAGTTTCAAAACACTTGACTGAAATGTTTCTCATGATCTTAAAAATCTTTTGATCTAAAGGTGTATGCTTAAATGTTTGAAATTACTTTTGTAGACAAAAATATAATTGTGCCATCATATGAATTTATTTCATTATAAAAATAAAATTTAATTAAAAAATAAAAGTTTTTGAAATGGATGACTTGGACCAAATAATAAAGAAAAGCAGCCGATAAGTGCCCAACTTAGATGGGAACTCCTTCAAAAGCATCCCAGGGTGATACCTCAAGAAGTTGGTTGTGAAAATGTCAAGAGTACGTGTCTAGGCAAAGGGTGACTACTTTGAAGATGCTAAAATATAACACAGTTTTGATTTATTTTGGATTTTTGTAGTCACAACCTAATTCCCATAGTTCCATTTATGTTATTCCTTAGTTTTGATGACTTCACTATTATTTTAAAATATGAAAAAAAAAAAAAAAAAAGATTATAATAAAGAATGAGTGTTTCAAAACTTTTGACCAGTAGTGTGTGTGTGTGTGTGTGTGTATACAGGGTTGGGAGGGTTGGGAGGGTTACTTTTGAAATGTATTCCACTACAGATTACAGAATACATGCTGAAAAATGTAATTTGTAACGTATTCCGTTAGATTACTCAAGGTCAGTAACGCATTCTAAATACTTTGGATTACTTCTTCAGCACTGGTAGATTTTTTCACTTGTTTTGACTATAAAAACTCTGCCAGTACAGTAAGACAAAATACACATGTTAAAAATACATTCTCTGAAAAACCTAAATATCTTATGCAGTGTTGTTTCTAAAACAGGATAAATCAAATTGATCTTGTTTTAAGGATTTTTAGATATTTTTACAGGAAAACAATGAAAAAAATATTATCAGGAATATGGTTTTTGCCCTAATATCAAAGGTCTTACTAGAAAAAAAGAAATTATGATCCAATGTGAATTTTCTTGATAATAACATATGATCGTGCCTTGTAACATGTGAATGTAAAATGGCTAGAAATAGCATTTTAGCTTAGCATAAAGCTGACAATTTACACAAGGTTTATTTCTATTTCTTCTGCTCCAAACTTACTTCAAACTTACTTCTCTGTCTGCTCATATGAATGTAACACATCATAAGAAAGTGTTTCACTGCTGTTCAAATGCACTTTGGATCACATAATTTATATGTATAAATGTTTTCCATCTGAAAGGACTAAATATTAAATGAAACAAATGACAATAAAATGCAAATTAATTCTTTTTGAATGTAACTGTATTCTAAATACCAATGATTTAAACTGTAACTGTAGTGGAATACAGTTACTTATATTTTGTATTTTAAATACGTAATCCTGTTACATGTATTCCGTTACTCCCCAAGCCTGTATATATATATATATATATATATATATATATATATATATATATATATGTACACATTATATACATATATAAACAAATACCCACACACACACACATATATAAACAAATACCCACACACACACACACACACACATATATAAACAAATACCCACACACACACACACACACACACACACATATATATATATATATATATATATATATATATATATATATATATATATATATATATAATTGAGTAATGTGGTGCCCCTGGGCACGTGCCCAATTGATCGTATTGGAAATCTGGCATAATGCTGAGTTTTATAATGATTAAAGGAATAGTTCACCCAAAAATAAGCATTGGAAGGCCTTTTCAAATCATACAACTTTGAGATAAGATAAAGTGATAAAATTTGCAAGACTACTATATTTGCACACTGTCATGGGAAAACTGAGGAAATATCTATTTTAATCTAATATATCTTACGTTTATTTTCACTTAAAACACCTTTGAATTAATCAATTTTATCTTTTCACTAAAATTGTTAGGACAATTTTCATTAAAAAAAAAATCTACATTAAATTGAAAAATAAAGCTACCTTTTTTATCGACATAATTTTGAAATAATTTTAAAAATTAACAAGTACTGATAAAAAAACACATTCACTTAGCACTTTATTAGGAAGACCTGTACACCTACTTATTCATGAGATTATCTAATCAGCCAATCATGTGGCAGCAGTGTAATGCATAAAATCATGCAGATGTGGGCCAGGAGCTTCAGTTAATGTTCACATCAACCATCAGAATGGGGAAAAAAAATGTGATCTCAGTGATTTCGACCGTGGCATGATTGTTGGTGCCAGATGGGCTGGTTTGAGTATTTCTGTAACTGCTGATCTCCTGGGAATTTTACGCACAACAGTCTCTAGAGTTTACTCAGAATGGTGCCAAAAACAAAAAACATCCAGTGAGCGGCAGTTCTGCAGACAGAAACGCCTTGTTGATGAGAGAGTTCAATGGAGAATGGCCAGACTGGTTTGAGCTGACAGAAAGGCTACTGTAACTCTGTACAATTATGGTGAGAAGAATAGCATCTCAGAATGCTATTCTGAGATGCGGGTTGGCAATGTTTTGGTGACATGAGGGGGACCTACACAATATTAGGCAGGTGGTTTTAATGTTGTGGCTGATTGGTGTATATGTATGTGTGTGTGTGTGTGTGTATATGTGGTAACCACTCTGTACAATTGTAGTGAGCAGAATATCATCTCAGAATGCACAACACGTCGAACCTTGAGGTGGATGGGCTACAACAGCAGAAGACCACATTGGGCAAATTATTTGGACCATAGTGTTTGTAATAAAGTGCTCAGTGAGTGTCTGTTTGAAAAAAGAGAGAGAGAGAAAGTGCTTATAACAATGACAAATTTATTTACTCATTTTGTAATTTATTCAAGCTGCTCCAGCAAGTGTATTTACAAACAATGGTATTTGAAGATATAAAAATGTGTCATATTATAATGCAAGTCAGCACTGTACTGTCAGAGACGTCACAGCAAATATCTAATATTCAGGCAACACAGCCAATAAGCTAAAGAAAATTGTGATTTTGACATCACAGTCTTCACAACTGTATGACACAGCAGGTGTGCTATGAATTAACACTGATTCAATTTTTCTGGGACAAAAAGATTAGATGAGAAAATGTAGGAACACAATTGCCTTATGATGAAAAACCCAATAAGACAAGAGCTGAATGAAATATGTTGGCATTTCGTTGTCATTCCTTTGACTTAAAATTCTTCATACGAAAAAGAACCAATGGAAATTGTGGTACCACTTTGAAACGAACAGAATTTGGACAAGAAAATACATGGCAGTCATTTTACAAAAATACTGTTTCCTGAATGAAGTCGATTAATTTGTCCTCCAAGGTTTGTACCTGTGACAGTAAATGGACATCAACATTTCTTCTGGTTGCAACAACAGAGCATTTGGAGCTTTAAAATGCTTCATAGGAGGTAAAAACACACAAATGGGGTTTTAAAAATTGTATTTAAGTAATAATAGTACAGTGGTGCTTTTCAGGAAGTAACAGCACACCCTCCCTATAGTTTTAACAAACATTTAAACATTTGATTGTTACTCAAAAAAAAAAAAAAAAGAAAGAAAGAAAAAAAATGCTTGCAGAGTATTAACAGAGAAAAAACGTGTATTTGATTTCATGGTTCATTGACTACATTATTTCTTAATATCTCATTTATCTCTTCATTCTCTTAATCTCTACACAATATGGTTTGCTCGACAACTTATGGATACATAGCATCCTTAAGACCCATGTGCTCCTGTGTCACCGGTTTAAAAAGAATCCAAATAGCTAGTCTGTGTGAGCAAAATGCAGCCAAAGCCACATATTGTAACAAATGCTTTCGTTATGTGATTTATGACTTTTCCAGTGGAGACAGTTTTCATCAATATATAGATGTGAATGGAAAACCTACTGCAACCAATGACCCTTGCAGTGCATGAAAACCATTCAACCAAACAGTACAGTACAGGCAAATATTTACTGTTTTTGTGTCTGTAAAGCCCATTACTATTGATCCCAGCAGGAGATCTCATCTTTCCCCATCTCGAGCCAAGTTCAGGAGAGTAACGCTAGCCCGTGGCAGAATTGGACACCGCGCTCCTCCCGTGCTACAGTCGATTTTTTAATTCCAGAAATAACCTACATGAGGCCTCGCAGTATGTGGTCTGCGTGCCAAGCACTTTGGACAACATCAAAGAGCCTATTAAATCACATCAGGGTGTCAGCTGCCACCAGTGTGGATGCAACGTTCTGTCAGCGTTCTGCTACTGTTTTAGTAGTTCCCAGATCAGCTTTTAGTTTACACAATTCCGGATTAAAAAATAAATAAAAACAAAAACAAACAAAAAATGACATGGTTGAAATGCATTTTGCTCAAAGAAAGTCCACGTGAGAATTGTGTTTTCAGGATATGAGGAAATAATTTAATTACTTTTCATGCTTGCAAAAATTAAACATAATGTGTAAATTAACAATACTGCTGGCTCATTGTAGACACAATTAAAATGTTAATGCTAATTATTTTGATTACTCAAGGGTAAAAAGTCAGTAAACATTTACAATGCAAAACATTTCCCCCTCTTCCTCCCTACCCCCATGACAATGGACCCCTTTAGGGGGGCCCCTACCATCACTGTGAAGTGTGACAATGGCCCCTGATGGTAATGATATGGATAGCTAATGGTAACGGTCTAAGATTGTTTTTCCCTGATGTCATTTCAAAGATTGACTTGATTCACTAAAATATTAGCCCAAAATCAGAAGTTATACTGTAATGTTGCAATGTAAAATTAATCTTAAAGAGATAAGTTAACTGAAGTCCTGCTACAGGTAGGCATTTTGTGTTCCTTTTTTCATGAATCCCAGCAGATGACTAGCACAACAATGTGTCAAGAGCACAAAGACTGAACAATAAATAAGAAAAAGATGAGTCACCAAAAAAATTAGTATATTCACTCAAACGATTGATCAGTGAGACTCCATACTCTCAAACAAAACATCCATTTTGGCAGCTACACTTAAATTGAGCAGTTTACTTCAAGAACACAACATCCGCCTTTCAGTCCCATACCTGTACACAATGTACAAAACGAGTGCTTATCTTTTTTTTTTTTTTTTTTTTTTTTTTATCTACGAAAACTCTTCAAAAATTGTCACCGTTCACCTGAGCAAGAGTCCACACGGACCCCTCTGGTTTAGATATTAAAAAGCTCCCTGCTCCCCCGTTTTTAGTAGGGATGCTATCAGGCAACAATTGTAGTGTACTTGATTTCTAGAAGAGTCAGCAGTTGAGTCCATAGTGACAAAGTAGTTATATCCCTTAGATAAATTGAGTCCTCTTATTGACAAATCCCTTGGTTGCTCTGTTATAAGACTTCGCTTTTCTGGACGGTAACACTGAAAGCAGTCTTTGTGAAAAGTCATTTTTCTTTCTCTGCCCTCAATTTCAAGGCCCTCTCCGACATTACATAGGAGCATTCAGAGGACACAAACCTATTTTTGTGTGCGTGTGGGTTTTTTGTGTGTACAAGAGGGGGTTTTGGTGGGGTGGGGCCTCAAATTTTTCATTGAAATCCATCCAGTCGTATAGATGAGGAATGAGAAACATTTATAAAGACTTGTAGTGTCTTCTTGCGTGAGGAACTACTTTTCAGTCCAGAGAGAATCTCATATGTTTGTTAAAAGTGCTCGTTCATGAGTCCTTCTCTGTCATGCTTCATATGTGGTTACACATATAGGATGCTATAAAGATGAGAGGGAAGCCAAGAGAACCAGCGCTGAAGCCAACAAGGGCCCTACAGTCTCAACACGCCCAACAGAGTTGACATCACCTCGGGATGGCTCGGCAGATTCATGGCTCGTTCCATCTAAATGGAGGAGGAAAGAGGGATTAGTGAGGGATTATGGAGATGTGCGAAGGAATCTCATGAAACATCTAGACATTACTGATAGTTTTGAATAGGGATGAGCCCTTGACATACGAACCATTATTATTTTCTATCGAGTTAACGTCCCCATCATTGATCTTGATGACACGGTCGTGACTTTTTTCGCAGTTGTCTGTAGGAGAAACATAAAACAGGGTGTTGTCAGGGTGAGGGTTGTGACATCATCTTTAACTCATTGCACTTTCGCAGCAGTGATGTACGATGCAATTGCAGCCTACGTTTTGTCAGAAACCATGCCAGGAAAACTCCTGAGGGGCTTGTAAAACTTACTCGAAGGTCTGACGAAAACTTTCAGCCGCAGGCAGCTCCGTCTTCCATTTTCACTGACTGTAGATGCTGTGGAAACATTTTTAGATAGTCAGTAGTGGGCCCAACTGATCTGTGCAGCACATTGTTTAATAAATCAGAGTTATCTCATTTAGCCTTAGATTTATAAGGAACTAGGCGGTTCACCCCACCCAAAAAACACTCTCATGCTGTAAATTACAATTATAGCTTTCCAAAAAGGTGACAAAACAACATGAACAAAACGAGGCCCGAGGCCATCAGAATTAGAGATCGACACTATTGTTTTTATGAACAGTACAGATTATTATTTTTTGTCCGATTAATGATATGCAGATTTTTGACAATAACAATAATATTATACTACAATAATAAAAATTATAATACTTTTTGTAATAATTATATTCTAAATACTTATTACTAATTTGAATATATTACTATTATTATTATTATTATTATTAGCAATAATAATTGTTAGTATTATTATTAATAGTAATAATATCAATTCATAATTATTGTTATTTATTTGAATATTAATAATTATTATTATAATAATTATATTGTATTATAAATAATGATATTTAAATAATTTTATTATATTAATAATACTAACAATAACACCAATATTAATAATAATAATAGTTGTTATTATTATTCATGTAATTATATTACAAAATATGTATTATTTTCAACTGGGTTTTGGGCTCTCCCTATTATGCCTAAAATGTACACGTTTCTCAATTGAAAATGAATGTCTGTTATGTAGGTAGCTGAGTAATTTATGCAAACAATACATTCAATAATAAAATTCTGTAATAAGTAATTCTAAATTCTAAAATTCTGAATTCTAAACATCATTTCCTGTTGAACACACAGTAATGTAATGACATTGTTTGGTGCTGTTCTTTAGAATTTGTCGGTGTACTTGATATGAAAGAACCAATAACTGATAAGGTAGAAACCTATGAAAATCTGTAAAATAATAATATACAGTATATAATATATTATATATATATATATATATATATATATATATATATATATATATATATATATATATATATATATAACACATACATATACACCAATCAGCCACAACATTAAAAACACCTGCCTAATATTGTGTAGGTCCCCTTCATGCCACCAAAACATCACCAACCCGCATCTCAGAATAGCATTCTGAGATGCTATTCTTCTCACCATAATTGTACTGAGTTACCGTAAACTTTGTCAGTTCAAACCAGTTTGGCCATTCTCTGTTGACCTCTCTCATCAACAAGGTGTTTCCATCTGCAGAACTGCCGCTCCCTGGATGTTTTTTGTTTTTGGCATCATTCTGAGTAAATTCTAGAGACTGTTGTGTGTGAAATTCCCAGGAGATCAGCAGTTACACAAATTCTCAAACCAGCCCATCTGGCACCAACAATCATCCATGCGATTATCTAATCAGCAAATTGTGTGGCAGCAGTGCAGTGCATAAAATCACGCAGATGCGGGTCAGGAGCTTCAGTTAATGTTCACATCAACCATCAGAATGGGGGAAAATGTGATCTCAGTGACTTGGGCCATGGCATGATTGTTGGTGCCAGATGGGCTGGTTTGAGTATTTCTGTAACTGCTGATCTCCTGGGATTTTCACGCACAGCAATCTCTAGTGTATAAAGAATGGTGCCAACAACAAAAAACATCCAGTGAGCGGCAATTCTGTGGAGGAAAATGTCTTGTTGATGAAAGAGGTCAACGGAGAATGGCCAGACTGGTTTGAACTGACAAAGTTTATGGTAACTGCTATTCTGAGATGCGGGTTGGCGATGTTTTGGCAACACAGTATATCAATATATCCTCAAATGTTACCTGCTTTAGCAATTTGTGGCTGTCTACATACAGCACAAAAAGCCTAATTTAAATGATTCCAATGGCACACCAACCTTTTCGGGATGTACCATCAGCATTCATTTCGGTTCTCACTGAAAGGCGTGGGCAGCACTACACTGAATATGCTGTTTCCCCTGTCATCTTACCAATGAGCAATGTTTCTCAATTTGTCCTCTCCATAAAAAAAGCTTATTTTCTGATCGACAGCCTCTCTCTCCACTGTCCTGTCTTTGTGCAGTATGTAATGTAATCTGCCACTGTCAGGAGGCGATGCAAATGAGGACCGAGGGGTGAGGGGGAGGAAAAGGCTTGGTATTTTTCACACAGATCACTTTGGACGTAAAGGTGACTAAGTAATGTGCAATGCATTACACTTAAAAAAATCCCCTTCTTTAAAGCCTCGATGTAATGAGCACGGCTTGCACAAAATGCAATTTCCATATAGCCAATAAAATATGTTCTAAATAATTCAACTGATGAGGCGCCGCTTTCACTGATGTGCATATGTATTCTACAGTGAATTTTTTCCAAGTGGACAAAAAAAAAGAAAAAAAAAAAGGGGTAGGTTGGGAGGACAGTTGGAAAAAGGTAAAACTAATGTTTACATCAAATACTCGTGTCTTTAGCCATTAGTGGTAGGATGAGGAACTGGTCTTCGCCTTTAAATTTGTTTACTGGCAGCTAATATATATTGAACTCTCTGTTTTGGGCACAGAAACCATTAACAGGTTTTACATATTTTTCTGGACAGCAAATTTGTGCAAAATCATCCTGCTTTTCTAAGTCTACTGGTCGTGACCTTTCCATAAGCCTCTTAGACGTTGATTGGTCACTACACACATCAACACCTGCTACTTAAAGCTGTACTGGTGGCTAATAACATCAACAGCTGCAAATGACAGATCACAGGCCGAAAGCCACACCTGCCACTAAAAGCTCTGTAATCAGCTGTGATGATACAAATGACTTCTGTTCAGCCTATTGGCTATTTCACAATAGACCCTGAACTACTGAACTTTACAGTCTCCTCCACACACAAATCTGTGATACTGGCTTGCTGAAGGAATATACAGTGGCCCCAAAAAGTATTTGAACACTTACAAAACACAGACATTTTTTTTAAACATCTTTGCATTATATGATAAAATATTAAACCTAGTGGGGTTTGTTTTTAAAGAAAATAATTTTCAAAGAAATATAGCACAAGCACACTTTTCAAGCAAAACATTTAAAAGTGACATTTGATAGGTTTAAAATGATACAACAATAGATATATTGTTCAAACATATTTCAACACTTTCTGGTTGTCGAACTTGGTGGAAAATGTTCATAGATAATGTGATGAACTGCACCTGTGGTTATTCTGCTTGGACACCTGTGTGAACTAGATGGGAACTGACTTCATACATTTATTTAAAATGATGTACTGTATGAAGGGAGATGCTGACCACTTGGGTAAAAGTAATTGCTAAGTATAGTGAAGTTTTCTAAAAAAAAAAACTTCTAGCAGAAAAGATGACACTTGGTTTGATATTTAGAATTTAAGGCAATGACATTCACACATTTTTAAGTGTGACTTAAATGCCCAAAAGTCTCCAAATACTCTATGGTGCCACTGTATATCTATTGGCTTGAAGGAATATATATCTGTTTAAGACTTTAAACTGACATGCAAGTGTCAAGAAAAAGCTATAATAGGATTTTATCTGTTGCCAGTAAAAAAAATGAAAAAGAAACAAGAGACTTAAAGAATAATATAGGAAGAAAAGAATTATAACTCTTTTCCTCATTAACTGCTGGCTCATCCCTAAGCTAGCCGGCTTTATCATAATGCAGCATGGCCCTTCTAGCTTTGACCCCAATGATTCCTGCTGTGTGGGGTCTCCAGCTGCACTTAATCTGCCCACCGTCTCCCCTCTCATCCGTACAACCTCATGACTGCAAGAAGAGGTTGGGTTAAATCAATGTGCTTATACGCTGTCTACACTGACAAACATGGGGGTTTATGAACCCTTTTTCATGTCCTGCAAGCATATTTAATTTGATTTAGATGAAATTGCTTTTGTCTCATTTATCAAGTCTGGTCTAGTTTGGAGCAGAATCCCAGTGTTGACTGGAAACATCACTTCAGAAATCGGCTGCACATCAAAACCTTGCACTCGGCATTGAATACTAACAACAATATATAAAGGCTGAGAATGTGTTGGCAAAGGTTGCATTGTATGTACATTCACTGAGCACTTTACTAGAAACACTATGGTCCTAATAAAGTGCCAGATGTGGTCTTCTGCTGTTGTAGACCATCCGCCTCAAGGTTCGACGTGTTGTGCATTCTGAGATGCTATGCTGCTCACTACAATTGTACAGAGTGGTTATCTGAGTTACAGTAGCCTTTCTGTCAACTCAAACCAGTCTGGCCATTCTCCAGTGACCTCTGTCATCAACAAGGCATTTCCATCCACAGAACTGCCACTCACTGGATGTTTTTTGTTGTTGCCATCATTCTCTGTACACTCTAGAGACTGTTGTGCGTGAAAATCCCAGGAAATCAGCAGTTACAGAAATACTCAAACCAGCCTGTCTGGCACCAACAGTCAAAATCACTGAGATCAAATTTTTTCCCATTCTGATGGTTGCTGTGCACATTAACTGAAGCTCCTGACCCGTATCTGTGTGATTTTATGCACTGCACTGCTGCCACACGACTGGCTGATTAGATAACCGCATGAATAAGAAGGTGTACAGCTGTTCCTAATAAAGTGCTCAGTGAGTGTAAATGTATTAACTGTATACGGTATGTATGATGTCATGAAATCTTTCCAACAAGAAAAACTATGCTCTAATTTCAAATCTCTTAAAATAAAGATTTGTTAATATACATCACATAAATGTACTTTCTTCATCAGTATTTTTTGCCTTCATTTACAGTTATAATATCTAAACCTCCTTAAAACAAGATAAATTTACTTGAGAAGCAAAACTGCAAAAGATACTAAGACTTGTTTTAGGACAATATACTGTATCTTATGTGTACTTTTTTACTCTATGGAATATATACTGTATATAGGCAGAGGCCTGTATACCCTAACCCTAGCCTTACCTTACAAAATTAGCCATGGCTTTACTAGAGTAACCATAGTATTACCATGGTATTTTGTTGTAAAATCATAGTAACCACAAATTTAAACATGATTACTATATTACCATCATATTTATGTACCGATACCATGGTTAATTGCATTAAAACTATGGCTTCCATAAAAATACATGATTACTACAATATTACTATAGTTAAACCATGGCAAATTTAAAGGAAATATAGAGAGTGAAGACAGGAAACAGAATGGGAAAAAGTGGGACAAAGTGCAGAATTGAACCCAGGTCGTCCGCATGAAAAAAACACAACCATACTGTCCTTACACCCCACACCACTGCAGCGACACTGGGGACACAGTTTGTCTTCAATTTGTGTGTTTGTACTAGACTACTGTAGTGCAAATAGCCACACTGTGTGGCAGGTGCCATTTAAACGTAGTGCAAGTAGCCACTCCGACATATAAATACTGATATATATATATATATATATATATATATATATATATATATATACAGGTGCATCTCAATAAATTAGAATGTCGTGGAAAAGTTCATTTATTTCAGTAATTCAACTCAAATTGTGAAACTCGTGTATTAAATGAATTCAATGCACACAGACTGAAGTAGTTTAAGTCTTTGGTTCTTTTAATTGTGATGATTTTGGCTCACATTTAACAAAAACCCACCAATTCACTATCTCAAAAAATTAGAATACATCATAAGACCAATAAAAAAAACATTTTTAGTGAATTGTTGGCCTTCTGGAAAGTATGTTCATTTACTGTATATGTACTCAATACTTGGTAGGGGCTCCTTTTGCTTTAATTACTGCCTTAATTCAGCGTGGCATGGAGGTGATCAGTTTGTGGCACTGCTGAGGTGGTATGGAAGCCCAGGTTTCTTTGACAGTGGCCTTCAGCTCATCTGCATTTTTTGGTCTCTTGTTTCTCATTTTCCTCTTGACAATACCCCATAGATTCTCTATGGGGTTCAGGTCTGGTGAGTTTGCTGGCCAGTCAAGCACACCAACACCATGGTCATTTAACCAACTTTTGGTGCTTTTGGCAGTGTGGGCAGGTGCCAAATCCTGCTGGAAAATGAAATCAGCATCTTTAAAAAGCTGGTCAGCAGAAGGAAGCATGAAGTGCTCCAAAATTTCTTGGTAAACGGGTGCAGTGACTTTGGTTTTCAAAAAACACAATGGACCAACACCAGCAGATGACATTGCACCCCAAATCATCACAGACTGTGGAAACTTAACACTGGACTTCAAGCAACTTGGGCTATGAGCTTCTCCACCCTTCCTCCAGACTCTAGGACCTTGGTTTCCAAATGAAATACAAAACTTGCTCTCATCTGAAAAGAGGACTTTGGACCGCTGGTCAACAGTCCAGTTCTTCTTCTCCTTAGCCCAGGTAAGACGCCTCTGACGTTGTCTGTGGTTCAGGAGTGGCTTAACAAGAAGAATACGACAACTGTAGCCAAATTCCTTGACACGTCTGTGTGTGGTGGCTCTTGATGCCTTGACCCCAGCCTCAGTCCATTCCTTGTGAAGTTCACCCAAATTCTTGAATCGATTTTGCTTGACAATCATAAGGCTGCGGTTCTCATGGTTGGTTGTGCATCTTTTTCTTCCACACTTTTCCCTTCCACTCAACTTTCTGTTAACATGCTTGGATACAGCACTCTGTGAACAGCCAGCTTCTTTGGCAATGAATGTTTGTGGCTTACCCTCCTTGTGAAGGGTGTCAATGATTGTCTTCTGGACAACTGTCAGATCAGCAGATTGTGTAGCCTAGTGAACCAAACTGAGAGACCATTTTGAAGGCTCAGGAAACCTTTGCAGGTGTTTTGAGTTGATTAGCTGATTGGCATGTCACCATATTCTAATTTTTTGAGATAGTGAATTGGTGGGTTTTTGTTAAATGTGAGCCAAAATCATCACAATTAAAAGAACCAAAGACTTAAACTACTTCAGTCTGTGTGCATTGAATTTATTTAATACACGAGTTTCACAATTTGAGTTGAATTACTGAAATAAATGAACTTTTCCACGACATTCTAATTTATTGAGATGCACCTGTATATATATATATATATATATATATATATTAGTTAATCAAAAAATCAGTGAAAATTTAGTGAGTGTTATTCTTAAAACAAGAAAAATAATTTGCCAATGGGGTAAGAAAATAAACGTCAATCAAGAAATATTCTCTAAAAGCAATTCTTATTATCTCAAACAATTCTGAAGGACGTTTAGATGTTTTTACTTGAACATACTAATAAAGAAAATGATTTTCATTGTTAGAGACAATAATTAACAGTCTCAATCATATTATAATGATTTCATTGGCGACTTATGACAACTCTTGTTCTGTCAGTCATCACAATTCTATTGCTGTCAGCATGCGGTGCATAACTTACCTCTCATTGGCAGACATTAAGACTAGACTTCTACACCAACTATGCTCATTCAAAGACACTACACTGTCATGACCCGTGCTGCTCATCTATGTTTCCTTTCCCACACAGCTGACACCAGATCCCTGTGTAGCCATCCACCTGAGCTGCAGGCAGCCAGGGGCAATAAAGCTCCCAGACACCACTATTCCAGCTATGGGTCAAGAAATCAGATGTGTTGTAACTGAGAAGTCTAATAAATGAGGGAAATATAGATTGATGCTACCTCTTTGAGATAATACTCAAATCTATCTCTTTGCTCGCGCATTCTTGAATGCTTTGTGTGCGCTTTGTAATGCAGCGAATAATTTTGGCTAAGGTACCGACTAAGCCACTTATAAGAAAACTGCAAAGAATGGGATTCTTATCAAAGCAACACATTAGATCTGTGCTTTAAGCATAGTGGGAATGTTTTTGGTTTATCTTACAGTATTATGAAGATGGAGGGACTAGACTACAAATAGCAGTCCTGGTCTTTTGAAGTGGGCTCATATGAGACAGTCTGCACTGCCGTTAGCACCGCTCACACAGGAGGGAGAGGTGGACTAAAAACCCTCCCTTGAAATTGGATTTCTATCCTCTGAGATTAAGATCAGACTTCCACATCGGCCATATTGAAAAAACATGCTGCTTTGAGCCGTTCAGGATTCTGAATTCAACTACAGTCATCAGAACATGTTCACTTTTAACCTGTAGGGCCGGGCCCTCTGATCCCCCCGATCGCTTCCTGAGCGGGTCGACCTCGCTGACTGACAGCACTGGGACTGCGGGTGTCAAACCTCTGCTCTCTCTCAGTGCGACCCTTCACTCAAAATGATTAGCCACCGCACTAGTTAACAAAGACATTCTGTCTACCACATCCTGACTGCAAGACATCTTACTAATAAAGAGACTAATAAAGACTTGATTTAAAAAAAATACATAAAAATATATGTAGAGGCAATTATTTTTACATTTATAACATTTAAAATGCAATAATAAAATTTAAAATAAAATGTAATTGTACATAATATAATATGTATATATACATAATAAATGGAGAAACTTCCTCTTCTCTTGAAAGAGAGACCATAATGGATGAATCATGAAACTGATTCACACAGGAAAGAGACCTGTGTGCTATGTAAATCTCTCATAGTACCTGACAGCGCCATCACCTCAGTGAAGATTTTTCCCAACCTGTTATTCTTACTCACAGGACTTCGTAGAAAAAAGTCAATTTTACTATGTTGCAATGTCAATGATAGACACCCACATCATGCAAAACATTCTTATCACCCGCTGAGATCTAACCCCTAAATGCTATTTACTGTGCATTCCTATCTCTCTTTCGTTCTTTCTATGTACTTATATCTTCTTTTTACCACTTTCCCTCTTCCTCATTCTCCCCATCCCCCTTTTCACATCCCATTAAAAACATGCCCATTGTTTTATGCGCTCATGAGATCTGTCAGATCATCAGGTCAGATTCCGCTAAATCAAACGCTCCACATCTCCTTCGTGTGCCTGCATAAATGAACCCATCTCAGCCCTTAGCACTCCAAGCAGTTGGACCACTCCTGTGCCTTATTTTGTCTTCCAACTCCCACCCTGTAGGGATCTGACTCCAGTTGTAAAAACATGGGTTTAGATGCTTGTTTTTAAGAGCCCTCTCACGAGCAAACGAAAGCTGAGACTAGGAGTTTGTAACAAAGACTCTTTAGAGGAAGACCATGAGAGTCATGATGTTTTTCCCTGAGGTTCATGTTTTCCTTGTAGTCTGTTTGCCAAGACTCCTGAAAAACAAAGTTGTACTTGGCAATGACTTCCTTTCCTCCATGCTCGTAATCAGATATATGTCCTAAAAGTATACCGTTAAATTTAGTGTCTGGGTTGCATTACCCTCTGTGAGGACGCTAATACAACCTTTTCAAGGCAATGTGCATTTCTTTTCCACATACATACTAAAAACCAAACTTGCGTATCTATTTAACAAGCACAGTATTAGGTTTTAGATACAAAATGCAAAACATAATTACTGCTATCCAAATTACAGCTGGACAATTTTTTGTTTTTTTACCGATATTACCACTTTTCTCCTTTTATAGCAACTGGTTCCGTAATATCAGATCTAATGATAAATACAGTAGCTCCATTTGTTGGGTCTCTAAACAAATTGCATCCAGAAAAGCCATTACACCACTGTTCATTAATTTTCAATAATACGTGTAGCATTTAAATCACAACATTTACACACAGCAAAAAACTGATGAAAAATAAATAATTAAAATAAAGACCATTTAGATCGCAAAACAACTGCATTTACTGTCAATACTAATAGCTATATAATAATAGTTGACTCAACTTAAGCTTTATTTTTTACTATTCTTACTAGTTTGAATTAAGTTACCTTTACTCTCTAAACCCTAAAGTTGTCATTAATGAAAACAATCAAGTGTTCCTAATTAAACGGTTAACTCAAATATATACATTCTTTAAACTTCGAGATCTACTAACTCAAAATTATCAAGTACTAAATTGTGGCTGTGTGGAACACCTATAAGATATGGGTTTGTTTGGTCAAGACAAGTGAAATTATAGAGAAATGTAATAAATGACTATTGTTGTTGTTTTGTTGTAGCCGGTGGATATTTTTGATTTGTGTGAAGACATCATTAGGGTGATTAGCGTTTCCTTTGGTGAACTTGGAGCCTGTTAAATTTAAGTCATTCTTCTTTACTCAATTGTACTTTACAAAAGTGCAGATTTATGTGCAGTACTTAAGAACTGAGGAGAATCCAATGTGCCACATGGCTAACCAAGGGTCCATAATTTCCCTTATACTGTATAAAACGAGCTACAACTCAATTTTAAATAATTATATAAAAACAATACTTTAAATCACAGATTAGTTAAGTTTACTTGTAACTAGTAAACTGTACTTAAATAATTAAGTTCACTTTACTTGAGCCAAATAAGTATTTTTACTCATGCAAAACATGCAAACCGATAGCCTTAAAAAATCTAAGTTCAACTATTTTGATTTAACAGTGTAAATGTATTATCCAAAATACTAATATTAACTCTTGAAACATTTTCATAATGCAAATTATGTTTTTAATTATGTAGTTTAATGTTTATTTAATTTATGAGTCAAAATTAAGAAATAAAACAATAATTGCATTTACAGTATATGGTAATTGCAATAACTGCAACTGCATGCTAGTTATCAGACACTTAAAGGCATAATTCACCCAAAAATGAAAATTCTGTCATGATTTACTCACCTTTATGTTGTTCCAAACCATTTTTCACCCTTTATGAAACACAAAAGGAGATGTTAAGCAGAATAACAGCCTCAGTCACCATTCACTTCCATTGTATGGAAAAAAGATGCAATGGAAGTAAATGGTGACTGAGATCAACATTCTGCATAATATCTCCCCTTGTATTTCACAGAGGAAAGAAAGTCATATTAAGTTGAAACAAATGAGGGTGAGTTACAGAATATTCATTTTGGGGTGTACTACCCCTTATAAACAATAATATTTGTTGATCTCAAGTACAAATAGTCAACTTCATACTCACAGATATAGTAGTATTCCCTGCCTGGCCTAAATTCGAAACCCAATGAGAAAGGCGTGAAGAGTTGAAACTTCTCGGCGAACTTAAGGGGCCCGTTGGGCGAGTGGGGCCGGTTGCACTCCCAGCGTTTGAAACCCTTGGACGTGTGGTCGCAAGAGCTGTAACCATCATAGTTGACCATGTAGAGGACGTAGCGCTCTGTCCTCTCCTCAGGGACTGTGTCTATGTAGTGGGGACAGTATATGTCCAAATAATCATTAATGCATACGTCAATGTGGTAGTCTCCTCGGTAGAACCTACAATGAGATGGAAAGAGAGACAGAAAGAAAGAGGCTTTAGTGAATTCACCACAACAAACCACTAGAGCAATTAGAATATATATGATATGAAATATTAGCATGGCAGTTATTCTCATTCATATGTTTTACGAGCCATCGACAATCCTATTTCACAGTCAGGCCACTTCTGGAGGAAGCCACTTATTTAAGGATATTACCACAAATGTGAAAGAACTTAAATCATCCAATCTCGGCTCACTAAAGATCACAGGAGAAATTCATAATCATGTCGTTGACATCGATGCTTTAAATGCGACTGAAAGAATTAGTTTTCCATGAGCGAGATATGACAGCTTGAATTATGGCACACTGAGGAATTTTTTGGAGGGAAAAATGTGCATCTCTCATGCCAAACAGCCAACTATTCCAGACTTACATCTTGTTTATTGTGAATTGAGAGGACCTCAAGAGGATCTAACCAAACATGAATGTCAATGGAATGTGCACAAATTCATTTTGACAAGGAAGCAATTTAAAAACATATACTCCCATAGGCTCCATATAAGGTTGGATTTCTGAGGAGTTTAGCGGAGGTGGATACATTCAGGTCAGCCACTAACACACACACTCTTCCTGGCTGCTGAAAAGACCAGCATAGTTGCTCACCAGCATGTGTTGTGTTTTGGATGCTGGTCCCTTGCATGGCAGCCAGGTATGGAAGTGTCCCAACCAGGCTTCTAAACTAGCTGAACCAGCAGGATTTCCTTGGTCAACCAGCTTCATCAGAAAGATCATGCTTGTCTACCAGCTAGACCAGCCCAAAACCAGCATAAGTCAGTTAGGACCACCACAGAAGTTCATGCTGGTTTACTGTAAGCTGGTCTTTTCACCAGGTGAGCCACCATGAAAAAAATTTTCCACCAAGAATGTTCCAATGTCACTCCACAAGATTGAGTATGGTGACGCAAGTAAACGTGACTGCGGTCTAATTATTCGACTTGTAAACGTGAAGTATTTAATGGGAATTTTTGGGGTGTAGATCAGTAAGTGATGGAGAGGAGCTGGAGCCATTGGACACCCAGCAGGAACCCTGGGGAGAGCAAGATGAGCTTCCAGGGCTAATGTGAGGTTAGCGTTGCAATCCTGCTGTGGACAGAAGCACAGCTGGGCACGCTGACACAAAGATTTCCACTCATTATGGACAATAAAAGACTATTGAGAGCAGATGGAGCTCAAGACCTATCAGATTATCATTATGTGGATTTCAAATACACTGCTGGAATACGGAGCATCCCTGTAGGTTTGGAAGGCCTGACAGTGGTTTGGTGGCGTAAGTGTGTGGATGTGTATCTTCGCTGCTCAAAGTCTGCAAGCACTTTAGAGCTATTTTGAAATACTATTGTTTACTACTTTTGGGAGCTACATTCATCTGAATGGAATGCAAAATCTCAGCTGTGAAAAACAGATTTTTTTCCCAGTGTACTTCCTGAATGATTTGAATTTAATTGAAACACAGTTCAAAGTTTCCAGCTCAAAATTTGCCATTTGAAAGTTATTTGTGTAACATGCAAATCCGTCTTCTTAAAAGTGAGGTGTGTAATTTCTTCCCCACTTTCTGCCATTGGTTGAGTCAATGCTGTAATATTGTAAGTAGGGATGTGTTGATACAATCAAATATCTATATATCATAATACGTTTTCTCATGATATTCTATTGATACTTTAGATCCATGTATCGATATTTATATGAAACTATTTGTGTATTCATACCATGTACACACAAAGTTGGCACACTGTTACTTTCAATTCAATCGTATTGTGAGGTGCCAGGCGATACCAGCCCTAGTTGTAACAGGGTTGCTGCAGAGTTTTTAAAATCAAATTTAAGACTTTAAGACCTTTTTCAAGACCTGAACAAATCAAATAAATACTGTAACCCCATACCAAAACAAACCAACACAATCTCAAAATAAATCATGTATCACAGACTCTTACTTAAACAGGCAGGGGCACACATTCAACATGGCCTTAACATTGCTTATCAGTAAAACAGGGTAGGCTATATGCAAGTTTAAAATACTCAATACATGTTTTCCACATATACCACATTAAAACTGGTTTATGTGCCATTATATAAATAAATACAAATTAGAGGTCACCGATATTTGATTGTGCTGATTTGATAATGTGTTGAAAGCCAGTTAGTTTTTTTCTTTTTTTAATTGGTAGCTTATATTAAATGTTCTTAGTCTTTCTTTCCTGTGATGGGGAGGGCCAGACAGAGGCTACAAGAGTCCAAATTTAATTAAATTCCAGATGCAGTTTATGTATGGAACTTTGCATAAATTTGAACTTTAAAGGCACTTTAACTTTGAAATACACCGGGGACTCTTATTTTGAAATGTTTGCGCTTCACTGCTTCCAGTTGCTCATTCAAACAAATTAGGGATATAAAATGTGTACTCCTACAATAATCTACAACATATTAAAATATAAACAATTAAAAGTAAACATTGTCATATTTTATCAACACTATATCATCATCATCAACAGCTGATCTTTAGTGATCGCTTGTCATAAATTTCCGATATGGCTTAATGATTGTGAACTGCCCCGCAACAGCTAAAAACACTCACAAGCCCCCGCATGCTTGGAGAAAATATAACAATGCCACGTTTTCACTCTGAAGGACGCAGTGCATGCATTTATTTAATTAAATCATATTCTTTTGAAGTTTGATAATCACATTAGGTTATATCAGGATTCCTGTCTTTCTGCCCCCCAAAATTAAGACCTCTTTAAATAAAAATTAAGACTTTTGTTGTATCATTTAAGATATTTAAGACTTTTTATGAGCTTAAATTTCAGAAAACTGAATTTAAGACATTTTAAGGATCCACGGGAACCCTGTGTAAGGCTGGTTGGTATGCTCAAACAGAACAATGTTTTGAAAGAAAAATTACATAATTTTTAAATATTAATATCAGTGGGCACTGGCAAAAAAAAAAAAAAAAAAAAAAAAAATCAGATGAACATGATTTATTTTAGTTCACCTACATTTTTTCCATATGGTGTTCAGAACTTAGGATCAAGGGAAAATGGCTTTCATAATTCAATGTCTTAACCTAAGCTCTAAATTAGCCCCGTACTTGGTCCTATAGTCAAAGCAAATCAACTTTCACCTGTCCATCATGTTAAATATCTCGAGTATGCGCTACTAAATGGCTATTTTCCCAGGGCCACAGACAGAAAGTTTTAGGACCAAAATAACAACAATTTAGCCTGCTGTAGACAACAACACCTAAGGCAAATAGAGTGCAAATAGAGTCTATGTGTGTATCAGAAAAATCAATTAGTGTGAGGATTGAGTCCAGAGCAACATTGTGTCACATTATAATATTCTTACTCTGCACCTAAAATCAAATGTCACCTTAGCCATTCATTCCCAATGTCTATCTGATGAGCTTCAGTGAATTATAAAGAGATCTGACCCCATTAGAGCGAATAACAGACAAACAACTCATCAGTGTTGGTGTTCATTCACTCGTTCTTTCATGAGACTGAAGAGCGATGGGCCGGCTGGTCAATAAGCCACACAATGGTGTGCCAATTCATCATTAGGATTAAAAAAGAAGCTCATTAGCTGTATCTATCAGGGCTACTTACACAAACATAGCACATGGCTGCATCGGAACAAGTCCTGCAACAAAAAACTCCCAGAACGATTATCGTTATATTCAGTCTATTCTTTTTCCCTCTTTTTCTCTGTGTTTTTTCTCTCTGTATGTTCAAACAGAGGGTGATAGGTGATGACCGGGGCAGACCTGAGCCTAAAGAAAGGCAGGGCACCGTGAGGCAGTAGTCTCCTGGAGTTCATGATTAAAGTTGGTTCATCCCAAGGTCAGATTCCTCAG
This sequence comes from Myxocyprinus asiaticus, assembly GCF_019703515.2. Classification (NCBI taxonomy): domain Eukaryota; kingdom Metazoa; phylum Chordata; class Actinopteri; order Cypriniformes; family Catostomidae; genus Myxocyprinus; species Myxocyprinus asiaticus. The sequence continues at coordinate 16,391,668 of NC_059381.1, read as the reverse complement.
GCTCAACAATGGAATGAAAAATGAAGGAGGCTCTTCACTCAAGAATTTCCAGAGGAAGCCAATTAAATCAAAAGAACTCTCTGAAGTTGGCATTGATTTTCAAATGAAAGGAAGAAAATGGGCAACAATATTAAACAAGCAAAGTATAAAGGCCTCAGGACAAAGGAGCATTATTATCAGGGGTGTCAAGCACCTATTTTTTTGAGGGGGCACCAGAGGCAGGACTGGCTCACTTGGTGCCCTCAGCTTAGTTTTAAGTCTTAGAGGTTACCTAAATAAGAGTGAAAAGTGATAATCTAGTGATAATGCTTTTGTTAAGGCTGCAATGGGACCTGGGTTCAATTTCCAATCTAACATACTGTACATGTATACATATTTTTGCTCTTTGCATTTTGGTGCAAATCCTGTTGTGTTACATGCCCCCCATGAATCATGAGTTTCGAGCAACATGAGGATGACAGAATTTACAATTTAAAGGGATAGTTAACCCCAAAATTAAAATTTTCCTTATTTACTCATCCTCATGTTGTTCCAAACCTGCATGACTTTCTTTCCTCTGGTTTTAAAGAATGCTGGCCTCAGTCGCCATTCATTCTACTGTATGGAAGGAAAAAAAAAAGATGCGTTGAAAATAAATGGTGACTGAGGCTAACATCTGCCATCAAAGTAGTGATCTGTGAGAGGTGTGACTTAATTTGACTGACCAAATTTAAACATGTGAAAACTTGAAAAACTTTGCTTACCTACAATATTCGTTGTATTCAAAATCCACTTGTCTCAAAAACCTGAGAGGGCATGGCCCTTCATATTATTAATTACTGGTTAATGTGGCCACTCTGAGCGAAATCATCAGCACACCTGCTTACAACTTCCTGTAGGGGGTGCTCGAGGCAATGACTGACAAGGATCCCAAGGGAGTAGCTCAGCTAAGCCTCGAGTCCTCCAGGCCTTTCAGTGGCACAGATGGAGGATCTCCTCCTCATGTTACAACTCTCAGGGCAGCAGTGGAGCAGCCCTCGCACAGTTGTCCCATCATTCAGTGGGGAGGCAATGGTACATCATCCAGCACCTCAGATATCACTCATTCACCCCTTCCAAAGAATGTCTGCCCAGAAGCATTAACATCACACACACAAACAATGGCCTGCCAGGACTTCAAGCTGTGCTGGCTTGGCAAACGCCTCAAAAGACGGATGAAGGTAAAGAAGGGGGGAAAAGCATATAAGAGCCGCCTCTCTTTGTGAGATTCCCATGGAAAATGCTCCGTGTGAGATTTTCTTGAGGAGACTAGATATATGGCTTCTAACATTAAAAACATATTGGTATTGTGGGAGGCATATCTATATTTCAGAAACATTGGCAAAGCACTTTCAACAGTGGATTAAAGAAGAAAGGCTTCGGTTTAGGAAGATACAGTGGCCCCAAGAAGTATTTGGACACACTTAATGTATGAATGTATCTGTTTTATCTAACAAAATATCAAACCAATATGCATTTACACTCACTGAGCACTTTATTGGGAACATTATGGTCCTAATAAAGTGCCGACGTGGTTTTCTGCTGTTGTAGCCCATCTGTCTCAAGGTTCATCTCTCTGTTGATAACTCTCATCAACAAGCCATTTCCATTTGCAGAACTGCCGCTCACTGGATGTTTTTTGTTTTTGGCACCATTCTGAACAGAATCTTGTGCATGAAAATCCCAGGAGATCAGCAGCTACATAAATACTCAAACCAGCCCATCTGGTACCAACAATCATGCCACGGTCGAAATCACTGAGATCACATTTTGTCCCGATTCTGATGGTTGATGTGAATATTAACTGAAGCTCTTGACCCATATCTGCCTGATTTTATATATTGCACTGCTGCCACACGATTGGCCAATTACATAATCACATGAATACGGTGTACAGGTGTTCCTAATGAAGTGCTCAGTTAGTATATTTTAAAGAAATATAGCACAAACACACTTTTCAAGCAAACATTTCACAAAAAATGTTTTTTTGGTCTAAAGTTATAAAATAATAGATATATTGCTCAGAATTATGTTTTGAGAAAAGCTCTAGCATCATTTGTTTGCCGATGCCATTTGGTTTGGATTTTGTTATCTAATGCAATAAAATCCATAAATTGTGAAGTGTGACTTAAGTGTCCAATAGTGTCCAAATACATTTGAGGGCCAAAAGGGATAAAGAGAGAGAGAGAGCAAAAAAAAAAAAGGGAACATGAGTGAGTGAGAATGGGTCTATCAGTCTGGGTGAGATTGCTGCTTGTCTAACATGTTTGATATGTGGAATGTATTCACAGTGCCACAGGTTAATCTTCCTACTCTCATGTCGCTGTTATTAGTGGAGTGCAGTGTGGTATATGTCACTCATCAGGCAACAGGGCTATCCTATGGTTAACCCCATGGGCTGACACACACACAAACACACATTGATCAGACAGCTGACCTTTGTCTGTGCTTCCACTGTGTTGTCTTATGTGTTCTTTCTATAAAAACATAAATTCGTTCACAGTCCATATATTTTCCTCTCTGGTAGGCTGCTTTTATAATAACACACTTCTTTAGATTGAAAAACTCATTACCTTGAGTGTATTATTGAGGCAACTGAATACTGTTGAGTAGATGCGATCTCAAATAACTTGACTGACTAGAGCGCTTGGCACTAAATATACTCTAGTGGCCCTAATGCAACATTGAGACCATGTGAGGTCAGAACCGAAGGTCAGAGGTCATGGATTGCCCATTATTAATGAAGACCTTCATATTCAGAAGAGACTGAATAGAATGACAGCTCTGACCCCGGGGTCATCCATCTTGTTGGGAGTGGAAGTGTTTTTAACACAGCAAACAGATAAATCTACCAGCCCAGCGAAGAAGAACAAATTATTTGTTGAGCAAAACAAACAAGCAACAGCCCAACAGCACAAGCGAGAACAAGCAGGGTAAGAGTCGGTGTCAAACATAACCCTGCCTCCCACAGCAGGCTAGTGATCTGACCTTTCCCAGAGGGGCCATTCTGCATCTTGGTCAGCCCGTGTTGGTTTACAGCGCCTTGGGCGAAGCCGTTCTTCACCCAATCAAGAAAATGGTGAATCAATTAAAGCCGAGTAGTGGTAGTTAGCAAGCAATAAAGTCTGGCTTCAATCAACAACCCATGCTAATTGTCCACAATGCTCACTCGCTGATTTACGGGTGACTTAAAATAGTCTAGAGCACAACACGTTTTGTTTATGTCCTATTAAAAGTGCTGTGTGGGAATATTACTAGGGTGTTTTCAAGAAGTAACACCTTTAATCTATCATCTGGGTGGCATAATGCTGTGAGACCATATGAAATGAGAGTAAAGAGTGGGGGAAGAAGGCATTAGGGGTAAGGGGCAAAACAATATATTTTCAAAATCAACAAGTCTGTAGGTTGCCTGAACGACTAGTTGACTAATCGGTCTAAAAGAAGCACTGTAAAATTAGGCTGGTTTTGGGATCACCGAACCCTAATTAGATACGTTTTTTTTATGGGCCACATAAGGCACATTCTTGTGTTAAAAACCAGCTAGTGAGTGCAATGGAATGGAATTGAGATGCAAAAATCTGGGTCTTAAAATCCCAACACTCATGGCTGAGACTCTCAAAAAACAACATGAGTCGAGGCACAACGGCTGAAGACATCTGTCTGAATTTGTATGGCTGGCGATGGATTAAAGGGGATGAATTTAAAGACGCAACTCCTCTGAGAAGGTTTTATTGTGCAAACTGTCTAATATCTATAGCACAGCAGGCTAATTAAAGCACAACTTCTAAAAATGTCAAAGCTGCACAAAAATATACAACTAAAATTGGACCTTGCTTGGAGGAGCACTGAGAAAGAAAGAGAGGGTGGTCCAGAGGATGGCATGGCAGCATTTTTTAACTTCAACAAATGCAGCAGCTCCAAAAAATACAGCACATGTACAGTAATGTAACATCTAAACATAGAGCCCCTTCAGAGTGCCAAGCATGCCGTGCTCAGGCCCCCCACACCTGGTGCTCTCAATATCCCCCATCCAGCCCAGTTCATCAAGACCCTCAGCGGCCCTGTCAGAGCCTCCTCCATCAACCAGCCAACCAACACACCCTGCAGGGCCGAGAGCCAGCACACTGCCACACACACACACACACACATACACACACACACACACATACTGAAAACTCTGTTGAGTAAAGCTGGAAAGCAAGCCGTCATAATTTAAGAGAACATTTAAAATTCCTGCACTTGACTTCAAGAGAACAAGTAAATCTGAGTTAATGTAAGCATATAAAATTGATGTATTTACTACAGTATGACTAATGAACATTTAAAGGTAAAAATATTCAGTGTCATTTCTGAATTAATATGAAGTCATAAAAGTTGCATTCACAATAATTCTTAAAACAAATTGCAAAATACGGAGTATAAAACATCTCAGGATATGTCTTTCCAAAAGTGTTTCATGTCATCTGCCCTAATACACATTCTCTGAGCATACCTGAACTGTATGCTTGTTCTACAGTATATCTTGCACTAGGCAATTCCTTCATGATATAGTCTCATGGCTTTGGAGGAGCAACATCTCCAGACCTCATTTGAATTTACCTCACACTGGCTTAGATGGATAAGCTCACTGATGCACGACATATTGCGCTGTATGGACAGCGTAGCCAAATAGATTTCTAAAAGAGAGTCTGTCTGGAAAGCTCATTTTCCCTGCATGAAGCTGTTTAAGTCTGGGCATGCGCAGCCCCTACCCATATAATCACCAGGATTTATAATCTCCATCTGATGACAGGTGATTAAAGTAGTAAAGAACACCTTCCCATAAATCAGATCCCGGTATTCCGGCCTCTGTTCCAGATGCTTGTATCACAGTAAGCTAAACAGTACAGTGTCTATACAGGAAAGATGAAGGGACAGAACGTTGATACAGATGTTTCTTATTTCTCGGATCAGGCTAATAAACAGTGAGTTGAGTATAGTATATAATGCAGGGCATTCCATGTCTGAATGAGCTGTGTTTTTAGTGGGAGGAGATCTTTCCTCTTATTCCGGAACCTTCCACTGCTATCTACGTTCAAGAACTGAAGCCTCCAAGTTCAACAAGCTCTTGTGAGAAAAATATTTATTATGGGCTGTGGTTGTGTGATTGACATCATAGCATAACATCCTGGAATATGAAGTGGAATATGATGGAATATGGAACTGCGGTATTCTTTGAAGTCATCTCAAGAATTTGAAGCTACCAAGGTAATGAATCTGTGGCGGAGATATTTTTTGTTGAAAAAAGACAAGAGCTATTTGGCAAAGGTGATACTGTCATGTTAAATTCTGGAATGTTCATCTGAGGAGTTTGATTGAGTGTTAAGCTGGATTTTAGTCAGGGTGGATGCTATATTGAGGCCATGAGGGAAAGAAGTTCAGTTTCTATAATGGGTTGTACTTTTGTGTACTTGGTGTTAATCGTTAAGCAGAAAAAAAAAAAAAAAAAAACATTTCCAGTGGATAACAAACAATGGAAAACAGGGATTGTGAAAATTAGACATGAATTATAATTAAGGAGCCTGATCTCACAAAAATGTAAAATGTTCACTGAGTGACAATAAAAGAGATTTTAATTTTCTCCCAAACAGATAACGTTTTTAAGGTTAATTCTCTATCGAGTTTTAAATCAACAAAACTCTAAACCAAACTGGTATTGTCATAAAGCAAATGTGGCATGAAAAACGCTGAAGCAACCATGTAATTTTGTGGTCCTTTCATGACACTTTTGGCTCAAAAGTGATATATTCTTCTATCTTCCAACACATCGACGACACACATCCACAGCACCCCCAGTGGACTCAATTGTAACTTCATGATTTGGTGAGAGATTTAGAGGGAAAATACAGTGTAATTGTCATGCTTGAGGATGATGAACACAGAGGCTGCAGGTGAACCCAAATGCTATTTTTAATGATAAAAATAGACAATTATAAACTTAGAGACTCCACAGATAAATAAACAAAAGAGATTAGCAACATTAGCAATAATAATACACAGCACTTCGCTTGGAGAAACAAACATAGATAGATCAGTGCTGCTTTAGACGAGACTAGACATGACTAAAGGAAAGTGTTGAGTATAAATAGAGTCCTTGATTAGTGTGTGACAGGTGATACCAGTGATGGGATTAGTGCTGACGAATGAGAGCGGGTGATAGTGTAGGACTTGGAGACCGATGGGGGCATGACAGTAATTCAGTGCTGCTCACAGCAAGAAAATGTGGAAAGGAAAACGAATTTGCGATATTCAAGTAGTGATTTCAATACTTTAGTAGCTGGTGCAGAATGAATACCTGATTATTTGATTACTTGTGCACATTCCTAATGCAAACGTTAAAATGTATTGCCTTACAAGTTATGCATTATAGTAAAAGTGTTATGTTGTCATATGATAGGACTGTGTGAGGAACAGTGCAAAAAGTACCTGTTTATAAATTTGCCATTTTACCTGTGTTTTGTCTGAAAGGGAATAAATGCCACGGTTGTTTTAGTGCCTCTAGGGATAATTTCACCTGGAAAATGATGCAATACACCAAAATGTAAGTATAGTAAAATGTTTCTATGAGACCAGGTTGGAATTAAGACTAATCTGTACAACCTATTTAACGGACTATACAGCTATCCCTCACAGCCTCGTTTTCATACACATCAAATTGAATATGGGGTCTACCCCTGACTAAAGTCTTGTCTATATGCTCCATGCAATAGTTGTGTCTTCAGTGGCCTGTCTGGACTTGAAAAGTGATTAGTATCACACTCTGCATAGCACTGCCACCAGATTTAAATCACAGCCTCATGTTCATGTCCATGGTATGTGGTAGTTATCTTTCTATTGTTAGACTGCTAAGGCCTCCACTGTTGTCACTTTAGCAGATTGATAGAGTGCCCTTACCCCTGAGACAGCATAAGGTGAACACAGATGGAGACTGGGAGGGAAGGTGGCAAGGCTAACAGTCAGTGTGGTGTATTAATACACAAACTCTGTGAATAACAGGCATGTCCATCTCCTCTTCTACCATGTGGAAATGGAAAGATGAGTGTATTACGACTCTTTCCTGTTAGCTAGTCCCCCTTAACCCCACTTAAAAGAGATATTCCACCACAATGAATAATGCCTGAAACATACTAAATGCAAGTATGTGAATGTAGATGCCATTAGCATATAGCGCAATTTTAACCCAACGCAACTGCATTCTCAGCATTAGTGATAACAACCCTTAACATAAACTGTCTGCTTCTCTGCTACCATGGCCAGTTTTCTACTGTCATGGTAGAGCAACAGTGTGAAAAGAATCTTGTTAGATCTTAATAACATGTTTATAGTTAGCTACCTGCATAATAACACATCCTGTTTAATGGCAAAGACATTTGAAGTTAACTTTATAGCCCCCTTGAGAACTAAGGTTTGTTACTGCCACAGTAACGCAAAAACGCCTTGGCCTTGCTTTGCAAACTGCAGCATCCAGAGTGCCGTAGGAAGCATGAAAAGGGTGTGAACAGGCATCAGTCAACAAGCATTACAGAGTGTTTTTTGTGTGCACTTAAAACACATACAGCAGTTCTCAACACGCTGCTCAGAAAGCTTCGATCAACACAGCTACTTAACTCGCAGATCACTGACATGCACAGAATGGGGGCATCAAGGGCGCAAGCCTTTCCCCTGCCCCTTTCGTTCACAAATCTAAAGTTGCCCTTATGGTTGTCCAGAAAAAGAGGAGAAATTTTAATAATTAAATTAAAATAGTTCAACAAAACAAAATTAAAATCTTGTCATAATCTCACAATAACAGTAACATGTTATTATGACATTTCTTTGTAAATCGCAGGCGTATTAAAGAAAATTAAGCGGAGGTGCCTTTAAGTGCGCACGCTATAGCAGATCGGGGGCGGAATCCAATCGCAAGTGATCCTCCCTATGCCCTATACTCATTCCAGACTGCAGAGCCCTTGAAGTGGGTACTCTGAAGGAAACATGGCATTACTGTATGAATGTACCCTTCACTAACAGTCTTGTGGAAGGACCCTCCGAGAAAAGATTCATTTTCTCACTTGTTTGGAACGAGCTTTCGTGTGGCATCCCCTCCCGCAGGAGTGCTCTTCAAGGAAGCAAAAAATGCAGTTTTGTACTTGATAATACTCGATTGCTACCGCGTTTCTGACATCAGTACCACTAGTGTAGACAGATTTATTAATTATAATGGGAGCGGTCGCGTCACTTTCAGTGATATAAATTAAACTGGTCTTTTATAGAATATTGACATAAACTGAAGGAGCTGTCAGGTTCAGCCAAAGCCAGTTTGGTTTTGTTGAAACTAATAAGCCATTAGACTAATCACTTTAAGAAAAATACCATTAGGCTACCACAGTACCGCAGCTCCCTATACACATATTACGCAGTCTGTGTAGGGCACCAACTCCCTAGGGGGGCACCATCATACACTAGGGGGGACCAGGCATTCAAGGATCCTTTAGCATTCTAGGAACACAGTCGATCACCTCAATCTCGCACTTTCTCATCGCGCCTTCGCACCATGCACCACGTTACCAGGGTAATGCCATGGTACTGAATGATCATTTTCATATTTCATGATACTGTCATGGTACTCCAAGGTACTTTAAAAAAATACCATGGTTTTACTATGACAAGTCATAAACATAGGGTTATCACAGACCATGTCTGAAAATAAATAAATAAACAAGTGTATTACCATGGTGATTTTTGTGAGAAATATAACAGAATAGGATATTTTTTGTGATAAAGGAAAAATTGAAAAAATGATGTACAGTATATACTGTATGTACAAGAAAAATACCCAAAAAGCAAAAAAATAAAATAAAATGAATAAGTTAAGTATTTATTTATAATTTTTAAAAAATTTAAAAAATCAGTGCCCTTTTTTTTCTTTCCGCCACTTTCCCTGCTAAGGTCTGTGCACGTCACTGACGCAGATCCTTGTTTAGTTGTGGAAAGACTCACTGACCATGTGTTGGCATGATCATACGTTGATTTTAAGATTTTTCAACATAGCAACATTTGCACGACCAACAGAGCAAGTTTGGGCCAGGACAATCTGTTTATCCATGGCAGATGGGGGGAATGTTTGGGAAACCTGTTTGAAAACAATCATTATTTGAGCAATTACTTTTAGTGTTCGTTCAGGTACAGAAATTAAATGGTTCAGCTTGAAACTAGTGTGTTAAGGCCTATTGAGAAATAGTTGATGAATTCATCATCGTCCTCAAGAATTTGTGATGGAAACATCCTCATTTGTTCCGCAGGCTTCAGGTTTCTGCTAAATTAAGGGTGACTTTTTCTTTCAACAGGTTTAGAGAACAGCCTGGTGGGCAATATCTGTGTTTGCTGGAGACCTTGAGTTAACTAGACAAAGGCTCTCCCAGTTTATTTATCCTATAGAGGAATTACTTTCAGCCCCATAAGGAGAAGCGATCACTCATAGTCAGCTCACTGAAGGGCGGGTGAAGATTACAGATGGGTGGTAAGTGGGATTACTTGTGTATGTGTGTGTGTGTTTGACTTGGAACATGGTAGGCACAAAGACAGGTACACGTTGCATTCTGAGTGAGTGTGAATGGGCACCGGGGCTTATTTGAGAAACAGGTCTTGGCAAGCCGCCTTGTGCAGTATTGATGGACTCAGTGAAAGATCTTAAGCAGTGCTGTCACAGGCAGGCCAATGATGTTGCTTTTTCCTGCACAAGGTAAAACAGAGCTAATCCTCTTTTCTCTCGAAACTAATCGAAAGCAGGTCAGAATTAATAAGAGTTTTACACTACCACACCTTAGGCTGGATGACAGATGCTAGGATTTATTTAAAAAAAGGGAAAGGCAAGAAAGGTCACATAAGGAAATAAAGCATGGACAAATCAATCTATAGACCTGTGGTTCATAACTAGTTTTGCTTCAGGACCAGTGATTTTACATTGGATACCAAGTCGTGACCCAACACATTACCAAAATTGTTTATCATACAAAAGTAGACAAGAATGTCATTGAAATGTATTATTTGTAGGGCTGTCAATCGATTAAAAATTTTCATTGAATTAATTACATGGTATGCCGATTAATTCATCGAATAATCATGTTATTTTTTATATAATTAATCACACTGAATTAACGTGTTAAATCTACAGCCCTAATTATTTTTTTAAAACTTTACAAAACGGTATATTTGTTAACATTAGATAACTACATTAATAAACATTAACTAACAATGAACAATACTTTTACAACACGTATTAAAGCTGAAGTGTGTCTTTTTAAATGTAAAAATACTTCTATCCCAGCTTAATATACGGAGAAAACTGCAAGTAAGCCATTCGTAAGCTGATTTCCTTGTAAACTGTAAGCAATGTGCACTATAAAAATTGCTCTGTTTGTTTAAACAGCCCATCAACAACGATGACTCAACCAATAGAAAGAGTTTGAGGCAGGACTATCTATTTGGGTGACCAGTGTCAGACGGAGGGTTTATTTGGAAAGATATTTGAAAACAACTTTTATTTTTACAATTCTATTAGGTGGCACAGAAATTACACACTTTAGCTCTTGGGTAATGTTAATTTCAACTATTCAAATGGGCTAATATAGGGGGGCCTGGGTAGCTCAGTGCTAAAATATGCTGGCTACCACCCCTGGAGTTCGCTAGTTTGCTAGTTCAAATCCCAGGGCATGCTGAGTGACTCCAGCCAGGTCTTGTAAGCAACCAAATTGGCCCGGTTGCTAGGGAGGGTAGAGTCACATGGGGCAACCTCCTTGTGGTTGCTATAATGTGGTTTGTTCTCGGTGTTGGGCGCATGGTGAATTGAGCGTGGTTGCTGTGGTGGATGGCGTGAAGCCTCCACACGCGCTATGTCTCCGTGGCAACGCGCTCAACAAGCCACGTGATAAGATGTGCGGGTTGACTGTCTCAGACGCGGAGGCAACTGGGATTCGTCCTCCGCCACCCGGACTGAGGCGAATCACTATGCAACCACGAGGACTTAGAGCACATTGGGAATTGGGCATTCCAAATTGGGAGAAAAAGTTTAATTAAAATAAAAAAAATAAAAAATGGGCTAATATAACCCCAAAGAACTTTGGAATGAGTATGAATCATATGTTCTTTCACCTTGCATTGTTTTGTTCAGGATGCATTGTTTTTCAAGGATTAAGGCACACAATCAGCCCATATTGACATCTGCTGAATTTGGCTAGCATCTACCATCAACAGATGAATTTAAACCCAAAACACTGGAGAGTTTGATGGGACACACAGCTTTTGATGTTAACAACAAAAGACATTTGAAACATTTTGATAAGCCTATTAATTTTGTTATCTTATGCATGATTATATGGTTAGTTGTATTTCCTATTTCCTATTTGCATTTAGCATTGTGGAATTGTAGAACAGTTCTGCGACACATTTTTACGTCGTGACCAACTAATTGCGAACCACTGCCTTACACAATACAATAAGGGACATGGAAAACATTCCAAAGTCTGTAGGAAGAACGTGAGCTCTAGCAAATAAAGAATGATATGCTAACATTCATTGATCTTTCAAGCCCACACAAAGGCTCAGGAGAGAGTGCACAAAAAAACACACATTCACACACTCACACAGTTTCTCTTGCATCAAGCACAGAGTCCCAGCATTCCACTGCGCCTGCTGGCTCTTGTCCCTCTACACTAGTCACACTGAAATTCAGCCACTCAAATGTTTTAGAGGCTTCTGAAGAGACTCTTGCAGTGCCTGTTAACACGGGGGAAGTGTCAGGTGACAAAGCTGGGCTTAAGGACTAACAGGGGGCCCTCTGGCCCTCTCCACTTCATTCTGTCCTCCACACAATAGCTAATTGGAGAGATCTATGGGGATCAAAGATCTTGGGTTTAATCAGTATTTAGCACCATCTGGCTGCACTAAGCTTTTCCTCCTCCTCTGCATCCCTGTATTTAAGACTTCCTGGACTTTCAGGTCATGCTTTAAAATGGGGCTTGGCAACCAGATGAAGACAACGGTCAGCTGTGAAACCTGAATGTTTTATTTAGTTCTTGAGTTGTATTTGGAGAAAAGTTACCGCCTTAAGTATAAAGTTTTAAATGCCATGTGAGGCACGTTTCCAGTAAGGGACACCAAAAGTGGGAGTTCTTTTTCAATTTTACTCCTATTTTTTTACTTCCTGGTACAGTAAATTCTCATACTGAAAGACCTTGTTATATACAGTGGCCCCAAAAAGTATATGGACACTTTTGGACACTTAAGACATATAAAATAAATTCTGAATGACATTGCATTAAATACAAAATATAAAACCAAATGGCATTTGTAAATAAATTATTTTGACTTTATCTGATAGACTCAGTCACCATTCACTTTCAATGCATCACCCATTGAAAGTTAAAGCTGTCTTTCTACCTCAAATCTTGTGTTCTATGGAAAGTCAAAATGGTTTGGAAGATCATGAGTATGGGGGTGAGTAAATGATGACAGAATTTTCATTTATGGAGGAACTATCCCTTTAGGTGTCCAAAAACTTTTTGGGGCCACTGTATGCCAGAGACCAATCCCATTTCGTGCTCAGTTTCATTTCAAGTCCCTTTCTGTTTCTTTTCTTTGCGACTCTAAGATCTCGCTCACTTTCTCTTTATGTCTCTCTGAAGATGCTGTCGCATTAGAAGGGGGCTGCAATCCCTAATGAGCTTTGTTGTGCTGTTGGTAGCATATTTGTGGGTTGCCAAGTCCTTCTTTCAACAGTCACCCCTGAGGGATTTAACACCATTTAATCTGGGAGACAAACACACCTCTTACTGAGGACAAACACTGTATGTTTAGTTATTTTCTCAACAAATCTTTGACATCTGTGGTGTCTCTGGGTTGCCAGGTCCTTTTTTGTAAGTCACTCCTGCTGAGGTATTTAAAACCATTTCAACCAAGCTTGTCAACTGGGAAACAAACATACATCTTACTGAGGACAAAGCTGTACTATTAGCTATTTTCTCACCAAGTCCGAACGTAAACAAAGCCAGAATGAAAAGAGGTTTAGTGAATTCCAGAGGCAAAGGAAAGTGCCAACTCTAGTATGCACAGACAGTGTTCTTTTATGCTGAATCTATACATGTCATTCAACAGGTAGAGCTAAATGTCTCCTTTTCAATGAAGAGCTAATGGCCTCAAAGATTGTTTATACTGTAAGTCGACCGAAAATGTAAAAGGGATAGTTCACCCAAAAATGAAAATTTGGTCATTATTTACTCACCCTCATATTACTCTAAATACTTCCTTTCTTCCGAGGAAAATAAAAGGAGATATTAGGCAGTTTCAGGATTAGGTAAGTCTCAGTCACCATTCACTTTTACTGTATGACAAAAAGATGCAATGGAAGTGAATGGTGACTGAGGACAAGTCCACACTAAGAAATTTTCGTTTGAAAATGCATTAATCTCACTACGTTTACACCTCTCATGACACTGAAAATTGAGATTTTTGAGAACACACACCATAAGTGCATACTTTGAAAAATGATTATGTTTAGTCGATAGGCGATTTAGGCGATTAGTGTGGATGTGGCCTGAGTTCTGTGTTTCACAAAGTCATTAAGGTTTGAAACAACACAAGGGTGAGAAAATGCTGACAGAATCTTAATTTTGGGTGAACTATCCCTTTAAACTATGTAATGCTCGGAAGAACAGCCCAAAACAGCACCTGTGAAATCTCGCCCCAAACCCCATTAAAACAGAAAAGCATTTCATTGACTCTTAAGCCCAATTCCATGTTATTAAAGGAATTTCCAGTGCATCAGACTGTTGTTAGACTTTGTTTAGAGTAAACATAATCATCTCCATTTCACAGACCTATCATCTTCTTCATCTAAGAGGATTTGAAACATGAGACAGGGAAGTGAGCTCAAGCACCTCTAGGCTGCCAATGTTTTTCACTGCCTCAAAAATGAGTTTCAGGCAGATTTCCAAACACAAACTTTTCCCCTACCCTGCCCCTGCCTCCATTCACACATAATAAGCTGTGTTTCACACACACACACACCAATGAGTTAACAGGAATCAATCCGACACTGCCATGAAAGTTTTAACCTGGCTGAGTATCAGACCAGGCCCAAGGGATGAGCTCAACTAGTGTGTGCTGAGAGTTTATAAAGACAGAGAGAAGGAAAGAGATGAGGCATGGCATTTTATCAATGGCCTCCGCTGTAGTCTCATGGGACCGCATACACCAGACAGAGTAGAGGAAGCCTATTTTGCTTGTGGGCGTGGCAGAACAATGGAGTACTGTTTCAGGTGTGAATATTTCCAAAACTGATCTGATGCCCCGTCGCTGCAGGCAAAACGACAGTGGGGAAGAGAAGTGTGCCAATGATGCCATTGTCGAAAATTTGGGTGATTCAGTTTGCACACTTATGACATCTCAAAATTCCCGATATATATATATATATATATATATATATATATATATATATATATATATATATATATGTATAGATAGATAGATAGATAGATAGATAGATAGATAGATAGATGTGGCTTTAAATAGACTTTAAAAGAAGAAAAAGTATGCAAGGGCTCAAGAGCTTAAAAGAATAAATAAGCACAATAGCATTCTTTTATCTGCATGAATCATAAACAGGACGTTTCACTATGACACACCATGAGAATCAGGTGCTTCAGAAGCATGTGTTAATCTATTGAAATCTTTAAACAAACAGTTTACCTTGTTCAAGCTCCAAAAATGGCAAAAAACCAAACATAAAAGTAGTCCAAACTATATTACAAGTCTTCTGAAGCCATATAATAACTTTGTGTGACGAACAGACTGAAATGTAATGTTTTGAATTGAATGCAAACACAAATGAGATTTGAAAGCTATGGCAGAGTGCAAGATTTCCTTTTAATAACAAATTAAATATCTGGCTTTTCCACCCAAATGCAATCACATGGCTTCAGAAGACTTGGAAAATAGTGCTCAAGTGATAAGGACTACTTTTGTGGTACTTTTATGTTTGTTTGTTTGTGTAATTTATTTATTTATTTATTCATATTCCAGGCTCAACAGTACCAATACCCATTTACTTTTATTCTATGTGAATGGAAAAACAGGTTTGGAACAACATGAAGGTGAGTAAATGATGACAGAATTTTCATTTCTAGGTGAACTATTCCTTCTAAGGCAAAGTGTGTAATTACACACTTCACCTTTAAAATCTGTGGGCCCCAATATGGTTCAAACACCTACTCCTCCTCCAGAAAACTTCAAGTTGTCCAGGTGGATACAAATAGATATTGCCTATGACACATGAACAAGAGATATCCTTATCTAAGCTTAGCTAGGCATTAGCTAGCACAAACTTGTTAGTAGACCTGCAAATGTAGCCTCTGCAATGTTGAGGTTTGAACCCCTGTTTATCTTTGGAATGTGGGAATTTAATCTGTGGAACACTCCAGGCCTAGGAGAGGACCCTCTGTGTTGACAGTTTGTCTCTTCAGATGGACACCTTGGGCTGGTGGGAATGCAGGAGGCACCGACGAGCCCTGATTAAGGCTTGGCTTAAAGTCTCGTCTCTCCACACCTCCCATCCTGACCTAAGCAGAGAAGAACTCTCTGTGGGACCGAGCTTGCTCTACACTGCCATGACCCTGACCCTTAGCGAGATTAGCCTACTTAAAATTCTGCTGCTTAATCCAATAATAAATTTACCAGACATTAAAAAACGTAGAAAAGTTTGGGTAAACATGGAAATCTGAGAAAAATACCTGCACAGAGCGGGTAAAGAGAGAGAGTTAGGCCTGTTTCACACCGCATGTAAGTGTATGCAGTGCTTAAAAGAAGAATTATTGCTTTAAGAACTTCAGTGATTTCTGGGTTACCAAATTTGAGTATTTCCTTTAATAATGGCCATAAATTATAATATTTATCGTGAGTGGGCAATTGAGAATACTAACTGATTATCATGAAACATGGGGGATCACATTTACATTGAAATGGTAATTAATCTACACAGAATAGAATCCAAACCACAAACTGCTGGCTATAAACTGCTTAAATCATCTGGACTTAGTTAGACTAACTAAAATAAGTGCTCTTTGTGTGTCTGTTACTGTGTGTAGAACTTAAATCCTCCGAAAGATATATTCTTTTAAAACAATGGTTGAGTAGTTTGTTCTATTGTTTTATTGCTGCATTTTTAACATATTTTCTGCTAAATTGAGCTTGCAAATGCGCTTCTGCTTACACAGGCAGCATGAATGCGGTAACCTGTTAATATGAGCACCGAAATAAATATGCACTGCTTACCCATACAGTGTGAAACAGGCCTAAAACAGCACAGCAAACAGTAGAGGGAAAGAATTCACAAGCCACAATATTGTAAATAAGGTCCAATTTCTAAAAGACACAATCCCAAATAAAAAGGACTACATTCTCATTAGGAACTTCGCAAAGCTATAAAAATATATTGAATAAAACAAGCAAAAACAACTTCAGAGGGTGGCGATAAAATGAGGAACTTTCAAAAGGACACGTTAGACCTTTGGTTTCTGACAGATGGACGAGACTGACTTTAGTGCCAACATATATAGGAGCTTCTTTCTTAAACCTCTATAATCCTAGAACAAAAGCTGTTCACTGACTATTGACACAAGGCCACACACCCTCTTTCAGGGATGTCTGTTTTAGATTTATCTGTCCAAAGCCAAGAGGAGAGGAAGGACTGGCAGTTTGTACACTGTACACCATTGTTTTTCAACAGGTGGGCCGTGTAGTGGATAGCAGGCAGGGCTGGACTGGAACAAAAAATAGGCCCTGGAACTATTCAGCCCAGCCGGCCCATGGGGGGGTGGGGGTATTAGTAAGAACATGGTGATCACAGGTAAAACCATGCTCCTTTTTACCAGATGTAATTATGGTTTAAAAAAAAAAAAAAAAAAACAACTATGAAATCGAAAATTATGAAAAACAATATCCACGTACAGACTATAAAAACAACTGCCATGAAAGTGACTTATATTCCCCTAATATACACTAATTATAATTATATTTTTATAGTGACATGTACAGTATATCAAATATATACAATATTTCTATCAAAACACCACATTTTCTACAGTTAACGTTACTAACTGCAATGCAATAATAATGGTGACGTGTGGATCGAAAAGAATGTAATTACCATTGAATGACACAATGTTTTCCTGTTTACCTCGTCACATGCTGTTTAGAATGTTGGGGCTGTTTAATCTAGTTACAAAGAACTTTGCACGGAGCCTTTAAGGTTTTCATATCTCGTGCTGTGTTTACCATGGGACTGCACGGTGCAAGTGCAGAGCAGTTTCGTCAGCACTGGGTCAGTCCAGTTCAGTTCTTGCGCTGCAGCCAGTGGATGTGTTGCGCGTGAGGGCCGGTTCGGTTCGGCTCTCACGCTGCGCGGTTTAATCAGGTAGCGGCGTTCCGTCATAATTTTTGTGTATTTGGTGTTTTCCGTACACAGCAGTAAATGGCAGTGCTTAAAAAATAAGAGTGGTGCGATTGACCGGCCCAATACTCGATCGGCCCACTGGAAAAGTCCTGTTAGGGATGGGCGGAACGATGCTAAAGTATCGATACTTCCGATACTGATGTGGTATCAAGAATATCGATCCTCACATAAAAATATCGATTCTGAAGTTTTTTTTTTAACAAGTGATCTTATTATTTAGATTACATGAATATTAATGAGTCTCATAAGCTTCGAAGCGGATTTTTTTTTTTAAATATATATATATTAGCGAATTGTTGCATGGCACTGGAACAATTTTTTCTTCCACTCATCTAAAAATGCTAAAATACACTAGCAGTCAGACAGCGCTCACCCTTTCAGTCATAGTGCTCGTTCAAAGAGGGTGCAGTGCTTTCCTGAGGTAATGACAGAAAAACAGCATCTGGAGTTATTCACACTAAGTAATGACAAACCTAGACGTGACATGTATTATAATGGGCTTGTTTGACAATTTTTACAGGTTTATTTAAATCCAGAGATGTTAAAACATTGATAATGATCTTTAATCCTTGTTAATAAATGATACCCTTATGAAAACTACCCATGGATGTACTGTAGTAATATTGTATTAACCATGACTAGTAACCATTACTGTAGTAACCATGTTTTATTTTTATTTATTTTTTTGGCAGTAACCAAAGTTTTGATAAAATTAACCATGGTTTAACTACAGCATTACTGTAGTATCCATATGGTAACTTGGTTTTAGTAATAGTAACCATATAATATTATATATGGTTAATTTTGAGGTTTTATATGTGGCTTATACTAGGTCATTTTTAAAGGGTAAACAAAGCAGCCTACTAATTTTCTGTTTAGGCCCATATATATATATATATATATATATATATATATATATATATATATATATATATATATATATATATATATATATATATAAAGTAATAATAAACTTACTCATTTTATCCAAAGAATTCATAAAAATCCAATTTAATAGAGGTATCGGTATTGGTATTGGTATCGATATCGGTGATATTGGCCTACTTGGTAACGGATCAAAAAGAAAATAAGTGGTATTGGCCATCTCTAGTCCCGGTACACCAGATGACCAGTTCATCACTGATAGCAGGGGAAAAAACAATGCTTAGTGCAAATAATTAAATGCAACTAGCAATTAGGGGCCGTTCAGATCGAATGCATTCGGTCTGAAAAAAGCTAGATGCTACACAACAAACAGAATGCAGGTGTCTCGAAGCATGTTTTTTTAACTGGACATGGTGTCTTAAAAACATTACGCTCCAGAGCAAGATGCTAAAAAACAGTGAGACACTGCACAATGTTCAAAGACGTCCGTCTAGCGCATGTTTAGCATGTTAAACAATAAAGAAACAGTCCAGATGGGTGCAAAATCACGTTTGGTGTGAACAGCCCCTTAGGATAGCAAAATAAAGCTTTATTAGAATGGCAAAATAGGCATAAAATCAACTTTTAAAAGGGAGGAAAAAACGCTTTACATATCTTGTGCTGTAGTTGTCAAATTGTTGTTGTGTATCCAATAAATTAATGTCACATTTTGTAATATGGACAATAATTTCAGTATTAATAATTAGTGTTTGTTCAATGTGTTATGCTGGTAAATCACACTTTTGCTTTAGTTTATTGTATTGTTGGGTGTAATCGGATTACAAAGTAATTAGTTACTGTAATCTAATTACTTTTAGGCACCAAATAGTAGTGTAACCCATTAAATTTTAAATTCTTGTAATCAGATTACAGTTAATGACTTTCAATAAAAGTAATTAATTTTAAGTACATTACTTAGTTTACAAATATTTCTAAAAACTATTATTTACGTGTAATGCAGTTAAAATGTGAATTCACATGTTCATGTGTATGTCTGTTTGCGTTTCTGTGACAGCTGAATGGTGTGCGACAATGAACAAGGAGAAAATATTGTTTTAAATTTGTTCAGCGGAAAAACAAAAAAATATATGTGACAAGTATTTCAGAAAGTAACTTAAAAGTAAAGTATTTATTAATGTGATTACTTTTTCAATAAATTAATCAGTAAAGTGATCTTATAATTTTAGAGAAGTAGTTAGTCATTTGTAGTGGATTACTTTTTTAGTAACTAAAAAACCAACACTGATTTATTGACAAAACTGTCTATGTCAGGTTAATCATTCTGCATATTTATGGCCCTATGCAGTTCATGGAAGTATTAATACTAAGGATGCACCGATATGAAAATATTTGGCCAATACCGATTTTAACAAATAAACTATAGGCTTATACCGATTCAGATATTTTGCCAGTTAACTTATTTTGTCTACAGATCATTGTTTTACTTAGGAATACTTAAAAAATGTATAAAGAGGTTTTTTCTGTTCTAACCATAAATAATTTCTAATACATATCATTTATGAAATATATAATTTCTGATATCTCACAAGTCCAAGTCTGCTGGTTTCAAAGCATTTTGGAAGGTTTCCCTCATCATGTAGATTATAGGTATGTGCTGCTTTCACAACGGTCACGTCCGTTTATGGCATTTTTTCTGCATTAACGTGAGAACAAGAAAGAATACAAATAAATGATTATTGTTTAATAAATGGAGTGCCAACCATTCTACATAGTGTGGCTATTATTATTTTGTAATAAATATATTGTACATTTGAATTCACAGAGTTTTTACAAAGTTTGTTACTAATTAATTATAAATAAACCATCTGTTTTTCATATCAGTGTTTTCATGCTTATTACCGATATGCTGATGGTTTTAATTTGGTCAATAATTGTCAGAGTGCATCCCTAAAAAACACATTTCAGTGTTTGATTTTTAGGACATTCTTTAGCATATTTGGTAATGTTTTGTTTTGCCACTTGATGACCAATTTAAAATCTGGGTCCTGAAGTTAAACAACCAGTTCAGAACCACTGCTGTACGCAATGTTTTACCCCATGATTCTTATTCACACTCTTTCTGTCAAACAATCATGTCCAGAGGTGAATTCAGAAGACATGTTTGATGAATGAGACCTGAAAGACTTGTTTTTTTCTCCCACAAACACCCACGTTTACCCTCCTGTTTCTCTCTCTCTGTGTCTTTCTTCCTCACTCACCAGTAACTTGCTAATGACCGTGCCGCTTGCCGGAACACGGTGGCTACCCATCAATAACTCCCACATCATGCAGGTTCAGAGAGAGGAGCCAGATGAGCCTCCTGCAGACACACATCTGCTTTCTGCATCTCTGTGGCCACTCAACGTTCCCAACACGCAGAATTTTTTCAGAGGGAGCGTGGCATCGCAAATGCATGTTGTTGGGCTTGGCCTTGTTAGCGTGTGGCAATGGGCTGCTTATTTATTACAGGGCTTCCACATGTTTTTACTGAATGGAGCTAACACGGTGCAGATGTTGTCTAGCGGCAAACATGTTTTAGTGCTATGTTAGGGGAAACTTCAACCTGTGAGGGGTACGGACAAGATGGACTAATTTGTTTTGAGTGACAGAGCTTAAAGCGATAGTTCACCCAAAAATTTAAATTCTGTCAGCATTTACTCACCATCATGTTTTGTTCGAAACCTCTATGACTTTCTTTCCACCGTTCAACACAAAAGGAGAAAAGTTAGCCTCAGTCACCCTTCACTTTCATTGGATGGGAAAAAAAGATGCAATGAAAAGAGGCAGTCAGTATCTAACATTCTGCCTTTTGTGGTCCAAGGGAGAAAGAAAGACATAGGGGTTTGAAACAACATGAGAGTGAGTAAATAATGACAATATTTTCATTTTAATGGTGCCGTAGTCTACATAAAACATGACCAAAAGAAAAAATATATACAGTATATTTAAAAAAGACTTAGTTGTTACATTTGCTTCTGTCTGAGCGTAGAATAGGTGAATATTATTCTCAAGCAATGATATAGTGGAATAGGTGCATTCACTTACCTGGGCAGGAAGAAATTCCACATGCCACCCAAAGCCAGAAAACAAAGAGAGACAGACACAGAGAAAAAGAAAAGCAAATAGTTAGTTTATCTGGATATTGTTTTCTATTGAATGGAAATGGCTGCTAAATAGCTCTGTTATTTAATTCACCTAAATAATACAGCGAGCTCACAGCTCATATCTGAATTCTATTGATATAAAAACCTGTTTTTAAAAAGCCTTTCACAAAATAACTAATAAAACACTGACCAGCAAATTAACAACACTACTGTGTATGCTCGCAATTGCTTCAACGGCCCATTAAAGTTGTAGCATCATTGAGAATGCCGTTAAATTATAGGGAGCAGCGAATTCATGCAGGAACTGACTTTTCACTCTACCTCAATGCGTGGGTGAAAATCCCATTCCTGTCTTACACAAAGGATCACCCTGTGACCGTATGGCACTTCATCCAGAGTGGATAGTTATGACTCTGTGTCCATTACCTAAATGGAGAGCACTTCAGCTGCATTGATCAGGGCCCCTGCACTCATCACAGTATCCTGAAATTGCACAGTTCTATGTAATAACCTGCCAGGTGAAAGGTTAATAAATTTGCATCATAAATGTCCTGTCTGTGTCAGAGATAACAAACAAGCCCTCTGACAATGGATGATGGACTTTTAGAGCCTCTCCTAAATAGTCCTAGCATACTTGACAATTAAATGCGTTCACCTACTATGATGTCACAATCGATGGTTGGCACAAGCTTTTGATGACCAAACATTACGTTTTTATACAGTGATTATGAGTGATTCATACAGACCCGCCAAGCAAAGTTTTTTAAGGCAAGCCCTTCAAATATGTAGATTGAGATGGTGACAGAGAGAAGAATTCCTGTAGCTCAACCGGTAGAGCATGGAAATAACAAATCCACGGTCATGGGTTATATTTGCAGGGAACAAAAAGCTGATAAAATGTATAACTTGAATGAACTGTAAGTAATTTTACCAGCCTGATCACATCACATTTTTGTAAAAATATATTACACGGTTCCTTACACATATCACGGCAGTTCTGAGGTGAAATGTCCACTCTGTGGTGCTAAAAGTGAGTTACATTTTCTCCCAAACAGATAAGGTTTTTAAGGTTAACAAAACCTACCTCCCTACCTTAAACCTAAACCTAACTGATAGTGTCATAAAAAGCAAACGTGACAAGAAAAACGCTATGGCTGATGCAACCTCATCATTTTGTGTTGCTTCTATGACACATTGGACTCACGCGTTGATTCGCGTGCTCGACCCCTGGTCGTTTGCATCACTCTATAGCATAACCGCATAATTTAATCACACTCGAACAAGCTTTTTTAATGTAGTTGATTATGCAATATAAACGTTAAAATATATCACCTTAACAGTCATGCACTATGGTAAAAGTGTTTTGATGTCATAAGATAGTATTGTGTGAGGAACAGGGTGAAAAGTAAGTTTTATGAATTGATAGTCTGACATTTTACTTGTGATTTGTGTGAGAAGGAATAAACATATTTGTTGTAGCGTCTCTAGTGTTCATTTCACCAGGAAACTGCCACAATATGTACAAAGAGTCACATAAAAAACATTTTGCAAAAATGTAGGTATCTTAACGCAATTCTAAAAGAGCAGATTGCAATTTGGATAAAAGCGTCTGCTGAATTCAGAAATATAAAGAACATGCTCATGCATCTATGATGTGGAAGTGTTACAAGTTACAGTGCTGTTAAACATGTAAGGCAATTTTCTATTCCAAGAGCAAGATCTACAGCATTAATAAATCTCAATCTGCACCCACATTGAGGTGCATGAATGAGGGCTGCTCTCAAATCAAAACGTTCGCTAAGCCCAGCCGTCTTGTAGTTGTAGCAGTGCCAACTCCTCATCATGTAGAACATATGTCATTCTTATTTCCCCTCATTCTGCTCAGATTTCATAATAAAAAGATGCTGGCCAAAAAAGGCAGAATTTGCTGTCAACAGTTTGGCAAAATCATTTAGCCTTTTTTTTCCAGTACAAATATCTAAACATCCTTAAAAGAAGCTAAATGTACTTCAGAGCAAACATTTTGTAAGATAAAATGCCTTGTTTTGAGAGAATATTCTTGAATTTAAAGGAATATTCTGGGTTCAATACAAGTTAAGCTCAATCGACAGCATTTGTGTCATAATGATGATTAACACAAAAATTAATTTTGACTTGCCCCTCCTTTTCTTAAAAAAAAAAAAAAGAAGCAAAAATCTGGGTTACAGTGTGGCACTTACAATGGAAGATTAATGGGGCCAATCTGTAAACATTAAAATACTCAGTGTTTTAAAAGTTTAGCCACATGACATAAACAATTTGTGTGTTACCATGATTTTAGTATGATAAAATCACTTACTAACCTTTTCTATGTAAAGTTATAGCCAATTTTACAACTTCGTTGCCATGACAATGTAATGTCAACAAACCCTATAACGACTGTAAACATTATGATTTAAACAACTTTACAGCTCAGATAATACATGAGTTTTAACAGAAGAATTAACGTAAGTGCTTTAATAAAATTATAAGCTTCACATTTCTGTCTTTAAACCCTTGAAAATTGGCCCCATTCACTTCTATTGTAAATGCCTCATTGTAACCTCAATTTCTGCTTTTTTTTTTTTCAAGAATAGGAAGGGCAAGTCAAAATGATTTTTTGTGGTAATCAACATTATGCCACAAATGCTGTCGATTAAGCTTAACTTGTATTGAACACAGAATATTCTTTTTTTTTATTATTGGTTTAAGAATAAACCTCACTCAGTTTTATTAGATGTGTGCTTAAAACAATTAAAAACAACTTGTAAATAAACTTAATTAGAGATACGTTCTCTTAAAAAAGTCTTAATATCTTATGCTTCTCAGGTCAAATTAATTTTTTTTAAGTATGTTTGGATATTTTTACTGAAAATCAAGATGTCATGCATGTGTCAGTGTTTTAAAAGCATATCTCTGTTTTATATTGATTTATATGTGAGTATTCTATAATAACAAGAAGGAATGTTATCCATTCGGGGAAAGAGCAAAACATATTCTCTGCCTTTATGAGCAGATAACAACACACCGCTTTTATCAAAAGCACATAGGGCATCATAGAATCCATGGGCCTTTGCATCAGCTCTTTTTTTACTCCAGACAACAATAGCTAAGCTGCACAATGCATTTAAATAATCTTTATGGGATTATTATGGTCTGAGTTGCAAAATGAGTGTGTGAATACACAACACATAGGCACAAAGACACACACAAACAGCAACAGCTACAGTACTGATCCTATCATGGCACGGCTACCGCAGGTCTTTGCTGAAACTCAAATGACACCACATGACTCAGAGAGGCGCGTTCTGGTTCATCCAGTTTCTGTGCATCCAACAGGCCTAGGAGGGTTGTGCAAACACGGCTAAGCTCCGCCCCTTACCTAAGGCAATGCTGGCAAAGGACTCTGCCATCTGATCCCAATGCCATCAAGCTGTAAGTTAGAACTATCAGGGCTTTCACAAGTTGATACAGCATGTAAATGAGGTCAGAAGACATAAACGGACAGGAATGTTGATAATATCTCCGATACCGCCGTTTGCCTGCTTATGTTCTCACACTGAAAACAATAAGGCCAAAAACAACTGGGTGCAAAATGAATTAAATGTGGTGACGTGTTGTACATACTAATTAACTCCTTATAAGGCTGGCATGAGAACCACTGTTTTCAAAAGGGATCAGGTGGAGAATAAGTAGTCAGAACCACAGCCAAGTACCTGATCTGTTTTTTTTTTCCATTGT
The DNA here is from genome assembly GCF_019703515.2 of Myxocyprinus asiaticus. Lineage (NCBI taxonomy): Eukaryota > Metazoa > Chordata > Actinopteri > Cypriniformes > Catostomidae > Myxocyprinus > Myxocyprinus asiaticus. Next base: position 16,366,339 of record NC_059381.1, on the reverse strand, counting down.
GAGCAAAGGCTGCTCTGTCTTTTTTCCCTTGACAGAAGTGCGAGAGGAAAGACTGAGAGCGATTGGGTTTGTATGACATTCACACCGTTAGGCAAGGAAGACGGTACTCTCAATTGTCATGTTATGATGAGTGACATTTGAGACCCAGTAGATTTCAATGGAGGAAAGGTCAAAGTGTCAGACAGCATGGTTTCCTGTGACATCACTTCTCACCTACAAATCCCAGCGATAATGAGAGCCGGGCTGCTCATTTACACACTCTTCAGCAGTACGGTACTGCAGTGATTCCTAACCAAGGGTACATGTAGCACAGAGGATACTTGTTAAAGTTTTGCTTTGTTAAAATGACTTTGAAATAAAAATATTAAGGCTGTCAGCAAGTATGATTACAGATTATTATAAAAATGATTGCATGTAAATAAGAGCAGCATCAACATTCTCCAAAAATTCTCCTTTTGTGATCCACAGAAGAAAGAAAGTCATACAGCTTTTACGCTTTTTAAGGGATGGTTTTCATTTTTTTGTACATCCACAGGGTTCCAGTATCCAAAGGTGCAGGAGGGTGGAAAACAAGCAGAACGTTTTTGAGGGTTAGAAGCATCCTGGACTTCCTTTTAAAGGAATTTTTCATCCCAAAATGAAAATTCTGTCATAACTTACTGTTCCAAACCTTTATAACTTTCTTTCTTCCATGGAACACAAAAGGAGGAGATGTTAGGTAGAATGCTAGCCTCACTCACAATTCACTTTAACTGTAAGGCAATCTTTCTGCCTAACATCTCCTTTTGGGTGAACTATCCCTTTAAAACTGATTAGTTGACTAGTGATAATTGTAAGATATTTAGGATTGCACATCCCTAATTCAGAAGCTAATTCCATTTATTTCTTCACACACCAAAGAAAACGCATTACCACAACATAACTCAGCAAGCCACAGGCCCCAGCCACATTTCACTGGCTCTGAAAGAGCGCAGCTCTGAAGGCGAGATAGATGGCCCTTATTTCTGTGTGGGAGTGAGATGGGGTCTGATAGGGCTGAGGTTTGCAGTGAACTCCATCTGCGCCGATGATGAGGTGCGGGTAGAATTACCACGACCAGCTCATGCCGACTTCTTCTAAACGCTTTCGATTCTGACAGATTTAAAACAGAGGACTGACACACCTCATTCATCTGACTATACACAAACACAGACACGCCAAATCTATACATATAAAAGAATCAATGCTTATTTTATTTACAGCTTGTGGAAAAACAGGTCCGCATGAGCACGAGGTGCAGTAGGCTATCTGCAGGCCAGCGTTAAGAGAAAGCACATGTTTGGCCTCACTTTAGAGGGTAATGTCAATTGGATTGAAGAACTGGGAAAAGTCCAGACTGATTCCAGTGCCATCCAGCCAATGGCAGTGCAGCGAGACATTAATAACCAGGACTGCAATACTTTTAATGCCCCATCAAATTTTATTAAGCACGGTAGCCATCAAATGCAAAATAGATGCTTTTTTGGTGAGTTATATGTTGTATAAAATATTATGATAGCTTAAAATGTTTTCAAATCTATTTTCTCTGGTGCAGCTGCAGTTCTGAGGTCAGTTTGGTCATTTTTTTTCTCCAGAAACAGACAGGAGAGCACATCACCACGGAGACGTCTGCCCTGATGATCCCCACAGCTTCAAAGAGCTCAGTCCCACACATACAAACCACAGAGCCATGCAGACATATGAAAGGCGTTTGTGTGGATGTGAGTGTGTGTAGGTCAGTACTGCCACGTTTATATGTGTGTGAAATCCTATCAATGTCACAAAGGTCACGCTCGCTCAAGATAACCCGGGGAGATTGCTGTGAGATGCCTGGATTTTTTTTCCCTTCTCTTTATTTTGTGATTAGGTGTCACAAGGATTTCTTTGGTGTCACAATGAGGCCTTTTATGTTGTGGGCACCTCAAGGTTTAATAGGCGATTCACAACGTTCAGCATGAAATGTAAAGAAAGAAGCTGGACAGCTAACAATACTCATCGAGACCACAATTGCATACACACCAACCCCCTTTTTTTTAGAGCGGTAGGAATTCTATCCTTTTTGTAGTAGAATGTTTGTGTAATTCCCACAGGAAATCTGGGATCGAAAACTTGCACACAATGAACACTGAGACATCCATTTAGCATGTCACTCAGCTTGTGGTAAAGCTTATTTAAAGCTGAGTTATGTTTAAGGGGAACTTTAAAAGGTTAAGTCAGCAGCCAGGATCAGTAAAACGAATGGACCGGCATTAAAAAAAAAAAAAAAAGCCTGTCCAAATAGTGCCTCACCACAGTTAAAAATATGTTACCGTGTTTACTGTGACCATGACAACTGCTCTGTGAATAGCCATGTGTTTGGTGATCATACTTATACAGTGATTCATGCTCACCCTGTAGTCCCTTTTTCCACTGAACATTTAAGTATATTCCCTGTCCATTTTGAAACAAGCAGTTCATTTAAGAGGATCATCACTGACAGTATTGCTGTATATGAGTACGGTATACTACCTTATTCTTTTTTCAATACTTTATGAGTTTAACAGAACTCAAAATCACTGTCTACATGTTCCAATGATGTAAGCGTGATGAAAACCACTGAACTGATAAAGACATAAACAGATTAAGTCAATATTCCAGTTTCTAGGAAACAAATATGACTGCTGGCATATGGCTGTATTAATCAGAATTTGGGATCATGTTACCATCTTATTCCAAATATTCACCATAACAAAACATTCATGTATACCTGGTTATGTCCAAACAAAAGTAATTCTGAATAATATTAGATATAGAAAAATCAGGCTATTGAAGAAACACATTTTTGGAGCATTAATATGTATGGGAAAAAAAGATGCAAAGGTAGTATATGGTGACTGAGGCTAACATTGTGCGTAAAATCTTCTTCTGTGTTCCACAAAAGAAAGAAAGTCATACGGTTCTGGAACAAAATTAGGATGAGTAAATGATTACAGAATTTTCATATTTGTGTGAACTTTCTTTTTAAAGGGATAGTTCACCCAAAAATGTCTTTCTTTCTTCTGCTGAACACAAACAAAGATTTTTAGAAGAATATTTCAGCTCTTTAGACCCATACAACGCAAACAAATGGTAGCCAGAACTTTGAAGGTCCAAAAAGCACATAAAGGCAGCCTAAAAGTAATACATATGACTCCAGTGATTAAAACCATGTCTTCAGAAGTAATATGATAGGTGTGGGTGAGAAACCGATCAATATTTAAATCCTTTTTTACTATAAATTATCTTCACTGCCCAGTAGGTGGCATTATGCACAAAGAATGTGAATCTCCAAAAACAAAAGAAGAAAAATTGGATCTGTTTCTCACCCACACTTATCTTAAAAATTGTTTGTGTTCAGCAGAAGAAAGAAAGTCATACACATCTGAGATGGCATGAGATTGAGTAAATGATGAGAGAATTTTCCTTTTTGGGTGAACTATCCCTTTAAGGCCTAGAGTGATGTGGAATCTGATTGGCTGTTGACGCTAGTGTTGATACACATTTAATAGACAGCAATAAATTACGTCTTCTGATTCGGTGCTCCTATACATCTGTCCCTTAAACATGCTCATTTCAGTAGTGGAGGTTTTACCCAAAAACATCTGACCTCAAGAGACACAATAGGCTAAACATCTGCAGCCAAGAGGGCAACATAAAAGCAAATGTGCAAACCGATCTGAGAGCAAGGCTCTTTAGCAGAGACAGTTTTATAACCTGAGTCAGTCAGCAAAATGCAGCTCCATAAAAGAGGCTCTCTGTCCATGCAACGTCATGGCACCATGACAGACTGTGTTAATCACCGCTGTTATATGCACATCCAGCAGACATGTCTGCAGCCACAACTGAAGGCAGCCCGAAAAGCCTGGGATCAAAACTGCATAGCTTAATCAGTCTGAAGCCAGCAGACCAGAGCCTGTTAACCGCTCTTATTCCCAGAAAAATGCTGCTGGGGAAGGAGCTAATATCTTCTCTCGTCATTGCAGCATTGGTCTAGGTCTGGTTCTGATCAGAGATAAATGCCTTGGTGAGTGGACTCTGCTGCTCTAAACAGCTTATTGCGATTTTAGGGCCTGTATGGGGTCAATATGGATAATTTTGTTGAGAGAGGCCTGATGTGGGTAAATTACAGTGTCAAAAGTATACCTTGTAGTGGTCACACTGGGTGAACTTGGGGCATTCCCATGCCGCCCACTGATTTTATGGACAGGAAGTCACCAACAATAGTCTTTCTAGGCACATTCAATTAGTTTAGTATATGTGGCGGCACAAACACACACACAAAAACATCCTTGTGGTGCCAGTGTTGGGGAAGCTACTTTGAAACTGTACTTTGCCATGCTACAAGCTAGGCTACTCATAAAGTAGCTACAAGGTACTAAAAATTAGTTACCTACATTAAACCTACTTAAGAAGACAATATATTTCTATAACTATCAGATTATATAATTTATTCTTGCAATCAAAGCATTATTTACCTGACACAAAACAATGACAGCATTAAATGTGAGATATTTTAGATATACGTTAAATACAACTAATAAAATAAGAACACAAAATCACACAAATAATAAGTCGAAAAGATAGCAATGAACAGCAGTATTTTAACAAATAATTAGCATCCTAACAATGAAAACACTAAAATGAATCAGACTTCCCAGCGCTACTTACAAGAGAGAGGAGATTTTAGGACAGTACGTCCGCTGTAAAGCTGCACGAAATATGCTACACAGCTATTCGTTGGAAAAAGTAGCATGTTACTGGAAAGGCTAGTGTTTTGAAAACAACTAATGCTATGCTACTGAAAAATGTGGATAAGTGAGTAGCGTTGCTATTTTCAGTTATATTCAGTTGCAGATGCAGACCTTTGAGAGTGTTTGAGTGAAAAATCTCTGCTTTTTGGATAAATCTAAGGATTAGTAGATAATCTGAACGAATAGATAGGACAGCATGATTTAAGGTACTGAAGTTAAATATCAGAGACGTCTACACCACAAGATAACCTCCAACTCAGCTTTCACTGGCCGTTTGATTCATGGTGACACCCTCAGCGGCTTGAGTGAGGTGCACACCAGGAAGAGAGGAAAAGTCCCTGTGATGGTGCTGATAGTCACACTGCTGGTGTGCAGTTTCCTCCATCTGTGAGAAACAGCCTGTCCTGCTTGCTCAGCGGGGAAAGATACACACAAACACACACAAGGGCGGAGCCGCCATTCTAGCCTGAGATTCCAATCACTCCAACTTACATTCACGTTTATTTGTCCCCATCAGACAATGCAAACGCTGTGCTGCGAAATTTATTTACGCAACTAATGGAGCAAAGTCCTAAATTACCCAGCCAACTTAGGTGCTGACATCAATCAAAACTCCAATTTGTATCTTATGACATCATAGAGAATATAAAACAAACAATAGACTTCTGTGAGTCATGTGAGAGCTCTGCTCCTGCTTAGATTCCGCTAATGTGTTGAAGCCTGATACTTGGGCCAGTGAGAGAAGTGTCAGACACAATTAGACACCTTGCTCTGCACACCGCGTGGACCAACGCGCTACTTGTCTCTTCTCGTTTACGAAGATTTTGTTCAATTGTTCTTTCATCTGCTTCCTCAGGCCATCTATTTCAATTGGAAAAGAATGCACTCAGACATAACCAAACAGAATTAAGTGAGAAATAGTCTCACTAAAGAGCTTAACAAGGCAAGCACGATTATGGTCTCGGTCAATGAAGCAAATTTCTCTAGAGCAGCCCAGGGACATCCCACACAGATTCTCAGCCAACCCAATGTCCCCCAAAATAAAATAAAAAGTAAGATTTTCTCAGTAACAATTCTGAATACATTTAATTTATAACACTAAAGTCAACATGAAACCCTGTTCACCAGACATGAATGCATATTGGTTAACATTATCCAACAGCGGGAAAGTCATTTCAGAGGAAGAGATACTTTCAAAGTTGTGCCGTTCACATGAATTGTTCACAATAAGACCATAAACATGCATTGAGTTAATAGGTTCCATTTTAATTTCATGTTGACTTATATTATTACATTTACATGTTTGTAAAAATGCTACAGTAAAAAAATGCTAATTGGTTAAAAAAAAATATAAAATTATAAAAAAAAAGTTATTTACAGTATAATATTGTTACAATATAAAATTTTTAGAAGTAAAAAGTATGATTTACCTTATAGTTAACAAGACAATACTTGTACTTTTACATTGAACTGTTGTTAAAATTATGGTGGAAAAACAAAATAATTGGGTGCTAACAGAAGTTCCTGTGTCACATTTGATTATATTTAATTCATATATTTTTATCTTATTCTTTTTTTTTTATCAGTTATGTACATTGTGATACTTGATGTTATATTTTATGTTGTTTGGTTAATATTTATTGCATTGTTTTTGTGTCACGTGTGTTAAATATGACCACTGTATTTTTTACAGTGAATTTCTGGCAACCACAGCCACGTAATCTTTAGTTTATGTACATTTAAAAATTCGACAGAATGTTTCATATATTGTATCCTATCAAATATTTTTGCTGACCCCTGGTTGAAAACCTTGCCTCTTGAGAGATCGTTGCTTTTGTGGTAGCTACAAATTTCTATTACATTTAGCTCAAGTGTAAACAGTAACTGGTATTAACTACACTCACTGAGATCTTTATTAGGAACAGCTGTACACCTACTTATTCATGCAATTATCTAACCAGCCAATCATGTGGCAGCAGTGCAATGCATAAAATCATCCAGACATGGGACAGGAGCTTCAGTTAATGTTCATATCATCCATCAGAATGTGATCTCAGTGATTTGGACCATGGTATGATTGTTGGTGCCATACGGGCTGGTTTGAGTATTTCTGTAACTGCTGATCTCCTGAGATTTTCATGAACAACAGTCTCTAGAGTTTTCTCAGAATGGTGCCAAAAACAAAAAAACATCCAGTGAGCGGCAGTTCAGAGAGAGGTCAACAGAGAATGGCCAGAGTGGTTCGAGCTGACAGAAAGGCTACTGTAACTTAGATAACCACTCTGTATAATTGTAGTGAGCAGAATAGCATCTCAGAATGCACAACATAAAGAGGGGGATGGGCTACAACAGCAGAAGACCACGTCGGGCACTTTATTAAGACCATAGTGTTCCTAATAAAGTGCTCAGTGAGTGTACGTGAGTGAATCCAAGTTCTCATAAAAAAATAAAAAATAAAAAAATGTGGTTATGTTCAGTTTTAACCGTATGAAGCTATCTAATTTAATCAACACATAAAATGTACACCATTTACCAAAACATGTCCAGGTTTAACTGTTCAATATAATTTACTGATGCAGTATCCTTTCTCGTGTAAGTGCACAGTTATCAATGGAAATCAATAGCGCAAGACCGCACTCTCTTTAATCAAATCTCGTTTTCTTAAGTGCTATTTATAAGGAATGATTGTGGCAGGTCACAGGTTGCACATCTGACGAGCCCTGATAGAACACAACATATGATTCACATACCAGCACAGATACCAGAACTTTCACATATTTTCTCTACGAACACCATCCTCACGCCCTATAAAAACACCCCTGGGCTTAACGCAGGAATGTGCCCGAGCGGTTTCTCTCTCTCTCACCTCTAGACGGGGAGTCTTTTTTTGGCAAACACACCAATTCAGAAAGAAAGTGGGCTCCTTAGTTTAATTACATCATCTGTTCCTGGGGCTCTAATTGGAGAATTCTGGAAAGCCTTCTGTTGAACGCAGCTTTCTTCGGCTTCGGCTTGCTCTCCGTGCTTTAGCCCATTTTCACTCATTTGCTTTCGAGCAAAGACTAGGTGGTTTTTGCTGTGATTACACAATTGATTCAGAGTTAAAGATGACTCAAGTTGTTGGCTTGAACTTGATGAAACTCAGGCCCATTAATCTTGGTGTGGAGAACATTTGAAGGTATTATCCAGTTGGCTTTTCCCACCCTGGCATGGTCTCTTTTCATTACAAGTGTACAAGGCAACCTTGATCTCTATAGATCCCGTTTATATTTGCTACACATAATGTGTTAACAAATACTGCTCAACTAACTACAGCAATTTACTTCACTTGTGTTATCCATTTTTGCGATTACTTTTAACCAACTGGTCTCAAGGTAATTTTTGGTGAATGTACAATATGAACAGTTTCCCTCAAGTTTACACAGGTGCCCTTGCTGAGTAACCACAGGTGTAGTTCATCACATGACCAAATGCATTTTTATTTTATTTGAAACAATATATCTCTTGTTTTATCATTTGAAACCTATCAAATGTATTTTTGTGAAATGTTTGGTCACTTGGCACTTGTTTTGATATTATGTTATATAATGCAAAGACATTAATACATTTTTAAATCTGTCTTTTAAAACTTTTTTGCTCTTACCCCCCCAAAAAATAAATAAATACCACAATCATAGTTTTGGCCTACAATATTATTTAATAGCCATTTTAGCCACCATAGGAGATTTAAAGAAGATTCCATATTGATATATCATGACATATCAGTTGTAACAATAACTGTAACTGTGGTATTTTTGTGAAAGATTTTATTGTCCTGAGTAGGCTATATTTTGTTTTGCCCTCATTGAGTCCTAAACACTAAATGTATTTATCCTTGACACAGCAAATATCTGTGCCATCAAGGGTAATTTGAGTGCAGTCGCAAACCAACAGAGCAGAATAATGACCTAAATTGCCACACACAAACAAGATACACACTCATAAAACAAACACTCATTTACAACTCTGACCAAATCTGCAATTGCTAAATTTGGAGAGAACATACGGTATATGGGATCAAAATCTAAGAAAATACAAATTTCTCTTTTCCTCTGATTTTCGTGAATCATAATTTCGCAGACGTATAAGAAAGGAAAACTCAAGACGTTTAAAGTGACTTTGACCTTTACAGCAGGAATTACTTTTTAAGCGTGCATGTCTGTGAAACGGCCTGAGTGACTAACCTTGACTGTTTTAAACACTTCATCCTAGAGATAAAACATTCTAAATGCATCATAAACATCTCCAGTGTAGGATTGTGATTAGCTTGGGTTGGAACCCCACTGGCTGTAGGTGTTAATGGACGGAAGTGAGGAGAGAGTGGTTGTGGCCTTTCTCCATAAACCTCTGGCTTCGAAATCGCACTACGTGCCATAAGGTCAGTATCAACCTTTATCTTTTGCCTCACAATCATCATTTTCATTGTCTTGGAGAAAAAAAGGCAGAAATAATGACCCACCAGACTCCCACACTGGCTTTAATTCAGACTTAATTCAACATAATGCAGAAACACAACAAAAGAGCTGTGAATATTGAGCCAATGGACATAATATTCACATTTTCCCTTTCAATGCAATCCGATAACATTATAAACTGCTGTTTTGTTCGAATTATCATATTTCAGCATCATTAAATAACATTCACATCACAAGCGAAAAAGGTTGCATCCAGGATGTGTTTGCAAAAAGAAAGCTTATAAAAAGTGTGCAAATGGCAGGATGTAAAAGTCCAGATAAGCACGGCTGCAGCAGGGTCTGGAATCACTGGCTCACTCCAACAGCACGTCTTCATCCTGCTTTCATGCCATATGAAATTAGGGTGTCTGTCTGGGCGAGAGCTGGGATTCACATTAAAATCACACGATGCTTCAATTATCTGAAGAGCATCTGGACTAGTGATTTGCTCAATAGGCTCCACAGCAATGGCTCCATATGGCGAATTCAATGGCCACCACGCGATTTCACACCCAGGCAGGGAGTGGAGAGAAAATAGCAAAATAATCAAACACACAACAGAGAAAACACAAAGTCATTATAAGACATAAAAGATGAGACAGAGGCAGACAGGGATTCGTTCCCCCAGTGGGAAGGCTTAAATCGAGTGGTGGTGATGTGCTTGTATTATAACACCCATATAACACATATCCCTTGCTTTCAAAGTGCAACAGCACGACTGATATGCATATAGGGATTATTCCTACAAGGCACTTGCAGACAAAAGATATTATCAGGTCGACAGGGTCACCAGAGGGGATGGAAATGACATCAGAGTCAAGACGGACAATAAAAAAGGGGTGAGAACTGGGCTTCGTCCACACCGTATCTGATATCAGCCCTTAAGACAGAGTCAGCGGATGTGGAAGACAACTGCCGATGGAGACAGAGAGAAAGAGAAAGATCCGGGGGGCTAGCAACGGGAGACCCTTGCTTCACGTAAGCTTCTTACTTTCACTCCGGAATGTCTGAGAGCAAATGAGAGAACTTCAGGTGCATGTGTTTGTGAGCGCAAATGAATTATATCAATGCTAATATGAGAAGATAACTTATGAATCACACTACATTGGCAGGGACTAGTGCCAGACCAACAATTAAATGTCGTAAATTCAACGGAAGAGGCGGTTCCCTCACTTATGAAATACAGTGGTATGCTTTCAAACATGGATTGATCAGTCTTTAAGCAAACTTAAAGTAAATCACCATGCAAATCAACTGAAGTGTTTTTGACACTGATAAGAATGAACAGCTCCCCATGTTACTATACTATACTAATCTGCCTAAAAATATTCAACCCATCAAAATCTTATTGGTTTCCACCAGATCTGCAGAGCCCAACCCCCACTGAAGTTTCAATTGGTGGGTTCTGGTAACCACTCCCCTCGATTTATTTGTCCCGTGCCCCAGTTTTTCATAGTATATACTGGTGCATTATAACATAGTAACAAACCTGTAATGCACGGTTCAAATCATTCTGGATCAGAATGACAGAAATAAAGCAAAATATTTAAACACTGTCTTCATGATTTTGAAAACTACCAAAAACACAATGTCAAAAACAAAACGTCTTGCTTTTTATGATGAAACAGAATGTATAATAAAATGTGTAAATGCATATGTTTATGTATTTATGCAAATAAAAACTAAAAAAATAAAAATAAAAAAACAATTATGAGAAACTAATTATGATGACTGTATAATCAATGTTATTTAAAACCATATGGAAAATATGTGGCTGGCAATAGCAAAAGCACTTGAATATCCTGTGTGCACTGCATGTCTAGACCTGACCAACTGAACTTCCACATCCATCCACATCATATCCACAGAGATAGTCACAGGATACTGAGACTTTTTTTCACATCAAATTCTCCTCTGGTCATGTGTATGGCATGTCAAAGAATAAGCCTGATAATGTAAATCAAAAATCAACCCTTAAATTACAGTTTTCATCTTAAAAATGTACATTCAAAAGAACACACTGCAATCATTCTGGTTTAAATACAACAGACACTGCTTCTCTGTGTAACATAACACACATCTGCAACTACAACCACAATTCCAAAAAGTTGGTACAGTATGAAAAATGCTAATAAAAACAAAAAGTAGTGATTTGTAAATTATATTCACCCTTTGCTAAATTGAAAACACTACAACTAAACATTATATGATGTTTTACCTTGTGAATTTCTTTTTAATGTACAAATCAGATGATTGCAGCATGCTCCAAAAAAGATGAGACAGGGGCAATTTAAGACTAATAACAATTTGATGAGTTAAATTAACAAGGCGATGTGTAACAGGAGATGTTAAACAGGTGAGGCAATCATGTCATAGTATATAAGGAGCCTCCAAAAACAGCCTAGTCCTTCAAGAGCAACAATCATTCGAGACTTGTCAATTTGCCAATAGATGCTTCAGCAAATAATCCAGCACTTTGAGAACAATGTTCCCCAAAGACAAATTGGAAGGATTTTGTGCATTTCACCCTCTACAGTGCAAAATATAGTTAAAAGATTCAAGGAATATGGTCAAATCTTTGTGTGTAAAGGGCAAGACGAAAACCACTTCTGAATGCACATGATCTCTGATCCCTCAGACATCACTGTCTTAAAAAAGATCATTCATCTGTAATGGATATCATGAACATGGTCTTGGGATTACTTTAGTAAACCTTTGTTAGTCAATACCATTTGACACTGCATCCACAGATGCAAGTTAAGACTTTACTAGGGACGTCCTGGAATTTTCAGCAGGACAACTTCAAACCACATACTGGCCGAACAAGCAGAGAGTGCGGGTGCTAGATTGGTCTGCCTGCAGTCTTGACCATCTCCAATGGAGAATGTGTGGTGCATTATGAAGCGCACAATACGGCAACGAAGACCCCGTACAATTGTGCAGCTGAAGACCTGCATAATGGATGAATGGGGGAAAGTTCCACTTTTTAAACTGAACAAACTTGTGTCTTCAGTGCCCAAATGCTTAATAAGTGTTATTAGAAGAAATGGTGATGTTTCACAGCGGTAAACTCTCGACTGTCCCAACTTTTTTGGAGTGTGTTGCAATCATCGGATTTGAAATGACTGTACATAAAAAAAAATAAAAAATTTTTTTTTAATTAAATTCACAAGGTAAAACATCATATAATGTTTAGCTGTAGTGCTTTCAATTTAGCAAAGGGTGAATATAATTTACAAATCACTCCTTTTTGTTTTTATTAGCATTTTTCATACTGTCCCAACTTTTTCAGAATTAGGGTTGAAAGTTATTGATCCAATTATTTATGTAAAAAAAAATGCAAATGTCTATAATTTCAGAAAATAATATTTCCACAACTATCTGACACTAATTTTGACATTTTGGTGAAATAAAATAAGTATATAAAACCACGAGGAAAAGAAAAAGAAAAAGAAATTAAACTGAACATGGAAAAGAAGTTAAACACTTTTTCTCCTAAATCACATTAAGTACTTTTTTTTATTTTAATTCGCTCCTGAGAGGTTGGATTCAAGGTATCAAACATTTTATTATGGTTCCATAAAATTTGTATAGCTATGAAAAATAAATGACATATGACATATGATGTATGTTATGAAATCCACATGAAATCTACAATATGTACCATATGTATAAAAATACTAATATTATTTACTATCGATCTTATCACTTTTGTTATGGGTAATTAATTTAATTCAGTAATAATTAAAAGAATAAATTGCTGCAAATGACAGAGTGCTGGTTTGAGAACATTAGAAGGTGATGATTTGAAGGACTTTCTTTGTGTCATTTCATGGGAGCAGAAATGCCCAGAGGGCTGTAGGTACAGCCATAAAAAAAAATTATTTGTTTTCTGAGCACATTCAGTGCTTATGTTTCCATCGGACGCCTTTATGGCATCGCAATAATATTTATGTCCAAGACAGATGGTTTCTTTGAGTTACAGCGGGACCATATTTCTGTTCATGTCTTGTGGTTGCACAAAATTCTCCTTGAAAATTTGATCGTTTTTGGATATTTCTAATGGAGCCTGTGCATGGAATTAAGTTTTTAATTTATTGCATTAATGACTGTGGACCATACGGTTTAATTTATTGAATTTCATGAAGAAGAAAAAGAAAACAATATACATTATTTATTAATTTACTGTATGTTATCAACCATTAAAAAATTAAAGCCAGTTGACACATTTAGTAGGTTAAAATTTGTATGAACTTACGTTGTATAATGGAAAAATACACACTACCGGTCAAAAGTTTTGAAACACTTGACTAAAATGTTTCTCATGATCTTAAAAATCTTTTGATCTAAAGGTGTATGCTTAAATGTTTGAAATTAGTTTTGTAGACAAAAATATAATTGTGCCAACATATTAATTTATTTCTTTATAAAACTAAAATTTAATTAAAAAAAAAAGTTTTTGAAATTGATGACTTGGACCAAATAATAAAGAAAAGCAGCCAATAAGTGCCCAACTTAGGTGGGAACTCCTTCAGTACTGTTTTAAAAGCATCCCAGGATGATACCTCAAGAATTTGGTTGAGAAAATGTCAAGAGTACATGTCTGCAAATTCTAGGCAAAGGGTGACTACTTAGAAGATGCTAAAATATAACACAGTTTTGATTTATTTTGGATTTTGTTTAGTCACAACATAATTCCCATAGTTCCATTTATATTATTCCATAGTTTTGATGACTTCACTATTATTTTAAAATGTAAAACAAAATTAAAATAAAGAATGAGTCAGTGTTTCAAAACTTTTGACCGGTAGTGTGTGTGTGTGTATATATATATATATATATATATATATATATATATATATATATATATATATATATATATATATATATATATATATATATATATATCAAAATGCTTTAAAAGTAAAAGTAAAATAGATATAGTATGTCAACATTCCCAAAAGTTTTTTTATGTCAACTACCCAAAAACATTAGCAAACACCAAAGTAAGGTGATTTCTAATATAATAGAAATTAATATGCAGTAGTAATACTCTTTATAGGTCGACCGATATATCGGTTTTGCCAATTAATTTGCACTGATAACAGATTTCTGGAACTATCGGTTATCGAAAAAATCCACACCGATAGTTTTTCCCAGTTGCGTCCAGTGCTAGAGCGGCTGGGAAGGGTCCGCTGTTGTTATACAGTATGAGAGCGGATGTAGAGGCGCAATAAAAACTATCACTTCACTGATGCTTTGTGGTGTTTGTTTTGACACGTGAGACTACATTCTGCATGGAGCACAACCCTTCAGATGCGGATTTTAAACATCAACAACGAAAGGCATGTATACTGTACACTACAGTACACTTTCTCATATCATTATAAAGTAATTAATTTGTTGACTAGATGCTGCATTAGTAGAGAACAGCAGTTTGCCGACTTGGCTGATAGGATGTTAACATTAAAGCTAACCTCAAGCAGTTAGAACAATGTGACAAAAATACACACAAGTCCTACCCAAATGTTTAAATGTCACGATTGTTACCATCTGTTTGCATTAGGTAATATCCAGCTGGTCACGTTAATGCATTCATAAAATTCATAAAGCTATTGACGTGAGAAAGCAAATTAATATCTTCATGCAGCCGAGAGAAATGTATAAACAAATCAGAAACACATCTGATTTCAATTCAATTTTTTTATCCTCACTGTAATACGATGTCTTCAGATCGATAACATTCTTGTGCTAAAAAAGGCTAGACACAGTGCAACAAATACAGTTTAACAGAAAGCAATATGCTTTAGGGATTCAGACAACTAAAATGTGAAAATTCATGAAGTTTCCTCCTGTCCCAATGTTTTGCTTTACATCATTTCTTATAGTCAGAGTCATCAAACTGGAAGGACCAAGTTTGGTTTCAGTTAACTAGTGCTTCACGATCAGTGCTCCAATGATTCAGAGAGAGCCTGAGGGGAAGATACCTTAATTTCCTGCTCAATCTGTGAGTGGTCACTGGGCTTCTTTGAAACAGGGTGAAACTGGTTTGCAGCTCATTGTCTATTACAAAAAGGAGAGATGTTTGCCCATTAGCACCTCTTTGTAGTGACTGCTCAAGGTGTGACACGCAACTTGTCACAGGGGCTGCTGCCCTGTCTTAAGTTTCACTGAAACACACGACAGTTCCAAGAATTCCTGACAATGAAGCACACCCATGTGCATATTCAATATGGTATTTTGATTGCAATACATGTCAGAATATTAAGTAGAGCAGTATATGTACAGTAAAGCACTAAAAGTTTGAGACCATAAGGTGAAAATATTTCTTTCTTAATTTCTTTTATTAGCAATCTGAGTAAAAATTTCAATTGAAAAATTAACATGAATATCAAAATTTGGGGGTATTTCTAATGTCCCTCTTTTGCTTTAATTACAGCATGCATGCAAGGTGGCATAGACTGTACAAAACCTGATGATCCATGTTATTCCAGCATGATTTGAGAATGTTCCAAAGAGCATCTTGTGTGCTTCAGTGGAATCAAGGATATCAGAACTTTGTGCAAAGGAGTTAATATGGTCCATGTAAAAATATTGCTAACATAGTGACCTAGAAATACTGTCGAATCTCAAACATTTCTTCTTAATTTCACAGCATAATGGTTCTTTGCTTTCATAATGTTTCTTTGGTTTCTAAATTTTCCAAAAACCAACTTTGTTTATTTCCAGGTTTAAATTAGATTTTGAATCCCTGATTTTCAATGTAGCCTCAGACTTTTGGACCCAGCTGTTTCTCACTAAACAAAAATCACACAAGTTTTGTTTTTAGCAACTGGTCTTTGGCGAACAGCTCACTCTCAGTTTGACCAGTGCTTGATTGACTAGGGGCTGACACTTTGTCCTGCTTCTAAATGATGACCTGTTACTCCAGATGCCCTCTCATCCCCAGCAATGTTTGCTGCCCTTCGCACGCGATACCACTCCCGGCTGCCAGCACTGCGCTTGTCCGTCTTGATGCTTCACTGCACCCTCTCATCGCATTACTTCTGCTATTCTAACTTTTCCATCAATTATGCACAAGAATAACTGAGGCCTAGCCGCAGCAGATACATAAAAGAGGAGTGGAAGCTTCCATGATTCCACCGTCTGTTAGCATGTTCCCCCCTACCAGTGATACTAGTGCCAGGGCACCAGCGCACAGAGGATTGGCATGGTTGTACTGCCGCAGCACAAGTATAGTTTATGATGTCTCTTCTTGGCATATATCCAGTAAAATCCTTTGGTGTCATGTAATTTAAAAGGTTTTATGACTAGTTCATTTGCTTGGCTTGGAATTAGATGGATCAAGGTACCAGTGTGAAAATGCTAGAAATCAATCATCTTAAACTTAAATTTTGGGTGGAATTCGACTAATAGTTATTTTTCATTGATTGCTAGCAAGATTTGTCATTTTAAATTAAATACAGTCTGAAAGGAAAGCAGTTGCAACCCCTTGATGTGCTGACAAACCCTACTAAGTGTAGCTTACTCCCAAACCCACAGCTGTTTTGTTCAAAACACAAAATGGAAGGAGGTTTGAAAATGGCCTCGTACATACTCATACCGTCTCAAGACCAAATCTAATACTCATATGTCTCTAGACAAAGAAGGAAGAGCAACTAACTCACAGATAATGACAAATATAATAAAAACGTGTCATTTAATCAGTGAAGTGTATACTGAATGTAATTTGATAACTTGCTGTGACCATTACAATACCAAAAAAAAAAAAAAAAATTACTATAGTAATATCAGTCAATTATGCGTAATTACAAGCAACTAACCCTAAATCAAACCCTTACCCTAACCCTATAGTAAGTATATGTTGTTAATTAGTAATAATCAGAAATTACTTCCGAAATTACACTGTAACAAGGACACATTACAATAAAGTGTAACCAATGTCAGTCTATGAAAAGATGCCATCCACTGGGATGTAGCACAATGTTGCCCTCAGGATTGCAACAGTGGTCATCTTGACCTCATTTTCTCCACATTGCGTGTGAAGAAGGTTTGTTAGCCAGACTTGACTCTGAGATCGCAAACAGCAATTAATATTTTATGGGTCCCAATTCTCAAAGCATTTTCAAATTTGTTACAAGGAAATGCTCTACCTCTTATCGCAGACCGATAATCTACAATTAACTGTTCCTCAATCTCATACCAGGTACATGGAAAGAAAAGCTAGATTCCCAGCAATTTTTTTTTTTAGTTTCAGGCTGGAACTAGAAAAGTTATTTTGACATTCATTTGTTTTTCTCCTTGAAAAGAGTAAAAAAAATGTGAAAAAACTTTATCATCAAAAAACAAAACAAACATTACCCTTGTGTTTAAAATGCTGGAAATTTTTAAGCAATTACCAGCCTGATTAAAGTATCTCTGTTTTAATTTATTATTGGGTATACTGGGAATTAACTATTAAAAAATACTGTATTGCATTATTCCTGGATGTTTTGTTACTGTTTTATTTTTTGTTCAAAAATGTAAAATGAAAGTGTCACTTTGTATTTTTTTCTCTGCAAAATTTAATTAAGAATCAGCTTAAACTGCAATATGTTCACAACAATGCAGCTTGGTGGCAAAACTAAAAGATGTCCTTCAACACAGCACAAAATATATTCATCATCCAATATTTAAATTTTAATACCTTGAATGGATGAAATATTTCATGGAAGGCAGCAGCAAAGATTTTTTTCAGTATGAGAAATAATGATTAAAGTATACTTTGGCCCACAATTCCCACAGTTGTGCAAGTTAAAGTTGTTTTAAGGTTTCTGATCAAGTTCAAATATGCTAGACAATTTTTGCAAGCTTTGAAACTTTCTCTCAATTTCCATCTTTTTAATTTCATACTAACTCTTGCAATGTCAGTCCATTTTTATTAGCTTAGCCTGTCGAACAAGTGCTTCCTTCATTATTTCTCATTGCGATTAAATGTGACGTAATGAAGGGCACAAAGAGCAAACTGCTCTGCGCTTTCTCGGCAAAAGAATGTGCAAAGCAGTCATTACCGCATGCTACATTTTCCTCCAATTCTTATCAAGGGGGCTTAGTAAACTTTAGGGTCCTTTCAGGAGCTTAATCAGGTCATTAAGGTCTGAAGCTGATTAATATGAATAGTTGTTGAGGTCGTGGCTCTCTGAGGGAGACACAGAGGGGTGAAGGGTTTCAGAGGAAGTGTTTTGTATCTCTACACAATGGGCCGATGACCTCCTAAGCCCTTTAGTGCCTCACTGTTAATACCTTCAGTCAGGACTTCAAAGACCCCGGCCAAGATATTTCACCACTAAAAAAGCACACAAAGTATGAGCAGCTCAAACATTGAGACCCAAAATGCATCAGTTATCAGCTAAAAGTTCAGAAAGGATGAGAGATCACTGTGATGACTCAAGTGTAAAAACGTAAAATGTACAAAGGATGGGCAAACTTTCATTTAAAAGAACACACATGCCCAGAAATCTCTCTGTGTCCTGTGGGACACAATCATGACAATTTAGTAGCATATCGGTCAGGAATGGGTCACGAATGTCGACTAGTTGTTCAACAATTGGCTAGTTCTTCGTATAGTTTTAGTTTTTAGATTTTTAGTGGCTGTAATTTAATAAGCATGAGCATGCTGTGCATTAGCTGTTAGACAGTTAGCCAAGTAAAACCATCTTGGAAAAGTTTAAAATATCTTTAAGAAACGTGTCATGAGACCCCCGTTGCGCTCCATCCAGTTGTTTTTGAATGCAAGAAAACATCTTATGTTAACTCTCCCTACATGCATTCTTTTTGGACCAGTTGAACCCAAAACCAGTTTAATTATTCAGATCTTCCTAAAGACATCATTCAAGGCAACCCACCATCAAGTCTATTTGAAAATATGTAGCTTTGCACATCCCTAGTATCAGCAGTATGCTGAACGGGGTTAGAGGGACAGGGCCAGGCACCACTCTGTGTGCTAAGGGTCATCAAACAGCAGGATGTTCTAGTTTCCCAACAGGAGAACTTTCTTTCAGCTGGAATGTTTCTCTGATACCCCAAGTCTTTTGAGAGTGCCAGCAGACCGTCACACAGCCCTAGAGAGTTAATCAGGATGGGATATTATTGTGGGGGTCGAACCGAGAGGCCTGTGGTTCCCATCTGTAACTCTTTTTATTCTTTAGTCAAGAGTCTACCATATCCAAATATGGGTCTTGCCTCTCTGTTGCGCCTGTCCATATTTCTTTATAGAAGCCTTGCTGTATGCTCTTCCTCTGTGTAAAAGCCTAAATTTTTTAAATACTGGCAAGGGTCCACTAATAAAGGAACAATGGCACCCTTTCACGTGGGCTGGGTACTTGTTGGGAGAAGACCGAGGTCCTCAGACCAGTCAATATTTGGACATTATTTTTTCTTCCAGACATTTAAAATCCAAGCAGAACCGAGCAGTAGGAGGCCAGGAGTGCCAGTGAGGGAAAAGGAGGGTAAACACACAGAACAATACAAACTGAACACCACACAATACCACTGAACAGCTATCACAATATCAACTGGCCACAAACCGCAAACCATGGGCTTTGTTTTTAAAGTGGGGATTAAAATTGAGCCAGCACAAAAAAGAAACCATTTGAGGTCATATTGCCCGGTGCTCCCAAGCTGGAGGTGAAAAAGAGAAGGCTTTACAGAGGGTCCATGACATTTCCCATTTATGTAGGGAAGAGATGAGCCGAGAAGGACAACTGAGAAATTGTTTAACTGTGAAATATTAAAAAAATGGCTAAAGAAACAACATTTCAAATCTAAAGAAACCACGGTTACTATTCACTACAACACCTGACTGAGAAAGCTTCAAAAACTGTTGGAAAAAGTGCCATTTGATATTTGAAAGGCATTATCAGTGATTAAAACAGGACTCTGAAATGACTCCGTCAGAATGCTGAAATCCCTCTCCCCAGTTGTTAGGTCCATTCGACAGACCTCTTTAATGGACAGCAGTATCAGCTTCCATAGCACCACATACACAAACACCCATAAGATTATGGGAGGAATTCAATACTGATTCCTGGCTGATCCAACCTATCAACAACAAATAAACAGGTTTCATTTTCAACACAAGACTATTTTAGTTTAAAACAAATTCCAGTAACAATAGCTAAATAATAATGAAAAATGAGTACATTTGTAATTAATGTACATAGTATATCTGGATTACTTGAAATCTTCACTTGCACAGAAAAACACAGAGTAACAAACAACGAAAAAAGAAGGATATACGGAAAAGGAAAAAATAAGTTTTCTATCTCATGCCAATCCAGTATAATTCCTCAGAAAGAACACGTCTCAAACCAAGAAATGACTAATCTGAGACTGAGCTGGGAAACTTCAGAGAAAATGCGCCAACTTGAATTGAATTTGTAATTGCAAGTGGCGTAGTCCACATTTGAAAAAAAAAAAAAAGCCCCAAAACCCAGTGAAGCTTGTAAGACCACCATATGTAGAGCAAGACAGAGGCTTACATTTGAATGGGTGCACTGCAAATCTCAGGCCAAAAACTAAAGAACCATTCCCCCTAAATCCTCTAAAGAATCTCTATAGACACTGCCGTACTCGCTCATGTGAAAATACTCGCAATCACTCAGTATGCTCATCGCTGCTCTAAAGTGCAACTCCTATGCTTGCGAAAAACGATTAAGAGATAATTCTGCTGCACAATTAGAGAAAAAAATTAATAAACAATTGTTTCTTGTTATTAAAAATAGGCATTTGTCACTAAGCTATTTAGAACTTCAATTAAAGCTCTAATGTATGCAATCTTTCTGCCACTGAGTCATGAATATTTCTAAATCTTGAAGTTGAACTTTTGCACAGCTGTCTCTAATGTTCGTAATTTAGGCATGTTAATGAGCGATATTAAGAGAGGAAGATGCAGCTATTTAAAACAACAGAATGAACTGATCGAACCGATATTAGTACCGCCTATGTAAAATGCTAAACAACTAAACAATTGATTTTTCTAGTGCTCAAAAAATGCACAGTTCTAAATTAAGGTTTCAACTGAGTAAACACCCTGATCTCAACAGATCGATGCACAAAAACATCCTGATCTGCAGTAATGTAAGCTGCCAAGGAGGTAAGTTGTTTTGGGGTTTATGACTGACACATTGCTAGATTCAAGGCCCCAAGGTCCAGATAAAGAGTGCTGCTACATTATACAGCAATGCCCGATTTGAATTAGGCCATTGGGTGAGTGCATGAATGTGAATGAGAGATACTCATTTGGACTAACTCATTTATTTGCTAGAGGGGCCTCATTTTGCCCAGACAAAACCTAGGCAGGGAGCCTCTATCACACACATACACATATTCACGATTGCACAAACACACTCTCTGCCAAGCTATAGAGGCAGGGCTCGCCCTCAGATTCACCCTAACCAGGGCTCAATACTGTCCGATGATGGTTAACCACAGCCTTGGGCTGTTATCACTGAACGTGTGACCCCTGCATGCGTTTGTCTCTCATAAGCATGCACCCAACAGGGCATCAGCCACTCCTGAAATGCTTCTATGGGTTTGACCCATTGTGTAAACCCAGCATGGGGTTGGGGTGCAGGGCAGAGAGAAAGCCCCATGGCAACTGAAGAGGGACAACTGAGAATGGGGATGAGCTGACAGGCAACTCTGGAGTTCCAGCAAAGCGTGGGATACAGTGAGCCTGATATTAGGATACAAATCATCCGTCTAAATATGATGATGGTTCTTCTTATAAATGGGTTAACTGTTATGAAGTTGTTAGCGTATTATTCTTATATATACACCGATCAGCCACAACATTAAAACCACCTGCCTAATATTGTGTAGGTCCCCCTCGTGCTGCCAAAACAGCACCAACCTGCATCTCAGAATAGCATTCTGAGATTCTTCTCACCACAATTGTACAGAGCGGTTATCTGAGTTACCATAGACTTTGTCAGTTCGAACCAGTCTGGCCATTCTCTGTTGACCTCTCTCATCAACTAGGCATTTCTGTCCGCAGAACTGCCACTGACTGGATGTTTTTTGTTTTTGGCTCTATTCTGAGCAAATTCTAGAGACTGTTGTGTGTGAAAATCCCAGGAGATCAGCAGTTACAGAAATATTCAAACCAGCCCATCTGGCACCAACAATCATGCCACAGTCCAAATTACTGAGATCACATTTTTTCCCCATTCTGGTGGTTGATGCGAACATTAACTGAAGCTCCTGACCCGTACCAGCATGATTTTATGCACTGCACTGCTGCCACACGATTGGCTGATTAAATAATCGCATGGATGATTATTGGTGCCAGACTGGCTGGTTTGAGTATTTCTGTAACTACTGATCTCCTGGGATTTTCACGTTTCAGGTGGTTTTAATGTTGTGGCTGATCGGTGTATATATATTAAGAATAATAACTGTTTATCCGAAAATACTCCAGCTGTTACATTACACACCCTAAATATTTACAGACATTAAACCAACTTATTCTTTAGCTCAAATTCAGCCAGAATAGCACTATTCATTGCCCAGGAACATTGTATTAACTTAGTACAAAGTTTCTAAAAAACATAATTAAAATGGTCACTAGCTCTGAAACATTTTCAGCATCACATTTTATGAATGCCTCATAATGAATATGCGCAGACAAAGTTCTTTAGTTTCTAATTGTTTTTAGTAATTGTCTTCCATAATTTTAAAGGAGTACAATTCTATGTCAATTCCCTATTCCTTCTGAGGCATTTATAAAATGCGTGGATTTATAAAATGCCTCAGCGCTAAAAACAATTATATTTACTGTATTTCTAATGTTGTTTCTGAAGGGCAATGTCTAGGACAAGCTGGTGGGGTCTGAATTGCACAGATAATGACTTTTTACTTTTAAGAGCTTGTCTAACTCCCAAAAAAGAAAATCTTCTCAGCTAAATCATGCCTAAATTAATCTTTATTTACACACATACAAATATATATATATATATATATATATATATATATATATATATACACACACACACACACACTACCGGTCAAAAGATTTGAAACACTTACTCATTCTTTATTATATATTTTTTTTCTTCACATTTTAGAATAATAATAAAGTCATCAAAACTATGGAATATCATAAATGGAACTATGGGAATTATGTTGTGACTAAAAAAATCCAAAATAAATCAAAACTGTGTTATATTTTAGCATCTTCAAAGTAGTCACCTTTTGCCTAGACACGTACTCTTGACATTTTCACAACCAACTTCTTGAGGTATCACCCTGGGATGCTTTTTAAACAGTATTGAAGGAGTTCCCATCTATACTGGGCACTTATTGGCTGCTTTTCTTTATTATTATTATTATTATTATTTTATTATAAAATATAATTTTTTAAAATAAATTAATATGGTGGCACAATTATATTTTTGTCTACAAAACTAATTTCAAACATTTAAGCATACACCTTCAGATCAAAAGATTTTTAAGATCATGAGAAACATTTCAGTCAAGTGTTTCAAAACTTTTGACCGGTAGTGTGAATACATACATATATACATACATATATACATACATACATACATATATATATATATATATATATATATATATATATATATATATATATATATATATATACACATATATACATACATACATACATACACATACAGTATATATATATATATTCGTTAACAGTCAGATACACCAGAAAGCACATTTTTAGCTTTGTGCTAAATAACTCTATGATAGCAAATGCAGAGAGATAATTTGATAACTATTTGCGCCTCATTTCTTTTTAAAGTTCCGAGCGCTGTTTCTTGCCACTGTGGTAATTTCTTTATCACAAGCATTGAGTTTTGCGAATACACTGTGAAATAACGCTGTCAAGTGTGTCCATCGCACTATAGATGTGCGCGGCGTGCATTCTATAAGAAGTTTCGTGCTTACAATACGTGTTTGTTGAGGCTGATGATACAGCAATGAAACTTATTCAAAGGATTCGGAAGGCTTGAGGAGCCTGTTCGGTTCGGAACCGTTCGGTTCGCTCGCTCGGTATTCTACGCACAATTGCGCTTTCCTGATCGTAAAAGAGGGCTGCTTAATGACAGACTAGGAACAAGTAAAACCACTGGTGTAACCATGTTCACTGCTAAAGTAAACTCACCTTGGGTTTGTTCGGTTCCAGTAGACAGCATAGCGATCCGCCACAACCTTAGATGCCGGATCCAGGCCCAACACAGACATCCACAGGCTGATAAACACCAAATAAAACATTTCCACCTGCGGCATTTCTGAAAGTTTCAGTTCTGAGTGATTGAGAACTGCGACTGATCAGGCCGAAAGGTTCTTCACGTCAGTTTTTGTTGAATATCCCCACGTGTGAAATGTATTCTCTTTAAACAGCTACTTAAATTATGCGTCTTTTACTCTACAAAAAGGTGACGACAGTTCTATTCAGCCGCAAAGCAAGGATTGATAAAGTCCTTCAGAGTGTCACAGTTACTTGTAAATGATAAGAAACAGACTAAGATAAAAATCTAAGAATGACAGGGGCAGGTTAATATGTTCACTGTCTGTCAATAGTCCATTCCGAGAATGCATTCATCTCAAGCGCATCCTCTCTCGCGATTTATCGCACAGCCAGAAAGAGTTATTTTACAGCAGAAAATAATAAATATAATATGTAGACAATTTCAGGTCCTTGAATGTTTTTTCACTTCCCATTCCACAACCCGACAGATTCTCAGCGCAGAACAGCAAGGTTTAAGAGCCGGTAACTGTAGTTAGTTTGAGTTAATCAAAACAACAGCGAATGTCCATTGGCACATCATTCTCCAACATGTGAACGAAGACGTGCGCTCTGTTCGAATAGTCAGACTTTGACGTTTATAAACAGAATATAGACGCTGTCCTGTTGCGTAGTCTCCAGAATGTCAGGGTTGAGTGAGCCGACTATTACCAAACTACCTTTGAGAACGAACTGCGATGAATACAAACAAACAAACAAACGCCTCAAGTCTAAATTAGTATGTTCTGTTGTATTCACGATTAAATGGTGAGACAGTCCACAACAGTAACGTTCCGGGCAGTAGAGTTGGTTAGAGTGAATGAGCCATGCTCTCTCTCTCTCTCTCTCTCTCTCTCTCTCTCTCTCTCTCTCTCTCTCTCTCTCTCTCTCTCTCTCTCTCTCTCTCTCTCTCTCATTGGATTGCATTTTGAACGATGGGCGTCTTGGTTACTAAAACCACAACCCGCCTCCAAAGGTCCAGCTTTTTTTTTTTTTTTTTTTGTACGGTGGGTTAATTCTCAAGACAGAATAAATTCCCAGGGCCAAGGTCCCTTGAATGATTTCTGCGTCCTTAAAATACCTACGAGTATTTATAACATTTCTAGAAATATTGCGAGCCAACTGATATTGTATCAAGTGCGTTTGTACTTCTAGGGGCAGTTCACACCGAGCGCGTCCTTGAGCTAAACGACGCAACGCCACGAACGCAACAGTTGCATTTCTTTTCAGCTTGAAGCAGCGCTGCAAAAAATTGCGAGGAACGTCGTTAAAAACAGGTGTGAACGGCCCCTGATTATGAACATTTAATTTATATATATATACTGTATAGCCTATTAGTTAACGTGTGTCATTATCGTCCGCGTAGACAGATTAACTAAAGCGAGAACTAAAGGGGACTTTCGTATTTATTGCTAAATTACGTTATAAGAAGGGCTCAAATGAAAGGAAAACTTGCTGTGATATTGGGTGGTTCGTCTGTTTTGCTTTTTGAGATATAGATGCACATTTCCTCAAAATTAAAACGGTTCCCAGTCATTCTCATCTCAAGCAAATATAGAGTTCTGATGAACAGTTGACTTTGCTCTATTTGCAGACCTTAAAAGCCCTAATACGCCCCGTAGTGGAGCGACTGAAAACAGATCGAGAGAACACGTGGGCACAAAAGTGTTCAGTATGTCAAGGCTGGAGGATGCTTGCATTGATTCACTTTAACACCTAGCTTTCTTGTCCTCTCATATGTGTGCAACTACCTAGAATAACATGCTTTGACATGTAGTTTCTAATGTAAGAGGTCTAATGCAGGCTGTGTTTTTGGACTTCACTGTCTCTGGCTTTGAGAATGTGCCCTGTAATATGCTACACCAACAATCCTAATGGTATATTGTGCCACTGTTAATCGCCTCATCTCAGACAAAAGAGCTTTTTTAAACTAGGGTCAGAGTGCATCAACATGCAGCTACAATCTCATCGTCGCATGATCGCATCCTCCTGCCTCATCTCATTTTCCTGCATCTGCGTCAGAACTACACACACAGACATCAAATTGCAAAGTGTTTTAGTTTAAGAAAGTCTCTTTTCAAATTATTATTACAATAATTGCAACATAATTATTACACACACACAAATACCCTCCTGAGACCCGAGCGTGACTGCTGTGTGCATTTTCCATTTCCCTTTTTGATTTGTAACTAGTAGCACCTAATAAAAATGCAAAGCAAAAAAAAAAAAAAAAATCTAGAGCAAATCATTTTCCTTAAAATTGATGGCAACATATGTGGACAGCGGGACTAAGTTGTGAAATTTTAAATAATTCCAAGCTATAGAAAGTCAGATTTTTAAAATCAAATGTCAATTATGTTTCCATGATTGTTGGTCATGGAAAAACATGATTCCGGTTTTTGAGACGTTACAGACATTACATCAGAAATTAGCATAATTAATTCTGATTCAAAGTAATTGCCAGCATCATCCAATCACTGCCAACAATTTTAAAATAAGTGTATTTAAATAAATTTAAACATCAACCATGTTGAGTGGTTGAAACATCATTTGCAGCGTGAGTGAATGCACTTAGCTGCATAGGAAAGTTATAGGATGCTCCCTTGCTTACTATTTAGTGAATGACTTAACCTCCAGTGTGCTGTCTGTCTGCACTGGTCTCAGAACAGTTTGAAATGCACCTTATTTTTATCCTAACTCCATATAAAGCCTCAGTGTGATAACTGATAATGCACAATAAATATAAGATTTCTAAGGAAAAAATGCATTAATATACACATTAGTGCATATTGTGTTTCACTGACGTGCACAGAACGGGGGCAGCAGGGGCGCAAGCCCTTTTTTTTGGTCGTCCAGAAAAAAGGGAGAAATTTAAATAATTAAATTAAATTAGTTAAATAAATAAAAAATTATTTAAAAACTGATTTCTTTGTAAGCAAAAAATGCAGTTTTGAATTCGCCCCGGAACATCCAAGTGCCGTTACCTCAGATGAGTAACAGGTCAGATATAAAGTCCACTCCATGTATTGTGTTGAAAGTTCATCAAAAGAATAATACTCGATTGCTACCGCATTTCCGGCATCGCGTACCACTAGTATAGACAGATTTATTCATTATAATTTGAGCGATTATAATGGGAGCGTTGCGTTGCTTTCAGTGATACAAATTAAATTAGTCTTTTATAGAATATTGACATAAACTGAAGGAGCTGTCAGGTTCAGCCAAAGAAGTTTGGTTTTGTTGAAACTAATAAGCCATTAGACTAATCACTTTAAGAAAAATAACATTAGGCTACCACAGTACCGCAGCTCCCTATACGCATATTACGCAGTCTGCATAGGGCACCAACTCCCTAGTGGGGCACTAGAAGCTCCACTGGCTGCCCTTACTCGCATGTTATACGTTATTCAAGGACTCTGTAGCATTTGCAGAACATGTTTGATCATGTTCATATTTCATGATACTGTCAT
Organism: Myxocyprinus asiaticus; assembly: GCF_019703515.2. Classification (NCBI taxonomy): domain Eukaryota; kingdom Metazoa; phylum Chordata; class Actinopteri; order Cypriniformes; family Catostomidae; genus Myxocyprinus; species Myxocyprinus asiaticus. The sequence continues at coordinate 16,338,294 of NC_059381.1, read as the reverse complement.
GGTACTCCAAGGTACTTTAAAAAAATACCATGGTTTTACTATGACACATGTCATAAACATGGGGTTATCACAGACCATGTCTGAAAATAAATAAATAAATGTATTACCAGGGTGCTTTTTGTGAGAAATATAACAGAATAGGATATTATTTGTGATAAAGGAAAAATTGAAAAAAATGATGTACAGTATATACTCTATATACAAGAAAATGGTTAAATACACAAAAAGCAAAGAAATTAGTTAAATATTTATAATTACTACTCATTCAAAAAAAAATATATATATATATATATAAAAAAAAAAAAAAAAATCAGTGCCCTTTTTATCCTTCCTCCCCTGTCCCTGCTAAGGTCTGTGCACATCACTGTTGTGTTTAGCAGCTTGGCTTTTTGCGATAAATAACTCAAATTTTAAAAATGGCATATTAGATGAAACTAGCGACTCTAATCTTTTGACTCAAAATGGTTTCAGTATAAACACTTAATTAGGTTTCTTACTAGATGTAGCTTTGTTGGCATTTCTCCCAAACACAAACTCCGCTGTGATCGGTGTCATGTTGTTTTGTCACATGACTCCATCCGTCGAAAATGTAACCCTTTTCTGACAGCCCACAGTCTTCTGAACTCAGATCAGTCGGTTTAAAGTTATTTAAATGATGCATTGCGTATAGCGAAGCCAAAATACAATGTCCACGCATGTGTATGTGGGGTCGCATGAAGATATACAATATATATAAAATAACAAATGTTAATTTCCTAGTTTTTCCTTTGCAGTCTAAAGTATCCTTTCCTGCTCTCATCCCTTCCTTCATTCCCATTATTCCGGAGGCCTCAATATCTCTCTCTCCATCATATAGCCCACTAAACAAATTCTTGGAAGAACAAATGTTTATCTCCCACGGTCAATCTATTTATTTCTCTGTATTTAAGAGCCTGGTCTTGAGCAGTTAGGCCTGAAACCCAAATATAACCGCCTCCAGCTGGACCATCTGATCAATAGTCTTTCATGTGGAACAGCAACATATATACATGTGCATTTAATCAGCGACAGCAGAGAAGAGCTTTTCATAAACAAAGAGAAAAATATTGAAGAAAATGAAGATATTTATATGGAAAGTGAGAAAGCAAGAAGTTCTCACCAATATCGTGGACCAAATATTTAATTACTGATTAGCAATAGATATAATCACTAATGATGTCTGTGATGATATCCCTGTCATAATAAGGAAAACTTAGTGGTTTCTGTAAGAGAAATAAAATGGTCTCTTTAATATGGCCATAGTTGTGATGAAGAGTGAAAGTGCAAACATTCATTTAATTAACCATGATAAATGTTTAATAGATTATCCATTAGCAGTTTATCACCACTCGTGTGGCATCTTGTAAATGGCTGCTTAAAATAAAACATGAACCGAATCATCCAATTACTTCAAAATGAGAGAGAAAAAAACTTTATTTCATCCACACAGTAAGTGTAATTAGATGATAAAGACCTAATAACGAGAGGTTATTTTCAGATTCATGGAGATAATTCTACCCTGTCTATACTGAGACCAAATTTCTGGCAAAGTAAGTCTGAAAGTTGTGCTTGTTTAAACGTGATTTATTTGAGTAGCGTGCAAATGTGGTGCACTACCTGACCTCTCTTATCTCTAGATGACCTGTAGTTCACACACATTGTGCTTCTAATACTCTTCAGCAGGATGGATGGAGCTAAACACATGTTCTTCAGTGACAGGCATATCCCTACAGCAGGGTACCAAATCCCCCAGACCCATAGAACCTTCTCTGTTCAAGCTCATTGTACAAAACAAGATCTGCTGACATTGGAATGCCAATGTATCAGGTTCCAGGAATGAGGAAGCGGGAGACAGTGAATCCAACTCAAAGGTAAATTTATTCACACTCAAACAACGCACTTTTCAGCGGAACAGTTCTGTAACACACACACACACACAGCTCTGAAGCTCGGCTTTCTCTCCCTCACTCTGAGGTCTGGCCCCTTTCATTTCCCCCATCTCTCACTGTGAACAAAGAAACAGCAATTACCAGCAATTCATCTCAGGTGAAAACCCTTACCGCTTCCTCCCTCCCCAGATGAACGTTCAACCACGCCCTCGCCTCCACATCCAACTATTCCAAAATGGTTTTAAGTTACTGTGGAGACTGACTGCATGTCTCTGTTCATATACGTGACAGTATAGGAGGAGAAAGGGAAGATCTTGCTGCTCCGGGACTCTCACCGGATAGAGCCGGATCAGAACAAGACCCAAACAAGATTCATTCACTCAGTTACAATCTTATCACTTATCAGTTTCAGCTAACTTCATTCATGTAATCTTCTTCCCTGAACAAATTTTCAGATAACAGTCTAACAGATAAAGAAGTGCACGTCAGGAGGTATTATAGACATTCCTTTCAGCATACTCTAAATACATCCTCGGGGACTTTCTGATGTAGATTAGACTAGACTAGGCAGCAAAAAGAAAATAAACCTTGATGTAACATTGGGCAACTAATGAGACATGTAAAAGCTTATTTATAAAAATACAGTTGGGATCAAAGGCCTGGGTGCATATTGAAAATGTAGGATTTATGATCTAATTTAAACCTGGAAATTAACAGAAAGTTGTAGGATTTTAAAACAAAGAAGTTGCAGTATGAACAAAATGAATGAGAAATGAAGATTCTGCACTGTTTCTTTGGTCACTAATGAAATATAGGTAAATGTTACATTGAGCATGTAAACTCCTTTTTACAATAGGTCAGATGCTCTGGCTTTTGGAACAGGAACTAAAAACGAAATGTTTTTCATTTTTACCGTTCTGAGCAGAAACCGGTTCCAGCATTCCCTAGCCTCCTTTCCAAATGGTAATCGGTTAGAACGAAATAAAAAAACCGTTAATAACGTTCTTTTTAAAATAACAGTACTCTGTGCTAAGGGTGGGTGATATACCAGTTGCAGTTTTTCCAGATCTCATAAGAGAAGCAAGGCACCTGTTTAAAAAAATAAATTAAAAAAATAAAAATAAAAATAAGGAACTCGCCTTCCCCAAAATAATCAAAGATTTTCACAATAGAAATCATACATTGTTATGCTGATAATATAATTTGTAATGAAAAAAAAAAGAAAAAAAAAACTATAAAATTTGAAAAATGCAAAAAAACAAAAAAACAAAAATTTTCCCAAGTGGACTCAGACTTTTGAACCCCACTGTATATCATTTACATACAAAACTATGTCTATAATCTTTCATCAGTCTTCAGAGATCTATATATTGATGAACCAATGGTCTGGGATTCCTTTCATCTTAACACAGTTTTGTACGAATGTTGGCCCATGAAAATGCATTTGACACACTCATTCAGCACTTTGATGGGAAAGTGTTTCTGTTTAAAAGGGAATTGTTGAGGACAAGTCTTCAGGGAGAGAGGAAGTCTAGTCTAAGGAGATGTGGAACCATTAGCAGATGTAGTGCTGATCTAAGACCTTATGTGTGAGAGAGTGTGACAACATGCTCCTTATCAAATCAAACTAGTTGGGATTTCCCTCATTCGTGTAGAGATCTGCACATAACAGGGACTGTTGTGGCAGAAGTGGGAATACACCGGAAAAAAAGGAATGTCTGGCTTCATTTCCGGAGATACCTGACCCTCTGGTGGGATCCGCAGAGCATGAATGAAACAGTCAGATGTATTTCAATAAAGACAGAGCCAGAGGTGGCCTTTTACTAACACTGAAAAGACTATCTGTTCAAGTCATTCTTTGCATGTTTCGCTAATGATGACTGACACATAGAAAGAGAAAGGGTCGCTTCTGAAAAGGATTTTGAAAAGATGGCAAGGTTGCTAAACTATGAGAAGACATTTCTTAACTGATAAAGCAATTTTGCCTTTTGACCTTTTCCTAGAAAATGACTCAGAATCAGGGAGATATTAACTCAGCTCCCGAATGAGTATAATGTATTAGGATTCAAAGTTATTAGGACATTTAAGTTGCACTTAAAAATATCAGATTGTCATTACAATGGATAACAAATGATCAAAACCAAGTGCATCTGCAGCAAATGATGAACTGATCCATTTGTGCAATAATTTTTAACAATCTGATCCCAATGTCATTTAAGTGGTTGTACAAGGTCAGTTCCCCTCAAGTTCACACAGGTTTCCTAGAAGATGAACCACAAGCGTAGTTTATCACTTTAACTGTTATGTTCACATTAACCAGTAGATCTACAGAAACACTCTAATGTAGAACTAAACTGTAACTAGTAGAGAGGTGCTAGCAACACCAAGGCCATGGCCTTGATTCCCAGGGAATGCACATACTGGTAAAATATACAGATGAGCCAAAACATTATGACTACTCACAGGTGAAGCGAATAAAGTTGATCATCTCCTAACAAGGCCACATGTCAAGGTCTGGGTAGATTAGATGGTAAGCGAACAATCAGTTGTCGTAGTCAACTTGTTGAATGCAGGAGAAATGGGCAGGAGTATAGACCTGAGCGACTTTGACAAGCGCATAATTGTTATGGCCAGAGCATCTCTGAAATGGCAAGGCTTGTGGTGTGCTCCCACTCAGCAGTGGTGAGTACCTACAGACAGTGGTCCGAGGAGGGACAAACCACAAACTGGTGACAAAGGCTATCCCGTCTGGTCCGAAACGACTGAAGGTCTACTTTGGCACAAGTCACAGAAAATTTTAATGATGGTTACGGGAGGAATGTGTCACAACACACAGTGCATCGCACCTTGCTGCGTATGGGGCTGAGTAGCCGCACCAGTCAGAGTGCCCATGATGACCCCTGTCCACCATCGAAAGCGCCTAAAATGGGCACGTGAGCGTCGGAACTGGACTTTGCAGCAGTGGAAGAAAGTCGTCTGGTCCGATGAGTCTCGTTTTCTTCTGCATCATGTGGATGGCTGTGTACGTGTGTGCTGTTTACCTGGGAAGTGATGGAACCAGGATGCACTATGGGAAGATGAAAAGCAGGTGAAGGGAGTGTGATGTTCTGGGCAATGTTCTGCTGGGAAACCCTGGGTCTGGCCATTCCTGAGGATGTCAGTTTGACACGTGCCACCCACCTAAACATCGCTGCAGACCAGGTACACCCCTTTATGGCAATGGTATTCCCTGATGGCAGTGGCCTCTTTCAGCAGGATAATGTGCCCTGCCACACTGCACACATTGTTCTGGAGTGGTTTGAAGAACACAATGAAGAATTCAAGGTGTTGCCTTGGCCTGAAAATTCCCCAGATCGCAATCCGATTGAGCATCTGTAGGATATTCTGGACCAAAATGTCAGATCCATGGCGGCTCCACCTAGCAACTTAAAGGACTTAAAGGATCTGCTGCTAATGTCTTGGTGCCAGATACCACATGTCACCTTCAGGGGTCTTGTTGAGTCTATGCCTCGGCGGGTCAGCGCTGTTTTGGTGGCACGCGGAGGACCAACAGCATATTAGGCAGGTGGTCATAATGTTTTTGGCCATTTTAGCTTGCAGTTCACATAAACAGTTAACCGATTCACTTGAGACCCAGTGCAGTCAATGCGACAAATGTATAAAATATTTTATGAATTTATGTTCTTTGTATTTAGTATAAATTTATGCTGAATTTGTTCAACTGAACATTGACACTCCAGTTGAGATCTTCATTGTTTTTGTCCCAGATTATTTTTGTTCTGATTGCTATTAAATATAATCTGATTACTTATTGTATTATTATTAAAATGCATTAAAAAGATTTTCTTTAATATCTTAAATGTTGTTAGCTACTTTTGTTAGTAGCTTGTAGTGTAGCTAAATAATAATAATAAAAAAAAAACTGAGTGTATTTTAGCTACTTTAAGTTATATGTTTCATACCATTTCAAAGCAGCTTCCCAAACACTGAAGTCACAGAAGTACATGTATAAATGTACTAAAATTTGACAACCAGAAAGTGTCCAGAATATTTGTCTTAATTTTGAACAGTATGTCTATTGATTTATCATTTAAAACACAGGCAAACTTCTTATTTGGAAATGTTTTGTTGAAACGTGCGCTTGTGCTATCTTTACATAAAATAAATGTGATTTGGTTTGATATTTTTTTATCTGATGCAATAGCGCTTGTTCTACAAATGAATGTAAACTCAATTTAAAAACCTGTAAGTAATATTGTGCATATAAACAACAAACATGTAACAAAATGTGCAATAAATGTGTGGGTAAAGTGTCCAAATACTTTTGTGGACCACTAAATTAACAAACAAACAAAAAACCTTCTTCTCCTATCCTGATTCAATTCCAAGCCTGAATTCTGCCTTTCTGGTTTCTCATTCCTATTAAAATAATTCACCATCCCTATCTGTACTCTGCACCATGGCACCCCATAACATTTGAGCAAAGATATTATGGGGTGCAGAACAGTAAGCAGCTGGTGTCTCTGTGTAGTCATGTCATAGGTGAGTAGCTATGACCTTTTTCTCCACTGTGGTAGAAAAGCACCACAAGGTGACCACGGCTCATCCAGCTCGCATCGAACATGACAGAGCCACAAATTACCAGTGGCACAAAACCAGCCCTTGCCACGCCATGAAAGCTGCTGTCATTTCTTTCTGACTTCTCTCATCCCATTACTAATCTAAGAGCTAAACATTGCTGACACAGAGAAATGATTTATTGGTTGCTTGATGCATTTAATAGCTTCCTTATTAAGATTTACGACATCTGTCAGGCCTATGATTCATTAGTTTGAACTGCTCTTCTAAGCACAACTTGGACTAACTAACAGATCTCAGAGTGGGGAGTGTCTGTGGAGCGTTTGAGTTGGTACTTCAGGTGTTAAAAGGTATGTTACATGGTCTGATATCATAGAGCACATTTCCCTCTCTTTGTTTCAGAGAGGTTTTGGCCAAATTGAGTGAGTGAATGTTAAGGCTCATGTTCCAGAGGGTCTTTATAGAGTCAGGGGTCAGTGCCAGACTCCTGATGCGTGGCATAATAATGAGCTGCCTCTTCACTCACCCTGTCAGGATGTATTAGCACTGGAGCACCTCACACTCTTTACTGCTCTCTCATTCTCACTCTCAGTGTAAAAAAAAAGGCCGCACTGCAAAAAAAAAAAAAAAAAAAAAATCAATCAGCTTCTTAATCAGTATTTTGGTCTAGTTCTCCAGTAAAAATATCTAAACATCCTCAAAACAAGATATTTTCACTTGAAAAAGCAACATTGTGTAAATAAGATTTGTTTTCGGAGTTAAAAGTGAGTCAATTGCAGATTCAACTATAAGTGAGCCATTTGAAGATTGATTTCACCTAAAAAAGTACTGTGATGCTTTCAAAAAATTGTTCTGTTCATTTGAGCAGCAAATCTAGCCCAACACAGCAACATTGACTCAACCAATGTTGTGAATTTGGGGCGGTGCAGGACTATCTGTTTGTACAACCATTGGAAGATGCTGAACAACTGAACAGGGCCAGTTTTTGGAGGGTTTAAAGGCAGAAATGTGAAGCTTATAATTTTATAAAAGCACTTAATTCTTCTGTCAAAACTCATGGATTATTTGAGCTGAAAGTTATGAAAATGGTAATTTTTACAGTCTTTTTAGGGTTCACGTCAACAAAGTTTTAAAATTGGCTATAACTTTACAGAAAAAAGGTTAGTAAGTGATTTTATCACACTAAAATTATGTTAACACATATATTGTTTATCTCTTGTGGCAATATTTTTTAAAATAGTGAGTATTTTAACATATTGACCCCATTCACTACCATTGTAGGTGCCTCACCGTAACCCAGATTTTTGCTTTTTTAAAGAAAAGGAGGGGCAAGTCAAAATGTATTTTTGTGGTAATCAACATTATGCCACAAATGCTGTAGATTGAGTTTAACCTGTATTGAACCCGGAATATACCTTTAATATCTTATGAACTTTTGCTTTGATCAGATATTTTTACAAAAGACAAAATAATGATTAAGAAGATTATTTTGCAGGGCTCCCTTTGTTTGATTACCTCTTTGCATTTACCCAGCCGAAAACCAGTCAGCTGGTTTGGTCCCATTTTGTTATGTATCAAAGTTTAACTGGCTGTTAAATCTGTGAATTATGACTAATCCATGATATGCAATTTATCAGCCATTTACCCCTACTCCAAGAATGTACCAGTAATTCACAGTGTGGTAAACATGGGTTGGTGGATTAATCGTCCAGGCCTGTATTTGAGGGTGGCCTGGAAGCCTGGACATTGTCAGGTTTCTACCATTCCTTGCATGGATTGTTTTACGGAATTTCACTCTCTCACGATCAGGTTATTTTTAAATGCAGCCCATTAGTCACAGGCAAAAACATGGTACTCACATGCAGGAAAGTGATGGACAGAGATGGTAAGTGAATGCTGGTCTAATACATCAAACAGCGGGGAGAGAAATCCCCAAGGTTGCACAGGTGACAGTTTAAGTCACCCAAACCAAACAAAGCCTCCCCACCATCACACGTGTACACCAAATATAGGAAACAACAGGGGTTAAAAATCCTTTCTTAAAGGGAAAGTTCACCCAAAATAAAATTAAGTCATCATCAACTTTTGTGTGAACTTTCCCATTAAGGAAATGTTTTTTTTTTTTTTTTTTTCTGGTCTATATATAGTATGAAGGTCGAAAATTGTATTTCTTTTTATTAATAACCGATAAACATAATTTGTAAAATAAGAAATAACTACAGTGTTTAATCAAATTAAGCTTATTTTGTGTTCATGTAATCACTCTTGACAATTCATAGCCTCTCAAGTATTTTATAAGAACTCCTGTATTATTTTCTTTTTAGTACAGTATGGTGAAAAACATCTTTGAGCTACAATGTTAGTTCAGGCATATTTCACTCTCACCTCAGAGCTTTACATATTGTATATTCTAAAGAAAACACTCACATGCACGCACCCCTTTAAACACAACTTGAGCGCTCTTTTATACTGTAGACCAGTTTATAAGCACCGGCCATGCAGCAGTGGAGTTTTATGGGTGGTGAAATGGTCAGTTCCCATCTGTGCTCCCACGAGACCTCCCCACAAAGCTGGAGAGAAGGTGTTTTTTGCAGAGTTTTTCCTTCAAACTGTAACTGCAGAAATGTGCTCAGTGGGATTACAAAGACATTCTAATGAGACCATGGGGTTGACACTGGATCACATCAAGGGCCCATGTCACTTTTCCTTTTTTTTTTTTTTTTTTTTGTGGGACCAGCCTTGGTCAGGAAAATGGCTCTGTTTTCCCTGTCGAAAAGACCAGCATTGCTAGTTGTTTCTTAAATCTACACAATGTAACTATGTATTAATGAGAGAGAGCAACAAAAATCCATCTTCCAAACCATGTCTTTACCCAAATACACTTTGATAAACCTATAATAATGATTTATATTTTAGAGCTGTCGGGGCGGATTTAGCGGAAAATTGCATACATACGTCATTCGCCCGTGCGTGTTCATGTCATATCCGTACACAGAGAAAATAAGCTCCGGCTATTGTATTGTATGATGTGTGAGAAGCATGAAGCTGAAAGTTTGTTGTCACAACGAATGAGAAAAATTGACCATGGATCATTCAAAACGACAAACCTCCGGGGAATCACCGGTTGTAAAAACAAAGAAACACATCTGTGTGTGTGTAGTAAAATACAATAATTATGCTGTAATCGGTGCAGAACGTTTCACTTGCTAGCACACGTGTGTATTTTTCTTTATAACGGCAATAATTTAAATAAATAAATTCTTTAGTCCTACACTTGCCAAGGACATTTGAGTCTTGAAATGATGTTGACCACTGGTTGGTAACAATGACAACCTATAAATGAGTTACTACCATGGTCTATTTGGCCAGAATATCCTGCAGTTATAAAACTTTACAACGTTTGACCTTATCAGACTAGCAATCATTATGTCTAATGTTAATGAATGTTGCCTAACTTTTGTAACGTCATTTATTTCAAAACATCAATGTTCAAAGTCAAAACACCAGCCTAAGATATGGCACTTACCTGCTCAGATGACATGTTTTCAGATATCTGTCTTTTTCTATCTTTCGTATTTATTTGTCCATTCGCTCTGATAAGATGTCCTGTAACCAATTCTAGTACACAATTTGTCAACTTTGGCAAATACTTTTGAGACAAGATGCTTTTTTTTGTAACAAATTAGGATTTACTTACTCAAAATAACCAGTTCAGAAAAGGATGCATAATTTCTTGTTCATTTCAATCACATTTCATTATTTCTTAAGTATTCTAATAACAAATTAATATACATTGTGATAGGATCAGTCAATGTGAGCCCGCTTTGAAAAATTTTCATAACAAATCTATTCGCCCCACTTAAGAAAAGCAATGTGTTTAATAGGGGCCTTTAGCCCCTGCAACAGGGAGGCTTTTTACTCCAAATGTTATCCTTTCACTTATTGGACAGTTATTACATTTTTTTATAATTACATTGAACAAAATTGAAAATGACAAATAAGTATTTTGTCTCAAAATAAATGTGATAATTTCCAGGATATTAATTATTGACATAAATTTACATAAAAAAAAAATATATTACATGCCTCAAAATCAACCTTTAGACAGTGCACGCAATGATCTCATGGAAGAGGAAAAATTTGCAGTTCATAGTGACAAACAGGTGTTTAGAAAGGTAGAGGTAGTTTTTGATGCTATTTAGTGTTTTGAGAGAAAATAAAATCAAAGGAGCCTTTTACCTCATGGAGCATTTTGCTCCATTGTACCTACAACCTTCAAAATGCATTCCTTCAAAGGCGACAGGAAGTTTACTCAGAACTGCTGACTGGTATTCATATGTTTCATCGTGGACAAGAAACTTTTGGAAAACACTTGTGTAACGGGGTAAGGGATGGGCAAGGAGGAGGCGGGAACCGGCTGAACAGTCAACGTAAATTGTAATGATATAAATTAACTTAAAACAACATAAAGACACACACAACGCGGCCGCGTGCGTCTCTCTCTCTCTCGAACTGGTGCCTCCGGCTCATCTTTATCCCCCTCCTGGCTGATAGCCCAATTCAGGGCCAGCCGTGTGTCCTCACGGCCCGGCCCTGCCCTCTTCCTCGTCACACTCCACCATCGCCCGTCTGAGGTCAGGGAAACCCCAGGCATGACGCATTCCCCTCCCTTCCTGGCCGTGCCTGCCGTAAGGTCTTCTCCGCCTTTCTGGAGCCCTGGGAGAGACACGGGGAGAGGGAAAGAGCGAGGCAGAGCGACAGAGAGAGAGAGAGAGAGAGGAGAGAGAGAGAAAAACTTGCTCGCCGGTTCCCGGACACGCTGTCGCCTGGCCCTCAACCGCTCCTCTGCCCTCTGGCGGACGACAGCTTACTCCTCCCCCCACTGACAGCAGGGAGCCCTCCGACCCCTGGCAGATAGAACTGCTCCTCCCCTTCTCGGCAGACGGCAGCGGTTCCTCCGGCTCTCGGCGACTCCGTCCCCAGGTAGACGGCCATGGCTCCGCGACAGCGCATCCCTCCTCCCTCCCAGGTTTCTGCACCAAGGTAACGGGGTAAGGGATCGGCAAAGAGGAGGCGGGAACTGGCTGAACAGTCAACGTAAAGTTAAATGATATAAATTAACTTAAAACAACATAAAACATAAAGACACACAGAATGTGGCCATGTGCGTCTCTCTCTCTCTCTCTCGAACTGGCACCTCCGGCTCATCTTTATCCCCCTCCCGGCTGATTAGCCCTCCTCCTCGTCACAGCTTGAAAACACCAGTGTGGACGGAGAGCATTTCAAAAACAAAAACGCAGTTTTCAAATGTATCCAGATTAATGTGAACGTAGCCTAGCATACTTCCTAACATCTCTTTTGTGTTCCATGGAAGGCAGAATACAGGTTTGGAAGAACATGAGGGTGATGACAGATTTTCATTATGGGTTGAACTATCCCTTTAGATTATCTTGGTCAACCAGCTTCACCTGAAAGACCATGTTGGTCCACCAGCTACAACAGGACCAGAGAAGCATTAACCAGCATGGAAATTCAAGGATGAAAGCAAAGCATGTTGTATGTGGTGGCTGAAAGGTAGAGGAAGGGAAGGGGTTAATGTGATTAGTGTGGGAGATGAGATTTATGGTCTCCAGAGACCTATCAATAATGATATGTGAGAGGAAGAGTGCTTCATTACAATGCTACACACCGTCAGCCTGGTCATGGGCCACCATCTTTCACAAATCCAATAACAGTCCAGAAGAGAAGGCAAGATATTTTACTGGGTGAGCACAAACATGAGTGAATTAGAAACAAAATTTGAAATTGGATCGCACAAAAAAGCGATTACAGAACTCTCGCAATCACAAATCTGAAGAAATCTCAGGCAAATGGAATCCTGGAACGATTAAAGAAAAATAAGCACACTAAACAAACAGATGTTATCAGTGATGCAGGAGCTGGTCTTTGAATAGCTCGAGTTTCTGAGCCAAACTGAACATTTGACTCCAATTTTAGCCTTAAACAGTAAGGGAGAAGGTAATCTAGAATGGATCAAATCTAATCAAACTAAAAAGATTTTTTTAACACAATGTGCTTCTGTTTACCTTTTAGAATATCCTTGTGCAAAGGAAGGAAATCTTTTAGAGAGAGCAGGATAAAGACACACATAGGTGGGGTCAAAATATTTGAAGAACCATTACTAAAGGGGGGAATCGCTGGAAATACACAGCCTGGACAAAAAAAAGAAAAAAAAAAGAAAATTTTGCCATTTGGATTTAAATAAGCAGACACTTAAGAGCCTATGACTGGATCATTATTGCAGTGATTAATATGTTTTAGCTGGCAGCAATTCTTTTAACCCTAACTGATGCAGTGTGTAGTTTCAAATTTCTTAAACAACCATGTCAGAAGATGTATCCTGTGGTTATGGAAAAGATGTTACTGTGTTTCAGAAGGGGCAAATTATTGGCCTGCATCAAGCAAAGAAAACAACTAAGGAGATTGCTGAAATCACTAGAATTGGGTTAAGAACTGTCCAACGCATTATTAAAACCTGGAAGGATAGTGGTGAACCGTCAGCTTCGTGGAAGAATTGTCGTCTGAAAAAATCTTGAATGATCATGATCGGAGATCACTAAAACGCTTGGTGAAGTCACATCGTAAAAAATCGACAGTAGAACTCACGGCTATGTTTAATAGTGAAAGAGAAAGCATTTCCACACGCACAATGCGACGAGAACTTACAGAATTGAGACTAAACAGCTGTGTGGCCACACTCACTTGTTAGTGAGGCTATTTGGAAAAAATTACTTCAATTTGCTAGGGAGCATAAATATTGGACTGTGGAGCAATGGAAAAGGTTCATGTTGTCTGATGAGTCCAGAATTACCCTATTCCAAAGCGATGGGCGCGTCAGGATAAGAAGGGAAGTGCATGAAGCAATGCACCAGTTATGCATAGTGCCCACTGTACAAGCCTCTAGAGGCAGTAATATGATCTGGGGTTGCTTCAATTGGTCAGGTCTAGGCTCAGCAACATTATGCGGCAATAAAATGAAGTCAGCTGACTACCTGAATGTACTGAATGACCAGGTTATCCCATCAATGGATTTTTTCTTCCTGACAGCACGGGCATATTCCAGGACGACAATGCCAAGATTCGTCGAGCTCAGATTGTGAAAGAGTGGTTCAGGGAGCATAAGGAATAATTTTCACACATGAATTGGATACCACAGAGTCCTGACCTTGTGTTGGAGAAGACTTTACGGAGTGGTTCGACTCTCCCGTCACCAGTACAAGATCTTGGCCAAAAATTAATGCTCTGGATGGAAATAAATGTTGTGACATTGCATATGGTTGTCGAAACAATGCCAAGATGAATGCGTGCCATAATCAAAGTTAAAGGCAGTCCAATGAAATATTAGAGTATGCAACTTTTTTTTATGGCCAGGCAGTGTATTTGCATAGTGTGTTCATCCTTAGACAAGAATCTACTTCACATGGCAGTAGACTCACTTAGCAGCCTTGCCTATGAATCACTGTATGAACAGAAGAACAGTTTATCGCTACACTCAATATGCCCCAATTACTTTCTATGAATATGCCATTCTTTTCCATTGCAAATGCACTCCAATGAATATGATTATAACAAATGATGTAGATTGTTTGACCCAAAAACCTGACAAGAAGTTTACAATTCCAATTCCTTCCCTTAAAAAAAAAAAAAAAAAAACAACAACATGAATTTGCCAAATATTAACAATGCAATTACAAATGTGTATTGCATAGTTCTCTGTTGCTACAAAATGCTAGCAAAAGGTGACAAGAGTTCATGATCAATTATGTAAATTATGGCTTTGTTGTGTCAGTTATTATTAACAGCAAAGGTTATCTCTTCTCTGCATTATCATCGAGTTAATAGTTCCAATGACATGCGGTGCAGAGAGGACAGACAGCAAACATGCAAAGCTGACGACCTTATAAAGAAGAAAATATTCTCCGAAGCCCCCTGATAATTGATCGTAACAGACAAGCAACCAGCCAGATAACTCAAAGCTACTTCTATTTCAGTGGTGAAACAGACTGAGACATCGTATGAAGCAATTTCACAGTTCAGGTGTCTTGCAGCCAGTCAGTTTAAAACGGAGGCCCTTGCCCTTTACCATGTGGCTGATCATTCAAAAGTGACCCAGTACTATTTGTCTGGTTGGCACACCAATGACCCCAGTGGCATTTACTCCCATCCCACTGAGAGAACAGTCTGCCATTTAGCACCATCATAATGATTGTGGTATTTACCCAGAGTTGTAGGATTTTATAATGGCTGCAAGCTGTTTATTGGGCAAGACGGATAAGAGACTGGCTGCAGCCCGTTTGTGATGTCACAGCCTCCCCTGAGAGCAGAGACAATTATTTGTTAAAGAGAAGTTGGCGTCGAGTTCAGAGTGTCAGCATGAAAATCGCTCCCCGGCACCCAGGCTTTGAGTGATGGACAGTTTCCACTGCCTCCCTGGAGGTCCCTGATGGATGTGAATTGGTTTAATGAGCCTTTACAGACGAAACCGATTCGAGGACGCATATTTTATTCACATATCCAGCGCTTTCACTGATTCATTCGTCACAAACCATAGCATACCTTTGTGCGTTTGCATGTGCCTTAAGATAAGTGGAGAGAGAGGTGGAGTAAAAGAGGGAGAGCGGGAAAAAGGAGAGAAATCCACACAAAATTGCATGAAAATACATTGAAGTTCATAGAATTTTCTCATCGTCCATTTGAGCTTCAGTATCAGGGGTGCTGTCCATTCACTGAGTTTGCCTGCTCCTCTGAAGTATTTCTACTATCACAGTGCAGATTGGCAGATGAAACATCTCAATGATTACAATAATACGCGTCTTAGTCGGCAACAACAAGATTGGGCCTTGAGTAAAGACGCTCTCGCCGATCAATATCAACCCTCTGTTAAAAATTAAATGTATTGATCCCTGCTAACTCAAGCTGTTTTACAGACTGAGCCTGAACAAATCTTCAAGTTGCGAGTATTGAAGACCCAGCCTGAATAAAATTTTTGCACTTATTTTTTTCTACACATGGCTCTCAAAATGAGGATTCTGATGCTATTCACTTCACTACATAAATGTGAAAAAACAAAGCAGATTTTTTTTTTAATCTGTTTGAAGTGTGGTGTACATGAGCTAAGTTTGTCAATATATCCAGCCTAGTCTTAGTCAAAGAATGAACCACATTTTTGCAAACTGAGTTTTACTTGCTGCTTTCTACATTTTGGTGCAGTTTCCTGGTGAAATGAACACTAGAGGCACTACAACAACTGTGCGTTTTATTCACTTTCACACAAATCACCGGTACTATCGCTGATTATGACTTTATAAAGACTTATTATATGCACTGTTTCTCACACCCTGCTAAGTTATCAGAACACTTTTTCTTAAACACATCATTTGAAAACCGATACATTTTAATGATTGTTTTACAGACCCACCTACATTCACATACTTATTCCAATGTGATTAACTTAATAATAATTTTAATTAATTATAATTATAATAATTATATTTATTTTTCACACATTATACATTTGCACATATACAGTGAAATTCTTTTTTTCATATATCCCAGCTAAGCTGGGGTCAGAGTGCAGGGTCAGCCATGATACAGCACCCCTGGAGCAGACAGGGTCAAGGGCCTTGCTCAAGGGCCCTGCTCAAGGGCCCAACAGTGGCATCTTGGCAGTACTGGGGCTTGAACCCCTGACCTTCTGATCAGTAACCCAGAGCCTTAACCGCTGAGCCACCACTGCCCCTCTGAGGTACTGTAGCTCACCTCATACTTTAGACTCTGAGACCCAGCTGTAAATGCTCAAAACAAAAGTGAAGCAAAAGTACCGCAAAAGCAACACGATATGGCATGGTTGCTTTAGTAAATATGCTTTTTATGTCAAATTTGCATTTAAGACACTATGGTTTAGGTGTAGGCATAGGTTAAGGGTTAGGATGTCTGTTTTGTTAACCTCTCATTTATCTTTTAAGACAACATTGGTTAGGTTTAGGTTAAAGTTATAGGTTTGGCTTATATTTGCCATTGTCACGTAAATTTTATGAGATCAGACTGGATATATCACAAGCAGACATAGAGCTATAAAGAAAAAGCCATCAATTAAGTGACATGCTTGTTAAACATCCATTACTCATCTCCTCAGGAGAATAACATGCAATTTACCAACAGCCCTAATGAGATAGAGTTATGGAAATTGAGTCATAAATAAGTCCAACACAGCAATCTTTGACAGCCAAGTCATGACAAATGTGTGTACGATGACATTTTAAAAGTGTGTAATTTCTCGGTTTCCCCTTATGCCATTGGTCAACCAAACAGATAGTCCAGTCCAAAACTCACACGAATGGTTGAGCCAATGTTGCTGCGTTTGGCTAATCGAGATGCTCAAACAAACAGAGCAATGTTGTGATAGCACCACAGAGTTTTCATTTTGGAGAAATCATCCTACAAATGGCTTACTTACAGTTGTCTATTCAAATTGAAAGTGCTGTAAGCGATTTCAGCCATTCTACTTCCACTAGACTGAGCCGTTGGATTAGCCACGCCCCCTCTTTCCAAAACCCCGAACTTCAAAGATACCAAAATGAGCTTTATTGAGAGTAGAAACGGTTGTTAAAAACAAAACAGCTGCAAAATAGAGCACTCAGCTGACAACTATGATGATCAACATGGCATAAAAATGCATTATTCCTCAATAATTCACAGCAAAAACAATACTATGAAAACACGCAAAATGATTGACAGGCAGAAAGCGTCATTGTCCGTGGACCGCGAACAAATTTTTGTTTGCTGTTTACAGAGTCTAGAGCGGTCACATAGGCCGGTTAGATATCTCAGGACACTTATTTCATTCATATCTTTCAGGGAGTAGGAACATTTTTTGCATACCTTTCCAATGTTAAAAATTACACACTTCACATTTAACAAGCTAAAGATGCATTAGTTAATTCAGTTAATTGGATATTAAGAAGGGCTTTAACACATTTTAGGATGTTCTAGTCACATAGTCACTTTGTGTGTGTGCGCATTTAAGTCTGTGGGTAGTCACTACTGTGACAGCCAATGAAGAGAGACCGTTCTCCAAACTGACACATGAAACAGGGTGCAAAACAAAGTGCCAGCTCTCTCTTTCTCCCATAATTAGAGTGTGAGAGTGAGCAGTGAGCAGAAACAACATGTCACAGGTATGCTTCATTTAGCAGGCTGTCCTCTTATTAACGAGGCATTGCAGCACTCCAGCCCGTGCTCAGCACAAGGCAATTAAACATTCCTTCTGATACTCTCCAGAGTTTAATCCCTGAGATCTGCTGTTACTTGTTGATTTCACACAGTGACCTGATCAATTAAGGACAGTTCAGGAATTTAAAATATGGCATGACAGTAATAAGACACCAATTGATTCTCTGTTTGTCTCTTTGTACAAACAAGTAAAATATCATTTGATTTAAAAAAAAACAAAAAAACAAACAATAGCTTAAAAATAAGGATTTTAATGAGTCTATGTATTGTATTGTATTATTTTGTAAATTTTTCTTTTATCGATTAAAAGGTAATACAATTTTCTCAAAGTTTAAATGCTTTTATGTATCGTAGTTTAGTATGCAGACCAGTGGCGATTGCTTTAAGACTACACAAGAAGCACGGCTTCAAAAGAAATGTGGCAATCACTAGTCCCTTTAAAGCCTGAGCCCAAAATTCCATTCTGTGCCATTCATATTCATATAACATCACACACCTGAACAGTATATACCATATTGAAGAGAAGAACTAGGGATTTCAAATGATATAAAAAATATGTATGATTATTTAATATATGTACAAATAATCTACACAAATTATACATTGTGCATTTCAATGTTTTAGTGAATAAAAGTGTAAAATATCACATCACTATCATGTAGTTTGTTCAAGAAGGGCACTCTGCTGTTATCTAGATGAATATGTCCATAGAAGTCAGTAGATTAACGGCCCATAGAACACTACTAAAGCCATGCTTCAATGTGAGTCAATGACAGAAACCCATACCATTAGATCTTAGAGTAAAGATCGATATTAATTGGACTAGAGTCTTTTTGAGTCCAGCCCAGACACCGTGCTTCCCTGGGAGTTTATGGCAGCTTTGTGAGCACTATTTGCATTGGATCTGCATCTGATGGCCTATTGGACATTGAGCTTTCAATCAATTAAATTATTTTTTGTCCTACCTCTGTATGATGATTGGTCAAGCTCTCAAATGGACGTGACTTCACTTCAAATGGCCAATTACTGAAACGAAGATGTACACTGATGAGCCAAAACATTATGACCTGCTTAATATGCTGTTGGTCCTCCACGTGCCGCCAAAACATGTGCTGACCCTCCAAGGCATGGATTCTACAAGACCCTTGAAGGTCTCCTGTGGTACACATTAGCAGCAGATCTGCTGTGGATTGGACTTATTGGTCCAACACATCCCACAGATGCTCAATCGGATTGAGATCTAAGGAATTTGGAGGCCAGGGCAACACCTTGAACTCTTCATCATGTTCCTAAAACCATTCTTGAACAATGTGTGCAGTGTGACAGGGCGCATAATCCTGCTGAAAGAGGCCATTGCCATCAGGGAATACCATTGCCATGAAGGGGTGTATCTTTTCTGCAGCAATGTTTAGGTAGGTGGCACGTGTCAAATTGACATCCACATGATATGGCCGGACCCAGGGTTTCCCAGCAGAACATTGCCCAGAGAATCACACTCCCTCCACCGGCTTGTCATCTTCCTACAGTGCATCCTGGTACTATCACTTCCCCAGGTAAACGGCACACACGTACACTTGATGTAAAAGAAAACGGTACTCATCGGACCAAGCGACCTTCTTCCACTGCTCCAAGGTCTAATTCTGATGCTCGCATGCCCATTGTAGCCGGACAGGGGTCATCATGGGCACTCTGACTGGTCTGTGGCAACACAGCCCCATACGCAGCAGAGTGCAATGCACTGTGTGTAGTGACACATTCCTCCTATAACCATTATTAAAATTTTCTGTGACTTGTGCCATAGTAGACCTTCTGTCGGTTCGGAGCAGATGGGATAGCCTTCATTGCCCTTGTGATCGATGAGCCTTGGGCGCCCAACACTCTGTCGCCGGTTTGTGGTTTGTCCCTCCTTGGACCACTGTCAGTAGGTACTCACCATTGCTGACCAGGAGCACCCCACAAGCCTTACCGTTTCAGAGATGCTCTGACCCAGTTGTCTGGCAATTTGGCCCTTGTCAAAGTCGCTCAAGTCTTTACTCCTGCCCATTTCTCCTGCATTCAGCACGTTGACTACAAGAACTGATTGTTCGCTTACCATCTAATCTACCCAGACCTTGACATGTGGCCTTGTTAGGAGATGATCGACATTATTCACTTCACCTGTGTGTGGTCATAATGTTTTGGCTCATCAGTGTGTCACTGAATGTTTGGCGGCACCAAGTTACACACACAGTTATTTACTATCTAACGGAACACGTTTATTTCAGCGTTTATAATAAGATATTTTGCCTATTTTGTTGCAAAAACTGTTTTGAGCTTAGTTAATAATTTTCATTAAGAAATTTCAGTGTTTGCGTATTATTTTGAGTAGCTTTGGGAAACAACATTGCAGACACCAAAAAATAGTCTGTGCTTCCCCACATTTGAAAAGCACCATCCGCGACTAATGCACAGTCAACTATGAGCAAGTCATTTTACTTATGCAGGTTACCTTAAGCAGGTTATTGTTAACACTGAGGCACTATCAAAATGTTGCTTTTTATTTGAGTACCCCAACCACCAGCCTGACTTAGCAACATCCGCTCAACCAATGCAATGAATGTGGTGTGGGACTAACTGTCTGGCCGACCAATGGCAAATAATGAGGAATGGGAAAAACCTTTTTGAAAACAGTCATTATTTTTGCAATTGCAATTTTGACTCTAGTGGAAATTACACACTTACTCATTAATTTACTTCTAAACACAACTGTAAATGCATCTAGCTGTTTAGCAATATTACCATGGGCAAACTATTTGAATGTACTGCTGACCATATCTGCATGACTAAGTTGTGGCATTAGCTCACATCTGACCCAAATCTCATGTTCTGGATGTGACCACTACAGTCGGGTTGTGAAAAAGTAACAATTAAATAAAGTATTCTTTAACAAACTTGGGGTATCAATAAATATCATGGTACAGGAATGTTAGTACATTGGTATGTATCAAAGTACAATGGTATTACCATCTGATACCATTACTGTACCACAGTACTTTATTTTATTTTTTTTGGTAAATGGCAGATATCTCAAACAAACAAACAAACAAAAAATAAACAAAAATAAAAAATAAGGCTTCTTATCCTAAAATGTCCTCCTGTCATATGCCTCTGGAACATCCAGACTGTACAAATAGCATGCTGATTAGATTTACATGATCTTTAATTTAATGATAAGGTCTGATGACCTGCATTGCTATTACAAAACGTAATTTAGAAGTGAGGCATGTCAGTCAGTGACTACATCTGCCCTCATCACTCTGTTCATTCGAATGCAACTCATCACAGGCAAAGTTGTCATGTTGGAGAGAAATATAAGTGAGCTTGGCGATAAACCATACAGCTCTCTCTCCCTAACAGTCTGACCGAGTTCACTTTTCTGAGCTGCATGCACTTTGCCCTGCACTGTCTGGCCTGTGTAGATGCTCTAACTGATAACATTCACGCCAAGGAGGGTCAGATTAAACAAATCCACCTCATTCGCTCACCAGCTAAAGGCGTTAGGGTACAGGGGTCACAGCTGAATACACAGATTAGTTCACGGCTCTCAGTTAGGCAAATCTGATCATTCCACCCCCTCGGAAAAGGGAGGCAATTCATCATAGGCGCCTATAAATCACACAAGCTGACCCACTGAACACATTCCACAATCTCAGGTCCCCGAACCTGTTTATCTTACTCCTTAAACAATCTATAACGCTCCTGGAGGGCAAATTCAAGGCAGCACGTCGGGCAGGGAGTCATTTTATGTGCAGTAAAGCAATTATTGCACAGCAAATTGCTGGGACAAAAATGGAAGAGATCCATAAATGGGGGCTATAAATGGGTAAGAATTTCCCCTTCCCCCGCCGCCCAGACAATACAGGCGAGTGGTCTGTGGATTCTCTCAGAGTGTGGCTAATTTAGATAAGCTAAGCTAACATACTCGAGGCAATGGTGCTTTACTGCCTCAGAAAGAGGAAGAATGTAAACAGAGAAATCGTACTGAGGCCCCTGTTCAAAGGGGAGATCAGCCGACTCGGAGCACCTGCGTGACTGCAGGAGACGTTTTGCTCATGCTAAGCGTTTAATGGCCAGCTTTAATTGGACTATCAATACTAACAACTGAAAGCCTTGACAGAGAGCTGAGTTACCATCCATGATCTCATTTCATTAGGCGGCTTCTCAATGACACACAGCTTCTTGTAGAGAAGGAGAAAAAAAAGGAGGAGAAGTAAAAAGAGGAGAAGATGAAGGAAAGAAAATGACAGTGCTGGAGGTAAAGGGGCCAGTTCTTCTTTTCTTTTATTTTATTTTTTATCATCCTCAGGGTAATTTACGTTTATGGGCTTCTATGTCTGTGTTTACAAGACAGTGAGTCTGTTTTCGCAACTATTTAACGTTGTAAATGATAAGAAGTTAAGTCAGGGGCAGTGAATGGTGATCATGGCTGTCAAGTCGAGGGAATAATTACTTTTTATTATATTAGTATTTCAGTCTGTACCTCACACAAAGCTATTGTATGGTTTAAGAACACTTGCAATATATAGTGCATGAAACATATGGACTACTTTTATGATGCTTTTATGATATTTTTTTTGTCCTTTATTTTTTTTTTTTTTTTTTTTTTTTTTTTTGTTCTTGACAACCCCTGTTCCTTTCTAATTTCATCATATGGAAGAGAGCAGTGTGTACTTTCTTCAAAACCTCTTTGTGTTCCACGGAGTCATAGGGGAGGGTGAGTAAATAATGACAGAAATTTAATTTTTTGGTGATAATACATGACACAAATCTACAAGGTGGAGGGGGATGTGTACAACTTTGTGAATGGTGGATGCCCAAAATCTGCAAAGTTCTACAGGGTCAGATTCTGTGTGGGCCTGGTGTGGGAAAGTTAAAGGTGGGGCAGGGAAAGAAAGACAGGATTCAGGGATTGAGAAGGAATCCTGCTTCACTTCAGCCTGTCTTGTTTGTAGACAGTTCTGTCAGGGATGTCCTGTGTCACTGAGATCTAAGTTAATGCTAATGTGCCTGTAACACACTGGAAAAGGTTACAGAGACCAGACACATGACATCATACATACCAGTTTTGACAGGAACTAATGCAGAGCAGTGCGTCCTCTTGTGGAAAATGGTTACCGTGCAGGTCAATTCTGAATTTCACAGGAGTTCTGTCTCTATGTAAACAGTTAAAGCTTTCAAAAAGTAATGTTAGATCCAGGGCTGTAACCATCGTAAACACTGAGATTAATATTGGTAGTTGACCGTAATATTTTCAATTTTAAAATACTTTATCCCATTCCAGCTTAGAGGAATATTTCACCTAAAATGTTTTACAAATTCTGTTGTCACACTGTCATCTAACCCTACTGTTGTTTTTTTCTTTTTTTCAAGAAACACAAAATGAGATATTAGGCAGAATGGTGACTGAGGCTTCTGCTTAAAGAGATAGTTCACCCAAAAATGCTCTCATCATTTACTCAACCTTATGCCATCCCAGATGTGTGTGACTTTCTTTTTTCTGCTTAACACAAATGAAGAGGAATATTTCAGCTCTGTAGGTCAATATAATGCAAGTGAATGGGTACCAACATTTTGAAGCTCCAAAAAGCATATAAAAAGAGAACAGAAGTAATCCATACTCCAGGCTCCAGTGGTTAAACCTATATATTTAGAAGCAATATGATAGGTGTGGGTGAGAACAATATTTAAGTCCTTTTTCACTATAAATTCTCCTCCCTGCCCAGTAGGTGGCGATATGCATGAATAATGTGAATCGCAAAAAACAAACAAAGATGAATGTGGAAGTGAAAGTGCAAGTGGAAATTGATAGTAAAAAATGACTTAAATGTTGATTTGTTTCTGAAGACATGGATTTATCAACTGGAGTCGTATGGATTACTTTTATGCTGACTTTTTGTGCTTTTGGATCTTAAAAATTTTGGTACCCATTCACTTGCATTGTGAGGACCTACAGAGCTGAACTTTTCTTCTAAAAGTCTTTGTTTGTGTTCAGCAGAAGAAAGAAAGTCAAACATATCTGGGATGGCATGAGGGTGAGTAAATGATGACAGAATTTTCTTTTCTATATGTGCAGCGACATTTATTTATGGGTTTGCAGGCTATTAGAATATCGCTCTGATTGTCTCAGCATCTGGACCAGCCTCACACAGTAATATTAGCTCAGCAATGGTGTGAGTTTAGGGTGGGGTAATCTGTTTGTTGACCAATGGAAGAGAGGGGAGTTTATGGGAAACCTGTTTGAAAACTGTCAATATTCTACCTATTTCATTTGGTGTCTCCAATGGTGCAGAAATAACACACTTTACCTATAAAGACTTTCTCCTTGTACATCTTGAGCAGGTGTCTAAATTTGCAAAGCTTGTGTGCAACGAAGTGAAAAAGGCATGATAATGTTTCTCTGAACAAATCAACAAATAAATCTGCACATTCCTCATTGTAGGAGCCCTATGGCGAAACCAAATGGGGGTCTCACTAACAGCCCTTAATACTCAGAGACAGGATGGCCCCTTGAATCACAGGGTTAAAGGTCTAGACCTCCATCTCTTTAGCAATGTGTAAAGACACTGTCTCTTTATGAGCTCCCAGTTATTTAGCCCAAGCCAATGCTTTTCCTCCCTCAAAAGACCTCTTTTAATCCTCTGCACTAGTTCAGTTTATCCAACCCTGACACCCCACTACTCTCACCCTGACAGGGAATGACGCTGTCGTCTGCGTCCAGGGTTGAGACCACCGCTCACCGTTTTGGCTTGAGTGATCACCATTAAACTAATTTAGAAGTAGACAGCAGACATGCAGGTGGAGCTAAGTACAGGAGGACTTTGTGTTACGAGATGGAAGACGGGGAAGGGAGGTGCCAAAAAGAACAGAGGCAAAGCCAAAAAACATCTGTAAGCATATGCTAAAATGACGACGATTACAGGAGTATTAGTCATGTTCAGCCCACATACATATATTAAAATGTTTCCTGGTGTTACAAAAATATAGAGGGGTAAAGAATGAGAGAGAGAGAGAGAGTGAGACTATTTAGATGAGAACATGATTTTGAATAATTGGTGTCAATATTCTTTGAGCATTTTGTTTTTCTCTCCTCACAGCTTTAGAGCAATGCACTAATGCTGTTTGAAAATGCAGAGTGGCAGTTATTAAGTATGAGCAAACACAAAATGCTTAAGTTCACTCAGAAATGCAAATGCAATTAAAATTGTTGGTGTGAATCTAACACAGGCGGTTTAAAGACATAATTATTTTATCTTTCATTATCTTATCTCATTATCAAAGTTTTCCTGGTCAAAGGAAATGCTTCTATTTTCTTAATTTGGATTTAGAAGTGCATCGCATCACAATTTTCCATGAATAGCTTACAACCATAACCAGAAGGAATCTTTTTCCACATATTCTGCACTTTTAGGCAAAATCTGTGGAATACTGCAGAAACGTATGATCAGTTTTGCCAAAATATTTAATAAAGGAAGGCAAGTAGGGCTGTGAACTGAGAACCAAAAAATACAAAATGACAAGAATGGCTGAATTGCATTTCTTATTTCTAAACATTTATTCCAAAAAAGTACTAAAAGAATCATTAAAGTAAACATTAAGGAACCAGAATCAGTAGCCACTTTTCCACTATTGGGCCAGTGTGAGCCAGGGCTATCAACTGGTCAGTCGGGGCCAATAGCCTCGGACCTCCAGCCACAAGAACAAAATCTATCTACATTCCCACCATCGGGCCAATAGCCCCACGGCGTTGCCCTAAAACCCACCCTTAATATGCCGCCTATGTACTAACGTCACACACCCCGCCCATTTCACAAGCAAGAGAGAAGCTCAAGCTGAGGTATCAAATTCTGGAGACTAGCTAGACCTCGAAATAAACATGGTGGAGACTGAAGCTACCGTTTGTTTGGTGGGAAACGAGACCTGACTCAGCAAAACTCCACCTTTGACACTGACCCCGCCTCAATCCCCAGTTGGCCTTTTTTGGTCCAAGGGTAATTGGCAGGCCAAAGGCACTTGGCCATTGGCCCTGAGGAAGCTCAGAGGAGGCACGATGAACCCCAGTGAGAGTGGAAATGCAACTGGCCCTGGCACGCACTAGCACGCCCTCATTTGGCCTGACAGTGGAAACAAGGCTATTGAGAGGAATCGGACTCAGAATCCTTAAATTCCTTATGTGTCCCATCTCTTCGTGTAAGGTGCTGGGAATGTGTCGAATATCTGTGAATGACTGCCTTCTAAATTCTGTCTGAGTATTCTGCGCAGTTCTGCGCACACATATTCTGTGTGGGCCTGCTTATAACTGAAAAGGTACAACCCATTACTAGTGGTTACCAAGAATTTGCCTCATTAGAGGCCACTTTTAAACTTCTCATAATCGATCAACCTGCCACAGTGATCAATGTTGGAAAAGCACCTAAAAGATGCAGCTTTGCAAACTGAAGCTCGGTGAAGTGGTAAAAAAAAAAAAAAAAAAAGAAATATTCTGTCAGCATTAAAGCAGAGCTTACTATTAAAGAACACCAGCAGTGGATCAAAGGATAGGTCAGAGCCTCTGAAACCAGCCCAAGCTTTTTTAAAACTGGCCTTGGCTCCTCAGAATTTACAGCGGCCCAGTTAGGTCTGCCCAGCCTCAGTGTGCAATAGCATGATAAAAAAGCACATTGGCTGAGGTACGAAAGATTAAAGGCAAAGATGCAGATCTGAAGTGGGTTGTAAGAGAATACTGCAGCTCAGAGACATTTAAAGTTCATGAATAGAGAACATGTGTGGTGAAATCATCGAATAACATTTCTGAATATGAGACAAAAGGGTGTAGGTGGATATTTTTCACTGGTGGTAACCAGTAGCTGACAAACATGGCCTGTTGGGGGCGTTATTTCTCAGGGGCAGGAAACAAAGCTAAACATTCACATGATGTAAATGTCAGGGCAAGTGCAGAGGTTAAAGATCACTATGCTCCAATGGCTGGGGAATAGGTCAGTGGGTTAACATGTCAGTAATTTCACAAAGGGTTGTAGATCATCTCAAAACTGACTGTCATTGGGGCCAGGGAATAAGAGGTTCAAACTAATCCATTGCCCTACTTAAAGCTAAAGTGTGTTTTCTATGTTAAAATATTTTTACCAATCCCAGCTTAATATGCAGAAACAACTGTAAGTAAGCCAATTACAGGCTGATTTCCCCAAAAAGTCACATTGGAGAGAGCCGTCTTAAAGGGACAGTTCAACTATAAAAGTACAATTCTGCCTTGATTTACTCACCCTCGTGTTGTTCAAAATAAATAGGTCTTCCTTTCTTGCATGGAACACATGAGTTATCTAACAAAATGTTCAAGCTGTTTTATCCCTGGTCACCCATTTACTTTCAATCTATGGAATATAGTGAGTATGAAATTGAGGGTCAATGAAGACAGAATTTTCATTTTTGGGTTTAAATTTAATCTCTTTAAATTTTGGATAGGGTACTGCTCCTGTGCTTCCTGCAAGTCTAGTACAATACACGCCCACTAGAAGGCACGGCCACTACAAGTTATGCCCCTCTTCAAATAACAAGCGAAATGCCTGAGTCTTGTAAAAGTTAGATGTCACATTCATTAGTGGATAAGCCAATAGGCTAACCGGTTAGCTTATGAGCAAACTGGAGAAAACAGACCAGAGAAATGTTTAATTTCACCATTTATATCTTCGGTTTAATAATATGATATGTGGCATATAATTTAAAAGTTATTCTTTGTTATATTTACACAGTTAAGACAACATAAATCATACAGCAATTGCATAGGATTTTAATAGTTCTTCTACCCGATAGAATCGCATAATGATCTAAGGGGGGCGTTATTTGTAGTGGGTGTTTCTTGTCTTTTTGTGGGACGCAGACAGATACACTTGCTCTAGGGCAGTAGGGGTGTAAATTAGTGCCCAACTGATATGTCGGCAGAGCGCGCTCCGACTCCATTGTTTACAGAGCTGAACTGACGGTGGCTCTGCAGACAGGGCGGAGTTCAGCAGTGTGTTCTCATTAAATTGCTAACTAGTTTGTGAAATACATACTGGAAAGTTAATAAACAATGACCCCATCATTTTATATAACTAATATAATGTTAACCCTGTCCCTGACAACCATGTCACTCATGTTGATCACATCTTTTTACTGTTAGCCAGCTATAGTTTGTCAATGCAGTCAGTAATACAGCAGACTGAAAGGTAAACATCAGAGCATCTTTTTGCAGCTCAGCAGACAACGGTGCGGTAGTGGATTGTGTCTGTTGAGTGTTGATTTCACGCTATGTTGTTACCTAGTTGGTGAGACACAATGCTGGACAGTAAATAAAGTCCATCTTTTACTCTCCGTGGCAACGAGCTTATAGCTAACTAGCTAATCATGTAGCTACTTTCATACCTTGTCAGCGTGTAAACATATATTCACCAAACTGTTTTGTTCAGGATTCACAGTTTGATACCCCCTTCAACCGAACAATTCCAGTTGTTGCATTTATAAAAAGTAATATTTAAAAGTCTGGATCTTTTAGGAACTGTATCTAAAATAAATAAGGGGTGATAAATAAATACTTACTAATGCAACAGGCTGGAAAAATAGACATTTATTCATTTTAATATATTATATATATATTCTGAATGTGTTGAAACTTGACACTGGGCAACGCACCCTAAAAACTGCCCCGTTAGATCAGTTTCATACTGAAGAGCCGCTTAAAATTACGTTTTTTTCTCTCTGTCGTAAATGCCAACACCATCATATATGTCGAAAGGATTGAAGCCTGTCAACCAAAACATGAGCTCATTGATGTCATTAAGTGAGCTTTTTATTCCATCAGTTGCTCCTGGTTGGAGGCTTCAGAAAATATTTAGTTTATACGTAGGGTTACGTCTTACATAAATGTAATGGTGCAACGCTCAAATATTTAGTAGTGTATAAATTTAGACTTAGTGCCCATTTACGCCACAACTAGGCTAAGTTGTAACGTACGTATAGCTGGTGCAATCGGCCCCTGATGTTTATTTAGCTATTTATTTTATTTTTATTTATTCTTTATTTAAATGGTCAGCATTTTACTGATACTAAACAGTACTACTGATGTTTATTTAGCGATTTATTTTATTTGAATTATCCTTTATTTTAATGGTCAGCCATTGACTGATCCTAAACATACAGTACTGATGTTTATTTAGCTATTTATTTTATTTGAATTTATTCTTTATTTTAATGGTCAGCCATTGACTGATACTAAACATACAGTACTGATGTTTATTTAGCGATTTATTTTATTTTATTTATTCTTTATTTAAATGGTTAGCAATTGATTTATACTAAACATACAGTACTGATGTTTATTAAGCTATTTATTGTATTTTTATTCATTCTTTATTTTCTCAGTGTTCATTTCTAGAATTTGTTGACAATGTATAATAATAATAATGTAAAATATGCTTTGATAAAAATATTTAAGAAAGCAGCCTTCTGAGTACATTTACATAGTCATATCGGTGCAAAATCGGTGCACAATCCACATAGAAAAGGTCTGTTTTCATTCCAGCCCAAAAATTAGCTATATCGGCCATATCGGTAATCTGTGAATTTACCCTTCTAAAATCGGTGAATCGGTCTCAAAAATCCCATATTGGTCGGGCTCTAGTGTAAATATTTGCTCTGATAGGTTTAGATAGATAAGATCCCTGTATAAATCGAGAAGGTTCATAGATTTAAAAACTATCTATTAGTAGCATGTAAATTTTCAAAAATTCATTGTGGGATAAGGAGAGAGGCAGCTGAACGGAGTTGGCAGCTCCGTTCACAAGACAAAATGTTTAATCTTTTTGCTGTTGCTGCATCTCAATGACCAATCACAGGTGACTGTAATCAACAGACATTAGGCCAACTGGTTAGTTCCCTTCAGAACTCTCTGAAATCGCTTCCTATTCCCTATATTCTGTGGCATTCACTATAAAGAGAATGAATGAACAAGTGAGTGGTTTTGTTTTTATGGAGAAATAACACATCCTTTAAGAAAATTTGCACTAATAATTTTAACATGCAAATGAGCTTTGCAGCAAACATGCGGCAAATTGTCCATTGTTGCCAAAGGTTTGCTGGAGGTTCACCACTTCCAGTGAAGAGCTGCAAACTTCTGGCAAACATTGCCAGAAGTTTCGAATCAAAAGCTCATTTGCATGTACAATAACAAGCTGCAAATTTGTGGCTAGTTTAGATTTTTTGTAAGGGATTTTATAAATATAAAAGCAATATAATCATTATATATCATAATTGGGGAAGAAAGCAACAACAGTGAACTTACTTTGGTCAAGTAGGTGCAAACATTTATGAATAATGACACAGAAAGCCAAACTCGGCAGCATCTTTCCATCCACCCATTTTGCCGCCTATCCTATGGTTCGCATGGGGTGAACACAGCAGCATGAACTTTCTTACTTTCAAAGTGCGCTTTTTCTCTTTAGTCTTGCGTGTTCTGCATCTGTGGTGGGAAAGCTTGTGTAATCTGAGGCAGCATCTGTATCCCATCGGTTATTAATTTAGTAATAATTATCGATTCTTAATTTCTGTAATCGATGCATCAACATTTTGTTTTTGTCAGATCGATGCATTTTTACACTCTATTAATGAAAAGAAAATATATACAGTATAAACGCCAAAGACATGCCATAGACACACCAAAAATCTTTGAGAATGGGTGTAATCTACCCAAAGGGAGGCAACAGGATGAATGTAAAAACAGAAGAGAAAGCCTCCAGTGGGGATATCCTCTAATGCACCCGGCACATTAACTACAAGTTGATCCAGCATGAAATCACAGCATTCTGTCATTTTTTTATAAAAAAAACCTGACCTTAGCAGAGCTTCCAAACACTCAAGTCCTCCCCCTCATCCCTCACTCTTCACTCTGCTCTTTCTCCATCACCCCCTGCCTAATCCAAACATCTCCCCATCACCTGGCGGCCAAGAGTCTGAGGTGGGAGTAATTTTTTGTGCTCCTCTTTTGAATTGCTCTTAAAAGCTCAGGCGCTGCTCTTGGTAGTGCTGAGTATCAGCAATGTCCTTTTACACATGGTTCCTTCACTCTTATCCCATGCTCTAGTCATGGCTTTAGGGACATTCACATAAGCAGGCCGTGTAATGCTGGATTTGCTAGATGGAACTTCCACCATAATCAGTTCATAGGAATGATGCTTCCCAGAGAAGCTGACTGACACTACTACCCAATGCTGGAGTCGGGTGTACACTTTATGAAAGCTGTGATGGAATCATTTGCTCTTTCTTGAGTATCTCAAATGCTGACTGGGCATAGCAAATGTCAATGTCAGGTGCTCAATGGGAAGATACAATTCCAAGCAGCCTGATCACGGGGCATCCTGTTTTTTCTGCATTGCTGAATGAGAATTGCAAACATGAGGCCTTTTTGTAGTCTTTGAAAACTTATCTGGAATAGCACATTTCCTGTAAGGCCCTATTATAATATGAGTGTGCATTTGTTATCCAGTTCAGAAATGAGCGCAATGGTTCTTAATTGGTGGGATGCGACCCAAAATTGAGTTATAAGTCTGTTCTGAGGAAATAAAATGCTAAATGCAAATAATAAAATGCAACCAACCATATAATAACAAATGGGGAAATTAGTTTCACAGCCTGACCAACTGCAAAGTGCCGAAAACCCCTCTTGAACCAGCCAACAGACCAGCCTGAGAGATGTGCTAAGACCAGCAAACCAGTTTAGGCTGGTTTAAACTGATTTGTTCAGTTCATGGTAATATTTCAATGTATGATTTGAAGGACATTTTTGTTTACTTTTGCACAACAGACAAATCTAGTACTATGTTAGGTCACCACTGGATGTCTAATGTAAAATCTGGGTCCTGAAGCAAAACCAGTTGAGAACTACTCGTAGAGAACAATTCAATACATTATGGCAGATTTTAGCAGTGTTTCAATGGAATTTCAGAGCTGCGTGACAGATTATACCTCCACTCCCTGCATCTCAGCATCTCCCTCTCAGGTGCTGGTTGATGGAGAGTCCTCACGTTGAGTGTTTACTCTCATTTGAAATACTAACAGGGAATGAATGTGTCCCATTTGCACTGTGTCAGGACTGATGCGGTCATGCCGCCTGCACCCACGACACATGATAGAGCACCTGTTTGTATCTATCACACACGTGCAGCGCATGCACTCCCTCAGTGTCACTTAGTTAATGAATATGGGCCATAACCATGAAAACACCCTCTCAACCAAGCGCTTGTGTGCTGGTTTCTCTTCGTGTGACCTCACACTAAATGGCAAACCACATAACACATGGAGCAAATAATAAAACCAGGGCCTCAATTGCTACACATGTGATTCAATTATAGAAAACAAATATAGAGATGGCCCATCACCAAATGATCATTATGAATGCCGATGACCCCATCTTCGCCGGTGCACGGGCTTGTTAATATGTTTACCTTGTTTCTAATGAATGAGAGTTTGCCTCTACCTCGTCCGTCATCGAAAGAGGATCATGGAAAGAGTGATGGGTACTGGGGAGCAGCAGGGGTGTGTGTTTACTTGTGCACCGGGTCAGATTTACGGTCACAAGCTCGACCCTCCGGCAACTGTGTGTATGTGATTTAAAAATAGAAAAGGAGTCAGCAATGAAAGGGCTAGGTTACCCAAAAATAAAAATTTTATCATTTGCAATAGAGCTGATAAGGTTTTAGTCCAAAAAACCCAGAAGAGAATTAGCATTTTTGATCCATGGGTTCCCTCAGGATTTTACAATGGGTTTTTATAATGACAGTTTTAGATTTATGAGTAAAATAAGGTCTGTGGTAAACATTACTTGAAGATACTTGGATGTGTAGTTACAACATAAATCATACACAGTCATACCCCAAACTTAAATTTTGAAGCTGCCATGTTTGTTTTAAAAGCATGTTGCTAACAAGTTGCTAGGTAAGCAGGACCACAATGGTTTTCCGTTTCGTCAGACACATACACTCACATGCTTGTGGTAGATGTAGACCTTATTTTGTAAATTGTTAGCAACATACATTTTTAAAAACACAGTGGCTTTCAAAATTCAAGTTTGGGGTTTGACTGTGTGTTATTTATGTTGTAGAATAAAACGTCCAAGTATCTTCAAGTAATGTTTACCACAGACCTTATTTAAGTTATACATTGAAAAAAAAAAAGTTTATAAAAACCCAAAGGAAATTCCCAAGGGAACCCATGGCGAGTTAGCCTACAAACTGACGTCATGTCTGAACAGCTCTATTTACTATGGTGGCTGAGGTGTGCACAACACAACCAAATTAGCAAAGCAAATACAAGCTGAAAACAGAACCAAAATCAGCCACAACACAACAAAATTAAGCAACAACACAACTGACATACCACAAAACAACAAAATTATTTAAGACAGAACACAACAAAATTATCAGAAAATAAATAGTTATTAAAACGCTGTACTTATTGGCCTTAAGTATTTTGGACAATACCTGGTTGGGTTTCTACCAGACCTCTTAAAGCACACAACTTCATCAACATTTGCTCAAATCCGTACCAGGCAATTATGCAAAAATGACGTCACAGTACCTGTACCTGCAGGTATTCTTGCATTCCGGCAGCTCTTATAAGGTGTCCTGCTCCAGCGAAAATGGGCTGTATGCAGGCTGTATCCCCCGATTGGAAGGAAACTCGCTCAGGGGAAATGCTTATAAATTCGTTGTACTGACTTGCAGTGGGACAAGCAGCTCTGCATCTTCCAAACAGCCTTATGATCTCTCATGCATTGAGTCAGACTACCACATGACATAAAATAGAGTGCTTTAAAAATATTTATTTTCTGTTAATTTTGTTAAATGAGCTGTTGCTTTTCCCTGGTTTTGTGGCTTTATTTTTTTGTTTTGAGACTTAATTCTGTTGTTTATTTGCTCTGATAATTTGGTTGTGTTGTGCACTTCTCAGTCACCATAATATACTCACCATTTTATGGACTGTGATGGCGCATTTCCACTTCAATTTTGCAGCGTAAATCTAGAAGACTTTTTTATATTTTTAATTTTGTAATTATTTAGTATAAATTTATAACATTATGCTTTGTGTTATATTACCCTCACAGTAATTTAAAAAATAGTCACCACTGCTGTGGTGGGGTTTTAAACAGCTGCTGCCGAGAAAGTGACTTTCTCTTCTGACTGCCGTAATCCATCTCTCTCTATTTTTTCCCCCTTTTGGAAAGTTGTAGAAACGTAAGAGTGGATTCTTTATTTTGCTGTTGCTGTTTGCAAATGGGAACGCAAAAATAATATTTGCTGAGGTATCCCATTCTCCGATAAGTTTTCCCCACTGTTGTTCCATGCTCCAAACCTAGAAATGTGAAAAGGATCCATTTTAACAAAACTGTATGCTTATATTTTCTGATGGAACACAAAAGAAGACATTCTTTTAAAGAATTGTTACACAGCTCTTCTGCAGTGGTGAAGAATATCAGCAAATAATGACATACATTTCTGTCTGTTCCTCACAGAAAGCTATGGTGTGGCTCTGGACTACTTTAATTATGCTTTTTCGTCCATTGTGGACCTTGGACAAACATGGTAACTCTGTTGTTGTACGGCAAGAGCTTCATAAAGATTCTTCAAAAATTTCTCCTTTTCTTTTCCACAGAAAAATAACAGCAAATGGGTTTTGAATGACAAGAGGGTATGTAAATAATGACAGAATTTTCATTTTTGGTTGAATTATTCCCTTGGAGCTAATATTGTAAATAATATCATACCTGAATGATATTTGATTGATATTAGACTATAAAGATGTACCAGAATGAAGAGCTCAAAATGGCTCTGGTTTGGTGGAGATTGCTTTTGAAAAAAGATCTGAAGCATGCTTCATATTTAGAACAGATGGTTTAAGGTGAACGTAATGACAGGGTTTGGTTGGCTTCATATTCTCACATATAACAGTTTCTCCATTTTTGCTCTCTCTTCCTCTTCCTCTCATTCAGGCTGCTTTGTCTTATGCCTCTCTCTCTCGCTCTGCTCTGTTAATCACTGTGAGCAGGAGACAATTAAACACAGCATAGGAAACCAGGCAGGCTATTACTGGCAGCTAATGCCACGCCAGTGTTTTAATATTTATTCACTAAGCCCCTCATACCACATAAATCACACAAACTGAGGTGCAGTACCAAATTTTATTCTCCATTTCATAGACCTCTAACAACCTTTGACTGTTTCATAAGGTAAATACTTTAAATGGAACTGTAAGGTTGATACTATCTACTCTGCCAGGAAAATCTGGTCAGAAAATCAGGAGTGGCCTACTTACAACATTTCAAAATGACACAAAATAGAGAGCTGGCAGCTCTGAACAGCTTATTTCAATTGCCTGTCCACTTGAGTACATGTAGTAGATTTCTGTATACTTTAGCGTCATTCACAAAATGGGATATCCTCTCAATATTACAAAATCTTTCTAGACACAGAGCAAAATTATTTGCAATTGAGTGTATTAAAAGGTCAGATGTACTGTAACTATTGTAAGTCCTTAGGTGCGGTTTTAAATGTTCTGTAAGCTATTTCATAGAAATGAGGTGTGGTGGGGGTAAATTTGAGCCTTCTGTGTGTGAACTTACAACTTCCCCATCTCAAAAATAATGCAATTACAATGAGAACATGATTAATGCATGAATTCACATTAGTTAACATTATTGCGGAGATTTAGATGGAGCTCTGGTGTACCAATTGTTTTTTATATACCCATTAACATTTGATTCAGTCTGTACTGAACATCAATAGTTCAGTTTACATACTGTAAAATACCCACAGGGAAACTTCTACAATGAGGTGCAACAAAAACATGCAGCATTGAAAGATGAACGCAGGGCTTCAGATTTTGGACTGCAAGTAAAAGAAGCTACAAATCAATGCCCTGGTATGTGTATCTGGTAGATTCAGGGCTCGAGTGGAGGGTGGATGCGAGGAGATGGAATCCCCCTTGTTGAAAGAAATACCAAAAAACATCCCCCTTGTAAAACCACCATCCCCCCTTGCCATCCCCTTTAGACTAATTGTGTCATGTATTACTTAGAACTAATCATGCAAGTAAAATATTACATTTTCTACTTTGATAAAATAACAAACTTTAAATAACAGCGATTTGCCAGTCAGAATTAAATTTCATCATGTGTAAGGTTGCCAGATTTCCATAGGTGAAATTCCTCCAATCAAATCTTGACACTTGTACAGTTTGGGAATATTCTGCCAGGGTGATGCTTTAGTCACACAATCTGGCAAACTTGAGCGTGAAAGCTCTCTCTCCACTGCGAAAAGCCGGTTTTCTGAAAACACTGGCAGGTATGTCGGAGTTCAGCGATGGGTTGATTTGTCTTACCTAGTGTTTAAATGAAAGTTACACCACTGAAGGTAATGCAAGTTTTCAAAAGTTTCACACACTTTCAAAAATGGGCAAGAAAACAGTTCAAGGAAATCTTTTGTCTTTCTTTTAAAAACAGAGAACATAATGAAAGATATTGCAATGACAAGTGTACAGTTACAACATGTATATTTTTTCACCCATAATACACTTTGTGTAGAACTACTTTTTTACACCACTGTTTAAGCATCCTTCATAGAAACAATCCAAACTTCCTTTTCTATTTCAGTTATTGGAGTAGAAAAAATGTGTGTCTGTGACAGTGGGCGAGCAATCTAGAACAAAACCTTTTTTATGATCAAACCGTGGTTTCTTTTCACAGAATTCATCATAAAATAAAATAACAGAGGGTAACAGGTGCATATTATAGACACGTGTCCCCCCCCCCACCCCCACACACACACGTGAACATAAAGAGTGATATTTTGCATCGCAATATTCTCAAAGTTGGTAAGTGTTACCAGAGACCACATATATGTGGCAGATGGTTGCTGTAAATCATTTATACCCTGTAATGTTTGGTTTTGTTACATCAGCTTGAGCCTGCCCTATCAAAGCATCGGGGATAACCTCAGTCTATATGGATCAGTGCTTGAACAGCGCATGAAAGGGTGTGAACACACACTAAATGAGGACAGCCAACAGAGATGCATTACCTCAAATCACCCCTGTTGTTCAATCAGAGAAATGGACACACACAGAACTCACCTAAAAACCCATCTAGAGTGTCCTGAAAAGCAAAGCAGAAGAACAGAAAATTAGATGTCTCTATATGTAGCTAAAATGTAATCTTCTTAAAAACTGCAGATAACAGCCACCGAGAAATGAGGTAAACACTTCAGCAACTGTCCAGTACCGCCACACAGAAGAACAATGTATCAAGCCACTTTTCCTCGTCTTAACAATCAGAACATGAGGGCTGTCCTTACACACACAATCAGACCCATTACACCCAGAGAGCGCAAGGCTTTTGTGAGAAAAAAAAGAGACATGTTGTGCTATTGTGTTCAGAGTATGGATTTATATTATTTCTACATGTTGGCCTTGTATGTTTCTGAAAGGTTTGTTTTAAACTGCCTCTGCAGATTCAAAGCAAATGAGATGTTACATAGCATGATTTTTTTTACTATCCCTGCATCCAAATATGAGTGTCAAGTCAAGACATTTTTATTCGTATAGCGCCTTTCACAACACACATCGTTTCAAAGCAGCTTTACAGAAAATCATGCATTAACAGAACATGAAACTGTAATATCTAAAATGTCTTAGAGTCATCATTGTGTAGTTTGATAAAATACGATTGTGAATTGTGTTTAAAAAGAAGTAATTCAATAGTAATTGTATTTAGAAACCCCGTGAGCAAGCTGAAGGTAACTGTGGCAAGGAGCACAAAACTCCATAAAATATTGGTTAATGGAGAAAAATAACCTTGGGAGAAACTAGACTCACTGTGGGGCCAGATCCCCTCTGTCTATCATCATGAATATAATGCCAATATCACTTAATTATGTATAGTGCAAGTCATGGTTTAAAATTATTAAACTAAGTAAGTGTTAAGGGTCAGTGTTTAAACAAAGATTTTGTAAGAACTGTAAGATTAATGACTAATGTCTCTGAAGTTCATCCTGGATTAACTGCAGAAGTTCACATAGATGCATTGTCCTTTGTTAGTTGGCTGATGAAGGGTTTTGTTGGCATTTAATTGATAGTCTATGTATTCCATTATAAGTGTGTAGTCCATCATTAGACCGAGGTGATGCAGGCAGAGATCAGTGAGGTGCATCGCAGTTCAACCGGCCAGTAATTTTGGTGAGGTCTATCTTAAGTCCAAGGTTCAGGTAATGGCATATGATGTATCCCATGTCTTATGATTGGAGTTGGCATCAGTTCATTCTCTGAAGTCCATTGTAATAGACTGAAGTTATGTTTGGCTGGCACCAGCTGCATTTAGTCATCATCACTCAGAGACACGTAGCAGTGGAGTCCAACACGAAGCAGTAATGAAGCTGGTTGCAGCTGGTTCTGGTGACCTCAGGATATGAGTCCCGAGGATGAGACAGGTTTACAAATAGAATAATATTAGCATAGATGCCATTCAATTTATTGCAGAGTTATAGATCATGATCAATATTTCTGGTTTCTGGTTCCAGCAGACCTAACTAAAGCAGCCTAATTGTGAGTTGAAGGATAAATTAGGTGTATGACTGGCTAAATAGATGAGTCTTTAGTCTAGACTTAAACTGAGTGAGTATGTCTGCATCTCAAACAGTGTTAGGGAGACTATTCCATAATTTAGGAGCCAAATATGAAAAGGATCTACCTCCTTTTGTGGATTTTGATATTCTAGAAACTATTAACAGGCCAGAATTTTGCGATCGTAATGAATGTGATGGAATATAGCATGGAAGAAGGTCACTTAAGTACTGCAGAGCTAAACCATTCAAAGCTTTGTACATAGTTAACAGAATTTCAAAATTAATATGAAATTTAACAGGTAGCCAATGTAACGACGATAAAATGGGGCTAATATGTTCATATTTCTTGGGTCTAGTCAGCACTCTGGCTGCTGCATTTTGAACCAACTGAAGTTTATTTGTTATTATATGTAAATTGTAGCAACACCTCCTCCTCGACCCTTCAGACGAGGCTCATGTTTATAACAATAACCAGGGGGAGTAGGTTCATTTAAACTAATGTATTCATCTGGTTTAAACCAGGTTTCGGTCAAACAGAGCATATCCAAACTATGATCTGTAATAATTTCATTTACAATTAGTGCTTTGGTAGAAAGAGATCTATGTTTAGTAGCCCTACCTTCATATGATGTTTATATAAGTTTGACCTTAATCAAGTTTTGTGTTTGGAAGTTCGGGAAACAGACACAGTCTCTATGTGATATGTAGGTGATACAGTCTCTATGTGTTGTAGTTTATGTGACCTGTGTGATGTCTCAAGGCAGCAAGCAGATGTTCGGATTAACCAGTTTGTCTGCTTCCTGACCTGGACCCCAGTTAGTCAAATACTATCATTATTAAGACTATGAGCCAAATTACTAGAGAGTAGAGCGGCACCTTCCCTGGAGGGATGGAGTCCGTCTCTCTTTAGCAGGTCATGTCTACCCCAAAAACTCTTCCAATTGTCTATAAATCCTATGCTATTCTCCGGACACTATTCAGACATCCAGCCATTCAGTGACACTAATCTACTAAAAAACTCATCACCACGACAAGCAGGGAGGTGGTCAGAGCATATTACAGTGTCTGACATCATTTTTGCAAGTTCACACACTTCTTTAACATAATCTCTAGTGATCTCCGACTGCCGAAGCCGGACATCATTAGTGCCGACATGAATAACAATTTTAGAAAATCTACGTTTAGCATTAGCCAGCACTTGTAAATTTGATCTGATGTCAGACGCTCGAGCCCTGGAAATGCATTTAACAATAGTGGCTGGAGTCTCTATTTCCACATTCCTTACAATAGAATCATCAATTATTAGGGCTCTTTCAACATGATTCTCAGTGTGTGCATCACTGAGTGGGGAGAATTGATTGGAAACCCTAACAGGAACGGGAGAGTGGTGTTGCTTTGCTGAGCGAGTATGCCGCCGAGATGTCACCCAAACACCCTGCTGCAGGGGTTCTACATCCAGAATCAAAGTGTGTGTGTTGCTCGTTATACTACCTGCATCCGAAACAGTATCTACCGGCTCCTCTCACTTACTGACCTCCACTAGCGTTCAGATGTGTGTCTCTAACTCATTAACCCTCTCCGTCAGCCTGACTAATTCCTTACATTTATCACATGTACTGTAAATCCCTCACTGCTGATGGAAGAAGCTATAGTAAACATGTGACATGCAATGCAGGAAGAAATAATGTGAGCGGATGCCATGACTTACCGCAATTGTTTGTTGGTTGTTCCTGAGTGGTGAGGGTTTGAGATCATGTGAATCCCTCACGCAATTGTTTGTTGTTATGGTTGTTCTTAATAAGCGGTGCTTTGAGATCGATGCAATAATCCGTGTAACACAGAGGAGAAAAACGGGTGCGCACTGTAAAATGCGTGCAGTTTAATCGCGATAAAAATAGAAAGTGGATGCATGTGGAAAATGCACGCAGTTGAATCACGATAAGAGAA
The DNA here is from genome assembly GCF_019703515.2 of Myxocyprinus asiaticus. Lineage (NCBI taxonomy): Eukaryota > Metazoa > Chordata > Actinopteri > Cypriniformes > Catostomidae > Myxocyprinus > Myxocyprinus asiaticus. The sequence goes on along the minus strand of NC_059381.1, from coordinate 16,297,895 downwards.
TAATTCGGGGGGAAACCCAATGCGTGCTGAAAAATGGCAGATGTTAAGGATTAAAAGCTGTAAACAGATAGATAAGCGACGCTAAAAAGCTAGCAGGCTACAAACACAGAGTCGAGCTAGGCGCCAGCAGCAACAGGTAAAATACACACAGACGAAACAGTTGAAAAGTGGAAAACCCCAAACACGCAGTAAAATGACAATGAATAAAACGATGAATGTATGAGAATAAGCAATGCGAAGCAGGCTAGCAGGCTACAAACACTCGTGCAGCGTGCCGTCAGCAACAGGAACAGTGCTGCCCAGCTATACATTAAATGTAGTACGTCAAATGAGTAGGATGTCCGAATACTCAGCTGCTTCTTCTGATATTCTGAAATGTTCCACCAGTGAACACTTTGCTATCCTATAAGGTCACAGGAACTGAGAGTAAACCATGACAAAGTTCAGCTGATTTCCACGAAAACAGTAAATGCTGTGGATCTGTGGTGTAGGGTTGCCAACTTTTTGCGTTTCGGCGCTTATATACAGGATAATAGGCATCCCATATGGGACGGCCAAATTTCTGCCAAAAATGCGGGGCATCCCAGCTAATATGGGACAGATGGCAACCCTACTGTGGCACTATCAGAACAAGTTTGAGCACCCTAACCAGCCAAACACAGCAACATCAAATCAACTAGTGCTGTGAAAACGTTTATTTTTGCATATTCATTTGGTGACACTAGTCACCGAAATTACACATTTCAGCTTTAATACACACCTACAGAACGCACTTCATCTACTCACTATAGTACTAATAAAGTTCCTGACGTGGTCTTCTGCTGTTGTATCCCATCCGCTTCAAGGTTCGATGTGTTGTGCATTCTGAGATGCTATTCCGCACACTACCATTATACAGAGTGTTTATCTGAGTTACTGTAGCCTTTTTGTCAGCTCGAACCAGTCTGGCCATTCTCCGTTGACCTCTCTCATCAACAAGGTGTTTCTGTCCGCAGAACTACCACTCACTAGATATTTTTTGTTTTTGGCACCATTTTGAGTAAATTGTGAGTGAAAATCCCAGGAGATTAGCAGTTATCAGAAATACTCAAACCAGCCTGTCTGGCACCAACAGTCATGCCACGGTCGAAATCACTGAGATCACATTATTTCCCCATTCTGATGGTTGGTGTGAACATTAACTGAAGCTGCTGACTGTATCTGTATTATTTTATGCACTGCACTGTTGCCACATGATTGGCTGATTTAATAATCCCATGAATAAGAAGGTGTACAGGTGTTCCTTATAAATTTCACAGTGAGAGTACAAAGCTAAGCAAAGCTAACAAAGTTTTTCATCAAATTCATGACGTATTCTGAAAGTATGAGAATTCGGTCCCAGTGTTTTTTTATGACAAAGTCCATTCTGTATTTGGGTAATTTTTTTTTTGTTGGATGTATATTTTCAAACCTTAATCACAAATATTCTTTCAAAACTACATATCCTGAACAAATTTAAATGTTTTAAATCTACTTGCAGCCAAGAGAGCTGGCATTTTTATGGGAGATTCTTCTGTATAAATGCATTTTAGACCAAAACAATGAGTCTTGGAAGAGAGACCATTGAAGACCAGATGTGCGTCAGAGATCTCGTGAACTCGCATCCTGCTGCACATGGGCACCCACATATACATGGAAGAATGCTCTGACAGGCAGCCAAAGTTGAGAAGAGGACGGTTGAGAAGCACAGAGGAGAGCGTAGAGGAGGGGGTCACCTGACACAGCTCCCTCATCAATAAAAAGACCAGAAAAAGGATCACTCATGGGTGGTCAAGGTTTACACATACAAGTAACAGGCACCATGATGGTACAAGACACAACACCCAAATCCCTTGACAGTCTTGCAACAACCCAAACGTGCAGAAGACTCTGAATGATGCATTTTTCTTGCATATGATGTGCATTTATTCCAATAAATGTGACATATTCCACAATTTTGTAGCATTTTGTTCACTGAAAGTGAAGTTAGTTCTGAGAACAGGTCTAGCATAATTTATTTGCAGATGCCACTTGGTTTTATATTTTTTTAGGTGTGGCTTAAAGGGATAGCTCATCCAAAAATGAAAATGTTGTCATAATTTACTCCCTCTCATGTCATTTCAAACCTGTGTGACTATCTTACGTGAAACACAAAAGGAGATGTTTTAATGAATGTAGTGGTTTTTTATATTGGGTGAATTAAGTGTTTAAATACTGTAAGTCCACTAAAAGCTCTTTGAAGTCTGCTCAAGGTCTAAGAAATGAACTCACTAGTTGTCTGAGTTTGCCATGGTAATGAATGTAATGCAAAGTGAAATAATGATAACATGCTGAACCTGGTCAATATTGTGTCTAAAGAATCTAATAACAGCAGCCCTCCTGTTTACCAAGCACACTGACACAATACACTGTATTGATCTGGTCTCTCTCCTATCTCTCATCTCTTCTGGCCACAGGAAACTCTCTAATTAAATAATGCTTTGGGGGTTGAAGGACAGCCAAATTTACTGTGACAATGACTCTAGAATGGACTAAAGAAAATGTGGCTTAGACAGAAAAATTCTTGGTAAAGATTCACATCAGTTAAGGGAGCGAGAAAGAAAGGAGCTGAAATAAAGTCTTTTTACAAGCAACCCAACATAGCATTTTTTTTCAGTGGTCCCAAAAAGTATTTAGATTCTTTTGGACAGACTTTTGGAAAGACCTTTTCTCAGAATTAACTTAACTTTTCTTTTAACCATTGCAATTACTCTTAAACAACCAGTCATTTTTAGTGGATGTATGAAGTCATTTCCCCCTCAAGTTCACACGGGTGTCCTAGCAGAGTAACCGGTAGGTGTAGTTAATCACATTAACAATGGACAAGTACCGTATATAACAGCATATCTATTGTTTTATAATTTGAAACATATAACAGTGTGTTTGTGCTATATTTCTTCAAAAATAAATACCAATCGGTTTGATTTTGCAATTGTTTTATAATGCAAGGCCATTTATAAATTAAGTGTGGCTTACAGTGCATCCGGAAAGTATTCACAGCGCTTCACTTTTTCCACATTTTATGTTACAGCCTTATTCCAAAATGGATTAAATTCATTATTTTCCTCAAAATTCTACAAACAATACCCCATAATGACAATGTGAAAGAAGTTTGTTTGAAATCTTTGCAAATTTATTAAAAATAAAAAACTAAAAAAATCACATGTACATAAGTATTCACAGCCTTTGCCATGACACTCAAAATTGAGCTCAGGTGCATCCTGTTTCCACTGATCATCCTTGAGATGTTTCTACAACTTGATTGGAGTCCACCTGTGGTAAATTCAGTTGATTGGACATGATTTGGAAATGCACACACCTGTCTATATAAGGTCCCACAGTTAACAGTGCATGTCAGAGCACAAACCAAGCCATGAAGTCCAAGGAATTGTCTGTAGACCTTCGAGACAGGATTGTATCGAAGCACAGATCTGGGGAAGGGTACAGAAAAATTTCTGCAGCATTGAAGGTCCCAGTGAGCACAGTGGTCTCCATCATTCATAAATGAAAGAAGTTTGGAACCACCAGGACTCTTCCTAGATCTGGCCGCCCGGCCAAACTGAGCGATCGGGGGAGAAGGGCCTTAGTCAGGGAGGTGACCAAGAACCCGATGGTCACTCTGACAGAGCTCCAGAATTTCTCTGTGGAGAAAGGAGAACCTTCCAGAAGAACAACCATCTCTGCAGCACTCCACCAATCAGGCCTGTATGGTAGAGTGGCCAGACGGAAGTCACTCCTCAGTAAAAGGCACATGACAGCCTGCCTGGAGTTTGCCAAAAGGCACCTGAAGGACTCTCAGACAATGAGATACAAAGATTGAACTCTTTGGCCTGAATGGCAAGCGTCATGTCTGGAGGAAACCAGGCACCGCTCATCACCTGGCCAATACCATCCCTACAGTGAAGCATGGTGGTGGCAGCATCATGCTGTGGGGATGTTTTTCAGCGGCAGGAACTGGGACTCAGGATCGAGGGAAAGATGAATGCAGCAATGTACAGAGGCATCCTTGATGAAAACCTGCTCCAGAGCGCTCTGGACCTCAGACTGGGGCGAAGGTTCATCTTCCAACAGGACAACGACCCTAAGCACACAGCCAAGATAATAAAGGAGTGGCTCCGGGACAACTCTGTGAATGTCCTTGAGTGGCCCAGCCAGAGCCCTGACTTGAACCTGATTGAACATCTTTGGAGAGATCTGAAAATGTCTGTGCACCGACGCTCCCCATCCAATCTGATGGAACTTGAGAGGTCCTGCAAAGAAGAATGGGAGAAACTGCCCACAAATAGGTGTGCCAAGTTTGCAGCATCATACTCAAAAAGACTTGAGGCTGTGATTGGTGCCAAAGGTGCTTCAACAAAGTATTGAGCAATGGCTGTGAATACTTATGTACATGTGATTTTTTTTATTTATTTATTTATTTTATTTGCAAAGATTTCAAACAAACTTCTTTCACATTGTCATTATGGGGTATTGTTTGTAGGATTTTGAGGAAAATAATGAATTTAATCCATTTTGGAATAAGGCTGTAACATAACAAAATGTGGAAAAAGTGAAGCGCTGTGAATACTTTCCGGATGCACTATAAGTATCCAAATTATTTTTGGGGCCACTGTATGTTGTTTTTTGTTATGTAAATTAGGAGATTGAAAGCAATGCATTAAAACAGGGGTTTTCAGGGACCCCCAGGGTGCCATAAGGGGGTATTCAGGGGTCCACATTAAATTTGAAAGAAAACAGAAGATTTTACAAATGCATTTTTAGGGCAGTTAAGTATAAATGAAATATGTTTAAGTTTTTTTTTTTTTTTGAGAGTTAACAAAACATTACTGTTTTGTTCTGCTTTGCAAAGGCTGAAATCATAATATTAATCGTGATTATTTTATTGATAAACCTGAACTGTAAAAATGGATTACCTGCAGTTGTTACCTTAAGAATCCATTTCTGTCTGACCCATAAAAACATTATTGGTGTAACCTAATGAAGCCAGGTTGATTCAGTGATGTTAAATAGCCTAACATGTTTGACTTGAGTGAAAACAGTTAAATTTTTTCAGTGTTTTTTTTTTAACAGTATTTTTAAACAAGAAATCTGCAGATAGTTTAAAAAAATCCTCTATATTACTATAGCAACTTGATTATAATGTCATACTGAGTAGGCTATACACTCACTGAGCACCTTATTAGGAACACCTGTACACCTACTTATTCATGCAATTATCTAATCAGCCAATCATGTGGCAACAGTGAAATGCATAAAATCATGCAGATGTGGGTCAGGATGGGGCAAAAATGTGATCTCAGTGATTTCGACCGTGGCATGATTGTTGGTGCCAGATGGGCTGGTTTGAGTATTTCTGTAACTGCTGACCTCCTGGGATTTTCATGCAAAACAGTCTCTAGAGTTTACTCAGAATGGTGCCAAAAACATCCAGTGAGCGAGAGTTCTGCGGATGGAAACACCTTGTTGATTGAGAGAGGTCAACAGAGAAAGGCCAGATGTGTTCGAGCTGACAGAAAGGCTATGGTAACTCAGATAACCCCTCTGTACAATTGTAGTGAGCAGAAGAGCATCTCAGAATGCACAACACATCGAACCTTGAGGCAGATGGGCTACAACAGTAGAAGACCATGTCGGGCACTTCATTAGGACCATAGTGTTCCTAATAAAGTGCTTAGTGAGTGTAAATAGGTCTTTATGCATGAAAATAAATAACTGCCTTTACATTTTAGGAAGGGGCCTTCACAAGGAAATTATCATATTTGGGGGTCCTTGGCATAATAAAGTTTGAAAACCCTTGCATTAGAGCAGTGGTTCTCAAACCTGTCCTCAGTGCCCCTCAACATTACACATTTTGGATGTCTCTTCAATCAAACATACCTGATGCAACTCGTCAGCTCATTAGTGGATACTCCAAGACTTAAACTGGGTATGTCAGAAAAGGGTGAAATGTGCAGTGCTGGGGGGCCTCCAGGACCGGTTTGAGAACCACTGCATTAGAGAACTCATACAAGGTGCATTAAAGCTCCATCTTATTACAGTGACAGTCACTACAATCTGTGTGATCTTCCTTCCATTTAAACACTGGCAGGAATGACAGACATTATGAAGACAATGGGTAGTCATCTGAACTATTGCGCTCATCATTTATCTGTGAATGGTGCTGTCACTATCGCTCCTGAAACCAAAACTGAGTGTTTGGGCTTCAAGCAATCTGGCTCCATCTTTTTGTGCCCTATAATGGGACTCTCAGACAGTTCCCATGCCAACAAATATACTCTAAAAGCTAGTGTGGGGATTGAGTGGCATTGCAGAGACAGACGTATGTTGAACTCCCATGGCTCTCTCTCCGTTAGTAAAGCTATCCTCCTACTGTACAGGGAAAAACAGCACATTAGAAAAAGTAAAATACTGGGCTTTTATACTTTTGGGCCATTTTCTGATATGTTTTACTGTACTTTTTTTTTCACAGTGCTCTGTATGCTAATTTCAGCATTGCTTGCAATTATAAAACCTGACAAGTCACGTGTTAATTTTCATGAAAATGCAATGATTTTCAATTAGTGTTTGAAAAGACTCGGTCAAGGGAGCCAAGACATCGCTAGAATACAAAATGATAAAAATAAAATTGAGACAGTGAGCAGGCTTGAATAAAATTGCTTTTCAACAAAATTCTCACACCAGGGACAAGGGCAGCCTTTTCTGTGACTTACATAGGTGACCAAAAATTTAAGTTTTAAGGTCTCAATGAAAAGTAAAGCTACTTCAAAAAGAGTTTAACGAAGATTTTATTTGGAGGTGTAGTCAAAGACATTTTCTAAGGTTGCAATTCATAAAACTCTAGCCAGGTGAACTGTGATTTCTGAAATTGCTATTTTGTTTGTATTAATACAAAAAATCATATAAATATATATATATATATTTTTATATCCTTTTTTATTCTGCAGAATATAAAAAGTCATAGCGGTTTGGAACGACACAGGGATTTTTTGGTGAACTTTTCCAGTAAGAGATTAGACTTTTTCTGTTGTACATGCCTTACTGGTGTTTTCCAAACATTCAGAGCAGCTCACACTTTAAAACTGACAGCTACTCATTAGTACAACATTTTAAATTACCAAATGGCAGGAAAGAAGGACTGGAAATAGTCATTTTCTCTGTAGGTATAATGAGACAATTAGAACTCTCCTCTGCACCAAGGTTCAGTGCTGATGTTTGACAGAATTAAACTACAGAGTGACAATGTCAATAAATCAGCAGGTAAGACAGCACTTCTGTTTTTTTTCCCGCTGAAGAGAGAGCACAAGGGAGTGCTGAGAGTTGTGTGGTTTCTCTTCTTCTTTCTCTACTAGGATGGTCTCGCTAGACCAACAGACCAAAAGCTTGAGCAGAATATCAACAGCTGATCACAATAGTATTCAAAGGGGAAAAATCTGATGGAAAGAATAGTTTAAGCTGGTGTGTTTTGGAACATGGTAGCTGGTTTCTATCTGGTCTAAACTGTTCCAAGCTGGCCACAAGCTGTTCTGCCAGCTTAAAGGGCTACCAGCCCTACCTAGTTGGTCTACCTGCAACACGGCTACCAGATTAAAGGAAAAGTTCACCCAAAAATGAAAATTCTGTCATAATTTACTAAATCTCATATGGGTTTGAAGCAACATGAGGGTGAGTAAGAGATGACAGAATTTCCCTTTTGGGGTGATCTATTCCTTAAACATGATTTTCCAGCAGGAAAGCGTTGCTCCATCACTGCAGCACTTCTACAAGGGAATTTGCACACAACTAATTAATTGCTGAATATTTCCTGTTTGCAGGCTGTGTTTAAATCTCCAGTCATTTCACATGGACGGCCCTTTCTGGAGTCTGCCATATTTACTATCATTGTGCTGCTCCCGGCAGTCAAGCAGTCATTCGCTCACTCGAAATCCCCTAGGCCTCGTATGGAGCTAATCCAATCTCCTCCACCATGCTGTCACAGCTGTGAGAGGGAGTGGACCAGCAGATGATGGTGAAGCAACAGAGCATCCACCAAACTAACACCTGCGCTCACCATGTCACAGTGTACACCTGCTCCACGAACAATTACAGCGGGCATTACAGCATGGAGAGCCACTCCAGTGATGGACCTTTGCACATCATGGATAATTACAAAAGGAGTGATTCATGGAACGATATGACTCTTGTACCCTGTGCAACTCAAGAAACGTGTGAAGTCATAATGGGAGAAACAGAGACCCCATTAACACCTGGTTTCAACATTCATCTCTGGTGATCCGCTTACAAGTGGTCAGCGCTAAATACAGGTACAAAACGGGTCAAAAACATTTGAGTCAGAAATGCATGTTAATTCTAATGCATCCTGATGCGTCCCAGACAACAGTGAATGACCGCCTACTTGCCAATCAATCATCTATTGCTCTTAAACAGGGGTTGTAAAGCTGAAGTATGTAAATTTCTGCACCACTAGCAGCACCAAACGGAATTGCAAAAATACGTATACATTGTTTTCAGACAGCTTTCTCAAATACTCCCAGAGGTGGGTAGAGTAGCAAAAAACTGTACTCAAGTAAAAGTACAATTACTTTAAAAAAAATAATTACTCAAGTAGAAGTAAAAGTACTAACATAAATAATTACTTGAGTAAGAGTAAGAAAGTATCCAATTAAAAGAGTACTCAAGTAGTAACTCATTACATATTAGACGTTTACTCCCCTATATTCCATTACATAATACACATTGAACATGTATTACAGAATTATTATTATTATTATTATTATTAATGGAAATTCTGTCATCATTCACCATCATGTTGTTCCAAACCCATATGACTTTCTTTCTTCCATGCAACACAATAAAGAGATATTAGAAAGAATGTTTGCATGAGTCACTATTTACTTTCAGTGAATGTTTTTTTTCTCCATATTTTGAAAGTGAATGGTGAGCGAGACTGTCAGTCCCTAACATTCTGTCTAACATATTTTGTGTTCCACATAATACAAAGCGTCACACTGGTTTGGAACAACATGAGGGTAGGGAAATTATGACAGAATATTAAATTATGGCTTTAAAATGTTGCCACCCATTCACTTGCATTGTATGGACCTACAGAGCTGAGAAATACTTCTAAAAATCTTCATATGAGTTCAGCAGATGAAAGTCATACACATCTGGGGTGGCATGAGGGTAAGTAAATAATGAGAATTGTAATTTTTGGGTGAACTATCCCTTTAAGGGCTCTTGTCAGATCTGGATGAATTTATTAATGAGAAGAGAGGTTTGGAAACATTTCTAGTAATTATTACAGTGAAAACGTGAAAATGTCCCACAAGGACATTATATATAATGCTGAAATATAAACCAAAGCAAGATCATGTTATATGAATGCCTACTTCAGCTATTTAATAGCTTTTAAAGTCCTGTGTGGATTCTTATTTCAATGTAGTTACAGTTTTCAGTGTTGAAAGAATTTAGATCATAACATGTAGAGAGGCAAAACATACAGATACATTTTAAAATGTATTCTTTATTTGATAAAATGTGTTTACTCTTTATATTAACACACAGTATATATTAAAAATGGCAATCAGAATGAAGATTTATTGTATTAATATATTATTTAATAAGAATAACAAGTAAGGCCCAAATATTTTAAAATTTCATATGTGACATTTCTGCAACAGCCCCAGAGCTCTGGCACTTGGTGTATACGTCAGCATCCGAATCACTCACTCATTTCGTTCACTCACTGCCGAGATATAGTGCACTAACTGCCATTCACTATATAGGAAATAGTGAATGATTGAACACCGCCACTCTCTTCGCCATACAATCGCCTCGCGACAGCACATCTCACACGCGCGTGCCCCGTGCACCTGGCTGTGCACGTGCAGAAATGCTGTCTGTTCGCACTCCAGTTGTCAATCACGCGAATGGCAGAGCAATATTAATTTATTTACACTCAACTTGGATGTTTACATGGATTTATACAGTTAATCCGCCTGAAGTAGCTGCGATAATTTCCAGTACCCCCGCAAGGGCGCAGGGTAAATGCGTAAATACTGCTCATGACATGCGGGACGTGGGACAAAGCGCACTGATATATTGCTGCACTGATTTAAAAATGTACACTTAAAAACTGATGTCATAAGAGCCCGGTTACATTATCACCCTCAAGTACTCAATAAAAATAACAACAACAAAAAAGTTTGTTAAAAGCATCACATTTGTGGTGATATGAAAATTTAAATGTATTTGGGAGAAATGGTGCAGCAATTTTTTCGTACTTTCAATATGCACAAATTTAGTCACGAATTCAGACACTCTCCTCAAATCTGATGCATTTGTAATGCATGTTACTATCAGGTGTAAACAGTAATCTGTTTTGGCTGACCACTTGTGATTAGCTCACCCAACACAGATTTTCAAGTTTCAGATAGTGTGAGATATTGATATCGTTGGATTTCTCCAACTCAATGAACCTCTGAAAAGAATTGTATGAACATAAAAAAGAGAAAGTTCTTGAAAAATGAGTGCTGCTGGTGGACAGATGCAGGCAATAAAACTGTTCAACCAGCCATGTCGTAAGTTCTGCAACTGAGACTCTTGTGGCCCTCTTTAGAATTGATACGTTGACTGTATGCAGTTTTCTGGAAGAGCTCATGAGTTGCTGCTGCTCAATGACTCACTGAGACAGCTCCACAGACCCCAGTGAGACTTATATAGAGGAAAATGGGAGTACATTATTTTGTCTGTGTACTTCAAAATTTGTCAGCTTGTTAGAGAGACAGATGAACCATTATGGAAACATGTTAAAATGAGTTATATATCACAAAGCTAAGCAGAAAACACATGTAAGAGATATGTCTTCTTGACACATGGTTCCTGTTCTGATTTCAAAACAGACAGAAATCTGTTAAACCATTTTGCCATGAAAATAGCATAGACCTTAATCAGGGTAGAGACATGCACCAAAATAAGGCTATGAGGGACAGAATTACAGTTCCTGTTGTGTAAAAGGGTGTACTAGGATGTCAATAGTTTCGCTGACAAAACTTTTAAAAACACCAATTTCCAGTAGACTAAAAACTTCAGAAAAACTTGGGTTGTGAAAATTAGACATGACTTATGACCTACAGACAGTACTACATATTTTATGCACTGTACTTTCCTCCTACACATCCTCATTTTCATTAGTGTCAAATTAAATTCTAAATTAAACTACCCTGACTGAAATCTATGGTAAGACAAGCTTTTTAAATCTATTACAGTGTCCATGAGTGTTTGTACATCAGAAACAATCACAGCCCTGCCAGAAAACAGCTGAACTAGTCAGGCTGGTGTGGTTTGCTGGTTTTAGAGGGGTTTTAGGCTAGGAGAATAGGCCAGCTATACAAGCTGAAGATCAGGTTGGGCAGCCAGCTTAAGCCAGCTGGTTGATCACCTAAACCAAATGGGAGACCAGCTGAAGACCAGCTTGGCCAGGCTAAAAGACCAGCTTTACCAGCTTAAACCTGCAAAGACCAGCAAGCTAGCTGGCCAGCCACCTAAACGAGGTGAGCACCAGTTTGGCCAAGCTGAGAGACCAGCTGAATATCAACTTGGCCAACCTAAGCGACCAGCTACACCAGCAAATTAGCTGGTTAACCGCCTAAACCAGCTGCACACCAGTTTGGCCAGGCTAAGAGACCAGCTAAACCTTAAACCAGCTATACCTTATATTTCTTAAACCAGTAAAGACCAGCCTTTTTAGCAGGGAAAACTAATTTTGTATGTACAGTTACTACTTTTAACTGCTATCCACTCTCTACTTAAGCATCTCAGCTGTTTGGGAAATAATCATGGTAATGACCTTCTCACTGATATTTCTCTTTGACACTTATTTTTCTCCTGGCACATTGTTTTATGTGTTGCCAGGGTACCCAGGTGTGCAGCCTGAAGAGCCCAGCTGTGTGTGCTCAAGCTTCAGTGTTTTTAATCAGAGAAAACCTCCCACTGTCACAGTCTGTCACAGCCCACAGGAACCTCAGCAAGGCGTGCAAGTGAAGAGCTTTCCTCGACATGCATCACTGCCACAGGCTGGGATATGAGTACTTTCCAACTCTCACCAAAAGTTTACAGGCAGCAGCCCACTTCAGTCACAATGGTGGAGTTTTTCAAGATATACTGTATATATAGAGAGTTTTAGCATAAGCTGTGGCTGCTGTCTTGGTTGGAATTGTATTTTAGGTCGAATGCATTAGGTACTGCAATGACACACTAGAATTTCTGTGTTTAAAAGACTTACATGGCTGGTCATCAGCATGTTTTGTATTATGAATGCTGGTCCCAACCATAGGATGCTGGTGTGCTGGTGTCCCTAACATGCTGCTTAATTTGCTTAACGATACTGCCTTGTTCAACCAGCTTTTCCATAAAAGATCATACTGGTATACCAGCTTAACCAGCTTCACAAGTTTTACTAGTGAACAGCATGGCTATGATGGTCCATCAAGAGTCCATCAAGACCAATAAACCAGCCTGGACCAGCAAGGATGTTTTTTTCCCCCAGCAGACAGACAGACAGACAGACAAATAGATAGATAGACAGATAGATAGATAGATGTAAAAACAGCATGCCTATTCCACCAGCTACACCAGCACCCAACTAGCACAAACCAGCTAAAACCAGCATAAGCCAGTATAGACCAGCATGGAATTTGATGCTAGTCCAGGCTAATCTTATCAGCAGGGTTGTTTTCGATAGAGGGATGTAAAAAATAGTATGGCTATTCCACCAGCTAGACCAGCAACAAACCAGCATAAACCAGCCTGAACCAGCATGGAAACTGAAACTGATCTAAGATGATCTTGTCATCTGGGTTGTTTTCAGTAGAGCAAGATAATTGAGGTTTATTTCATGCCAAGCAGTTCTCTAATAAAGGTAATAACTATCTTTAGAAATAACGTGAAATGTAGACAGTCTCCAAAGATTATTGATATGAGGGACAATAATAATCTGTCCTTAACTCTAGAAGTCTGTTCGCTTGAATTCTGACATTTGATTTTATGCAAAGAAATTATATTATAGTAGTAATAAATAACTTTAAAAATTTCCTCAAACTCTGACATTTTCCAGATGGAAATGATATTCCAAAGCTGGCGGGGGCAGCAGAGATCATGCTTCTCCACATCGATAGATGGCAGTACAGCGTCTAACACCACTGTCGTATCGGTACTTAAAGTACACAAAGAAGAGCAATGCTAACGCTAGCTAGAGAACTATGCCCCTTTAAGCTGTTCTTTTCCTCAGGGTTGTTTTTAATAGAGGGATGTAAAGACAGCATGGCGATACTAACCAACACAAACCAGTCTGGACCAGCATAGAAACTGATGCTGGTCTAACCTGATCTTTCTTTTTTTTTTTTTTTTTTTTGATAAAGGTGTATAAAAACAGCATGGTTGATCCACCAACTACACCAGCACTGCCCAGCATAAATCAGCCTGGAGCAGCATGGAAATTGATGCTGGCTTAAGCTGGTCTTTGTTAATTAGAATGGAAATTGATGCTGGTATAAGATGATCTTTTCAGCAGGGTTGTTTTTGATAAAGGGATATAAATATTGTATGGGTATTCCACCAGCTAGACCTACACCAAACCAGCACTAACCAACAAAAACCAGCCTGGGCCAGCATGGAAATTGATGCTGGTCTAACCTGATATTTTCAGCAGGGTTGTTTGTGAAAGAGGGATTTAAAAACAGCATGGTTGTTCTACCAGCTAGACCAGCACCAAACCAGCACTAACCAACTTAAACCAGCCTGGACCAGCATGGAAGTTGATGCTAGTCTAAGATGATCTTTTCAGCAAGGTTGTTTGTGTGTAAAAAAAAAAAAAAAAAAGCATAGCTAGATCATCACCAAACAATCACTGCTCAGCATAAACCAGCCTGGAAGTTGATGCTGGTCTAAGTTAACCTTTGCAGCAGGGTTGTATGTAAATGATAACCATTGATCCAGTTATACACGTCATAGAGTGTATGCCACAGAGGGCCTTTACATTTGTACCACAGTTCTTAATAATGAAGCCAGTGACCAGAACAATGACGGTTGTGTGTGGTCTCCCACTCTGCCTTTTAAACTCATATGCCCCTTCAGTATATATCTCCTCTTTTCTCATTCTCTCTCACTCTATCTCTCCTTTCTTTTCGTGTGCTCAGCATTCATAGAGCTCAGTGGTGCGAAACTGGAAATCTATTTGAAATTCAACCTCCGCACTCCATGTTGTGTTGGAATGACCCATTATTTCACACTAGGGCAAACTGTGCGAATTCATAAATATAAATAAGCAGCTTCACACCCCTGCCTCTCAAAGCAGCACGCCACACACAAAGAAGGCCTGATGAATTCAATCACGGAGTGAAAAATACTGGGGCAATTATACAGAGGGCATGTGATGGGCAAGGGGCGACTGTAACTCACTTCGCCCACCAGACCTGTGGGGCGAGAGTTAGAACTTGATATTTTATTCAAATTTAAGCATCTTTAAATCATATCAGGTGTGGGTTGCAACTTCACCAGCGGAGAAGTTTGAAGTCAATTAAGGGTAAGGTGTCTCCTACTGTTAAGCTTTATCTTTGTTTAAGTGTGGAAGAAAACAACTTAAATTAGCATAAAATGTAAAATAACTTATTTTTGAAGTTTAAAAATAGCTAGAAGCTGTGTAAATTTGTACCTATGACATTGACAGTGCAGAGACAATTAGCTAGTAATTTCTGTAGGCAAAGAGTGGGGACGATATCAAATTGTTAATTCCGTCACGCGTTATGACAACATCAGAATTTTAAATAATCACATTTGTCTGCCAGTAAGAAGAATGTGCCCAAAATTCATCACTCCCCAACAGCTGCAGAATGGTCATTTGATTTGTCACTCAGGGTATTTGAATAAACTACAATCAGTTAATGTTGGAAAAATCCATTAGTGAAATATGCCAATCTAATTATGCGCGGGGATGGCGAATTAGCGGGTTGTCCTGGTAGCAGATTACCTCGTGCATAGACACATCTTGACTCATCATATTGCACATTAAATCTAAAGTAATGTAACTTACAAAGGTCAAGCTGTTTTGCCTGATAACACTCATATTCTGCACATAAATTATGATTCTCTGTGGCCAAAACAATTATGGGTCTCTCTCTTTCAGTCCTTCCTTAGTCAAAGTATGTGTGTGTATATACACGCACCAGCCACTTTATTAGGTACACCTGTACATCTACTTATTCATGCAATTATCTAATCAGCCAATTGTGTGGTAGCAGTGTAATGTATAAAATCATGCAGATATGGTTCTGGAGCTTCAGTTAATGTTCACATCAACCATCAGAATGGGGGAAAAAATGCGATCTTAGTGATTTCAACCGTGGCATGATTGTTGGTGCCAGACCGGCTGGTTTGAGTATTTCTGTAACTGCTGATCTCCTGGGATTTTAATGCACAATAGTTTTTAGAGTGTAAAGAGAATGGTGCGAAAAACAAAAAACATCCAGCAAGCGGCTGTTCAGTGGGCGAAAAGGCTTGTTAATGAAAGAGGTCAGAGGAGAATGGTCAGACTGGTCCAAGCTGACAGGAAGGTGACAGTAACCCAAACAAACACGTGTTACAACTATTCTATGCTGAAAAGCATTTCTGAATGTACAAGATGTCGAACATTGATGTGGATGGGCTACAGCAGCAGAAGATCCCTACAGGTACCTCTACTGTCAGCTTAGAAAAGGAAACTAAGGCTGCAATGGGCACAGGCTCACCAAAACTGGACAGTAGACAATTGGAAAAACATCACCTGGTCTGATAAATCTGGATTTCTGCTGAGGTACACAAATGGTAGGCTGCAGCCTCAGTTTTCTGTTCTTGGCTGACAGAAGTTGAACCCAGCGTGGTCTTCTGCTGTTGTAGCCCATCCGCCTCAAGGTTCTACATGTTGTGCATTCTGAAATGCTATTCTGCTCACTACAATTGTACAGAGTGGTTATCTGAGTTACCGTAGCCTTTCTGTCAGCTCCAACAAGTCTGGCCATTCTCTGTTGACCTCTCTCATCAACAAGGCATTTTCATCCACAGAATTGCCACTCACTGGTTGTTTTTTGTTTTTCACACCATTCTCTGTACACTCTAGAGGCACGTGAAAATCCCAGGAGATCAGCAGGTTTAGAAATACTCAAACCAGCCCATCTGGCACCAACAATCATGCCAAGGTCGAAATCACTGAGATCACATTTTTTTCCCCATTCTGATGGTTGATGTGAAAATTAACTGAATCTCCTGACCCATATCTGCATGATTTTATAACATTACACTGCTGCCACACGATTGGCTGATTAGATAATTGCATGAATACATAGATGTACAGGTGTACCTAATAAAGTGGCTGGTGAGTGTATGTGTGTAAACAGTGGCTGAGCACAGATCATGGAATGTGTTGAAACAGTGAGAAGCATCAAAACTGTTAAGTCCTGTTTAGCTTGAAGTTAAACACACCCACAGGCAAATGGTGTACAAATTTGGTGTTTCACAATGACATTGGAACATTGTTACTAATGTGCTAATTAACATGTCTGAAATGAAATAACAACCCACTATTTTTGCAGTGAATCCCAAGCGTTCTGTAAAAACAGTTACAAAACAGTTGGAGACCTGTGGAACATACTACTATACTGTGTTGTGTATCTAATACTCTGATTTATCATTGGCCTTTACATAGTTTTAATAAAGCAGCAGTTATAGATTGACAGATGGATGGACAGACAGACAGAGAGATACAAAGATAGATAGTTAGAGCCAACACTGAATAATACACAAGAGGAGGTGGTGTAAGAGTACTGTGAGGAGTGCAATCTAAATCAGTAAAATATAAAGGGAGGTTCCTGAGTAATCGGAGATTTCATTTACAGTATGTGTATGTATGTACAGTATGTGTGAGTTTGTGTGCCTGCGAATGACTGAAGAAACACAGTGAGACAGAAATGTCTGCATCTCTTACATCAGTAGAAAGGCTAAGTAAATGCCTCAGACCATATCATGAAACAATCTGCACAGCCGTCCAGCCAGACCAAAGCAAGCGTTTCAGCAAAGCAGCATGAAATAGGGCTGGGGTCAATGGGAAATTTATTTTCTGTGCTGAATCTACTGAAATGCCAACTCTCTTCAAAGAGTCACACTGAGGAGGAGTGGGGTTTGTCTTGTCTGTTCATCACAGATAGTCTCTGTCAGGGGATGTGTGAGAGAGGACTCAAAAGCAGAGGTAACAGTTTGATTGGATTTATTAATCAAACACAAAAGGTTCTTCAACAAAGCAAAGTCAAGCCCGGGCGATCTTTCTCCCCCAAGACACAGGCAGAGGCCAAGTAATCCTCCTCCACATGAACTGGGCACCGAACTGGCAAAGGTGGTGGCAAACGTGAACAGAAGGTAACTCCACTTCTGAAACTAAACGACAGCCAGCTCCAACTGCACAAGAGTTCACAGTTAACATAGACAGTAAACAATACCTTCATGCTTGACAGTAACAAACACAACAATGATCCGATATCGGATATTACACATGCAGGGATTTAAATAAGTGGGCAACAAACAAGGGGCAGGTGTCGCTCACAGCTGTAGGTTGTAATGATCAGAGTTCCCATGGAAACGCTGATTCAGCACGCCAGCGGCACCTGAAACACATAAGGGCAAAACGTAAACACGCTTTGACAAAAACAGACAGGGAAAGATGATGCCACGGTCCTCATCAGGCGAATCACATAACCTGGCAAGGTGCCAGGACTGTGACATCACCGGAGAGCGCACAGCGGTAACACGCACATGGCGGTCCCAAACAACCAGACCTGTGCGCTCACACAAAGGGGGTACACACAACACTGAGGCAGGCCGATACTGCCACGTCCCATCAGGCAGAACCCCAACCTGACAAGGTGACCGAACCATGACAGTCTCGGGAGAGGGCTATAGAGTTGATAGCTGGAAGAAAGGAGAGAAAACCAGATACGAGAGCAACATGATTAAAGATTAAAAACCCAACATCCTGGGCCCTCACCTTTTTTAATTATTAAATGCTACATTTACATTCTTCTATACCAGTGTTTCCTATGTTAGTCTTACTTACACCCGCAGCCCCATCAGTAAGGCTACATTGACAATAAACCAGAAATATGTTCCTTTTAACTCATAATTTACATGATAAATTGAAGTTGATCCTTACAGGTATAGTTCAGCCAAAAATAAAGATTCTGTAATCATTTACTCACCTTTATGTTTTCCAAACTCTTAACACTTACTGTGGAACACAAAAGGAGTTGTTTCTTTATTCTATACAGTGACAGTGAGTGTTAACTGAGGCTGTAAGTCCCTATCATGCAGCCTAATATATAATTTTGTGTTCTATGCAAGATATTATGTCATACAAGTTTGGAACAACATGAGGGTGTCTAAATGATACCACAATTTTCCTTTTTGGATGAAGTAACCCCTTAATATTATAAAAATGGCCATTATGACAATGATTTGTACCTTTAAACTAAAAACAATCAATACTTTGGGTGAAAAACAGACTCACTATGTACCTTCCGCTTACTTTAATATAACACCCAAGCTAGTTTGTCACAAATTTTGACAGTTCTAGGGGTGCAGAAACGTGAAATATAAAATGTCACCTATTAGCGAATCAAACCCATTACATGCACATTTTATTTTATTTCCTTAAAACGAAAATAAATGTGTTAAGGCAGTAACTACCAAAACAAAATATAAAATCACAAGATTATTTGCAATTTATTATTATTAAGTTATCATTATTAAAGATTAACTTTTGATAGCCCAAATATCACCCTAAAATAATAATTAGGGCCATCAATAATGTAAAGTTTTTTAATCAAATGAATTACATTAGATGCTGACTGATAAATTAAATCATAACAAATCACATACATCAATCTTTGTTGAGAAAGGCCCCAAAGTAAAGAATTCAATATCAAATAACCAAAACATTTATAAATATGGTAAAACTTTACAAAAAGGTTCCATTCGTTTACATTAGTTAATGCATTAGGTATCATGAACAATGAATAAAATATTTTTACAGAATTTATTCATCTTTGTTAATACTAGTTAGTAAAAATACAATTGTTCATTGTTAGTTCAAGTTAGTTCATAGTACATTAACTGATGTTAACATATACAACTTTTGATTTAAAAAAATATATTACTATATGTTGAAATTAACATTAACCAAGATTAATAAATGTTGTATAAGTATTGTACATTGTTAGTTCATGTTAACTAATGTAACCTTATTGTAAAATGTTACCAATATAATATATAATACATTTAATAATTGTGGCAGTCGTAAAAGCATTGATTAGATAACACAAAAAATGGCTTTACAAGTCAATAATAAAATAAGTTTTAGAGGTTTGAAAAAAAAAAAAAAAAGAAATCAACATCTTAGCAGATACCCAATTGAACCCCCTTAAAATACCCGCTGGAACACACGTACCCCTTGGTTGAAAATCACTGTTCTGGCCTGCTGAGTTACTCTTGCTGAAATCCACTCTATAACACTACTCCAAATATAGTTTGGTTAAACTCGACACTTGGACATTACGAGCTGGCAACTGTATGAGTCTGCTCCCTGAATAACACTTTGTCAGGATTGCCTGTGGCTCTTCATCGATTTATTTGTGAGCTGTACGAGAGCCCATAGTGTACTGCAAGCGGCGAGACCGATCAGAAATGACTTGCAAAGAGTTTAAAGGATGTATAGAAATTTTTGAAGACTGAATACCAACTCCAATAATCAAGAGAGGTCTTTTATTTGTTTTATGAGCATTGATTGAATGGGGTGGGGGTGGGGAGGTGGGGGGGTTGAGAGAAAAGAAAAATCATTTTTCAATTTTCTCTGTGACGGAATTTAATTAGACTGTGTATGAGACAGACAATAGTATAATATTCAGCAGGAATGATTAATTTGAAATATGAAGTATGATTCATTTGCAGTCATTCTCATTTTACGGCCCTGTTCATGAATGGTATTCACTTACAGATTTGTGCTTTCTCTAACAGACAAAATAGAAGAAGAAAGAGAACATATGCTGGATTTGTTATTATAATTACACATAAGAGATGCTAATGACAGCATTGCAGATCAGGAAAATGCCTTGGGGGTACAAAACACAGCCAGTAAAATTGCCACTAAAAGCTGGCGCTGACAACATAAGCTATGCAGGCCCTACATTGTTCAACATATATCTGCCTTCTCCTGTCCCAAACTGAATGTGATGGTCTTTGAATCAAGAGCTTGGAACCAAATTCAAATTGCGAGCACCTTTCATCCCAGGGGGCATTCGCTGTGGGTGAGATCCTGTGAAGGAATGTTTCCAGCTGCTCATGAATTCATTATTCACTCTGTCACCTCCTCCAGGTGCTGCAGAGATATGGCACTCGTTGACATTCTGGAGCCGAGGTGCACCATCAATTCAGTAGACCTCTGAGCGGCTTGCCAAAGGAGAGAAGACTTCATACGATATTGAAGATGGGTAAGAAGGAGTTGGTATGGTTCACTCACCTTGTTATAACCTGACCAGGGGCCATGGCTTCCTCCTGGGAGCCATTGTGAGCTTCTGTCACATGCACTATGAAAACTATAAATGCATAAGGCCGGATATGTTGGTGAGAGAGGGCTTGCAGAACAGTACAGGAATTATGAGAGCACAGTCAAGGTCACGAAGCAGACATGTTCAGTGCCAACGAGACAAGGGATCTATAGAGGACCGTATATGAAGGACACATGTTGAAATTGCAGCGGGCTGAGATGTTGACATATGCTGCATGCATGTCAAGGAGGAAGCAAATGAGATAAAAAAGAATGGCAATGCACACACATGGATAACATAAGCTTGCACAGAAATAATCTCTGCCTCACATTTTAGTCTCGCACAGCCATAGTAAAAGGCAAAAGGTCTGCTTGACATCGCAGTTTATTCTGGTAATAAACAGCCCCATTTAGACTATAATGTTTTTAGCCACTTTTCCACCATTGGGGTGAACATTTCTTTTTGTGCAACCCTGCCATTTTGAATCGATCTGGTCTCGTTGGTACAGTTTCTTTTCCATCATGGTACAGCGAATCGTGCTCATGGGGAAATGCTACTGGAACCGTTACTCACCGTGCTCTGAACCGTTCCGGCCTGATGGTGAAGTGCTTTCTGTGTGCTGTTTAGGGGCAGGATTATCTGAAATAAATTACACCACAATATACTGACCGACGGGAAAATTTTTTATTTAAATAAATGCACTGTAGTCTACATGAACGGTTGTAGAGAGAAAACAAGGAAAACAGCAGGAAAAAGTGTACAGACTTCTAGTATAGATCAGAATCTGCACCCATTCAAAAGTTAGTTCAAAGTATTTCACACACATCCTCGGAAAACAAAGCGGAATATACACTCACTGAGCACTTTATTAGGAACAGCTGTACACCTGCTTATTCATGCGATTATCGAATCAGCCAATCACGTGGCAGCAGTGCAATGCATAAAATCATGCATATACAGTTCAGGAGCTTCAGTTAATGTTCATATCAACCATTATAATCGGGAAAAAATGTGATCTCAGTGATTTTGACCGTGGCATGATTGTTGGTGCCAGATGGGCTGGTTTGAGTATTTCTGTAACTGCTGATCTCCTGAGATTTTCACGAACAACAGTCTCTAGAGTTTACTCAGAATGGTGCCAAAAACAAAAAACATCCAGTGAGCGGCAGTTCTGCGGATGGAAATGCCTTGTTGATGAGAGAGGTCAACGGAGAATGGCAAGACTCAGATAACTCAGATAACCACTCTATACAATTGTAGTGAGCAGAATATCATCTCACAATGCACAACATGTCGAACCTTGAGGCGGATGGGCTACAACAGCAGAAGACCACGTCTGGTACATTACTAGGACCATAGTGTTCCTAATAAAGTGCTCAGTGAGTGTACAGTTCTGCTAGTGGATCTAGTTAACTTGCTAATAAGTCAGTCAAATCAAACTCTTAATATCTTTCCCAGATTTGATGGCACAAACCTGGAAAACGTTGGCAAATCCAGAGATTATTTTATTCTTAAGTGCTCATTGTATCAACCTTGTAAACACGACTTTGTTTCCAGGAGGACTGATGAAACACTGCATGCCCTTATAAAGGAAGCATAAGATCAGCCAATCAGATGCGAGCTTGCCATATTGAGAAAGTATTTTCCATTTTTGTGTGGAAAACTGAGGCTGACACTAGCCACACATCTACCTCAAATCAGACAACATCCATTCCTTTTTATAAGTGCATTATATGAATATATAGCACTATTTTATGATACAATTCTAATACTCCTAAGGCATATTCATTTTTCATCAGGATTTATGAGTACTCAGCAGAGAGAACATATTAGAGCATTTTGACTGGCACAAGCATTTTGTTTTTATTACGCTGTCAAAATGTCTGATGACTCAAAAGTGTGATGAGTTTCCTATCTGCTGGATATATGCATTCATAAAACAAACCATTTCCTTTCAATGTTTAATGTCCATTATTTGTATTTCTTTCAGGCAGAACATTAATTCCACATTTCAACTTACAAAGATTCATTGGTCAACATTACAAGAAGCACACGGTTAACTGTCAGACAGGATATGGGTAGCCTACAATGAGGAAATCATCATGGCATAAAGGAAATTTTCTAATGCATTTTCTTTGGACGTTTAAATGATTCTCTCTATACTCGCTGGCCACTCATCAGTCACTATGTTGATTGATAACACAGTCATGCTGCTCTCCTTCATCCAAAAGAAAAAAAAAAAAACATTCAGCTAATACTATGTAATTTCCTCAGGCTTTTTGCTTCTAAACAGAAGAAATGGGTATGAATGAGCTCAGCATCTCTGTGGGTGATGGCAGAAGGAAGCTGCGCAGACTAATTGGATGGCCAACTGTAGGATGGAGCCGCAATGGACTTTGGACTGGGTTCTCAGATGGAGTACTGCACTCATGAGGTGTTTCTAGACAGTGACAACAGCCTTAAAGCTCATACAATAACTTCTCCCTTAGCAGTCATTTATATTAACCTCTGTTGCTAAGCTGCAAAGTCATCTCAGGGCAGTGAATGCCAATGGTGGGTTATGGTTTTTAGCTGTTGTGCCCTGGGTGTGAGTTAAATTACTACTTCTGGATATTAACAATTCCTTTTTCCTAGACCTATTACAAAAGTTTTGTTCTCAGGTTTCCTGCACTTTAATAACTTTCTCAAGATTAGTACATTTTATATTCCATTCATGTTGCTCCAACTCATGACCTCTGTATTCACCATCTCTCCAAGGACCAATGAAAAAACTAAACTGTTATCAATTAGATTTAAAGCAAAGAAAAATACCATTTAAAAGTTATTCAGAAACTTAAATAAACCCTAGAAAGATAATTTCAGGAAAATGTTCTTAGTGAAAAGCCATTGGTGTTTTACATATACATGGCAAGTGATCTGTGAAGTACCTGAGGAGCACATATCTCTGTGACGATATGAAAACACTCAGAAGGGTTTCAAATCCCTTGAAAGTGTTATGAGCAACCCCAGGTCTTTCCTCTGACTGAAACAAATTTTCCAAAATACCAATAGGGAATCTATTTAAAGTACAATTTAAGACAGAAATGCGATTAAAATACAATGTTTAATTAGGTAAGTGGTCACCAGCAAATGCTGTGGCATGCAGTATGTAGTTTTGGAGGCTGGTTATCAGTATGGGATGCTGGCTTTCTAACTAGCTTAATTGCGCTGGTTGACCAGTATTTTTGCTGGTGAACAGCATGTCTATGCTGGTCCACCAGCTAGACCAGCACCAAACCAGCCATTCTGGTCTAAGCTGGTCTTTAAGTAGGGATATTCTGCTAAAACTCAAACCGGTCCTTCCTTCTTCCACAAAGCTTGTTTATCCTGCTGATCAGTTGTCTTCATCATGAAACCATCCACCTTTAAGCAGCCAAGACGAGTTGCACATTCCTTATCAAACTGAAAGGACAAGATGGAATTTTGTTCCAAGATTTTGAGATTTTGTCATAGGGGGAAAAGCATAATCCAGATCCCTTCAGTTTGATATACATACTGTATTTACTGTATCTGCACTCCCATATCACAAGAATCTGGTTACACTCTCTGAGGACAAAGAAATCATCGTCCTCCTTGAAAAGTACAGGAGAATGTAAGTCCTCATTATCTTCTCTGCTGCTTCTTAAAACTCTCCACATGTGGTCTAATCGTATTACCCCCTGCCTTATTACCTGTGGTATTAGACAGAACATAATTTCTGATGGTGGGCTTGGAACTTAATTCTGTTTTTCAGCATTAATCCTGAATAACAGGGGGTATCAGTGTTTTTCACCACTACAGATATTGCTTGTCAGTTGTTACTTTAATGTTTTTTATATTACACTTTAAGTAACACAGCAGGGTTTCAGTCTTTGAGTTAACCACAGTTGTTTCTGTGTGTGTTCATTGCAGCACCAACATATTGGTTCTCTTTGTTTTGTCACTATTTTAGAACAGTAGACAGGTGCTGTAAGAGACACATTTAGAAACTTTGAGACACTGACAAGTTACATGTAAAGAAAAAAAAAAAAGAAAAACATTACATGGAAACATTCCAATAGTGGCCATTCCAAAATACATTTTGAAAAGACCAGCTTACAAAAGGCATGAAATCCATGGCTGGTTCAGACTGACTGGTTAGCGCTGGTTTGGTGCTGGTCTGGCTGGTGGACTAGCATAGCCATTAGGGGTGAGCAAAAATATAGATTTTCCAATGTATCACGATCGTCATTTGAACAAAATTGATTCTTAAATCCCAAGATTGATCTTTTACTCTATGCGCAGCCCTCTACTACGATGAGAGGAAATTACTTGCATTTGCAACCGAATTTTGCGCTATGCCAATATAAATGTATTTATTTGGCAACTGGCGGGTAAATGTTTAGATTTCACTCAACAGTAATTGTGTAGTATAGTGGTGGAGTATTCAGCAGCGAGGTCCTTTCACTGCGTGTTGAGAGTAAAAGTTGTTCTGTGTAATGTGCGTCTAAAGATGAGATCCACACAATCCATTTGTCATTGAATAATGTCTCTTTTAATACCCTTTCTGTTCTTTACAGTCAGTAGCTGATCAACAAAAAAGAAACATTTACTTCTAATCATGCATAGCATGGTTGAGGTAAAGCCAGTCGAGACTCTTGTTAACATGCGCTCATTTACAGACGCTCTTTACCGAAATGCCGGATTTTCTTAAAAACCCATGTTTTTTCTTTAAGCACATGTTCAATAAATCAATGTAAATACTTGTTAATTAATTAAAACATTAAATAAACATGTAACAGGTAGCTCAGTGAGTAGAGACGCTGACTACCACCCCTGGAGTCACAAGTTCGAATCCATGGCGTGATGAGTGACTCCAGCCAGGTCTCCTAAGCAACCAAATTGGCCTGGTTGCTAGGGAGGGTAGAGTCACATGGGGTAACCTCCTGGTCGCCATAATGTGGTTCACTCTCGGTGGGGCACATGGTGAGTTGTGCATGGATGCCGTGTAGAGAATAGTGTAAAGCCTCCACATGCACTACATCTCTGTGGTAATGCGGTCAAAAAGCCACGTGATAAGATGCACGGGTTGACCGTCTCAGACACAACTGAGATTCATCCTCTGCCACCCGGATCACTACACCACCATGAGGACTTACAGCACATTGGGAATTGTGCATATAGTCTTTTTATTTTAAGGAAAAAAAAAAAAAAAGTAACAAAATATTATATTTGTATATAATATCATATTTATTGATTGAATATATGGATTAGTTCATTTTTAAAAAGCTAAAATATGACCAAAATGATAAAAAAACAACAACTAATAATTAGTAAAATTAATATTTTCTTAAATGTACTTAGTTTGATATATATACTATATTTCTCTGTATAATTAACAGTATTACCTCGGAGAAAATATCTTTCAAATGAATGAAAAGGGACATAATAACTGAAATATACCCATATGAATCGATATTGAATATAATTGTAATCTAATCGATTCTGGAAATCTGTATTAATACCCAGCCCTAATAGCCATGTTGTTTGCCAGCAATACCAAATGCAGGTTAAGGTGGTGGTGGACCAACATGGTCTTTCTGATGAAACTGGTGGACAAATGAGATCTTGGTCCATGGTTAAAGCTGAAGTGTGTAATTGCTGCACCACTTGCATACCAAATGGAATTGCACAAATAATCACTGTTTTCAGGCAGATTCCAGAACTTCCTCCATCTTCCATTGGTTATACAATCAGATAATCCCACTCTAACAGCCAATTGTGGCAGGCCAGGCAGGGCGGAGTGAGGACGGTGGGCAGCGAGGCCGAGGTGTGCACCTGGTGCGAATGATCTCGCCCAGCTGTGAGGCATGACATCATGAGTAGGCGGGGGATAAAGCCGGGAGCAAAGCTGCAGTCGGGAGAGAGATGCCGAGAATGAGAGATACCTTCAAGCTGTGTGTGATGTCATTATGTTTTCAGTCTAATGTGGTGTTTGGATTAATTTTCATTGAATGTGCATCCAGCTCCACCTTCCTCCATTCCCGAACGAACAGAGGACTTTCACACCAATGTTGTCGGGCTAGACAGGTCACTCAAACAAACAAGAGGAATTATTTGATAGAGCCACAGTGTCACACTTTTAGGTGAAATCAGCTTACAAATAGTATACTTATAGTTGACTCTGCATATTAAACTGTGACAGAATAAAGTATTTTAATAAGGGGAAAAAATGACACACACACACACACACACATCTACTTGAGATGCCTGGAGGGGATACCAGCACACTAGTCCCTCATACTGGGGACCAGTCACAACCAAAACATATGCTGGTGAGAGTGACATTTACCACAGGGTTCTTTACCACTGAGCTCTGCCAACAGTTTGGAACCAATTTTGTAACTGTTTTACAGTATTATTTTGCTTTTATTTTGTTTGAAGAATTGACTGCTTAGAATGGAAGATGAAATTGTCTTTCATATTTCCAAGGTGTGACAGAAATAAAGTGTAATGCATTTCTTTCGGTCACCGTCAATGTCAAACATTCGCTGAAAAGAACTCAAGGCAAAAATACAGACATTCAGAAGTAATCTAATAAGAAATTTCTACCTTAAGTAAAACAACTTTCAGTTATATGCTTTAGAAAGCAACAGAAACAAAAATGAAGAAAAAAAATGCCGTGGCCGTGGAGAACCTGACAGAGAGCTGACAGCAGCAAGCCAAAAGACTGGATGCTTCAGCACAAATCCAAAGGCACAATGGACTGGCAATTTAATGAAATAATGAAAAATTAATAGAAGTCGCTTCAGGTTATCATGCCTGAGCTCTAGCGGCTATATGATGAGGCAAGTTTCCAGAAAGGAAGCCGAGGCTGACTACAGGGGGAAAAGCGAGACGATAAGCAAAATTAAACTAATAGAGCCGCTCTGCTGTGAGCAGAATCCTGCTGCTTACCGCTGCATTAATTGGTCTGACCTTCCACTCATTACTGCCAGTGTGTTTTAGCAAACCAGCATTAAACAGCCCCTCAGCAATAACATGTAATCTAATATGCAACATACATGCAAATTGGTAGGGGTAATATTAATTGGGATGTATCCAAAACATGAAGGTTTGAAATAACAAAATATCTCAAAAGCTATTGTATGACTTAAGAGTAGAATTGTAAGGAATTGTTATTGATTGATTCCTTACATTTATATAGCGCTTTTCTAAGCACTTGACATAGTATAGGGGAAATCTCCTCAACCACCACCAGTGTGCAGCACTGATTATTGATTATTGCAGCGTGAAACCACCAGTCTGATGTAATAAAGATCAGAGTGTTTCAGTACACTCTAAACACACTTGAAGTTTCAGATATTGTGGTTAAGTTCAATCTAATTTTATCAAACAAACTACAACTGAATTAATGTATATCCTGCATATACTGAGAACTGCATACTGTCAGCCAACAGAAGACCAGCACTCAGATGGCATAAAACAGCATTAATGATGTCAAAACGTATTATTACTTCAAAGCATTCATGCTTTATGATGTGTTTTCATATCACATAAACCTGGTGAGGCAGGATGTCTCCACAGTCGTCTAACACTCAGAGTATCGAAGCCTGGGTCCTCTAATGTCAACAAACCTCGACCGACAACACAGCGGGATGCGGGAGTCAGCCAGCGAACAGGCCAAACATGATATTACTCAAATTCACTATACGATAAAGATTAGAAAGAAAACAGACAGATGTGTTTTCTGATTCCCAGCCCCTGTCATAACAGTGCTCACACATGGAGAGATTCAATCCAGTCTTATTCATTTAATTTGAGAGCAGCCAAAGCTGGGCTTGATTACCTCTCTATACACATCACCTTAGCTCACAATCCAGGAAGGGTTATTTGTGCATGAATTCACTTACATACTACACTGCATAAACCTTTCATAGTATATTAGAAGGTAGTCATAACTGTGGCAATGATCCCCACAGAGGACGTTAACTGCTCCAACTGGAACGAAATGGCTAACGGTTCTGATAACACTAAGTAATTTGAGTGGCATTTCAGAGTGTGTCCATAGCTGTTCATTACATGGCAGACAAATTACTTCAAATGTATACCTAATCTTCAGCATGTTCAACTTCTCTAGAATAAAATTTAAACAGAGGGAAACTTGCATGATATACACAATAAAAAGCAGCACTTGTACAATATATACCTATAGTTGTACAAAATACAGTGGCTCACCAGACTAAAAAACATGTATAAACGTCATTGTCTGAGATAACAAAATATCAAACCCAGTGTATTTATTTTTAAGAAAGTTAGCACAAGCTCACTTTTAAAAATACACACCAAAAAAGCTAATTTTGTCACTCTCTGGTTGTCAAACATTAGTGGAACATGTCCACAGTTTATATGATGAACTACACCTGTGGTTACTCTGCTAGGACACCTGTGTGAACTTGAGACTTCATACTGTACATCCACTTAAAATAACCTTGAGACTAGTTGGTTAAATGTAATTTAAAAAAATGACTAGGTAAAGTGAAGTTAGTTCTGAGAAAAAAGATCTAGCATCATTTGTTTCAGATGCCACTTATTTTGATTTTTTTTATATCTATTGTGATTAAATTCATACATTTTAAGTGGATAGTTCACCCAAAAATGAAAATCCTCACATTTACTCACCCTCATGCCATCCCAGAGGTGTATGACTTTCTTCCTTCAGTTCTGTAGGTCCTTTCAATGCAAGTGAAGGGTGACCAGACTTTTGAAGCTCCAAAAATCACATAAAGGCAGACTCCAATGGTTTAATATGTGTCTTATGAAGAGATGCAATTGCTTTCGGGATGAAACAGATGAATATTTAAATCCTTTTTTTACTATAAATCTCTACTATCACTTTCAGAATGTGAAAGTGAAGATTTATAGTAAAAAAGGACTTAAATAATCATCTGTTTCTCACCCACACCTATCATATCACTTCTAAAGACATAGATTTAACCAATGGAATCATACCAATTACTTTTTTGCTGCCTTTATTTGATTTTTGAGCTTGAAAGGTCCGGTCACCCTTCACTTTCATTGAATGGACCTACAGAGCTGAGATTTTCTTCTAAAAAAAAAAGGTTATACACATCTGGGATGTGCATGAGGGTGAGTAAATCATGAGAGTTTTCATTTGTGGGTGACTTATCCCTCAAAACCAGCATTACACTCTGCCTAGTAACCTATACTGTATATATGCCTGCATTAGATAATTCATGGTTCATAACACAATGTTAAAAGTGACACATGAATGCATTGAGAGAATGTATTTATTTGCTCACTGTATATTGTGAAGATGTAACGATGCACAGCATGAAGAACATTACAGAAATCTCTTAAAAATTATTTATTCATGCCTAATTCTAATGGAGAACTGCTGTGGGGAAAATTTATAGACATGTGATTAAGCCTTGAACATAGACATTTTAAATGCCAATGCATAACAAGACAAGGACTTGACACATCCGGTCTGAAAAATTAGCCTCCTCATTAGCAAAATAAGAGAGCTGACATGATGAAGTGTTATATTTAAAAAATTGTTTTATTGTTTCATTTTAACAACTGGACTGACATTTATCAAAAGGTCACAGACTAAAGTGCAGTACTGAAAATTCAAGGACAGTCAGAGGACAAGAAGAATTTATAATTTGACATTAAATGCATGAAATGTTCTAGTTTTGCCAACAAACCACACCTATATATCCACAATGCTCTGTGTGAGGAAGTCAAACAAGGTCTCTTCATATTTTCTCTCCACCGCTCTCTCTTTTGCTTACACGCCAATGCTGGACACGGCAACAGGCTACTCCGCATTAAATTCAGTAATGACCAGAGACGGTCAACACCACTTATGGAGCCCACAGGCATCCTAACAAGTCCATGCATTGTTATCATCCATCTGCTAAACTGACCCAGAGAGCAGCTCTGTCAAAAGATAAACCCTAATTACTTCGGCTATCAGTCTTCCTCTGTTTGTCCACATTCTCCTGGGTTTTACTATTCAATCTAATTGAACAAAGGCAGCACATGTAAAGGCCATAAATATGTCCTCTGAGAACATACTTGGACCTAATGGTGAACTAAACAGCTCCCTTGTAGCTCTTTAAGTTCTAAACAGCCAAAACTGGAAGATAATGAGAATAAAGGATGCCTTCAATCTAAATCCAGCGAGCTTTAATGTAGAGATGCAACTCCGTATAATGTTTTTGAATTCAGTCATATGGGCAAACAATCACGGTAATGTGAGATCTAATGGCCCATCCAGTGAAGGTTCGTTACGGTGTAATTTTTTGCAGCAAAGTGAGGCCAGGCAGATAAAGATTATTTTATGTGTTAATTATCAAATTCATGGTCTCTATTCAGTGATGTACTATGTAATTATGTTCCAGCCAAGCTAAAAGTCACTTAAATTAATCTTTAATTTATCTAAAAAAAGCACAGAATTAAAGCAAATAAAACTTCAAACTGATCTAGAAAGTCTATGATATAATTTTTAATTGAAACAATTAAGTCGGACTCAGCTCGACTGCAAATCAGGGCTGTAGTGTAATCCAACCTTTTTCAAATGAAAAAGTATTAGTGTGGAGGTGGCTTCTGTTCTTAGAAAAACTGCACACTAGAGCTGACTTTAAGGCCACTTCCACACAAATCAATTTTTGTTTGAAAACACACTGATTTTGGTAGCACTTTATTTTACAGTGCTGTTCTACATTTATGTACCATATAATTACAACAACTATAGTAATTACTAGGTACTAACCTTAAACCTAATCCTAACCTTAACCCATATTAAGTTCATATAGTTACTGAATATTACTCAGTTCTTTCTTGGGTAAGTAAACTGTAAATATACTGAAAGAACACACACTGTAAAAGAGTGCAACCTTGATTTTGCTACGTTTACACTTATCCACTTATTCTAAATGTTTCGAAGATGCCTTCAATTACTGCATTGCATTCATTGGAAAACGATGTTAGAAAAGTGAGTTTTCAAACTAAAACAGATTAGTGTGGATGTGGCTTGGAGAGATTAGGTAAGACAACACGATCTAGGTCTTGCTTAGGTACCAAGTACTTGGGTTTAAGTATGTAATGGTTCAAATCATGCCTCTCCTTTATTACGACCACTATTAAATCAATTGTCTGTCTTATGATGATGGACAAAATGTCAGAGCTCTAATAATCAGCTGGAAAACAATGACTCTACACCCGCTCTTCATAATTCACCGAATCATCCAAAAACACTTTACATCAAACCGTGTCATGCATGGTCCCTTCCGTTGGGAGGTAGAGTACCCATACTGGAACGAGCCAGTCCCTGATAAGCTTTCATTAATGCTAAGCGGTTCAGTGGGGTTTGTCAAGCAGGGGATGAAATGCGATCAGATGCAATTAGGCATCAGGAGAACTCCAGTAATTGTATCATTTTTATCATCAGCATTCTTTATAGCTCCGCGTCTCTGAAAAGCAAGAGTCTGCAAATTACTGCATTAGAGCCAGTACTCATCTCGTGGCCTGCATACTGCTAGCTTATTAAAGTACCGTCAGTGCAGCCACTTAGCAGGCAGAGCTGATGAATCACCAGCTAATCACCTCCCTTTGCCCTGCTCTATCTCCATACAACCTCCATCTACTTCTCTGAACATTTCAAACATTTCTCTATTTTACCTTTTAGCATCTTGCCCTGCACATTGTACCGTGCGGCACCAAACCGCGAATGGCTCAAAATCATGTGTAAAAGTTGAAGTTAATGACTGTTTCACCACAGTGGCAACTACTTTAAGGAAAAGTGCACACAAAAATTAAAATTCTGTCATCATTTACTCACACTCATGTGATTTCAAACTCATATGACTCATTTTATTCTGTGTAACAGAAAAAAAGAATTTTTAAACAATCCACTTGTCGCTCTTTTCTGTGCCAACACAATGAATGGGGACTGGAGCTTTTAAACTTCTAAAATGATGCAAAAGCAACAAAAATCTCTTAAAAATTGTACATATAGCTTACACTGGTAAACCAAGTAAATGGTACACTGTATTCCTAGTCATACAATAGCTTTTCTGGCAAGGGCCAGATAGAAATTCAAGTCATTATTCGCTGAAAATCTTGACATCCTTCCTGGCTCCCCTTGGCGCATTCATGAGAATTTATTAGAGGAGTGATTTTCGATTCATGAATTGCTCTCTTTAGTTAGATCTTTGAACCGGTTCACAATATGACCTGAATGTTTTATTCACAACGATCCAGTTCTCAAGTTAACAGCTCACTGGAGGGGAAGATTATCAGTGAATAAGGACTTAAAATCTGTCTGATTCTCATCCAAAGCTATCGTATGGCTTCAGAAGACTTAGAATAATTGCACAAATCATATTGATCATACTTTCATTTTGCTTTTTCAACCTTTTTGAACCTTAAACACTACAGTCCCCATTTATTGTAATTGCATGGAAATGAGCATCCTGAAATATCTCCTTTTAAGCTCCACAGAGGAAAGTCATATGGATCTGGAATGACATATGGGTGAGTTAATAATGGGTGAACTACTCTGAGTATACTAAACATAATGACAAGTTACATTGTATCTTAATGTAAAATAGAATGCTTCTTATCGCATCCCAAGTGGTCAACTAAACACCGTCCCCACAAGGGGTTGAGGGCGCCAGAGAAACCCAGTCTGAATGGTGACTCATAACGTTTATGAAAATAGGCAGCATGGAGACCTGGAGAGAGGAAATGAGATTTCCTCAGTCTGTCACCGGATAGACAGGGTCGCTGAGAGGAGAGCAGGGTTATGCTTTATGAAGCTTTCTTTTTCACCAGCTTTCATCGCTCATGTGTCATTATTTAAAGAGTTCATAACAACTGCAGCTTCTAAATCTAACATCCCATGGACTGCTCTCTCTCACTTACAGTAATCATTGGGTCATTGGTTTAAATCCAACCAACTGTAGAATAAATCTTCAGTTGTTTAACATCTTCACAAGAGTTATAAACAATAGAATTAAAGCTAACAAAAGCCAGTCAACAGGATTTTCACTTTCTTCCTCCGTTTCGTCTTTGCTGCCGCAATTCAATGCAACAATGTGTTAAATTTAAAGTACACAGGAAAGCAAAAATCATCCCACACAAAAACTGCCTGAATTCCCATCATTTAATGCAGCATAAAATACCTTTTATTTTCATTTCCTTCCCGTCAGAGGAAAGCACTATGATGTTATTTCTACAGTTGACTTTTCCTTTGGATTTCTGTTAGTGGATGAATACCACTTTTTTTTTTTTTTGAGTGAAATTAGCTCAACGTGCAATGGCTGCAGGTGCTAGCTCCCACTGACAATGACAGTCCATTTCATCTTATGCAGCCCCACAGTACAACTCCCGCACGTTGCTTGCCGTGGATGAAAGAATAATTTTCAGTGGCTATCAATTTGCTCCAAGCTCTGCACAGTAAACACACCACTAAAAGGCTCTTGAAAAGTCAAAAGCAAATCTGAATCAATCTGTTAGTTTGCCCTGTGTATGGAAAATATAAATTTCCAGGTTCAAAGCAGTGGGCTATTTTTAAGTGCATTTCTCCTCAACAAATAACAATGTCGTGGTTTTCTATTATCGAAAACATAACATAAAATGCTACTGGTCAAGCAGTTAGTGGCTTTACAGTGCTTTTCTTTATTACAGACATGCAATAAAGCCAGAATCAACCATAAAAATGATCTGTACTCCTTTAAATTGTTAAGAATATCAAAAGAAATGCTTCTACTTAGATGATGTAATGTCTAAGGCATCATTTTTTTTTGTTGCTTCTGTATTTTTCTAAACGAGTACAATAAGTTAATGTTCTTGCAGCAAAGAGAATGATCATATAATCCACCCACAACCTAAGCAACATACTTTTATATTATGTTTACTTGCATTGACATAGAAAACTTAATTACCCCACTGTTCAACAGTGATGACTAGGAAAATAACTGCAACATTCTGTTTTAATGCCAAGCTACACATCTTTGCACATCCATTTACATTGACATCCAATGTTTTATATAGCTGTGGATAATGTGTGTGAAACACTTACGTCTGGAATTTGATTAAAACAAAACAGTTTATATTAACGTCTTTAAATTGATTATGAGCTTGCAAACACTACCTCACTAAGAACTTTAACACATTGTTTATCATGATTTTACATGTGATTTTGTGTGAACACTCCATGTGACTTGACAATAAAACAGCACATGCAATATGAAGACATCATCAGTCATGTCTCGTTTAATAAATCTAAAGTTTATAGTTTGAAGATTGCTTACATTTTGCGTGCTGTAATGTCAAACAAAAGAAAACTACATTTGACTTCAGCTAAGCCACAGGATTGAGCAAACCCTCAAAAAAAAAAAAAAAAAAAAAAAAAAAAAGAGCAAAAGATAAACAACCTAAATCAGTTTTGCTTTGCTGAATACCAAAATGATGGGGAATTAACATCAGATCTTCAGTCATTAAAAGAAAATGACCCATTATGTGCCAATGTAGCTTTGCACATTCACAGAGACAAAGAAACAACTCGAGTGAAAGTTCATTTCTTTCTCATTATCATGTCCAAACCTGTACAGTGATTTTTCTCATTTCAGCAAATGAAACATTTGTGCAGATGTGTTGCATGTCAATATTCATTTATAGAGATATCCTTCTTCACAAGAACAATGTAATGCAACAGACCTGAAACATCTGTCTGAAACATCTGTGTTTGTTATGTAAATTGAAAGGAAGTTTCTGATGGTCTCATAACAGAAGAGTGATTACCACCTATCCTCAGTGTGCTCATATTCTCCATTTTTGTCTGACAGCAGTCTGGTTTCTCATAAGTACTCTCATTTGATCTAAACAAACAACTACAGCCCTCCACTATTTCACCATGTAGAAATCATATATCGCTTATTCAAAGTGACAATGGTTACACCACACAGACTTCCCTATTTCAGATGATAAATGAATCAACCACATTAGCACAACATAACCTGAATCATTTACTCATTCAGTCATTTATTCGCCAATGTTCTGCCTGGCTTCAAAAATAAAATGAGTTTTAGTGCTGATGTCCTTTTTATGCTTAAGCTCAAATGGTTCTTACCAGGGTCAGAAATTAACCAAGGCTTGGGACAAATGCCACCAATAGTGACAATGTCTCATATTTAAAATGTGGGGGGGGGAAATTCCCCATGTGGAGGTAACTGTTTTCAACCTTTTATCTACTGAAACATTTGATATATTTCATAATATTCTATTCTAGTTGAAAGTAGGTTATAAATGTTATATATATATATATATATATATATATATACACACACACACATATATATACACACACACACACACACACACACACACACACACACACAGTGAATAAAATCTCCTAACAAGGCCACGTCAAGGTCCGGGTAGATTAGATGGTAAGTGAACAATCAGTTCCAGTAGTCAACGTGTTGAATGCTGGAGAAATGGGCAGAAGTAAAGACCTGAGCGGGTCAGAGCATCTCTGAAACAGCAAGGCTTGTGGAGTGCTCCCAGTCAGCAGCGGCGAGTACCTACCAACAGTGGTCCAAGGAGGGACAAGCCACATACCGGTGACAGGGTGTTGGGTGCCCAAGGCTGATCGATGCACGAGGGCAACAAAGGCTACTCCACCTGGTCTGAACTGACAGAAGGTCTACTGTGCCACAAGTCACACATTTTTTTTTTAATGATGGTAATGGGAGGAGTGCATCACACCCTGCTGCAAATGGAGCTGCATAGCCGCAGACCGGTCAGAGTGCCCATGATGACCCCTGTCCACTGTCGAAAACACCTACGTTGGGCAAGCAAGTGTCTGTACTGGACCTTGGAAGGTTGCCATGGTCCGATGAGTCCCGTTTCTTTTGCATCACATGGATGGCCATGTAAGTTTGCGCCATTTACCTGGGAAAGTAATGGCACCAGGATGCAGTGTGGGAAGACGACAAGCCAGTAGAGGGAGTGTGATGGTCTGGGCAATGTTCTGCTGGGAAACCCTGGGTCCTGCAATCCATGTGGATCAATTTGACACGTGCCACCAACCTAAACATTGTTGCAGACCAGGTTCAACCCTTCATGGCAATGGTATTCCCTGATGGCAGTGGCCCCTTGCAGCAGGATAATGTGCCCTGCAACACTGCACACATTGTTCTGGAATGGTTTGAGGAACATTATCTCAATCCGATTGAGCATCTGTGGGATGTGCTGGACCAACAAGTCCAATCCATGGAAGCTCCACCTCGCAACTTACAGGACTTGAAGGATCTGCTGCTAATGTCTTGGTGCCATTTACCACAGGACACCTTCAGGGGTCTTGTAGAATCCATGCCTCGGCACTCTTTTGGCGTCACGCGGAAGACCAATAGCATATTAGGCAGATGGTTTTAATGTTTTGGCTAATTGATGTGCGTGTGTGTAATTATATATATATATATATATATTATTATTTATATAAAAAAATTTATGATAGATTATAGCCACTAATGTTCCAATTGAAATGTATTTTAAATTAAATGAAATCAACTAGTTCAAGGAATGACAATTTACATGTTTTTATATGGTTATAAAAATTTGCCATCATAAAAGGGCAAAAAAACAAAAACAAAACAAAAAGGAACAGCATAATTCTCTATTAATTCTAATAGTAACAATAAGTTGTCCAGTAACTAAATTATAGGTTTCTGTGGAACAATAATGGGGTTTCCCAATCTTTGGGCGTTTTCAAACCGGGATGGGCGTTTTTCAAATATCCAATGAAAGTAGGGAATCTCAATGTAGTAATCAGTGGGTGTTTCTTTTTATTTTTTGAGGGATTTTCTTCCCAAATTTGGCATGCCCAATTCCCAATGCTCTCCAAGTCCTCGTGGTGGCGTAGTGACTCGCTTCAATCCGGGTGGTGGAGGAGGAATTGCAGTTGCCTCCGCTTCTGAGACAGTCAGTCCGCACATCTTATTACGTGGCTTGTTGAGTGCGTTACCGTGGAGACTTAGCGCATGGAGGCTCACGCTATTCTCTGCGGCATCCACGCACAACTCACCACATGCCCCACCGAGAGCAAGAACCACATTATAGCGACCACAAGGGGTTAACCCAAAATGACTCTACCCATCCTAGCAACCGGGCCAATTGGTTGCTTAAGAAGCCTGACTGGAGTCACTCAGCACTCCCTGGTTTCGAACTTGCGAATCCAGGTGTGGAAGTCAACGTATTTACTTGCCGAGCTACCAAGGCCCCCCATCAGTGGGTGTTTCTAAACCAGGATGGGCATTCCTCAACTATCCAATGAAAGTAGGGAACCTCAATGTAGTAGACAAATCAAGTAAAGCAGCTGAAAAACACCCATCCCAATTTGAAAACACCAACTGATTGGGAAATGCCCATTTTTGTTCTGCAGAGACACAAGTCTACATTAATGCTTTAGTGATTTCTCTGTGAATGTGTCATTGTAATTCCTTCAGCCAGAACTCAAACAGTAAAGGCTCGGCTACCAGAGGAAAATCAATGAATGTAATTTTCAAATGTGTTGATGCCAAACATGGATGTGCAAACAGCCTCTGAGCCTCCATTTGAAAAGGAATAAAAATGGCATTAAGCAGCTGCAATTTTGCATAGGCTTGTTTGACGAACATTAACTTAAACTTTCCAAGAAGTCAAAGGCAGCAGTCAAAGGCACTGCTATGTTCTTCCCCCTCGGACCGAGCGGTAATTACTACTGCATCCCAAGCCACATCACATACAAAACAGAGAGAGAGAGGGGCAGAGAGCTGTAATACAAGCTGCTGTCACACTACTAATTTCAATTAAACAGTCATAATTTGCAAGAGCCATACTCTCCTATGAATTCCCATTTACTTTGTTTACCTGCAGTGGCTAAGAGACACACACACAGCTGCACATGGGCAAACACATTCTCAGAGACACCATACACATCAATACCCATACATTTCATATGCTCAGTCCCTTCTTTTGCTGTTTGCGCACTATTTAGAATACGACTTTAATCCAAAGTAATTTACAGTACACTAATTGTACAGGTACAGTCCCTCTGGCGTAACCTGGGGTTAAGTGCCTAACTCAAAGCAACAATGGTGATAAATCAGCCATCTCATATCAATAGTTCTCCAGTTCCAAGGGAATGGGATTGGTTTAGAGTCTCACCAGGTAGCCTAATTCATGCCTAGTTAATGTCCCTATACTACCAGTTGAAAACATTTGGACAGATGACTGAAGGTTTTAGGCAAAAAAAATATATATATATTACAGATTCTGTAGGAATTCCTTTAGGAAACTATTTAAAAAATTGCAAAATTAAAGAAAAGGCAACCAACAAGTGTTCAGCATAAGGTTGGGAACAGAGAATCGATTCTTTGAGTCAATCGCAAAACATACAGTGCAACCAGTGTAGTTTGATTCCAAATTAATTACCATTACTAGCCCGTTCTTTTTAGGCCATGTCCACATGAATACACTTGTTTGAAAACACCTTTTTTTTTGGCCTTCCGTCCACACTTAAACAGCATTTTTGACAGCGAAAACTGAGCTTTTCTTAAATGCTCTCCCAATTGGATAAATTTGAAAATGCCGTCTTCATGTTTCTGGACAGTGGAAACGGACATCTGAAAATGATGATGTCTTTGTTGTCATGTGGCACAGTCATGCGATCCATTCAACCCAAAACAATCAAGATGGCGGCCCATCTTGTAGCAGCGTTATTGTGCCTGCTATTCACTTTGATAGTGCTGTTAAAGATAAACGTTTCTTTGTACAACCTTCACATAGCATTCCTTCAAATACGACGGTGAGTTTACTCGCAATTGCATTTCAGACCGTACATGGAATAGCAATTTTTTTGCATGTGCAGTAAGGGGATTTAATATTTTATATACATTTCAGTGTGGACTAGAAACTTTTGGAAAACTTTTGAAAACAGCAGTGTGAACGGAGAGAGTTTCATTTTCAAAACCAGTGTTTTAAAAATTTATCCAGATTCATGTGGACGTAGTAAAAAAGTGAAACAAAAGAATTTAAAACTTCCAAACAAATGACTCATCAGCCAGTTGTTTTTAGAAAATCAAAAACTTGAATTGCACAGCATTCATTTTACCATGTCCAACTCAGACTTTAATCAGAGTAATTGATTAAACTGGTTGTTCATGTGTGTAGAAGATACTTGAGTTTTGTTGCAATTAGTGGTATTTAAAATAATCTGTTATATAGAAATCGTACATTTGGTAACAGACTGTTGAGGGCAGCAAAAACAGTAAGAATCTAAATTTTTATTTTTCAAAATTGTCTTCCTCAAAAGTACCAATAATCATGAATGAAATCGTTCAAGAACCTAAATCGTTAAGGGGAACTAAAATCGAAAGCAGAAAAGTCAAATTTCTGATGATTCCCATCCTTAGTCCAGCATATATGGGAGCTCCTTCAATACTGTTAAGAGCATCCCAAGTGTCACCTCATGAGAGAATACCCTAATCTAAGCAATCAAGGCAAAGAGTGGCTGCACTGTATAAGCTAAATATAAGATTTTTTTTTTTTTTTTTTTAAATTGACACTACATAACTGCCCTACTTCCACTATTGTTCTAAAATGTAGGAAATTGTTAAAAACAAAAAATGAGAGGGGCCTGGGTAGCTCAGTGGTAAAATACACTGGCTACCACCCCTGGAGTTCGCTAGTTCGAATCCCAGGGCGTGCTGAGTGACTCCAGCCAGGTCTCCTAAGCAACTGGTTGCTAGGGAGGGTAGAGTCACATGGGGGTAACCTCCTCGTGGTCGCTATAATGTGGTTTGTTCTCGGTGGGGCGCATGGTGAATTGAGCGTGGTTGCCGCGGTGGATGGCGTGAAGCCTCCACACGCGCTATGTCTCCGTGGCAACGCGCTCAAGCCACGTGATAAGATGCGCAGGTTGACTGTCTCAGACGCAGAGGCAACTGGGATTTGTCCTCCGCCACCTGGAC
Source organism: Myxocyprinus asiaticus (assembly GCF_019703515.2). Lineage (NCBI taxonomy): Eukaryota > Metazoa > Chordata > Actinopteri > Cypriniformes > Catostomidae > Myxocyprinus > Myxocyprinus asiaticus. The sequence continues at coordinate 16,257,178 of NC_059381.1, read as the reverse complement.
TGAGGCGAATCACTATGCGACCACGAGGACTTACAGCGCATTGGGAATTGGGCATTCCAAATTGGGAGAAAATGGTAGTGCATATGAGCAAACATCCTGCCAAAGTTATGGATTCTTGCTCAAGTATTTATTCTCTTCACCATTCCTGCCACATTCTTTACAGGTCAACTGGCTTACATAAGCCTGCCAATCGGCCACACCTTCTTTTGATTTTGTGGAAAAACACTTTGCATCTCTCATTTCAGAAACACTAGGGAAGTCCAAATCTACAAATCTACTGAAGTGGCAAGTCATTGCGGCCCACTGAGATCTGGAGATTAAGGCCCACCATAGATGGTCTGCATAACAAATTTTCCCAATCAGACAAATCAGCATCGGTTTGCCATATCTATATGCTTCTTACTCACAAAGATATGAGATAGATACCCAATCACCTCTAAGGTGCATTTGGGGATGCAAAAAAGGTTGTTGGTGATGCACTTCTGATGTCTATCTTAAAAGGAAGACAGGAAAGAAACCACAAAAGTATTCAGTCCACCTGTTCGTATTGCAACAAACTTTCAAAACGCTGTTGAAAAGAACAGCACTGCTGGTCACAAGCATATGTTGTGTTTCAGATGCTGGTGTACTGGAGTCCCTTAAACAGCAAGACTAACTTGGTCAAACAGCATCATCAGAAAGACCATGCTGGCTGACCAGCATCATCAGAAAGACCATGCTGGCTGACCAGCATTTTTTGGCTATGCAGGGCAACCAGCTAGACCAGCATAAACCAACCTGGATAAGCATGGAAATTCACGCTGGTCTAAGCTGGTCTTTTCAACAGGGTATTGTACATTTCAACAATGCTACAAGATTGACTTTACATAATCTAAACAAGCAACCTCCATATTAGATAATGCTCCTCTAAAAGACCTTAAATATGTAAGCTTCACATTTGCTGATATAAACTACAGTTCCTCACCACCACGGTCTTATGTTTTCAATCACAAAGTATTAGCAGTGCTTTTTTCAGTCAGAACAACCTTCTCTGCATTAGAAAACCTGATTCAGGTATTCCACGTCTGAGCTCGGCACAAGTATACGGCCGCTATGTTTTCACGAACAAAATAAAGGTAAACCAATGTAATGCCTCTATAATGCCCCCAAGCCTCGAAAGGGATTTATAGGGCAGGTGTCAACCCCACCACCCACTAGAACCATAACAATGACCTTTACATTTCATGGAACTTCGGGTATGGCCTCAGGATGCTGATAATAACAAATGTAAGACAGATATATTCCATTCCCTCCGGCCAAACCAGTTATAAATATGCATGCACCAAACAAACAGTCCTTGAACTTTAGCGCACATATTGTGTGTTGCTAAAATCATTTCTCAAATGTCATATACATACCTTCACATGCCTTGTATTTGCAGAACATTTCTTAAAGGGATAGTTCTCCAAAAATTAAACTTCTGTCATCTTTTACTCATCCTCTTAAAAATGGAAGCATTAGGCAGAATGTTAGCCTCTGTCAACATTTTCTTTCATTGCATCTTTTTCCATACAATCACTTGCTCCATGCCAGTAAGAACTTGTAAACTATGCCTCTACCTTGGAATTTCTATGGAACCAAATACGTCATGCATGTGATAAATGTGCCATAGTTAGCTATTTCTGACAGTAAACACATTGAGTCCTTAAGGGCTATCTGGGTCTCTACTGTACAGAAAGCATGAATTAATTAAACACAGTCTCACAGTGTGCTGTTTGGAGTACACCGCCATAACCTGTCAGGGCCATGTTGTATCACACCTCAGGGAGATCAACAGTAGACTAACACAAAATCATCTAAGGGCATTTATCCACATTCAGTAAGTTAGATGATGTGGCAGGGCTCGGGTAGGTCATACCACATGCTGTCTGTGACCTGAAAAGACAGAAACCAAACATGTTGTACATGCGATCACCAGGAACCTGCCGAGCTGTAAATTAAGAAAGGCTCATGGGTGTTTTAATGAAAGAGAATAAGTCATTTAAACACTGTTCCTTGATTATTTTAAAACAATCCTAAAATATCTAGACATGACCAACTGTCTGGTGCTGGAATATTAATATTTTGATTTGTCATCAGTGGAACAAATGTTCCTGCCAAGGTAGTCATTTTCATCGCAATGACAGTGAAATGATAAAAACCATAAAGAATAGAGATGTCGTATTTAAGTATTTCAGGTTCAAACGCAGCCATGGAAACGGGAGCAGGAGCAAAGGTCACATTTGTCACAGAGACGGGAAGATACACAGATCTTGCTTTTTTTTTTTTCTCTCCTCTTCATTTCCACACACACAGATCTTTCTCTAACTATAAATAACAGTTTGACTGAAGATAACTGTCTGCTGATTCTAATAAGTTTTTTTATTATTATTATTAAGTGATTTCACCAACTCTAAATTTAAGTGTGAATTGACTTTTAAAAAAAAAATATTTGGACTACACTGGAGAAGAAAAAAAAAAAAAAAAGTGTAATGTGCATGACAGTCACAACCCCCCCAAAAAATAAATGTTATCAAACAGATTCCAGAAAACTCCCCCCATCTATCAAACAGGGTTGATAGTGCCAGTTACACTTTTAAGTGAAATTAACCTACAAATAACTTAGTTGACTACATAAGGGATACAAGAAAAGAATTTTAACATGGAAAAAAAATGACATCCATTAAACTAGATTAATTTTTAGATAAGGTAAATACTTAAGCAAATTTAAAGACAAGACAGCTTTCTTACCCCGTTGGAAAAGTTTTTTTTCCTTCATTTTAAACAAATTTAATACATTACATTTTAAGAATAATCTAATAGTAAATTTAGTGAGGCTTATACTTCAAACAAGAAAAAACTATTTACCAATGGAGTAAGGAAAATTAACAAGTAACAACATCCTGTTTTAAAAGGTTTAAATATTTTTATTGGAAAAGAAAAAAAAAAAAAAAAAGTTACACTTGCATAGTGTAAGTGTGCTGCATCTTAAGACTGAATTTTTAATGCCTGTAATTCTATATTTTCTATCAATATCGACATCTCATGCATATGTTAATTACCCACAGCAATAATGAATCTTGCTTGCTGCTTAACTACACTTAACGTAGTAGACCCAATCGATACCAAGATGGCCAAATTGTGATAGATGCACTCTGTGCTGACACAGTGCTCTAAACTCTGTAGGGTAGAGAGTAAAGAGGTCCCTTAGCAGCTGAATAAATAATGAGCATGGGTACTGTTCATTGGCCCCCTCCCTCTCTGCAGGGCAGATACGACCCTTGTCTTAATAACTCAAGAGCCCTGATTGATTAGCTCCTTATTATTAATAGATAAGGGTTAAGACTTTGATACGACCGGCCTGTTTGAAAATACACATCACACATATTATTAAAGTTATTAAAATAGTACAAAATATATGCAGTGCTGCAAGCTTACTAAATTAAGCACAAATATAGTCAAAAATAGCATTCGTGTCTTTTGGTAAATCATTCAGTTTGGTTGAATTTCTTTAACCACTAAAGTGTGAGATAAATGAAATTGAGCCCCAAAAGCACAATGTAGTTTATCAGACTCCATTTCCTTTGTCTCTGCATTACATGCTCTTCAGGATTCAAGGTTGCTTACAGCTCTAGCCTTAAGGCCCTGATCAATATGTTGGGTTTGCCTCTTTGAAATACACAACTACTTATAAGGGAGTCTAACCTTGAGACACCTAAAAAAAAAAAAAAATAGGAAATGAGAGAGAACCTGGGCTTCTAGTACAGTGGTCCAATAGTGTCCAATCACAATGCAGGAACCCTGGGAAGCCACAAATTTAATGAGCTAGAGCAGCGTTTCCCAACTGGGGTGCCACAGCACTCTGGGATGCCATCTGGCAAAATCAGGGTTGCCATGTGAAAAATCCTTCAAACATTTACAAAATCCAAAAATGCTTATGAAATATAAAAAATAAAAAATAAAAATCATACATTTCTCAATAGTAACAACAATAAATAATATTCTGCGTCTCTCTCGCATTGAGCCAAGGTAGCACATGCGAGCAACGTTTATAATCAACTGAGCTGTCCACACAGCAAGCGTGCAACATTTGAGCGATCTAGTTTTGCCTTGTCACATCGTGGTGCTCACTCATATTACAGCTCCTTTGACAACAGAAAAGGCAGAAATAGCAAAGATTCTTTGTGTATAATGCTACCAGAACAGCTGCAGGGTGTAGAGAAATGCTCTCTCAAAACAGACTACTTCATCCTGTTAAACACCAAATACATCTCATCTCCATCTGACCTATACAGATATTTTCTCTGCCTTGTGAATCAGTCAATTTGATAAGCAGGCCTGTATCAAATAACATCATAAAACTATTAATAAATCAATGCCCTCCAGTTTAAAGTTGATTAAATCCACTGAAAATTGACAGATGAAATCCTGAAAAAGGGGACCTTGCTGCTAAATTAGTTATGTTTATTGAAAATAGTTAATTTGTATAATAAAGATGGATAATTAGATATTATTTTGAATATTATGCATGTATATTATTTAAGGGATACCACTTTTAAAGGAATTATTGATCACAAAATTAAAATACTGATCACTCACCTTCATGTTTTTGCAAACCCATATGGCTTTTTTTCCCCCCATCTGTGGAACTCCAAAAAGGAGATGTTCGGCAGAATGTTAATCTCAGTCACCATTCACTTTCATTCATAATTTTTTTCCATACAGTGAAAGTGAATGGTGACTGAGACTAACATTCATCCTAACATCTCCTTGTGTTCTGCAGAAGAAAGAAATGATTTTGGGCTTGAAACTACATATGGTCAAGTAATCATGACAGAATTTCCATTTAACTACCTGTTAAAGTATTTGTTAAAAAGGTATTTGCCAAGAACAATATAAATGTAAGTCAGTACATGATTGTATGTCTTCCTGGAAAAGAAGTGACTGAATAGAAGGGACAAAAATGTAGGTTGTACACTTAAGAAAAACACATTCCATCTGAATAAAACTAGAGGTAAGAATTGAGATCCCAGTAAGATTTAGATGAGATTGTTAAATTTGGGATCTTTTAGTATAACAAGTTTTAGTAACTTAGTTTTAGTAGCTCTCAGGGGAAAGCGCATCTGAGAAATCTTGCGCAATAACCTTTTTTGTGCACGCAAGAACACTTGTATACCATAATTAGTGAATGCGAGACCCAAAGTGAGTTTGTGCTTTTTCACTGAAATGTTTTTGTTGTTTTTGCAGACAGTAAAACTTAAACTACAAAAGTAGGGCTAAAGGGTCGTTCACATTAGGATCCGAGCATGCAAAATATTTCGGACACCACAACAGTCCAGGAAATGATCTCACGCACATCTTCTATTGGTCACATCAATTCTCATCTTCCAGATTCACAGGTCAGAGTTCACCAAATTTTAGTATGCAGCAGAATGCAAACTTTCTTTGCATGAGCTTGTGTTTTCAGTCTCCCGTGTACAGACACATTTGAATGGGAATGAAGAGTGTGACCACCCCTTAAGACTTTTAATGACAGCTTAGTTCAGATCATCTCAGATTGCTTACAGGACCTGCGATAACACCAAGCAAAAGAGCCCCACTGAATATGAAGGAGAACAAGATTTCACTTGTTTAAGATTTACCTTAACATTTGTTCAGGCCAAATAAACACCAAAGGTGCCAATGAGTTTTTTGGTGTTATTAATTCAGTTGAATTTAGTATAACTCTTTAGGGCCTGAGGCCAGCAATCAATCACCATTTTTTTTCTATGCCCCAATGAATCTTTATTAATTCAAAATGGTTTACATTTAATTACAGCCATACACAGTTCACAGTCTCCCCAATAGCCCCTTGAGGACAGAGGGAAAGAGAACAGAAAAGCTGGTGGGCCTAACGTGAAACTATAAGATACTAAGCCAAGATTAGGTGTCGAAAATATTGTGTACACACATCCGTCCAATATCACTGCTTTATCCATCTGGATTCACTCTGTCAGCTACAATGAGCTCATGCCTGTGTGTTACACAAGCTCAACAAACTATGTACAGAGAAAAACAGCCCTGAGAATGCAGAGAGAACGCTTAAGCCTAACATTTACAATCACCACAGTGTTAACCCAGCCACGGGAATTTGGCCCAATCCCCTATAAAAACAACAGACTCTTCAAAGTCTTAAACAGAGTGTATCATATGACTATACTAAGACAAGATTCTTAAAGCTCAAAAGATAAGAGTGTAAGAGCAATCAAGGGAGACTGTAGAGGACAAAAATGATTTTGGCAGATGTAAGATGTTCTCACAACTGTCCATTTCCTCAATGAGGAATTTAAATTCACTTCACTTCTTTGGTGTGCTGGTATAAAAAATTAAAAAAAAACCTCTACACAACTGGCCCAGGACAGGGCTTCCATTTCTTTTGTGGGAGATTGGCAGTATTGTCTAGCGAACTGCCAAAATCTATAGTGATGCACAGCAAGGGAGGAGGAAACGGCTCACTGTAAATTTAATTTCCCTTCACTGTATGTCTAGCAGTGTGACATTCTATCACCACCAAAAGCACTGTGACCTTATGAAGGAAACTTGTCAACCCACAAAAATAAAAAAAGACTGCCTGACATCAAAGAGTAAGAATTTGCTTTTTTTTTTTTTTAGTACATTTTTCAAACAGTGGGTTACACAGGGTGTCAGCGATTCACTTTTAAGACGTCTCTCCACTGCTTAGTGTAGTGTGCAATACAATCTTATACAGTCACATGGGAACTAGGGAGGAATAACCTACCAAAAGTAAAACGACAAGGATCCGATTTCAGTTTTTCTATAGGGTATACAGCCCTCAGGTGGTCAAATAAAGTACTGCTTAGTGAAAAGCTGCAAACAAAGTCTATATGGACTTCAGTCCAGTGTAGCCTGTAATTTTCACAAGCATCATTTCAGGCCTACTGAGTATATAACCAAATTTACCCTCTTAAGTTCTTTTTGGACTTTCTGTTCACAGATCTTGGTCTTATCAGCTCTGCATATCACATTTGTAGAAATGCATAAAGATCCTTCAAGGGGTCCCCTGAACTAAACTGAACTTTGAGGTTCACCTTGATTCTTAATGCAGAAAGTAAAATTTCAGCTCCTGTCTAATACCAAAATGTCATTTGTTGCCACCTTCATTAGATACGATATGACCACACATGGGGCTGATGTGGAATTAGAATTATGATTGAGGAACTGCCATTTTCACATCTTAATTTACTCTCATAACATCCAGAGCCAAACTCATTTCATCCCAAGCATACACAAAAAAAAAAAAAAAATGAAAGTAAATATAGCAGGAAAGAAAAGTATTTTCTAAATTGAATAAGTTTAAGCATGAACTTGAAAATAAGTACATTCTACATTTGTTCTCAATTCAAACATGTAAAAATTAATGCACTTGCTTAAATATTAAGATTGTTTCTCTTTACAATGCATCATCTACAGTCGTTAAATAGAAAACCTTGTCATAATTATTTGCTAATTTGAGTAAATTTCACATTTGCCTTTGCACACTACTCATGCAAAGCAGCTTTATCTTAGCATAAAGTTTTCCTTATTATACTATGGGCAATAAAGTGTTCAGTATGAGTAAATGCATTAATTAGTTTGCTTTATTTTAGAACAAACTTTCTACAACCAATTGAAATATTAAATCCAAAAAAAAAAAAAAAAGTTACACTATTGGAACGAAAAAGCTGGATCAACGCAAACAAACATCTTTGCATATTTTTTATTTTTGCTCATTTCAAGTGCACTTTGCCCATTTCAGTGTTACCCTCTGTTCTGCAACCAGATTGAACTTCTCACTCTGGATAAGTACTAGGACAGTGCAGGGAAATCCTCTGGATCATCTGGGTTTGGAGCCTTAGGAAACACAAAATCATTTAGCCCCAAACCATTTCTAAATGCATAGTCTCTCACACTACAATAATATTCAACAGTTACAATACTTACCTTGCAAAGTACTTTTAAACTACAAGCCTTGCATTTCACAGGGCTGTGTATTGGTTGCATCAGAAATGAATGCCCCAAACAATTCAAACTTACCACTTCATATTTTTGTGGAGGAGATCTCTGGGATGGCATGGAAGGTGCCACACGGCCACGACCACCTCTCCCACCACGAGAGGGCCGAGCCAGGCTGCCAAAGTTGATTTCCAACTGACATGTGATGTCATTGGCCGGGCGGCGGAAAACCACATCCTCATCGTCAATGCCATTATGTTGTTTCTAAAAAAAGAATGATGTGAAGTGTATATACAGTAGCTGTTCAGAAGTTATGAAATTAATCCCTCCAAAAGTTAAAGGAACTTTCTTGCTGGAAAAAAATAACCCACACAGCACAAGTTTTGTAAGAGCTGATCTGTTTCTACCGAAAGATATAGACCTGTGCCCTGCTCCACCTCATTCTGTACCCATTAATATGCTTCAATAAAATGAACATTAAAAACAGATTAAAATCTGTATGATCGAGATCTGCATTCAGCAAATGACTCCGTACCTCAAGGAATTTGGACTTATGGATCACCACGGCCTTGGACGGCATAGCGGAGTCTGCCTTACGGATATTTAGCTCTGCCTTGGGCCTGCTTTGCTCCTGTAGGGCCTTCCACTCATCCAGTGTCATCTCTATGGCAACCTCAATCACGTTCTCAGTCTCCGAAGGTCTGCAGGAGACAAGGAAGCATAAAAAACTACCCATTACAAACCATGAGCAGAAGTTCTAAATTTATGAAGTCAAAATTGTATTCACTGTCAGGCATCATGTGCATTACAAGATATTCCCTGCAGCTGTGTAAAATGGACCTGTTTTCTCCATCAGTCTCTACGGCCTCGGGGGTCTCATCGGTTTCGCCCACCTCTTCACTTGGTGTCGCCTCTTCAATTTCACTACAGGACAAGGAAAATGACAACCACTTCAAATGAGACAGATCAATGTAATAACTTAATCCAAACCAGTGAGATCAGATACAAGTTTAGAACCTAGTATAAAAAGTAACTTCACCTTATATGGTCTCTCATAGAACCCCAGTTGCGAGATCCACTGCCACCACGCTTCTCTTCTGAGCGGACACTCCTGATTTAAAGTAAAGTCTTATTTACTATCAGAAATTGTGCACAGAAAGCGCTGGACTTAAAATACAAAGCAAGTTGTTAAACAAGGATTTTGCATCCCTATTGAATTTCCTTAAGGCCCATTCACACCGTCGGCGACGTCGCACAACACTATCCAATTCAGTTTCAATAAGTGCAGAGCGACTTCTAGCAACACTAACTGCAGTGACCTTTGGTGACAGAAGTCGCAGAGTCGAGCAACAAGACAAAGTCGAGAAAATTTTAACTTTATGCAACTGAAGAGCAACATAAGCCTAGTTTCCATCCACTTTATGCTATTTTGTTATCGACAAAGTGAAAGTGTGTAAAAAAAATAAAATAAAAATTGCGTAATTTGCCGTCTTTCCATTCAAATGACCTTTTATCGATAAAAATGGTGTGCGTGCTGACGTCATGCCTAAAAAACAGTCGCGTAAGTTTTGGTTTATCGCAAAAGAAATTTGCCATTAAGCCGTTTCCATACAGAAATGTGCGTCTATCTCTAATTGCGTACATTTTGCCTCCCAGATGTCCCTAATGTTTTGGTAAAAACATTTGGTGTCATGTTTGCAGATCAGATATATATGCCATTAAGATCAATCCATAATCACGTACAATAAATTGGCTTTCAAGGATGTATACCGTCGTCATGATTAACAAAGTTTAACGATTGGGGTAAATTGTCATGCGACGCTATATTTTTGCGTTAATGACAATTTTCTCAACAAAAAGTGCTTCCAAACCAGTTTATCGCAACATCTGAAGTATCTACACAGAATTTATGCGCTAGAGTTAAACAGAAAAATATTATGTCGACACTTGTGAAATTTTAGCGATAATTTGCGCTTCCATCGGCTATATTTTGATGCGCTAAAACTTTTTGCAAAAAATCCTTTGATGGAAACGTAGTCATTCATGAGCGACTACCAGTGAGAGAAGACAGTGGAGCTCAAGTCATCCTTCTCCAAGCAGCGAGTGTGCGAGATACTCAAAAGCACACAAGATGGAGAAGTTTCTGTGAGTGATTTCACTGTTCTCATTTATCTCTTATCATATACATTAATATAGCCTAATAAAAATGATGCGTGGAAACCATGTTGGCATTCCGAGTGAGTTTGTTCATGATATGATGCATAAAGCACTGCTGCAGATTATATAAAAACACTGTCCCCTGCAAAATGTTAATTTTTAGATGCAACAGAACTGGTTTTTCAAATTAGAATGATATTCGTTTTACCGGCAGTACAATCTTTAATCAGAATTTCCAAAACTACTACTACGCCAGATGTGTGGTCAACCAATAACATTAAAAGTGACAAAACATTAAAAATGCCCACCAGCAACACAGATCGCAGAGTGTAACGACACCAAGCGACAATGTAATTTGCAGTGTGGACGGGGCATTGGTCCATTCACTTAAACCTCACCCTGTCATTCCAAAAAGTACACTAGATTCCAACTCCTCTGAAGCCATAGTATAGTTTTGTGAAAGTGTTTCAGTGAATAATGAGTTAACCCTTTCGCAAGTGAGTTTTTCCTGTACTGACTTACAGTACGGCTTTAAACTTTTTTTTTTTTGTGATTTTCTGAATGTTTAACTTAAAAAAAATTAAGATATTGGGATGTTGAAAAAACTATTTGAGCAGCCGAGTGGTTCGATCGTATGTGCAAAAGGGTTACATTTCGATCTGTTCATCACAAAAAGCCAATGTACTGCTTCAGAAGACTTTGAATATAACAGATGAGTTGCATGGAGTACTTTTATAATACTTTAGTTGTAAAGATTTCAAATTTCTCCTTTTGTATTCCATGTAAAAACAACTTCAAATGGGTTTGGATCAACATCAAGGTTAGTAACAATGGCAATGAAAATTATTTTTTGGGTGAACTATTCCTTAAATATGACAGCAATTGACCACTGCTCACGTTCTGTCACTGCCACTATGTCTTTCAAACTCCCGCTTTCCTCTCTGATCAAATCCGTCACTGGATCTTGGATATCCTGGGCCTCTGGCTCCTCGTCCTCTTCCTGTACCTCTTCCTCTACCAGCCCTGTCCAACACATCATCCACAGGCCTACAGAGAGGAAGATAAATTAAGGCGAATGTACATTAATTCAGGCAGGGTTATAAATAAAAGACAAGTCAATTTATTAGTAGAGAAGAGATTTTTACCTCTCAACTGAAAAACTGAGGGGGGTGTCACCATCACTGTGTTTGCGCTCCAAAGTCCCACGTCTCTCTACTCGCTCCTCAACCTCCCCACGAGCAAGACACACTTGGACTACAAATTTAGTTGGATTAAAATACATACAACAAACAGATCTACAAATTACTTAATGGGATAGGTCAAGGAAAATTAAAATGGTCTTCATTTACTCACCCTCATGTTTTTCCAAACCCATTTCCTCCATGAAACGCGAAAGGAAATGTTAGGCAGAACGTTAGCCTCAATCACCATTCACTTTCATTGTACGGAGAACAATAATTATGCAATGAAAATGGTGAGGGAAGCTAACATTCAGCCAAAAATCTCCTTTTGTGTTCCACAAAGTCATACATGTCTGCATGCAAGAGTATAATTTATTTTTTCAACACTTTACAAAACTGAATTTTTATTTTACTCACCCTTATGTTCCAAACCCAAACAAATTTCTTCAGTAGAACACAAAAGCAGATGCTAGGCAGAATATTAAGTGTCACCATTCACTTTAATTGTACGGGGGAGGATGTGCAACAAAAGAGAATGGTGACTGAGGCTTTTTGGTGTTACATTTATTAAAAAAAAAAAAATAAAAAATTTTAAAAATTCATAAAAAAACATGATGGTGAGTAAATGACAACAATAGTTTACTTGAAGTGACATTTCGACAGTTATGTGCACACACACACACACACATAACGGAATACATGTAATGGGATTACATATTTAAAATATAGGTAACTATTCCACTGCAGTTATAATTTAAATCATTGGTATTTAGAATAGTTATATTCAAAAATAATTACTATGCATTTTATTGTCATTTGTTTCATTTAATATTTAGTCCTTTCAGATGGAAAACATTTATACATATAAATGATGCGATCCAAAGTGCATTTGAACAGCAGTGAGACACTTTCTTATGATGTGTTACATTCATACGAGCAGACAAAGAAGTTTGGAGCACAAGAAACAGAAATAAACCTTGTGTAAATTGTCAGCTTTATGCTAAGCTAAAATGCTATTTCTAGCCAGTTTACATGCACATGTTACCAGACACGATCATATTTTATCATCAAGAAAATTCACGTTGGATCATAATTTCTTTTTTCTAGTAAGACCTTTGATATTAGGGAAAAAATCATATTCCTGATACTAATTTTTGTATTGTTAAAATAAGATCAATTTGATTTATCTTGTTTCAGAAACAACACTGCATAAGATATTTAGGTTTTTCAGAGAATGTATTTTTAACATGTGTATTTTGTCTTACTGTACTGGCAGAATTTTTATAGTTAAAACAAGTGAAAAAATCTACCAGTACTGAAGTAATCCAAAGTATTTAGAATACGTTACTGACCTTGAGTAATCTAACGAAATACGTTACAAATTACATTTTACAGCATGTATTCTGTAATCTAGAATACATTTCAAAAGTAACCCTCCCAACCCTGTGTGTGTGTGTGTGTGTGTGTGAGTGTGTGTGTGTGTGTGTGTATAACAAATTCAACTAACACAGATTTAAACAATTACCTGATTAAATGTTACTCATCACTAATTATCAAAGACATGTTTTTTTTTAACCTACCTTGTCCACCTCCACCTGCGGAAAAAACAATTTTTCTGTCCCTTTGAGACTCCTTTTTTCCAGTTTTCGTCGTGGTTGAAGTTTTCTTTTGCTCCTCTTTCTTTTTCTTTTGCCGTTTTTCCACCTGTGAGGCATATAAGATGTCAAAAGGGTCGGTCTCATCGTCGAGCAGATGGCCGAAACGATTAGTTACGGCACATCCATATTCCTCATCAGGAATCTCCTCCACTAACTCCTTCATCTTTCTTGCTTATTTCAAGCAAAGTGAAATAACCGACTTACAAACGACTTTCGATCATCGAAGGATCGCAAATATCGCAATTACCGCAGAACTAGGTTCTGCTTATCCCCCAAATAGACAAAAAGGTTGCGTTACAAAGCGCCCATAGATAGAAGTAAATCCCGAGAACAAATGAACATAACCGTCAGCTGTAACGTTCAGCTAATTGGGTGCAGGTAAACTTATAAGCAGCAACTAGTCTCCGCCCCGGAAGTCTGCTTCATTTTCAGAGTGCACTCATAAATATTAAGTTTTGATTAACCAACCAAATTGATTAAAAATTAAAGGAATATTTCGGTTACAATAAAAGTTAGGCTCCAAAGAACAGCATTTGCGGCATTATTTTGATTACCACAAAAATTATTTAGACTCGTCCTTCCTTTCCTTTAAAAAGAAAAGGCAAAAATCGAAGTTACAGTGACACATTTACAATGGAAGTGAAAGAGACCAACTTTTGGAGGGTTTGAAGGCAGAAATGTGAAGCTTATAATTTTTATAAAACCACTTATATTAATTATGTTAAAACTGTATTATTTGAGCTGTAACGTTGTTTAAATCTTCATTTTTACTGTCATTTTAGGGTTTGTTGACATTACATCGTCATGGCAACGAAGCTGTAAAATTGGCTTTAACTTTACACAGAAAAGGATAGTAAGTGATTTACACTAAAATCATGTTAACATGCATATTGTCTTGTGGCTATACTTTTGAAACAGTATTTTAACAGTATTGACTCACATTTACTTCCATTGTAAGTGCCTCACTGTAAACCATATTTTTTCTTTTTTTAAGGTGTTAGTCCAAATGATTTTTGTGGTAATCAATGTAATTCCGCAAATGCTGTCGATTAAGCTTAACTTGTATTGAACCCAGAATATTTCTTTTAACTGTTGGAATCTCTAAAGCCTAATCCATTTTATTGCCCCTATTTTGTGAGACTGAATATTTGTAAAAGATAACTTTGTGAACAAAACAATTATAAATCTATTATCATTCTATGATAAATTGTAACATTTGTGTATATTTCTGACATCTTGATGCCTTCCTCTATATACTGCCTGAGAAGGCAGCGTTTTTCAGGTTTTAACAGCCTTTAAATTTGACCAAAAAGTATCGCAAACTACAATAAGTATGCTTTAGTTAACATTAAATATCATAAACTATGTGAAGAAAACAAATACAACATTGTAAAGTGTTACCCAGGTATCTTAAGGCATAACTTTATAACAGCTTTCATGGTGGGAGAATACCTTTGACCCCCTAAAATCCTGCCTAGGTAGGCAGCTCACTAGGCTTTAATAAAATATATTTAATGTGCCAGTGCCACCTAGTGTCAATTACAAAAGAGAGAAAAAAACAGAGGTGGTTCTTCATGGTGTTTATTGCATTCACACACAACCATTGATTCCAGTCTTTCTTTGAAAATGTAATTGTTTACACCTTAAAAATGCAGAAGCATACAAACTCATTTAATTTTTAATTCCAGAAAAGACTCTACAGATCATTACAATGCTATGTTTTACATGATCTATTTCACATAGCCCTGAACATATGATCAGTTACATGTAGTACAGTGTATCCTTTGGTTTTGCAAAAAGGTAACTGCTACTGGTGAATTTACATGGCGTATTTACATTTATGTTGTTTCAGGTTTCTCTGATCCACAAACTTCTTTCCACAGCTCTCACAACTGAATGATTTCATACCAGTGTGTACCCTCTGATGGGTCCTCAGATGTACAGCCTGATTGAATGTCTTGCCACATACATCACAACTAAAAGGTCTCTCCCCCGTATGGATTCTCATGTGCATTTGAATACTGCTTGCATACCCAAAGCTCTTTCCACATATGTCACAACTGTAAGGCTTTTCTTTTGTGTGAACCCTTTGGTGAACTGTGAGGGCAGCTTGTGAATAGAATTTCTTTTGACAATGATCACAGCTGAACTTCTTCAGCAAAGGACTGACTAGTCTTTCATGATGCTTCTCTCCTGTATGTACAAGCATGTGTTGATTAAGAGAACTGGGGAAGATGAAAGCCTTATTACATATCGAACAGACATAATCTCTTCTTCCTATGTGAATGATTCGCTTGTGCCTTTTCATGTAGTCCGAACTGGTAAATCCTTTCCCACAAACATCACAAAGAAACGGTTTGCTCGAAGTGTGTTTGTGCGTATGAATTTTTAGAGCATACGCTGTGGTGTACCTCTTCAAACATATAGGACAACCATACAGCTTCACTCCTGTGTGACCTGCTCGGTGTCTGTTGAGATTTCCAGAGGTGGCAAACTTCTTGTCACATATGTCGCACACATATCGTTTTTCCCTCGTATGCACGAGCATATGCGCTTGCAAATGTTTACGAGCGCTGAATCGCTTGTCGCAGAGTTCACATCCAAATTCGTACGTTTTCTCAATGTGACTCTTCTGGTGATTTTTCAGATATCTCTCACAACTATAAAATGCACCACATATCTCGCAGCAGTACGGCTTCACTCCAGTGTGCAGCGTTTGGTGATCAAGCATGTTTTGTTTAATTTTGAACTGTTTGTCACATACAGGGCAGTTGTAGAGCTTTTCGAGTGCTCTGCACCTGTGTCTACTGAATGAACGCTTGCCAGGAAAAATCTTCTGACAGTTTAGGCAAGTAACTGTCTTCTCTGCTGTGTGCAGACGCTTGTGCTTCTCCAAAGAGGCCTGAAATACGAACGACTTGGAACATATATCACATCTGAATAACTGAGCTCCAGTGTGTTTTGCTACATGTCTGATGAGGCAGTTCCTCATGGTAAAACGCTTATCACAGTAGGAACACTTGTAATGTTTAACATGAGCCCGAACATGGTTAATGAACTTCCACCTTAGTTCAAAACACTTCCCACAGGTTTTGCATCGGAACAAACCATCATTCAATTGCTTGATTATATCCATGTTGGAAGTGATGTTAGGCTGATTGTTGGTGTTCTCGATGATAATATTTAAACCTTGCATAAGTGATTCGTTTGCATTCTGACTGGTTTCAAAGACATCATAAGATTCGTCTTCGTAGTTATTTTGGAGAATGCCTGTTAGGATAAGAACAGAGTATATTTCAGAAAAACTCATTTGAAAGGTAACTGTTGATTATTATTAGTTTAATACAAATATTGGCAGAAATGTCTTTAAAGGTGCACTCAGTAATTTTTCCCTCATTTTAAAAAGTTTTACTAATAAAAAAATTATAAGTAATTTGGAAAAATATATACACTGACATGAGATAAAGAGTCAAATCAGTGGTCTAATAGACCAAAAATTTGGCGATATCACCGCCTACATCACAAATGTAAGTGGTGGCAAAAAGACTGGTGTGAACAGTAAACCAAAAATGAAGTTAGAAGACCCAACTGTCTTCAAAAAGTTAGATCTCAACTTTAAAACATAACTGGACCGGAAGAGCCCCAAAAGAAAACTGGCCCCAGAGCCCTTGCTAGCCATAATCCACCCCTGAATAGTTTAGCTGAAAATATTTCTTTATTTATGATGGCTGTGTCGTACTTTTGCTTAATCGATGATTATAATTAGCTGTGTTACTAGAAATAGTGTACCTAACCCTAGCTAGCTTTGAAACTAATAGCAAATTTTTGTCTATACTTTCATTTATAATTGGTTATTATCCATGCTGCTAGATGTCAGTATAAAGTCCAAGAGAACTGCCAAATCAGGCGCAACATTAACAAAAAATTTACTGAGTGCACCTTTAAGCATTGCATTGTCATCCATTTGTCTTACTTTGAGTGGTCACTTCAATTGTTTCCAGGGATGGATTGACAGCATCACATGTTTCAAGCTGCACAATGAATTCTTCATGTAGAGTTTCAAACTCAATATTCAACTCTGGATTTGTATGAAATCTCTGGTGTTTCATTAAGCATTTCATCATTTTGAAAGTATTCCCACATGTTAGACAATTAAAAGGTCTTTCTTTGTGTAAAGCATTGTGAATGTCCAACAAGGCCACGTCATTGAATGATATTCCACAGGTGTCACAAATGAAAGGCTCCTGTCTCTCTTCTGCAGCCACATTTGTGCTTGTAGAAGGTTGGCTCTCACCTGAACTCCCCAACAGAATTACTGCCTGTGCAAAGGAAATCTGTTGGTACTGATTATTTGCTGCATGTCCAGAGTCAACATCATGATGCTCTGTTTCCACTTCATCGTCATCATTGTTTGTTTCAGGTTCCAAAGACACACTGTTTTCAGGCTCAGATGATGCTGCTTGACTATCTGTGAGAACACAGAGATGTCAAATCATTAATATACACACAGTGGGATCCAAAAGTCTGAAACCACAATGAAAATCTGTAATTCACAATATGGCATGGTCTCAAATGCCTTATTGTTTTTATAAAATGGTTACAACATAATAAAATAAAAAGCTGCATTTAATTTTAAGCAACATATCGAATAACAGTAAATTATATTGAAATACTGTTTAGGGACACAAGGTATAGTCATTAAAAAAAATCATTTATGACCACACGTCTATTCATCAGATTGGCAAGATGCTGGCTGTCAGCATTGTAAGGGCAGATATCTGGAGCAACAGCTTTTTAGTCATCTTTTTTTATAAATCCATCTCTACCAAATACAGATAAATAACCAGTTACATTTTGAGATCTTTGGAAAGCTTACTTCTACTGTCTGCCTACAAGTTATATTTGTCAAACTCAAGACCTTGGATTCAAGTTAGTGATTTAGCATAAAAGCTTAAGCTACCGTTTGACTTGTCTTGTTTTGAAAGCTGCAACTTTGCTGTAGCTTCCAGTACTTGAGCCGTGATGCGATCATAAATCAGCTTTACCATGGTCTCTACAGTTGCTTTACTCAACATCTCCATGAATGCTGCAAACTCCTTCTGAGAAGCAAAACAGATTGTTAGATGACTCGTTAATTGCGTGAACCTATTGAAAATATCTGCATGACAAGTACATGGTTTAATTAGATTGACACTTTTGCTTATACTCTATTCTATTGTTTTATTATCTGTGTGTCTGTCAAAACACCTACAATCTGCAATGTGGTATATGAAATATATATATGGTCACATATTATTACCAAAACAGGTTACAAAAGCTCAGTATAAATTAGCCTAATAGGCAAGCCCAGTTAACATATGTACTATGTTTCTATCTATTCTATTATATTATGTATTTGAAATAGATTATTTATGCTGTGCCTCATTATGATTTTAATACATTTATGCGAAACGGTATTTACAAGACAAGCAACAGTTCACCAACTTATAGCCAGAAGCTTGTTATATAAAGTAATTTACATTGCATACATTTTTCTGCGCTAGAACTTACAGTTTTGGCTTGATTCGCCTGCTTGAGTTTGTTTTTGTTGACAGCTCCGCCCTTGTTGCTCTTCAACTGCTCTGATAAGACAGTGAAGTCAGAGAGATGTTTGCTCAACTCCGACACCACACTTTCAACTAAAACCCCCATAACGGAGGAAAGCAGCTCGTGGATTGCTGCCGTCATGGTCGGGGATGATTAGCCAGCACTTTAGGAGCAATGCATGACATAAATGCACGTACAAAGTTCCTTAGCTAGTCCGAGCCATTTTTCTTCTTCTTCTTCTTCTTCTTCTTCTTCTTCTTCTTCTTGCTGTTTTACGGCGGTTTGCAAACCAGCCATTTTCTTGTTTGTGGCGGGCGAAAAAAAAAAACGGAAGGAAATGTATCTCTAAAACCCAAATACCGGGAATATATTTTGACAAAATAATACTTCCACCTACAGGATTGGAGTACGTAGTACGCTTTGCTCAAGTAATGTATCAACTACACTGTAAAGTTAAAATTCTATTGTTTTCAATGAGAAGTTTGAGCTTTCATTCTGTACTGGAGGTATTAAACCTTCATATGAAGTCCATATTAATTAGCATAATATTTATTTTATATTCTTATATATTTATTTCTTATAATGTATATTGAGTGTTCCTCCTGTACTGAAGGTATTAACCCTTTAAGCTCTGAATGTGTTTTTAAAGATTTCCTGTTTAGTGGCATGACCAAAATTAAAGGCTTGTAACAAAAAAAACAAAACAAAAAAGTAAATTGTTTGTTATCATTTTAAAGAAAACTTTCACATTTTTTAATGACAAAGAGTATGATAAATTCTGAAACTCTCAGCATAAGAAACTGCTACAACTAATAACAACTAATTACACATGTAAATACAACAATGATTAAAGGTATGCTCTCTCCAAAGCATGCAGGCATGAGTAATGAGATCTCATTCAGTTCCATTCTGTGTCATTTGAGCCATCATTGAGTCTGTGTCATGTACTTGGCGCCATCTGCTGGTGGTCATATGTAATTAGAGTGAACAATCCTCCCTGCCCATATTTAGATGACTTCCACCTCCTGTCTGAAGAAGATATCCATACAAACATGGTTCCTCCTGTACAAGTCTCCCCTCTTATCAAGGTATGTTTAATATTAATCGACAATGATTTTTCCTTGCACCATAACTCTCAGATCTGAATCCTAATATATTGGTTTAGCATTCCATGATGCTGGACAACGTACTATATTATTTCCAATTAAGTCATCTGATCCATGAAAGCTAACATGTTTTTAGCCAGATAGCACATTATGTGCTGTGTGCACACTGTGCTTCTGTGGATTATCTAATGATCTATGCATCCGATTACATTGTATGTGGGCTCGTGCTAATGATAATCACCTCCTCAAAATAATGGAATGTGATATTTTCTGTTCTGTTTATTTTTCTAGAAGTTATAAGCAAAACGTGGCATATAGGCAGCACCTGTTTACATGTAACATGCACCTGTATGTCAAAGACATATACTAAGCTATTACTCACTATATTTTTGTCTCTGAGTAAAACAACAACATATGACATGGCTATTTGATCAGTTTAATGTTTTTATTGATTACAATAATATATACAGTGCAAAATTAGTA
Organism: Myxocyprinus asiaticus; assembly: GCF_019703515.2. Classification (NCBI taxonomy): domain Eukaryota; kingdom Metazoa; phylum Chordata; class Actinopteri; order Cypriniformes; family Catostomidae; genus Myxocyprinus; species Myxocyprinus asiaticus. The sequence continues at coordinate 16,236,997 of NC_059381.1, read as the reverse complement.
ATAAATTATCAAAACGGAACTTCTGATTTGTCTGCAAATTTTAAAGCCCTTGTTCAGTTTTGGTCATAATGCCTACATGCATTGTAAATTACAGCTTCTAAACTTTAAAACGATACCGATTTTGTGTTGGTCAAGGCTGTAGTTATTAATATTTTGATAATGAATATATATATATATATATATATATATATATATATATATATATATATATATACCTATATATAAAATGTAATATAATATAATATAATATACTGTATTACTCCTCTAGAAAATGTATTACAAGTTGTGAAGTTGAAAATTAATACAATTATGAATAAAAGAAATATCTGGGGATACAAATAATTTCATCCTATTTTGTGTAAAAATCATGAAGTAACAATTTAATAATAGTAATAATAGTGGTGGTTGATTTTTTGTTTATTTAATGGAAACAAGACAAGAACATCTCTTGGAATTTAACAAAAATGTATATAATATAGTAATACTTCTGAGGAACTGAACTGAAGAATATTTGTCTTCTGTTTTACAATAAACAAATGGTTCATACAAAGCTACAAAATGTTGGTGACTTAAAAAACTTATAAAGTCAACTCAGTCTATTTGTAAATATAAATTATGTCCATTTTCCATAGATTAATTTGTTCCATTGTGGGTGACAGTGTTCACAAAGAATAAACTCAATTATCTGTAGATTCTGCCTCAGCTGCTTGGCTCTCAGGCTGTGGGCTCTGAGGAACAGGACTCTGTGGAGTGGAATTCTTGACAGCAGGAGTGTACGTAATGGGAATCACTCTCTCATTACCGGTAGATGTAGCTTCTTTAGGTGCTTGTATCTGTAGCTGGCCATTACGCAAAGCACAGGTCACTGCCTCAGGATTAATACCTTCAGGAAGGTCAAACTCTTGCCTGAATTCTTGGCATCTACACAAGTATGATCCATTCCCATCATCTTGCATCTTCTCTGTTTTTCCGCTCACCCGCAACTTCCTGCCCACTTGTTTGACAGACAGCTCCTCTGGAGAAAAATCCTTTGTGTCTAATGTCAGTGCATAGTGGATTCCTTCCTTTCCAAGTTGGAATGAGATGGGTTTGAAAGTTGTCATGGGTGAAACATGGTCAATCTCATTGAAAATCCTTTGATGCAGGCATTCCATGAACTCCAGGTTGTTCCTCATCTCCTGCATGTGTCTCATCATTTCTCGTTCAATCTGAAAGAAAAGAGGTCTCGTCTCTGGCCAGAGACTGCGCACTGGCCAGTGGAAGTCCATGAATGGTCTAAGATGAGGTTGAAATGTGCTTGGGCAAAGCATCTTCACTGGATATTCGGTGATGTGTTCAGCTGGTCGAATCTTCTGAGCTACTGCCCCAGTAAACAAGCCACGGTGTTTTTATATGCTGCCTCAGAATGTTCCAGTAACAGTCCTTTATTAGCACTGCAGTGTGTGTTAGCCTGTAGAGGGCTGCTATGACAGAGCAGTTGTGGTCATATTCCAAAACAAGTATTTTTGTGATCCATCTGTTAAATACCAGAGAAGTACATCACTGTTCTCTTTACAGTGACCACTCTAGCTGTCTAATGGGTCTGAATTACTTTCTATTAACAGAAGAGGTTAATCCACAAGATAATACAACCTTTTCTATTCATACTTTTTGTGTTTTTTTGGACTATAACAGGATATCACTCATTGAAAATAACTAAATAATATCCAAAATAGTAATAGATAAAATAATGGTAATAATAAATAAAATTGTGGGAATACGCTCAATGGTTACCGAAATGTGTGTCTCATTCAGAAGTGATCGTCCCTATGCCCTGTTCGCTTCAAAGACTTTACCATCCACTGTGAGAGCTTTGGAGGACTGAAAGGTGTGTAAAAATTATGTTTATTCGGAATTCACCTTATAAGTCATTTTTGTTGGAAATTCTGTTTGAAGCGAACTTACAGCAAGGCTATCGTGATTGTTCTTCCTTTGAAGTGCCCTTCAGAGGCTGATTTATCCCATTTGGAATACAGGGAATGACACATAGGGTTTCATGTTTTCTTTCTGTGTCAGAGCTTACATCATATTCTATCTGACATGTTTAAATTTAACTTATGAGCATTCCAACATGCTTTCTAATCCAACGGGATTCTGAAACTGACTCCTATGTTGGCAGTGTCTCTAGCAACATCACTTCCTGAAATAGATTCATAAATTCAACTCAAGTGGAAACAAATAATAGATCCTAAAATACTTGGACTTTCTGAATATTTTATCTATACAAATACAAACAAATGGTATTGTCTGGTGGAGACTGATGCCTAATATGTATGATGCCTAAATATGATAAAGATTAACAATGACCTATCTTTTCACACTTGTCAGTGTTTTTTTTTTTATTTTTATTTTATTATTTTTTTTACAGTACATAAAGATTAGGTGAAAATTGTAAATATTCCCTTTTATATTAATAGATTTTAAATACAAATTTAATGTTTGAAAAAATACGTATATATATATATATATATATATATATATATATATATATATATATATATATATATATGTGTGTGATTATTATTTTTTTTTTACATTTTTATATATGGCGATATTTTTGTCAACTACCCTAATACTGTGTAGTGACTGTTGTGTGAGACAAGTCTGTAGAGTATGCCTCTGATAAATCAGATCTGAGCTAACAGCACTCTTGACTTCCTCTCCTGTCTGAAGAAGATATCCATACAAACATGGTTCCTCCTGTACAAGTCTCCCCTCTTATCAAGGTATGTTTAATATTAATCGACAATGATTTTTCCTTGCACCATAACTCTCAACAAACGTGTAATTTCTATTTAGATACATATTTTACTCTTTGTTAGTTTACATAGGCGACCTTCAATTATCCTAAGTAGTGCTAAATGTGTAGCCTAGCTTAGCTTAGCATAGTTTGCATTGGTCAGCCCATAGCTGTTGAGCTAATCGTGTTAGCCAGCTAGCCTATCCATAGCAATGCAAGGTCAGTCAATAATGCTAACTGCAAGTAAAGTGCACGATGGTTTCCACGACGTGCTGAATAGAAAGTTAACCAGTGAATGAACGTTTCAAGTATATTGTTTGTGAATAAACTGTTTATTTGCATGTTATTGTCCAAGAGTTTGACCTTAGCTTGAGCTCATCTTGTTAACTTGGTATCCGGGGTCATTCTAAACAGTGTATAGATAAACAGTGAAACAGTTTTTATTTTATGTTCAGTGTTGGTCTTAATATTTAGTAAAGAATTGTCTTTGTCCTTAGAAAGTTCGTCAGCAAACAAGCTAGCATTTTGACATGATATCTTCTTTCTCTTATTTCAGACAGCAAGATGGTCAGCCTTGCTGATTGGTTTAATCTATGGGAAACAGAGATATGGTAAGTACTATGTATGGTGACGTATTATTTTAAATACACTGGAGTTCAAATGTCTGAAACCACTAGTAAAAGTTTTGCTATTTGCATTTTTCTAACTGAATAAAACACAACCAAAAAAACTAAAACAAACGTGACTATTTGCACCCAGATGTAAATAGCACCTGCCACACAGCGCGGCTGTATGCACCCCAATAATGTATTGGAGACATACAAACTTATGACAAACTTCATTTTAGGTGGTGTGGGGTGTAACGCTGGTTAGACTGTGCCTTTTCAACCCGGGTTCGATTCTGCGTTTGTCGCACTCTTTTTTCCCATTCTGTTTCCTGTCTCCACTCTTAATATTTTCTTTAATACTACTTATAATAACACATAAGAATTTATATAAAGGTAGTTTTAATATAGTAATACTGCAGTAAAAATGTTTTTTAAGTGGAAACCATAGATTTTATGCAATTAACCATGGTGCTTCTACAGTAATATGGTCTTAATATAGTAACCATGTTTAATTTTGTGGTTACTTTGATTTTACTACAAAATACCATGGTGATACTGTGGTTACTGTAGTAAAACCATGATTAATTTGTGGAAAGGAAGGTAAGGATTAGGTTTAGGGGTAGGAGTTGGTGTAGTGTAACTGTGGCACTCTAAATAAACACAAACACAGCTGCAGTGATGCCGCTATACCGAATGTTAGTATTTCATAAGGGGTGTAAATAGTACCTGACCCTATTTGCACTGGGGTTTAAAGAGCATCTACCTAAAAAATGTAATTACAAATGATACTATCATCAGCACAACTATCTAAGTTAAAAGTTTAATTTTAAAATTAAACCAAAAGTTTGTGCAAAACCTGTTGATCCATGCTATGATTTAAAAATGTCCCAAAGAGCATCATGTGTGCTTTATTGTGCTTCAATCTGACCTTTTGTATAGTGGTCGCTAAATTGCATATCTGAATAATAGCCTAGAAAGTGTACAGATTAGTAAGTATTTCTCATTCATTTTATGTCATACTGTTTCTTTGTTTTAAATTGGGCTGAATCCTTCAACTTGGTTTATTTTAGTTTATTATTTAAGTTTAAATTAAAGGTGCATTCAGTAATTTTTGTCTTTGTGTCATCTTGGACTTGTGCTGCCTTCACGTGCTATCAGAATTATCGTAAATACGACTTTCCCACTCAGAAGTTGCACATGAATGACCCTTCAAGTCATAATTACGATTGGGGAAACTCAGAGATAATTTTGATACCAGAGTTTCCGACATGGGAGGAGTCCTAAACTTTCAACAAGGTGGAGGAGAGTACAGTTTCTGTAGTGAATGACAGGTTTTATTAATGTTTCTAAATACAGTTAATTGTTAGCACTTACCGTTTTGGTCATATTCATTTATGTGTATCAGCAACCATTTGATGCACGTTTTACATTTTTACATTGAAAAAATAGCTTGTATTTGATCAAAATTACATTATCGTCAGCAAGCTGAGTAATATTTTTTATGGTGTCAAAATAAAAGTTCCTCTAGAAATATATATGAATGAAAGTTTTTTTCCGGCAACAAAGGACTTGAACGCGACGTACTCATAATTACCACTTCAGAAGTGGGAAATAGGATAATTCCGATAGCACATGAAGGCAGCATTACACTGACACCTAGCAGCTTGGATGCAGCATAATTTAAAATCAATAATTTTCAGTTTCAGATGCCATTGTAGAAATTTAGTATTCACATTCAGCCATGATTACTTTAATCAATGAGTGAAAGTATCAAATAACAGGATGAATACTGAGATTAAGTGAGTAGTATTTGGCTGGTCATGTGATTCTTATATGGCAGCCCCCATGTGCGGACCCTCTCAGTGTAGAATAAAACAGCTTTTATAAGGTTACTGATATGACTGGAGTCTTCATTATAATGTGAGTGGTCATGATTTCCTACATATATTGCAAAATTACAATTAATGTCTTTAGGAGTGCACCTTTAAATTAGATTTTGTATCCCAAATTGTCACTTTGGTCTCACACCATTGTATGCCTTAACCCTTGTTGACATTTGCAGGCCTTTAATGTAAATTGTGCAGGATATCGGGGTGCCTTGTTTTCAGCCTTGATAAAGTTGTGCTTCTACTGTATTTTTCAATCCAACTGCTCACTAGATTATCTAAAACCCATTGCTGCTGAAGAAAGAAGGGTTGAGGAGGAGGAGAAGAAAGTTAGGGAAGAGCAAGAGCGGATTTACAAACAACTTGCTGAAGGTCTGTAACCCCCTCTATCACATCTTGGGTGCTTCTCATTTCCTAAATTGTGCAACCTCGTTTCCTCGCTCCTCCGTCCTCGAGCCTGTGACCCCGAAAACTAATCAAAGTCTGCCATCATGAAGGATGTATCAGTTCTCTAAATGCACTGTGAGGAGGTAAGGACAGAGGATGGAGGAAGTTTCCCAAGGATGCTTGAGTGAGGAAACACAGGAGCATCCTATGCGGAAGACTTTTTGGTCGAAGCACCAGACGCATGTATTAATTCTCCTCCTACTTCACATCTGACACAATAATTTTAATTCATGTATCACCTTTGCAGTTTAAACCATAATTTACATACTTCAAAAGGGCATCTTGAATTATTTTTATTTATTATGAATATATTAATAATAACGTTTCAATAACATAGCGTAAAGCACACAGAGGTACTGCAGCTGCGCAAAAACGCATCAGTGAGCAGGACATTTCATTTTATAAGTACGTCTTGCTTTGATTCCTCCATCCTCGTTTCCAATCCTTGGATCCTTTCCTCATTTCCTAAGAGGGTGGAGCTAGGAAGCAAGGAAAGGAAATGAGGATGCACAATTTTAGAAATGAGAAGCACCCTTTAACTGTTCTTTGTGTATTAGGTTATACAACTCTTAATTTGCATCCCTTAATGTTTGTATTTAAAATGAACAAAACTGAAGTAAAGGGAAGATACAGTAATGTTGAAATGTGTGCTCTCAACATGATGTAAGGATTTGGTCTGTTTTTATTTATTTAGTATGAGATCAACAGCAATGGTTTTTTAACATCAGATTCTAACTATGTGAAATTTAACTTTGCGACCAAAGTTGGCTTCAGTCTCCATAAGAATTCAAATTGTTATTCATGGAAAAGGAATTTTAGGGAATGTATTGCATAGTGGATTATGATTCACACTCACAGAAAGTTATCAAAGCTCATTCACACTCACGGAAAGTTATCAAAGCTCATTCACACTCACGGAAAGTTATCAAAGCTCAGAATGTGTGGCCAAACTTTGTGATGCATTTAATGCAGGATGTTTTCTTGATCTTAATTATTTAAGCATTTTTTAAATATCTACATTTATCTCTCTTTACTTCAACAGCCAACTCTGACACCATTCTGAAGTAACTCTCCAAGATGTATCCATTCCAACAATGCTCTGAAATGAATTTCTAGGACAGTCAACTTATCTATTTTTCAATAAAGACACAGGAAGTTTAAAAATGTCTTTTGCATGTGTTTTTTTTTTTAATTTTTTTTTTTTTATTCAGTTGTCAGTGTTCAGCTTATTCTGAGCACACAGACCTTCCTATCAAAATAAGGTGAAAAAGAATGCTTGATTTGATTAAACTGATGATTTAATTTGGTATTCTAATGTTTGAATGAACTCCTTTAGTCAGACTCGTGTGTGTCTAATAAAACAAGAGAATCTCTCTGGGTAAAATCTAATTATTTATTGTGGGGTTTATTCAGAATGTGTGGTGGACCATTTTCCCTTTTCTGCACCACCGTAGTGACATTTATAGAGGGTGGACAGTTGTATAACCTGACCATGGTTTAACATAAATCCCAGGATTTAGGTCAAGCCAATACTGTAAAGTGCTGATTTTGCACAAATGCTTCTTTGCTACTTAGCTGCAGTGCTACACTTCCTTTACTATTGAAATAAGCAAGAAAACTATTTGTTTAGAACACGTCTCAAATGCTTCAAATTATATACTAGGTTTCTGAAAGGGTCTCGGTTTCTTTGAGAATTGCCAATTTTGGAGAAAAATTTTAATAGAGACAAAGCATTGAAGAGTGAGCATCAAGTTTTAAATGTCTTGTAAGAATATTGTCAGATGATTTGTAGTAAAATGCAAATGTAAGTCTCTATCCTCTACAGATGACATCCAGACATTAGAAAAGGAAGGGTGGAAACTGCTGATATTTCAGATTGGATAAGAGGCTTTCTTAGCGAGTGAGTCATTCAGCAGAAAATACCACCATCTGTCTATACAAAAAAATAAAATAAAATCTCAAATTGGAAGAACTGTTTGTTATTGAGCATGCAGAAGTGAAGCTTAACAAGTTAACCAATTTAATTGGAATCACCCATACTTGATGCTGTATTGTGGATGATTTTAGAGCATCACATTTGATGATGCATCATGATTTTTTGTCAAAACATAATGAAACTTGCTCTGCAAGTGATTTAAATTTGTGACACACAAGCCTTATTACTGAGCCCTCATTTTCAGATCTGTCACATTGATATATCAATTTACTTTCCTACTGCTGGTCCTTCGCTACTTAAATTGAACCTTTTCTGGAATGCAAAATAGAAGCAGTATAATGATGTAGAGCATGTAGAATTTATTAAGTGTGCTAACAACACGCCTTTGTTGTATTTACTTACAAACTAGTTCTCTTTGTACCTCATACAATTTGTTGTATTTACACGATTAGATTCATAACTGACATCTACTGATGTTTATGGACAACCAGTGAAAGAGAAACACTTGCTTCCTATAAAAAGTATGCTCAAATCTGAATACCTTTCTGAATTTAATCACAGAAAACTTCTCATGGTTCCGTTGGTTCAGGTCAGCTGAGAATTCATTGGATGAATGGTATCAAGGCCACTGGAATTTGTTTTTTCTGTGAACGCATGTCCCAACAGTGGAGACACTGAGCAACGGGACTTTTCTCAGTAAAACACACCCACGACAGCACTTGATGTAAATAACGTCTGATGGACAATTGCATATTAACTTCCAGCTTATGTGAAAAAACAAAAACTATAAAAACAACTACAACTTTAAACCCAATGCCTTTCCAGTTTTTACATAAGCTGACCATCACTCAGGTGTACTCCCCGATCTACAGTCACTGAGCACTTTATTAGCAACAGCTGTACACCTACTTATTCATGTGATTATATAATCAGCCAATCATGTGGCAGCAGTGCAATCATAAAATCAGGCAGATACGGGTCAGGAGCTTCAGTTAATGTTCACATCAACCATCAGAATGGGGGAAATTTGATCGTGGCATGATTGTTGGTGCCAGACGGGCTGGTTTGAGTATTTTTTGTAACTGCTGATCTCCTGGGATTTTCATGCACAACAGTCTAGAGTTTTCTCAGAATGGTACCAAAAACATCCAGTGAGTGGCAGTTCTGTGTACAGAAATGCCTTGAGTAGGGAGGTCAATGGAGAATGGCCAGACTGGTTCGAGCTGACAGAAAAACTATGGTAACTCAGATAATCACTCGTGTACAATTGTAGTGAGCAGAATAGTATCTCAGAATGTACATGTCGAACTTTGAGGCGGATGGGCTACAACAGCAGACCACATCTGGAACTTTATTAGGACCATCGTGTTCCTAATAAAGTGCTCAGTGAGTGTATGTTTCCTATGAAATGCCATTACTGTTCACATTTAGCCAAATAAACCTCACATTTAGCAATTCGAAAGTTAGCTTCTCAGCTCTATAATGTGATCACTTTTAGAGGGTTAAAATGTAAACTTTACAACAAAAGTTTGTATCACACATAAAATTGACTTTTTGTTCCGATTCAGGGCAGGTAGTGACAAAAATGTAAAATAGAGTTACATTTATATATACAATAGAATATATTCTTTAAATTATGATTGATAAATCCCATGATTTAAATTCCACATATGGGCAAACTCACTGGACCTAGAAACATTGTTGCCATGGTTCTCCTTGACATTAACATAGCAACCAGTCACCAGTGAGTATAAACTATCCAGTACAGGCAAAATGTAAATATGGTGCTAATTTCTATGACTGGTTCAGAAAAATATTAAAATGTTTTTAGAACATTTCATTGTTATGATGAATCAAAACCATCTTTGAAGTAGTTGCAATATTCACCTCTTGACTTTTCTGTAGAACATTAAATACAAGTGAAATATAGCTGACTGCCAGTGGAAAATGCTTTTAACCCAACATCTTCGCGCCAAAGATACATCATGAAATAGTAATACTAACTTGAGGCAAGTTGAATTGCCTGAGCAGCCTTGTTACCAACAAGCTAACAGTTGGTCCTATATGGCTTGCTGATAACAAATGCTTTGATAGTGTTTGTCCAACACTCCAATTCTTTTTTTTTTTATTCCTTGTGTTCTTGTGTCCCAAGCTGCCTTGCCATTTGCCAAATTATGTTTCTCTAGCAGATTGAGCAGGTCTTGGATCCTGATTCTGATCCACTGGCGTTGTTGGCATTACCAGCTGTGAGAAACCACACATACACTCCAAATTAAAGAAATGCATCACACCATAACATAGCAGAGTGGGGTACATTGGTAAACTGACTGAAGAACTGTAACGGGTCTGATTAGAGTTTCCATGAAATTTAATACAGATGCATTGTACGTAAAAAAAAAAAAAAAAAAATTGATATACTGTAGATGAATGATACAATGTAAAGTTCAAACCTTTCTTGGCAGCTTCCTCCTGCTTGGCTTTAGCTGCCTCTTCTAATGCTTTTAATTTAGCCTCATATTCCTCCTGCCTCTCTTTCCAATGCATCCGGTTGTTAAGAATGCCATCATACATTGGCTGGATGGCGGTGTGGAAACGAGAGAATTCCTGTGGAAAATAAATAAGGAAAGTCAGTTAAGTAATTTTAAGTGACCAAAATATATTGTTTTTGACATAAATTTTTGGAAACATGAATTTGTCAGTCCCCTTCATCCAAATTGTACCTTGTATACAAAAGTACAGACAAAGTCGATAAAACCACACTGAAGCTTGGGCAATTCTGCGGCTTTGTTCCTGTCCATCATGGGCTAAGTAAAGTGAACAGACAGATGAGATATTAGCCTTTTAGATTGCTAATTTTACATCATGTTTTATTCTAGTTACACAAAGTACTCACAATAGGCTGTTGCTCAAGAACAGTCCTCTCAAGATCACCCTGCTCCCAGAATTCTGCTGCTACAGAGAGGGCAACCTAGGGTTGGGTGGTAGATAGATCCATTGCAGAAATTATACTTAAGCAGAAATTTGTATATTGCAGAGATGTACAGTTTAATTATTCTTTAGCTGACATCTCTTACCTTGCTTTGTACCTCCCATGGCTTAGTGATTGCTGAGAGGTCACAAGCTGTCATCATCATGGCCCTGGTCATTACATAAAAATATGATCAGAAAACAAAAAAATACCAAGTGTAGCTATAACTGGACATACTTACATTACTATTTCTTTCCTTGTTGTTTCAAGAGACATGAAGTCCACCCATTTCTTTTCCTCCTCATATGTCTCAGAGAGATCCACAATTTTCTGGAACATTGTCCTCTTTCTTTAAGTTAGAGACAGAGTTGAGTTGAGTAAGGTATTATATTGTATTTTAGCCAATATTCCTCAGTTTATCTTCAATTTAGTTTCATTCTTTAAAGAAACAGTTCACACACAAAAAAAATCTTTCAGTAATTACTCACTCTAATGTTGTCTCAAACACATACTGTATGCTGTTATTTTTTCCATTGAACACAGAAAAGAGAATTTTGAAAATTTTACACAGCTCTTTTCCATACAACTACATTTCATCGTGACCATGGCTGTTTAGCTTCAAAAAGAACAAAAACACAATAAAAGTAGTCCAAACTAATCTACATGTTATCTACATGGGTATGTCACATGTGTTGTAACATAACAGAGCAATTTGAATATGTAGTATAAAGAATGAGATTTGAGAGCTGCAGTCGAGCAGAAGATTTTCTGTGAATAAGGACCTAAAAGCTATCACGTGACTTCAAATGAAAACAGACTTTTGCAATTTTTATGGTGTTTTTCTCCTTTTTTGACCTTGACAGCCATGATCGCTATGAACTTTCGTTGTATAGACAACAGCTGCTTGAAGATTCTTCAGAAATTCTCCTTTTGTGCTCCACACAAAAAGTATAGGGTCTACAGATTTGGAACAAAATAGGGCTGAGTAAAAATGACTTTATTTATTTATTATTTGTTATTATTTATGGCGAACTAGTCCTTTAACTTTATTTCTTAAATATATGCTAATTCACCTAAAAAAACAGATCATAACATGCCAGTATTACATATTGTCATAACTTACTTGAAGTACAAGGCAAGATCAGTAGCAATAATGGCAATATCAATGAGGTGGATGACATGTTCCATTTGTCTTCTGTTGAGGTTTTGGAAGATGTTTAAGGACTAAGAAAAAATGTATATGTCAATATAAAATCAAATAAGCAGGCAAAGACTTAAAGTATATTTTGGGCAACTTGCTTATACCTCATCTGATAACAGAAATTTGCCAAATTCCAAGTGATGCCTCTCTAGAATGGAGGATCCATGCAGCTTGGCTAGAGGATTTTGGGACCTGATTACAAAACATACAAATATTAAAATGATGATGATGTTGATGATAATGACGATTTGAAATAGTAGCAATTGTAGAAGGAATAGTAGTAGTAGTTTACTGACTTGACTTGGTAGAGATTATTTGTGCCTCTGTGGTCTATATCATGCAGGAAGCCGGCAGTGATCATAGCCATCACCTCCAAATCTGTGTAATACCGCTTTAGTTTGCCTGTCTGGCTCCATAAAAATACAGATATTATTTTCTCATTCTAATTCTCTTTAAGATTTAGAGTATGTTATATATTAAAATGTAAAAATGGACTCATATTGTAATCTCTGCAGCACAATATCTGGTGTGAGTTTGGGGCGAGGCCACCTCATGTTTAAAAATTGTTTGAAAACTTTCAAATTTGCACATTTTGTTTGGTGGCACTAGTGGCACAGAAATTACACACTTCATCTTTAAATATTAACAAGTTAATTCAATTTGAATTTAGTTTGGACCCTGAGCAGGCTAAGCAGGTCATACCGTGAGTAATGTGAACATAGTTTGTCCAACGTTGAAGCCGTGGCGCCAGTTGTGATAGGTGATTTTCCTGTAGCCTTTGCTGACTGAGTACATGAATCTCACCAAAACCTAAGTAAAGAAGATAGCAGTCAATTTACATTTCAGTTCTGTGTAATTTCATGATAAAACAAATGCTACGTACAAAGCAGCTGTTTCCATCATCACAAAGTCATCACAAACAAGCAAGGGGCATTTACCTCCTGAGGGATCTGAAACTTTCTAACCACTCCAACTTCATAGTACATTTGGATCCCACACATTACAAGTTCCAATTCAGTGCAATCAAAGTCTGAGAAATGGAAGGCATAGATCTCAAACTTCTTTGGACCAGGCAGCTCTTGTTTCTGCATGAAAAACAACAGACGAACAAAAACAAAAGTCAGAAAATACATAACATTTTCAGAACATAAATGAACCAAGACAGAAGGAAAAAATATGGAAGTACATGAAATATGGATGTGAATTAGGAGCAGTCTGTTACAGCTGAAACTGCACAACATGAACATAATTATTCATATGCTGGTAAACATATGGGGAGAGTCACAGTAGACTTAATTGAAAACATCTGTTGTAATGCTATTGCTAATGGCCAACCAGCAAATATGACTGTCTGTGTCTGCATAATACATCTATCTGAGAAGTTCCAGGTCAACCTGTACACTGATTTCAAAACTCTTTACTTGAAAGGTGCACTCAGTAATTTTTGTGTACAGTTTGTTACAGGGGCCGATAAGGCAGTCGTCTTGGACTCATATTTCATGAGGGAAATATTACTGAGTGCATTTTTAATAAGATTATAAGAGATGCTGTTCGGTGTACCAGAATTTCCAAAAGCTCGTCCTCTTCGCAGTCTCTTGGCTCTTTTTGAAAATACTCTCTTGTTTTCTGGAACAGAACAAAAAGATGGTGACTCAAGAGCCTAATCAAAGTAAAAATGGGTTAATAGGTCGTTAATCAAAGAAGCACTTGCACTTACAAGGATATCTTGAATCTCATCATCTCGACATTTGACATGGTAAAGCACCATGTCCTGGGCAATATCCTTTCTGTTCTCCAGCTTATTCATTTTGTCGTAGGTGTCTGTGTTGAGGGCCGACCAGCCCAGAAACTGTGTCAAAGCCTGTCAAGACAGCAATGTATTGTTCCATGACACAAGAAGTCAGTGATCTTTGTACTCAATCAATACATGACATCTATCTATCTATCTATCTATCTTACCTCCATGAGTTGTTCATCATGGTCATCGAATGGTTTGCCATCCTTCCTGTTGTAGAAAGTTGCAACACCGACAATTTCTTCTTTTTTGTTGACAATTGGCAGACACAGCACATTCTTGATAGTCCATCCACTGTCATCCAGGGCCTCCGTCTACATAAACAGCAAAAGTCAAAGTTTATTTGTCAAGTCATTGTTGACAATGAAATGCATTTTTCTACAAGTCCACCGCTGAAGAAGGATTAAATATAAATAATTTATTTCATTAATAATAAATTATTTAAGAATTATTATTTCATTTTATTTAAGAAGAGTCCTAAATAAGTAAAAAAAAGAGAAAAGGTACAAAACAAAGGCACAAAACTTTAAGGTAATATAAATGTGTAATTGTTTTTTAAGAAAAAAAAAGCATATAAAAGGTACTATAAAACATATACAAGACAATATTAAGAAGTATGTGAAAATTCTAGGTTTGCGCAAATATTTTATTTAAAAAAAATAATTATATAAAAAGTAGCCATGAGTAAAATAAATTATAAAAATGTTGTAAAGTACAATAATGAAGAGACTAAAAACTATACGTTTTACATCAAAAGTGTAATTACTGCAAGGCAAGGGAACTTCAACGATTAAACATCTTGTTTTAGATAGCAATTGATATCTACCTGAAAGTTGAACATTTCCTCTGATGCTGCATTCATAATGTTGCAAATCTTGAACACACAATAAAAACAATAAACAAATTCATTTTTAAATTGCCATTTGTACATTTCCCAAAACAACCATGCAAAATTAATTCTCAAAGAAATTAAGAGTCACTTACAAGTCCACTCTCTGCAACATATGTGGGTAATCCACTTGCCAAAGCCCAGTGGTCTGCAGGAGGATTTCTGTGGAAAAAGAGATACGTAAGATATCTAAAGCATTCTTTGGAAATAGCAATCAGAAAAGGTGATCAGAAGAAAAAGAAGTCAAACGTACGGTATGACCTTGATGTCCTCTTTTCCATGCAAAATATAATCAATAACTTTGTAGAAAATTACTTCCTAAGTGGATAAAGATAAAAAAGATAAATATTTATTTTGCTTTTAAGAGACCTTAAAGGGATAATTCACCCAAAAATGAAAATTCTCTAACCATTTACTCACCCTCATGTCGTTCCAAACCAATATAACTTTCTTGTGTGGAACACAAGCTGCTCTTTGACAATGAAAGTGAATGGTGACCAGAGAAAGCCATGGTCACATTCTACTTTATTGTATGGAACAGAGCAGCTTGGACATAGCAATAAATGACTCTTTGTTTTGTGTTCCATGCAAGAAAGAAAGTCATACATGTTTGTATAACACAGGGGTAAGTAAATAATAAAATAATTTTCATTTTTGGATGAACAATGATACTCCATTTAATGTTAAAGGGATAGTTCAGCCAAAAATGAAACTTCTGTCACCATTTACTCACTCTCATGCCATCCTAGATGTATATGACTTTCTTTTTTCTGCTGAATGCAAACGAAGATTTTTAGAGGAATATCTCAGCTCTGTAGGTCCATACAATGCAAGTGAATGGTGACCAGAACTCCAAAAGCTCCAAAAAGTAGATAAAGTTAGCATAAAAGTAATCCATAACACTCCAGTGGTTTAACCCATGTCTTCTAAAGCAATCCAGTTGGTTTTGGGTGAGAACAGACCACAATATAACTTATTTTTCACTGTAGATCTTGCCATTGCAGTCTCTAGGCACGATCATAATTTTAAGCTTGATTACACTTCCTGGTGCTTGACGCATGCGCAGAGCACTAAATGACGCTATGGGAAGTGTAATCAAGCTTGAAATCATGATTTCTAAGGAGACTGCTGTCAAGATGTACAGTGAAAAAGGAGTGATATTTTGGTCTGTTTTCATCCAAAACTAACTGGACTGATTCAGAAGACATTGATTAAAACATTGATTACTTTTATGCTGACTTTATCTCCTTTTTGGAGCTTTTGGAGTTCTGGTCTCCATTAACTTGCATTGTGTGGACCTACAGAGCTGAGATATTCTTCTAAAAATCTTTGTTTGTGTTCAGCAGAAGAAAGAAAGTCATACACATCTGGGATGGCATGAGAGTGAGTAAACGTTGAGAGAATTTTCATTTATGGTTGAACTATCCCTTTAAATGTGAAACATGAAGCTTACCCTTCCATCCGGAGTTACAGGGCCAGAATACGGTGCCTGTTCTCCCATCAACACTGGCCAAACATCAAAAAACTCCTGCAGGAGAACAACCAATCAGTCTGACAAAGAGACAGAACAGATTGAAGCCTCTAAATTCAGTGTGATTCCATGATGGACGCACCTTTTCCTTTGTCATGTCCAGCAGGCCCACAGAGTACCTGTCACAGTTGAGGTAAGCTCGCACTGTGTACAAAGCTTTGTGAAACTGTCGTTCAATGTCTGTGAGCTCTTCAAACACCTTGTTAGCTGACCACAACAGCAGCTATGTATGAGATACATGAAAACATATAAAAAATTGTATCTTTATCTGTTTAATTGTAACTTATATTTTTTGCTGTGTATACAGACTGACCTGTCCTTTACGTGTTTCGCAGTTATGAAGGTAGCTCAGATGAAATATCTTCAGGTTCAGAGAGCCAACTTTCAGATACTTTAAAAACAGCTTTGAGAAAAGGAGACATATTTTGACTTTCTTTTAATATACTTTAAAAATGAACCAGTAAAATTGTTTTTTAGGTAACTAGCTATATACTTTGGGTAATGCTTTGTTGGTGGAGGCAGATTGTGTTGATATTGTTATAATTGGTGGAGGAAAGAAAAGGCAGAAAGGCAGATACAGACACTTGTAACTTACATCCTCATCTTCATCTGTGAAATGTGGTCCAGTGGTCTTGTTGACTGCCATGATGACACCTACTACATCCTTTCCATTCATGATGGGCGTGGCCAAAATGTTGTGTGTGGTGTATTCAGTGAGTTCATCAACAAATGAGCTGAAGTGACTATCCTAAAATGAAAGCAAAGTCACTTTTACCATTGTAGGACACAGATATTTGTATTTATCACTCACTAACATTGTATGGTATTATAGGGTCAAGCTGCAAAAGCAGCAAATTCTGTTAACAATAATTTATTTTTTAAATAAAATTAGAATGTGTGACTTTAATCCCAGGGGAATTGCATGCATGCCATTTTTAAAGACATTGTCCTGAAAACAAGGAAATGTACATGTTGAAAAATAGCAGAAGAATTAGTCAACCTTGAATAATGCTTAGTGCCTGTTTTAGACATTTAATTGTGGTGCTAAGTACATTCTAATGCACACCTGCAAACATTTATGTGGCAATTAATTATTGCTAATGGATTAATGCTTATTAGAACGTTAAATTAGGTGTTTTCATTCTTATTTAACAATGTAATTAATGATAAAAGAACAAATTAAAATCTGTAATGTAAAATTATGTAGCAACATCCATGACACGCTGTGCAAGTTTTTTGTGTGTAACTCAACTATGCAGAGTAAACTTGGTCTTTTAACGAGCCCTGTTGAATCCCATAAATAGCAGAGGCGAAATAATCCTTCATGCAAGAGATGGGTCATGGAATATTGAAATAAATGGATTACGTCAAGAGGATTTGCCAAGCCTTAAAATATGGACTGACCATACCAGCAGTTATGAAGATAATTTATAATAGTTTCTGATAGGCATAGTAAACAGATTTAATATTCATTTAAGTATGCCTTGCCTGGTCAATAGTTAGTTACCATGTACTTCTATGTACTTGGATGATTTAAGTACATATATTTGAATCTGAATAATTCTAAGCATGCTTCCTACCTGTGTGACATCCTTGACATTGATGGTCTTTTTGGTTTGAGCAACATATCCTACTATACCGATATCAAGAGGGAAGACAATCTCAGAATCTGGAGGCACCACACAGTCATCAAGCTCCGAATCTTTGTTAACATTGAAGAGTCGTGTTGCTAGCTCCGCCACACCATTCCGCTGTCGATACATGAAGAGGCTACATCGGTCGGCATGGATCAGAGCACTGATCCGCTTCAGAATCTTAAACATCACTTTCTCCATATTGACATTCTCCTGCATGTCTGTAATGAGATTGTAGAATATCGCTCCCTCCTCTACTGAGATTATGTCCTTAAAAGTATCCAGATCCACTTTGGACTCGGATATTTGCATGATTGAGGCAACAGCACCAGGCTTGAGCTTTTTGTCAAAGTAGCTCTTGGCAAAATCTGGATTTCCATCGAGGAACTTTTCCACGTCTTCCTTTTTGACACTCATCTTGGGTTTGGGATCTTCTGCCCCAGTCCCAGTACTAGCAGGTGACGATCAAGAAGTGAGAGTTCAAATGAGCTTTCAGGGGGAAAAATAAAATATTTACAGCATGTAATCCTCAAACTGTTGAGAAAAAGAGGAATCGTGAGATGAGACGCCTGCAACAGCAGGGGCAACCCGAGTCCAATCCAACTGTCATCAGCAAGGTGTTTTCCTAATAGTGTTGAAGGTGAACCAGGATCTGCTGTAGTAAAACTGATCAGGTGACCTGCATCAAAGCCTGAGCCAACAGCTGAAACTGATCGACGTCCTGCTCTTCACACTCTCTCTGTCCTGGGAGAAGTGATGCTCTTATTAATGAAAGTTTTAGAGTCAAAGATATGCAATCATTAAAGTATGTGTGTGGCAAATAGTTTCGTAAATTTGCTTTGTTCCTCTCCCAGAAGCCTGGCCTTTGTGGTACAAGCTCTTTAAGTTCTTATTAAAAACACACTCCTCATTACTAAGCCCTATTAAACCAGGCCACTAGCTGATTATCTCAGCACCCCAGTTGTCTTCTTAATGTGACTGCTACCAAGAGAGCAGTGAAAGGGCTCTCTTAAAGAACCTATGAAGATTTGTGAGTAAATAAATATGACTAAAAGTTCAGAGGTCCAGGACTGACAAAAAAAAAAAAAGAAAAAAAGAAAAGAAAATCTGACAAAATGGAAATTTAAAGGAATATTTCTGGTTCAATAGTTAACCTCAATCAACAGTAGTGGCATAATGTTTATTACCACAGATATTAATTTTGACTCGTTCCTCCTTTTCTATAAAAATAAAAACAAAAAAATGGATGATCTAACCTTTCCAGTTTTACAACTTTGTTACCCTGACAACATAATGCAATAAACCTTGTAATCTGTATAGTAGTTCACTGCAAAAATGACAATTTAAGCAACTTTACAACTCAAATAATACACAAGTTTGAACAGAATAATTAATGTAAGTGCTTTTATAAAATTATATGCTTCACATTTCTGCTTTTAAACCTTCCATTGTAAGTGCCTTGATGTGACCTCACTTTTTTTTTTTTTATGAAAAGGAGGGACTAGTCGAAATTATTTTTATCGAAATCAACATTATACCACAAATGCTGTTTATTGAGCTGAACTCGTATTAAACCTGGAATATTCCTTTAAGAGAAGACAAATGATCAAATTAAACATTATCACCATCAAGAACTAGAACAGTGATAAAATTGCATTGTAATTACAGTATAATAATTGTATTATTATGACATTTACCATATGTGATTTCTGTAATTCTTATTCCAGTGTGCTCTATTGTGTCATAATGAATACTGTAAAATAATATAAAGTATTACAATAGTAGTGTGTGTTTACGAAGGTAGTTGAACCATAACATGTCACTGAACTTTTTGTTTTTATCAAAGC
Source organism: Myxocyprinus asiaticus (assembly GCF_019703515.2). Lineage (NCBI taxonomy): Eukaryota > Metazoa > Chordata > Actinopteri > Cypriniformes > Catostomidae > Myxocyprinus > Myxocyprinus asiaticus. The sequence continues at coordinate 16,217,476 of NC_059381.1, read as the reverse complement.
CAAGAATTTTTATTAAAATCTATCTGGATGTACAGGTATAAGGGAGAGTGTATGTTAAGTCCTATCATAATTTCTGTCAAGCTTCCAAGGTTTTTAATCACCTTTTTGCCTTCAGTAGTTCATTTTAAATGGTCCTTCGTTATGACAAATTCATTTTTAATTATAATAAAAATGTACATCTTGTTTGTAGAAACTTTTCCTGAATCTTCTGAATCTACACATGGAGTAAACAAGAATCAGGACTATAGATATACTTACTGTAATTAAAAACATTAATTAAATGCACAAAATTAATTAACTAACCAGTTGAGTATAATAACATGTGATGCTCAATGTTCTCTGTTCAAAACCGAATCTGTGTTTGTTTCCGAAGAGGCTGCATTTCAAGTAAATTTGGAGCATGCAAAATACTCCTACAAATAATTAAAGGATGCCGTCCTAAATGGGATAAAAATGTAGAGTCTAATCATAAAATGTCTATAATCCCTTCGTTTAGATCTAAAGTTCATATCTATATAAAGGCCCCGTATCCATCTTAAGCATAAGGTCATGAGGATAATCAGCATATTAATAGCTTTATACCTGCACAAAGCAAGTGGCTGCTGAGGGAAACAATGTCCTGTGTGCATCTGTGTGTTGGTATGTGTCTGTGGCAACATAGTCTCATGAATATTCATAACAATACTAAGAGGTGGCGAATTCGTACATGTCTCTGTTTGTTTGGTTTACTGTCTGTCTATCTGTGCTATTATTTCTACTGATTTTGAGATTCAGCTTAACCAATTAAATCTATGTTACACTAAATGCATACATAGTCTCTTTGGAGCAACATGGGGGGTTAAGAGGGAACAGGATTGTGATATTAGTAACTCTCCATTTTCACCCCTGCAAGGGTTTGAACCTATAATCTCTGTGTTGGCACAGACAAAGGTCTTGAGTTAGATTAATCTAGATTAGAATTGACACTGAGAAGTCAATCAACCAGATATAGTAATTCTGTTTAAACAGTATTGGATAGAACAGCTATTTATTATGTGAAATATTGACCATTCACAGTGCCCATAGACAGAAGGATATCTGTAAATAGCTTAGCACTATGTAAAATTATTTTTTGTTCATTTTTTTGTTTTGTTTGTTCAGTTATATATGACGTATGTAACTGAAACATTTGACATGCCAAGCAACACATTTTATTTGTGGGTTTCTGTAGCCTACCTCTAGAAATCAGTATCTGAGTCCAACTCTCCAAATGCTTTTCTTTGTAGTTCTGTTGCTGGCTGCTGTGCCACCTAGTGATAGGAATCATTAATTAGTCATAATATTCAGTTGATCAGATGCAGGGCAAAATATTATAGGCCTACCACCAGTGGTGTAGTAGTGTCAGAAGAGGTGGGCATACAAAAAATATATATATATTTTTACATTTATATACAGTACATATGTAAAATGAGTAAGAATTTTGTTTTCCATTAAAAAAAATGACTGTTGTAATTATAGTCCCACATAAATTTACAAAATGTATATCAGGGTAACTTGATGTAAATATGTATTTAAATGACTAATAAACTGATTCATAATAAGCAATAAACTGTTAAGCATTGTAGCTAATATGAGTGTAGTAATGTTCACATTAACACATTATCTTGTACTAACATATATAGCCTACATAAGAATTAATGGTTATTTGTTTTATTTGTGTACTGTTTTGTGCTTTGCTGTGTATAGTGAAATTGTTTTCCTATTTAAAAATATAAATTGTAATGATTTGATATCATGAGGAAAAGGCACCATCGACAGCAGTAAAAGGCAAAAAAAAAAAAAAAAAAAAAAAAGAGCATCAAAAACTAACAGGGGTGCAATAACATGCGGTATTTTCACAAAGTTTAATTGCATAAGTAAAATTTAAATGTATATATATATATATATATATATATATATATATATATATATATATATATATATATATATATATATATATATATATATAAGGGGCTGGAAATGTCCCGCTCCTTAATTAAACGGAAAATATGATTGGTTAGCATATATCCAATCGCGTCTAAAATGAACGTTTTGATTGGTGGATCAGCTTAGTCCAACTGCCATCAGTTGCGCTCCCGCCTCCCGCAGCTCCGTGCCCGTTTAGACAAAATCACTGTCCACTTTTAAATACACTATTCACTCAACGGTGCTGCGGCATCGCGTTAGTAGATTGAAAAAGTTTCGGGTCAAAAGACTAATCGTTGTTCTGGCGGTCATACTTATCATCACTTATTTTGGTGGGCATACGCAAAATCCTAAGAAAGAAAGGTGGGAATACGGCGTATGCCTGTGTATGCCTTAGCCTACACTATTGCCTAGCCTACCACACATAAACAAATATAGACTACCCAATAAAGTAAAATATGGCAAATTGTTAAGATTAAGAAAATGAATGCTATTATTATGACTATAATAATAAATCGAATACAACGACTGTCAATCTAAATCACTTTGTCGTTGCCTAAAAAGCCCACAAGGGTGCAGTAGGCCACATAATACTTGGACCAGAGCCCTTCTATACTTATCTATGTTTAGCATAAAATAGCATAACACGGCGGTACTTTGGCAAGGAGACAAGAGGACGTTTATTTAAGAGATGTCTACGAAGGAGATCCTTCTTTACTGAATAAACTGCATTTGTTAGGAAACAGCTCATCACTTAATGAATTGACCACTTGTCCGCTAATCTTCAACATGTTTTAAACTAAACAATCCTTTTGGAATTAGCTATTTGTGGAGTGTACTACGATAAAATTGCTGTTTTATAAGAGAAGTCACGGACAATTTTGCAACAGGTTGGTGTCAGTTTACGGCTCTCCCTATTAATTTGTACGGCGACTTACTGTCGTAACACTCTAGTTGACCGCTACGCTCTCGCCTATGGCGAAAGCGCGGAGGTTGTTATCTCACTAAGTAAAAGAATATCTGCTTGGACTGTTTTGAACCCATTGATCTCGCATAAAAAAATCTTGATATCCATCTCACCCGATTCGACTGAACTCAGCAAGGTACCAGGGAAGTTGACAGAGTCGGAATAGAACTCCATAGCTGTACCTAATGTGTGTTTTCATGTTTATGTTTGTACCCAAATTATTTACGTTGTATTTACCTGTTTAATAAGTGTTACTATTAGCGTTTACCACATAGAGAAAGTGAGCGGTTAAATGAGTTTTGCAGATTTTTGTTATACATTTTCATGAGTTCATCCTGGTCTTTATTGATTCGTACATTAGGCCTCTTGGTTAAATGTAAATGTAAACCGCATTTAGCATGAACGTGCTGTCTATCTGCTAAATATTACAAATATTAAAAGTTCACCAGGAAAGGAGGAAGATAAATCTTACGCACATAACTTTTTCACAACGTTAATAATGTTTATAATTATGTATATAATTCATAAACATTATGAACGTTGTGAAAAAGTTTTGTGCGTGTATATATATATATATATATATATATATATATATATATATACGCACATAACAAAGGGATTTTATATCTATATATATATATATATATATATATATATATATATATATATATATATATATATTGATATATATATATATATTGATATAAAATCCCTTACATTTCAATGAAAAAGTAATTTCATTAAAACATTTTAGAGTTTCAAGAAGATCATCTTGATATATTGTTCAAGAAGACAAAAAGCAACAAAAAGTCTGCATCTGTTAACCTGCAGTTAACATTAACAACAAACCTTGTAGGGTGCAAAAGTGGTAAAATGGTGGGCCTCCAGGGTAAAAGCATTTTATTTTCTCCCAAAACACTAAGCAGCAACAAAAAATACCACAGTACACTTGTTTTTCACTAGACACTGTAAAATATTCCTGATCCATTGCGTGAAATGTCTAAAGTTTGATTTTAAGGTAATTCAGTATATATAATACTCATTATTTTTGTAAAGAAAAAAAAAATATATATATATATTTTTTTTTTTTTACAAAAATAATTTTTGCTAAAAATTTGTAACATTTTAAAAAAAATTGTAAAAAAAACCCCAATATATATATATATATATATCAAATATATATCTTTCTTTTTTTTCTTTTTTTAAATATTACAAATTTATGTAGCTAATGAGAATCCCTGAAAATATCACATTTATTTTGAGACAAAATACTTATTTGTCATTTTCAGTTTTGTAAAAGGAGTCAAGGTGATTAAATCAAAAGTTTTTAAATAACTGTCCAATAAGTGAAAGGGTAGTATTTGGTGTAAAAAGCTCCCCTGTTGCAGAGGCTAGGCCCCCATAAAACACTGTTTTTCTTAAGTGGGCGAATTGAATTGTTATGAAAAATTTTCACATTGACTGATACAATCACAGTGAGATTCATTTGTTTATAGAATACTTGAGATGTTATAAAATGTTAAATGTTACTGAAATTAACAGAAAATGGTTAACTCTTTTCTAAAGTGGATATTTTAAATAAGTATTATCTTATCTTATTACTCATTATTTTTGTTACTAAAAAAAGCATCTTGCTGTCTCAAATGTATTTGCCTAAGTTGACAAATTTTGCCCTATATCTATTTTCCCAATATTTACACGATATCATTATAACCCCCCTGGGGTCTTTTACCCCAAATGTGGGGGCCTTTTACTCCAGGTGTGGGGTAAAAGGCTCCTTTGTCATAAAAAAAACAAAAAACTAATTAATCAAAACAACCTTCCATTATTATTTCTTTTCACACAAATTACGTTACTCCCAACATTCCATAAAAATATATTTATTTTTTCAATATTGATACACTTTGTGACCAGACAAAAGGCTAATTTTCCTTAAAGGTGCACTCAGTAACTTTTTTGCTAGTTTCACTTGGACTTACAGTGACACCTAGCGGCATGGATGCAGAATCATTCAAAATCAATAGTTTTCAGTTTCAGATGCCATTGTAGAATTTCACTATTCACAGTCAGCCATGATTAATTTAATTCATGAGTGACAGTGTCCAATAACAGGGTGGTTACTGAGATTAAATGAGTAGTGTTTGGCTGGTCATGTGATTCTAACATGGCAGCCCCCATGAGGGGACCCTCTCCACGTAGATTTAAACAGCCTCTATAAGGTAACTGATATGACTGGTGTTCTCATCTCGAGTGAGTATTCATGATTAATTCCTTTTGGAGTAAACGTTTTTTAATGAGCAAATCATTACTGAGTGCACCTTTAAGGTGTGCCTTTAGCCCTGTTGTACCCTACTCTAAATCTGTGCCTTTCTCATAACTGGAGCATGAAGGCAACTGATGCAATTCCAAAAAACCAAGACTTTGACTTGTCAAGCCTTGTTTCGTGCATCAGACAAAGGGAATTTGTGCTTGGACAGCACTTGTGTCTAGTAAGCCTACACTAAGTAGTGCCTTTGTTTGAATAGTTTAGTAGGTTGGCAAGGAGCAAGCCAGAGCACATGGGGGATTAGGCTCAGGGTTTATGTGGTGAGGTCCATGTAAACCACAAACAAAACAAGATGGTTATAGATATATTTCTATGTGTTTCAGCAGGAGTGAAGATATCCCCTGAGAATTGAATCTGGGTTATAAGGGATATTCATTTGCAGTACACGAATCAGTAATTTGTTGTTGTTCCAAACCTATATGTCGTTCTTGTCTTGATTTTAATTGAATGGAAGAAAAGATGCAGAATTCTAATTTCTGGGTAAACAACGCAGAACTACATCTTCTAATTGATTGTTATTACATGAAGGAAAATTTGTTCCACTGAATTGGGGATTATATAATGTTAACATTTTTATTTAATGTAGCCTAAAAATGCCCTTAATGGTAACATCTTAATTAACTACTTTTTTTCAACTCAAAAATATTATTTAAATTGACAAAATCAGGCTACACAAATAAAAGTCCTTTATAAGGGTCAAGTCAGGTAGAAATAACTCACTTGAACGGCACAATATCACTTTGCACATTGTAAAATCAAAGGCCAACTGCAAACTTCTTTATAATTATTTGTTTACATTCAGCTGAAAGCTTGAATAGTTGTGGCCAAAATTATACATAAAGGTCTATAAAAAGAAATAAACTAATCTACCTAACCTACAAATAGATAATAACACTGTGTTTCTTGTCTGTGCCAAGAGAGGTTAACCAGGTCAGCTTTATGTTGTAGTTAAAAGCCATATCTCATCTTTAGGAAATTATAAACTAGAAAGTGAATGAAAATAGATGGATGACACCCCCACCACTGTATGTAGTTGCCTGTGAGACTTAAGACTGAACCTACTGAAAGTATACATTATGCAATGGGAAAAGGTTTCCCTCATACTGGCAGCTGTAAGGAGGCATATGATGATTGAATCACCCCACCTGAGACCAAAGTTCCTTTAGGACACAGAGATGTCTGAGCCAATAGTTCTCAGTGCTGTAACTGGTCATTACCTGTGGCCCCACAATCCTAATACTGTTAATTCAGCAATTGTTGGCCACTCAGACGGAGATTAGAAGTGTTGGAAGTAGTCACAAGAACAGCACAGTAAAGGCTCCTGAGGATGTTCTAGAAAAATGTATGTCTAAATAAATATGAATCATGTTTACAGAGATCATACTGTACAAACTAGATGAATAAAAAACAACACATTAAACATTTGTGTGTTTTATACTAATGTTCCATTTGTTGTTTTCTATTCCTCTATATGTGATCTCTGTACACATGATTCTTATCTATTTGAGTCATGAGTCTTGAGGGAGATTGGATGTCTGTCCAGCACCATAATAAAGAAATATGGAACAGAATAGCTGATGAATAAATATGTTTTTTCATTGCTGTGGTGTAATAATATCATAGTCATACCAGGATAGCTGATGGTAAAGAAATATTATATATAATTATTATACATGATTTTTATAACAAAATGATGCTGTTACAATAAACAATCCTCTTAACACTTGCTGTATGACTGATGTGACCACAGCATATTAATATACTACAAAGTGCCATGTACATCATTGCATAATGGATTCTCATCAGAGTAAAGCAACTTCGTAATCATGTCCATCTCAAACAAGTGCAAAACCACTAGGAGCTTATTGTAATCTAGATAATACATGGAACATGGCACCATCACCATCTAAATCAACAATCACAATCCTTTCACCAAAACAATGGAATACTTGTCAGGTCTTGTTCAGATAATTAGACAATGAGTATATTCTGCATTACCTTAAACTTGTTCTGTTTTGGAAACCCAACAAGTTCACTGGAGTGACTTTAATGAATTTAATGTAGCCTTCTTGTTTATCTTGCACTGTTTCTCTCATATTAGTTGATATTTTACCACATCCATAAGGACAACAAAGTCAATGACTTAAACTTAAATATGCAAAATTTTAGATTAGCCTATATCACAACAATTTATACCCACTAGAAAGTTTCCAAACTTGGTGTACATTCACGTCATAATTTGTGATGGGATAATATGGACTAGCAACTCTCTAATTTGCCAAGGGATTACACATAAGAGTCTAATATGAGTTTAGCTCATTGTAATCTGTGGTGGGAAAATATACCATAAAACTGTTTTCACTTTTTTTCACTAAAATTAAACAGGTGTAACCCATTTTCAAAAAAAAAAAAAAAAAAGCTTAAAACATTTATTCGAACTGCTTCACATACAGTAAATACTATTCTTGCAGAGGTTTGTTTGTGTGTAGTTAAAAAAGTGTTACTATATTCCACTTAGTTACATAAAGAATTAATTGTTTTTACAGCAAGCATGGGAGGGTTCAACGAGAAGCCAGATTACAGTGAGGATTTCTACAACCGGATTAACCGTAGATTTAAGAACTTTATTTAGTCACAAGAAGTGAAAATAATCAATAAGCCTGTCTGTAGAGTTGGTATAAAAGGGCCCTTGCACAGTGTAGACAACACAGCCCTGCCGAACAACAAAGAGAGCATCACTTCATTTACTCCAAACAACATCAAAACAAACAGGTAAGGTCCATGCTTTTGTGCAGGCCCTTTTGGCCATGTGGTTAACTAAACTGCAGTCCAGTGCACCTGTAGTTGTAATTGTAAACAAGAGAAATACTTAATTAAAGGAGAATTTCTCATGAAAATATCCTGACTATAAGAGTAAGAAAATGTCTTGATTAGAAGGGTTGCACTGTTAACTGCTTCACCTGTGTTGCACAGAATGGAATACTACAAGTTTGCTCTGCTGGTGGTTTTCCTGTCATACGTTGAGCGCTCTTGGTCTGCATCCTGCGTTGTGGACAGTTTTACAGTCAAGGAGAACTTTGACCCAAAACGAGTATGTGTGCAGTCTAAATGATCTCGTTCAGGATATAAGTTTGCTTATTTATAATGTTAATGTAAGACAGAACGGTTGATGTGACCTGGTATACTGTATCTTGTAGTATGCAGGCAAATGGTATGCTCAGCAGAAGAAAGACCCAGAAGGACTCTTTCTCCAGGACAACATCTCTGCTGAATACACCATTGATGATGACGGCACCATGACTGCCTCTTCCAAGGGCCGAGTAACTCTTTTCGGGTTAGTGAATTAATGATGACTCTATATGATCATATTCACAAGGATATTCACAATGTATAAGGGTACAATTCCATAATAATTTGATTTAGAAACCAAGTTTAAGTTTAGGATAGTGATGACATCACATGCTAATGCTGATATCAATATAATCATTTTCAAAAGTGTTTTCAAAATAATATAAGGGTCCAATTTTATCACATTTGATCTAGAAACACTATGCTTATACGCTAATGCTAAGTTTAAATAGTGATGACATCACATGCTAATGCTAATCCTGCTACCTGTTTACAGATTCTGGGTTGTGTGTGCTGACATGGCTGCCCAGTATAGCGTGCCTGACCCTGCCACTCCTGGCAAGATGTTTATGAACTACCAGGGCCTGGCTAGCTACCTATCTAGTGGAGGTAAGAAAACCCTCACATTAGAACATCTTGTATCCATTACAATTTACAACTTATGCTCATTTGCTCAGTGGTTCAACCTCAAAAAATAAGAAAGCTGTCATGTCTCCACAAATGTTTGACTTACTTTGGCTGGTTGATTCTTTATACAGGTGACAACTACTGGGTCATCGATACGGACTATGACAACTATGCCATCACCTATGCCTGCCGCACCCTGAAGGACGATGGCACATGTGAGGACGGCTATGCCCTGATCTTCTCACGTAACCCCCGTGGCCTGCCTCCCGCAATCCAGCGCCTTGTTAGGCAAAAACAGGAAGAGATCTGCATGGCTGGCCAGTTTCAGCCCGTGCTGCAGTCAGGTAAGTCCACTGACATTGAGTTTGTCTACTAAAAATGTAAAGAAAAAAGCTGAAAAACACAAAGTAGCTCTGATCATCAAAGGGACAATTCAATCGAAAAAATTAATTCTGTCATCATTTACCCAACCTCATGTTTTTTTGTTGTTGAATTTTTTCCCCTTTTTCACCCAATTTGAAATACCCAATTCCCAGTGCGCTTTTAAGTCCTTGTGGTCGCGCAATGATTCGCCTCAATCCGGGTGGTGGAGGATGAATCCCAGTTGCCTCCGTGTCTGAGACCATCAACCCGTGCATCTTATCACGTGGCTTGTTGAGCGTGTTGCCATGGAGACATAGCGCGTGTGGAGGCTTCACGCCATCCACTGCAGCATCCGCTCAACTCACCACGCGCCCCACCGAGAACGAACCGAGAATGAAAGTGAATTGTGACTGAGGCTAACATTCTGCCTAAACACCTCCTTATGAGTTTCGTGGAAAAAAGAAAGTCATCCAGGTTTGGAGCAACATTAGAGTAAATGATTTTGGGTGAACTATGCAGTTACCCAAATGTGGAGTATTTTTGACGTAACAGAAAAATATTATGTACATTTAGTATTTGTGTAATTTATTTAAAATTCATCCATTTGTATGGTTGTCCTGATTTTTTTCATCTCTTATTTCACAGGGGCTTGCTAAGCTCTTGGAGCAAACTAAGAGGGATTCATTCAGCATGCTGGCATGAAAAGAGTCATCTGTGGCCATCCAGTTTTATAGAGATGCAAGAAGAAATCATTATGCATCAGGGAGAGACCATTTGAACCATCTTATCTCAAGGGAATGTTGTGTTGTGTTATGTGTCTGCGACAGTAAAAAATTTTTTAAACTAAACTCAACTTATTTTGGAATTTTTTTTAGGGAAGGAAATGGGACAGGGGTGGATGGTTATGCATCAATTTGCAAATGAAGATCCAATATTTGATTGTAATATCTATACTCTTAAATATCAGTTGGCACAGTGTGAAATTAGTCTGGCTGGAAATAATTTAACAGATGAGAGATCATTTCCAAAAAATTTAGCATTTAAGAATGCCTCTTTTGTAAGCAATTATTTTTTGCATTTATTCTGGTCTGGGAAACATTTACAGACTATGGGAAAAACGTCTGTAGAAGGTTAAAGTTCATGCGGCCTCTTGCGATCTAATTGGGTTCAAATGGGACAGGTGTTGTGTTTCCAAAAGAAGATAGTCATCCACTTAGTTGTCAAAACCAGGGCTTTACAGATGATAATTCCTGTAAACATTATAGAACTCTTGGTGCCAAGCAAAAGAAAGATTCAAATGGACAAATGTGAGCAGCAAAAGTATTAGGCACTACATGGAGTGAACTGGGGTAATCTGGCACATTGGGTAATGTGGTGTTTATATTTCTTGCTCAAGTCTCCTTATCATATTTTAGCTAGTTGTCATGTGATCAGTACATCCTGAAATCATTTGTGGGTTTGAAATTTTGGAATGACAAAGACATTACATATTTGAGGTATAAACATTTATATTTGCATGTCTTAACAGTTTTCAGAATATTTTACATTGATGTTTAAAGTTTAAATACAAAAAAAAATAAATAAAAAATAAATAACAACAACTAGAAGTTCAGTCAACATGCAGCATAATACTCAAAAGTTAAATATGCCTGAGACCTCCATAGAGGAGCATCTCCATCGAACATTCTGAAAGTATGCCCTGCTATAAGAGAACCCAAGTTGAGGATTTCTAAGTAGATCTATCAAGCTTAGGTTCCCACAATAATTTTAGGCGTTAATTACACGGTTAATAATATACGGTACATACTACCATTGCAATAACCTTATAGGATTCAAAGAAGAAAAAACGAAGTAGTGTAGGTATGACTTTATCTTGTTTATTGTTATCCAGGGTCATCTGAGGCCTAGCCATTGGCAAAGACTTCATCTCCTCAATCTACAATGAAGCTTTTGACAGATTTATTTACAGTACAACAGGTTAATACCTTCTGTGTACTGTTCTTGTTTTGACTGCCAGTAAATATTCGCATGCCAGCTGGTGTCTCTTGCAGACAGAACAGATTGTCTGTACTGAGCTTAGTCTTTGCTGGACAAAGTCAGGGTTAATGACATAAGGGGAACTTGGTCAAACTTGCTTGGTCAAACTTGCCTTACAATAGGTGAAAATTATGTTGAAAAGTCCAGACTGGATGTTTGGGACAGTTTTCTTAAGATGTACTTCTTAACATACCCTTCCCAAACAGATTGCAATTCTTTTTGTTGTTGCTAGTGGCACAGAAATTGCACACTTCTATGTGCATGTACATGCTGCAATTATTGTACAGAACTATAAACGTTATCATGCCATTTTTGTAATGTTCTGCAATTAGACAGCTGAATGACGACATTGTATGATTCTCAATGAAGACAGATTCTTTAGTTATAAAGAATAGCAAGGCACTTTTCATTCATACCAACCAAAAAATGGGATGGCAACACCTGGTATATTTGCTATCTCTGGGAACTATCTACCTAACATCAGCCATGAAACTTAGCTGAAGTGGTGAAACCATTGCAACGTCACAAATGTTTAAAACACTGTAATAAAATAAATTAGTAACCATAGTTACTGTACTGCCCAGCCATTCATGAACATTAACAAGATGGTAGAATGTCAGCAAATACCATGAACATACGAACCTGGGATTAGAAGAATTAACTTGGGCTCATGCTCTATTTTCTATAGAAAAAAAAAATACCTTTAAAAGAGTCTTGTACAGCAATAAATGGAACCAAATTAACAAATCAGTCAGGCAAACACAGAATACTACTTGCCAAATTGAATCTGTTAAGGTGAATTTGGGCAACATTTTACATTTCCTGGCACTTTTAAATTATAATCCAAAAACCATATGACCTGATATTGTCACGGTACGCAAACAGGGAGGAGGACCCAAATGCAAGAATGAGTGAAACAAATGACAAAAACAAACATGAACACAAAACTCACATGGGAGAAAACCAAACAAAACATGATAACATATTGAATAACTGATAAACAAGACAACTAACCAGCCAGAGGGGTAACACACAAACACAGGTCAACATACATGGGAATAAAATGATACAACAATCACAAGAGGAAAGGGAGCACAATATATACAGGCAAGGCACAAGCGGAAACAGGTGAAGACAATCAACATAATGAGGACTAAACTAGGGGTGAGGCCAGAGGGAACAAGGGGGTGGAGTTGGGAGAGCACATGGCAAACATAAACACTAGACTAAGTCATGTGCTAATACATAACACAAACTCACACAGACAAACAACTGACAAAGACAGAAGGGCAGACAGAGAAGGATCATGACAGATGTTATATCTTTATAGAAAGCATATGATGTCTCCAACCTTAGTCAAAAGAAAATATTAAGAATTAATACATACTCTGAAGAACCTTTGAAGACCTTTTTTGATCAAATCCCAGATCATGCAATACAGTTAAATTGGGACACTCATTGTTTTGCCTCCTTAACCAAGCTAGTCAGGAGCCTGCTCTTTAATATATTTTATTGTAAGCATAAATATTGAAAATCACACTTGTTAAATCAACTTAAATTGACAAATTCAAGTCGTTAACTCTCCTTAAAAAATCGAATAAGATTAACCATTTGTAATGTTTTTTAATATGTGTAAAACATTCTATAAACACAGGAAAAATTACCCTTTGAAAAAGATAAACACAGTTCAGTATTTGAATATTGTAATTTTGCTCGAGTGTATAGGCTAAAAGATTATTTTTTTAAAACTCATAAAGCACACTTTCACAACACAAAATTGCATGTGTTCAACTAAAACAAATGATCAAAACAGGGAAAAATAGGCTACATTTATTTGTATTTTATATTCATGCTACAGAAAGATTAGAATATGATCAAGAGAACAAACTGAAATAATGAATTTTCCTTTTATTGCATGTTAACTAAAAAAAATAGCTATTTGGCTGAACTTGATTCAGTTGTGGACAGTGGTTCCATGTGTTTGATATGAGTTTTCTTAACTTAAATTTACTATGTAATCTCAACACAAACATTTTGTGTAGAAAGAATCTATATGCATTGGGTAAACCCAACAAATTTAGATGTGTCAATGTAACTCAAAAATAAATCTTTATTTAGTATTAACTTGTGAAAGTTAGCATGCTAAATTCATGCTGGTTGGAAACATTACAGAGTGTAGTTAGTAACTATGCTATGGTTAGCACAGCAATTGCTCAGTGAGGCCATCAATCCATTTCATGTGTGACATCTACTTATCTTCATAATTTGCTCAAGCGCCACTCTTCACCAAAATGGTAACCCCGAAATTCCAACATAACAGAAACTCTTCTAAATCTCAACATGACAAAACATTAAATCATTTAAAAGTATCCCTCTTTATAGTCATCTTGCTAAAAAAAAAAAAAAAATGAACACATGTTTCCATTTATTCACTGTTGAGTCCCATACATGCTGGGAAATGGAAATCCCCTGCCCAGTTTCATCAGTGCACACTCAAATTGATTAAGTAAACTTCCATTTTATGAATTTAAATGGATAGAATGCAGTGAAATCAAGTTGTGACAAAATGTTCTAAAATTGTGTTGCTTTGGTTTATTTTAATGAAGTCAACTGAACATACAGAAAACTATTTTTGTGTTTGTGTGTGTGTGTGTGTGTGTGTAAATACTCTAAGCACTGCACTACACAATATTCTGCACTGCACTACACTGCTATTTAATTATTATTGTTATGTAAGTTAATAATAAACCCATAATTCATCTTTAAAGGGGTCATGAAATTGAGAATCACATTTTCCTTGATATTTATAGTAAGAGGTAACTGTACTATTTCAGAACTCAAAACTTCCTCCCCAATCTAAAAAGAGCATTTATAGCTGCCATCCTGAAACGTCTAATTTTGAAATGTCTGTTCGTGACGTCACGAAACATTGCGTTTCTATAGAATAATTTTTCCTTTGTCCCACTTTACCAGAGGCATATTGGCAAAGTGGGACAAAGGAAAAATTACTCTATAGAAAATATTGACAAATTATTTGGAATAAATTTCTACATTATCTGAATCACATTATAAATAATGAATCATTATATCTAACATTTTCAAATATTAAGTCAATTTGTACTTTTTTATACCCTTAACAAGATTTACCATTTACTTTACAATTGCTTTTTCCACCGGTGGTCATGGAATGAGCTCTGCCATGCATCCTAAATTTAAATAATTAACTTAAAAGCTCAAAAAGTTAATTGTTGACTTCACAAAGATTTGTTTAGTATTGAATTTTAACCATTTAAGAAAATACATATGGATTTAATAAGGATCAAGCTTAACTGTCCCACTTTACCCTTGGTCCTTCTTTACCAATATTCACCCTTAATTGATTCAAACAATTAGATATTCCCAGGGAGAGCTTGCAATGAGTAACTTGGTTGGTTTAAACTGAGCTTATTTAAACATTTCTGTGTAAATTTGTTAGCCTTCTGATGAGAGTTAATAAGTAAAGGACTTTGTGTTTATGCTGCAGAACCAGATGTAACATCAGATGTTTGTTGCATTAAATTTGAAGAATTTAAATAATGATGTTTAAGGGGGCCTGAGTACCTTGAGTAGTGAGTATCGACGCTGACTACCACCCCTGGAGTCGCGAGTTCGAATCCATGGCGTGCTGAGTGACTCCAGCCAGGTCTCCAAAGCAACCACATTGGCCCAGTTGCTAGGGAGGGTAGAGTCACATGGGGTAACCTCCTAAACAATGGCAAGGAACCAAAACTCCATCAGATGACAGTAGTAAAGAAATTAAAAAAACTCATGTATCCTGTAATAATAGAGTATGTACCCCGTAGTTAAAAAATACCTACAGTAGCCTATGTGTAGGTACGCTATTATTACAAAAAGGTACGCTGTGTATGTTCTTGCTTAATTGCTCTCAAAGTAAGATTGATGTTTAGCATAGTATAAGGTCATACCACGTAATATTAGAATAATTACCCCTTAGTTATAAAATACTTACAGTATAAATTATTTGTAATTTTCCAGGTTGTTACCCCTTTATTCCCCAAACTTTGCATATTGTTCCCTTATACCTACAAGTACGTACTGTGTAGTTACACTATTAATACAGAAAAGGTACGCTGTAAATTAGGTGTACTTACACTGCAAATTGCAGGCTGTAATCTAAAGCATTACCCAAGATACATTTATTGGACAAGCAAAAAAACATAAGACAGTAAGACTTTCAGAGAATATATCTTGAATTAAGTTCATTTTTCTTACCCCATGGCGAAGTGCTTTACTTGTTTTAAGCATAAACCTCACTAAATTTATAGATTTATGCTTAAAATAAGAAATTGCCAGTGGGATATGAAAATAAACTTATTTAAGAATTTAAAAAAGTCTTATTATCTTATACAGTTTTGCTTCTCTATTAAATTCATCTTGTTTTAAGGATGTTTAGATATTTTTGACTGTAAAATAAGAGAAAAATACTGATTAAGACAATGTTTTGGCAGTGTATATACGTGAACAGATATTGCAGTTCTCTTCTGAAGACTACTGAATGAATGGTGAAGGCATATGTCTATACAAATAATCATCAAATGTATGCTACCTAGGTTTAAAAATGGAAAAGAAGAGTTATCATCAGTGCAACTGTATAGCAGAGAGAATGTCTTCTTTATTATTTAAGTGTGATGGAATGTTTAGTGCACTAGTCCTACAACTCAGATGCATTCAGCCATATATTCAGAAATTGTGGTGACTGTGGGTGGCACTGTTACTATGGTGATCAGCTCAGCAGCAGCCCACAGCTCCCCCTCCCTCTCTCTTCCTCTCTCTCCATCTGTCTATGATTGGTTGCTGAGGTTTTAAGCAACCAAAGGATATATTTACCCATAATCCATTACTCCATTCAGTCAAGCTAACCAGCTACGGCACACCGGAAAATTCAGCAGTAAAGGCATGGCAAATGTATTCTTCTGTCTACTCATCTGCTCCTATAAGGGTGAGTCCCTGTTTCTGTCACAAGATATTCTTCCTTAGTAAATATATATGGGGCAGGGCTTCCTCTTTGAACAGGCAACCTTTTTAGCACAGTAACATTTAATAGTAAATGAACTAATGCCAGACATTTTCCACATTTATGTCATATAATATGACATGTTTATTTATTTTATGAAATAATTATGACATTATTTTATTTATTCATAATCTTATTGATTTTCAGACACTTTTAAACTGTGATAAATAACCAGTTTCCACATATTATCGGGGCAGAATGCCTGAAAATACGTCTTAAATGGGACCTCTTAATTTAGTCAACAACCATTTTTGAATGGTCTGTTTATGTCATAACTTTCATATAGAGTGGAAAGAAATCTCTGACTATACAGCCTGCCAGACTCGACAAAGGTACGACTGTAAGAAATTAACCAGAAAGGACAACATTATTCTTAAACACAGAGTATTTATTCCACCACATGACCACAGTTCATAGAATGAAACAGAGAGATTCCCTGAATTGGACCTTATTTATAGTAATAATGTAATAGAAAAAGAAACAAATAAGAAAAGTATCTGACAAATCATACTTTATACCCTGATGCCAGAAACTTGTACATCCACAAGTACACTTTTTGAGTAAACTTTTAAAAAAATTATTTAATACCACAATTGTCATTAAACTTTTTAAAGCTTTTGACTGGTTTCATTGATAAAATGCTCCTATTTTACACCATTATTTATGTGAGGCACCCATCACGAGGGACCTATATCTAAAAGCAGAACATTTATGACAAGAGACAGAATCCTTTGATTGAGTCATGCTGAAATGCACGATTTCACACATTATAGTGCCACGGGGCCAGCAATTAGCATGGTTCTGATGATACACAAGACTAAAACAACAGCAGCTTGATACTTAAATAAAGTAAAAGGCCTAAGAAACTAATTAAGCAAAGATCTTACAGCAGCATATCTTTTGGACATTACAAGTCACTGGCCATCTCTGCATTGCCTTCAACAAACTTGAGGGATAAGCCAATTCTATAAATAGTTCTCTAAGCCACTCTATAACTTATTTAACTAACAGTTCAGTAGAAACTTTGATTTAGTTATTTTCATTATGTTCTTGGATCCTATGTCTGAACAGAGATGTTTTGCTCTGTCTGATAAGAACTGTTAAAAGATTGACTCTTTGCATACTTTGCATACTCATTGCCAGGATGCCACAATATTGCTCAATTCACAGCACTACAACAGCACTACAAGCATATGTTTAACCCAAGAGGGACACAAAACTACCGCCTTCTGCTTCTTCAGCCTATGAAAACCACTGATGTCTGGAAAGGGAGACGGCCTCAAGGTTTTTGCATATTGACTTGCACCATTTCTTTCATTTTGCTGGATGGAGGCAGGGCAGAGAGAGGTGACTGCATAAATATAAGCAGTTTTGTTCATTTTTATAGCTTGGGACTTTTGGGTTTGTGTCTTTAACAGATCACTTATTGAGGTGAGTTTTGTGTTTACTAATTTATCACTTATATTGTAGACTACCTTGGGCATCTTCACATTCGCAGAGGAAACAGAACAGTTTTTTGTTTGTTAATGACAGTTAAATTATAGACCTATACATTTTTTGAGATAACAACGTGGAAATTGTCCCATGTCTAAGTGGGGATTTTATGACCTTTTTATGGTAAAGGCAATCAGGATAATTTGATGGCATACACTGAGTTTGCTTTGGTTCAAGTCCAGATTCTTTCATTGTCAAGAAAGATCCATCCATAATGGTTCAACAGGATAAGGAATAAGGCAGAGATGTTTACTGTTCCCTGTTTGACGAATCTGTCCTGGGAACATATTAACTAATTGGACATTGGACATTTTGACTAAATTGCTTTGACTAGTCCCATCCTTCTTGTGGTAAGCACACCGATGTATATGTTGTGAGACACTGATGCAAATGATGTGCCACATAGATCTAATTTCTACTTGTCAAATGTGGAGTGAAAATTGCTGCTTATTTTTACTGACTATGAAAGATAAGAGATTTTACCTTAATTACAACCATAATACTACCATGTACATCTCCAAAGATATTCAATTTTGTGAATGCGAAGTAAATGTCAATGAACCTGATAATAGTGTTGGCTGATGAATAAATAAGTGTTAGATGTGATCAAGCTTTGTTTCCTGGTTTTGCAGCTGTAGACTCTGTGATAAGGGAAATATGTGAGAATCAATGCTACTGATTGGTAAACACTGTCACAAGCACTGATTGCTATATCAGCTTATTTGATAATTGTGTTAACTCGCGTTACTAATTACTGACTTGTTCCTGCAGAAACTTTAATAAAAAATAAAATGTTGTAAGCAACACTGTTTTACATGCACACTCGCTTTAAGAACAGTGCTAATCATTTACCCCTATTTAACAGGCAGTTTGATCTTGGAGGCCACTTGCTGATCAAAGATCCCTTTGTCCCTTTTTCAGGAGCTGTCCTAAAAGCCTCATCAGTGCATGATGGGCACCTCGTCACTGGAAGCCATGGAGGACCTAAACTCGGTGACTGCTTTGAAGCGCAAAGTTCGACAGAGGAGAAAAACAAGTGAGATTATCCAGAGCCAGTTGCAGCAAAACTTCTCCTGCTCAGTACCTAGAGTAAAGAGCACTCTAACAGGTCTCTTCCCTGTAGTGCAATGGCTTCCAAAGTACAAGGTAAAGGAATACATATGGGGCGATTTGATGTCTGGGCTCATAGTTGGCATCATATTGATACCACAAGCCATTGCTTACTGTCTGCTGGCTGGCTTGGATCCTATCTATGGCTTGTACACATCATTTTTTTCAAACATCATATACTTTTTTATGGGGACATCAAGACATGTATCGGTGGGTATATTCAGCCTCATGAGTCTGATGGTTGGACAAGTTGTGGACCGAGAGGTCTATCTAGCAGGTTTTGATATGAACGAAGACACTAAGCAAAATGCATTTGATGTTGGATTAAACGGAACTGGAGAAACCAACACCACAGGAGTCAACTTGAAGATCATGGCATTGACTATGGAATGTGGAAAGGAGTGCTATGCCATTAGCATTGCTACAGCTTTAACATTACTTGCTGGGGTCTACCAGGTATGTAAAGGATAAGTTCACCCCAATATTTAAATTCTATCATTATTACTCATCCTCATTTAAAACCCCTTTAACTTTATCTCTTTCTTCCTCTCTCTCTCTGATACTGTATTACATAATCAGATTACAAAAGTAAAAAAATTACTTGTAATTAGATTCAATTGTTAAATACTTATAATCATATTACAGTTACTTTTATATGGATTACATGATTACATATGAATCTGACAAAAGCAGCAAAATTGTTCATAATTTATTGATCATTCTAATTCTTTCTTTTAAATATTGACATTTTTTTTTCCGTTCTGTAAATCTTCTAGGATTTGTAATGGGCGGGGGGGGTTGTTGCTCACACAGACCTGAAACTAGCCACCAGCCATACTTACACTGAAGATGGAGTGCTAATCCACCAAACTGATTGCAT
Organism: Myxocyprinus asiaticus; assembly: GCF_019703515.2. Taxonomy (NCBI): domain Eukaryota; kingdom Metazoa; phylum Chordata; class Actinopteri; order Cypriniformes; family Catostomidae; genus Myxocyprinus; species Myxocyprinus asiaticus. The sequence goes on along the minus strand of NC_059381.1, from coordinate 16,197,525 downwards.
TGAAGTTAATTTTAGTTTTGCAAATTGCTTTTGTACTAGGCTTCAAAAATGAATGAAGGAGCTTTTACGACAACCTTTTTTACCACGCAGAAGATTTCTTGTCAAATGTTGCATCCTACTAAAATGCATGTGATATTAAATAATCAAAAACTAGGTCAGAAGTAATCCAAAAGTAAAATAAAAGCAATCAGATTATATTACTGTAACAATTATGAAGGTAAGGAGGAAGCTGGGACCAGCTTGACAAACACATAGACATTTAATGACACTTTTCAGTGTATAAGAAACAAAAACACGGACTGCTTTTCAAACATGCGGACAAGCTTCGTACATCTCTCTCCTGTCTGCCACTGTCTCTTCTCCTTAAATACTCCCGCCTCCCCTCGCTGGAATGCGAGGTCGGTGTGGCACGCAGGTGGAAGTCATTCGCCACTTATCTTCCTGGCCTCGCTCTGCCCAGACGCCGCTCGGCTCCACCCTGCTCACCACAATTACCTTAAATGTAATCCAAGAGATTGTGTTACTGACTGCAATTTTAGTCATGTAATTTGTAATCAGTACCAGTTTTCAATTCAGAAGTAATCTACCCAGCACTGTATTCATAAATATTTAAAACGCATACTCATGTGGGTTATTTTATTATACTTTGGTGCTTTTGCATGTTTTTTGAATGCTCCAGCCCCCAGTCTTTGTAATTGCATGGGATACTTCTTTTGTTTTCCATGAAAGAAAGTTTGAAAGCTTGATATGACATGAGGGTGAGTAAATGATGTTAGAATTCTTTTTTTGGGGGAACCATTCCACTAAATCACATACATTATACATAACAATGCAAATATGCAGGTCATTGTATTCACGTATTGTATTTCTTCCTTAGGTACTGATGGCTGTGCTTAGGCTAGGGTTCATCTCAGTTTATCTCTCTGCTCCTATACTTGATGGCTTTGCCACTGGTGCATCGTGCACAATTCTCACTGTCCAGGCTAAGTACTTGCTTGGCCTTAAGTTCCCTCGCCACCAAGGCTATGGCACTGTTGTGGTCACTTGGATCAACATCTTCAAAAACATTCAAAAGACAAACTTTTGTGATTTGATAACAAGTGCCATTTGCATAACAGTACTGGTTGCAGGAAAGGAGCTCCAGGATCGGTATAAGGATCGTTTAAAGATACCACTGCCCACAGAACTGGTGGTAGTGGGAGTTGCCACTATGGTTTCCCACTTTGCTGATCTAAATGGACAATTTAGCTCTAGTATCTCAGGTGCCATTCCAACTGGTTTCATCCCCCCAAAGGTGCCCAGTGTTGAACTGATGCCCAGGGTAGCATTTGATGCAATTCCATTAGCTGTCATCAGTTTTGCATTTACCATTTCCCTGTCAGAGATGTTTGCTAAAAAGAATGGTTACACAGTTAGGCCCAACCAAGAAATGATAGCAATTGGGTTCTGCAATATAATTCCATCTTTTTTCCATTCTTTCACTACAAGTGCTGCTCTTGCCAAAACAATGGTGAAAGACTCAACAGGTTGCCAGACTCAGGTCTCCAGTATAGTGAGTGCCTTAGTGGTTCTTTTGGTCCTCCTCTTTTTTGCACCATTTTTCTACGCACTGCAGAAGTGTGTCCTCGCCTGCATTATCATTGTCAGTCTGCGTGGCGCCCTGCGTAAATTTCGAGATGTACCTAAGCAATGGCGTGCGAGTAAGATTGAAGCAGCTGTCTGGATGGTTACCATGAGCTCATCTGCTCTAATTAGCGTGGAGCTTGGACTGCTGATTGGAGTGGTCTTCTCCATGATTTGTGTAGTGGGCCAAACTCAAAATCCTAAGGTTGCACTACTGGGACAAATTGAACAAACCAATGACTATGAGGACATGGAAGAATATGATAATCTTTTGCCAGTTCCAAAAGTGAAGATCTACCGTTTTCAGGCCCTTCTCTTCTATGCCAATAAAGACTTCTTTCTAAAATCATTATACAAAGCAATTGATCTTGAGCCATTCCTTGAAATAACCCGCAGAAGAAAGCTGGAGAAAAAAGGAAGAGAAAAAGCTAAAAAGAAGACTAATGGACTGGAGCAAACAAATGGAGATGTTAGTATAAACTTGATTTCAAAAGAGATTGATTTCCATACAATCATCTTGGACTGCTCCTCCATCTCCTTAATAGACACAACAGGAGTGAGCACCCTTAAAATGGTATTAAAAGACTATAAGGAAGTTGGTGTGAGTGTAATTCTAGCATGTTGCAACACAACAGTAATAGATTCTTTAAGGAGAGGTTCTTTCTTTGGGGCTGGTGACAAAGACATGGAAAGATTGTCATTCCATACCATCCACAGTGCTGTTTGTTTTGCCACTGGTATGGCACAACCAGTTAATGACTCACCTGTGTAATGTGTCCACAAATGGGACTTAACAGCAAAAAATATTTTCATTAAAAACATAAAGATAAACCTATGTCATTCCTAAAACATTCAAATCTGGGAAAATGTCCTCATGTTAAATGGGTTTATGCACAGTAAAAAGTTAAAATGTTGTCACTAGGGCAGTGGTAGCTCAGCAGTTAAGGCTCTTGGTTACTGATCAGAAGGTCGGGGGTTCAAGCCCCAGCACTGCCAAGATGCCACTGTTGGGCCCTTGAGCAAAGCCCTTAACCCTATCTGCTCCAGGGGCGCCGTATCATGGCTGACCCTGCACTCTGACCCCAGCCTAGCTGGGATATGTGAAAAAGAAGAATTTCACCGTATATGTGCAAATGTATAATGTGTGATAAATAAAGAAAATTATTATTATAATTATACCTTAAGGAGCTAAATGAGGTATTTCTACCTAACTTGACCCTTAAAATAACTTTTGTTGGTGTAACCTAAAGCAGTCATTGATTGTCAGTTGAGTAATATTTCTGACTTGAATGAAATATGAAGCAAATTTTCAGGTTACTCGAAAAAACTGCATTTATGGCTCAAATTAAATCTCTGTGATGAAACAGGCAAATAACAACATCTCTGTCTTCTTAACTGTTTTTAATGACAAATGAAATATAATCATTTTCAATTCTTTGGAAAATATACTGTTTATAATATGACAGATCTCTTTAGAATTATGAGTGATTTTGATGAATTACATGTAACATGTACATAATTTTGATGTACAGATTTTTTTATTTTTATTGTATCTTTCTCTCCTGTCAGTGATAATTGCAGTTACAAACACACAGGACCATGAGAAGGCAATACGGGTCTGTGATTTTATGTTGCCTGTTATACCGTATTTTAAATGTCATGGTGTTTTACGTCATCTTAGGGAAATAAAAGAGACTGTGACAAATTTCATCTGGAGATGTAATTACATTTTAAATCAGTGTCAATAGCTGGAATTTATACTGCATAGTGTTTTCGGTTTTATATACATATTAATATTGTAAACGAACAACTGGCCCTGTCTTTGCCTTGAAACATGCAAAAATACTAAATATGTAGACCGAGTACAGTTGTAACGGAGTACAGTTGAAACACTGTAAATATTTCCCTTCTAATGCCAGTCTGAATTTTCAGTTTCAGTATGCATATTCACATTACCATCCTCTCTCTGTGTGGAAAATTTGGGGGGGGGGGGTTTTTTATTATTATTTTCTTACTCCTCTTTCATTGTGAATAAATCATTATTTCTGAATTACCATAAAAGGAAATATTCCTTGTTGTAATTATTGATTTGTCTACCTTCAATAAATATATTTTGGGACATCCTAGCATCTAAGATCATGGAGAAAATCAGGCAATCATGTAAGGTGATGATAAGCAGGGGACAGATGAGATCAACACTATTACAACTGTACCCGCTACATAAAAAACATGCCAATGCTCCTTCTAGAGTTTTGTTAGCATTTATTCAGTCAGAAATCTCAGATAAGTAAGCAAAACAAATTAATTAATTAATTAAGATAGATAGATAGATAGATAGATTTAAGCAGTGTAAATAATTTTGTAAAATAGATTTAGTCCAAAAATATGACTGTAAATGAGTATTTTGGTTTGTTTGCATGTGTGTACATGTCACAGGATGCCTCATATCAGGGTGAGGAAAACCAAGACAGTATTTCCAGCTTATGTGTTAGAAACGATACATTTGCAAGCATTAGAAATATTTGATAACAATCACAGTGTATAAAATGTGTCAGTATATTTCACTTAAGTTAGGCATATCGTCTTATTTAGCATATTACAACTATGCTGGGATATAGTGTTACAAGTTACAACTGTACCTGGTATGGGGACAGTTGTAACAAAAGCACTCCTGGTCTTAAACACTTTGTATTAAATAGTAACAATGTATGCAGGTTTTTGGCTTTTGTTTTGTTAGTAGACAGACAAAGGTATATCATGTGAAAAATTTCATGTTTATTGTGGTCTGTATTTGTGCAGTTCAGCAAAAAAATCTAAAATTGTTACAACTGTACTTGGTCTAGTACCCTACCTTTGTTGAAGATACTCCACAGATTACACTACTATTCCTTAAGATTTTGTGGAGATAATTAGGTTACTCTTTTGTGCCACCATGGTTCATCATTTATGTCAGTCCTGTTACAACACATGTTCACATTTAAGCAAAGTGCTCAATTAGCAAGAAATATTATCACACAAAAATCCTAAAAGAATCATTTGTTTCACTGCATTGACTCGATGACAAACACCAACTTGTGATAACTTAAGGAAAATATTCCGCTCCCGAACGCGTGGTGGCACTTAAACCTTAACCCTATATGAGTCTTTTTTTCACGCTGCATCTAGTGAAGAAGAACAAATGACGTCAGCGGTTATTCAAATTTTTAGCGCTCATTATCTAAACGAGACGGGTGTCATTTATTTCATACTTAAAATATTGTATAGCTGATCGACGTAGTGTTGGATTAATACGGTACAACGATGTCCTGTCGACGAAGGTAAGTGTTTGTAGTACACGTGGAGATTTATATAATGTTATGGCTCTGTCTCAAAACCTAGTGAGCTGCCTGCCTAAACAGATTTTTGGGGGATAATATGTGCGTTTGAATATGTATAATATGTGTAGGAGTTTACATGAACTCCGTGACTATATTAATGGACATATTACCCAGGGTGATGAATTTCTGTCCCCAGATGTTTTTTTTTTCCCTTTGGCATGTAACAAAACAAAAGTATCTCAGTGTTCAGTTCATGTAATTTATTTCCTTGTGTTTGCGTGAGCAGTGAAGCTCTGGCATTCTCTCTTGTGACTGAGATCAATCATGCAATGGCAAGACTGGTGGATATATGGGACTGCATTGGCATCATGGAAGATCAGAGGGTGGAGATAATGCAAACTGTGAAAAAGCATATAGATGTAAGTTATGCCTTTTTGTCCATACCACCTCCCTGTCCCCAAATAAAGGGATAGATCACACAAAAATGAAAATTCTCTCATTTATTCACCCTCATGCAATCCCAGATGTGAATGACTTTCTTTATTCTGCAGAACACAAACACAGATTTTTATATCTCAGCTCTGTAGGTCCATACAATGCAAGTGAATGGTGACCAGACCTTTAAAGCTCCAAAAATCACATAAATGCAGCATAAAAGTAATCATATGACTCCAGTGGTTAAATCCATGTCTTCAGAAGAGTTATAATAGTTGTGGGTGAGAAACAGATCAATATTTAAATCTTTTTTTTTTTTACTATAAATCTCCACTTTCAGAATGTGAAAGTGAAAGTAAAATTGGAGATTTATAGTAAAAAAAAGTATTGAAATATTGATCTGTTTCTCACCTAAAGTATTTGCGTTGCTTCAGACCAGTTTTTTTTTTTTTTTTTTTTTTTTTTACTTCAAAGGTCTGTCCACCATTCACTTGCATTGGAAGGACCTACAGAGCTGAAATATTCTTCTAAATATCTTTGTTTGTTTTCAGCAGAAGAAAAAGTCATGCACATCTGGGATGACTTGAAAATAAGTTTTTGGGTGGACTTTCCCTTTAAGATGCAGGCTTAAAATTTTACTATTACCTATGTTCTTTCAGGGTCTTTTACATTCCATGATCTTGGAGGAAGAGGCCCTACGTCATCGCATCAGGGCTGATATCGTTACCTCCCAGAAACAATTGGATACATTGTGCTTGGAGCTGTCGCTGGAACCATATGAAGTAAGTTGTGTGATGTAATGTTACATTGTTATCTAGAGCAGTGTTTCCCAACCTTTTTTCTGCCACAGCACACTTTTTACGACTAAGGCTAACCATCGTCAATATTTTTCCTTTTCAGGAACTTGTCCATGTTTTCTGTCCGTCTTAGTAGCGTGTTTATTGTAATGTTTGAAATTCGGCTATGCAAAAAACTAAACAAAAAAAAAACAAGTCACATAGGTAGGCTACGCTGTGTGAGGTCACAGGTGGCAAGAGCGCTAAGTGGGTAATGAAAAAACAACAAATTTGCTTCTTTTCTAATTTGTAGATTTGTTCTTGCAATGCCATAACAAATTACAGGGATGCAAACTCATGAGGGGCAAAAAAGTTAAGACAATCACTGGTCCACGAAAAAATGTTCTGGGGATATTATTTTTAAAGGATAAGCTAAAAGCACCAATTCCAGCTGTTTTATTGATTCAAGTTTATTCAAGTTTACAATTTTGCAGAATTAGCTACAAAATAAAGAGTATTTTGGTGAGGCTTGCTTCTGTTTCACAAATTTGTTCAATTTTATTAACGGATTAGTTCAGTGACCCCTTCTGGAAATGTCACTAGGTGGCGACAAATGAGCATCTTATGTGCTCTGAGTGAGTCAGTGAATCATTTTGAGTCGTTCATGACCGAAATCTACCAAGAGACTTTATAGTGTTTAAGCATTAAAAGAACAAAGCAGATCTATAGTCTTCCTTCAGTCTGAGTATTATTTTTCATCCAGAAAGACAACAATAACAGTCTAATAATAGTGAGTTTCAATAACGTTCTTACCTTGTCCTTTACTAAAACTTGCACGGCTACAAATCTACTGACTTCAGTATAAGAATTATAAACATAAAGTAGATCTACGTTATCATTTTCCTACAGTATTTAAACTGCTGAGCATGACTTTTATAAAAAAAGACCACAATAATAGACAAATAATAATAGAGTTTCAGTAATGTTCTTTCATCTTGTAAAGCGCATTTCACATGAGTTGAGTGGAGGCGTCAACGCTCCGTTCAACGCCAGCGTCAAGCGCCGCATTGCCCTCCACGTGACAAGAGTTGCAGAAAGCGTCACAGAGGGGTGATTTTACGAGTTTGCCACGTAAAAAAGCGGAGGTGTGCACAATAAACATTGAAAACATATATTTGGAAGAGAGAAAAAAAGCTTGCAGTTTCTTTGATAGCAGAAAGTAATAAAAGGACTCGTTTATGTTTAGGTCTAAGTGTATTCTTGGTGAATTTAAATTAGTTCAATAACTGGGGTCTCTGATATTCGTAAACGATAATGTAATATTTAATTAAAAGAAATGAGACATTAAATGTCTCTTCACAAATTTGGACAGTTTATAAATATTTCTTGTTGTTTAGTACTCTCAAAGACATAACATACTTTGGTGTAAAGTGTCGTCACTTCATAGACTTCAATGTATTCTGCAGCGCTGATACGAGTCATGTAAAAGACCCTTAACATGTATAAATATCAGTCACTTTTGCACATTAATCATTGCTCTTTGCAATCACAAAAGTGACCGATTATGGTTTCAAAACGGCGAATTTCTCCACAAGGTGAGGAGTTTGGATCCCTGAAATAATTTTTTTTCATGCATTTATTTATTTTGTGGAATTTGATAATTTTCCACGTTGGGAAACACTGGTCTAGAGAAGCCTAGAATGGCACTGTCCCCTAATAGATAAATCTCCTTGTCACTTTTGAACTTCTATAACTGTCCAACAATTTAATAATACAACATTGTCATAATTATGACAATCTGTTGAATTGATATTAACTAAAACATAGATTTATGTCCCATATTTTGCACACAACTCTGTTATTGCATGATTTTCCCTTAAAATTGTGACACCTAGGAAGTAACATAATTTAGCCCCTTTCTACAGCATGGCAGGATGACAAGTTAATAAATTCATTACATTTTTGTATTTTTATTTTTTAATATTTTTATTTTTTAACTAATTTTAGTGTTGACTGTATTCAAATAATTCACGCTCAGCTCAACTATTCTAAATTGAGGGGAAATATGAGTTTACATCAATATGTAACTACAAACCATCATTTGGTCCCAAAATAGTTAGTCTACTGTGTGAATTGTTTTATTTTTTAAAAAATGTTTTACCCTGTTCATGGAAAGTGACAATTTCTTCTCGAATGTTATATTACAATCTTTTATAGTTGGAGGAAGGACTTACGGTTCTGCAGATGGAGAAGAACCTGTGTTGCCGTGTTGAGTCTCTTCAGAAAGAGAAGAGTGACCGTCTGAGAGAGATGAATGATCTGAAAAAGCAGGATGAGGAGTTGTATGTGACTCTGTGTGTCACCCCGTATTACATCCCAACAGGCAGAGTTGGGAGGGTTACTTCTGAAATGTATTCCACTACAGATTACAGAACACATGCTGTAAAATGTAATTAGTAACATATTCTAAATACTTTGGATTACTTCTTCAGCACTGGTAGATTTTTTCACTTGTTTTGACTATAAAAACTCTGCCAGTACAGTAAGACAAAATACACATGTTAAAAATACATTCTCTGACAAACTTAAATATCTTATGTAGTGTTGTTTCTAAAACAAGATAAGTCAAATTGATCTTGTTTTAAGGATTTTTAGATATTTCTACAGGAAAACAATACAAAGATTATTATCAGGAATAAGACTTTTGCCCTAATATCAAAGTTCTTACTAGAAAAAAAGAAATTATGATCCAATGTCAATTTTCTTGATAAAAAAAATATGATCATGCCTGGTAACATGTGCATGTAAAATGGCTAGAAATAGCATTTTAGCTTAGCATAAACCTGACAATTTACACAAGGTTTATTTCTGTTTCTTGTGCTCCAAACTTACTTAAAACTTACTTCTCTGTCTGCTCGAATGAATGTAACACATAAGAAAGTGCTGTTCAAATGCACTTTGGATCGCATAATTTATATGTATAAATGTTTTCCATCTGAAGGACTAAATATTAAATGAAACAAATGACAAAAAAATGCAAAGTAATCTCTTTAGTAATCAAAATTATTTTTGAATGTAACTGTATTCTAATTACCAATGATTTAAATTGTAACTGTAGTGGAATGCAGTTACTTATATTTTGTATTTTAAATTTGTAATCCCGTTACTTGTATTCTGTTACTTCCCAACCCTGCCAACAGGAAGTGTGCCCTCTTGAACCCAGCTGCAGGAACTCCAGGAGCATGTCGAGGAACTCTGCATGGAAAAAGTACGCGTGACTTTGAACAACTGCTCTGGGGGGGATCTATCGTCATTTCTTTTTTTTTAATTAGAGATATTCTTCTGATCACTTGTGAGTCTTTTCCGAATGCTTTTGTGATGTGTCATAGCTTAACTAAATCTCTCTCTCTGTTGTAGGAGAACAGGGTGAAGGTGTTCTCTGGGCTCAGGAAGGACATCAGGACTGTGATGGATGAGATGGGACATGAACCTGAGAGCAGTTTAGAGAGGGAGTCTATCTGCCCTGACACTGACATTTTTCTGCTCACACATGACAATATCAAAGCCCTGAAGATGCTGCTTAGCCAGGTACTACATTTTAAATGTTAAATTATAATAAAAAATTGTTTTAAAGGTGAAGTGTGTAATTTTTTTGGGTGTAAAATTGTTTTCTACTGTCCAAGCTGAAAATGCAGAGACAACTATAAATAAGCTATGTGTAGGCTGATTTCCCTGAAAAGTGTAAACACTGTGGCCAGGGACGGATTATGACTTGCAAAGGCCACAGGGCCAATTATCTCCAAGGGACCCCCCCTCCCCTCCCACCATTTTAACATTGCTCGGTTTCTTTGAGCATCCTGACCAGCCCGAAACAGACATGTGGTTGAGTCTGGCTTGCAACGGTTCTTGATCGCGTTCTACCTCTCTTCCCCATAATTTCCTGTTGCCCTCCACTAAAGATAACTCAATAAAGAGGCAACCCACCCCCCCCCCCCCAAAAAAAAATAAAACAGAAATGTCCAGGGTCTTGTGCTGACTGCATCTAATATTTAATGAATATTTGTTGTCCACAGCAGGAAATTAAAAAGGAATCCTTGATATCAGCCAGAGACAAACTCAAGGAGCGAGCTACGAGCCTGTTGAATCGACTGTGTTGTCCTGAGCTGAAAGGTGAGGCATTCCAAGAGGCTGCCATGAGCACTCTCTCTGATGATATCAGATGGGTGAGAGCTCATTTGTGTCCAGCCCACAGGATGTCATATCAGGGAACACCGATCTTAGTGTTCCTTGCGGTTTACCACTGTATGTTAATAGAGTGCATTTCCTCTTGCAGTGGAAGGGTGTTGTGGAAAATTTGGAGGAACTGCAGATGGCTCAGCTGGAGGAAGTGCTTGATAAAGTCCGACAGGAGCTTTTGGTTCTGTGGGACAAATGCATGTTTGGACCAGAACAGAGAGAACCATTCATTATTCACTTCTGTGATAGTAAGTTGCATTTACTTTTAAGAATGATTAAAGGAGTAGTTCACCCAAATATGAAAATGTCTTTTTCATTTACTCACCCACCTCATGTCATTCCAAACCTGTAGGACTTTGTTTCTTACACAACACAAACACAGAGAAAGGCTATATTGCAGGTTGCTCTTTTCCATGCAATTACAATGCATGAGGACTTGAGCTTCCAAGGTTCAAACGGGATGCAAAAGAAGAAAAAAATGTATCCATACAACTTATGTGCAATATTCCAAGCCTCCTGAAGTCATACGATAGCTTTGGGTGAGAAACAGAAGGAAACTTAAAGGGACATTCTCTCATTATTTACTCACTCTCTTGCCATCTCAGATGTGTATGACTTTCTTTCTTCTGCTGAACACAAACAAAGATTTTAGAAGAATATTTCAGCTCTGTATGTCCTCACAATGCAAGTGAATGGTACCAAAATATTGAAGCTCCAAAAGGACAAAGACAACATAAAAGTGATCCATAAGACTCCAGTGGTTAATAGAAGTGAAAATGATAAGTCTGAGTGAGAAACAGGTCAACATTTAAGTCCTTTTTTAGTTTAAATCTCCACTTTCACATCTTTTGTGAAACTTCTTCTTTTGTTTTTGGTGATTTGCATTCTTCGTGCATATCGCAACCTGCTGGGCAGGGAGGAGAATTTATAGTAGAAAAGGACTTAAATATTTATCTGTTTCTCACTCACACCTATCAAAGCACTTCTGAAGATAAGGATTTTACCACTGGAGTCTTATGAATTACCTTTATGTGCATTTTAGTGCTTCAAAATTTTGGTACCCATTCACTTGCATTGTATGGACCTACAGAGCTGAAATGTTCATCTAAAAATCTTCATTTATGTTTTGCAGAACAAAAAAAGTCATACACATCTGGGATGGCATAAGGGTGAGTAAGTGATGAGAGAATTATTTATGGGTGAGCTATCCCTTTTAAGTTGTTATTCTCTAAAAAACTTCTGCCTAGCAAATTTTTCACTTGTAAATGGAAGAGGGCTTTGACTGTATTCTGGTTACCACCCCACTGTTGTTGAACAGCTCATTACACAGAGGAGCTACTGACCCTGCATGACAAAGAGCTGCTGAGAATGAAGGCTTTCTATGAGGCAGCTCGGCCAATACTGGAGGACCTGGAGAAATGGAAGAGGAACTGGGCTCTGTTTCAGGAGTTTGAGGTTTTCACAGGCATCTCAAGTCCAAAGTTTACACTGAACTCAACCTGATGTGATTTCACGTGTTTCATTATGTTCAATACGTTTGCCTTGTCAGAGGAAGGCTGCAGATCCAAACTGATTCAGCAACAGAGGAGGGTCTTTGCTCAGAGACAGTAAGGACAGGGCCAAAGTGCAGAAACTGCTTCCCAAGGTACTCAAAATAAACATTTATTTTGAAAAAGTATTTAAATGGTTGGGAACAGTGTCAGAAACTAACTTTCCCATTGCCCCCTGGATTCGATTTTTGGGGGCATTTTTCCTATTATTTTATGTCAGATACTTTAATTCACTAACAAATTCTCAATCAGAATAATTAGATTGAGCATTTATTACCTCTTACCCATTACATTGAATCAAAATCAACTATTTTATGTTGTAATATTTACAGTGCCTATAGAAAATCATCATAAACTTTTGGAATAGTCACTTGTTTTGTCTTACAGCCTGAAATCAAAACCCATTTAAAAAGAATAAATAAATACATTTCCATCTTTATTTACAAATTTCGCCCTACAACATACAAGTAATGGGAAAAAAAGGCAACCGTTCCAAAAATGTATAGAATAACAGGGTTTGAAAAGTTATCATACCCCTGATACTTATCAGAGCTACCTTTTGCTTTATGACAGCCATCAGTCTGTTTGGATATGTCTGTACTAGCTTCGCACACCCAGATTGGGGAATATTTGCACATTCTTCCTTGCAGAAATGTTCGAGTTCAGTCAAATTGCGGAGTGAGTGACAATGGACTGCTCCACAGGGTTTCTATTGGATTTAGTTCAGGGCTCTGACTTGACCACTCAAGGTCTTTGACCTTCCTATCCTTAAGCCACTGCTTTGTTTTTTTGGCGGTGTGTTTAGAGTCATTGTCGTGCATTGTCTTCAGTTGTCGAACAGAGTGCCTCTGGATTTTCCTCAAGAATATGGGTGTACATGGCAGTATCCATTTTCCCTTAAATCCTGACCAATTATCCAGTCCCTGCTCTAAATGGTTCGTTACTTGAATGTTGTAAGGCAAAATTAGTAAATAAAATTGGAAAACAATCGATTTTTAATGGGTTTTGATTTCAGGCTATAAGACAAAAAAGAGACTATTCCAAAGGGGTATGCTGATTTTCTAAAGGCACTGTATAACAAAGCCTAGAACAGATTATCAAGATATTTATCAGATGTTGCAAAACATTTTTTTATTAAACTTGGAGGCATTTTTGTCACTTTCAGTGACATTTCTGCCTTAACCCCCTATATTAATTTCTGACTCTGGTTGTGAACCACAAAAAAAATAAATTTATCCTATTGTGTAATATTAATGGAATGTGTATTTCTACACACACAGCTGGAGGAGTTGAGAGGCTGTGTGGAGGAATGGGAAAATAATAAGGGCATTGCCTTCCTTGTGCAAGGTCAAAGGATCATGGATTACATCTCCAGCCAGTGGGAAGAGCATCGTTTGCAGAAAGATAAAGAGAAGAATGAACGGGTGAATTTGACTTTATGGCTGTTTACTCTGCTGTTAAGGGATTTAATTAGTTTCACTTAAGATATCAGTACACTCACAATACATGCCATAAAGTAATTTAGTAATATAGTTAATTGATACTTACCTTTATATGTTTGGGTACTTTCTGTTGTGTGCAAGAAAGCAGAAACCTCTCAGTTTAAAACTCCAACAAAGAGAGCTCTTGGGTCAACATGTACCACCCCAACCCCCAACAAAATTAGAAAGGTAACTAGTTTCTCACTGAAAATGTTTTATTCAACATGTTTCCCAAGGCCATGGAAAACCTGGAATATAAGGGAATTTTCAAATTGAGATTTCCAGGCCTAGAACAATCAGGGAAATTAATTAATAAAAATGTTTATAGTAATGGAAAATTTCTCTCTCTCTCTCTCTCTCTCTCATATATATATATATATATATATGTAATTATTATGCACTCTTTGTGAATGCCATCTATAAATGATTTTATCCAAATCATTATCTAGTAATGGAATATCTGTAAAAGTCATGCAAATTCATTGGTCAAAAGGTGAGGGACCCTGATTTAAAAACAAGCTTTTTATTAAAACATTATGTAATCACCTTTCTGTAACCATCTTTCTGACAGACACCCAATATGCTGATACCTCGCACTGCCACAGTAAGCAGTGTCAGTAGTGCCAGTAGCAGCGGTTTATCCACCATGTTTCTGTGTGTGCCAGGAAGGACTCAACTCTCTGCCAAGGTAAAATGCCTGCTCATAGCAATCAAAAATCTGTTCATGCCTGTGCTCGTAGCTTTGTCTTAAGATCAGTCCAAAACGCTTGTGGTTACAATGAAGTGAAGTGTGAAAATAGAGAATTTCTCTTGGCTAACACCAGATGACGCTGTTGCATAAGAACAAAAATCAGCACTGTGTGCTAACAATCTGTAGCAAAGTCAGAAATAACCCAGTGACCAGAAAGAAAAGGCCACCAAAATATTCCAGATATTTAAAATCTGGGGGCAAAATAGACCTTTAAAAAACATTCTTTATTATCGAACTTTTCATTTTTCATAATAATCTAGGTCTACGTAGTTAGTGGTTTAGTGCTTTTGCAGACACTGTAGTGACCTGTATCAACTATTACAGATATCTGTATAGCACAGTTTTTATTGTGCTATGATATCTTGTGGATTATTTACAGCTACTTTTGATTTGAAATTATGGGTAGCATTTTTGTTCAGATTGAGAATTTAGTTCAGTAGTGAAGTATTTAACATGTATGAATGACACACTGTGTTCTTACTTGCGTCGAAAATCAGTTTCAGGGTGCAAATATTTCCCCTTAATAAAAAGTTTCATTTCTAATTCTGACACTGATCTTAAGTCAAAGAGAAGGCAAGTTCATTCATAATAGACGTCAAGTTACATCACCTGAATTTTCTCAGTAGTGCAAGAAATAAGTTGGCAAAGTTTTTTTTTTTTTTAGGATTGTCTCTTGAGTATTTTTTGTCTTCTGGTTTTGTCCAACAGATGAATAAGACTACAGAGGCCAGCTCTGGACCACGTGTGCCGCTCCAGGAGTTCAACAGTGACAAGAAGCCAGTTCCAGTGAGCTACTCAGACTTTACCGTAAGTCCAATCACTCAGCACTCAACCACTTCCTGGGATGTATATTAACTGCAAATGGAGCATCAGTGATAAGAAAAATGCTCATTTGTGACCACTAATTCCCATAAGATTATTACAATTTTAAGGCCAACACATTATTCTAATGATTGATGACTGTTTAACTCGTAAAGATGGGTTAACAAATGTATTGTAAATTTTATCTCTTCCACTACAGAACGAGATCTCCAAGAAAGCCAGCTTTGATGCTTTTCTTAATTCTACTGTTAGAGATATGCTCTGATCATCTTGTCAACATTGAAACTATTTGTTTTTTATGTATTTGTTTTTTTATGAAACATAGGTCACAGATGATAATGTCAGTATTGAGACTGTACAGCATAATTTTAGGTATTCTCAGGTGTTTGTCTTCTCTAGATGTCACGAGTGCAGTGACTTTTCAAGTATTTTTTTTTCTTGCCCAATGCTCTTTTATCTGATTTGTTTACTTATCTAGGCAGATTATGTATACATTATCTTATAAAAGTTATTTGCATTTCTTTGTACATACAGCACTTTTCAAAAAATAAAATGCTTCCTTATACAATTTCAATTCAATATTCAAATATTTTTTTAAATTGTGCACACTCCTTTATACAATACATTTTTATAACCTGACTTCGTAGGAATAGTTCACCCAAAAATGAAAATTAATTTACTCGCCCTCACGCCATCCCAGATGTGAATGACTTTCTTCAGCAGAATACAACCAAAAATTTTAAGAAGAATATATCAGCACTGTAGGTCCATACAATGCAAGTGAATGATGACCAGACCTTTTGAAGCTCCAAAAATCACAGAGAAAACAAAAGTAATCCAGTGGTTAAATCCATGTCTTCAGAAGCTATATGATAAGTGTGGGTTAAAAACAGATCAATATTTAAGTACTTTTTACTCTTAATCTCCATTTTCACACCTGAAAGTCACATGTGGTGCTTGAAAGTGAAAGTGGAGAGTTAGTTAAAAAAAAAAAAGAAAAAAAAAAGAGGACTTAAATATCGATCTGTTTTTCGCCCACCTGCCGCACCAAGTTCAGTTGTAGCTGGCAGAGAACAAAACATCTGTGGCCTGGTTATGGAATATCTGCTGAATAAATGTGTTTTGTGTCAGTGTTTTGACATGCAGTTGGCTAATTTGAGCAAATAAATGTAATGGGTTTATCATGCTAATGCTTTCAAGGCCATATGAAGCATTATACAATTAAAATGGTTCACCATTTAGCTGTCTCCTTGGAACCTCCATCGAGCAGGAAGTAGCACAGTGGAAAGAACAATGGCATATCCATCAAACACAGGCTTTAATGCAATGGATAAAATTGTATTTAAGTGCTAAACGGATGCAATACAGAGTAACAATGTGTTTTTTATGAAACTTAATAGTTTTTAGGTCTTCCAGATACACTGTACAATAAATTTAGCTAGATTACACAGTGATACTATTAAATAAAAAAAATGTCACGCAGTGACAAATAACTGATTCTTTTCACAGAAGCCAAAACTGTACATGTAAAAACATAAATACATTAATGATTAAAGATGGAGTATCTTCTTAGTCGGAAAATCTTGATTTGAGGAAATGGTCCACTGGATGCAATAATAACTGCATGCTTAAATGATGGGGCACTTTCACTCACCCGCTGAGCAGGATTTGTCATTGTTTGTCAGATTTTACTGCTAAAGCAGCCATGTTCCTTTGAACTTGAAAGATGAGAACAGCTTGAAAAATGTTTAAGACGATCAAGAGAGATTTCTCTTAAAAGTGCAGTCTTTGCATTCATTTGCTTTCTTTGTTGTGCTTAAACTTTCCCCATCTCCTTGAACATTCCTGGACATTATCTTTTTGCATTCACACTGATTTAAGCAGTTCTGTAAAATGCCTGCATGCAAATGTATCCTAACAGAAGTTCTGTGAAATAGGCCTACTGTATATAGTCCATCACTGTAACCATTATATATATCGTTGAAAGCGAATACCCATCAAAAAGAAAACCAGAATGAATTGAGAATCTCTGATTCGAGATATGTTTCCAATGTGGGCTGATGTTTGATCAGTCATCAAATGGCATCTGTAGACATGTGAACTCTATGAGGCAACAACAGATTCCTGTGACTCCAGCTCGCTTGACAGGATTCGGTTGGAATTGTCACTGTACCTTCGGTTCGGTAGAAATGACAATCTGAAGAGAAAAAAGCACAGAAAATGTAAATATAGTCTGCTTTCTTGGCTTAAAAAGCAAATGCACTTTCATGTTGGTCTTGATTTTATACTTGACCATTAAGAAAGTCTGTTGCTTCTAGGAATCCAATTTAAATCAGATCTTGGAAATTGTGTTCTCTCCTAATCTAAGATAATTATAATAGAAGCTAAAACAAAGTGGACCTAGTTATTGTGTATTTTAGTTAAAAAACAATATTTTACCTTAAGAACTAATTAATCAGTGAATTTCTGTTACTAAAATCCCAAAGACATATAAATAACTTTTGAATCAACATGATTTTTAACAATAAATATTGCTTTGCCAAAATCATAACACAAAGCTAGCCAATGGACAGGAAAGAAACACTATCTGGAAGTTTACAGAAATATTTAAAAATACCGTTTATTGTTACAATGAATGACACATCTTTCCATTTTTATCTTTTTTAATCTTAACATTCAATATGGCTATATAAGTACAAAGAATTTGTGTTCCTGTGAGACAGGTCCAAAAGTTCATATTGTGTTTGGTCTATTTCTATCTTCACTTTCATTACTCACAATATTGATGAAAGACAAAACCAGCATAATATTTTAATGTAGAGAACGTATGTACACTTCTATGCTATTTTCAGCACATGAGTGACTTTCAGCAAATCATTTGGGACCAGGGTTGGAAATAACTAAGGTGTGGGAAAATGTCACTAAAGGTGACAAAATGCCCCACCCCAGGTTGCAGTAATCTCACTGTAGTCAATTCACCCATTTTCCTGTTATTTAAAGGTAGACTTTTTTACTCATTACAAAAGTTTTTCTCATAAAGACATGAATTGTAATTTTGGAATATATGTAGGAAATCATGACCACGCACATTAAAATGAAGACTCCAGTCATATCAGTAACCTTATAAAAGCTGTTTTATTCTACAATGGAGAGGGTCCTCACATGGGCGCTGCCATGTTAGAATCACACGACCAGCTGAATACTACTCGCTTAAATCTCAGTAATCATCTTGTTATTTGACACTTTCACTCATTGATTAAATTAATCATGGCTGAATGTGAATACTAAATTTCTACAATGGCATCTGAAACTGAAAGCGATTGATTTTAAATGATGCTGGATCCAAGCCGCTAGGTGTCAGTGTAAGTCCAAGATGACACAAAGACAAAAGTTACTGAGTGCACTTTTAATATTCTATTCTAGGTCTCTCTAGCTGTAGTATGATTTTGGTGCCTCTGCTGATACTATAGTGACCAGTAGCTGTAAGATATTTAATGTGTAGCTAAAATGAAGTGGTTTTTGATAAACAAATGTGAAGAAAACACTCCCAACAACATTCTTTAAACTTGCAACAGCGATCACATCCAAATATACCATTAAATAAAATAGAGACCTACTGTACATAATCTAACAAAGAAACCAATCATGTAGGGCAGAACTCTAAAACTAGCACTTGATTGCATTATCTCAGCACTACAGCAAGTTTGAGGAAACCTGTGGTATTCACTGCAGATCTTCACAGTGTGAAATTATCTAAAAACTCATACAGTATCATGTATTTAAAATGAACATTCTAAAAAGCTTTAAGCATGGATAATAAGCGTCAAATCCCATTTAGCGTGCATGAACAATGCATGGCTCCACAAGGTGCACAGCATGTTGTTCAATTAACTATGATAAAGCACAACAACAGCTGTCTGCCTGAACGAAAAAGCTAAAGAATGTATCATGGGTTGCTTGGGGAGTATTTGATTCATGTGAGTTTGACTTTGACTGAGGGTTGGCAGGTTAAGACTGTGGAATTCTAATCCTGACTGTCACACACACCACAAACTAACTAAGTTCCTCAGCACTTTCTCATCTCTCTGACAGACTTTCCTTACCCAATAAAAATATGATATCCAAAATTTGACCTCAGTTAATTGCACGACCATACGCACAGTTCTAACAGGTTTTTGAAGAGTGCGCATGTGCGTGGAACAGACAGAATAACTTATGTCATAGGATGGAGCCCAACAACAAGTCAACAAAACAATTCTGGGAGTACAGTGGAAAAAGCATGTTCACTAAACTAAACCTATTTATAAACACCACTGTAAAATATCGACGGTCCCTCACGTTCACATATATGCACTGGTACATTGAGGGAAGGGAAACCCCACTATTGAAGTGCAATTCCGTTGCAGGTCGCGATAGAAACAGCAACAACTCTGGAATATCTGGAAATAAAGTGAAGCAACACAAAATAAAATAGTGCAGTCTTTCTTGGATACCATGTTTGGTATTTACACAATCGTAGTGGGATAATTACGTTGCTCTGGAGAAAGCTGCTTACTCACCAAGCCGCAAATAGGGGCGTCGGACCACGGGTAATGATGGACCTGAGTAACAGGGGCCCTCACTGGAGGGGGGCCCACAGAAGGGCTTTATTGAAATTCCATTATATTATCATTTGTTATATACAGGTATATATAGTAATAACATGCTATTGGTCGCAATACTCTGTTTTCCACCTGTAAAAATGGGGAGTTCCTCTATAATCTGCCTTGTCTCCTCCCATGTTAGGGACCCCCACCCTCCCACAACAAAAGTGTAAGTGGTCTGGTCCTTCAGTCAGTGCACAGTCCAAACTGAGTACAGGTCATGATCCCACATAGCAATTTTTGTCTGGCCCAGCTCCGGTTCACATAACCTGTTTTACCTCGGCCCACATACAACAATGAATGAAAGCCCAGCAGTGGCCCAGATCTGGATTTTCAGAAAAGGGTACCGAATCTCAGCCTTGTGTATACCATATCAATACCAGCCTTTAACCAGAAACCACATAACTGAGCCACACCCAAGACTCATCTAACCCAATTTCTGCACATCTCTTCTCAGCCATAATATCCCCAAATCATATACATGTAGAATAAACCACAAAACAATTATTACATGAAAAGGTTTTATTTTTGTGTGTGTGTGTGTGTGTGTATATATATATATATATATATATATATATATATATATATATATAGTGGGGGAAATAAGTATTGAACACGTCAACATTTTTTTCAGTAAATATATTTTTAATGAGGCCATTCACATGAAATTTTCACCAGACATCAGTATTAACTCAAGAATCTGCAAATGTAAAGAATTCACAACATTAAAGTCCATAAATAAAGTTCTGTGTAATAAAGTGGAATGACACAGGAAAAAAGCATTGAACACGCTAACTGAAATTTATTTAATACTTAGTGGAGAAGCCCTTTTTTGTAATGACAGCTTCAAGACGCTTCCTGTATGAAGAAATTAATCGGCCGCAGTATTCAGGTGTGATTTTGGCCCATTCTTCTAAACATGTTGTCTTTAAATCTTGAAGATTCTGGGGTGCCCTCTAGTGAACCTTGATCTTTAGCTCTTTCCACAAATGTTCAATTGGATTCAAATCAGGTGATTGGCTGGGGCATTCTAACACCTTGATTTTTTTTTCTCTGAAACCAATTGAGAGTTTCCTTTGCTTTGGATCGTTGTCCTGCTGGAAGGTCCACCCACATCTCATCTTCATCATCCTGGTGGATGGCAGCAGATTGTTCTCAAGAATCTCCCAGTAAAGGGCTCCATTCATCGTTCCTTCAATTATATGAAGTCTGCCAGTACCATGCGATGAAAAACAGCCCCACACCATGATGCTTCCACCTCCAAACTTCACTGTTGGTATAGTGTTTTTAGGGTGATGTGCAGTGCCATTTCTTCTCCAAACATGGTGTGTAGTATGACAGCCAAAAAGTTCAATTTTGCTCTCGTCTGACCAGACTACACAGACTACACAAGCTTTGACATGCCTTTTCTTTAGTAATGGAATCTTGCGGGGTGAGCGTGCATAGAGGCTATGGCGGTGGAGTGCATTGCCTATTGTTTTCTCTGTGAAGATGGTACCTGCTGCCTCCAAGTGTTTCTGGAGCTCTTTCCGAGTGGTCCTTGGCTCTTGGGCTACTCTTCTGACTATTCTTCTGACTCCCTGGTTAGAAATCTTGCGAGGAGCTCTTGTGCGTGGCCGGTTGATGACGGAGTGATGTTGATTCCACTTGCGGATAATGGCCCCAATGGTGCTTACTGTAGGATTCAGAAGTTTTGAAATACATCTGAATCCGATTCCATCAATACGTTTTGCAACAATAAGGTTGCGAAGGTCCTGGGAGAGCTCTTTACTTTTACCCATCATGAGATGTTTCTTGTGTGACACCTTGGTAACGAAAAGCCTTTTTATAGACCATCAATTTACTAACCCAGCTGATATTAATTTGCACAGATAGGAGGTATAATTACTTTCTAACTACTTATGGATTTCAGCTGGTTCCTTGCCTTACCTTGCCTTGGAGAACTGCTTTTTCTTAGCGTCTTCAATACTTTTTTCCTGTGTCATTCCACTTTATTACACATAACTTTATTTATGGACTTTAATGTTGTGAATTCTTTACATTTGCGAATTTCTTGAGTTAATACTGATGTCTGGTGAAAATTTCATGTGAATAGCCTCATTAAAAATATATTTACTGAAAAAAATGTTGATGCGTTCAATACTTATTTCCCCAACTGTGTATATATATATATATATATATATATATATATATAGACAAATGACAATTTTGTTAATTTTGTGAGTTTTTTGTTCAGTGCACATAAAACGTCGTGGTTACTGGTGTAACCTCCGTTCCCTGATGGAGGGAACGAGACGTTGGTGTCGATGTAGTGACACTAGGGGTCACTCTTGGGAGCCCGAGACACCTCTGGTCTTTGATAAAAGGCCAATGAAAATTGGCGAGTGGTATTTGCATGCCACTCCCCCGAACATACGGGTATAAAAGGAGCTGGTATGCAACCACTCATTCAGGTTTTACGCTGAGGAGCCGATATAAGGTCCGGCCATTTCAGCGGGTAGTTCAGCGTTGTGGCAGGAGGGACCAACGTCTCGTTCCCTCCATCAGGGAACGGAGGTTACACCAGTAACCACGACGTTCCCTATCTGTCACTCACTCGACGTTGGTGTCGATGTAGTGACACTAGGGGTCCCTATACAAAACGCCACAAGGCTGAACTGTGTTACGTGAACTGGCGGTGTGTGGTGGGCAGACTTGCTGTGTGCCTCATAGCCAGCGCACCAGGTCGACACGTAACCTCCCCCAACACAGTTATGAGTGTCGAACGGCCCTACTTGGGGACAAGTCGACTACCCAAAGATAGAGACGGGCTTAACCCAGTCGTGGCCTCTTTTCCCCTTCTCTTTTTCCACTCCCTAAAAAAGAAGGGGGATTATCCGACTGGGCCGCCAGGTCTAGTCGGGGGGTGTCCCTCCCAAGGGGAGGACACCGCGGAGACCACACCTCGCCCCAAGAGGGGGGATATTTAAGTGGAAGAATACATCACATGGTCTTTCCAACCATGTGGAGAGCCTTCAAGGTAGATCCTGCCCAATGGGGGAGGAGGTACTACAACATGGAGACTGGGGCAGAGGGGCTCTGCCCAAGGAAGACGCCGTTTGCCAGCAGGGAAACGAGCTAGCGGAAGATATAGATCGCATGGGGTTAGCCTTACAGGGAACCGCCACATGCGGAGCACCTACCCCAGCACCGGGCTCTTAGATAGCGTGTGTACTGGGCCGGCAGTGAGTTTCTCCGAAGACTCGACTGCCACAGAGCTCGGAGGAAATCAACCAGGGAACAACTTTTGTGAACACTACTGGGAATTAACAGCGCACGTCTTCAGCTCAAATGGAGGTGGGAGGCGCTATGTGCAAGCGATACACCCGGCCGGCTATCCCGGGCTTATCCGCTTGTGTTGCGTGCCACTACCTGGGACGAAACCGGTTCCACCCGGAGGTTGTAGAACCTTGCAAAGGTGTTGGGTGTTGCCCAGCCCGCTGCTCTACAAATGTCTGTTAGAGAGGCACCTCTGGCCAGGGCCCAAGAAGCCGCTACACCCCTGGTAGAATGGGCCCGTAGCCCTACCGGGGGCAGCATGTCTTGGGCGAGATATGCCATAGATATGGCATCAACGAGCCAGTGGGCGATCCTCTGCTTGGAGACAGCGCTTCCTTTCCGCTGTGCACCGAAGCAGACAAAGAGCTGCTCAGAGAGTCTAAAGCTCTGCGTGCGATCCAAATAGATGCGCAAAGCGCGCACCGGACACAGCAACGCCAGGGCTGGGTCTGCCTCCTCCTGGGGCAGCGCTTGCAGGTTCACCACCTGGTCCCTAAAAGGAGTGGTGGGAACCTTGGGCACATAGCCCGGTCGGGGTCTCAGGATCACGTGAGAATAACCCGGACCGAACTCTAGGCACGTTTCGCTGATAGAGAACGCTTGCAGGTCACCTACCCTCTTGATGGAAGTGAGCGCAGTCAGGAGGGCAGTCTTCAGGGAGAGTGCCTTCAGCTCGACTGACTGCAAAGGCTCAAAGGGGGCTCTCTGTAGACCCTGAAGAACTACGGAGAGGTCCCATGAGGGAACGAAGAGCGGTCTGGAGGGATTCAGCCTCCTAGCGCCTCTTAGGAACCTGATGATCAGATCGTGCTTCCCTAAAGACTTACCATCAACTGCGTCGTGGTGTGCTGCTATGGCAGCAACGTACACCTTCAAGGTGGAAGGGGACAGCCTCCCTTCCAACCTCTCCTGCAGGAAGGAAAGCACTGATCCGACTGCGCATCTCTGGGGGTCTTCGTGTCGAGAAGAACACCTCTTAGCGAACAGAGACCACTTCAAGGCATACAGGCGCCTCGTAGAGGGGGCCCTAGCCTGAGTGATCGTGTCTACCACCGCGGGTGGTAGGCCACCTAGGTCTTCCGCGTCCCGTCCAGGGGCCAGACATGGAGATTCCAGAGGTCTGGGCGCGGGTGCCAGAGGGTGCCCCGTCCCTGAGAAAGAAGGTCCTTCCTCAGGGGAATTTGCCAGGGGGAGCTGTCGCGAGGAGCGTGAGGTCCGAGAACCATGTCTGGGTGGGCCAGTAGGGCGCTACCAGGATGACCTGCTCCTCGTCCTCCCTGACTTTGCACAGTGTCTGTGCAAGTAGGCTCACTGGGGGAAATGCGTATTTGCGAATGCCAGGGGGCCAGCTGTGTGCCAATGCGTCTATGCCGAGAGGAGCCTCGGTGAGGGCGTACCAGAGCGGGCAGTGGGAGGATTCTTGGGAGGCGAACAGGTCCACCTGAGCCTGACCGAATCGACTCCAAATCAGCTGGACCACCTGGGGGTGGAGTCTCCACTCTCCCCTGCGGGGAACCTGCCGTGACAGCACGTCCGCTGTAACGTTGAGGTTGCCCGGGATATGAGTGGCTCGCAGCAACTTGAGGTGCTGCTGACTCCGGAGGAGGAGACGGCGGGCGAGTTGTGACATACAGCGGGAGCGCAGACCGCCTTGGCGGTTGACATATGCTACCGCTGCCGTGCTGTCTGTCCGAACTAGCACGTGCTTGCCCTGGATCAACGGCCGGAACCTCCGCAGGGCGAGCAGAATTGCCAGTAACTCGAGGCAGTTGATGTGCCAACGCAGCCGCGGACCCGTCCAGAGGCCGGTGGCTGCGTGCCCGTTGCAAACAGCGCCCCAGCCCGTCTTGGAGGCGTCTGTTGTGACCACGATGCGCCTGGAGACCAGTTCTAGAGGAACACCTGCTCGTAGAAACGAGAGGTCGGTCCAAGGGCTGAAAAGACGGTGACAGACCGGTGTAATGGCCATGCGGTGTGTCCCGTGGCGCCATGCCCGTCTCGGGACTCGAGTCTGGAGCCAGTGCTGAAGCGGCCTCATATGCATCAACCCGAGCGGGGTGGCCACCGCCGAGGATGCCATATGCCCCAGGAGCCTCTGAAAAAGTTTCAGTGGAACCGCTGTTTTCTGTTTGAACGCCTTCAAACAGGCCAGCACCGACTGGGCGCGCTCGTTCGTAAGGCGCGCCGTCAGAGAGACTGAGTCCAACTCCAAACCGAGAAAAGAGATGCTCTGAACCGGGAGGAGCTTGCTCTTTTCCCAGTTGACCCGAAGCCCTAGTCGGCTGAGGTGCGAGAGCACCAGGTCCCTGTGTGCTCATAACACGTCTCGAGAGTGAGCTAAGATTAGCCAGTCGTCGAGATAATTGAAAATGCGAATGCCTACCTCCCTTAACGGGGCAAGGGCAGCCTCTGCAATCTTCGTAAAGACGCGAGGAGACAGGGACAGGCCGAAAGGGAGGACTTTGTACTGATACACCCGACCCTCGAACGCGAACCGCAGGAAGGGTCTGTGTCAAGGAAGGATCGAGACGTGAAAGTACGCGTCCTTCAGGTCTACCGCCGCGAACCAATCCTGATGCCGGACGCTCGCTAAAATGCGTCTTTGCGTCAGCATCTTGAACGGGAGTCTGTGTAAAGCCCGGTTCAGTACTCGCAGGTCCAAGATTGGCCGCAACCCACCGCCTTTCTTCGGTACGATGAAGTAGGGGCTGTAAAACCCTTTCTTCACCTCGGCTGGAGGGACAGGTTCTATCGCGCCCTTCCGTAGGAGGGTAGCGATTTCCGCGCGCAGAGTAACAGCGTTTTCGCCCTTGACGAAGGTGAAGTGAGTACCGCTGAACCTGGGCGGGCGCCTGGCAAACTGAATCGCGTAGCCGAGTCGGACGGATCAACCACCGCGACGGATTGGGAAGTGCAAGCCATGCGTCCAAATTCCGTGCGAGGGGAACCAAGGGGACAACGTCGTCAGACGTACCGGCAGGTGGGGCCTCGCGGCGGGGCGGAGCGCGAGGTGCCACAGCACGTCGTGGCCGTGCTGAGTCTAGGGACATCGAAGCACTTACCTGGCTCCTTGTGACCACCCCCGGAACAGCCTGGGACGGGGAGGAAGAGGCCTGTCCTCGCGACCCGTGGAGGCTGTCACATCGGGGGTGGATTTGTGCCACAGCTGGGGCGAAAAGGGCACCGCTGGAGCGCCAATCCTGCAAGATAAAGCCCGTGGACGGTAGTCGTGGTGACGACCATGACCCAGGGAGGAAGGAAGCCGCTCTTTTGTTGAACTGTTGGGTACCGCAGCCACTTGGGCGTACGGCGAAATCAAACGAAAAGGCAACAAAAGATTTTCCACCCGGCCCTCCACCGGGGGATGGAGTGGTCTTTCTACCAGCTCCAGGTGAGTGGGTTCCCTCGTCCCTGGGTTGTCCGTCTCAGGGGCGCCTCGAAGACCTCCGTGGGTTCTTCGGTGCCGGCTGAGAGACGGGTGGCGTCAGCTTCCTGCGGTGGGCTCCACGCCGGGGCCGGGCCGGAGGGGCGGGCTGCGGCGGAGCCGGTGCAGTCACCGCAGGGGGACGCCCTTGGCGACGAGCAGACGGGGTGCGGGGTCTTGAGCCGCGCCGGGGCAGGATGTGCCGGATTGCCTCCGTCTGCTGCTTTACCGTCGAGAACTGCTGGGCAAAGTCCTCAACGGTGTCGCCAAATAGGCCCGCCTGGGAAATGGGGGCAGCAATGAACCGTGTCTTGTCGGCCTCGCCCATCTCGACCAGGTTGAGCCACAGGTGGCGCTCCTGGACCACTAGTGTGGCCATCGTCCGCCCAAGAGACCGCGCTGTGACCTTCGTCGCCCGGAGGGCGAGGTCGGTCGCCGAGCGCAGTTCCTGCATCAAATCTGGGGCGGAACTACCCTCGTGCAGTTCTTTCAGTGCCTTGGCTTGGTGGACCTGCAGGAGAGCCATGGCGTGCAGGGCAGAGGCGGCTTGTCCAGCAGCGCTGTAGGCCTTGGCCGTCAGGGACGACGTGAGCCTACAGGGCTTGGAGGGGAGCTTAGGGCGTTCACGCCAGGTGGCGGCGCTCTGCGGGCATAAGTGCACTGCGAGCGCCTTATCCACCGGGGGAATCGCCGTATAGCCCCTGGCCGCCCCGCCATCAAGGGTAGTGAGAGCGGGGGAACTGCGGAGTCGGGTTCGGGCAGTAAAAGGTGCCTCCCACGACTTCGTCAGCTCCTCATGCACCTCCGGGAAGAATGGCACTGGAGCGGGGCGTGGCCGGTCTGAGCGGCGCCGCGAGCCCAGAAACTAATCATCAAGCCGCGAGGGTTCAGGGGAGAGCGGAGGGTTCCACTCTAGCCCGACGCTCGCGGCCGCCCGGGAAAGCATGTCCGTCATTTCGGCGTCGGCCTGTAACTGGGCGACCGTCCCCGAAGGGGGAAGCCCAGCTGAGGCTTCTGCGTCCAACTGGACAAGCCCTCTCTCCGACGCTGCGCTCGAAAGCTCATCATCTTCGCGGGCCTCGAACGAGAAGCCAGACTCGCCATGCGACGAGCCGGCGAACTCATCCGGAAGCCCGATTGGGGCAGACGAGCGTGCTGGGGAATGGGAGGTCCGCGGGGGGATACCCGGCGGAGGCGATCCCATTGAGGTCCCCAAATCGCCCCCAGCGCCAGCCGCGCTGACCTCAAACCCGTAGGTAGGAGGACCAAGGCAGGGAGCCGCTGGGGTGGCTTGCTTTCTTACAAAAGCAAGCCGCGACCGCAACGTTGCCATGGTCATGTTCTCGCAGTGAGAACATGAGCCATTCATAAATGCTGCCTCCGTGTGGGTCGCGCCCAGACACGAAAGACAGCGATCATGACCATCCGAAGTTGAGAGAAATCGACCGCAACCAGGAATAACACACGAACGGAAAGGCATCTTTAAAAAGACGCGTCTTTAAAAAGACGTTCCGTGTGTGCGCTCTTTTAGAGAAACATATACTCTTTTAGAGGGGAAAAATGCTCTTTCAGAAAATATACTCTCTAGTTTTTCTGCCGAAGCGCCCAGGGGCGTTCTCTGCAGTGCACCAGTGCAGAGGAGGGAGAAGCCGCTGAAATGCGCCGTCAGATCCAGCAGAGGTGAATTAACAGTGCTATTCAGCTCAATGAGCATGACCGTTCGGCTCCGAAGAGAAAATCTGAATGAGTGGTTGCATACCAGCTCCTTTTATACCCGTATGTTCGGGGGAGTGGCATGCAAATACCACTCGCTAATTTTCATTGGCCTTTTATCAAAGACCAGAGGTGTCTCGGGCTCCCAAGAGTGACCCCTAGTGTCACTACATCGACACCAACGTCGAGTGAGTGACAGATAGGGAACATTTACAATGATCTGAACTAAAAGTAAAATAAAATAAACCAACTAAATTGAACTAAAATAAATAAAATTAACACCTGCAACAGGTAAAATGCAATAATTCAATGTTTTACAATTATCACAGTTATACATTTAGCAGAGGGGACAAAAGGAAAGCATTGCATTAATGCAATATACATGCACATTCTAAACAAATTAAATGGATCAAACAACAGATAAAAAACAATACATTTGTATGATCACAGTAGTTATTTTATTGCCCGACCCTAATAGCTGCATTTGTTTCTGTGTGTGTGTGTGTGTGTGTGTGAGAGAGAGAGAGAGAGAGAGAGAGAGAGAGAGAGTCAAGTCAGAATTGTTCTAAACAAGTGAGTTAAAAGTGTCCTGCCCTTCTTTTCTACTCAACCGCTTTCTCCTTGCTCAATCTCTTTCAGGGGCAAACTGAAGCCATCTCTGTACATTAACTTCAGTCTCCTGGTCAGTGGTGTTGCATGTCAGGTGATTGTTTTTCCCTCACAGCAGCTAAGGACACAAAATTAATAAATAAATATATACAAATCATTCAAACACAGACGTTGCTAGTTCCTATTTAGAGGTGATTCAACAGGGTCGAGTGCAGGACGAGCAAAGGTCAGGATCTGCTGACCGACTGAACGAGAGGAGACGGCATGCTGTTCTTTTAGTTCAGCAATCTTGTTTAACAAGAGAAAGGGGCTGGATAAATTATGAGTAAAAGTAACTTATGACATTACAATGACATTAGGACGTAATTTAAACTTCTAATCATTTTTGGGCCAATATTGTTGTCTTTTTTTGTATAGCTCGATAGTCATGCACAGCTGTTCACAAAATGAAAGATATGCTTTGTTGTGATCTGTGGGGAAAACTCTTATAATGCTTGAACACTGCTAAATTCTCTTGGTAGATTTGTAGACACGCAAATATGAATAAAGTATAATTACACTTGTTTCGGTCGTGAACAACTCAGTATGTTGTCAATAGTTTAAATGCATAGTTGGTTAGAAAAATGAAAATGCTCACATCATTTACTCACCCTCATGCCATCCCAGATGTGTATGACTTTCTTTCTTCTACAGAATACAAATGAAGGTTTTTGGAAGAATATTTAATCTCTGTAGGTCCATACAATGCAAGTGGATGGTGATCAGGGGCCGGATGCACCAGCTATACATAAGTTACAACATGGCCTAGTTGTGGCGTAAATGGGCTCCAAGTCACAATTTACACACTACTAAATATGTGAGCGTGGCACCATTAAACTTAGGTAGAACGTAAACCTACGTATGAACTAAATAATTACGGAAGCCTCCTGCCAGGAGTAATGGATGGAATAAAAAAGCAGACTGATTTAATGACATCAATGAGCTCATATTTTGATTGAAAGGCTTCAGTCTTTTTGACATATATGATGATGTTTGCATTTACACTTGTTTACATATACGGGAGAAAACATTATGTAAAAAACGTACTTCTTCAGCATGAAACCGATCTAACGGTACACCTTCCTGTGTACGCCGCCCGGTGTCAAGTTTCAACATACGAAACAGATATTAAAATGAATAAATGTCTATTTTTCCAGCCTGTTGTATTAGTATTTATTTATTTATTGTCCCTTATTCATTTTAGATACAGTTATTGAATATTGTTATTTACATAGGCTAAATTAAATCTTGTTTTATTACGTATCGTATTTTAATGGGGATATAATTTATTATAGCTGACAGTTACGTGAGCAAACAAGGTTTGAACATCAACCATAACAAGATCAAATTGAAATTCACAGCTTTTTAACACTTCTGTGTACACATTTGAAGGTTGTTTACTGGATCAATACAGGTAAACGTCATACTATGCGACTATGCATTACTTTATGGAGAGCTTACGACCTACTAGTTACACTGGCAGTCATAAGTTTGGAATAATGTACAGATTTTGATAGGAAATTGGTACTTTAATTCACCAAAGTGGCATTCAACTGATCACAAATTATTGTCAGGACATTATTGATGTAAAAGACAGCACCATCACTATTTGAAAAAAGTAATTTTTGATAAAATCTAGACAGGCCCCATTTCCAGCAGCCATCACTCCAACACCTTATCTTTGAGTAATCATTCTATATTGCTAATTTGGTACTAGAAAATCACTTGCCATTATATCAAACACAGTTGAAAGCTGTTTGGTTCATTAAATGAAGCTTAACATTGTCTTGTCACATCTATGGCAAGTGCTACAGGAAGCGTGGGGTGAAATGTCACCTGAGCATCTGGACAAAGTGACAGCTAGAATGCCAAGGATCTGCAAAGCTGTCATTGCTGCACATGGAGGATTTTTTGATAAGAACTCTGAAGTAGTTTAAGTTAAATTTTTTTCAAATATGTAATAGTAATTTTTCATGATATTAATGTCCTGACTATACATTGTGATCAGTTGAATGCCACTTTGGTAAATACAAATACCAATTTAATTCCATAAGAGCAAAATTTGTACATTGTTCCAAACTTTTGGCCGCCAGTGTAAGTCTTGCCTTAAGAACAGGTGGTGCAACCAAATTAAGCACTGACTTAGTTACAAATGATTTAGTAGTTACTAAGCCCTTAGTGTGAACTTTACGGCTCAACTCAAGTGAGACCTTACGCACAGCTGGTGCAACCCTACCCAGAACTCAGAAGGTCTAAAAAGGACATAAAGGCAGCATAAAAGAATTCCATATGACTCCAGTGGTTAAATCCATGTCTTCAGAAGGGATATGATAGGTGTGGATGAGAAACAGATCAATATTTAAGTCCTTTTTTACAATAAATCTCCACCTTTGACCAGCCAGTAAAAATGGACTTAAACATTGATCTGTTTCTTACCCATCCCTATCATATCACTTCTGAAGATGTCACTGGAGTCATATGGATTACATTTATGCTGCCTTTGTCCTTTTTGGACCTTCAAGTTTCTCATCACCATTCACTTGCATTGTATAGACCTACAGAAAGACATACACATCTGGGATGGCATGAGGGTGAGTAAATGATGAGAGAATTTTAATTTTTGGGTGCCCATTCCTTTAAAGTCTATTTTTACAAAAACAGTCACTTAATGACAGACAAATCAACATTATCTGAAGTTAATTCACTCTAATAAATAAATGTGACTGGAGTGGTTTGCAGAAAGACAGGACAAAGAATATCAGAACATTTTACAGGTTGAATAAATAATTAATCACAAATTAACAAATTCTTACGTTTTCCTTGGTTTAGCCAAGACACTCTTCTCAGTGGTGACAGCCCCTTGATAGTTAGGAAGAGATGAGTGAAAAATCTGCTGTCCACTAGGCAGTTCTTTTGGTCCGCACACTAAGAGAGAGAGAAATCTAATTGACAGTTTATAAACTGATTATAGAAAAACAGACTTATAGCAACTGAAACTTACACTTTCCTTGGCTTTGGTTTGGGGTTTTTTAGCGAAGAAATCACCTTGGAAGTCAGGAACCAATGTGTGTAAGATCTTTGATGCACTAGGCAGTTCTTGTGATCTGTGTACAGAGAGAGAGATAAGGAAATATAATATAGATGTTTTTATATTGTTTACAGAAAATTTAACCCAGAAAAGCTACAGAAACGTACATTTTACTTTGATTAGCTTTTGAGAAGTAATTATAGACTTCAGCTTCCCCAGGGAAAAGGATGTTCTTTGGTTTAATGAAGCACAAATTTGGTTGGATATCATACATTTTCTCACACAGAAAAAATAAAGATAAATTATTCTTCTTCGTTTGACTTCTATTTGAGAATCCTATGTCTTGGGGTCTGCGTGTTAAACATCTTCTGGTAGCTTTAACCTTGCTTCATTGTAATTATCTATAAAAAAAGAACTCTCCCCATACAGTCCATTGTTTTGCACAGGCAACATTTCAGATTCATCAACTTGACAGAACTCTGACATACAGTAACATGTGAAATTATACAGTATGCCTTCATGATATGTCAAGGTAAAATATTCTTCTTCATGTGTGGGACATGACATGTTAAATGAATACAAAGAAATGTCGCTTGATTCGCTCAAAATAAAGAGAATCTACAAGAATGCACTAACCTGATGTGAATATTCTAGTGCGGTGTTGGGTCCATCCTTCTCCAGGTTCTTCATTATTTTTTATTGCCATGATGACATCTATTTTGATTGGTGGACACATACATTCATTTGTACATTACATTAAACTTTGTTTAATGCTTGTCATCTCATGTTGCTCCTGTCATTAGAAGTCCAATTACTCTCCATACCTACAGTAAGTCAATTAGTCTCAATTCCAATTTTCATTGACCACAAAAACAGCCCTGCAGGGAAGGAAAATGAAAGACATACAGTCAAAATCACTAAAATGTTTTGTTTTAAGACACTAATCATTAAGAATCATCATTATAATCACAATATTGACTGGTGCAGTACATAGATGCATAAATTTCTGCACTTGTTATTTTTAAATCATGCTGCATTATCAGAACCTGCTAAAAATGAGATGAGAACAAAAAAGCACTGTAAATTACATCAGATTACATCACTGGAGATGTGAGATAAAGTTACATATGGACAGTCTTGGGTGCAACAGACTACATCTGAATAATACAATAGATTACCGTTTCATTATGATTACATATTGATTACATTACATATCAGGCAACGCAATAAATAAGTAGCTAATTAATATGTTTGGTAGGCCTTGTGTGATAGCGTTAAAACTCTGAAAGTTACTTAGACTACAGAAATAACTTACAAGAAGACACAAGGATAATATCACTGTGCAATGCAGCATTATCATAGAAACATTGCTTACCTCGCAGCACTCATGGAAGAAAAAAGAGGGACACAAACACACGTGCCTGGGTGGTTTTGATTCACATTTGGCGGGAATTCACAGCGCAACAGTAGTTTAAATTGGAACACCCAATGGCCAACGGTCCGGATGCAGAAAAGAAAGTCCCGCCTTAAAGGTAAAAGATCCAATCTCATTTTAGATTCAGACATCCAACTCGTGTGCGCGCATGCAGTTTAGCTGAACCAGTCAGAAAAATAGCTGGGTTTTTTTAACATTATCTGAGCTAAAGAAGTATAATTTATGATTAATTTACTGCTGAATTTAAATTTGTTCTTTGAATGTAATCTTGACCTATTTTTAATAAACAAACTATTTTCAATCCTTAACAAATGTGATGGAAAAAATAAATATATACAAACATGGGTCATGCAGGTGGCTTAAGAAAGACTTATAACAATGAACTGTCTTAATTTTCTGATTACCAGTTATTTTAAGTACAATTATTAAAAATGTTATATTTAAGAAGAAGAATTAAATCTAGGGATCCATTTTTTAAATAAAAAAAATCTATGTAACTTTTCAAATGTGGTCCATGATCGCAGATCTCATCTGGGCCACATGATCACAAGCCTGATCTGGCCCACACACCTCCCACCAACAATCGGCCCTCATGTTGTTTGCCATCATGTATGCAGTGCTGTCACTGCCACACATGGCCCATCTTTGGATGACAGGATGAATGCCATTGCCAACATGAGGCCATCAGTGCCAGCTTGAGGCCACATTCGGGCCAAGATTGTCTTCTATGTGGGATGTAATTTGCTTAGTCCGTTAATGTATGTACAGAATGAATCCAAATTCGGACATTCAAAAGAAAAAGGAGCGGAGAAAGAGCAGGAGGTCGCAGACAATTTTTTACAGAAGAAAAGTGAGCCATACCTGTCAACGTAGTTACTTAGGTGAATATTTGTTTGATATTCATGTAAATATGGTCCAAAATTAACACCTGGCACACGCCAAATGCGAGAAAAAAAAATGCTTTTGCTTTTCATTAAACAGTGAACAACAAACAGATGCTTGCTTAATAAAGTGACATGCACAATTCAAATCAAACATCCTGGTTACTTTCATAGCCTCCGTTCCCTGATGGAGGGAACGAGACGTTGTGTCGATGTAGTGACACTAGGGGTTACTCTTGGGAGCCCCAAACACCTCTGCTTATTTGAAAAAAGGCCAATGAGATTTGGCGAGTGGAATTTGCATGCAACTCCACCGGACATACGGGTATAAAAGGAGCTGGTATGCAACCACTCATTCAGGTTTTGTGCTGAGGAGCCAAGACAAGGTCCCGGCCATTTCAGTGGGTAGTTCAGCGTTGTGGCAAGAGGGACACAATGTCTCATTCCCTCCATCAGGGAACGGAGGTTACGAAAGTAACCATGATGTTCCATATCTGTCACTCACTCGACGTTGTGTCGATGTAGTGACACTAGGGGTCCCTATACAAAACACCACAACTATCTGAACTGTGTTATGTGAACTGGTGGTGTGTGATGGGCAGACCGCTGTGTGCCTCGTAGCCAGCACACCAGGCTGTCACGTAACCTCCCCCAATGCTCTCATGAGCGTCGAACGGTCCATCAGGAACAAGTCGACTGCCCAACTATAGGGACAGACTAGCCCAGCCGAGGCCTCTTTCCCTCTCTTTTCTCCCCAAAAAGAATGAATTTGTTAACTGACTGGGAGCCATAAGTGTCTGCGTCGGGGGGTGTCCCTCCCAAGGGGAAGACACCGTGGAGAACAAACCCCACCCAAAAAGGGGGGGGGGTATTTTGAGTGGAATACGTCACATGGACTTACCGAGTCTTGTCGGAAGTATGTCATGTGGAGAGGTACCATGGTAGGTCCTACCTGAAGTGGGAGGAGTTTCTACAGATCATGGCAACCGGGGGCAGAGGGGCCTCTACCCAAGGAAGATGCAGTTTGCCGACAGGGAAACGATTTTGCGGAAAATAAGCTCAGCTGACTCCAAGGGCTCAAAGGGAGCTCCCTGTAGACCCTGAAGGACTACAGAGAGGTCCCACAAGGGGATGAGGCATGGTCTGGAGGGATTCAACCTCCTAGCGCCTCTCAGGAACCTGATGATCAAGTCGTGCTTCCCCAAGTACTTACCATCTACTGCATTGTGATGAGCCGAAATAGCGGCTACATACACCTTCAAGGTGGAGGGGGACAGCTGCCCCTCCAGCCTATCCTGCAGGGAGGAAAGCACCGATCCGACTGCACATCTCTGAGGGTCTTCACGTCGGGAAGAACACCACTTAGCGAACAGATACCACTTCAAGGCATACAGGCGCCTCATAGAGGGAGCCCTAGCCTGAGTGACCGTGTCTACTACCACGGGTGGTAGGCCAATTAGGTCTTCCGCGTCCCATCCAGGGGCCAGACATGGAGATTCCAGAGGTCTGGCCGTGGGTGCCAGATGGTGTCCCGTCCCTGAGAAAGAAGGTCCTTCCTCAGGGGAATTCGTCAGGGGTGGGATTTCGCGAGGAGTATGAGATCCTAGAACCACGTCTGGGTGGGCCAGTAAGTTGCTACTAGGACGACCTGCTCCTCGTCCTCCCTGACATTGCACAGGGTCTGTGCAAGTAGGCTCACTGGGGGAAATGCATATTTGCTAGTCCAAGGGACCAGCTGTGTGTCAGTGCATCTATACCGATGGGTGCCTCGGTCAGGGCGTACCAAAGCAGTGGGAGGATTCCCGGGAAGCAAACAGGTCTACCTGTGCTCGACCGAATCGACTCTAAATCAAGCTGGACCACCTGAGGGTGGAGTCTCCACTCTCCCCTGAGGGTAACCTGACGTGACAGCGCGTCCGCTGTGGTGTTGAGGTCGCTCCCGGGATGTGAGTGGCTCATAGCAACTTGAGGCGCTGCTGACTCCAGAGGTGGAGACGGCGGGCAAGTTGTGACATGCAACGGGAGCATAGACCGCCTTGACGGTTGATGTACGCTACCGTTGCTGTGTTGTCCGTCCGGACCAGCACGTGCTTGCCCTGGATCAACAGCCGGTACCTCCTCAGGGTGAGCAGTACTGCCAACAACTCTAGGCAGTTGATGTGCCAACGCAGCCACGGGCCAGTCCAGGAGCCGGCAGCTGTGTGCCCATTGCATCCGGTGCCCCAGCCCGTCTTGGAGGCGTCTGTCATACCCACAACGCGCATGGAGACCTGCCCGTAGAAATGCAAGGTCGGTCCAAGGGCTGAAGAGGTGGCGACAGATTGGCGTGATGGTCACGTGATGTGTCCCGTGGCGCCATGCCTGGCGCCAATCAGTCTCATATGCATCAACCCGAGCGGTGTGGCCGCCGCTGAGGATGCCATATGCCCCAGGAGCCTCATAAAAAGTTTCAGTGGAACCGCTGTCCTCCGTCTGAATGCCTTCAGACAGTTCAGCACGACTGTGCGCTCTCGTTCGTGAGGCGCGCTGTCATTGAGACTGAGTCCAACTCCAAACCGAGAAAAGAGATGCTCTGAACTGGGGAGAGCTTGCTCTTTTCCCAGTTGACCTGAAGCCCCAGTCGGCTGAGGTGCCGGAGCACGAGGTCCCTGTGTGTGCACGGCAACTCTCGAGAGTGAGCTAGGATTAGCCAGTTGTCGAGATAGTTGAGGATGCGGACGTCCACTTCCCTTAGCGGGGCAAGGGCTGCCTCTGAGACCTTCGTGAAGACGCGAGGGGACAAGGACAGGCCGAAGGGGAGAACCTTGTACTGGTACACCTGGCCTTCGAAGGCAAACCGCAGGAAGGGTCTGTGTCGAGGTAAGACCAAGACGTGGCAGTACGTGTCCTTCAGGTCTACCGCCGCGAACCAATCTTGATGCCGGACGCTCGTTAGGGTGCGCAGTTCCTGCATCAATCCCGAGTCAGAACTACCCTCGTGCAGTTCTTTTAGCGCCTTGGCTTGATGTACTTTCAGGAGAGCCATGGCGTGCAGGGCGGAGGTGGCTTGTCCAGTGGCACCGCAGGCCACAGTCGTCAGGGACGACGTAAACCTACATGCCCTGGACAGGAGCTTCGGGTGCCCACACCAGGTGGCGGCACTCTGCGGACACAAGTGCACCGTGAGCACCTTATCCACCTGGGGGATCACAGAATACCCCCTGGCCGCTCCACCATCGAGGGTAGTGAGAGCGGGGGAGCTGAAAGACCGGGACCGGGCAGTAAAAGGTGCCTCCCACAATCTTGTCAGCTCCTCATGCACATCCGGGAAGAAAGAAACGGGGAGGGGCGTGGCCGTGGACAGTGCCCTGAGCCCCGGAACCAATCATCGAGCCGCGAGGGTTCAGGGGAGAGCGGAGGGTTCACTCTAGCCCGACGGTCACGGCCGCCCGGGAAAGCATGTCCGTCATTTCTGCATTGGAGTGAGGCTGGGCGACCATTCCCGAAGGAGGAAGCCCAGCCGAAGCCTCTGCATCAAATTGGACAAGCTCGCTCTCCGATTCTACACTCAATAACTCATCGTCTTCGGGAGCTCTGAACGAGAAGTCGAACTCGTGCTGAGACGAGCCACTGGTCTCGTGCGAGAGCCTGATCAGGGCAAGCGAGCATGCTGGGGAATGGGAGGTCCGTGGGGGGATACCCGCTGGAGGTGGTCCCATTGATGTCCCCAAATCGCCCCCAGTGCTAACCAAAGCGGCCTCAAACCCGTAGATATCTTTCTTACGAAAGCAAGCCATGACCGCAACGTTGCCATGGTCATGTTCTCACAATGAGGACATGACTCATCCACGAATGATGTCTCCACATGGGCAGTACCCAGACACATAAGACAGCGATCGTGGCTGTCAGAAGCGGAGAGATAATGACTGCAACCAGGAATAACACACAAACGGAAAGTCATCTTTAAAAAGACGTTCTGTGTGTGTGCCGCTCTTTTTGTGAATGAAAATATATTCTTTTAGAATATACTCTCTTATTTTCGCTCTGCCGAAACACCCAGGGGCATTCTCTGCACTCCACGGGTGCAGAGGGGGAGAAGCCGCTGAAATGCGCCATAAATCCAGCAGTTTTGAGGTGCGTCTTTGGAGGGAATTCAATTCAGTGCACTGAATACAACCGCTCGTCTCCGAAAAGAAAATCTGAATGAGTGGTTGCATACCAGCTCCTTTTATACCCGTATGTCCGGGGGAGTGGCATGCAAATTCCACTCGCCAATTCTCATTGGCCTTTTTTCAAAAAAGCGGAGGTGTTTGGGGCTCCCAAGAGTGACCCCTAGTGTCACTACATCGACACAACATCGAGTGAGTGTCAGATAGGGAACTGTCAACATCTGCCTGAGTTTGTTACAAACTATCTAGTAGTTACTAAGCCCTTAGTGTGAACTTTACGTCTCAACTTAAGTGAGACTTTACGCACAGCTGGTGCAACTCTACCCAGAACTCAGAAGGTCATGCATCTACTGTATAAACATATTTTACTTCAGTGCAAAATTTACAATCAGATGTTTATCTATGATGCCTAAATGTTATTTGTTTCCAGAACTCCATGAGATACATGTGAAATTTTCACATTAAGCCACCAAAAGAATATGTGAGGTACAAAATCACCTGTCGTTGCACTCAGATGCTGTTATCTATTTAAAGAGACTGTACCGATTTAGCATATGTTCTGAGTAACAATGTAAACATGTATGTAAACAATAAACGTAACAAATATACACTATATTGCCAAAAGTATTCGCTCATCTGCCTTTAGACGCATATAAACTTAAGTGACATCCCATTCTTAATCCATAGGGTTTAATATGATGTCGGCCCACCCTTTGCAGCTATAACAGCTTCAACTCTTCTGGGAAGGATTTCCACAAGGTTTAGGAGTGTGTTTATGGGAATTTTTGACCATTCTTCCAGAAGCGCATTTGTGAGGTCAGACACTGATGTTGGACGAGAAGGCCTGGCTCGCAGTCTTCGCTCTAATTCATCCCAAAGGTGCTCTATCGGGTTGAGGTCAGGACTCTGTGCAGGCCAGTCAAGTTCTTCCACACCAAACTCGCTCATCCATGTCTTTATGGACCTTGCTTTGTGCACTGGTGCGCAGTCATGTTGGAACAGGAAGGGGCCATCCCCAAACTGTTCCCACAAAGTTGGGAGCATGGAATTGTCCAAAACCTCTTGGTATGCTGAAGCATTCAGAGTTCCTTTCACTGGAACTAAGGGGCCAAGCCCAGCTCCTGAAAAACAACCCCACACCATAATCCCCCCTCCACCAAACTTCACAGTTGGCACAATGCAGTCAGACAAGTACCGTTCTCCTGGCAACCGCCAAACCCAGACTCGTCCATCAGATTGCCAGATGGAGAAGCGTGATTCGTCACTCCAGAGAACGCGTCTCCACTGCTCTAGAGTCCAGTGGTGGCATGCTTTACACCACTGCATCCAACACTTTGCATTGCACTTGGTGATGTATGGCTTGGATGCAGCTGCTCGGCCATGGAAACCCATTCCATGAAGCTGTCTACGCACTGTTCTTGAGCTAATCTGAAGGCCACATGAACTTTGGAGGTCTGTAGCGATTGACTCTGCAGAAAGTTGGCGACCTCTGCGCACTATGCGCCTCAGCATCCGCTGACCCCGCTCTGTCATTTTATGTGGCCTACCACTTCGTGGCTAAGTTGCTGTCATTCCCAATTGCTTCCACTTTGTTATAATACCACTGACAGTTGACTGTGGTATATTTAGTAGTGAGGAAATTTCACGACTGGACTTGTTGCACAGGTGGCATCCTATCACAGTACCACGCTGGAATTCACTGAGCTCCTGAGAGTGGCCCATTCTTTCACAAATGTTTGTAGAAGCAGTCTGCATGCCAAGGTGCTTCATTTTATACACCTGTGGCCATGGAAGTGATTGGAACACCTGAATTCAATTATTTGGATGGGTGAGCGAATACTTTTGGCAATATAGTGTATATGCAAAATAATAAATGCAGTTTCAAGACATTTATTGATGGAATATAATTAATTAGACCATTTTTTAAAAGCTAAAATGCAACCAATATGATGAAAAACTGACAAAAAAACAGACAAAATTAATTATTTTTTAGGAACACTATAGTCATAATAAAGTGCCCGACGTGGTCTTCTCCTGTTGTAGCCCATCCGTCTCAAAGTTCGACATGTTGTGCATTCAGAGACGCTATTCTGCTCACTTCAATTGTACAAAGCGGTTATCTGAGTTACCGTAGCCTTTCTGTCAGCTCGAACCAGTCTGGCCATTCTCCATTGACCTCTCTCATCAACAAGGTGTTTCCATTTGCAGAACTGCTGCTCACTGGATGTTTTTTGTTTTTGGCAACATTCTGAATAAATTCTAGAGACTGTTGTGCGTGAAAATCCCAGGAGATCAGCCGTTACAGAAATACTCAAACCAGCAATCATGCCACGGTTGAAATTACATTTTTTACATATTCTGATGGTTGATGTGAACATTAACTGAAGGTCCTGACCTGTATCTGCATAATTTTATGCAGTGCACTGCTGCTGCATGATTGACTGATTAGATAATCGCATAAATAAGGTACAGGTGTTCCTAATAAAATGAAAATATATATTAAACTCACTGAGCACTTTATTAGGAACACCTGTTCATAATAATAATTATAGTGGAGATCTCGTGAGAATGGTTCCATTATAGTCAGAACATTTATAGGCCTACTTAACTATAGCAAACTAACTATATTATTTTTAAACTCCTCCCAATTCTCACTTGAAGATCTCAACTAATCCATAATATACATACACACACACACACACACACACACACACACACACACACACACATATATATATATATATATATATATTTTTTTTTTTTTATTTTTTTTTTTTATTTATTTATTTATTTTATTTTTTTATGGATTAGTTGAGATCTTTCAACATCCCCAAAGACGATTAGGATGATAGAAAGATGAGAAAAAGGAGAGAATATAAAAGATAAGTAAAATAAATAAATAAAAATAAATACTCAATACATTTGTTTGACTTTTGTTGCATACCATAAAGAAATATTACTAAAATACATGCTTGTTTACAAGCAACACTGTATCCCATGATTCAGTGACTTGAGTATTCATGGTTGTAGCTATGAGGTCCGGACCAAAAATACAATTTGAAGCTATATACAACTGAATGAAAAATCAGCAGCTGAAAACTTCTCCTTTGAGAACTATGAATCAATGAAGGCGAATCATTGTTTATTATTGTTTTTGTATATGCTTAATTATAAGCATATAGGAATATGTGCAGTCAAATGTGGCCAGAACTTATTCATTATTTTTTTTTCTTTTATTGCTGGTTTTTATTTTATTTATATGCTCTTTTTTGATGAGGCATTAAGAACTTGAAAAATAAGATCTTGGATAAGAATTTGAAATTGAATAAGAATTTAAAACTCAATAAAAAAACAATGAACTGTTGAAAAAGAACAATGAATCAAGTATATTCAAAATAAGAGTCCTGAAATAAGTACGTGTATTTCGGGCTTATTCATAGTACTGCATTATGCTTCAAATCATAAAACTTTTCATAAAAAAATAAATAAAAAAAAATCTATAATAAATAAATAATTATAAATACTATATGTGTGTTTAAGATAAAGGTACACTTTGGGTCAACAAGCAATTTCTAGAATACATTTTTCAGCCAGTTCTCATGAACTGTTCTTTTATAAGACTCGGACTGATAAGATCAGTAATCCAGTTCAACTGAGTTCCCCCCTGTATGAGATACATTATACTCCTAATGTCCAGTAATACTCCCCATATGCCAAAACTGATTCCCAGAACAGACCAGGCATGCTTTAAACTTTGATATATTTTTGTAAAAAAAAAAAAAAAAAGAGAAAAAAAAAGCTGCCTGTATTTGTTTTAAGTTTTTTCTTCCTACAACTGATCTCAGTCCTCATCCCATTTCTGATCTTAGTCAGATGTGGAGCCCAAAATCAATTCTCAAAAATCTTTCCAACTTTTCCAAGAATAGGATGATAGGATGACACACTACTCAATGTCTTGACAGAGTCTTGTTGAATCTACCAAAAAAAAAAAAAAATAAATAACCAAAATAAACTTCTATTTAACACAGCTACACTG
This sequence comes from Myxocyprinus asiaticus, assembly GCF_019703515.2. NCBI lineage: Eukaryota > Metazoa > Chordata > Actinopteri > Cypriniformes > Catostomidae > Myxocyprinus > Myxocyprinus asiaticus. The sequence continues at coordinate 16,155,260 of NC_059381.1, read as the reverse complement.
TATACCCCCAAAATTAAAGTGAATATTGATGGGGAAAAAAATTTACACAGGCCAATAATAATAAATTAGTATGATTAATTTGAAGATGCATAGCAACCTAGAAGGACATTGATGTTATCCACACCTAAGTAGCTTCATAGATCAATAAGTTCCAGAGTAATGGAACATCTGTTTACATCAACTCTCTGCTCTTAAAATAATTGCGTCTGAGTGCAGTAATTAGTCCATCTCAGTCAGCACTTCTTCAAGGAGAGCAAACATTTTTTAATTAATATGATTATTAGTCAAATTTACTTTTTAAATCTGATAGTTCCAACTCCAAATTCAATATTGGATGAGCCAAAGCAGTTGTAAAATGACTATAAATTCACCCCTGTCACCGCACATTTTAATTCAGTGTGCCAAATTGCTAGACAGCTTGGCAACCACAAACAGTCAACTGTTAGACATATGCTAATGAACTACTGTATACTACTTGGTATAAGAATTGTTATTCCAATCATTTTAAATAATAAATCTAACAGTTTATTAAACATAGGTGCCTTTAGGGGGCCTGGGTAACTCAGCGAGTATTGATGCTGACTACCACCCCTGGAGTCCAGGGTGGGCTGAGTGACTCCAGTCAGGTCTCCTAAGCAACCAAATTGGCCCGGTTGTTAGGGAGGGTAGAGTCACATGGGGTAACCTCCTCGTGGTCGCGATTAAGTGGTTCTCGCTCTCAATGGGGCGTGTGGTAAGTTGTGCATGGATCGTGGAGAGTAGCATGAGCCTCCACATGGTGTGAGTCTCCGCAGTGTCATGCACAGCGAGCCAAATGATAAGAGTTACGGATTGACTATCTCAGAAGCGGAGGCAACTGAGACTTGTCCTCCACCTCCCAGATTGAGGTGAGTAACCGCACCACCACGAGGACCTAGTAAGTAGTGGGAATTGGGCATGCCAAATTGGGGAGAAAAGGGGAGAAAATGTAAAATAAATTACAAAAATAAATAAAATAAAAAACATAGGTGCCTTTAATTATATGCTATTACCACTGATTTATAAAAGCAATAAGCCACTCAAATCTGTGTATCTGTGTAACTCAAGTCAGTGATTTGACAGGATTCTAGCTAGAAAAACAACCCTTACCTGTGGTAGAATCACTTTAATGCACAGCTTTTAATGGCTTATTGCTTTATGTACTGTAACAATAATTCAGAACTAAGTGTGATTTGAAACACACAAGTTTACTTTCACAGCAATCCGCACTGTGCTAACTGTGAACTGTGCTAAAGATAAACCAGGGAGTACAGGGGGTCAAAAATATGAAGGGCCCAGAAAATGTGTGCAGATATATCTAACCAAACAAACCTTTGTGGAGTTCATTTTGATGTCCAAATCAAACATAACCACATTGAAATAGTTTGATCATTTAAAAATATCCCAAACATCTGCAACAGATGAAACCCCAAGAGGATCTGGATTCCTCATTTAAATCAATCTGGCCACATTCTTGAATAATCCTTGCACATTTTATATGGGAAAGAAAGGATACAAAACAAAACATTTTCGATACTGTCAGTTAGAATTAGAAAAGGGGCTATTTCCGCTGATATATTGGCCTGCACTGCAATTCAGCCCTGCCAAATCTCTGTTCTACTTTTATGTTCTAATAATCATCCCTGACAAATTTGGCACTGCTTTTACATTAGGTCCATATGTTCCCACAGACACCCGGGGTACAAACACTCCAGTCCCCTCAACAACCTGTTACTGGCTGTGAAACACATTACTCTAAACTCTCTTGTATATGTCAGTCTATAAAAATATACAAAACAATGTCAAAACTATTTCACATCCTGACTGGATATTCCCTTTACCATCTGATTTTTTAGTTAGAATTGAATAAATAAAACATTAGTAATGGTGACCTTGACCTTCAGCCCTTGACCTTAAGATCTGCAATGAAACATATGCCTACACTATTAAGAAGACCTAGATAACTTTAGAGCAATACACACACACACACACACACACACTCTATATATATATTAGTATATATTCACTGATGCACCAAAACATTATAACCACTCACAGGTGAAGTGAACAGCATTGATTATCTCCTAACAATGTCAAGGTCTGGGTAGATTAGATGGCAAGCAAGCAATCAGTTATTGTAGTCAACATGTTGAATCCAAGAGAAATGGGCAGGAGTAAAGACCTAAGCGACTTTGACAAGAGTCAAATTGTTATGGCCAGACGACTGGGTCTGAAATCTGTTTGTAGCATCTCTGAAACGGCAAGGCTTGTGGGGTGCTCCCAGTCAGCAGTGGTGAGTGCCTACTGACGGTGGTCCAAGGAGGGTCAAACCACAAACCGGCGACAGGGTGTTAGGCGCCCAAGGCACATCGATAGGCGAGGGTAACAAAGGCTATTCCGTCTGGTCCAAACCAGCAGAAGGTCTACTGTGACACAAGTCACAGAAAATTGTAATGGTGGTTACGGGAGGAATGTGACACTACACACAGTGCATCGCACCCTGCTGCGTATGGGGCTGTTTAGCCGCACACTGGTCAAAGTGGCCATGATGACTTCTGTCCACCATCAAAAGCACCTACAATGGGCATGTGAGTGTCGGAACTGGACATTGGAGCACTGGAAGAAGGTCGTCTGGTCCAATGAGTCCCGTTTTCCTTTAAATCACGTGAATGGCCGTGTACGTGTGCACCGTTTACTTGGGGAAGTGATAGCACCAGGATGCACTGTGGGAAGATGACAAGACAGTGGAGGGAGTGTGATTCTCTGGGCAATGTTCTGCTGGGAAACCCTGGGTCCGGCCATTCAAGTGGACATCAATTTGACATGTGCCACCTACCTAAACATTGTTGCAGACCAGGTTCACCCCTTCATGGCAATGGTATTCCCTGATGGCAGTGGCCTCTTTCAGCAGGACAATGCACCTTGCCATACTGCACAAATTGTTTGGGAATGGTTTGAGGAACATGATGAAGAGTTTAAGGTGTTGCCCTGGCCTCCAAATTCCCCAGATCTCAATCCGATTGAGCATCTGTGGGATGTGCTGGACCAACAGGATCTGCTGCTAATGTCTTCATGCCAGACACCACAGGACACCTTGTGTGCTGACTCAAGGACTCAAGATGGCACAGAGTATGGCTGCTGCGTTGCGAACTCCGACACAACATTGCAGTTTTTTGTCGGTTTTGTTTACAGTTCTTATGTTTTTTGTCTTGGATGTTGTCTGCCTTATTGTATAGGATAGACAAACACTTTTGGACATTGGTTCTGCAATTGCACACTGAAAACCGGACTGCAAATTCCTCAATGCCGACCCGCTGTTTACAAACACACCAGCGGAGCCATTTGTCTGGGCTGCCCGGCTGCAGAAATGCAGAAGGAAAAGGGGAAATAGAGCCTGCGTTCTCATCAGAGTAAGACGTCGCGCAAATCGACCCCCGCTATCCAGTATTCTACTGGCAAATGTTCAATCTCTGGACAACAAGCTCTGCGAGCTGAGAGCTCTTTCCAACAAGAGACGAGAGACTGCTGCATTATCTGCCTTACAGAAACTTGGATGTCTGTGGAGATTCCAGACTCAGCCATCGAACTCGCGGGTTTCTCCGTGCACCGAGCGGACAGAGCGAAAGACCTCTCAGGTAAAAGCAGAGGTGGTGGTCTATGTTTTATGATCAACAAATCCTGGTGTGATCAGAGGAACGTACATTCTATCAAGTCTATCAAGAGAGCTCTAGCGGCCAAAGCAACAGAGGTTAATTCACTCTCCGTCTCTGTAGCGGATGTAATCCGATCCTTACGACGTGTGAATATCCGTAAAGCTGTGGGTCCAGATGGCATTCTGGGCCACGTCATCAGAGCATGCGCGAACCAACTGGACCCGCACCAGCCGACTCCATGACAGCTTCTTCCCCCAAGCAATCAATCTTTTGAACTCTTGACGATCAATATACATCAGCACTGCACTTTATTAGTCTTATTGTCTCACACTGGACTGTCATAAATTATATTCTCTCTTAACAACACACTGGCAACTGACTATCAACCAACAGCCTGAATGTCAATGCAGTACAATACAACCTACTTTTTTATATACACTTTATATACTATTTTTTATTGTATGTGTATTCTATATTGTATGTATTGTATACTGTACATTGTATTTTATTATTGTGTTGTGTAATAATGTGTATATTAGATATGTAAATTGTGTTGTGTAAATCTGATGTTTATTGTAAACTGATATATGTCTTATCACTGTCGTGACTGCTATGTTGTTTGGAACTGCACCCAAGACTTTCACCCACTGTTGCACTTGTGCATATGGTTGTGTGACAATAAAAGTGATTTGATTTGATTTGACCTTCAGGGGTCTTTTAGAGTCCAAGCCTCAGTGGGTTGGTATTGTTTTGGCAGCACGTGGAGAATCAACAGCATATTAAGCAGGTGGTAATAATGTTTTGGCTCATCAGTGTATATGTAAATGGGCCTTTTTTGAAAGAAAAAAAAAACACTGCAAAAAATGAATTTCAAGACAATATTTTTGTCTTGTTTTCCTGTGACTAAATTATCTAAAGATTCTTAAAATGTTATGCATTTACATGTCAAACAAAATGGAATAAGATATTAAGTCTTCTTTTAAGATAAATCTGACAAAAATGAATGAACTTTAGACTTAAAACAAGAAAAAAACAAATCTGCCAATGGAGTAAGCAAAATAAACTTGTTTTCCCTTATCCCATTGGCAAACAGTTTTTTTTCTTGTTTTAAGCATAAAGCTCACTAAATTTGATTAGATTTCTCTCAAAACAAGACTTTAAATCGTATGCCAGTTTGCTTGTCAAGTAAATAAATCACGTTTTAATGTTTCGATATTTTTACTGGAAATCAAGACAAAAATACTTGTCTTGAAAATCATTTTTTGCAGTGAAAAACTTCAAAAACAGATTGCAAAATATCTAGAAAAAAGAAGTGACAGAACCAGAAAAAACTGTGACTCCAAACAGCCTCTCTGTGAATTTTTTTTTAAACCACAGGGAAAATACTATAAAAATAGATATGCACGCAAAACCCCATCCATTATTCTGATGACCAACTCATAACCCGACCTAACATTAACCTGAAACTCAAGGATTTGCTGCAGCTAAGACTAAAACTGCCCCAGTTTTGACCAAACATGGAAACATATCTTAACCAGTGAATTATAGCAGATACCTTTTTAAATGCTCACAGTCTAAACCTCATTTATACTTTGTGAGAGAAAGAGTAGAAATAAAATGTGCTCAATTTACTGCCTGTTACCCATACTGTTTATGTAATTATTTTAAAAATGTGAGCTTGTTTAACAGTGCTCTCTAACCATCACACCAGTTATTTGACTCCCCAAAATAAATCTCACCCATAAAGCTTGTTTATACTCACAATTTACTCACTCTCCAAACTTGAATGATTCTTTTATCTTCCATGGGACACAAAAGGAGAAGCAGAATGTTTAAGCAGGTCTTTTCTGTACAATGATAGTGAATGTGACCAGGGGCTGCCAAACTCCTCAAAAGATTAAGAGCACCATAAATGTGGTCCATACCACCCATGTGCTATATTCCAAGTCTGAATTTAGAAGTTTTGTGTGATCGATGAACGTCCTGGTTACTTGCGTAACCTCCATTCCCTGATGGAGGAAATGAGACGTTGTGTCGATGTAGTGACACTAGGGGTCACTCCTGGGAGCCCGAAACACCTCTGGTCTTTGATAAAAGGCCAATGAAAATGGTATTTGCATGCCACTCCCCCGGACATACGGGTATAAAAGGAGCTGGTATGCAACCACTCATTCAGGTTTTACGCTGAGGAGCCGAGACAAGGTCCGGCCATTTCAGCGGGTAGTTCAGCATTGTGGCAGGAGGGACACAACGTCTCGTTCCCTCCATCAGGGAACGGAATATACGCAAGTAACCAGGACGTTCCCTATCTTTCACTCACTCGACGTTGCGTCGATGTAGTGACACTAGGGGTCCCTATACAAAATGCCGCAACTAGCTGAACTGTGTTACGTGAACTGGCGGTGTGAAGGGCAGACCACTGTGTGCCTCGTAGCCAGCGCACCAGGCCGACACGTAACATCCCCCAACATAGTTATGAGTGTCGAATGGCCCTTTGGGGACAAGTCGACTACCCGAAAGATAGAGACAGGCTAACCCAGTCGTGGCCTTTTTTCCCCTTCTTTTTTTCCACTCCCTAAAAAAGAAGGGGGATTATCCGACTGGGCCGCCAGGTCTAGTCGGGGGGTGTCCCTCCCAAGGGGAGGACACCACGGAGACCACACCTCGGCCAAAGAGAGGGGGGGATATTTAAGTGGAAAATACGTCACATGGTCTTGCGACCATGTGGAGAGTCTCATGGTAGATCCTACCCAATGGGGGAGGAGTTGATACAAACATGGAGACTGTGGCAGAGGGGGCTCTGCCCAAGGAAGACGCAGTTTGGCAACAGGGAAACGAATTAGCGGAAGATATACATCGCATGGGGTTACCTTACAGGGAACCGCCACATGCGGAGCACCTACCCCAGAACAGGGCTCTTAGTTAGCACGTGTACTGGGCCGGCAGTGAATCTCTTCGAACACTTGACTGCCACAGGGCTCGGAGGAAGTCAACCTTGGTATTGTTTGTGAATACTACTGGGAATTAATGGCGCACGTCTTCAGCTCAGAGGAGGTGAAAGGCGCTATGTGCAAGCGATACACCCGGCCGGCTATCCCGGGCTTATCTGCTTGTATTGCGTGCCACTACCCGGTACGAAACCGGTTCCACCCGGAGGTTGTAGAACCTTGCAAAGGTGTTGAGTGTTGCTCAGCCTGCTGCTCTGCAAATGTCTGTTAGAAAGGCACCCCTGGCCAGGGCCCAGGAGGCCACTACACCCCTGGTAGAATGGGCTCATAGCCCTACCGGGGGCGGTACGTCCTGGGCGTGATATGCCATAGCTATAGCGTCAATGAGCCAGTGGGTGATCCTCTGCTTGGAGACAGCGCTTCCTTTCCGCTGTGCACCAAAGCAGACAAAGAGCTGCTCAGAGATCCTAAAGCTCTGCGTGCGATCCAAATAGATGTGTAAAGCATGCACCGGACACAACAACAACAGGGCTGGGTCTGCCTCCTCCTGAGGCAGCGCCCGCAGGTTCACCACCTGGTCCCTAAAAGGGGTCGTGGGAACCTTGGGCACATAGCCCGGTCGGGGTCTCAGGATCACGTGAGAGTAGCCCGGACCGAACTCCAGGCATGTTTCGCTGACAGAGAACGATTGCAGGCGTCCGCGCCAGGTGGCAGCGCTCTGCGGGCATAGGTGCACCGCGAGCGCCTTATCCATGGGGGGAATCGCCGTCTAGCCCCTAGCCGCCCCACCATCGAGGGTAGTGAGGGTGGGGGAACTGAGAAATTGGGACCGGGTAGTAAAAGGTGCCTCCCATGATTTTGCCAGCTCCTCGTGCACTTCCAGGAAGAAAGGCACTGGAGCGGGGCGTGGCTGCTTTGAGCGGCGCCGCGAGCCCAGGAACCAATCATAGAGCTGCGAGGGTTCAGGGGAGAGCGGAGGGTTCCACTCTAGCCCGATGCTTGCGGCTGCCCGGGAAAGCATGTCTGTCAACTCTGCATCAGCCTGTGACTGGGCAATCGACCCCGATGGGGGGAGCCCAGCTGAGGCTTCTGCATCCGACTGGACAAGCCCACTCTCCGATACTGTGCTCGAGAGCTTCGCGGGCTCCAAACAAGAGGTAGAACTCACCGTGAGACGAGCCGGCGGACTCATCCGGAAGCCAGATCGGGGCAGACGAGCGTGCTGGGGAATGGGATGTCTGCGGGGGGATACCCGGCAGAGGCGATCCCATTGGAGACCCCAAATCGCCCCCAGTGCTAGCCGCGCTGGCCTCAAACCCGTAGGTAGAAGGAACGAGGCAGGGAGCTGCTGGGGTGGCTTGCTTTCTTACGAAAGCAAGCCTCGACCGCAACGTTGCCATGGTCATGTTGTCACAGTGAGAACATGAACCATCCACGAACGCTGCCTCCGTGTGGGTCGCGCCCAGACACGAAAGACAGTGATCGTGACCGTCTGAAGTTGAGAGGTAACGACTGCAACCAGGAATAACACACAATCGGAAAGACATCTTTAAAAAAACGCGTCTTCAAAAAGACGTTCCGTGTGTGCCGCTTTTTTAGAGAAATATACTCTTTCAGAAAAATATACTCTCTTTTTTCTGCCGAAGTGCCCAGGGGCGTTCTCTGCAATGCACCAGTGCAGAGGAGGGAGAAGCCGCTGAAATGCGCCATCAGATCCAGCAGAGGTGAATGAACAGTCTTGAGAATTCAGCTCAATGAGCATGACCGTTCGGCTCCGAAGAGAAAATCTGAATGAGTGGTTGCATACCAGCTCCTTTTATACCCGTATATCCGGGGGAGTGGCATGCAAATACCACAAGCCAATTTTCATTGGCCTTTTATCAAAGACCAGAGGTGTTTCGGGCTCCCAAGAGTGACCCCTAGTGTCACTACATCGACACAACGTCGAGTGAGTGACAGATAGGGAACTTAATTTAAGTCGTCACTCACCGATAATCTGATGCATATCTCTTTGCATATATCTCTTTGCATATATTAAAATATGGCAGGTCAAGAAGTGCAATGCCTGGTTTGACAGCAATGAAAGATTCTTGTTTGTCTTGTAACCAATCGTGTCGCAACAAATTTGAATATTAATGCTTAAAATCGCACAAGAGAGTCAGTGGAGGGGAAGATTAACTTATGGAAGGAAATAACTTAAAATTTTGGTCTGTTCCTCACACAATGCTAGCATATGATTTCAAGACTTGAAACAAGAGCACATACAGTATGTCATAAGGAGGGCTACTGTTATGGTACTTTTATGGTGCTTTTTTGTCATTGCTAGGGCTTGACAGCACCTGGTCATCATTCAGATTCATAGTATGGAAAAGAGCAGTGCCAACATCCTAACTAACATCTTCTTTTGTGGTCTATGGAAGAAAGAAAATCCTTTTGGTTTTAAATGACAATAGGGTGAGTAAATAATGACAGAATTTTCATTTTTGGGTGAATTATATCTTTAACAATTTACACAGAAAAACAGCACTTAAGTCAACTTATGATTACAGCAAATTGATAGCATAATTCATTTGTAATTGCAAACAAATAAGTAATAATAACTAATTGCTTGATAGTTAGACCATTTTTTTGACACAGTGAGGAGATTTGCTCAGCACAGGCACTGTTTGTATTGTGACCAGCTAATCCAGTGCCACTCTGGGATCAAACTAAGCTTTAAAGGTGCACTCAATAATTTTTGGAATATGTTGTCTTGGAATTACACTGACACCTAGGGGCCTGGATGCAGCATCATTCAAATAAATAGTTTTCAGTTGTAAAAATACACTATTCACAGTCAGCCATGATTAATTTAAATCCATGACTGAAAGTGAGATTTAGTGAGTAGTATTCGGTTTGTCATGTGATTCTAACATGGTAGGCCACATGAGGGGACCATCTCCATGTAGAATAAAACAGCTTTTATAAGGTTACTGATGTGACTGGAGTCTTCATTTCACGTGAGTATTAATTTATTTTTCATATGTTTCAAAATGAGCATTCATTTCTTCAGGAGTAAAACTTTTTTAATGAGGAAAAAATTACTGATAGCACCTTTAATAATTGCCTCAGCAAGCAGGTAAAGCTTGTAAAAGTGCACTGTAAAATCAATAGGACACATTAACCCATTGCTCCTTTTAACCCACTCCAAATGTGTATCTTCCTTAGAGAGCCTGTATCTAAATGGTCTAAATGAAAGACACTCTAAAATAACTGAATCAATATATCTTCATTGCAGTGTCAGCTCCATCACAACGCTGAGTTTGTTCCAAATTGGCTTTGATCACATAAAGGATACATTTTAAAAATGTGTAGAAACAGGTATGCCATTCTTTGAATACAAGAACTGTCACGATGCAAGATTGAGGTATTATATATATATATATACAGCGCAATCAAATTGACCACCCCAAACTCTAACAGGACATTTTTATAGGCAGCAATAACAACAATGTCCTTAATCAAAGATATGGCCATAAAACATTTTATAACCTTCAGGTTCTATTTAAAGTAGATATCAGCAAGCACTCTATAACAGTAGTTCTCTGGTGGGTTGTGAACCAAAAGCTGGTCAGTTCTGACAGAAACGCAGACAGCAGGAAAAACAATGGTAAATGCAAATAATAGATATCATCTAACCATATAATCGTGCATAGCATAACTAAACAAACTAGGCTTATCAAATTTTAAAAGGGTGGAGAAAACACTTCTCATATATATTGTTGATTATGTCAAAGGTAGTGTGTCCAATAAAACAATTATATTTTGCTGCTTTTTGATCTGTCACTTGGTAGAAGCTAGCCAAATTAGGTCAATTCAGTGAAGTACACTCTTAGAGAAAAGGTTTTATATAGAATTCGCTTCATATTTGGAACCCCTAAAAGGTTCTATATAGACCCTTTTTTAAGGGTTCTATTAAAAGAACTCTTAAAAGGGTTCTTTGGGCTAGGCGAAAAAGATTTAAATAAAAACTTTTAGGGGTTTCAAACATGGAATTGTAACATTTGGTTTTTGTTTTATAATAAATTTTTTGTTTTATTACCAGAAGAACATTTAATGGATTTGTGAATGAAATATTTAACATATATACTACTGTTTAATCACTAGAAGAAAGTAAAATAACCTTTTAAAACACATTTAAGTAAAGCATTTTTAATAGAAATGGGGACACGTTTTTGATCACTAGCACGAGATGCATTGCTGTGAGTGTGTGGCTTAAATGTGACTATCGCTTCAATGGGGGTGGCCCCACACACCCCGCCATAGGGCCCGCCCTTTGCTTGGGATGGCCCTGCCTACGTACATAGAGCAATTTTAAGCCTATAGAACCCTTTTGTGCAAAAAAGGTTATTTCTTTGTAAATCTTTGTGAATAGAACCTTTTTAGCATAAAGGGTTCTTTGTAACTGTGTAGTAAACTCTAGGGTTCAATATAGAACCCCAAAGAGCCTTTTATTTTTTTTAAGAGTGTATGTGCAGTGAATTATTGGCTGCCGAGAGCTTGAAACCATCAAATTTCAAGAGATACTGTAACATTTTAATGATACATTTTCCCATTCAGCCTGTTATGTTACTAACATTTTTGTTTACTTTTGTACAATAAACAAGTTTGGTACTGTGTTTGGTTGCCACTTGATGTCCACTGTCAAATCTGGTTGCTGAAGCAAAATAAGTTGACAACCATTGTTCTTGAGTGTTCTAGAACAATAGAAAGCATTCCATAAGAACAGGATTGTTCTCATTCCTGAATGAGGCTCCTTATTGTATCAAAGAGTAACAATAAAACTTTATCTCTTATGCTAGGCTGTATTTGTTTGCAAGTTTACCTTCGACCTTGTAATAGGAATATTCTGGGTTCAATACAAGCTAAGCTCAATCGACAGCATTTGTTGCATAATGTTTATTACCACAAAAATTAATTTCGACTCGTTCCTCCTTTTCTTTAAAAAAAGCAAAAATGGAGGTTACAGTGAGACACTTACAATGGAAGTGAATGGGGCCAATTTTTGGAGGGTTTAAAGGCAGAAATGTGAAGCTTATAATTTTATAAAAGCACTTACATTAATTCTTCTGTTAAAACTCATGTATTACTTGAGCTGTAAAGTTGTTCACTTCCAAATTCACTTCCATTGTAAGTGCCCCACTTGAACCCAGATTTTTGCTTTTATAAAGAAAAGGGGGGACAAGTCAAAATAAATGTTTGTGTTAATCAATATTATGCCACAAATGCTGTTGATTGAGCTTAACTTGTATTGAGCTGGAATATACCTTTAACATCTAAATATCTTTATGAAAAACGTGTCCACAGGCAAAATTAAGAACTTGTTTTGGACACTGCATTATTATTCCTTCCACAGTCTTTTATTTTATTCTGAAAATTGCTTTATCTGGTTCTGTCTAAGTGAGAGTTTCAAAGTTCCTCAAAGGTGAAGCTTTTTCAGTCACACAGAGCGAAACATGAGTCCAGCTACCACCGGACAGATTCAAAGAGCTCAACTAAAAAGCACCTTTGCATGAGTAGAGAGCAGACTTGAACCACTAGCGTTAAGCTGTCCAACTGTTCCTGAGGAGAATATCACATTCCAGAGATGCCTTAGGAACATTCAAGGAAAAGAAAAGTGTAGAATAAGGAAAAATGTGAAAAGAAATCAAAGGGCTGTGATTGACATCTCTAAGAAAAAAGAAGCAGAGAGAGCTATATTTTACACCTTTTCTGCATCTGCAATCATTAGTCTGATAATGAACAAAGTGGGGAAAAATTCAGCATTAAAAGGCTTCATACAGAGGACCAAGGCTGTAGCTTTCAGATAAAAACCTCAGTTCACCTCACAGTGTGTATTTGCTCATGTTTCACAAGGACTGATTCAGTGTGCAACTCTAAATCCTTATATTTATAGCTTTTGAAAGCTGCTTTGATATGAAACAATGGAATAGGCGAAATTTGTTAAAGCAATCATGCAAACTTAATGTTTTCTGTTAATTGAGATATATTCATTTTTATTTTAGAGGGGGGTAAGTAAGAGAATGTGTTATGCTGATAATATTTTTAATCAGAAATCTAATTATTTTTAGTTGCTTGGTAAGTTTTGACATAAACTGCCAACAAGGATTAACTATTTGGTTAATTAAGCGTTTTAACACACCAAACTTTTTAATATATGTTGTAACAACCTGTTTAAATCCCAAAGAGTTGTACAGATTGTTCTAACTAATTCAGACCATATTCAAATCAGACTGGCTTTCTAGTGGCACTTCTCTACCCCTATTGACATCAAACAATAATATTTAGCCACCACTCCAAAAAGCACATAATGAACACATCATAAACACACACTATCCACAAGTAATATGAACCATGCTCTCTAAACCATAAAATAACATTGAGCTTACTGAGCAATTCAAAAACTTCAGCACATGAGAGGCACTTCTAAGTACATGTACAGTATCAGTATAATGTGGAATATCTTACAAGAAGCTTCTATTATCTCTTCAGTAATTACATAAAGTGTGGAAAAAGAGCCATCTGCTTTGTGTCTAATGTTCATTTTAGAAGCAAAAGCGACACTGTGTTTCTAATCATAATATTTGTTTTGGGCTTTCAAGATTACGGTCCATTATTGCACACAAGTTACCACCATAAACACTTGAGTGGTACAGCAAGCAAAAGGTACTTTTTAAATTTTCTCTAAAAATAAAAAAGGGGACAACTCATGCAAACTAGACATAACGTTATGTCTAAAGCCACTTAAGAGTAATAAAAAGGGGAATAATTAACAAAATCAATCATTGTAAGAAAGCAAATCTTAAGGATCCGCCCATTATATTGGTGCATAAAATGTCCTGGTTACTTTCGTAACCTCCGTTCCTTGATGGAGGGAACGAGACATTGTGTCGACATAGTGTCACTAGGGGTCACTCTTGGGAGCCCTAAACACCTCTGCTTTTTTGAAAAAAGGCCAATGAGAATTGGCGAGTGGAATTTGCATGCCACTCCCCCGGACATTAGGGTATAAAAGGAGCTGGTATGCAACCACTCATTCAGGTTTTGTGCTGAGGAGCCGAGACCAGGTCCCGGCCATTTCAGCAGGTAGTTCAGCGTTGTGGCAAGAGGGACACAACATCTCATTCCCTCCATCAGGGAACGGAGGTTACGAATGTAACCAGTACGTTCCCTATCTGTCACTCACTCGACATTGTGTCGAGGTAGTGACACTAGGGGTCCCTATACAAAACGCCACAACTATCTGAACTGTGTTACGTGAACTGGTGGTGTGTGACGAGCAGACCGCTGTGTGCCTTGTAGCCAGCACACCAGGCCATCATGTAACCTCCCCCAATGCTCTTATGAGCGTCGAACGGTCCATCAGGAACAAGTCGACTACCCGACGATAGGTACAGGCTAGCCCAGCCGAGGTCTCTTTCCCTCTCTTTTCTCCCCAAAAAGAGTGGAATTTTTTAACCGACTGGGAGCCATAAGTGTCTGCATCGGAAGTGTCCCTCCCAAGGGGAAGACACCACGGAGACCACACCCTGCCCAAAAAGGGGGGGGGGGGGGTGTTTGGAGTGGAATACGTCACATGGTCTTACCGAGTCTTGTCGGAAGTATGTCATGTGGAGAGGTCCCATGGTAGGTCCTACCCGAAGGGGGAGGAGTTTCTACAGAGCATGGTGACTGAGGGCAGAGGGGCCTCTGCCCAAGGAAGACACAGTTTGCCGACAGGGAAACGATTTTTGCGGAAGATATCACATGGGGACGCTTTCGGGAAACCAGCACATGTGGAGCACCTACCTCAGTACAGGGACTCATTAGCGCATGTACTGGGCCGGTCAGCGAATTTCTCAACTGCCATAGGGCTAAGGAGGAAAGTCATCCAGGGATCACAGTCTGTGAACATGACTGGGAGTCAAGAGCGCACGCCTTCACCTCAAGGGAGGGGAAAGGCACTATGCGCAAGCGGTACACCCAGCCAGCTCTCCCGGAACTTACCTGCTCGTGCCTGCCAATACACGGGGCGAGACCGGCTCAACCCGGAGATTGTAGAACCTCGCAAAGGTGTTGGGAGTTGCCCAGCCCACTGCTCTGCAGATATCTGCCAAAGAGGCGCCACTGGCCAGGGCCCAGGAGGCCGCCACACTCCTGGTAGAGTGGGCTCGTAACCCCGCAGGGGGTGGCACGTCCTGAGCCTAATATGCAATTGCGATGGCTTCAATGACCCAGTGGGCGATCCTCTGTTTGGAGACAGCACTTCCTTTCCGCTGTCCACCAAAGCAGACAAAAGAGCTGCTCAGAGCTTCTAAGGCTCTGCGTGCGATCCAAATAGATGCGTAAAGCTTGCACTGGACACAGCAATGCCAAGGCTGGGTCTGACTCCTCCTGAGGCAGCGCTTGCAGGTTCACCACCTGATCCCTAAAAGGGGTTGTGGGAACCTTGGGCACATAGCTCGGTCGGGGTCACAGGATCACGTGAGAGTAACCCGGACTGAAATCCAGGCACGATTCGCTGACAGAGAATGCCTGCAGGTCCCCTACCCTTTTGATGGAAGTGAGCGCAGTCAGGAGGGCAGTCTTCAAAGAGAGTGCCTTAAGCTCAGCTGACTCCAAGGGCTCAAAGGGAGCTCCCTGTAGACCCCAAAGGACTACAGAGAGGTCCCATGAGGGGACGAGGTGCAGTCTGGAGGGATTCAACCTCCTAGCGCCTCTCAGAAACCTGATGATCAAGTCGTGCTTCCCAAGTACTTACCATCTACTGCATCATGATGAGCCGAAATAGCAGCTACATTCACCTTCAGGGTGGAGGGGGACAGCTGGCCCTCCAGCCTCTCCTGCAGGAAGGAAAGCACCGATCCGACTACGCATCTCTGGGGGTCTTCGCGTCGGGAAGAACACCACTTAGCGAACAGACATCACTTAAAGGCATACAGGCGCCTCGTAGAGGGCGCCGTAGCCTGAGTGATCGTATCTACCACTTAGGTCTTCCACGTCCCGTCCAGGGGCCAGACGTGGAGTTTCCAGAGGTCTGGTCGCAGGTGCCAGATGGTGCCCCATCCCTGAGAAAGAAGGTCCTTCCTCAGGGGAATTCACCAGGAGGGGACTGTCACGAGGAGTGTGAGATCCGAGAACCATGTATGGGTAGGCCAGTAGGTTGCTACAAGGATGACCTGCTCCTCATCCTCCCTGACCTTGCACAGGGTCTGTGCAAGTAGGCTCACTGGGGGAAACGCATATTTGCATAGTCCAGGGGGTCAGCTGTGTGCCAGCACATCTATACTGAGGGGTGCCTCGGTCAGGGCGTACGGAAGTGGGCAGTGGGAGGATTCCCGGGAAGCAAACGGGTCTACCTGTGCTCAACCGAACTGACTCCAAATCAGCTGGACCACCTGAGGGTGGAGTCTCCACTCTCCCTGAGGGTAACCTGACGTGACACGTGTCCGCTGCGGTGTTGAGGTCGCCGGGATGTGAGTGGCTCGTAGCGACTTGAGGCGCTGCTGACTCCAGAGGAGGAGACAGCAGGTGAATTGTGACATGCAACAGGAGCGTAGACCGCCTTGATGGTTGATGTACGCTACCGTCGCTGTGTTGTCCATCCGGATCAACGGCCAGAACCTCCGCAGGGCGAGCAGTACTGCCAACAATTCTAGGCAGTTGATGTGCCAACGCAGCTGCGGGCCAGTCCAGGAGCCGGCGGCTATGTGCCCGTTGCATACGGCGCCCCAGCCCGTCTTGAAGGCACATTGCAACCACGACGCTTTAGGGGAACCCCTGCCTGTAGAAATGCAAGGTCGGTCCAAGGGCTGAAGAGGTGGCGACAGATCGGCGTGATGGCCACACGATATTGACCCAAAGCCCCAGTCGGCTGAGGTGCCGGAGCATGAGGTCCCTGTGTGCGCACAGCAACTCTCGAGAGTGAGCTAGGATTAGCCAGTCATCGAGATAGTTGAGGATGCGGATGCCCACTTCCCTTCCTCGGCAAGTGCTGCCTCTGCAACCTTCGTGAAGACGCGAGGGGACAAGGACCCAAGGACTGAAGAGGTGGCAACAGATCAGCGTGATGGCCACGCGATGTGTCCCGCGGCGCCATGCCCATCTCGGGATTCGAGTCTGAAGCCAGTGCTGAAGTGGTCTCATATGCATCAACCCAAGCTGTGTGGCCGCCGCTGAGGATGCCATATGAACTCTTCAGTTCACCACCGAGAACTGCTGGGCAAAGTCCTCGACGGCGTCGCCAAACAGGCCAACCTGGGAAATGGGGTTATCAAGGAACCGTACCTTGTCCGCCCTCCCATCTCGACCAAGTTGAGGCTTCGACGCCCGGAGAGCGAGATCGGTCACCGAGCGCAGTTCCTGCATCAATCCCGGGTCAGAACTACACTTGTGCAGTTCTTTTAGCATCTTGGCTTGGTGTACTTGCAAGAGAGTCATGGCATGCAGGGCGGAGGCGGGTTGTCCAGCGGCACTGCAGGCCACAATCGTCAGGGATGATGTAAACCTATGGGCCCTGGACAGGAGCTTCGGGCACCCATGCCAGGTGGCGGTGCTCTGCGGACACAAGTGCACCGCGAGTGCCTTATCCACCTGGGGGATCACCGAATACCCCCTGGTCGCTCCACCATCGAGGGTAGTGAGAGCAGGGGAGCTGAAAGACCGGGAACGGGCAGTAAAAGGTGCCTCCCATGATCCTGTCAGCTCCTCATGCACTTCCGGAAAGAAAGGGACTGGGGCGGGGCGTGGCCGTGGGTGGCACCCTGAGCCAGCGAACCAGTTTTCAAGCCGCAAGGGTTCAGGGGAGAGTGGAGGGGCCCAACGCTCGCGGCCGCCCTGGAAAGCATGTCCATCATTTCTGCATCGGCATGAGACTGGGTGACCGTTCCCGAAGGAGGAAGCCCAGCCGAAGCCTCTGCGTCAGACTGGACGAGCCTGCTCTCCGATGCTGCGCTCAATAACTCATCGTCTTCCAGAGCTCCAAACGAGAAGTCGAACTCGTGCTGAGACGAGCCGGCGGTCTCGTGCGAGAGCCCAATCATGGCAAGCAAGCGTGCTGGGGAATGGGAGGTCCGTGGGGGGATACCCGGCGGAGGTGGTCCCATTGATGTTCCCAAATCGCCCCCAGTGCTAACCGACACGGCCTCAAACACGTAGGTAGAAGGACCGGTGTGGGGAGCCGCTGGGGTGACTTGCTTTCTCACGAAAGCAAGCCGCGACCGCAACGTTGCCATGGTCATGTTCTCACAATGAGGCATCTTTAAAAAGACATTCCGCGTGTGCTGATCTTTTTGTGAATGAAAATATACTCTTTTAGAATATACTCTCTTATTTTTGCTCTGCTGAAGTGCCCAGGGGCTTTCTCTAAACTCCACGGGTGCAGAGGGGGTGAAGCTGCTGAAATGCGCCGTAAATCCAGCATTTTGAGGTGCGTCTTTGGAGGGAACTGAATTCAGTGCACTGAATACAACCGCTCGGCTCCTAAGAGAAAATCTGAATGAGTGGTTGCATACCAGCTCCTTTTATACCCGTATGTCTGAGGGAGTGGCACGCAAATTCCACTCGCCAATTCTCATTGGCCTTTTTTCAAAAAAGCAGAGGTGTTTGGGGCTCCCAAGAGTGACCCCTAGTGTCACTACATCAACACAATGTCAAGTGAGTGACAGATAGGGAACTACAAGCGCTTTGCTAGGAAGAAACAACAAATCCAGAAAAGTTCAGAACATCACTTATGTGCTTGAGGTGGAAAAACACACACAACTAATAGAAATGCACAAATAAAAGATGGGTGAATCAATTGTGGTGTATTTAAAATCCCAACATTTTTTTACGCAAATCACAACATTTCGGGGTGATGAGAATTCCAGTTACAACCATGTGCTTTTTGTTTTGATCAAGAGCCACAATGATGTCATCTCGCTCAGTACCACTTATGCAAACCAGTGGGGAAGTAATTGTCTTTGTAATGTGAGAGCCCACTTAAAACAGTCTGAAACCATGACATTTTATCTAAGATTACTGTACATGCAAGTAACATTTTTATTTCTGTAGGATTCTTATCAGGGTTGTGTGCCATTCAGAATTGATTTTAGAGTGCCTTTTAAATTCTATTTCAATTCCTGAACTAGATGAGATTAAATTAACCAATGTTTGAAACACCACCTACAGAAATTCATATTTCATTTACTTCATTATTTCCAATAAATTAACTTGAATATTATGGACCATAGATGGTGGAGGAACACTATATTCATATTCTTTAAAGGGGTCATGATGTGAGGAATCAAATTTTCCTTGATCTTTTGACATATAAGAGGTCATTCTATGATAAAAGCTTACTGTAAGTTTGAGAACTAAAAACTTCATCCTCAATAGAAAAAGAACATTTATTTAAACCATGCTGCAAAAACGGCTCATTTGGAATTTGTGGATTATGTCCATCACAAGGACCTCTACAGCAAGACATCAACGCCCACTTTTACAATGTCACACCCTTGGCCCCGCCCACTGTCACTCAGTCAGACAGGTGAAGAAGTGCGAAGAGATGGGCCTCATTGGAGATTCATCTATACAAAAGGGGACTTACACAGGACACCATACTAAATGTTTTTCTACATAAACATGCACTAGATAAACCGCTTTGACCGTTATCATGCATCTCGTGCCACTTTTAAAAGACGCAATGTTAAGTTATAACTCTTAAAAGGAGACCTCCATTCTAAGTCTTGCTATGTTTTGAGTATAAACGCATATAGACGCATCCTGGACAATTGTTGGTCTATGTGAACATGCACTAGATGGACATCTTTGCTCGTTTTGATGTGTTTCCAGCCATGTGCACTGTGTTTTAAGAATGGTACAAGCGCAAATTTTAAAACATGTCTGTTCTGGTACATTCCACTTCTGCTTTCAGCTCATATCAGCGTGGATTGCTTGTGAACCAGTCACAAAATTATTCAAGCTTTGCAAAGGAGCTGTTATTGAAAGATATGACAGTTCCTGATGACAAAATGAAAAGACCCGATCACAATACCGTAAGTAAACAATCACACTCACAAATGTTTCAAATGTCATGACTGTTTGATAGCTTATGGTGCTGTTGTGCTTGAGTAACATATTCGGATGCAATGTGTTGGATATGCATTATGTGTAAACCCTGATTTAGTTTTATTATTTTGTGGAGCTTGTTCATTTTCTGCCGATCGAGTTTCAAATATACAGTATATGGCTGTGTATTTGAGTGGCTGCACGATGTTAGCAAATCATAACAGTGGGTGTTTACGATGAAGTTTAAAGGAAATGCTTAGGCCGAAACCAAGCATTTCAGACAGAGGGCTGGAGACAGGGTGGAAAATGATCATATATTACTAAATTATGAGGGTTTTGGTGCAAAAAGACTTCAACAGAATACCTATGAAATTATCTGTTCTTGCCCATTTTGTTGTTGACTTGGACAAATGAAAATCCTCTGTTGTGTGACCCAATTTCTTTTAATTGCAATTCAGTAAACTCCTCTTCCCTTAATTCCAATTCAGCATTCTGTGTGGCGTAGGTAGCCAATTTAAATTCCAACTCATAAATTAAATTTGCCCCTTTTGTCCATCCCTGCTGCTTTTCATTTCTGTAGAATTTAAGAACTTTCATTTCACAAACCTTCATATAAACATTAAACCAAAAAATCCTTTCCACAGACTTTGGCAGACAACAAAGATAAAAAAGCAATGTTCTAGTGGTGCATCCTACCAGAAATCTCTATCAAGTTATCTTTAACAATATTCTTACATGCAGTTCTCATACACAAGCTTATCTTTCATCTCTTTCCTCTCAGAACTCATTTCTAAAAGCTCAGTGTATTCAGGAGGGACTAACTGTACCTGAGATTAATGGAGGTCCCGTTGACAGACGCTGAGAAAGGTCTGCTTGGACTAAAGCTGTCCTGCTGGGCATAGCGATCATCCCCACAGCACAGGATCATGAGGAAGGCTCTCCGAAAAGCTCGGTTCAGAAAAGCATAGAGGAACGGGTTCAAGCCCGAGTTGATGTAGCCCAACCAGAGCCAAGCTGTCCACATCTGCGTGGGTACGGTATAATGGATGAAGGGGTCCACCACATTGGTGATAAAGAAGGGTGCCCAGCACAGACAGAAGCAGCCCATGATGATGGCCAGTGTCTTAGCTGCCTTGGTTTCGTTCTTAATGCGACTGGAGCCTTGTTGATCATGGTTAGGGTATGTTGCGGGAGCTGAACCTGCCCTATGCAGTGAGCCAATTCGTCGAGCATGGCCCATGGCAGTGATGTAGATCCGCTGATAGGCAAGAACCATCAGCACCAAAGGCACGTAGAAGGCCACAGCCGAACAGACCAGGGCATAGGGTCGATTGACAACGAACACGCAAGAAGTTGTATTACCAGACAGGTTGAATTTTCTGTGTTCGACCTGGAAAATTTCAACATAGAAAGTTAAATTAACATAATGATGTTTACTGCAGACCCCATGAAATCAAAATTGTAGTTTTGTGTCTTGTAGTTCACGTCTGTTAGCTTTGAAGCCACCTATATGCTAGTGTACTAATAAAAGTGAACAAAAGTAACTTTTAGCAGATATATGCTTTTCAGATTTAGTCTCTCTCTTCTGGGAAAATGGACCAAAAATATTTATGACTCATCCTGCACTACACAGATTTTTGTCCAATCGTATGCTCGAGAATGAGAATGTCCCTCCTCCTGAAACCACTTGTAACCAACTCGCAAGTAGGTTCATGGCTGTGACATGCATAAGCTTATTGGCTTTTTTTTTTAAGGAATGAGTCTTTCATTATAGCACGCTCAAACTTCTGCTTTTGATGCAAAATATGTCAACACAAAACCGCATTCTTCAAGTGAATATAATGGAGTCTTTAACGACCAGAAAGCATTTCTTTTCAAAATACTGGTTTAAAATGTAGCCAAAAGAGATCTAGCAAAGAGTAATTAATTATAGGAATAGTTTGCCCAAAAATGAAAACTCTCTCATCATTTACTCACCCTGATGTTATATGGGTACCAATACTTTGAAGCTCCAAAAGCACATAAAGGCAGCATGAAAGTAATTTATAAGACTCCAGTGGTTAAATTCATGTTCTCTTTAGCGAGATAATAAGTGTGGGTGAGAAACAGAACAATATTTATGTCCTTTTTTACTATCAATCTCCTCTTTCACATTCTTCTTTTGTGTTTGCTGATCACATTCTTCATGCATATTGCCACCTACTGGGCATGGAGGAGAATTTATAGTAAAAAAGGATTTAAATAAGGGGTGTCAAACATACAGCCCCTGGGCCGGATCCAGCCCGCCAAGACGTCATCTCTGGGATGATTTGCAGAAAAAATAAATAAGTAATGTTTGAAAACATTCACGTTGATTTAGCATGTAACTTGGGTAAGATGTATTCATACTATTATTTTATTAGCAACAGCAGAACAGATAAACATTTAAATTTGTGGTGTTGCATGTCGCTATGTTATCAGTGGAATTTCATTCACACGTATCAGCAAACGTCACACATGTCTGTGGGTGCCACAAGCTCCATGGCCACAGATTTCCACAGTGAAGTTTCTTTCACAGTCCAAGGATAAATATTAGACGTAATAACTGTTGCCTTGTTTCCTTCCCATTGAACTATTATTAATTTTAAGCAGGTTACAGTTTCTTGGCGTTTATGTTCAGTTTCAAATGGTTTATTGAGGCTAAAGCTTCAGCCAAAGAGTGAGTGGTTCTCTCTTTTTCTTGTAAATATTACTGCTTGTTCCCTTCAACTATTTGTCTGTGTATTTGTGATGTAACCTCTGGTTAATGAAATTAGTAATTTCTGTGTTTTTCCTTTTGTTCAGGGTTAAAAATTAGAACCCACCAACCCGAAACATTTTGATATTTTATGCGCAGTGGTGGGTTAGTTCTGTGGCGGGCGACTCATAAAAAGTATTGGAGTGACATGTGAAAAGAAATGCTGTCAGACACAAAGACACGCGTTTGACGAAACACACTTGATTATATTTTGAAGAACAGACAAAAGAAAAGCAGGTGATGCATGTGTCTGATTTGCAGGGTATTCAGAGGCGCTCTGCTGCCCATAAGCGCAACGCTTCTCATGGAACACGCGCATGCAGAGTGCTCACTGTTTCTGCTGCTTCAGTCATCTGAAAATACAGTAGTTTGCAACTGCAAGAACAGTGTCATCCATGAGAATGCTGCAAATTATTTCAGACCATCTCAGGAGGTGCTCTAAGTTTAGTTCGCTTGATTTCCACGGAGCAGTTCACATTTACACGCATTGTGAATGCAACATTGCTTAATTCCAAACATTTGTGGCTGAATACATAACCACACAAACTTAGCAAATGACATGCAGCGACATTAATGAATTGTCATGTGTCATCATAATTCACTATAGCTTCAGAGGTGATGAATAACCAAATAAGCTGGTAAAAGGTCAAAGTGGCTGGTGAAATAGGGCACACTATGGCTGGTGGGCTTTCTATTTTCTTTCTATTTTCCTGCTCCAATTTTCCTTTGCTCCACCGCTAATCTACCAGCGTCACTAAAGAAATTATATTTTACCCAAGTTATGAGATTGCAGTCTGCACTCTGACCCTGCACTCTGACCCCAGCTTAGCTGGGATATGTGAAAAAAAAAAGAATTTCACTGTATATGTGTGTCATGTGTATTGTGTTGATTCATGTCTTTTATTTTGAAATTCTAGTTCCTGGTTCATGTCATGTGTTCCTGTTTCCCTTGTCATGTGATTCCTGTTTTCCCTCCATGTTCTTGTGTCATGTTTTCATTGGGTTATTGTTTAATTAGCTTGTTATGAGTTCTGTTTGTTCATTGGTTTATGTTCTCCCATGTCTTCTATTTAAGCCTCATGTTTTCCATTGTGTAGTTGTTAAGTATTGAATGTGAGTGTAGAAGTTTTTGTCAGGCCACAGTTTTTTGTCAAGTCAAGTTTTTAGTCAAGCCATGTTCATGTTTATATTTAGTTAGGGTTTTTGGATTTCACGTTCTGTAATTAAAACTGCACTTGGGTTCTTCATCTCATCATCGTCTTCGTCATTGTCATCATTGTCAGCAGCCAACACCGTTACAGAATACTTGACCAACTATGAACCCAGCAGTTTTACTTCTGCGCCTACGTCAGGGGAATCGTCCCCTGGAGGACTGTGTTGAGGACTTCTGCGGTCTAGCCAGCCAGGTGGACTTTAATGAGGTTGCCCTCAAAAACTGTTTTAGATTTGGTCTGAATGAGTCCATTTCTTTTTTGATGCCTGGCGGTCACAGTTCCCTCAGCCTGGCTCAATATATCGACCTCGCCCTACGGTTCATTGGTTCCCCGTTCACTGTGGGGGAGGCGGATGCCGAGCCAGAGTTCCACGTCATGGCCGCCGCCCGCCGAGCCAGAGTTCCACGTCATGGCCGCCGCCCGCCGAGCCAGAGTTCCACGTCATGGCCGCCGCCCGCCGAGCCAGAGTTCCACGTCATGGCCGCCGCCCGCCGAGCCAGAGTTCCACGTCATGGCCGCCGCCCGCCGAGCCAGAGTTCCACGCCACGTCACCGCAACGCCTCAGCCTGCTCCACGCCACGTCACCGCAACGCCTCAGCCTGCTCCATGCCATGTCACAGCCACACCTGAGCAGTGGGACCTGGAGATGGTTCCCACCCTTATACCCACCCTTAGTTCTCCTGAGCAGGCAAGGGGAACTTTCGGCCCTCCGATCCCGCCTGGACCCTCCGAGCCCTGGACTTCGCCTTGGCCTGTCGGTCCCTCGACATTGCCTCAGCTCGGCTGTCCCTCGGCTCCACTACGGTCCTTCAGCCTGTCGGCTGTGCCGGGGTCCCTCGTCCCTCCGGCTCCTCCTTGGTCTGTCGGTCACCTGGCTCCGCTTTGGCTCTCCGATCCTCTGGCTGCGCCTCGTCCCTCCGATTTGTCAGCTTCACCGGGGACCTCCTTCCCTACGGCTCCACCTTGGTCCTCAGTCCCACCGGCTCCACCTCAGTCTTCCGATCCCTCAGTTCCGCCTTGCTCCTCCGAGCCTCCAGCACCGCCTTGGTCCTCCCTGCCATCGGCTCCACCCTGGCCCTTCGAGTCTTAGGCTACTCTCCGGGCACCACATTCCATGGCTCCGCCCCTCGAGCCTCTCACGGCTCCACCTTTCATGGCTCCGCCCCTCGAGCCTCTCATGGCTTCACCCCCCACTGACTTTGCCCTGGTCCCATGCCCCTCGCACTTTCTCGCCACGCCACGCCCCATGCCTCAAGACACCACCCCCCCCCCCCGCTCCCTACAGAACTTTGAATTTATGTCATGTGTATTGTTTTGTTTGTGTTGGGGTGTCGGGGGTGTGGGGGGGATATGTCATGTGTATTGTGTTGATTCATGTCTTTTATTTTGAAATTCTAGTTCCTGGTTCATGTCATGTGTTCCTGTTTCCCTTGTCATGTGATTCCTGTTTTCCCTCCATGTTCTTGTGTCATGTTTTCATTGGGTTATTGTTTAATTAGCTTGTTATGAGTTCTGTTTGTTCATTGGTTTATGTTCTCCCATGTCTTCTATTTAAGCCTCATGTTTTCCATTGTGTAGTTGTGAAGTATTGGATGTGAGTGTAGAAGTTTTTGTCAAGTTCTTAGTCAAGCCATGTTCATGTTTATATTTAGTTAGGGTTTTTGGATTTCACGTTCTGTAATTAAAACTGCACTTGGGTTCTTCACCTCATCATCGTCTTCGTCATTGTCAGCAGCCAACACCGTTACAATGTGCAAATGTATAATGTGTGATAAATAAATAAAAATTATTTAAAAAAAATTATAATTAATTATTATGTGACAAAGCATGCACCGTGAAATAACAACAAAACAGCGTGCATTTCTATTGCGTTCGCCTTTTTATTGTGTTCGCTGGATGTACTCAACAACAAACACGGTGACTGGTTTAGTCCAATTCAAGACTAAATGACTCTTATGAGCCGGAACTTATAAAACAATGATTCACCAGCTCACGAGTTCTCGTTTTGAATCAGTTTGACGAATTCTTCAGTGAATTAACTTACTGAATTACTCATGGTGGCTGAATGAATATGTGATTTTCTGCAAGTTGCTCTCAGTCATGTTTAAACATTTTGTGTACAAAGTTAATAAAATATGATAATATATAATTTTTTTAAAGATAATTCAAAATGTTAATGCATAATTTTAAAAGTTATTTAAACAAAGTTAAAGAATATATATATATATATATATTCTTTAACTTTGTTTAAATAACTTTTAACACAGTGTGCCAGAAGCTGTGAGGCATGTCAAGGTGTTGTTGGGCATATTGTAACCGGGCTTTTTTGTGGCATTGGCGCACTCAAGGCTTCTTTCTGGCAATTCGACCATGCAGCTCATTTTTGGTCAAGTATTGTTGTATTGTGCTCCTTGAAACAACCACACTGTCTTTTTCCAGAGCAGCCTGTATTTCTCCTGAGGTTACCTGTGGGTTTTTCTTTGTATCCCGAACAATTCTTCTGGCAGTTTCTTGGTCTACCTGACCTTGGCTTGGTATCAAGAGATCCCCGAATTTTCCACTTCTTAATAAGTGGTTGAACAGTACTGACTGGCATTTTCGAGGCTTTGGATATCTTTTTATATCCTTTTCCATCTATATAAAGTTCCATTACCTTGTTACGCAAGTTCTTTTCTGCTCCCCATGGCTCAGTGTCTAGCCTGCTCAGTGCATCCACGTGAGAGCTAACAAACTCATTGACTATTTATACACAGACACTAATTGCAATCTAAAAAGCCACAGGTGTGGGAAATTAACCTTTAATTGCCATTTAAACCTGTGTGTGTCACCTTGTGTGTCTGTAACAAGGCCAAACATTCAAGGGTACATAAACTTTTGATCAGGGCCATTTGGGTGATTTCTGTTGTCATTATGATTTAAAAAGGAGCCAAACAACTATGTGATAATAAATGGCTTCATATGATCACTATCCTTAAATAAAAGAAAGTATTTTTGAATGATCAGTTATATTTTCAAAATCAATGCCAAAATTTCACAATTTCTGCCACAATATATATATATATATATATATATATATATATATATATATATATATATATATATATATACACAACAAATATATATACAGTTGATGTCAGAAGTTTACATACACTTAGGTTGAAGTCATTAAAACTCATTTTTTAACCACTCCACAGATTTAATATTAGCAAACTATAGTTTTGACAAGTCGTTTAGGACATCTACTTTGTGCATGACACAAGTAATTTTTCACAAAATTGTTTACAGACTGTTTCACTTTTAACTGACTAGATCACAAATCCAGTGGGTCAGAAGTTTACATACACTAAGTTAACTGTGCCTTTAAGCAGCTTTGGAAATTCCAGAAAATGATGTTAAGCCTTTAGACAATTAGCCAATTAACTTCTGATATGAGGTGTACTGAATTGGAGGTGTACCTGTGGATGTATTTTAAGGCCTACCTTCAAACTCAGTGCCTCTTTGCTTGACATCATGGGAAAATCAAAAGAAATCAGCCAAGACCTCAGACAAAAAATTGTGGACCTCCACAAGTCTAGTTCATCCTTGGGAGCAATTTCAAAATGCCTTAAGGTACCACGTTCATCTGTACAAACAATAGTACGCAAGTATAAACACCATGGGACCACGCAGCCATCATACAGCTCAGGAAGGAGATGCATTCTGTCTCCTAGAGATGAACGTATTTTGGTGCGAAAAGTGCAAAACAATCCCAGAACAACAGCAAAGGACCTTGTGAAGATGCTGGAGGAATCTATGGTATCTATATCCACAGTAAAACGAGTCCTATATCGACATAACCTGAAAGGCTGCTCAGCAAGGAAGAAGCCACTGCTCCAAAACCAACATAAAAAAGCCAGACTACAGTTTGCAAGTGCCCATGGGGACAAAGATCTTAATTTTTGGTGAAATGACCTCTGGTCTGATGAAACAAAAATTGAACTGTTTGGCCATAATGGCCATCGTTATGTTTGGAGGAAAAAGGGTGAGGCTTGCAAGCCGAAGATCACCATCTCAACCGTGAAGCATAGGGGTGGAAGTATCATGTTGTGGGGGTGATTTGCTCCAGGAGGTACTGGTGCACTTCACAAAATAGATGGCATCACGAGGAAGGAAAATTATGTGGATATATTGAAGCAACATCTCAAGACATCAGCCAGGAACTTAAAGCTCGGTCTTACAAATGGACAATGACCCCAAGTATACCTCCAAAGTTGTGGCAAAATGGCTTAAGGACAACAAAGTCAAGGTATTGGGAGTGGTCATCACAAAGCCTTGACCTCAATCCGATAGCAAATTTGTGGACAGAATTGAAAAAGCATGTGCGAGCAAGGAGGCCTACAAACCTGACTCGGTTATACCAGTTCTGTCTGGAGGAATGGGCCAAAATTCCAGCAAAATGTTTGACCCAAGTTAAACAATTTAAAAGCAATAATACCAAATACTGCAAAGTGTATGTAAACTTCTGACCCACTGGGAATGTGTTGAAAGAAATAAAAGCTGAAATAAATCATTCTCTCTACTATTATTCTGACATTTCACATTCTGAAAATAAAGTAGTGATCCTAACTGACCTAAGACAGGGAATGTTTTCTATGATTAAATTTCAGAAACTGTGAAAAACTGAGTTTTATACTTTACTTACTTTTATTCACCAAAGTGGCATTCAACTGATCACAATGTATAGTCAGGACATTATAACATGAAAAATTACTATTACAATTTGAAAAAAATGTTCAGAACTTCTACAAAGAATTCTCATCAAAAAATCCTCCACGTGCAACAATGACAGCATTGTAGATCCTTGGCAATCTAGTTGTCAGTTTGTCCAGATACTTAGGTGACATTTCACCCCATGCTTCCTGAGGCACTTGCAATAGATGTGGCTGTCTTTTCGGGCACTTCTCACGCACCTTACAGTCTAGCTGATCTCACAAAAGTTCAATGGGGTTACGATCCATATCACTTTTTCCAATTATCTGTTGTCCAATATCTGTGTTTCTTTGCCCACTCTAACCTTTTCTTTTTGTTTTTCTGTTTCAAAAGTGGCTTTTTCTTTGCAATTCTTGCCATAAGGCCTGCACCCCTGAGTGTTCTCTTTACTGTTGTACATGAAACTGGTGTTGAGTGGGTAGAATTCAATGAAGCTGTCAGCTGAGGACAATTGAGGCGTCTATTTCTCAAACTAGAGACTCTGATGTATTTATCCTCTTGTTTAGTTGTACATCTGAGCCTTCCACATCTCTTTCTGTCCTTGTTAGAGCCAGTTGTCCTTTGTATTTGAAGACTGTAGTGTTCACCTTTGTATGAAATCTTAAGTTTTTTTTGCCAATTTCAAGCATTGTATAGCCTTCATTCTTCAAAACAATGATTGACTGACGATTTTCTAGAGAAAGCTTTTTGTTTTTTACCATTTTTTACCTAATATTGACCTTAAGACATGCCAGTCTACTGCATACTGTGGCAACTCAAAAACAAACGCAAAGACAATGTTAAGCTACATTTAACGAACCAAATAGCTTTCAACTGTGTTTGATATAATGGCAAGTGATTTTCTAGTACCAAATTAGCAATTTAACATGATTACTCAAGGATAAGATGTTGGGGTGATGGATGCTGGAAATGGGGCCTGTCTAGATTTGATCAAAAATGACTTTTTTCAAATAGTGATGGTGCTGTTTTTTTACATCAGTAATGTCCTGACTATACTTTTTGATCAGTTGAATGCCACTTTGGTGAATTAAAGTACCAATTTCCTTCCTAAACAGCTAAATCTGTACATTATTATATATTATGTACAAACTTTTGGCTGCCAGTATATATATACACACAGTATATATAATTTATAAATATAAACTTTGGCCGCCAAGCAATGTCACTTGGGCCAATCAGGTCCACAACCCAAAATGAGTTTGTCAGCTCTGATTTAAATATTGATCTGTTTTTCACCCACACCTATCTTATCGCTTCTGAAGATATAGATTTAACCAATGTAGTCTTATGGATTACCTTTATGCTGCCTGTATGTGCTTTTTGGAGCTTCAACATTTTGGGACCCATTGACTAGCATTGTATGAACAGAAAGAGCTGAAATATTCTTCTAAAAATCTTTGTTTGTGTTCTGCAGGAGAAATAAAGTCACGCATCTGGGATGGCAAATGATGAGAGACTTTTCATTTTTGGGTGAACTATCCCTTTAAATGTATTTTGTAAAGAATTCAGCCTAACAAGAATGCATTCAATAACTTGAACTCACAATTTTCTCAATTCCAATGGTATTCCAGCTTTGCATGATGGGCAGGAAGGAGATGAAAAAGGGAATGACCCAGCATCCAATCAGCATCAGTGACACTCTTACAGGTGTCATCTTGTTACTGTAGACCAGAGGCTGGCAGCATATCGCATAATACCTGCCAAGGACGAGAGGTGCAAATTATATTAAGACACATATATTTTTAGAGAATTACTCAAGGATGCTGCCAAGCAGTACAGTGGCTTGTGTAACCACCAAACTTTATTATTTCCCAAAGGTTCTGCTAATCATTTCTTGAAAAAGCAATGCTTTGAATTATGTACCACCAGAAAATAAGTGCTCACTGGAGACTGCACAGGCAAACACATTATGAGTCATGGGAATAATATAAATGGAAATAGGACTTGGTGACACAGTGGGATAGAAGGAATTTGTTTCTAGAGATGGGTAGAGAGAGACTTTGGCAATGTTCGGTATGGAATTCTAGCTTATTACTTACGGAATACTGCACAGTATACACAGTTTACTATTTATTAAAAATCGTAAATGAAAATAGGGATTATTCCACGACAAATTTCAAACAGTAGTATGCTACATTGTCATCACATGACCTTACCATGTTGCATATTTAATTAATCAAGTGATGTTCAGATAACCTCTTGTTAATAAATAAATGTATATATATATATATATATATATATATATATATATTTCATTTGAAATCCATTTCTGAGTAAAAATGTCTAAACATTTGACAGTATGGCCAAATTATTAATTAAAAAAGAAATGTTAAAAAGGTGATTTTATTCCAGTTCATCCATTACACTGGAAATGGAAGGTTAAGTTTAGTACATCACAATGTGGTTGTAACAGATGTTCGTATTTCGATCAAAAGGAGGAAGTGGGACACAGCAATTCAACACAGGAATGTCTTTAATTCAACAGTACAGCTTCAGATGCACACAAAGTCACGGTGCTTCAATAACACAATAACGGCAGCGAACAACACATATACAGCTTCTCAGCTGGTCTCTCTCTCTTTTGGTGGACTAGGTCATCTTTTATCTCCCCCGACTCTCACTGTGAACATGGAAATGGAAATTTGTCACTTTTCATCTCAGGTGGATGTCCTTACCGCTCTCTCTCACCCCAGATGGGTGCCCTACCACCCGACTCATGCCGGGGGAACCAGAAAGTGTCTCACCTCCTTTTTTGGTCTTGAGTCTCGGGCAGGTCGCAATCGCTGCAGTTTTATCAATTTGGGGTTGCACCTGCCCGTGACCCAAGTGGAACCCCAGATACCGTACCTCCACCCGCCCAATTGCGCACTTCTTTGGGTTTGCTGTAAGCCCCGCTCATCACAGCGACCTCAGAACTGCCCCCAGATTCTGCATATACTGCTGCCAAACATTACTATAAATAATGATATCATCCAAATAAGCAGCGGCATACACAGGTCTGAGGTCTCAGTCCATAAGATGCTGAAACTTAGCTGGGGCCCCAAACAAACCGAACGGAAGGGTCACAAATTGGTGTAATCCAAATGGTGTGGAGAAGCCCATTTTTTCACAGGACATCGTGTTAAGGGGATCTGCCAATATCCCTTTGTCAAATCCAGTGTCTAATAAAAGCGAGCCGAGTCCAACCGATCGAGCAGTTTGTCAATAGGAGGCATTGGATAAGCATCAAATTTCTACACCACGTTGACCTTTCTATAATCCACACAGAACCGGACCAAGCCATTGCTCTTAGGCACCAGAACCACCGGGCTGGCCCAATCACTGTGGGATTCTTCTATTACACCTCTATCGAGCATGGCCTTTAATTCTTCCTTTACTACTTGTTTCTTGTGTTCGGGTAAGCAGTAGGGACGACTACGTACCACTACCCCTGGGGTTGTCTCTATGTGGTGTTTTATGAGATTAGTGTGGCCGGGGGAGGTGAGAACACATCAGAGAAATTATTTTGCAACCTGGCAACCTCTGTACATTGTGACAGCAAGAGACTGGGGTGAACTGATTGGCTTTTAGACTCACCTCCGGATGAGCTCCTCCATCTCCAGAACTACCGTCGCCAAGGATACAGAGACCGCCTCTCTCCATGGTTTTAGTAGGTTTAGGTGGTAAATCTGATGAGCCCTGCCTCTATCTGTACCCACTACCTCATAATCGACTCCCCCAGCTCGCCGTGTGACCTCAAAGGGACCTTGCCACTTTGCGAGTAATTTCGAGCTCGATGTGGACAGTAATACAAGTACTTTATCTCCCTGTGCAAACTCCCGTAGCCAAGCTCCCCTGCTATACAGCCAGAACTGACATTCTTGAGCCTGTAGCAAATTCTCCTGTAATAGACGCCCCAGTGTGTTTTGATCCCAGGTCAAGAACGTATTTAATTACATTTTTGCTCTGTGAAGGTCCCTCCTCCCAATTTTCCTTCATGATGTATAACACGCCACGGGGCTTACGCCCATATAACAATTAAAATGGGAAAATCCTGTTGAGGCTTGCTGACCTCTAGCACAGCAAATAACAGAGGTTCGAGCCATTTATCCCAATTCCGATCAACTTCGTGCATGAACATACGAATCATATTATTTAAGGTCTTATTAAATCGTTCAACCAAGCCGTCTGTCTGTGGATGGTACTCGCTTGTCCGAATAGATTTAATACCCAATAATTCGTACAGCTCGCGTAGTGTACGTGATAAGAAAGTCGTGCCCTGGTCAGTGAGGATTTCTTACGGAATCCCCACTCGGGAGATTATTCTGAAGAGTGCCTCCGCAACACTATATGCTGAGATGTTGCGAAGAGGCACTGCTTCCTGGTATCATGTTGCGCAGTCCACCAGAACTAACACAAAGTGATGCCCGTGTGCTGACTGTTCTAATGGCCTGACGAGGTCCATGCCAACTCTGTCAAAGGGAATCTCGATCAATGGAAGAGGGCACAATTCCGCTTTTGGAGTGGCCGGTGGATTCACCAGCTGACATTCACGGCATGTCGCACACCACAGACTGTATTACTGTATTACAGGACCCATCCACACACAACACTTTAACAATTTGGGGAAAGCTGGCCAATTAGTACCCAAAATTAGTGGATGAGTGAGGTGGGAAATAACCACAGCCCCAGTGTTATGCTTTTGACCCCGAAATAGAACAGTGATGATCACTGCAGAATAATCGTAAATATCCCCATGCACACACACCTCACCTTCACCTGATTATTTGTATCCAATGCCCCATTTTGAACCAAGCATTGATGAATGGAGGTTTGATTACAACCTGAATCCACCAAGGCTTGGTGGGTACCCCCCCAATACACACGGGTATTTGGTACATCCCGGCTCGATCGGGGCAGCCTGTGGAGTGTCATGGACCCGGATCAATGTCCCCACCTCCATCAACGGGCACTGTTTGCAGACAAGTCCTACCTCCCCGCAACTCCAACAGACCGGCCCAAACCTCACGCCCACACCAGTGGCAGCAGCTTCCCCCACCTGAGAGGAATTATTGGTAGAGCCGGGGGAGAGAGAGACAGGAAGGTAAGTACACCCCTGAGGCCAGGGCACCAGTCTCGGAGGATTGTTCCACCATTTCCGGGGGAACAGGATAGGTCAGAAAGAAGGAGGGGAGGGGGCAGGGGAGGGTGAGGGACCACAGAGAGAGAGAGAGAGAGCAGGGCACGCCGGCCCCCGGGTATGCTGCTAAATGGTCCTGCACTGCTTCAACCAGCGATGCCGGTCGGTGGCACTGGACCCACTCCGCAGTTCCTTTTGATAGTTTGGAGACTAATTGTTCCAGTACCACAAGCTCGATGACACCTCCAATATCGCTGGTCTCCTCGGTGAACACCCACCGCTAGCAGGTGTCGAGTTGGGCCTACCCGGTCAGCAGCAGTAGGAGGTGGACTGCCCATTGCACCCGCGGCCATTCCAGAGCTTGGGCCGTGCGCTTGAAGAGCTCCAGAAAGGCCTCCGGGTCATCTTGCGGCCCTTCTTCGCCAGCGTCACAAGGGGTTCGCTGCTGCCGGGGTCGCGGTACCAAGCTCATTGGCCCATTGGTCCTCTCCTTGGCCTCAAAGGAGCACCTCGAAGCGTTGCTGCTACTCCACCATTAGATCCATGAGGACCTGGTTTTGAGCCTGTTGGATGCTGATGAGGGATTGGAACACTTCCTCCAGTGGTGAAGACGACTCCATAGCAGCGTACCTTCCTCCTTCTTCCCAGGTTTTGGCACCAGTGTAACAGATGTTCATATATAGATAAAAAGGAGGAAAAACTTGTTCGCTTTACAGTGCAACAGTACAGCTTCAAATGCACACAAAGTCAAGGTGCTTCAATAACAGAACAACGGTAGTGGCCAACACACATACAGCTTCTCAGCTGGTCTCTCTCTCTCTCTTTCAGTGGACTGGGCCATCTTTTATCTCCCCCGACTCTCACTGTGAACATGGAAATGGAAATTAGTCAAAATTCATTTCAGGTGGATGTCCTTACCGCCCTCTCTCACCCCAGGCGGGCGCTAGAACACGCCCTCACCTCCTCAGTGGTATACATTATTCCATGCAGTAAGCATACTGTAGAACATACATACTACATACTGCAGCACTAGTTAGAGTAGTATGGTAGTATGCTATTCCGAACATAGCCTTTAAGAGACAGAGAATGAGTCATGTTACTGCCATATGGACAAGTTGCGGTGCATAAAATCACAGCTGCTCTCTTTCGGGCCACAGGAGCCATAGTCTTCCTAATTGGTGAGCAAGAGATAATTTGCATACATAATGCAGCAAATTACACATAATTATCTGACATACTGACAAGCTCCTGGAGTTAGCATGAAGACATAAACTATGTGTTTCTTTTTTGTGCACATTTAACATAGTTCACTTGGTGAGTGCATTATTATACATCAAACACAACTGTACAAAGACACTTAATTAGGAACTGGACAAGATTTAAACAAATATAAGTACAATTTGAAAAAATACAGCCCAGCATCTCAGTATATAGCACAGCAGGGGACCAGAGAAGAATTTAAGCACATTCGAATTTGGTGACGCAAAATTTCAGTGCTTAAACCTACCAGAAAGTCCCTGAATGTCAAAATGCAAATCTTGCAATTTAGAAAAAAAGATGGAATAATGTTTTATACAATAAGAAAATATGACATGGCACATTAGGTGTCTTAATTTTATAGAGAGCAAATTAATGGTCAAATAAGTCAAGGACAATTTAAAAGCTTTCTCAAAACCATTCAACACAACCCTGTTTTCTTTGCCACCATGATCTATTTTAGGACCTCTTTGCTCAAATTTCCATGGCAACCTCAGCAGTCTTCTGTGTACAACATTAGTCATTTTTTTAAAAGTTAATTTTGGTATCTTTGCCCAAATAAACAGATGAAAAACAAAGAAGATGATTTCTGGAATTTGTTCATTGGGAATCTGACATTTCCAGCTTTTTAACTCGAAACCACAACTTTTTGTCACAAAACCTTTTAATAATGAACCCCTACATGAATGCATTCACCTGTCTAGGGCAATGCAGCACAGGTGCAGGATTGATGCAGTGGTTAGCAGCACATCCAGTGAGGTCCGGACCAAGCAGAATGTGTCTCCATAACTCCACTGACCTGTTGTCAACTCTATGGCTGCCAGAGGCATCACAACAAGTGCAACTAGAAGGTCAGCAAATGCCAGTGATACAATGAAGTAGTTGGTTTTCTTATTCCTATATTCAGGTTCAAAACAGTAAGCACAGATAGTAAAAGTTCTTGTGTCTGTTCTAGTGTCAGTACATGGAAAATACTCATGTTTGGGCAATATTTTATTATACTTTTATCTTCACTTGGAACTTTCAGCATCTGCATGATAACTGAATTAACAAAATGACTTTTTTCTACTTAACCACATGACAGGATACACAAAATGTAGACTAAACTTTTGTTCAACCCATTTGTTTAAAATGGTGTTGCTTTCAGATCCAAAGGCTTCAGGCATTGTGCTGGCAGCATCGTGCTAGCAATCCCAAGGTCATGGGTTCAATTCCCAGGGAACACACATACTGATAAAATATATACCTTGAGTGTAATGTACAGGGTCATTCAGACAGAATGCGTTCTTGTATTAAAAAGCTAGACACAGCACAACAAATAGAACAAAATGCATGTGTCTCAAGATGCGTTTTTAAAAGTTGGAAGTGTCTTGAACTTCATGCGGTATCATAAAAACATGGCACTAATAGAAAATAGCAAGATGCAACACAATGTTCAAACATGTGCATCTAGCGTATATTTACATAGAAAAACATTTAAAACAGCACAGACGGATGCAAAAAACACATTCAGTGTGAATTTCCCTTTGGATAAAATATCAGCCAAATGCATAAATGTACACAAAATGTGTAAATATGAGAAGTGGGTCTGTTTGAAGGGAATAGTGACAGAACATGCACTTTGTGTGAAACCTTTTAATGTTTTGGTTTGATAAATTAGATATCTAAGTATTACGTTATTGATATAGCAAACTTAAATCTATATGAAAGCAGCATTACCTTAGCTGTCTGTCTTTACAGAGTGCCACCATCACAAGCAAATTACCAAGTGCAGTCATTATAATGACGGCCACCAGGAAAATAGATAGTGTGATCCTCTCCACAGGGTTGAAAATGTGTTTAGACACTACTTTGTTGACTG
The DNA here is from genome assembly GCF_019703515.2 of Myxocyprinus asiaticus. NCBI lineage: Eukaryota > Metazoa > Chordata > Actinopteri > Cypriniformes > Catostomidae > Myxocyprinus > Myxocyprinus asiaticus. The sequence continues at coordinate 16,118,600 of NC_059381.1, read as the reverse complement.
AACTGCAGACAAAAAACAAACAAACAACAAACAAAAAAGATTTAACATCATAAATCTGTTCATGTTATAAAGATGCCTTTAAAAATCAGGAATTCTTTCTTTATTATTGTGTTTTCCTTTGTAATATTTTTTTTTAAACTGAATGTACTTAAAGGTGAAGTGTATAATGTTTTCTTCATTGGTAGGTTGATACCCCTTACAAATGTGCTATCAAAACGTTGCTCTGTTTGATTAAGCATCTTAACCAGTCCAACACAGCAACACTGGCGTGAGTTTGGGGTGGAACTATCTGCTTGTTCGACCAATGGCAGACTGAGGGAGCGTTTGGGGAAACCTGTTTGAAACTGTCATTATTTTAGCAGTTCCATTTGGTGACGACAGTGGCACAAAAATTACACGCATCCACTTTAGGTAATATTTAGGCAATAAGGTGCTTAATGAGGTTCTTACTCATCCATTAAGTCTGATGCTGTGGCCATCACTGGTCATTTGTGTGTCAGTGGTCAGATAGGCTTTTTTCACACAAGACACTGCAGTCCCTCTCCTAAGGGTGGAAAAAAGTTGTTTTGGTTTCTCACATCCCACACCCAATAATATTCTATTCAGCAATGAGACTAAACTTTTAGCACATTTGAAAATGAAACTCAGGCATTTGGGATAGTACATGTAAATATGAGTCATAACAAAGTACCTTTCAAGCAAGTCAGTTCACTCAGCGGCCATCTTGGTAATGCCCCCGGGCAGCTATTTTCTATGTTGGTAAAAGGCACAGAGTACATGAGGCACAGTACATAATAAAGGCATATGTACAGCTCCTATCTACTTCAGTGGGCAAAGACTGAAATCTCCAAAACTGCTTGTCAAGCTTGCATTTAAATAACATATTCAACATTAGTAATAAAATCAGACAACAATGGTGTCATAAATCGTACTTCTTTAGCTCAAACCCAGCTAAAGTGAATGTGCACTCTAGGGTTTAAAAAAACAGGCAACGTCTCTATCAAAAAGCGATTGGCTCCTTTAAATGAAAGGCGGGAGTTCCATTCCTACAGCCGTCATATTGATTGTTACGAATTCTCCCATTCATTTTTCTACAATTGAAACTTCTCGTTCTCCTATATTGTCTCTGGCCATGATTAAGTTTACAACTCCTCCCAACTCGAAAACTCAGGTATCAAAATTATCTCTGTGTTTGTCAGTTGTAATAACAACTTGAGGGGTCATTCATTTGGAACTTCCATGTGGGAAACTTGTATTTACGATAATTCCGATAGCATGTGAAGGCAGCATGAAGCCAAAATATTTAGCGTTACTATGTATTTCTCCAATTCATATAAACAAGAGGTCTCCTCATATTATAATGCCTCTGGTTGCATGCCCTCAAAAACTAACCTTTACACACTCCTAATCAGCATTTTTGCTGCCTAAAATGAAGTCATATGTCTTATTGCACCCTTAAAACACACCAAAGATTGAAGGCAAGTTCAAGAGAGGAAAATGATAACTAAAAGTTCATGAACTTCATTATCGCACTGTTAATACCAAGCTTTCAGTGGACAAATCACATCCTGTGCCTATGGCACTCGAGACATAACTCAAGCAGAAGTGGTGAGAGCTCTCACAGGGTAAACAGTGGAAGTGTGTGATGTGTTTGCCCAGCCGGGTGGCTCAAGTGGGCATTAGAGAGACAGTGTGGATGCTTCTTTCCATTGCTTTCATTTGTATTTCAAATAAACTGCATGATCACAGCCCTGTATCAAGAACAGTGAACACATTTACATAGCTGATTTTAATAAGATTCTTAGTGGGTGCAGTTTTTGATGGGGAGTGTAGAAGTGTAGATGTAACACGGCACTAACTTTTAACTAATCTATTCTCATAAGAATTAAGTGCTCGCTATTTACTTCAGCTCAAGGGATTTCAAACATGGTTAATTGATTAAGTTTGAAGCATACATACACCTCCTAATAAAGAACATGGGGCTACTGGAATCAGGTCTTTCCTTTTTTATAGGCTAAATGCATAAAAAAAATGGTTAGTAGTACAAGGATGTAACCAAGTATTGGATGTGTGCCCCTCAATTTCTATGGTGGCCCAAGTACAAAGTATAAATTAACTCTAAACTCTTTTCTTGCAGCTCAAAATCAGTAAAATGCCTTTTGTTAAAAGGTGGCAAATCAGGATAAATCAGGATAGCCATTTGCTTTGTTTAGACTTGGAAAAGTAGAAACTTGTGAATAAACATTCCTAGTGAATGTGTTATTCTTAAGAGTACACTCAAAATTAGAATAAGGTATCACGACCTGGATACTTAATCATAGGGAAAAAATACTTGGTTGTATGTATTAATCAAAAGACTCGCCTATATAAAACAATGAAACGGGCCTATAGGCTTTACAGCAAACTAAATTTAAAAACTGGTTTAATACATGCTAAAAGTGAAGCTCTGGACATCTGGAGAAGCTTGTCAAATCAATTACTTCCTAAAATTATCAACACCATGCTGAAATGCAAATTAGGGTTGGGGCAAACTTTGCTGTCTTGAAAAATAGCAATTCTAGCTTTCAATTAATAATCTACTTGCAGAGTCTGTTTTCAACTCCCATAACTCAACTAAGTAGCCTAAATGTCAGGGAAACTCGATTGTTGTCAGTTTCTCTAATAACATAAAAAACTAAACCTGACATAACTAACATAATGAAAAGAATAAGCTACACTGACAAATTTTCCAATAACCATTTTTGACACCTTCCCCACAACTCCTTTTTTAATTGCGTCCCACCAGGCAAAACTGAGCGGCATTTGCATTTACATTGAAAAATCATATCATAACCTACCATGACAAGAAAACATAAGCCTCATAGACAAGTTATAAGTGACATATTCACCAAGAACACAAACATGACAAAACCCATATTTGGGAAATTTACAAATATGGTAGTCTTAAAGCTTGTGTTGACCATGTAGTCTTGGATCTGAGCACATGACACAAGGGTCTCTATAAACAGAAGCTTCAATTCAACTTTGAAATGTTTTGGTGGTGATCATATCTGATACAACATGCACACAAATGGGTTTTGTCACAAAAATGTGTAATAAATTAATATAATAGTTTTTGAGTGTTTTCCTTTTCACTTTAACTGATGTTCTAAACATGGATCCATTCTAAAGTGCTTGCTCCTTATTAAATAAAAACAAAAAGAAGAAAATGTGTTAATGTAAGTAGTTTTAGTTTTGATTATGACCAATCCCTCTCTACTGTCACAATAAATATACCATGATGGAAATATTTGGCTGTTACTGTGTGCAAAAGCAAATCAATAACACTACAACACATACTGGGTCAACACAAAAATGCATTCCAAGTGTGAGGTCAATTCAATTTTTTCATCCATAGTCTGTATGTAACTCAGACTTGGCACTCCCATAGGGCAGACTATTCCATTCACTTTCTGTGTTTGACAGGTGCAGGCAAATGCATCAAATTCCTCCAATACACTAAACAGTGAATGTTTTACTCTGATCTATTAAAATGTAACTAAAGAAACCCAATCCTCCCACTGTAAAATGCATGAACTTATTTGAGATCTAATTTACTAAGTAAGCCACCCCTGGCTAAAATACATTAAACAACTTCTTACATAATATTAATAAAACATTTGTTTGTAAATGATAAACCGAACTTCGTGGCGCGTATAATAAATAACCTGTTGCACATTTTGACACTTCAAGACATTGAACGAGGCTGCATCATTCAGATAACTTTACTCACTCAGGGGCTCCGTGTTTCAGAAGTCTTTGTGAATCCACACTGGTTTCTGTGAACTGTCATATTCCATCCCAGTTTGTCGGAGACTGAAGGCTCTTCTCTGCCCTGTGTCACACACACACACACACACACACACACACACACACACACACACACACACACACACACACACACACAGCTGCACCAGGCACCAGACCATCTATTGATGTAAGGTGCACACGGCGCTCAGAGTATGTGCCTTTCAAATGCTCGTGAGTCTATGCAGCAAACCACATCAGAGCAATAGCGCCACACAGAGTTTGATACATACTAATGGATGTCAATGGAGTTTAACGTCCTATGAATGTAACATTAAACCAATTTCCACCTTTCAAAAAAGTGCAGTGGATGCACCATGTTACAGTGATGGAATCCGATGGTAAGATCATGGTACTTTAAAGAAATATTTTGGGTTCAATAAATGTTAAGCTTAATTCACAGTATTTGTGGCACAATGTTGATTTCCACAAAAATAATTTTGACTCATCCCTTCTTTTCTTTAGAAACAGCAAAAATCAAGGTTACAGTGAGGCACTTACAGTGGAAGTGAATGGGATCCATTTTTGAAATGGTTTAAGGCTGAAGTGTGAAGCTTATAGTTTTATAAAAGCACTTACATGAATTCTTTTTGTACTATTTGTTTGAGATGTGAAATTGTTTAACCCTTGTGCACTGTTCATTTTAGAATCACACTTGTACTGTTCGGGTCAAATTTCACCTGAATACAATAAATGCGTAATTTTTTATTTTTATGAAAGAAATGTAACAACATTAACTTCATCAAGTAAAAACACTTTCTTTTGTGATTTTATGATTTTTTTTTTACCTTATTTACCTCTAAATTACTCAATTATTATATTCATATTCATATAAAATAAGCATCTGACCTCTATAAGCCAAATATTTAAGTCCCTTTTTTTTCTTTCTTTTTTTTTTTTACTATAAATCTCCAGTTTCACTTTCACATTCTTATTCTTTTGGTTTTGGCAATTCACATTCTTTGTGCATATTGCCACCTACTGTGCAGGGAGGAGAATTTATAGCAAAGAAAGAACCTAAATACTGATATGTTTCTCACCCACACCTATTGTATCGCTTCTGAAGATATGGATTTAAAACTATAGTCTTATGGAATATTTTTATGCTACCTTTATATGCTTTTTGGACCTTCAAAATTCTGGCCACCTTTTACTTGCATTGTATGGACCAAGAGAGCTGAGATATTCTTCAAACACAATCTCCATTTGTGTTCAGCAGAAGAAAGAATGTCATACACATCTGGGATGGCATGAGGGTGAGTAAATGATGAGAGAATTAAAATTTTTGGGTGAACTAACCCTTTAAATTATACTTTTTGCCACACCATCATGGCAATGAAGTTGTAAATTTAGATATAGCTTCACCCAGAAAATGTTAATAAACAATTTTATCACACTAAAACCATGTTAACAAGCATGTTGTTTTCCTGCTTTTGAAACACTGAGTATTAAAAAGTTTACAGATTGGCCCAGTTTACTTCCATTGTAAGTGTCTCACTGTAATCCAGATATTTGCTTTTTTAAAGAAAGAGGGGACAAGTCAAAATAAATTTTTGTGGTAATCAGCATTAGGCCACAAATGCAGTCAATTGAGCTTAACTGGTATTGAACATGGAATAATAATTTAATATAGGTTATACCATGGTACTGAATGATTAACATTTTAATGCACCTCTGATATTTACGTACTTGGAGGGAATACCATTGTATACTGCGGTACATGTTTCTTGTTCACTAAGGATTTATATCCTTATTGCTATACGAGGATGTATAATGATCAATAGGTTAGGACTAGCTTTTGTAGAATAACTTAATATAATTTCAATATTTCGATTAGAATACACTACAGAAACCTAGAGTTTCACTGAAAAGCCCAACTTATCACCCCCCTTAATATCAATAATAACAACATGAGAAACAGATCAATATTTAAGTCCTTTTTATACTCTAAATCTCCACTTTCACATCTGAAAATCACATTTGATGCCTGTTTAGTTTCACTTTCATGTCTGAAAGTGTAAGTGGAATTTAGAGTAAAAAGGGACTTAAATATTGAAATATTAAATATCTGTTTCTCACCCACATCTATCATGTCGCTTCTGAAGACATAGATTTAACCACTAGAGTCTTATGGATTACTTTTATGCTGCCTTTATGTGCTTTTTGGAGCTTCAAAAATCTGGCCAACATTCACTTGCATTTTATGGACCTACAGAGCTGAAATATTCTTCTAAAAATATTCATTTGTTTTCTGCAAAAGAAAGAAAGCCATGTTTCTGGAATGGCATGAGGGTGAGTAAATGATGAGAGAATTTTCATTTTTGGGTAAACGATCCCTTTAAATATAAATAACTAGACAATGGATATAGAAATAAAGTAACTATATATATATATATATGTATATATATATATATATATATATATATATATATATATATATATATATATATATATACACTACCATTCAAAAGTTTAGGGTCACTTATTAATTCTTTTTTCACATTTTAGAATAATAGTAAAGTCTATGGAAATATGGAATAGAAATGGACATATGGGAATTTTGTTGTTACTAAAAAAATCCAAAATAAATCAAAACTGTGTTATATTTTAGCATCTTCAAAGCAGCTACACTTTGCCTAGATTTTGCAGAAATTTACTCCTGACATTTTCTCAACCAACTTCTTGAGGTATCACCCTGGGATGCTTTTTAAACAGTATTGAAGGAGTTCCCATCTATATGCTGGGCACTTATTGGCTGCTTTTCTTAATTATTCGATCAAAGTCATCCATTTCAAAAACTTTTTTATTTTTTATTTTAGTTTTGTAATTAAATAAATTAATATGGTGGCACAATTATATTTTTGTCTACAAAACTAATTTCAAACATTCAAGCATACGCCTTCAGATCAAAAGGTTTTTAAGATCATGAGAAACATTTCAGGCAAGTGACCCCAAACTTTTGTACGGTAGTGTATATATATATTAGGAGCACCTTTCTCCCTTCGCGATCCAGGGGCGGGGCGGCACAGTTTGGGGGAACTTTTCCCCATAGTGATCTTGCGAGCTCTGTGGGGGGGGCGGCCAATCAGGTACCCTGTTGTGCCGCCCCAGAGAGCGTTGCCACCCTAGGCAGCTGCCTATATCGCCTCTGCCAGGATCCGCTAATGAGTACAAGTACTGTAAAATAAAGTGCAACCCAAAAGTTTTTTCCACAGTAGATGGCACTGTTATATTAAGCAAATGGGGGGTTAAACTATAAGGATCCGATCAGGTTCTGTATTTACATTATGGATTAGGTATCATAAACTAACAATGATCAGTATTTTTACAGCATTTATTTATCTTGGTTAATGTATTAGTAAGTGATTAAATTAACATTACCTAAGATTAAGAAGTGCTGTAAAAGTATTAATCATTGTTATTTTTTGTTTACTAATGTGATTAACTAATGTTAACAAATACAGTTTGATTGTAATGTGTCATCAAATACATTACCCCCTTTCTTTCTTACCACCAGATGGGGCAACAATACCAAACATGTCCTGTGCATTACTCTCTGGCAAGTTTCTACCTCCTTAGTATAGTTTCTAAGGATCATATTCAATATAAAGGTGCCCTTGTGGTTCCTTAAGATTCTGCATTGTGCAGTAAGCCTATAGACAAGCTGATAAATATAATTTAAGAGGGACAAGAATATGAACAGGTGTGTTAGAAAAAATCAGAGTGGACATAGCAAAGTAGTTACATGCAGGCACTGTTCAACATGATGAACATACAGTATATAAATACAAATAATGTTACATTTGTTTGGGTTTTGTTTCCCAGATTCATCAGCAAACAAGGACCGATGCTGATTACATTCAAAATGTGCCACTAAAAGTGTAAAGATGCAGGTCTCCTTCTAATGGTGGATTCCAAAAAGTCAATGAGGCATGTCTTTTTGTGAGGGTTTTCAGCTGGTGATAGAGTACTGCAGGGGCTCTGTGGAGTGATATACAACAGAAATTCCTTGGGTCAGAAAAAGTTGACAACTCATGCTCTATCAGTTTTTTTATTATGTAAAATAAATAAGGCAAAGAGCACTCAATATTAATTCTAACTTTTAATACTGTATTATACTAACTTTTTTCTGGTTAATACTTGTCTTCAGCTTGTGTTCAGCCTGCCTAATGAAATTAAATGTAGCGTGCATTCTGTGACCTTACGTGACAACTTACTGTGAGTTATTGATTGCTGCCATTGATTGAGCTGCTTGTGCCTGCCTTATTACCATGACAGGAAGGCCAGCTCCTTTACAACTGATCCTGTATAGTTGAATTTATCTAAATAACAAGTGATGGAAGAAAGATTAGAGTGAGGACACTGCAAAATGCAATTTAATCTACTTCAATTCAGTGACACAGGACAAAAACAATTGCAAGCATTACCATTTATCAAGACAAATGTGCAATAATGAAATTTGCTTATAAATATTAATAGACTCCGCAGAATGAGTGTCTTTACTGCACAGCAGAAGAGAGGCCCTGAGTGTATTTAATGCTGTAGATACAACAGTATGAAGACAGTGGTGAAATTTAAGATAGTCTCTGTGTTTCTGGTGATTTTGCACTATCCAATATTGCCCAAAATCGTCTTTTGTGTCCCATGGGGAAAATAAATGCATGCAGTATAAGAGGGTGTAAAAGGGTGTAAATGTATGTTTTTATTCTGAGAAAATCAGTGTGCTGAATTCTTTCATTGTAGCAACAGAAAACAGCAATACACACTTGTAGTACAGATTCAAGTACAGCTTTTCAGTATGAAGGTTGGTCAACCGTAGCATGTTATTCAAAGAAACACATGTCTAAAAATAATAGCTTAATATCATCATTACTTTTTATGGCTCCAACAGTGTTTGTATAGGCAATCCAGTATTCTCAACATTCAAGTTTATATGCCTGTAGTTGTTGTTAATTAAAAAAAAGACCTTTAATAGATGACAAAATAGATGTTCCTAATGAGATTTGTAGATGCCAGATGGAGTTTTCTTAAATGTTTTACAGGGGAGGGTGTGCTTTTTCTAAGACATGAACCTTTCAGACTTGCTGGCTGAAAACAATGATTTGCATTACTCTTGCTCAATGCTCAGTCTGTTGTTATTGATTTACTCTCAAGCAGTTATTAAGAAGACTCTGACATTCTCTCAGCTCTGTTGTAAGCAATGATCCAGGTTGAAGGGGACAGATTGAGCACTCCTATACCACGGTGTGAAAAGGCAAAAAAAAAAAACAAAAAAAAAAATATATATATATATATATTAAGACCACAGTTGCATAGAAGCAATATCACACAATCCAGACTGCTGCTGAATTGAATATCAGCACGGCAAGCAGCCTGGATTGTGTGATATTGCTTCTATGCAACTGTTTTATAAACAAGATGTTTGAATAATATTGAATATCTTTCGACATTTTAGACATAATATGACCTGGTATTTTGCCTATTTTTGCTCCATTAATAAAAATATTTCCAAATAAAGCCAAAGCTGAATCAACAGTTGTGTATACCACAAACACAGACAGGTGGAGTGATACAAACAGTTAAACATTCCAGTGCTGTATTATTAAATATCAGCACACCTGGAATGTCACTTGTCCACAAAACGAGCTATCGGAGAATAACAACTATTTTAAGGGAGTATGCGTTTTTACTGACAGGATTGCTATCTGATTAAATGAGCACATTCCATATACACTTGGCTACATATATGTGTCTCCACAAAACATATATAAATCCATTCTTTAATTCCCACCCTACATGCATATAAACCAGAATTCACTTCCATGATTATGCTAATGCTGGGCAGCAAATTTAAAAGATGTGATGTATTATTTGATTCAAGTTACTTTGCCCCACAGGCGGGTATCTGTGTGTGTTTGTGCACTGTGTATTTCCCCCCTCGGGGCTTGTCATAGGTAATATATATGCACGTCAGCTGCACTTATTTTCAGTGTTTTAGTTTCAGTTTCGTCAGCAGTCTGTATCAAATAAATTAAGTAAAAATTTCTGTCTCTCCTAAAATGTGCACCCATTTCTTTATTTGTTATTATTTACTGCGTGACTCAAATTCTACCGTATGCAATTATGCAGTAACAGCTGATATGTTTAGCATTTGCCCTATTCTTATGTCATGCTGTTTGGGTGGAGTAAAGTAAAAAATGTGGCTTGAACAGCCAGATGCATTTACACTTGACCGAGTTTTGTCTGGAATGTGTCTCATACCTCCGTAGGTGGTTTGAGTGTTCGGATTTATATCCATCTTGAATCCGTCTTGGAGGGCATTTACACTTGGTCTTTTCATGATCGGATAGCTATCCAATCAGTAAAAACTCATGAAGTGACCAAGTATACAGTAAATACCAACAAAATGTTTTTTGGAGTAAAAATTAGTTTAGGCTCAACTGTCATTAAAACTCAAAGAAGTTACCAATATTAACGTAACTAACATCAGGTTATCGCTTCATGTGAGGCACAGTCGAAAGATGGTTATCAAGACTCTGAAAAGTATTGGAATTATGGAGCCACATGTTTTTTTTAATTGGCAGTTTTTATACATTCAATACACTTAACATCACATTATCTGCTTAAACCATACTCCGATGCGAGTGAAAGCACTGGACACCAGAAAACTAAAACAGGATTCCATTATGAATCATGAAACACTTCTTTGTGTAGAAAAAGGTGGATAAAAGTTTTTATGGAATCCTGAGACAAAGCTCTTGTTTCAACTTGTTCCATCAGTGTGGTTGCAGATTGGTGTAAGAGATCAGAGTTAAATATTCATGATTTGTGCGTAGGGGCCACTTCTATTGCTTGCCCTTTTTCCTCTCATGAATAATGCATAGGTCAGTGCTTACTCTAACTCTTGGGCTATGATTAGAGATTGATTGTTGTAAGCAGTTCGTTTGAGCAATGTGACATGGGGTCAGGGGCTGGGGTCATAGTGCCACATCCTCTTCAGAGCCCTGCCCTATTCACAAAGTCCCAAAAATGTAAACACACAGTAAGAGAATGGGGGTAAGTTAAGACACACACCACCTGCGTTTTAAAGCCTGGGAGTGCAGCTTTAAGATTCCCCGGCTGTTTGGATATGAGTGAATAAGCCTGGCAAATTGAGCGGTGTGTGTGTCTAGGCATATTTTAGCATCCTGTGTCCACACCGCCAGAGTGTATTATTAACCATGGTAGGGTCAGTGAGTCAGGTTGTTCTCTGTAAAGGAGCAGAGCAAGTTTCCACAGAACCTGCTTAGGAGTGATTGTTTCTTGAAGTTTATCACACTGAACCGACAGATCTCGCTAGCACAAAGAGTTAATATTAAATCTGTTAAAAGGAGCTGTTTTTTCTGAGCTCCCAGACCTCAGCCTGCTTTTGATTATTTATGTTTGTCAGATTGTTAGGCCATAAGCCAAGTCTGTCTCATATGCTTTCCTAATAGGGTTATACATAAAACATCAACATCTGCTCCTTTCTCAGGTAGGATTGGACTGTCACAGCAAATAAAGATCGATCCTGGCAAGCCCAAAGGAAAATTCTGTTGCTCACAGAGGTTGCTCTTTTAAAGCTCAGGAGACGAAACGGAAATCTCAGTTATGTTTCTTTTTCAACATTAAAAGTAGACACAAATGAGACAATTGTTGTCATACAGTAAAAGTACAGAGCTTTAAAATTAATGTGGATAGCATAGCTCAGATAATTTGGTCTTGAAGAATTTGGCGAGAAATGTGTGATTCATATTGAAAACTCTTTTGATCACAAATTTTGGTGTTTTAGTGTTTTGAGTGAACTCAAATACTGTATATACAATCAGAGTTCCCACGCATCCTGGAAAACCTGGAATTTTGCAATGCAGTTTTCCAGTCATGGAAAATTACCTAAATGTTCTGGAAAATAATGATTTGTCCTGTAAAATATTTCAGTATAATAGAACTGTTTGACTGTGTTGCTAACGAGGTTTTTGTTACATGCACAAAAACATGGTAACGATCGGGACTCGGAATAGGAGTCAAATACACAAATTTGTATCGTTTTGTCACTGCCGGCAGCTGTGCATTGTGAAACTACAACATTGGTTTACTGTCATGGATGAATACCTGTCATGTACATTCTCTGCTCATCTGAAAACCAAATAGTTTATGTATTGATATAGTACAAAATAAAAATTTTCCATTCCAACATTGCTGTTGTATTAACCACAAAAACATTTGAGTTATAAACTTTAGACAATGATCATGGTGGACCACTGATTTTTCTTAAACAAATTTACACCCTGAGTTGGTAGTGTGGTGATTCAGCCTTCACACCTTGAGATGTGAATTCAATTTTAATAATTCAACAATAAGAGTCTGTTTATACTGTGGTTCCCTATCTGTCACTCACTCGACGTTGTGTCGATGTAGTGACACTACGGGTCACTCTTGGGAGCCCGAAACACCTCTGCTTTTTTGGAAAAAGGCCAATGAGAATTGGCGAGTGGAATTTACATGCCACTCCCCCGGACATACGGGTATAAAAGGAGCTGGTATGCAACCACTCATTCAGATTTTCTCTTCGGAGCCAAGCGGTTCTATTCATTGAGCTGAATTAATCCGCCGAGTTCATTCACCTATTTCTGCTGGATCTTATGGCACATTTCTGCGGCTTCTCCCCCTCTGCATCTGTGGTTTGCAGAGAACGCCCCTGGGCGCTTCGGCAGAACATTTAAAAGAGTATATTCTAAAAGAGTATATTTTCTTTCTGAAAGAGCGGCACACACGGAACGTCTTTTTAAAGACGCGTCTTTTTAAAGATGCCTTTCCGTTTGTGTGTTATTCCTGGTTGCAGTCATTATCTCTCCGTTTCCGATGGCCACGATCTCTGTCTTACGTGTCTGGGCACTGCCCATGCGGAGACATCGTTCGTGGATGAGTCATGTCATTGTGAGAACATGACCATGGCAATGTTGCGGTCGTGGCTTGCTTTCGTAAGAAAAGAATCCCCGCACCAGTCCTTCTACCTATGGGTTTGAGGCTGCGTCGGTAAGCACTGGGGGCGATTTGGTGACATCAATGGGACTACCTCCGCCAGGTATCCCCCCACGGACCTCCCATTCCCCAGCACGCTCGCTTGCCCCGATCGGGCTCTCGCACGAGACCGCCGGCTCGTCTTAGCATTAGTTCGACTTCTCGTTCAGAGCTCTGGAAGACAATGAGTTAACGAGCGCAGCATCGGAGAGCGGGCTCGTCCAGTCTGACGCAGAGGCTTTGGCTCGGCTCGGCTTCCTCCTTTGGGAACGGTCACCCAGCCTCACACCAACATGGAAATGACAGACGTGCTTTCCCAGGCAGCCGTGAGCATCGGGCTAGAGTGGAACTCTACTCTCCCCTGGCCATGCCCCACCCCCGTTCCTTTCTTCCCGGAAGTGCATGAGGAGCTGACAAGATCGTGGGAGGCACCTTTTACTGCCTGGTCCCGGTCTTTCAGCTCCCCCGCTCTCACTACCCTCGATGGCGGAGGGGCCAGGGGGTATTCGGTGATCCCCCAGGTGGACAAGGCACTCGCGGTGTGCTTGTGTCCACAGAGCGCCACAACCTGGCGTGGGCACCCAAGAATCCCGTCCAGGGCCTGCAGGTTTACGTCATCCCTGACGGCTGGAGCCTATGGTGCCGCTGGACAAGCTGCCTCCATCCTGCACACCATGGCTCTCCTGCAAGTACACCAAGCCAAGGTGCTAAAAGAACTGCACGAGGGTAGTTCTGACCCGGGATTGATGCAGGAACTGCGCTCGGCAACTGACCTCGCTCTCCGGGTGACGAAGGTCACGGCGTGGTCTCTCGGGCAGGCGATGTCCACCCTGGTGGTCCGGGAGCACCACCTTTGGCTCAACTTGGTCGAGATGGGAGAAACGGTCAAGGCATGGTTCCTTGACGCCCCCATTTCCCAGGTTGGCCTGTTTGGCGATGCCGTTGAGGACTTTGCCCAGCAATTCTCAGCGGTGAAGAAGCAGATGGAGGTTTTACAACATATCCTGCCCTGGCGTGGCATAAGACCCCGTAACCTGTCTGCTCGTCGCCAAGGGCATCCTCCTGCAGCAACAACACCGGCTCCACCGCAGCCCGCCCCCATGGCCCAGCTCCAGCATGGAGCCCTCTGCAGGAAGCAGACGCCACCTGTCTCACGGTCGGGTGACCCAAGGCCGAGGAGATCGACTTCTCTGGGGCTGGTCGACAGACCACTCCTTCCCATGGTGGAGGGCCGGGAGGAGAATCTTTTGTAACCACATGCCCAGGAGGCTGTGGCACCCAAAAGCCTGACAAAAGAATGGTTCCCTTGTCTCCTTGGTCACACATCCGTTGCGCACGGCCGTCGTCACGACCACCGTCCACTGTCCCATTTTGGCAGGTATGGCGTTCCAGTGACGGACCCCCGCTCCTGTGCGCCCAGCTGTGGCACAAACACGCCCACACGGGATTGGTTCCAGTGGACTACAGGGACGAGATTCCTCCTCCCCCCTCCTCGACCAATCTTATGGTGGGCAGCAGGAGCCAGGTAAGTGCTTCGATGTCCCTGTACTCAGCACGGCCACGGGGCTCGAGTCCCCTCCATGTGGCACCTTGAGCTCCGCCCCGCTGCGAGGCCCCACCCTCCGGTACGTACAACGTGATCAATCCCTTGGTCCCCCTCGCCCGAAGTTTGGATGCATTGCTCATGCTTTCCAACCTGTCGAGATGGCTGACCCGGACTGTCCGACTCAGCTACGCGATTCAGTTCAACAGGTGCCCGCCCAGGTTCAGCGGCGTCCACTTCACCTCGATGAAGGGCGAGAATGCCGCTACCTTATCGTACCGAAGAAAGGTGGTGGGTTGCGACCAATCCTGATCCTGCGAGTACTGAACGGGGCTTTGCAAAGTCTCCCGTTCAAGATGCTGATGCAAAAACGCATTCTAGCGAGTGTCTGACATCTAGGTTGGTTCGCAGCGGTAGACCTGAAGGACGCGTACTTCCACGTCTCGGTCCTACCTCGACACAGACCCTTCCTGTGGTTTGCCTTCGAGGGCCAGGAGTTACCAGTACAAGGTCCTCCCCTTCGGCCTGTCCTTGTCCCCTCGCATCTTCATGAAGGTCGAGGAGGCAGCCCTTGCCCCACTAAGGGACTGGCTAATCCTAGCTCACTCTCAGGAGTTGCTGTGCGCACACAGGGACCTCGTGCTCCGGCATCTCAGCCGACTGGGGCTTCGGGTCAACTGGGAAAAGAGCAAGCTCTCCCCGGTTCAGAGCATCTCTTTTCTCTGTCCGGAGTTGGACTCAGTCTCGATGACAGCGCGCCTCACAAACGAGCATGCACAGTCAGTGCTGAACTGTCTGAAGGCATTCAGCTGGAGAACAGCGGTTCCACTGAAACTTTTTCAGAGGCTCCTGGGGCATATGGCATCCTCAGCGGTGGCCACATCACTCGGGTTGATGCATATGAGACCGCTTCAGCACTGGCTTCAGATTCAAGTCCCGAGATGGGCACAGCGCTGCAGGACACATCGCGTAGCCATCACGCCAATCTGTCACCGCCTCTTCAGCCCGTGGACCGACCTTGAATTTCTATGGGCAGGGGTTCCCCTAGAGCCGGTCTCCAGGCATGTCATGGTTACAACAGCCACCTCCAAGACGGGCTGGGGCACCATATGCAACGGGCACACAGCCGCCGGCTCTTGGACTGGCCCGCAGCTGCGTTGGCACATCAACTGCCTAGAGTTGTTGGCAGTACTGCTCACCTTGTGGAGGTTTCGGCCATTGATCCAAAGCAAGCACGTGTTGGTCTGGACGGACAACACAGCGACGGTAGCTTACATCAACCGCCAAGGCAGTCTACGCCCCATCGCATGTCACAACTCACCCGCCGTCTCCTCCTCTGGAGTCAGCAGTGCCTCAAGTCGCTACGAGCCACTCACATCCCGGGCGACCTCAACACCGCAGCGGACGCGCTGTCATGTCAGGTTACCCTCAGGGGAGACTGGAGACTCCACCCTCAAGTGGTCCAGCTGATTTGGAAAGGACCTCCTTTCTCAGGGAGGGGGCACCATCTGGCACCCGCGACCAGACCTCTGGAATCTCCACGTCTGGCCCTTGGACGGGATGCGGAGGAATTAAGTGGCCTATCGCCCACGGTGATAGACACGATCACTCAGACTAGGGCTCCCTCTACGAGGTGCCTGGATGCCTTGAAGTGGCGTCTGTTTGCTAAGTAGTGTTCTTCCCGACAGGAAGACCCCCAGAGATGGGTAGGACCTACCATGCGACTCTCCACATGATATACTTCCGACAAGACTCGGTAAGACCATGTGATGTATTTCCACTTGAAGTACCCCCCCCCCCCCCCTTTTTGGACAGGGTGTGGTCTCTGCGGTGTCTTCCCCTTGGGAGTGCTCCTCAGCACAAAACCTGAATGAGTGGTTGCATACCAGCTCCTTTTATACCTGTATGTCCAGGGGAGTGGCATGCAAATTCCACTCGCCAATCCTCATTGGCCTTTTTTCAAAAAAGCAGAGGTGTTTTGGGTTCCCAAGAGTGACCCCTAGTGTCACTACATCGACACAACGTCTCGTTCCCTCCATCAGGGAATGGAGGTTACGAAAGTAACCACGACGTTACCACATGTAGTATGCGGGAAACACGGACAGAATCACAGAATCTATTCATAAAAATGGCATTAGCTGGAATATGACATATTTGGATGAAAATGAATGTTTGAATGAACAATTAATCAAATTAAAATTGAGATATGTCCTAGTGTTATAATTATGCTGCTTCAAAATAAATGTGTGAAGCAGGCCACTCATACACTTAAAACACCTCATCATGATCATCACATACGCTCTTGTGTTTGTGAGATGACAGAGAGCAGAGCACTCTGAAGTGCGAAGCACATACAGTCTATACGGTATATGTATTTAATTACAACACAGCTCTAATGGGAATTAATAATCACACTTGGCCATATAGCGAAATCCTTATCTGGAGGTGAGAAACTACTGTCAAAAACACACAGATATGCCAAAAAAAGCTCAATTTAAATGGACGCATGTATTTTGCTTAAATATTACATTTGTTGGGCTCATAAAATGTCCTGGAAATGTCCTGGAAAATTGTGCTTTGAAAATAGTGGGAACCCTGACAATGTGTGACATAGCTAAGATCTCTTCTGAAACTCTAGAGGAGACATCTCCATTTCTTCTTCATTGAATCTTGTTGAAACAACTGATAATTTCTTTGGACGATTCTTTTCCTTGTTGCTTTAAAGAAATTGATTATTCTTTATCCGATCAAGTGAAGCGAATTCATACAAGTTGGGGAAGTTGTCCGAGTTCGCTCGTGTGTATTTGTACAAATTCTAGACGTGCAAATACCCAGATGTGTAATGCAGAAGTAAGCGAAAGTTCCGCTTGTCAGATGTTGTGTACATGCTTATTAATTTTATGCCCTAACCCAAACCCCATATCTAAACCTCACCATAGAGTAGAGTCTGTAAGGATGATTTAAAGTGTGAGTAGTATGTTTTGTATGATGGAAGAAAGTAATTGTTGTGTTTTAGAAGGAGACGAGTGAGAGTCACCTGATTGGCTGTTGCAAAAGTCTTACGAATTCGTAACACTCATCTGGTACGATTTAATATAATTTAGCCAACTCGTACAAATCTGTACAATTCTCTGTGAGAGTGTGTTGGCATGTTAGACATATTCAAGCTGAGACCGCAGTTGAAGATCATCTTTGAGTACTTGATATACACATCTGTGTGTTTGAGACTCAGAAAACCAAGGTATAAGGCATGTGAAACCCAGGCCAAACCACTGCTGCAATGGCAATATATTTTGAATACCCTTAAAAACATAAATTGGAACCCTTATAAACCACCCACTAAATAAATGACTCACCTTTAGTGAGAAAGGCTCTTATACACTAAGCTCACCACATCAACACACTTCATCCTAATAATATATACAGATTAATATTGGTTTTGTTGGGTAGCCTACCATACAGGTGTAAGAATAAAAAGCAAATGCGCAACTAACCGGGAGAGAGAGAGCAAAGCTTCAGAATTGATCCTGTGCTTCACTTGCAAATGAAATGCAAGAGAAGCACAAAATAGTTTACAGGGTAGATAACAAACACAACGTCCTCTTTATGAACACCATTTATCAATCAAATACTTAACGTGCAGTGCACCAATTACAAGGGTGTGGCACACATGTGCTCAGTAACAGAGAATTGAGCTTAATATTAGCAACCACATTCTCTAATAAGAGGTGTACACCAAGTGCGCTCAATAAGGAATGCGTATAGACACTGACAGACATAATAATGATTAAAAGAAAAACACATTAAAACCATCTTATTGGTCACTTATGATTATGATGCATTGAACTTTTTTAAACTCATAGTAATTGAGATAGATACATGCATTTAAAAATTCTCTTGTGGGACCACTGTAGTGCATGTTTGTGTCGGGGGTGGGGGGGTTGGGGAAAATGTTTGGGGGGAGGGGTTTAATTTATATAACTGATTCCGTATTTTATGTTGTGTTTATCTGTCTTGTGGATGGAATCAATAAAAAATTTCAATAACAAATAAAAATTCACTTGTGGGAGCCTTGGTAGCTCAGCGAGTAAAAACACTGACTACCACCCCTGGAGTCGCGAGTTCGAATCCAGGGCGTGCTGAGTGACTCCAGCCAGGTCTCCTAAGCAACCAAATTGGCCTGGTTGCTAGGGAGGGTAGAGTTACATGGTAACCTCCTCGTGGTCGCTATAATGTGGTTCTCGGTGGGGCACGTGGTGAATCGTGCGTGGATGCCGCGGAGAATAGTGTGAGTCTCCACATATGCTGTGTCTCCGCGGTAACGCGCTCAACAAGCCACATGATAAGTTGTGCAGATTGACAGTCTCAGACGCGGAGGCAACTGAGATTCGTCCTCCGTCACCCGGATTGAGTCACTACACCACCACAAGGACTTAGGGAGCACATTGGGAATTGGGCATTCCAAATTGGGGAGAATTTTTTATTTTTTCACTTGTTACACTGGACCATTTAAAATGAACTACTCAATATAAAAATGTATTCTTCTTTTAATCTTAAAAGAATCTTAAAGGAAATGCCGACCATTTACAAGACCTGTACATGCTGATTATAGCCTACCGATTAAATTCTAACCTAAAATCTTTATGTAGCCTATCATTCATTTTACCCAAAAATTTTATTGCATTAGTCATTCTAAAGAACAGCATGGCAACATGGCTTAAAGTTTGTGCGTAAAACCAGAATGTTAGGGTGTATTGACTAATTGAAACATTTATCATGAGCTTGTTTGTTCATATATTTTAAAATTAGATTTAAAAATTTTTACTCAAATTTGGTGAATCTTTGGTTGTCTTCAAAAAAATTGCATGTCCGCAAATATTAAAACAGCAAATTGTGTTTTATTTGTGTACAGGGGATATTTAAGGGACAATACAGTTGCCCCCCTACAAGCACACCCGGCTCCACCCTGGCCCCATCAGCCAAAATGGTCTAGAATCGCCCCTGAAGAAACTGAAGCATAGATAGTAAGTGCTTGTTTGCTTATAGCTTGTTTTTGTTTTTTGTTTTTTTCTAACAGTCTAGTCAAGGGTGACAAGAAGTCTACTGTCAGTAAACAGGATGCAGAAGCCTCTTAATGACACATTAGTGCCACCCAGACAAGGTTAATGCTCAGATAAACAATGAGTCAAGGGTGTAATTGTCCCACTGGGTCCTTTGTTTAGAAGTAATGGCACTGTCTTACTACAACTACAACAGGCTTATCTTAGAAGTCTATAGCACACATTTGTTTTGTGGTTGATTATTATTAATGCATGTTAATGCATAATTAATTAGCATTAATGGTCATGGGTGTTTTATAATGTGGGTACTGTAATGAAACTACTTGTTCACTCTAGACAATTTGCAATTCATTATGCTTATTGGAATTAATGACTGAATAATTGTGTAGCTGTTGTACTTGTTTAAATGAGTTTTGATATGTTTCAATATGTTTATTATACCTTCTGAAAATACTTTGTAGTAGTTATGCACAATGACACACAAGAAGCTTTCCATGTGATTAAGGGAACAGCTCCCATATGCAGTCCTGTCACTCATTTTGAAAATTCCTCCTTTCTGATTATATGGCATGAAAACATACTTTGGTTTAAAGACACAAACAGCCTCCCTGATTCACTTGCCTTTTAAGGGCAGATCCGGCCTGTTTGGCCCATGTGATGTTGCAACATATGCATAATGTAACATATTATTATAATTATTAATTTTATTTGCTGTAAGACTATAACGCCATCTCTGTGTTGTGGAGAATGTGTGTCTCAATGTCAGGCAATGTATATTTAATACACAATGGTAATTCAAAGTGCTTTACAAAGACATGAAAAAGAGAAAGAAAAATAAAAAATTAAAATTATATTAATATTATATTTGGGCACTGCTGTTTTAGCCCATCCGCCTCAAGGTTTGACATGCTGTGCATTCTGAGATGCTGTTCTGCTCACTACAATTGTACAGATTGGATATCTGAGTTACCGTAGCCTTTCTGTAGCTGGAACCAGTCTGGCCTTTCTCCGTTGTCCTCTCTCATCAACAAGGTGTTTCCGTCCGCAGAACTGCCGCTCACTGAATGTTTTATTGTTTATGAAACCAATCTAAGTAAACTCTTGAGACTGTTGTGCATGAAAATCTCAGGAGATCAGCAGTACAGAAATACTCAAACCAGCCCGTCTGGAACCAACAATCATGCCACGGTCAAAATCACTGAGATCACATTTTTCTCCATTCTGATGGTTGATGTGAACATTAACTGAAGCTCCTGACCTGTATCTGCATGAATTTATGCATTGCACTCCTGTCACACCATTGGCTGATTAGATAATCAAATGAATAAGTAGGTGTACAGGGTAGGTTTGCACCAGCAAGGTCTCACTTAAGTTGGGACGTAAAGTTCAAACTAAGGGCTTAGTAACTACTAGTTTGTTTGTAACTAAGTCAGTGCTTAATTTGGTTGCACCACCTGTTCTTAAGACAAGACTTAGCTAGCAGGTCGTAAGCTCTCCGTAAAGTAATGCGTAGTCACATAATATGACGTTTACCTTTATTGATCCAATAAGCAGCCTTCAAATTTGTACACAGAAGTCATGCATTTTAGTTTTATCTTGTTACGGTTGATGTTCAAACCTTGTTTGCTAACGTAAATGTCAGCTGTAATACATTATCTTCCCACTGAAATATGACACGTAATAAAAGTAGATTTAATAAGTAGTATATTTAGCCTATGTAAATAACAAAAAATTATAATACAACAGGCTGGAAAAATTTACATTTATTCATTTTAATATCCTATATATTTTGTATGTGATGAAACTTGACACCGGGCGACACACCCCAGAAAGTGCACCGATCAGTTTCATTCTGAAGAGCCGCTAAGAAGTGTTTTGTTTTTACATAATATTCTCTCTCGTAAATGTAAACAAGTGTAAATATCAACATCATCATATATGTCTAAAGGATTGAAGTCTTGCCATGCAAAATAATAGCTCACTGATGTCAATTTTTTTTTTTTTAGTTTATACGTAGGGTTACGTCCTACCTAAGTTTAATGGTGCAACACTCAAAATATTTAGTAGTGCGTAAAAAGTGACTTAGCGCCCATTTACGGCACAACTAGGCTAAGTTGTAACTTACGTATGGCTGGTGCAATCGGCCCCAGGTGTGCCTAATAAAGTACTCGGTGAGTGTAAGTTTACCCTAGCCTTTACTCAGACTGTCTCCTTCCACATCCCTGAAACTACAGCCCAGCCTTCAGTTTCCCCATGTCCTTAAGCTCTGAGCACTTGTTTCCTATCAGTTATTATTCCTGCTCTCCTTGACCCCACTGAACCCTTACTCCACAGCTTGTCTGCTCTCACACTCACCTTGGGCCATGTTTTAAAAATATTCCATTGCGCTACACAATGTGTCAGCCTTTCCCTGGCCCTCCCTCTCTGCACTCTTCCATCTCTCTCTCAGACCGCTCAGCGAGTCAGTGCCAAAGATCTCCTTCCGCCCCTTGACACGGACACAACTTGCTTCTAAGTGCTCTCTGGTTTTGCAACTTCTTGCAGCATAAACTGTCCAGGTGCTTACCTTGATAATTCATTGATGTCTCAAGATTCAAATTGAAAAAGTGAAATATAAAATAAAACTGCTGTATTTAAAGGGATAGTTCACCCAAAAAATTTAAATTCTGTCATCATTTACTCATACAGAACATGTTGTTCTAAACCTGTAAGACTTTCTTTATTCTGTGGAACACAAAAGGAGATGTTAAGCAGAATGTTAGCCTCTGTCACCATTCACTTTCATTGCATGTTTTTTTTTCTCTCTCCATGCAATCAAAGTGAATGGTGACTGAGGCTAACATTCTGCTTAACATCTCCTTTTGTGTTCCACAGAAGAAAGACAACATCAGGGTCAGTAAATAATGACAGAATTTTCATTTGTGATTGAACTATCCCTTTAATAGCATAGAGTGACGATAGTCCATGTGATTTTAATTTAACTGTTTTCAGTGTCTCACTTCTTTGGAAATGTAATTCATTGTAGATCACTTAGGATGATGATACAGCAAGTCTCAAGACAGTGTTACGTATCACAATGATCCATTCAGTGCTTTTCAAGTTGGAATTCACTTCATTATGTGCATCAGTTTAGCAACTGATTTATTAACAGTCTGGCTACAGACACACTGGTAACTGTAAATGTTAACACAAAGTTCTTGCTTCACTCAATGGCAAGTTGTTTCATTCTAAATATGTTAGGCTTGATTTTATCTCTATATTGCCTCATACTTCACATATCATGCTACACATATGCTTGTCCTGCATTCAAGTGCATGTCAAAATGCTCAAAAGAACAGAGCAATGTTTTGAAAGCACCACAGAACCACAGTGTTTACACTTATTTGGAAGTAAGCCCACAAATCACTTGCTTATAGATGTTCCTGTACATTAAAGTGGGATAGAAGAAAGTATTCTAACATTAAAAAAAATTATGCACTTCACCTAATATGTTGTATATGCAGGGTTGGGGAGTAAAGGAATACATGTAACAGGATTACATATTTAAAATACAAAATATAAGTAACTGTATTCCACTACAGTTACAGTTTAAATCATTGGTAATTAGAATAGTTACATTCAAAAAGTATTTTTATTACGGAAGAGATTGCGTTGCATTTTATTGTCGTTTGTTTCATTTAATATTTAGTCCTTTCAGATGGAAAACATTTATACATATAAATGATGCGATCCAAAGTGCATTTGAACAGCGGTGAAACACTTTCTTATAATGTGTTACGTTCATACGAGCAAACAGACAAGTAAGTTTTAAGTAAATTTGGAGCAGAAGAAATAGAAATAAACCTTGTGTAAATTGTCAGCTTTACGCTAAGCTAAAATGCTATTTCTAGCCATTTTATATGCACGTTACCAGGCATGATCATATTTTTTTATCAAGAAAATTCACGTTGGATCATAATTTCTTTTTTCTAGTAAGACCATTGATTTTATCGCAAAAATCGTATTCTTGATAATAATTTTTGTATTGTTTTCCTGTAAAAATATCTAAAAATCCTTAAAACAAGATCAATTAGATTAATCTTGTTTTAGAAACAACACTGCATAAGATATTTAGGTTTTTCAGAGAATGTATTTTTAACATGTGTATTTTGTCTTACTGTACTGGCAGAGTTTTTATAGTCAAAACAAGTGAAAAAAATCTACCAGTGCTGAAGAAGTAATCCAAAGTATTTAGAATGCGTTACTGACCTTGAGTAATCTAATGGAATACGTTACAAATTACAATTTACAACATGTATTCTGTAATCTGTAGTGGAATACATTTCAAAAGTAACCCTCCCAACCCTGTGTATATGTATAAAAGGCATTTGTGAGGCATGTTTGCCATGACAAAAGCCCCATCAAACACTTCTGAGTCAGCCTTGTCCCCCTAGTACACATCAGCAAAGGTGTCTCTGAGTATTGACTGCGTGACAGTACAATGTCCCATAGCAGACAGGGCCAGGGGCTTGGTTGAGGACACAAGGGTGACGGAGCCCCCTGAGGTCTGAAGTGGCGACTGACACATCATCTTTCTTCTGGACTTACTGCCCGTCTGTTCATGTGCCAGTGCTGTCCTCATCAGCATCTGACATGTTGTCTCAAGTCCCCAACTCTAATCATGGGTGGCATGGTTTCGGACTCAGCGGCAGTATGTAACTGGGCTAAGGGCTGGTGTCTACATGGAGATGAAAATAACTGTGTAACGCTGACCAGAACAGCCAGTGGGAGCACCTCTATCTATCTATCCTGCCAGAGAGAAAAAGAGAGAGTGAATGGTAAAGAATGGTCATTTAATGCAATAATGATTCAAGTTTTACATGGGCTGAAGGTGACACTTATCACAGTCCATTTATCTCAACAGAATCACACATTAACAATGACTGCCATCATGTATGAGCAGCTCACCCAAGTGTAAATTCTGTCATTATTATTCACCTCTCATGTTGTTCCAAACCCATTTGACTGTGGAACACAATAGGAGTTATTCATAGCAAAATGTCCAAGCTGCTCTTTTCCATACAATAGAGGTGCATTGTGACCATGGCTTCAGAAGACTTTGAATTACTGCTCAGTCTAAATTTTTAATCGCGATTAATCACATAAGTTTTTGTAGTTAATCTTGATTAATCGCAGATTTCAAAAGTGCTGAAATTTCACTCTAAATATACTTCTTTTCCTGTCAAAATGCATTTATTTCCTTCTTAAGAAAGAAAACAAAACAGTATTTAACAATATAATGCTTTATTAACATTTTCCAAACAAAACCTTCCACAGAATACAGATAGAAATGCACTAAAATAGCACCAATTCAAGTAACATTAATCATCTAATTGGGAGTTTGACTATTTGAAAGAACTAGTCCCCACATTGGTTGCATATTTATCTCTATGGGCATTTAATCTCTTAAACTCCTATCCTATACAATATTAATCATCTTGCAGACTGTGGCTATCCATTTTGTTACAGCAGTCGTTCATGATTCGCCTCAGGGTGCTAGCGTTATGCATCGCTTTGAGGTCCACATGAAAACAAGACAAAAACTTAAAACGTAAAATTTAGGAGAGTTATAATGATGTAAAGAGAAAAGAAAATAGATTTTACAGGTGTAGTTTTAGTCTAATACTTTATTTTAATTATATATTAATATAATTATACATATTATATACTCTGCACCCATCTACTGAGGTACTTCAACTTGGGAATTAACATTCCTTGAGTTTGAACATCATATTTACGGGCAAATTGGCGTCATTTTTTTTTTTTTAGACATTTCCGTTGAAGCAAAGAATTGTGGGTTATGAGTGCCCACGAAGGATACACCTTGTGTATCCTCCGAATTCCCGTGAAAGAAGGTCACATTCGATGGCTGCATGTGTCCTACTCGCTTTTCTGAAACAAGACAGCCTTGATGACGTATGCGGCCGACAAATGCGACCTCCGGAGGATGCAGCCTTCCAATGGAGACACAGCTTAACTGAATCACTGCTGTGTGTGTTTGTGGTGTGTGCATCAGTGTAATGACTCCGGGCGAACACATCGCAAAGGTTCCTCCCTTCCAACCGGTGTTTATGCTGGTTTATGCTGTATTAACAGTAAATGGGGTAATCACCATTAATAAAAATTGCACTACTTTTATGGTGCTTGTTTGTCCTTTTTGGAGCTTGACATCCCCTGGTCCCCGTCCACTTGCATTGTATGAAAGAGAACAGCATGAATATTTTTTTCAAAACTACTCTTGTGTTCTACGGAAGAAAGTAAGTCATATTGGTTTTAAAATGACATGAGGGTGACTAAATGATGACAACATTTTTGGGTGAACTATATCTTTAAGACATCTGATGTCTTGTAAGATTGATGTGTTCTCAGAGTTATAATGCACGTCATGTCTTTGAAAGTGCATAGATGCAGTCTAGTGCTTCAGGGAATGATGGGACAGTGTGTGGAGGTCATGGTGAGAGGGAAGGCAGTTCCTTTTTCAGCCACACGAGCTGTGACAGATTCGACCAGCAGGCAATGACGAATCTGAGACCACAGTTCAGTAAAGAGAAGGAGAGAACAGCCCCATGGGTGAACAAACTCATATTTATGGCGTGGTGGACTAAAGCACATAACTGATAATCAGAAGATTGCTGGTTCAATCCCCACAGCCACCACCATTGTGTCCTTGAGCAAGGCACTTAACTCCAGGTTGCTCCAGGGGGATTGTCCCTGTAATAAGTGCACTGTAAGTGGCTTTGGATAAAAGCATCTGCCAAATGCGTAAATGTAAATTTATCTGTTTATAGAGAGAGAGAGAGAAGAGATGGAGAGTGGAGCATGAATAAAGCGTATAATGACTCCTTAAATAGCATAGTACAATAATTGAACCCTATTTATATAGCTGATGTTAATTTTCCCTTAAATGTCTACTAATTTAATTGCCTGCGTTAATGCACATGATCAGGACATATACATTTTTTTTTGTTCTTGTTCTATAAGCAAGAAAAAAACTTCTTTGAAACTCATTACAATTTCATTCTAATTTTTTTCATTCAAATTCAAATTGCAGTTTTGCATCCTGTAGGCTACCTTAGTTCAAATTCAATTTAAGCGCTCTAAATTCAATTCTAAATAGAGCACACTATATCTTTGGGGAAATGGCTACTTAAGACAGGAAATGTGTTTCTTTTCAACTTCCGGAGGCATCTGAACAGGCCAGTTAAGCTTCAGTTCCCTCAGGTACTGGCTCTGCGATAAAAGCTTTAAGTGGTTTGAAGCTTTGTGAGATGCGTTGCATTCAAAGTGTGTGAGTACTTCCAGGACGAGGCACAGGTTTTTAACAACCGTATTTATTTAATAAATAGACTTAGTCATTACATAGTTCTCTCTCTCCTTGGTCATCTGGGCTTAGTCATGGATAGCTGCTGAACGTGGGTGTCACAAAGATCGGGTTCGGACAGATAAAGGTACTTGAGTTATACTAGATAAAAGTTTTACTCTGATTCCTGGTGTGAATTGTTTTATGAAATCAAGCCTTGATGCTTTGTGTGTTTTAAAAAAAAATTATATATATATATATATATATATATATATATATATATATATATATATATATATATATATATATATATATATATACACTATATTGCCAAAAGTATTCACTCATCTGCCTTTAGACGCATATGAACTTAAGTGACATCCCATTCTTAATCCATAGGGTTTAATATGACGTCGGCCCACTCTTTGCAGCTATAACAGCTTCAACTCTTCTGGGAAGGCTTTCCACAAGGTTTAGGAGTGTGTTTATGAGAATTTTTGACCATTCTTCCAGAAGCGCATTTGTGAGGTCAGACACTGATGTTGGACGAGAAGGCCTGGCTCGCAGTCTTCGCTCTAATTCATCCCAAAGGTGCTCTGTCGGGTTGAGGTCAGGACTCTGTGCAGGCCAGTCAAGTTCTTCCACACCAAACTCGCTCATCCATGTCTTTATGGACCTTGCTTTGTGCACTGGTGCGCAGTCATGTTGGAACAGGAAGGAGCCATCCCCAAACTGTTCCCACAAAGTTGGGAGCATGGAATTGTCCAAAATCTCTTGGTATGCTTAAGCATTCAGAGTTCCTTTCACTGGAACTAAGGGGCCAAGCCCAGCTCCTGAAAAACAACCCCACACCATAATCCCCCCTCCACCAAACTTCACAGTTGGCACAATGCAGTCAGACAAGTACCGTTCTCCTGGCAACCACCAATCCCAGACTCGTCCATCAGATTGCCAGATGGAGAAGCGTGATTCGTCACTCCAGATAACGCGTCTCCACTGCTCTAGAGTCCAGTGGCGGCGTGCTTTACACCACTGCATCCGACGCTTTGCATTGCACTTGGTGATGTATGGCTTGGATGCAGCTACTCGGCCATGGAAACCCATTCCATGAAGCTCTCTACGCACTGTTCTTGAGCTAATCTGAAGGCCACATGAACTTTGGAGGTCTGTAGCGATTGACTCTGCAGAAAGTTGCCGACCTCTGCACACTATGCGCCTCAACATCCGCTGACCCCGCTCTGTCATTTTACGTGGCCTACCACTTCGTGGCTGAGTTGCTGTCATTCCCAATCGCTTCCACTTTGTTATAATACCACTGACAGTTGACTGTGGAATATTTAGTAGTGAGGAAATTTCACGACTGGACTTGTTGCACAGGTGGCATCCTATCACAGTACCACACTGGAATTCACTGAGCTCCTGAGAGCGGCCCATTCTTTCACAAATGTTTGTAGAAGCAGTCTGCATGCCTAGGTGCTTCATTTTATACACCTGGGGCCATGGAAGTGATTGGAACACCTGAATTCAATTATTTGGATGGGTGAGCGAATACTTTTGGCAATATAGTGTATATATGTATATATATATATATATATATATATATATATATATATATATATATATTTTTTTTTTTTTTTTTTTTTTTTAAATTTAAGAGCACAAACTAGTTACCAGTGATTGTTGGATTTACCAAATTCTTTCATTATAGGGCTGTCTATTTAACATGTTAATGTAATGTGATTTATTTGATGAAAAATACAGTGTTACATTTTTTTATCCAATTAACCCTTAAATGCATACCTGTAGTCTTTAGTGACCCAGGACCTCATTCCAACCCCTGTACCTCATCCATTTTTTGGAGTATTAATCTACATTTCTGTGTAACAACAACAACAAAAAAAGGGGTTTAGTAACTGTTTAGTTACTAAAAGTGTATAGAGTCATTAAAGACCCTAGATATGTAATAGTGTTGTTGTTTTATTTGCGCTTCCATATATCATATTTTTATGATTATATCTATTTAAGTTTACTCTCAAATGATACACTGTATATTTCCTTGTTTATTAAAAGACAAATGAGTACTATATTCATACACATAACTACTATATCATGTTAATTTTCTGTGACAGTGGTGAATTATCAGTATTACATATTCATGTACACATACATACTATTGTCACGGAGCCGGCATTTGTGCCAGCTCATACTGTTGTTTGTTTTTCTCTCTCCCTTGTGTCTCACAGGTGGAGCCGGCATGCGTAATCAGCGTTTCCATGGGAACACTGATCGTTCTTGGGGAGGAGCTGATCAAGGCATTGATTTACTCGCCCGCTCCACCTGCTTCACTCTGATTGCACTCCCTAATTATTTCCTGTGTTTCCCCTCTTTCTTTGCCAGTTTATTGTTTGTGTTAATTGTGCTCTCTTGTGTAGTTGGAGGTTGCTCGTGTGTCTGTTGGTTGCCTGTCTGTAGAGGTGTGGTTACCTTCCCGTTTGCCGCCGCCTTCATCTGTACTGTTGCCCAATTCCTGTGGAAGAGGATTCCTCAGTCTCTGCCCACCTCTCAGAGAGAATATCATCTGGGCTTTGCTTCGCAACACACCAGCTTCTACGGACTCTCTTCTGATTGCTCCTGACTTCCACAATGCACACACTCATCATACTAACACACTCATCCCTTAGCCCTTTAAGCGGCTCGTTTGACTCTGCTCTCTGCAGCCAGTGCCAGGTACATCTGTCCTTATTTGAGATACTGACTAAATTCACTGAAATGTTTCTCTTTGTGTTTGGGTCCCTTTTTCCTCCCTTCACCCTCTGACAATTATACATGTTACTTCTTAAGCAAGGTGGTGCTGATGTGTCAGTGACTGATTTGATTTACATTTAAAATTGCTTTTTGACCAATAAGCAATGTGGAAGTAAACTATACCAAGTGTAACACATAAACAGTATGATTTTTATTTGGGTGTACTACTGAAATTATGTAAGTTGTGCATGCATTTATGGATCATGCCCCTGACCCATGCGTAAATTCTGTAATAATGAATGTTCCTACCATCAGAACAATTCAAACTTGATGTTTTTGCAAATCTGTGGCAGTAGGGGGCAGACGGTGCATGCTTCAGCTGTACTGGAGAGAAATTGTGCACCTAACCTGATTTAAACGGAGACTGACGATAAACCAGTCATGCTAGGGAAAGTGTAAGTGCAACTCTCTTTTTGCTGTTGTTCATTCTTATGGGATATTGTAAATTCGATAGTTACTTTGTGCTAATTGTATTTCATTTGTTTGTATTTAGGGGTGGGTTTTCTTTATTTTGAAATAGATTCAATTCAAGCTATGAAAAATACACAGGCTCAATGGGCATTCCTAAAAGTATTTGGTGATTCAAGCTATGAACAATACACAAGTTCAATGGGCATTCCTAAAAGTATTTTGAACGGACTGAGGAGTTATGAATTTGTACATTTGTATTTTTTGTGCTTTTTCGATATGTTTGGAATTTTTGTCTCTATTTGATATGTTTGGATTTATTGTACTGGTGGAATCTGTGTATGGGTATTATGAACTTGTATTGCACTTCATGAATATGTGAATATATGTTGTTTTACCTGCTCTGGTTTGTGAAGGGTCATTTGAATTGCTAGAAACAGAAAAAAAAAGAAACAGGATATGATAGAGATTATATAAATTGATAAGGACATTTATTAGATTCCTTTGGGATGGTTTAATTTATGAATATTTGAAATTTGTCTGGATAATATAACAGACTGGCACCCCTTTTTGTATTCACTAAACCGTCACAAAGCAACGTGCCTCGTAAAACCAACAAGAGCAACTAGCCTTCCACAGATTACGCGGTCTTGCGCTCGACAGCTGGACCGAGCACAGCAAAAGGGCTTTTGAAACACGTTTTTCAAAGTTTCAAACTATGTTTAACTTGACACTGCTAGAGAAGCTGAATATGAGTGAGACGCAACACAGCCAAAGTTAGACGTTTCAACTTTGGTGCGCCTTTGTTTAGCTCCCTCCCTGTTTGCACCTGTTTGCACCCCCCTTTGTATGGTACCCCTATTCATTGTGCGCCGCCACTATGCATTGAATACATTGCATATATAATTTTTGCACCTCTGATTAATCAGCACAGCATGTAATTCATTCCATTTAAAAAAAAAAAAAAAACATTTCATAGATTGACAGCCTTAATTATTATACATGGGTCCCACACTCTCACTTATATTAGCTGTCTTTTTACAGTGTACTTTCATGAAGAATTCGATACAATATACTTATTGTACACTGTACTTAAATTTAGAGTGGGTGGCAAGATGGTAACCCTCATTCTATGTAAAGTCTTGTGAGATTCACATGCTATATACATACACTGTGTTTATTTGGAGTTCTGCAGTGACCCTCACTCTAACTGTAACCTTGGTAGCAGCAAATGAAAATCTCACAACAGTTTTGCAGAACAACATATGAACACAATAAGTACTTTGTATCAAATGCTTAATTTTACACAAAGTGGCACCTAGAAATCTTGTCAGCGGCTGGTGATGAAACCTCAATATGACCTTGATATCGATGATTTGAGCAAGAATACATGGCTTCCACAGTGATGGTGAGCCTGCTGAGCTATGGAACAAGGCAAACTGGAAGTATTGTTCACCATCCTCCTTAAAGTGAGCAGCACTCACTTTGAGCC
The DNA here is from genome assembly GCF_019703515.2 of Myxocyprinus asiaticus. Taxonomy (NCBI): domain Eukaryota; kingdom Metazoa; phylum Chordata; class Actinopteri; order Cypriniformes; family Catostomidae; genus Myxocyprinus; species Myxocyprinus asiaticus. Next base: position 16,087,068 of record NC_059381.1, on the reverse strand, counting down.
AACTGTGTAGTCTGATTATAAAATCCAAATATTGGATGGTTCACTCAGTCATTTACATGCCTCTTGCTAACACTGTTAGATTATGAGCACTGGCAGAGAGCAGCGGTTGGTGGGTGGGGGTGGCATGTCATGTGACACAAGGACATGGGCTGCTCTAAATCACACAGAGCAAGATAGCTCAGTAGAATGGTGGTGACTCACCCGCATATAGCCTACTGGACATTTTTTTTTTTTACCTGTGTGTGAGGTAAAAATTGCTTTCAGATTGCAATGATGACAAATGTTAGATGACTTAATTAAATAAGTGCATATTGCTAATGGTTTGTTTCTTCTGTAAATTGCGAGAATGAATCATCAAAGACCATGTTGTATTATAAGGAACAATGTCATTATCACACTTAATGAATTAGATTTTACTTTCAAGAATATTTAACCTTTACATGTGGAAGTTTTTAGATTAGTCAAGGCGTCAGTTAAATAATTACACATACAGTAGAAGCCAGAAGCTAATTTGTTTCCCCATGTTACCCTGGTGGTAATCAGTTGGGTCTCTTTTCAGCTGTGTAGCAGGTGTTGTCCTTTGCCATGTTGTGAGATAGACTGTAAATCCAAAGCAGGAGAGCGTGGCTTACACACATACAGTATTTAAACTCTAAAAATCTTTCTACTTTTCTTTCTGGTCAGTTTGAATTGACAATTACAAAAACAGCCCTTGTTTAAGGACACCTGCTTCAAATCTTCTGTCAATCCCTAAAGTTTTGATTTCTCAGACTTTGAAACTCAACTTTTGGATTTTAGTTTCAGAAATAGTGGCTTTACTGATTCAGATGGCTCTTTTATAAGAAACTGTCTGAGTCATACGCCCATGAATTATTTTCCTCACCTCTTGATTGACAGACCTTCCTTTTCCATAATGTAGAGTGGCTTTTACAGATCTGTTCAAATCGGTCCTGGGCTGCATGGCTGCTCTAATGCACTTTAGAGCATGGCCATTTCATTTATAGCTGAGATGAAATGATGTCATCATTTATGTAGTGTGCGGAAAGGTGAAATGAAGGCTGGGAAAGATGGGGGAATGTGCCCAACTTAATGTGCATTCACTGATTAATTTAAACATATTTATTTGAGTTTAGTGTGTACAGTACATATACTATTAGTGCAAATAAATTAAATGGAAACATTTGCTAATTTACTGTAATTGTTTCTGTACAAAATTAAAAATCCTGTAAAAGAGCCATTGTAACCCACTATAAGGGTAAGATGACCCCCTACCTGGGACAAGAAGCCCCCTAGTGTGAACTTGTCCCATCTGATATTTACACAATGTATACAATATCCTTTTTAATTCAACTGTATTTTTTGAAAAGTGAAATTAATGCAAATGACTAAATATTACATTTAAAAACTTATGAATTAAGTTTACTTAAGATCAAAAACATAAAGCTGAAGAATGTCCTGTAACTTTATGTGTGTTAAAATACTTTCTGCTATTGCAGCTTAATATGCAGAAAGAACTACAATTAAGACATTCATAGGTTAATTTTCTCGAAAACTGTAAACATTGTGTCTCTGTGCCGCTATGGAAATTCCTCTGTTTGTTTAGAGCGACCCACTTAGACCACCCCAACAATGTTACTCAACCAATGGCATGAGTTTTGAAAACATTGTTTATTTTTGCAATTCCGTTTGGTGGCGCAGTGTAGCAGAAATTACATACTTCAGCTCGTTCCTTAAAATACATAGTTTATGTCATTTTACTAGGTCAGTATAGTGGGTCAACTCCATTAATTTTTATTTGAAAAACAATAATAACAACTAAAACATTCCCTCTGTGCATTTTGCCTCATTTCTGACATTTTACCCCAACTTTAACTTTCCACTTCAAAATAAAAAATCATATATTTCCCCTCTCCAATTTAAGTGAATGACTGTGCCCCAAATGCCCCATTGTAAATTATGTGATATAAATTCTCATATTCAATGTGATATAAATTCACAGATCATTTTTGTCCAGTGACAAATAAATGTTATCAACTAACTGAAATACTTTGAGTATTTTATGTTGAGATGGGATATAGTGCTTTCTATGATTAAGAGAAAAATTAAAGGTGGGGGGTCATCTTACTCCAGGAGATGTTCTGCTCCAATACTAACATTGCTTGGCAATGAAAAACATAGGCTGAGTTTTTGTCAGCAATGCGAATACAAGACACACATTCTCAGGACTGAATTGACATTAGAGTAAATTAGCATTAAGGTTTAAGAGCACTGCACCTCAGAAAAATAAACATACACAACCTATAAAAATTAGATGCTGGGTCGGTCATACAAGTATTTGGATGCTGTATGTTTAATGGTATCAGTACGGTAAGAGAATTTTCATTCATGCTGATTTCAGTGAGGAGTTCCCCACTTGTCTTTCTCATCTCTGAAAGAGCAGCAGATCTAAGAATGAGTCTCCTACAATTTTTAAGCTCCTTGGAGACAGGCGGCAGGCAGTTGTTGCCATGGTAGCTGGTCACCTGATTGTGTCTTTGCCAATAGGGATTCCCCATTTATAACCTACTGTGTTGCTGGAATTCTTATCAGGGTGTGTGTGTGTGTGTGTGTGTGTGTGTGTGTGTGTGGTTGTTTGTTGGTAAGGGGGGTATTCAGCTTCCTCCCATGATACCCTGGGGAGGGGGATGAGTCAGGAGTGAGTCAGAGAGAGCCCCCTCCCTGCCCAAACACACACACACACACACACACACACACACACACACATATACATGCACAATCACACTCTGACATACTTAAATGGAGGGGCTTTGTGTTGAAGAGCAGATACTCAATCTAGACTGATGAACCTGAAGACTACAATATATGACATAATTTAAGACATATAATACCCTTGACTAATTTAATATGATCTAATTTAATTTAATCTAATCTGATATAATATAATTACAAAATGTATGTATGTTGAAGAGACCAAAAATATTAATTTGATCATAAGAGGCCCACACCTCATATCCGTTCTTACTTGGTAAAAGGGTTCAATTTGTCATTGATTTATTATTACTTGCGAAACATAAAATAAATGTGTTCCTTAGTTCCTTATTTGAGCTATGTGCCACTGAGAGCACAGGTTTATATTTAAACGGCAGAATAATTAATAAATATTGTTGAATAATTAATGTCTCACAATCACTTATGCTTATCTCTAAATTATTCTCTGAAATCAGCATGCATTCTCTGAAACCACTACATGGTCTACAAATCTATTAACATTTAAAGCTTTTTATGTGGCATCTGTGTCTCTTTTATCCTTATTTGTGTTGATTCTTGTGCCACTGCTGTGACCCATTTTTGGCCCGTAATGGCTGTTCGTATAGTTCTGCTACTGTCATCTTACTTATTGGCTCTATGAGTCTCTGTCCATCTGGTCCTTTAGATAAGAGTCAATGACAACTAAGGATGTCAGATATGATGAAAAGGAGAAAATATTCAAAAATGTAGATCCAAATTCAGGTGCCAATTTCTTAGAAATGTGATCTTTGTAGTAATATTGGTCTAATATATTTTTGAAAAACATTTATGCCATTTTCACAAAAATACTTTAATGACTCTAAAAATGTCAGTTGGTGTAACCATTAACCATTGTTGTAATTGCTTGTTTTGATGTTTATTCTGAATAAATTATTGTGATTAAATTTATCTGCCTGTTATGTGTTTTATATGCTTAATAAATGGTTATCGTTAGGTTTAGGAGTAGGTGTGGAATTAGTGGCTGTAATATATATATATATAAATTAGTAAATTGTAAAAATTATTGTTACTGTACATTAATCTACTTGTTACATGTTTTTATATTTATGAAATGTGGTTATGTTTGGAGGTTGGGGTAGGGTTAAGGGATCTAAAATATCTATAAAACAGTAAAAATGTACAAACATATTTATAATCCATCTGTGTATTCAAATATATTTGTAATGGATTCGTCAATATTTTACATTTCTAAAGCTGTAAATATGTAAAAACGGTTACATTTTAGATGCTTTCAAACATCCGTATCGTACATTTTAGTGTCTAACCAAATGTACAAACATGTATGTTTAAATGTAACAAATAATTCTCTGGATAAGTACATTTATGCATTTGGCTGACGCTTTTATCCAAAGCAACTTACAGTGCCCTGATTACAGGGACAATCCCCCTGGAGCAACCTGGAGTTAAGTGCCTTGCTCAAGGACACAATGGTGGTGGCTGTGGGGATTGAACCAACAACCTTCCACTTACCAGTTCAGTGCTTTAATCCACTACACCACAAGTAACAAGATGTTGTTCATGGATGGCCGTCTCAGACACTGTGAACAAGGCCAATCACACATCAAGAGCTCTGAGTTAACTATGCTGACAAGGCTGTTTGCCCTTTACTTGCCCTTGTCCTGTTCTTCCCATTTACTTTCTTATTTATTTTACAAATAGGAGACATGAGTATACTGGTGGAAATTAAAGCAGTGATATTTGGTGACTTGGAAGAGTCTGGTGACTCTGAATAAGTCGGCTATGAGTGAAAACTAGATAAAAAAGTTCGTCAAGACAAACTTTGATGTTGGCTTGAGAAAGCCTAGCCTGAAAGTTTGAAATAGTTGTAAAAGCTTGAAGTTTGAAGGTTTTAAGTTTGAAGTAGTTACAAGTTTAAGGAGTAGTTTTAAAAGTTCAAAGTTTAAAGATTATAAGACCATTCAGACTATCATATAGTTGGATAGATACTAGCAACCCCATATGGTTGCTAGGCAGTTACCAAGGTGAAACTTAAAAGGTTCCTTGCTACCCTGATTCCATTGAACATAACCAGAAGTGTCTACGATGTTCTGGTGCAGAGATATGTGATTTGTTACTTGGTTGCTAGGGTAACCCCATCTAGTTGCTAGGTAGTTACCAAGGTGATACTTAACATGGCTACTTGCCATCCTAAGTGAAATAAGTCAACCTGGAAGTCTGTACGATTTTATGGTACAGAGATATGTAATTTGTTACTTGGTTGCTAGGTTAACCCCATCTTGTTGCTAGGCAGTTGCCAGGGTGATACTTATCATAGCTGCTTGCCATCCTGAGTGAAATAAGTCAACTCGGAAGTCTCTATGATTTTCTGGTGCAGAGATATGTGATTTGTTTTTTGGTTGCTAGGGTAACCCCATCTGGTTGCTAGGCAGTTACCAAGGTGATATTTAACATGGCTACTTGCCATCTTGAGTGAAATAGGTTAACCCGGAGGTCTCTATGATGTTCTGGTGCAGAAATGTGTGATTTGTTACTTGGTTGCTAGGGTAACCCCATGTGGTTGCTAGGCAGTTACCAGAGTGATACTTAATGAGGCTCCTTGCTATCCTGAGTCAAAAAAGTCAACTTGGAAGTCTCTATGACATTCTGATCCTGAGATACCCATCTTAGTGATTTTGAATGGAAGTCAATGGTGTTTGGTTGCTAGGGTGCTCTAAATGGTTGCTTGGGCGTGGCTAAGTAGTTTCCATGATAATACTTGAAGACTGATTGCTCGCCCAATTCAAACAAGCCAACTCTCATGTCTGTAGGACATTCTGATCTGAAGATATCACACACAGCCTTTTTGAATGGAAGTCAAAGGGGATTGGTTGCCAGGGTGCTCTAAATGGTTGCTAGGGCATGGCTAAGTAGTTTCCATGATTATACTTGAAGACTGATTGCTCACCCAATTCAAACAAGCCAACTCTCATGTCTGTAGGACATTCTGATCTGAAGATATCACACACAGCCTTTTTGAATGGAAGTCAAAGGAAATTGGTTGCTAGGGTGCTCTAAATGGTTGCTAGGGCATGGCTAAGTAGTTTCCATGATTATACTTGAAGACTGATTGCTCCCCCAATTCAAACAAGCCAACTCTCATGTCTGTAGGACATTCTGATCAGGAGACATCCATCTAAGCCATTTTGAATGGCAATCAATGGGTTTTGGTTGCTAGGGTGCACTAAAAGGTTGCTAGGTTGTATGCATTTGCTAGGGTGTTAAAGTGATAGAGTGAAAGAAAGAATAAAAAGAGTGATGTAAAGATAGAAAAAGAAAGTGATGGCGTGATAGATAGAAAGTATGAGTGGTGGAGTGATATTAAGTAGATTGAATCCTCTAAAGGAGTTATTACAGGGAAAAGTTTTCACACCATGAAAGGGAGTCAATTTAAAATCAGTCCTGTTTGGAAGTCCGATACGGGAATACCGGAAGTCCGATCAGTTAGAAAAGATAAAGCAATCCGAGTCAGACCAGTCTGAAGGTCTGTGGTGAGTTTGGTGCATGTATCTTAAAAGCTCTAGGAGGAGTTAGAGTCGGAAATTTTAGTCTCGGAAGAATAATAATAAGTTTAAATAGAATATCAGTATGTTGGCTTTTTTCAAGCCAATATAATTAATTACCAGGGTAAAGCAAATGACTTTAAGCCCATTTTGGTGTTGTCAGCATTTGCCTCCTTTGTCATACATGTAAGCATGCACACATGTTGAGACATACAGTGCTTCATCCTATAGAGAAGCTTATGAGCTTCATTAGGTGCATGTAAATGTTATAACAGACAACAGGATTATTTGATAAACCATAAAGCAAACATGGACCAATAAAAAAAAAGTATTCAATAGTCCATAATGCACACCCAGAGTAAAATTCTATGTTGCACTTTCATATCTCAGGAGACCTAATGGAGTTGCTTGTTGTGTAGCATTAAGTATCAACTTTGTCTCTTATGTCAGTTGTGAAATTCCTTCGGATAAATAAAATACAGTCTAATGAGCCAATTGTTGACATACAGTAACAGTATAGAGCTATAAAGACATGGATGTGGATAGCATAGATAATTTGGTTTTGCAGGAGATTTCATTAAATGTTTCAATTTGCTATCCATTTAATCTCAGTCATTACCCTTACTTAATTGGATTTGAGAGAGTTTTTCCAAGCAATTTAAATTCTTTCATTCAAATTAAGTCAGTTTCATTCAGCCAACATAATTTAGTTGGCTTAGGTCAAATCATTGTTCTATAGTAGTTTTAACTTAACTTTATTAGGTTTGTCAAACTAAATTTACTAATGTTTAATTAATTAATTTTCCTATGTTAGTCCAGCTTAATTCATTGTATTAATCATTAGTATATGCCAGGTGAGCAAGATGGAGCTGCACTTTCATGAATGGAGCGTTCCAAAGATGACCACCAGTGGACTGATGTCTTAGAAAGACTTTGCCTAAGCACAAGTGTCATTCTTCACAGCAATGGTAACCCAGCCCAACAGACACTCTTTTTAAATACCAATATAACGGAATATTAAACATTGCCAAATCTACTCCTATTCTCATCTTGCTCAAAAATGCATAAAATAACACTTAATTTCAACATTTGTTCACCCCATCCAGTTCCATGCAAAGTATGTTGGGAAATGGAAATCCCTTGCCAAGTTTCATCAATGCTACAAAAGTATTCAAACTCAAATGGATTAAGTAAACTTACATTTTACAAATGTTATTGGATAGAACACAATGAAATCAAGTTGTGGCAAAATGTTCTGTAATTGGGTTGCTTTAGTTCATTTTAATTAAGTTAACAAAACCTTTTTTTGAGGGAATGGGATCATTGGTGATTTTTATTTCCGTTGGGCTACATAAAAATAATTAAAAAGTATAGTGGATGTTTATTTGTTTGTTTGTTTGTTTTTAAAGCCATGCCAGCTTCATTGCAAAATTCAGTTAAATATAAAAACAGGTCTGAAGAGAATTTGATGTTATGTAATAAATGTAAAAAATAGCTTTTTCAAAGACATATGAGACTGCACACTCCATTATAGCAACTGCTCTGCCAACTGATTACAGTCCAACATGATGTAACGGAACTGAAAAGTAATAAAGATGTGGTTGATGAGGCTAGTCTTGAGTTTGAAAAGAACAGCCAAAAGCTTCGCTGATTGCATTGCTGCTACCCTAGCTTGAGGATTTTGAGAGTTGGCATTACCTCAACTCATCTCGAACTAGTGAGTCACCCCCAGCTCTCATCTGTTATAAAACACCACACACACTTCATCCTGCTCTGGGGCAAATGGATTAATGCACTGAAAACTAGCGATAACTGCTTAGCTACTCCACGGGCCCAGGTGGATTCCCTCGTCCACTCTCACTTTCACCTCACTATTTCCTTCCTCTGTTTCCAACCAGCAGATAAGTTTAATGGACTCTATTTCCCCTGCTATTAGCTATTTATCTCCCTTTAGTCCATTAGGTTGGCCACAAAAGCAGATTGGCTATGGTGTATATATATATATATATATATATATATATATATATATATATATATATATATATATATATATATATTTATAAAGCATACTGTAGACGGTCAAGTCGGTCTATAATGGGCATTATGTACAACGTTATCAGTGTAGCGTGCTGAGTGAGTCAGTGAATGGGTTACTGACAGGAAGATGGGTTCCCTCATTGTCATGGAGTTTTTTTTTCCTCTCTCTTTTGGAAAATTACACGTCTGATACCACAGCTGGTTGTGAACCTTGGCCAGTGTTGCATAACCGGAGTTTGCATCATCAGGTGGAGGCTAACATATGCCTGCTGCTGTTAGCCATCATGTCAGGGGATGTGGGCGTTTATACCAGAGGTCTATCTTTCTTCCTTTTCATCATCTTTTAACCTATTTTTAGTTTTTATTTCCTAAAACTATGTCATTGTACTCAGTCAGTGTCATGAAAGTGAAAATGCCACCTGGTTTCCGAAACCAACACTCAACAAACAGATCAGGCTTTAAACGTGAGGTTTCAGGGTAGTTGACACATAATAATTTTGTTCCTAACAGCACAAAGATTTTAGGTTAAAATGAATAAGGGAAAGTGTTTATCTTGTATATACTGTATGTTTATATATAGTGTACTGCATATCTATATGTCCTGAAACTGCACTGCAAAAACATCTCAATCAGTTTATTTGTCTTGTTTTGCAGTAAAAATACCTAAACATCCTTAAAATAAGATAAATGTACTGTTTTAAAGTAAAAAAAATTTTTTATTTTTCTTACAATGTAGTTTTAAGCATAAATCAAAATGGGTTTTTTTTAGGTTTATGTTCAAAACAAGAAAAAATAACAGTTTGCCAATGGGTAAAAAATATAAACTTAATTTAAGATAAAGTTATCTTATTTTAAGGATGTCTCGATATTAATACTGGAAAACAAGACACAATACTCACGAAAATACTAAATCCCAAATTATTTTTCACCATTTTAAATCTAGTCCACTTAAAATGGTCTTGAAATATGACAAATGAATATTTAAGTACAAATATTTCTATAGAATATAGCATCAATGCAGGACATGTCAACATCTCTAACTGAAAGGTCCCAACCTAGTGATGGTAAACTCTGTAATGAGAAATCATGTGACCATTGAAAGAACTTTGTCCTCATTTTAAGATGTAGTGTTGTGGATCAGTGGGGACCTGTCTTGTTTAGGACCGAATTTCATAATAGGGTAGGCAAGACACCTGCTTTCCCCTCCCCGCAGACACACAAGCCCTTCTGGAAGTTTCCGTGCGTGGGCCGTGTTCCACTTCCCCTTCCTGTGCTATGCCAGAGGCAGTGGGTATGCTATTCCCCCTTGTCCTTGTCTGTCAGCTGCAAGAATGAGTCACTGAGCAACGGGCAGCAGAATGGGTCGCCTCTGCCCACTGAACACTCCTCTCTGCCAGTGCACACAGATGGGCCCACTGATGGAGCTACAGAGACAGGGATTTTGTGTGTGTCCCTGTCCGCCTACTCACATATCTGTTGATGATCTATGCCCACACCTTATAGGAACATGAGCGGCGTGTTTTTTAAGGTGCCATGTCAAGTTAAAAGTAGTTCAACTTTAAAAAACCTTGAGTCTTGACCTCCCATATTAGAATTAGAATTTTCAATTATAATTAGCCTTTATTGGCCAAGTAAGTTTTACTTACACTGAAGTAATTATATAGAAGGAATTTGACTTGGTGGGTTGCTCCCAAGGTCACAATAAATATGCCAATGATAAACGAATACAACTGAATGTATAGAGTCATTTACAACAAGCACATCGTCTATGTAATGCACTTATCAGTAATTGTGTGGCAGTGTACGGATTGATTTTTGCTCTTTTGCAACAGGGTCAATAAAGCAATGCAAAACATAATACACAGCCACTTACAAAGGCCTGGTCAACCTGAAAGCAGTACACTATGATATAAAAGATAAAAAAGAACATCTGACAAAGGGACAACTGCAGTTCTTCAAAGGCCACCTTGTAACTAGAAAAATTGTATCTTAAAGTAAGCCAATATATCTCTTCTCTCATTCTCTCTCTCCCTTGGACTTCCTTCCTATATCCTGAGGGAGGACAACAAAGAGCGAAAATATATTAATAATTGATGTACGCCCGCATCCGCAAGGAGGAGTGACCATCCCTGCTGGTCCCCATATCTCATTTCCACTGACCACCATTCACAGTCCCTCTTTTTCGCCCATTTCCAAACAAGTTCACTGCTCAGCTGGAGCCCAGCATGACATCTCTACCTCTGGCAGGACTTTTTCACTTCCTCTTGGTGTACAGCCTTGCAGAGTACAATGTCATAAGCCAATATTCACCTCAGCACACTTTCATATAATAGTGACTAATAAAGCCTCAAGGTATGCCTTAAAGAAATACTCAGGGTTCAATACAAGTTAAGCTCAATCAACAGCATTTGTGGCTTAATGTTGAATACCACAAAAACATTATTTCGACTCACCCCACATTTTCTTTAAAAAAGCTCAAATCAGCACTGTAAAAATGTCTCATTTTAATGGTAAAAGACTGTAAAAACGCTACAGAAATAAAACGTTAATTGATTAACAAACATTTACTGTAAAATATACAGTAAACATTTGGTATATATATATATATATATATTAAAAGACAATACAGAAGTTTTTACAATAAAATGTTGTAAAAATTAAAAAATGTTAGATGTAAAAAGTATGATTTTCCTGTATAATTAATGGTAAAAATGTACATTATGTTTAACAAGAGAGTAAATGTACTTTACAGTAAATTATTGTTACAATTACAGTAAAAAACAATAATCGGGCGTTCCCACAATTCCCTGCATGACCCATCATATCTCATTATATTTGATGGGAATAGTTATGTTTCTTCTTATTTTTAATATCAGTTACGTACATTGGGGTACATCAGTTTTATATTTGATTTAGTTTAGGTAATGTTTACTGTATTATTTTAATTTCACATGTGTTACCCTGATGGTGTTAAGTGTTTGTGTGAGTGACACTGAGCACTGTCTCTACATGTTTATTGGTCATTCTTTCTGGAAGAGCCACTATTGGTGAACTTCATGTCATCGTGTGCTCTTCTGTATTTTATACGGTGATTAACAATACCTAATAAAGTAAAAAGCAGATTCTTACAGCTTCAGAAGGTTACTATTATGTTTATGACATTTTTTTACTGTAAATTGAACAGTTTTTTTTTTACAGTGCCATCGTGCTCATGACAACAGTTTTAAACTGTAAAATGTACAGGTTGTTCTGTAAAGTTGTTTACATTTTTTTACATAATTATTCTGGCACCCAGAATAATTTGTTTTTGTAACCAATCACATGTCCATTGTGCAATTGAAAGCAGTGGTGAATCAGAGTCAGATTCAGAATCGTTTTAAATAAGAGATAGAGCTGTTCTATTTGTAGTCCTCCTAAAACTTGGAACAGAATTTTCAAGTCATGGATTTCCTCTGGAATTTCCAAAGTGCTTTTAGAATTACGGTTTTTGATTTAAATAAGGTGTGTGGTTAACAATACTTAGAGACTGTAACATTCACATTTTGTTCCACAACATAAATGATACACTGTCATACATCAAACATGAATTTCAAATCCATTGTTAACTATTGTGTTTAATATATTTATTTATTTATTGGTACAATGGTACAGTTGGTCCAATGACAATAAAGTAATCCAGGAACATAATTCTTAGCTTTCCATGCTTTGGTAACACTTTGCAATAATGTTCCATTTGTTAACATTTTATTATGCATTATGTATCATGAACAAACAATGAACAATATATTTTTACAGCATTTATTAATCTAAGCTGATGTTAGTTAATAAAAATGCAATTGTCCATTGTTAGTTCATGTTAGTTCATAGGGCATTAACAAATGTTCACTAATACAACTTGATTTTATTAAATGTATTATGTTGTAACTAATATTAACCAAGATTAGTAAATGCTGTAAAAGTATTGTTCATCGTTAGTTTGTGTTAACTAATGTTAACAAATGGAACCTTATTGTAAAGAGATACCAGTGCTTTTAAGTGTGAAAACACCCTTAGTTTTGGATGTGTACATAAAGAAAATGTATACAAGATATGTTTTTTTTTTTTTTTCAGTTTATGTTTTAAACATAAAAAAGCTAAATCAATATTCGGTGTGAACACCTTTGCCTTCAAAACAGCACCAACTCTCCTAGGTACACCTGGACACAGTTTTTCTTGGTTGTTGGCATATAGAATGTTCCAAGCTTCTTGGAAAATTCGTCTCAATTGCTTCTGTCTCTATATGTAATCTCAGACAGACATGATGTTCAGTGGGGGGCTTTTGGGGGGCCATGACGTGACTGTTGCAGGGCTCCCTGTTCTTCTGTTCTAATCTTTTCTATTTACAAAAGTAATGTTTGAGAGTCTAACATTTAGATTTCCTATTGACACACTAAAGCTGAAGATATAAATAACCATCTTAAGACAAATGCTTTAATATATGTATTAAAGCATTTATATATATATATATATATATATATATATATATATATATATATATATATATATATGTACAGTTGTGCTCAAAAGTTTTTATACTGTAATTTTATACTGTAAAAGTATAAAAACTGTAAATTTTATTAAATTATATATATATATATATATATATATATATATATATATATATATATATATATATATATATATATATATATATTGCTAGACATTACTACTGATCCCATATAACTGACCCTGTGGTTGGGGTCAGTCATAACATTTCACTTGCTTGTGTTTATTTAGAATATTTTTAAAATATTTACAAATTTGAAATATTTGGTTGGTATGAATACTTAATAGACAAATGCTCATCTGTTGTGTAAAAAAATGGTGGTGTAGCTTATTTGGTTTTCTGAGATCTTCCCAAAAATGTGGAAAATTTTACAATGACCTTGGTCTCCCTTATTTATATTATGTTTATAAATATTTTAATAATTATAAACCAATTTATCTTTCTCAGTAATAATTGATATATGCAATTAATTTGAAAATTTAATCAGCACATCATGTCATTAATTTGATTAAAAATTTTACTAGATTGTCGAAAATGTTGAAAATTAAAAACTGGCAATTACAATATTAAGTGCAAAAATAAAATTTTTGTCATAATTGCATTTGTATGCTTAACATCTTACCATTATAAATCATTTGAAACTTTGTAACAAGATCCAGCTTGACTGTTGATGACATAAACTTAGTAGACATAGAGTTGGCAGCAAGTGATAGGTGAGAAATCAGCCAGGAGTGCTCACATGTAGCGACGTTGGCAAACAGTTGTGGTGTGGATCTATTTCCACCAACAGTCAGTCGTACGCCGCAGAGACGTGCCTTCTGGATCGAGTTGCTCTCTCAGACATGCTACCTTCAGTCACCTTCTCATCTGTCAGCTCTCCTATTTGTCATTAGTTAAACAGTAAAGGGATAGTTCACCCAAAAATATCAATTCTGTCATCATTTACTCACCCTTATGTTGTTCCAAATCTCTTTTTTCATGGAACACTATTTAGGCAGAAGGTTAGCCTAAAGCCTTTTGTGTTCCACGTATAAAAAGTAAGTCATATGAGTTTGGAGTAACATGAGGGTGAGTAAATGATGACCAAATTTTCATTTTTGGTTGGACTATCCCTTTAAGATTTGAGGGGGCTGCCTGTTGACAGCCGTACTGCTGGCATGTGTTTGCCATTCACTGTTTGTGCTGGTCACAGCGTGTTCGATAATTTCACTCTGAGAACTACACCAACGCGTTGCCGTCTGGTAACTACAGTAGCCCAATCCACACCACTGTCGGTACATCTTGACAGTCCTGATAAGAACGCAGAGAGCTTTGCTTTATTCAGCCAGTATCACAGTGAAAGACACATCTGCCTGAAAGAGATAACGATCGTTGCTGTCGGAAATTATTCACTCACTCATTTTCCTCTTTGAGATAAGATATTTAAAGGTGGCTTACACAACCTTAGCAGCTATTGAACATCCAAAAACAATCTAGGATTAGAATACGGTTTTACAATGCACTCTGCTCTAATTTTTTACGCAACAGGATGCTATGTTTTTTTTTGTTTTGTTTTTTATTTATAAAACTGCTTACTTTTTCATAAAGTGTTGGCCTAGGCTGACTAAAGAACCTTTAAAGCCTTCTAAGCTTTATAAAGAATGTGTTCAACCGGTGATGCAACCAAATGAAGACTGAATGACCTGCTTTAGACTGACAGAGGGAGGGGGTTTCTGAGTTGTGCTTTTACAGCCCCATACACATTCACAAGGGACAAGTTAAGTGGTCGGCCACATTTCCAGTCATCTGACGCAGGTAGCACATCACCTCATCACCTCATTATTATCATAGCATCTCTGCTTTAACAGAGAACACAATCATATAGTTCTGGGTCACACAAACAGGATGGATTCTGATGTAAATTCATTGTTGCTTCGGATAACAAATTATGTAAAAATCAAAGTATGCATTACTAGCTCAGTTCACCTCAGTTTCTATAGGTCTAATGCAGGGGCTGTCAACTTTTTCTGAACCAGGGGCCCCTCATCGAAACTCTCTGCCTAAACCAAGGCATTAAAATATTAAAATTCTCAGTAACATTTTGTATTTTTAACACATTTATAAATACATTTTGAAACATAAAATAATTAGTTTTATATTACAAAAAAAAACTCAAAGGGTTTTATATATCAGTTCACTGACACTCTGCAGCAAGGGCGTAGGTTTGGTTTGAAAGTTGTTAGGGACATATAGCAAGAAAAATATTTAAGTGTTGATATTAAGAAAATGCAAGAAAGTCAGTCTGGTAACAGTCTGGTTACATTTTTATCTGAAAATGTAGGCCTTTTGAACAAAGTAGGCTTTAAGCTTAGCATACAACTACTCATGACTTATTTTACTGACGAAATATTATTTTTAAATCTATCCCGATCTTTTCTCTAATGTGCAAAATAAAACATTTATTTGGAGTTATACAGGCATCTTAAAATCCTGTACTTCTGACACAATCATTCACATTTTAAGGGGTCTTCCTCAAAAAGCAGAATCCTCCAATGGGCTGTATACAGAAATCATTACAATTTTCATTTAGACAGGAAACATTTGGACACGAAAATTATGCTTGTTTAAATCTATTAATTTCAAGGATAGGACATAAGATACCAATGGTAATCTGCCAGTGTAGTCTAAAGAAAATTATAAAAAAATACAAATAAAATCTTACAGTCGACTGTGATTGATGCATCCTCAACAGCGCTGAGAAAAGTAACAGGTGCCACGTGACAACACCATTTATACGCGTATGTAAAAATGAATATACTAGCTTAAAATAAATATTATTAATGATTGTTTGCTATTTTTACAATGCATCATCATGTATCAATCTTAAAGTAGAAAACCTTGTAATATTTATTTGCTAATTGTAGTCAATTTCACTGGTAAATAAGTAAATTTTATTTAACTTTTCGAAGCTGGTATTCCCAGCATGCACTGAGCTTGCATGGTTTCACCATTAACATGTTTATTAACACAAATCTTATTGTTATGTTTGGTAAGTTCTTGTTTTGCGAAGTCTGAAGTTAATTTTCTAAAATTAACTGTTCATAATCAAAAAATTATCTGTTGATTGTTAATGTCATCGTGTAGTAAACCAAGTGTTGATGTATGCGCATGCAGCTCTACATGTTGTTTCTGTGGCCAGTTTTGCAAGGTGATGTTCTTTAGCAGACTACATAGCATGCATTAAGCTTCCCTGTGCAAAGCTTCCGTGTGTCATGTGGTACACTAATAAACGTGTTTATAAGGAAAGTTCAGAATATATTCATTTAAATTTTACTGAGTTTATTTAAGTATCATGTATATCAGATTTGTAAGTAAAAGTTATTGTATTAACTGAAATATTTAGGTTAAATTTACTCACTAAGTTAAGTAGATTTTACTTAATTTTATACCATTAAAATGTACTTCTTACTAGTAATTTTTTTTTATCTTCCAGTGTACAGTAAAGTGCTTTTGCTTTACTATATGTGAAACCAAACAATTTCTCCTGAATGACGAGTCTGGGGATTTTCAGGTAATTTATTAGTAAGCATTATTTTGGACTGATCACCGAGACAAACAAAAGCAGGTGGCTGAGCTCAGCTAAGCCATAAACCATGAGAGAACGCTGAATCCTCCACCCACTCAAGATTAGAATCCACAGATTTGCCCATCTGACCCAGCAAATAAGAGAAACCTGTCTAGCCAAAGCATTCCTGAGACTTGTGATATTTAGTAAGCTTTTAAAAAAAAATCTTTGCCCCTGACCCTTAGACATTTCAATTGTGAAAAAACTAAAACAAATGCAACATCTCTAGCACAAGGCTTGATGCGTGCCATGTTTCTTTGACTGTGATTTTTCTGTCATTATAATTTATTCAATTTGAGTGAACTAAATTGATGATACATTTGACAGTTTTAAATATAATATTTTATTTCGTATTTTACATTAATGACCATTTTCAAACAACATACATTATAATATATTATAACAGACATTTGGGAAAAAGTCAGTTTTGTGCTGTAACAACTAGAGACTATTGTTTCACCTAATAATCAGTTGGATGATGCATCATCTTAAATATGCTGCACTCAAATCAAAATGTTAAAATTTATCAGTGAATGCACATGTTCTTAAAGGGATAGTTCACCTAAAAATGCTAATTCTAAACTAATTTACTTACCCTCATGTTGTTCCGAACTCGTATGACTTTCTTTCTTCTGAAGGACATAAAAGATTTTTGGCAGAATGTTAGCATCAGAGTCTATTCACTTTCAATTAATTGAAAAGTGAAAGGTGACTGAGCCTGTCAGTTCCTAACATTCTGCCTAACATCTTTTTTGAGTAAATCTGGGTGAGTTTGGGCGAGTAAATGATGACAAATTTACATTTTTAAAGTTAATTATCCCTTTGGGGGATAATTTTCCACAACTTATTTCTTGAGGTGGTGTTTATATTACAAGGAAGTCCTTCAATCAGAGGGAAGGTGACACATCACTGCAATAAGCAAAGCAGACAGATATGAGGATTCTGTAGATCTGAGGCAGAATAGAGAGGTGCTTGGAAAAAAATAGAGGTCAGTTCCACTACTCGCAGTCTCCAGGCCACAACCCCAGCAACAATACCGGAAACCTGGCACAAACACAGGTCATTAATGTCCCATTTCAGTTTTTGAGCCTCAGCAGCCATGCTGTGGGATTACAGCTCAGATGTTGATATTGGGTTTACAGGCAAGGCTGACATACCAAGAGCACTGAGGGGAGTCTGAGCCACTAAAAGTGTTTTGGCATGGAGCGAATGGTCTGGTGGGGGCAGACAGTGAGTACACTTGTTAGGAAGACAGCTGGAACGAGTGGGGTGAGGTGCTTAATAGTGGCTAGTTCTCAGGCAAGCAGGCTGGCAGGCGTATGGAGGGTGGGTGGGAGAGGAACCTAGAGCAGGTGAACTTAAGGTGATGCAGGGGATTAAGAGATCCTTACTGAACGAAAATATATCCAGGTGACATTTCACCCTAAAATAAAACCCAAATAACTAGAAATTACATTTTGCATGAAGCCTATTTTAGGACCATTAATATTTTTTTTAATTGTGAAAATGTCATGACGATATAAGCGCATTTCTCCCAAAATTCTCATTCAAATATTGCATCTAGATTGACTTTTGTTTTTTTTTTTCTTTTCTTTACTCTTGTTGTTATTACCCATCATTCTCATATGTGATTCACCTTAGGGTCTTGCTACTGTAATACAGTCATTTTATAGTATTACAGTAAAAAATTACTTCAATAAATGTTTCATTTAAATCAGCATTAATTAAACACAGTAGTACAACAAAATACAGTACTACCATAACGTGTAAATACTTAACAATTTAAATAATACAGTAACTTAATCGTTCATAATTTCTTTCTTTTGATTTCGAAATGAAATATGACCTGGACATGTTCTTGACTGGTTTTGTGATGATCCTATGACACTTTACCCATGCATGTCACAAGCAGATTTGATGAGGTCGATTTGCTACAGAGTGCAATGGATTGTAAACATATACATTATCTGAAATCACAAAATACTCTATTACTGGCAACCTTAAAGCAAAACTTTTTCCTGTGTTAAAATACTTTCTCCTATCTAAGCTTTATATACATAGACAACTATAAGTAAGTTTAAGTAACTATAAGTAACTATAAAGTCTATAAGTACATAAAACAAAGGCAGTCTGAGTAAACACAAAATACAGTTTTTAAATGATAATGTTATTTATTGAAGCAAAAAAGTTATCCATTACCAACTGGGCCTGTGTGAAAAAGTATTTGCCCCCTTAGTTACTAAATCCCCAAATCTATGAAACTGTATTCATAATGCTGTTCAACTGGACTAGAATCACCCAGGCCTGATCAAATCAAATCAACACCTAAATAGAAATTTTTTAGCAGCATGAAGTTGGCTAAAAGGTTTCACCCAGCAGCACACTATGCCAAGGTCGAAAGAAATTCCAGAAATTATGAAGAAAAAGGAGATTGAAATACACCAGTCTTGGAAGGGTTACAAAGCTATTTCAAAGGCTCTGAGACTCCAAAGAACCACAGTGAGAGCCAAACTTGGCACAGTAGTGAACCTTCCCAGAAGTGGCTGACCTTCCAAAATTCCTCCAAGAGCACTGCGACGACTCATCCAGGAAGTCACAAAAAAGCCAAGGACAACATCCAAGGAACTGCAGGCCTCTCTCACATTAATAAAGGTCAGTGTTCATGACTCCACTATCAGAAAGACACTGGCCAAAAATGCCATCCATGGAAGAGTGGTGAGGCGAAAACCACTGCGAACCCAGAAGAACATAATTGCTTGTCTGAATTTTTCCAAAACGCACCTTGATGATCCTCAAGATTTTTCACATGGGTGATATAGGTGTTGGATAACTTTTTTGCTTCAATAAAAAAATACATATATATTTGAAAACTGTATTTTGTGTTTACTCAGTTTGCCTTTGTTTTACAGTATGCTGTATCTTGTTTGAAGATTTAAAACAATTTAGAATGAAAAATACACAAAAATAGAAGAAATCAGGAAGGGGGAAAATACTTTTTCACAGCACTGTATGGTTTATTTCCTCAAATAGTGTAAACACCTGTCCAGCCCAACACAACAACATTGACTCAACCAATGGCATGAGTTGGGGACGAGACTATCTGTTTGTTCAATCAACAGGAGACAGGTGTGTGTATTCAGAAAGCTGTTCACGAACAAGGTTTATTTTTACAATTCAGTTTGGTGGTGCTAGTGGCGCAGAAATGACACACTTCAGCTCTTACTAACTGTAGAGGTAAACAACTCCTACTGCATTTTCAAAGTGATGTATAATGTTATCACCAGGTTTTTAGTTTCATATTTTGTCAGCCAATGTGTGGGAACCTGAGGAAGCATTATGACTTGCCTCGTCATCTTGGAATTTGGAATCAAAGTGGCTTCCTATGTCCAGACAGGATGTGTTCATTTACCTACATAGACCCTCAGCATCCCGATCAACCAAAGAACTCAAGCAGTGAATAAACCATAAAACTGTCATGATTCACTGTTGTTTGCCTTGTGTTTCTCCCCTGTCATCTGTTCCTCTTGGACTACACTTCCCATAATTCCCTGCCCTCATCACTGCCAGCTGTCCTTGAGGTCTTCTGGGTCTTCTAACCGTCCGCCTGATCTGCTCTGGCCTCCTTGGTCTCCTGGCCGTCCGCCTGATCTGCTCTGGTCTTCTGGGTCTCCTGGCCATCCGCCTGATATACTCTGGTCTCCTGGGTCTTCTGGCTGTCCACCTGATCTGTTCTGGTCTTCTGAGTCTCCTGGCTGTCCGCCTGTTCTGCTCTGGTATCCTTGGTCTCCAGCTCCATCTTGGCCCTACCTCTCTGACCAGCCTTCCTTGGGCTTCAGGAGCTGCCCATTAGAGGAGGGGTTCTGTCATGATTCACTGTTGTTTGCCTTGTGTTTCTCCCCTGTCATCGGTTCCTCCCGGACTACACTTCCCATAATTCCCTGCCCTCATCACTGCCAGCTGTCCTTGATTGTTCCCACCTGTCTTTCATTTACTCATTACCCATTGTGTATATATGCCCTGTTGTTTGCTTAGTCCTTGTCATTTGTTATGTGTTTTGATCTCCTGTTTATTGACCTGTTCCCTTCATAGATGTTTTGCTTGTTTCTGTGTTTTTCCCCATTGTGGTTGTTTCTTTTGTTCCTGTGTTTGCCCCGTTAACCTGTACTTTGTTTATTTTATTAAATACTGTTTTGCTGCACCTAGATCCAGCTCTTGTGACTTCCTTCCTTACGTTACAAAAATGAAGAAATGTCAAATTATTTTATACCTATTTAGAGATCTTCTTCAGGAAGTACAGGGTCTTAGGTCTTAACTTGTAATTTTAATGTGGTTTTAATTCTACACTGTTCACATGAAGCAGTGTGATTTTCCATTAATGTTAAGAGTCATTAAAGAAAATAAACTTTGGGCAGAAACCTTTCCATAGCCTTGTCATCCTTTTATGATTTTTCATAATGAAAATTAAAAGCACCATGCTGACATAGACGTCAAAAAATGTCCGGTTTTGTCCGTGATACCCAGAGCTCCTCAGAATCTCTTCTCTCTCTCTCTCATAGCAACCACAACTGCTTAGCAACTGTTAGTTGAGCGTGGCTGGCTGGTGTTTGTGTACTGCTTTGTTGTCATGCAGCTCTCATCTCCCTCCAGCAGTGAAACTCAGGCTGGACCCTGAAGAGGAGCATCTTTATATTGACAGTGGGCTCTCTTTCCCCACGTGATGTTACAAGCATTTGTACATGTTAATCATTCTAATATTGTTTTTCGGGTATATCATTGTTGATCTTGTGTGGTATTAAAGGAATAGTTCACTGAAAAATGTTAATTCTCTCATTTATTCACCCTTATGCCGTCTCGAACTCATATGACTTTGTTATTTTGCAGAACACAAAGATATTTTCATGGTGATATGATGTGAATAAAGCGTGAGGAGGTGCTAATGATCGCACCTGAGACTGCATATGGCAAGATTTATAGTGGAAAAGGAGTTACATTTTGGCCTGTTCTCACCCGAAACTGATCAAAACGCTCTCAGAATACATGGATTAAACCACATGAGTGTTGTGGATTACCTTAAAAGGATGGTTCAAAGTGATAGTGAAAGTGAAATGGGAGATTAATAGTAAAAAAAGGACTTAAATATTGATCTGTTTCTTACCCACACCTAACAAAACACTTTTGAAGACATGGATTTAACCACTGGAGTCAAACACATATGGATTAATTTTATGCTGCTTTTATCTGCTTTTTGAACCTTCAGATTTCTGGCCACCATTCACTTGCATTGAAAGGATTAACAGAGCTGAGATATTCTTCTAAAAATCTGTGTTTGTGTTCTGCAGTAGAAATAAAGTCATATACATCTGGGATGGCATGAGGGCAAGTAAATGAGAGAATTTTCATTACCCCTTTATAGCTGCCTTTATGTCCTTTTTGGAGCTTGTAAGTGTTGGTCCCCATGTATATATTCATATCATATCTCCATCAAATTATTATTATTTTTTGTGTGTGTGTGTGTGTGTGTGTGTGTGTGTGTGTTTTATAGAAAAAAGATAGTCAAAAGAGTTTGAGATGGCATAAGGGCTGAACTACTCCTTTAACAGTACTGGCACCAATGGCCCAGTCCATAATCCACCCCTGGCTGTACTATATACTGTATGTTTATATATATATATATATATATATATATATATATATATATATATATATATATATATATATATATATATATATTATACTATATTGTTTGTGTATTATATTTTATTTTGTTTGTTGTATATATTGAATATTGTATGTGTATCTATGATATATTGTGTGTAATGTTATAAGTAGCCTACTTGATATGACAACTTGGACAATAAACGTGAATTCTGATTCTAAAGTACATATAGAAATCGAAAATACATCCATAAATGAACATACACTGCCTGGCCCAAAAAAAAAAAAAAGTTGCTGTTTGGATTTAAATAAGCAGATACTTAAGAGCCTATGATTGGATCAGTATTGCAGTGATTAATATGTTTCAGCTGGCAACAGTTCTTTTAAACTTGATGCAGTGTATAGCTTCTCATAACTTAACCATGTCGGAAGACATATCCCGTGGTCATGGAAAAGATGTTAATGTGTTTCAGAAGGAGCACATTATTGGCCTGCATCAAGCAAAGAAAACAAATTAGGAGATTGCTGAAATTACTAGAATTGGGTTAAGAACTGTCCAACGCATTATTAAAACCTGGAAGGATAGTGGTGAACCATCAGCTTCGTGGAACAAATGTGGTCGGGAGAAAATCCTGAATGCTCGTGATCGGAGATCACTAAAATGCTTGAAGTCGCATCGTAAAAATCGACAGTAGAACTCACAGCAATGTTTAATAGTGAAAGTAAGAGCATTTCCACACGCACAATGTGACGAGAACTTACAGGATTGGGACTAAACAGCTGTGTGGCCACAAGAAAGTCACATGTTAGTGAGGCTAATCAGAAAAAAATGACTTCAATTTTCTAGGGAGCATAAAGATTGGACTGTGGCGCAATGGAAAAAGGTCATGTGGTCTGATGAGTCAAGATTTACACTATTCCAAAGCGATGGGCACGTCAGGGTAAGAAGAGAAGAGCATGAAGCGATACACCAGTCATGCATAGTGCCCACTGCACAAGCCTCTAGAGGCAGTAATATGATCTGGGGTTGCTTCAATTGGTCAGGTCTAGGCTCAGCAACATTATGCGGCAATAAAATGAAGTCAGCTGACTACCTGAATGTACTGAATGACCAGGATATTCCATCAATGGATTTTTTCTTCCCTGATGGCACAGGCATATTCCAGGACAACAATGCCAAGATTCATCGGGCTCAAATTGTGAAAGAGTGGTTCAGGGAGCATGAGGAATCATTTTCACACATGAATTGGCCACCACAGAGTCCTGAACTTAACCCCATTGAAAGTCTTTGGGATGAGCTGGAGAAGATTTTATGGAGTGGTTCGAGTCTCCCATCATCAATACAAGATCTCAGCCAAAAATTAATACAACTATTTGTATTAAAATGTTGTGACATTGCATAAGGTTGTCGAAACAATGCCACGACGAATGCATGCTATAATCAAAGCTAAAGGTGGTCCAAGAAAATAGAGTATGCAACTATTTTTTTGAACAGGCAGTGTATAATTACAATTATACAGTAGTTCATACATTTGGGCATATACTGCATGTATGTTCAAATTCCACTATTATTTGGGAAAATATATGTTACATATATGAATTTTGAAATATATGTTGCATTTATGTACAAGTATGTGACTTTATATAAGTGAAAACCATACATAAACATATATATTATACTGTATATGTGTTTTACATATATTGCAATATATGATTTCAGTGTGTCCCAAGATCAAACTTAAATGGCAATTCTGTCTGTATGAAATAATCCATAACTGCACAAACATACTTTCCAGGATTGATTATCTCCAAAATAGTGTATGTCTGTGTTGAAATTATTAAACATTAGTATGTTGCAACCACCTTAGGAAAATCTTATGCAAGAAGCTTTTGTTTGCATGGATGTGACCCAGTAAATGAGAAATCTGTGAAATGCAGGCTATGTGACTGAACCTTGATAATTCTGGACATTGTGAAAGGAGGTTATTGTTCACCACACACACATGACCTATGGAACACTTTTTCAATTAACTTCTCCTGCGCACACAGACACGCTTCTTTCTCACATCCATTTCACACAGAGCTGTGGAAGACTTAAGAATAAAAGTACAAAAAGAGGATGTGATGAATCACACAGTGGTTTTTGGTGTGATTTGTCATTTACATCTCATTTCCAAGCATGCTTTAATACAACCACACTCTTTTTTCCATTTCTCATCATGAAAGATGTGTCTCACAGCACCAGTGCACACTTTATTGGGGTGGATATATTCTCTCAGACTTTCTCTGACTTTATGAGCCAACAGCTCAATCCGTCTCTTCTCTCAGGTTCAATTGTGATATAAAGACGGGAATACCACTGTTCCTTTTGGAAAGGTCACTGAATTCATTCCATCTTGGTGTACGCAAAAAACTAGCTATGTTATTCAACAGAGCAGCAGTATAACATTTACCAAATTAGGGCTCTTCTCCAGAGATTGCTAATATAATACCATATTGGAGCAACATTGTAAAAAGTGTATAAAGAGAAGGTACATTTATAAGTTTTACCCTTTCTATCCTGTCTTTTAAGAATGTATTAATACATGAAGATTATTCAAAGCTTTAAAACCTCAAAGCTATCAGAAATGTGCTTTTATACTCAACCCATGTGGCCTCTCAAGGACTAAAGCTTGGACATGTACATGCTTTTCCTTACATTTCAATCTATATGTATCTGTGTCCCTGGTGTTGCTGTTGTTTGTTTTTTAATTATTGCATGACATTTGTTTCTTGTATGGTAACTGTAATATGTTGTCACTGTTGTCATTGTTTTATATCCTCAATAAAAAAGGCAATACAAACAAAAAGGTAAACAAGAGCTTTAACTTTATTAACCCCCTATCTCCTGCAGTGACCTTCCAGTTGGGCTGGATAACCAGACAGAGGAAGTGTGGCCTCCTTTTTTCTTTGGTGCATCCAAGTCTCTCCTCCCCCAGACAGGAGGTGGATGGGAAACCAGATGTCCCTGCAACAGGATGGCTCTCCTTTAAATCGTTATCTCTAATTAGAGTGTTGCAGGTATCGGGCACTCTAGCACACATCACAGGCCTGCAATTCATATGCTAATTATGTGAAATACCCAACAGGAAATGCTGTAGTCAATGTCAGAAACTAGTTATATGGACTGATTGCCCTCTTTGTCTTCCTAACTTGACAGACCTTGGACACCAATACAAATAACTCATTTCTGGTTAGCCGAAAACACACATGAGATTTTTACTCCTACATTTCTAAGATCAAATAAGACATATTGGCAGATCCAGAGCTTAGTGTCAAGATAATTTGAGGTATTCACAGACTCCTTGTAAATTAGGCCAAGGTTCATGTCCAAAAAGTTTATGTACTTGTAGTTATTTAAGGATCCTTTTGCCAGTGTAAATGTCAATTGTTCTGCATTTCATCTGAGCTTTATGAGAGACATTGACTTGGTTGGCCAAAGAGAGGGATCACTGCCATTGTACATGACAAATTTATTTACCTATTCCAGTAAGTGTTAGTAAATGAAGTCCCTCAGCCCATTGGTAGGAAACAGCCCTTGCTTAGCTCATCACAGCAGGCAAGCTGAGCAGAAATAAGACAGAGTGAGCAGAGCCCCCAGGGTTATGTCAATTCCATTATCAACGACTGAATTGGCTTCCTGTGCAGCGCTAGGACTAAAATACCAGCTAACGTGCAGCTCCAGGCTGGTGTGCATAAGGCTTAGCATATTGGTATGGTACAATGAGAATAATATTATTTGTGTTAAGCATTTAAATGGGCACAAATCCATTTGAATGTAATGTTACAATCTACAGGTATATGTATACATGTAATGTGTCACATGTCTGTCATGGACAGCAGGGAAAATGCAATGCTTAATGCAAATAACAAAATATAACTAACCATATAAATGTGCATAGATAGGATAGATAAATAAATATGCTTATTAACTTTTAAAACTCTTCCCATATTTAGTTTTTTGTTGGGATCAAATCAAACTCTATGGTATTACGATACTAATCCATCTGTCATTTAGCTGAAGCTAGCTAAATTAAGTATATGCTAACATGGACAGGTTGTATCATCAAAAACCTTAAAAAAAAAAAAAAAAAAAAAACATGCTCCAGACTACCAGTACATTAAATACAGACTCACTTTTGAGAGAATAAACATGGTTTGAGTCGACCACAATGTGTTTTAATGCGGTGAATTATTTCCTACCGAGAGCATGAAACAAGATACTTAGAAACCAAATGTATTAATTTTCTAATTCAGCCAATGTCATATTAATACTCATCAGTTTAACAGTAAATATTATACCCTCATTGATTCATAGACTTAACATGTAGGTCATGCCACTCTACAGTACACAACATGATGTATTTCTTTTAGAATTTTTTCTGACTAACTCCTCGCATTTTCACCTTCTGGGTTTGCCCAGTGGCCCACATCATTCTGCAAAAAAAAGAAGAAAAAAAAAGAAAATCAGTATCAAATCAATTACGAAGCTGAACAATGCAATTTTCACTGCCAGAAGACTGAGCAAGAAGGCGATTGAGGTTTATTTTTTCTAGTTCCTGTCACATTCCATCGCACAGTCAATGGTGAGTGATAAAGTGGACCAATAAGATTTAGCTAACTTGAAGACCATGCAAATGCCTTAACACAGACCTAACATTCATCCATATGAGAGATTTAGTTCCTGCATCAGGCCTCCAAAGCCCAGAGTGCCAAAGGGGACAGTAAAATTACAAACACTTGCAGACCTAGACTAAACTTGACATTGGTATCATGGTTGATTCCAATGTTTAGTCATTGGACTAAACTTTTGTATTTCCCAAAATGAATAAACAGGATATGGCGTACTGTTAGAGAGGTTTTTATAATTTGCTCATTAATTAGTCAAACTTTATTGTATTAGTTAAGACCTGTTCACATTAAATCCGTGACGATTTTGCAAGACAAACTACAGAAAAAAGGTATTTTTACATTAAGGCCATAAAAAATTTAACTAAAAACTATTTCACCCCTGAAGAGTAGGCGGCACTGTTGCTAAAGACTCCCGAACCCAACTTCTCTTTTTATAATGCCTGGATTAATGCCTGGTTAATATAACACAAGGTACAGTGATATAAATAAACATGGAATAATGTACATTAGGAATGACAGGTATAGTATAAAATATGGTGCATAACAAATATAAATAATATAAAATAAACACTGGCTCATGGTCTTTTCTTTATTTAAATTATTGCATATTTGTATTGAATTGATGGTTTCTTGTGCATGGTTAGAAAAGAGCACTGTTACAGGAACACTTTGTTATACTTTATAATATTGTTCTTGCAATAGAAATAGCAGTGTGATTCCGCTATTCGTTTATCTTCAGTAAAATATTGCATGTAACGAGTCTTTTAATTGGATATTTTACTACGTGCAAATGAATTGCCGAACTTCGCTGCTATTTTTAATTCCATGAGAATATAACAGGAACAGTGATATACAGTAGCCTACATATTAAATAATGTACATTAAGACAAAACACCAGATATATTATAAAAAATTAGGTATCATCACATTACATAAATATTCTAAAAAGAAAGAATGTGTGTACAGCTTCTATATTATATTTACTGCATATTTGCATTGAATTTACTGTTTTACGAGTACAAGAGCGCATGAGTACACTCTAGAGTCTTTATGTTTATAATACTATATGCTATAGGCTAATACTAATACTCCTTATAACATTATAAGCAGACTTTCTAAAGCAGATCAGGATTATTTTTGCAGCACAAAGGTTTAATGAACTGCAACTATTTATTTTTTTATATATAATTTCAGGGGGTGTATCAGCTGCACGTCCAATGCCCGTGTTTGCCAGTTGATCAGCACCACCAACGCACTGGATAGAACAGCTGCAGCGACTGTGGAAAAATATCTTAAAGCTCTTTGGTCAGTCAGTTTTCATTGCACTCCGAAGAAAAAAAAAAAACGACCACTCTCCGTAAAAAACCTTCGGGTGGTGAAAGACGATTTGTCGAACCCGGTGTAATAGCGCCATGGGAATCCATTGTTCTGTGTAAAAAGCTTGTTCATAACAAACATTTGCACCAAAAAAACAGACTTGGTTTGAATAGGAAATTAGCCCCTGCTGGTAGATGTATCTACACTCACTGAACATTTTATAAGGGACACGATGTATGCGATTTTCCGAAGTATGTGTCCACTTGGGAAATTTTTCTATTTTGCATTTTTCTAACTGAATCGTTTATTTTTCATTACAAATTATATTATCAGCATAACAGTTTGAGTGAAAATTTGGTGCAAAACCCAATGATTATGATATAACCATGATCCTGCATATGAATTTTCACAGAGCATCTTAAATACTTTAAAGGAGCAATATGTAACATTGAAATCAAGTGTTTAAAATGGGTACTGCAGTCCAAATTCCAAATATTGGAGAGGGTTGTCTCCCCCACCCCCTCCTACCCAGACCTGAAGGTCACACGGGTTGCCAGGTTGAGGACACGCAACAGGAACGAGCAAACTGACAATGGCAAGCGACCAGCCTTACACTGTAATTTGATCAGCAAATTATATTATTTTTTTATAACTCTGTCAATGTTAGCTAGGTGTATTGCTGGCTTCCATGGCTGCAGCGTGCTGTGTTTGCCCGCTAACTTGTTTCAAATTGGCAACGCAGGTGTCGAAATACTATTGGGAAATGGGCAGTGGGCGGGGTCACACAGGCCAAAACACAAACAGAAATTCCAGCCCGGAATGGACATTTCAAAGTAGAATATACTGGCTGTAGCATTGTTTTCGGAGAAGCCAGTATTTCAACTTAACATGTTTCCTAAATCTCTGATAACATATTATGATCTGACCTGACCTGCATTCCAATCTACATCTTGATGTAATCCTTCCTCCTGATCACACGGTGTGTTTTCATCAGCTGAGTAGGAGACTAAACACTATTAAAGGGTGACAAGACTCGCGCTGCACGTACAAGCCATTCGTGCGTCACAAGCCAATTAACAAGTTAGCGTTTTTCAGTGAATCGCACCTTCAAAATCCTAAAACTTTTTTCTAGGTTTAATTTATATTTTGAATAGACTTGAAAAGGTTTTGGAATCTCACGATGTGGGTTTATGTTTTCTCTTTTAATCGTTTAATGTAATTTTGAGTGTGACCATGGTTTAAGGAGGGTGTACCTGTATGCTGGGTTGGAAATCTAAAGAATTAATAGTGGTGTTTTCCTTATTACATTACATGCTGTTCTGTAAGCAAAAAGAAACAAATGAAATACAGAATGTATAGGCTGTCATCTGCGCAGCCTGACCGAAGCAAAGTGGGCGCATTTACTTTTGCAATGAATCAAAAGTGAAGCGCTGTTGGCTCCTGATGCTTGGATGGCTTGCACGCGCTGCACGAGTCTGCTGGAAATACTGCAGTCTCATCACATTTTAACTTTTTGTATATCCTCCCATTCACCTCATGAAAACGTGCTGTGTGATCATGAGGAAGGATTACATAAAGATGTAGAATGGAATGCAGGTGCGGAATTTATATAAATAAAATAGTCTACTCCTCTCTCACCGTTGCTGGCATGCCAATGATTACCCCCGGTAATGCGTGAAAATCCCAGGAGATCAGCAGTTACAGAAATACTCAAACCAGCCCGTATGGCACCAACAATCATACCATGGTCCAAATCACTGAGATCACATTTTTTCCCCATTCTGGTTGTTGATTTGAACATTAACTGAAGCTCCTGACCCATACCTGCATATTTTTATGCATTGCACTGCTGCCATATGATTGGCTGATTAGATAATTGCATGAATGAGTAGATGTACAGGTGTTCCTAATAAAGTGCTCAGTGAGTGTATATCATCTGGCTGCAAAAAACATCTTTCACCATTAACAGCTATTAAAAAGTATCCTTGTAGTCTGACAAAGTTTTTGCAAGCAATTGAAAGTATTTCTTCGTAGCATAGTAGATGTATTACCATTGTCTGATGTTTTGAGTGTTCTTATAAAAGCATGAAATGAACTTATATTTTTCCCTGTCTACTGCCTTTGACCTTACAGTTCAGAATAGTTGCTAGTGAAGGGCTTGGGACTGTGGGTGTTTTTGTGGTACAGCGAATCAGCATTGTCATAATGTAATTTTCCTGTGACTTCAGAATAATCAGTCACATGGCATTTACTGCGCAGGTGATTAGATAAAAAAAAAACTGACTGCGTAATCCTCGCCCATTAACAAAGATGCCACATTTCAAAATGTATACTTCCAGAGGGTCATGCGCCAGCTGAGCAACTGCCATTGATAGCTTTCTCCAGGAATTATAGACCTCCTTGTTGTGAACTATGAAACACAACTTATAAACAACATAAAGTAAATGATGCCACCCTCCTTTCTCTCTCTCTCTCTCTCTCCTACTCTGTCTCTCTAAACCTTGTGAACCCAAGCCCTATGCCGTTTGTCTCTCCAGGCAGCCAGCCCTCTGAAGGACCACAACCGATTACTCAAAGTGTGCCACAACTGTCTCTTTAATAGTGTTATTTTTCATCCCAAGAGCCTCTGCTCCCCTGTCTCTTCAATCAAGAGAAGCCATTAATTGAAAACCCAGTGAAAAAGTCTTACCTTAAAGCCTTCTCGATGACTGATGCATTGTCTGAATCAATGTGTCTTTATAAAATGTGGACCGTGTTCAGACCACAATGCGGTAATTCCAGTTAAAGAGCTGAAGTATGTAGTTTCTGTGCTGCTAACGTCACTAAACAGAAATGTAAAAATGTGAAGGTAATGATTGTTTCAAAAAGATTTCCCAAACACTTTGCATCTTCCATTGGTTAGCCAAACAAATAGTCCCACCCAAACTCATGGCATTGGTTGAGTGAGGCTGATGGGGATAAATGTTTAGTTAACATTATCATACCTGTCTTTTGCATATTAAGCTGGGGTTGAAGGAAGTATTTTTTATCATCATCAAAAAAATAAATCCAACAAATTGTTGAAATTCCCAAAATATGCATGCCATTGATGACATGTCTCACCACAAAGGGGGCTCAGTGACATATTAAACTGCATTTTTAAATGCTTTTAGAGTAGAATATTATGTAATCAAAGAATTGTCATTGTTTGTGCAAAGCATTTTCCCCAATACATATCTGGAATGACAGAAATACCCATAAATACCATTTACAGCTCATATATTGTTATCATCCCCATGGCTGTATTAGAATCATGCACTGTAGATGGCTGCAGTATCCTCATATTGTTCCTTAATCCAATCTAGTGCATGTGCTGATCAGTCTCACTGAAGCCACCCAATAGGATTTTCTCGACAATTCAATTACTCTGCAGAGCCCTTCACCCAGACAGAAGGCAATCGTGTGTCTGCTGTTAAAAACAACTCAACAGTGTCCACTTTGTTAAGGTTAGCTAAAACAGCTTGAATGCAATCCAATCCAAAGGCCCTCAAGCTGTTTTTAACAAGATATGGAGACTGCTCCATTGTCACACATTTGTCAGGTTCCAAAAAGATGAGCAATGTGTTGACTGACCCTGGTACAGTGGAAATTATGTCTGTCAAAACTTGCAACAATGTCCAGCTCAATTCACTGACTCACAGTGGCTGGGAAATCAGTGTTGTTAACAGAGTTCGGAAATATGGTTTTAGAACAGGCTGCTAAAGACTCAACAAAAGGGTTATTGTGGCTTTGTACTACATCTATCTTGGAGACTAAAGAGAAGATATTTGAGAAATCTGAAAATGTTTTGTATCCAGCACAGCAATGTCGGGATCCAATTCTTAAAAATCCCATCAGCAAATTGTGATTCAGCAAATAATCTAAAAATGAAACTAGAAACTGTAACCAACTTCCTTTTATCATTTATTTTACAACAAATCTTGTAATCTATTGTCATTTCACTGTGGCTTCAGTTCCCACATGCAGATTTAACGTATCAAACTGTTACATATTCACTTACGTAAACAATTTGCTTCAATTTTGCATACGTCTGCCAAACATCATTCTAACAAGGCAACAATCTCCTGTTCACTTATGTCTTAGTTAGATTGAACAGTCAGAACATTCATCGTCTTTACGTTTATGAAGTGTCCAATTATTCTCATTCTCATTGCTCTAAAGCCATTTGTTATAATTTCATTCTGAATTGGCTATCACTGTGTTCTGCATATTTTCAGATAAGCATTCATTCCAATAAGATTACAGTAAGAACATTATATCGCAGTCTTTAATAATCCCTCAGATAGACCAGTCTGATATAGTAGGAAAACATAAAAAAATCATCCAGTAAATAATTGAACCCAAGGACAAAAGGAAATCAGGATCTATAATGCTTTTCTTGTGGTAGACATCTAATTTAGAAATACTTATACTGTTTGTGGTTATGTGCTGTTTTGGAAAGGAAATAAAATGACATTTTGACTATAAGTTGTTAAGAGACAGTAATACTACCAATATTTAAGATATTTGATATACAGTATGATTAATAGGTGGTGATCTTCAGCAACACTCCAGTCATTTTCTTAATCAGTATTTTTAGTTTGTTTTCCAGTAAAAGTATCTTTACAAACCTCTTAACTTCTTTAAAAGATTATTTAACTTGAGAAGCAATATGACAAGCTATTAAGACTTGTTTTCAGAGAATGTATCTTGAATTAAGTTTATTTTTCTGACCACATTGGCAAATCGCTTTTTTGTTATATTATATTTTTATAGTTTTTAATTATATTTTAATAGTATAAGCATAAATCTAACAAAACGTAGTGAGGTTTATGATTAAAACAAGAAAAATGGGTATACTTAAACTTTGTATAAAGTCTTATCTTAGGCCACGTCCACACTAAAACATTTTAGTTTGAAAACGCATCTTTTTCTCTACACTTTGGCCTTCCGTACACACTGAGACGCCATTTTTGACAGCAAAAACACATTTCAAAAATGCTCTCCCAAGTGGATAAAGTTGAAAACATAGTCTTTGCATGTAGTGTGGACACGGAAAACTGAGATATCTGAAAATAGATTGATTTACCGATCGGCGAGATTTGCCGTTTGCAGTCTGCAGAGGCTGCACCAGCCGGCTGCTCTCGAATCGCTCTCGCAATACTTTGATAGAATACGTAAAGCAGACGCAGTGGTGGCGCCGGTTCAGGTCAGACAAAATTTCTAACCGATATGCACTGCTTCAAGTCCTGATAGCGTTAAAGATAAATGTTACTTTGTGCAACCTTCACATTGCTATCCTTCAAAGTTGGCTGGAAGTTTACACGGAATTGCGGTCCGGCGACGGAACGCGTTTCAGACCGTATATGGAATGGCCATTTTCCACATGCACGGTAAGGGGATTTAAGAGTTTTCCGATGTTTCAGTGTGGATGAGCAACTTTTGCAGCAGTGTGGATGGAGAGAATTTCAAAAACGAAAACGCTGTTTTCAAATGTAGCCGGATTAATGTGAATGTGGCCTTACACAATATTGTGTGTATATATATATATATATATATATATATATATATATATATATATATATATATATATATATTATTTATTTATTTTTTTTTTCTTTGTTATTTCAAAGGAATAGTCAAATTTACCATCTTTTCGGGTGTTGCCAAGGCAACTGAAACCTCTCTTGCCACAAGATCCACTGGTCTCAGGTGTCTCAACTATTTTAAAGTTTTTGGGCATACTAATTAGTCTGTTTGTTTTGTTACAGCTCAGACATGCATGCTGATATTGTTTATCAGAGCATTTTTCATGCGCTCTTTGTCCTCTGAGTCAGAAGTAGGAATTATGATTGTGAACAAAGCCTTTTTCATGCCCACAAAACCAGGCATGTGGAAAGCGGTCTGCATATATGCCCTCCCCCTCATACCATCCAGTCCAGACTCTTAAATTAATCAATTCATTAACTAATTCAGTTCAGTGCAGTTCATGTAATGAATGGCTTGTTTATTGTGTTTTAGTAAAGGCGTTACTTTTTGCTTTCCTGCGCCACTTGTCTGCCCTACCCACTGATCTACTTACACCAACATGGCTAGATGTGTTTGTTTTAGCCTTTAATCGTCTGTTAGGGAAAATCAAAGACAAGGTCGTTATTTGCCCCCAGTCCCTATCTACCCCCAGTCACATTAAACACCCCATCAACATCTCTACTCTACTTGCACTACCCCCTCCCCTCCTCATAGTAGTGTCATTGCCCCCAGCCGTATTGAGTCATACTTCCTGATGCAGGAGCTCTCATCAAAACAAACTAGAACCCTTAAAAATCCTCCTCTATTGGGTTAGTTAGAGTTGCATGATTTGTGCAGTTAGTAAACAAGTGAGAACAAAATGCATGGCTAAATAAACATCTTAAAACAGCTACATGCTTATGTTTAAAACCTAATATCTATTTATCTATCTATCTATCTATCTACATTTGAAGTCAGAAGTTTACATACACTTTGGCTGAAGTCATTAAAACTCATTTTTAACCACTCCACATATTAGCAAACTATAGTTTTGGCAAGTCATTCAGGACATCTATTTTGTGCATGTCACAAATAATTTTTCCAACAAATGGAGTTAATTAACAGAGGTTCGGGAGGAGCATGTTAATTTTAATCTGATAAATCACAGCCCACGAGCAGGAGTATATAAGCCGCTGCTTATCTGCATCCTGTGACAACTCTCCTGACATCCCACCTCCACCCCATCTTCACCTATTCTCTAGATTAATTATCTAAATAAGTAAAGTCCGGGGGGGGGGTAATCAGGAGCTCCGAGCCCTCTAGTATACGGACAGCAAGCCAAATATGTTTACTGCTTCAACACAAGATTACATTAACATACAAACTACTGAATTGTTTACAGACTGATTTTTTCACTTTTAATTGACTTTATCACAATTCCAGTGGGTCAGAAGTTTACATACACTAAGTTAACTGTGCCTTTAAGCAGCTTGGAAAATTCCAGAAAATAATGACAAGCCTTTAGACAATTAGACAATTAGCTTCTGATAGGAGGTATACTGAATTGGAGGGGTACCTTTGGATGTACTTTAAGGCCTACCTTCAAACTCAGTGCCTCTTTGCTTGATGTCATGGGAAAATCAAAAGAATCAGCCAAGACCTCAGAAAAAAAATTGTGGACCTCCACAAGTCTGATTCATCCTTAAGAGTAATTTCCAAATGTCTGAAGGTACCATGTTCATCTGTACAAACAATAGAATGCAAATATAAATACCATGGGACCACGTAGCCATCATACCACTCAGGAAGGAGACGCATTCTATCTCCTAGAGATGAATGTAGTTTGGTGCGAAAAATGCAAATCAATCCCAGAACAACAGCAAAGGGCCTTGTGAAGATGCTGGAGGAAACAGGTAGACAAGTATCTATATCCACAGTAAAATGAGTCCTATATCAACATAATCTGAAAGGCTGCTCAGCAAGCCACTGCTCCAAAACTGCCATAAAAAAGGCAGACTACAGTTTGCATGTGCACATGGGGACAAAGATCTTACTTTTTGGAGAAATGTCCTCTGATGTAATGAAACAAAAATTAAACTGTTTGACCATAATGACCATCGTTATGTTTGGAGGAAAAAGGGTGAGGCTTGCAAGCTGAAGAACACCATCCCAACTGTGAAGCATGGGGGTGGCAGCATCATGTTGTGGGGGTGCTTTGCTGCAGGAGGGACTGGTGCACTTCACAAAATAGATGGCATTTTAGGGGCAGTGGTGGCTCAGCGGTTAAGGCTCTGGGTTACTGATCAGAAGGTCAGGGGTTCAAGCCCCAGCACCACCAAGATGCCACTGTTGGGCCCTTGAGCCCTATCTGCTCCAGGGGTGCTGTATCATGGCTGACCCTGAACTCTGACCCCAGCTTAGCTGGGATATGTGAAAAAATGAATTTCACTGTATATGTGTGATAAATAAATGAAATTATAATAAAATTATACCTCCAAAGTTGTGACAAAATGGCTTAAGAACAACAAAGTCAAGGTATTGGAGTGGCCATCACAAAGCCCTGACCTCAATCTAATAGAACATTTGTGGGCAGAACTGAAAAAATGTGTGCAAGCAAGGAGGCCTACAAACCTGACTCCATTACACCAGTTCTGTCTGGAGGAATGGGCCAAATTCCTATGGTGAGAAGCTTGTGGAAGGCTACCCAAAATGTTAGACCCAAGTTAAACAATTTAAAGGCAATGCTACCAGATACTAACAAGATGTATGCAAACTTCTGACTCACTGGGAATGTGTTGAAAGAAATAAAAGCTGAAATAAATCATTCTCTCTACTATTATTCTGACATTTCACAATCTTAAAATAAAGTAGTGATCCTAACTGATCTAAGACAGAGAATGTTTTTTACAATTAAATGTCAGGAAATGTGAAAAACTGAGCTTAAATGTATTTGGCTAAGGTGTATGTAAACTTCTGACTTCAACTCTATCTGTCCGTCTGTCTGTCTGTTTGTCTATCTATCTATCTATCTACTGTCTATGTTTGCGAATCATGGCCAAAAACATACATATAAATACATAAGGGAAAAAAAGAGAATTGCTTAATGTGACAACAAATGTAAAGTGTAAACAATGTGGGGGAAAAGTAGTTCGGCACTTCCGGTTGGTGAGGCACATGCTGGAACATGTGAGGCAAGATTTTTGAAAACTTCAGGAGAAATTCTTAGGAACTAGGTGAAGGTTACAACAGTATTATCATTGTGTGCTCTGATGTTTCTGGGACAGAGTAGAAAAAGAAGTATCAACAAGATAAAAACAACACCTCAGCAAGAACACATCACCTATGTGACAGATTCTCAGGAGGAAGCTCACCAGTCAAGATACAACATCTGCTTTCCAGAGATCCTCTCTCTCTCTCTCTCACTCACTCTGCTACACTTTCTCTTGCCATTATTTGCTCTCTATCCCTCTCTCTGCACTCCCCAAGAGGCTGGGATCATCCAGGACAAGGTTACACCATGTGACTGGACAAAAATAGAAAGACTGACCTGAACAGCATGCCAATCTTGTAACATTTGGCCAATAAATGGCAACATCCTGCTCTGTTTTTCCTGCCTATTATTATTTCCTTCCATGAGCCGTCACAGTTAAGGAATCTTGATTGCTTCACAGTGCATCTGCTCCATGTTAATCTCAATTCAGTCACTTTAATCACAGTCACATTACCAAGGAGAGACATATGAGGAAAATGAAAAAGTGACAACACATCATTGTTTTCCAGTAAAAATATTTTAACCTCCTTAAGACAAGATACTTTTGCTTGAGAAGCAAAATTGCATAAGCTATTAAAGGAATATTCAGGGTTCAATACAGGGGCGTAGCAATCATTTCAAAAGTGAGGGGAACAGAACTATGAGCGCAAGACGAACATGAATATATAAGATATATTTTTAAGGCTCTCAGTCGATTAAAAATGTTTATTGAATTAATTACATTATTGACCAGTGAATTTTAAGTTTTGCATTTACACATTTAGACATTTGCTGTATGAAAGACACAGCGTAAACACATTTGCCCTGTGAAAAAGTATGGGGGACAAACTTTGGTTTTATTGAAAGTGAAGGGGACATGTCCCCTACGTCCCCTGCGTATTTTACGGCCATGGTTCAATATAGGTTAAGCTCAATCGACAGCATTTGTGGCATAATGTTGATTACCACAAAATAAATTTTGACTCGTCCCTCTTTTTCTTTAAAAAAAAAAAAGCAAAAATCGAGGTTACAGTGAGGCATTTTCGATAGAAGTGAATGGGGTCAATTTTTGGAGTATTTAAAGGCAGAAATACGATGCTAGTAATTTTATAAAAGTGCTTACATTAATTCTTCTGTTAAAACTCATGATTTATTTGAGCTTTGAAGTTGTTTAAATCATAATTTTTACAGTCTGTAACAGTAAAAGGATGGGCAAGGAGGAGGCGGGAACTGGCTGAACAGTCAACATAACATTTAATGCAAAACTCAGCATAGCACGCACACAGCACAGCCAAGTGCTTTTCTCTCTCCCTCAAACTGGTGCCTCTAGCCACCTTTTATCTCACTCTCCCGCTGATCGTCTGATTCAGTACCAGCCGTGCACCCTCATGGCCCGGCCACGCCCTCCTCCTCCTTTGAGGGTTTTAGGGTTTGTTGAAATTTCATCGTCATGGCAACAAATTTGTAAAACTGCATATAACTCTCACAGAAAAGGTTAATAAGTGATTATATCACACTAAAATCATGTTATCATGTTAAAAACACATACTGTTTACATCTTGTGGCTATACTTTTGAAACAGTGAGTATTTCAACATTTACAGATTGGCCCCATTGACTTCTATTGTAAGTGCCTCAATGTATCCAGATTTTTGCTTTTTTTAAAGAAAAGGAGTCAAAATTTATTTTTGAAGTAATTACCATTATGCCACAAATGCTGTCAACTTGTATTGAACCCTGAAGATTCCTATAAATCAAGATATATAGTCTAAAAACAAGTCTTTATAGCTTATGTAGTTTTGTTTCTCAAGAATTGAGAAAACAAATATCTTGATTTAAGGAAGTTAAGAGTTAAGATTTACTGGTAAACAATGATGTGTTGTTTTTAATTTTCCTCGTCAGTTTGCGTTATCAAGCAACGTAGCAACATGACTTATTAATAAATAATGTGTGATCACACAACATCTTTAAACACAGCTCACCCGATCAGAATTTGGAGTCAGAACTATCTGTTTTATTATTTTAGTTTTGGCATCTCAAGTAAATATAACTTGTTTTAAGGATGGTTAGATACTGTATTTTTCCTGGAAAACCAGACAAAATATACTGATATACTGAAAATAAATTTTGCAGTGAATGAGGGTGAGAGAGAGAGAGAGAGACGAGGTGAGGTGAGGTGAGGATCTGAGCAGGTGCCAGAGCCCGTATCTCTTCTGTCTGCTTCCTCCTCCACATAGAGAGGGAAGGCTTCCTGTGTCTGGCATTTGTCACCACTCCTCCTGAGCCAACGGAACTTGAGCAGGAAATGAAGGGACACCTTTTTGCCACCCAATATCATCTGTCATAACTACTCTAATGCTTGCGCAAAATACCTAAATTTTAAAAACAATGTGTCAGTGTATGTGTTTGTTTATCCTGTCTTGATCGTTTTCTACTACCCCAGCCAGCTGTGGCACAGCTGTTCTGACCCCGATCATGAGACCTGTGAAGTGCGAGCTGGAAACATGCACAAAAGGAGCAGGGCTCATCAGATCTGTTCTTGTTTTGCCACCGTGCTGCCACCCCCCATTTATATTAATGCACTTCATGGAGGTATGTCTCTATGACCTGCATATTCAAACAATGTTTTGGTGACAATGGCTCATTCGCAGGAAAAATCTCCTTAAAGTCTTATATAAGTCACAATCCCACTGCTGCTCAATAATGCAGGGTGCCCGGCCACAGAACATATGTACAGGGGTGGCAGAGAAATTTTAAGAATGAATGATTGGCCCAGAGTAAACCTGCCAACTCTCTGTGCAGAATTGAGGATTACATAAATGCAGGTTTTTTTGTATAATGTAAAACATTCTGCACCTGCCACACTGTAAACCCTAAATGCTAAATATAATTAATTGTTTTGAGTAGGAACAAATTAAATCATACAAATTAGTTCAAATAAATCCACCTTGGTAAGTATTTAGAACTTTCTCTTTCTTTTGAGTTCACGAAACGTACACCTTTTAAGTAGCCTGAATTGTTTTGTTTTGAGTTTAATGAACTTGTCTCTTTAAATTTACAGGAACTTAAATTTAACTGAAACTGGGGAGGAGATTTCCATTTCCCAGCATGCTTAGAATGACTCTTGACAGCCTGGGAAAGTAAATGTTAAAATTGTTATATAATGTGTCTTTGTGCAAGATGAATGTAAAGGGGGAGACTTGTTAGTGTTAATGTTTTGTTGTGTTATTTAGAAGAGTTTCTGTTATGTTAAAACATTGGGGGGTTACAATTATGGTGAATAGTGGAGCTTGAGCTTATAGGTTGAGAACAGAAACAATTTAAAATTGTTCCACAGTATATTGCTTTACTTGTTGAGTAATTTCTATTTCAAGTGAAGTATAGTGTTAGCAATTAGCATACTTTCAGCATGCTAGCATTCACTGTACTAGCTGGTTAGGTTTCCTCTCTTTAAGTGTTTAAGTTGAGCTTATGTCACTAGTCCTACAGCCTCGCAAGTGTGTCTCTTAAGGCCAAGAAAGTGAGGTTTACACACTGCGCAGCAATCATATACCAGCTGGCTACCGTTACACTTACATGATAATTTTAAGTTCAGCCAAAGCATTAAATTTAAGGTTAAAATGTGTTTTAGCTTACTCAATATTTCAAGTTAAGAGCAATGAACATGCATGTGTAGTACAAAATCAAAATCTGAAGGTTCTATCAACTTAAACTTGGGAGAATATTAACTTAAAATTTGAATGTAACTGATTGCCTTAAGTTCTGCTAACTCATTAGGGTTTACAGTGCACTCCTACAGCATAATTGTAACGTTTGGAAGGAAGTCACGAGAGTTGGATCTAGATGTGGCTTTCAGAAGTTTAATAAAGTAAGGTACAAAATAACACGGAAAACACTTGAATTAGGCAGAACTAAGAAATATAACATGTGAGGCTCGAGGGGTGAAGCCATGGAAGGCAGAGCCGTGGCAGACTCGAGGGGTGAAGCCGTGGGAGGCTCAAGGGTGAAGCTGTGGGAGGCAGAGCCGTGGGAGGCTCGAGGGGCAAAGCCGTGGGAGGTGAAGCTGTGGGAGGCTCGAGGGGTGAAGCCATGGAAGGCGGAGCCGTGGCAGTCTCGAGGGGCGAAGCCGTGGAAGGCGGAGCCATGGCAGACTCGAGGGGTAAAGCCGTGGATGGCGGAGCCATGGCAGGCTCGAGGAGTAAAGCTGTGGAAGGCGGAGCCATAGCAGGCTCGAGGGGCGAAGCCATGGAAGGCTCAAGACAAAGAGTCCTGGATGACTGGGAAACGACCTCCATGGTTGCGAACATGGGAAGAGACTCGGGAACGATCTCTGTGGTCGTGAACACTGGCAGAGACTCGGGGATGACCTCTGTGGTCGTGAGCACAGGCAGAGACTCGGGAATGACCTCTGTGGTCGTGAACTCGGGAAGAGACTTGGAAACGACTTCCGTGGTCGCAAACATGGGTAGAGACTTGGAAACGACCTCCGTGGTTGTGAATACGGGAAGACACTTGAGTAGAAGCCTTTCTTCTCCTCCTCCTCCGGACGGCCGAAGTTGGCAACGCTGGCTCTGGGACGGACGAGGCTGGCAACGCTGGCTCTGGGA
The DNA here is from genome assembly GCF_019703515.2 of Myxocyprinus asiaticus. Classification (NCBI taxonomy): domain Eukaryota; kingdom Metazoa; phylum Chordata; class Actinopteri; order Cypriniformes; family Catostomidae; genus Myxocyprinus; species Myxocyprinus asiaticus. The sequence continues at coordinate 16,045,548 of NC_059381.1, read as the reverse complement.
CGGACGAGGCTTCCAGCTCATTGGCCGTGGCAGGTGTGGGCATTGGCTCGTTGGCCATGGCAGGCATGGGCGTTGACTCGTTGGCCATGGCAGGCGTGGGCATTGGCTCGTTGGCTATGGCAGGCGTGGGCGTTGACTCGTTGGCCGTGGCAGGCGTGGGCACTGACAATTTGTGAGGAAGGGTCTTCATGGCCCTATGCACCGACATCAGTGGCAGATCATTCAACTTGGAGACAGGGGCCGTAGAAGGCTTCGAGACAGGGGCCACGGGAGGCTTGGAGCAAGGAGTCGCGGAAGGCTTGGCTGTGACATGCCGTGGAGCAGACTCAGATTTGGCTGTGACATGGCGTGAAGCAGAATCAGATTTGACTGTGACGTCGCGAAGCAGACTCAGACTTGACTGTGACATGGCGCGAAGCAGACTCATACTTGACTGTGACAAGGCATGGAGCCGACTGTGGCGTGGCTGTGACAACGCACGGAGCAGTCTGAGGCGTGGCTGTTACATGGCGTGGAGCGGACTCAGATGTGGCTGTGACTTGGCATGGAGCGGACTCAGATGTGGCTGTGACATGGTGTGGAGCGGACTCAGACGTGGCTGTGACATGGCATGGAGCGGACTCAGACTTGGCTGTGACATGGCGTGGAGCGGACTCAGACGTGGCTGTGACATGGCGTGGAGTGGTCTCAGACGTGGCTGTGACATGGCATGGAGTGGACTCAGACGTGGCTGTGACATGGCGTGGAGTGGACTCAGACGTGGCTGTGACATGGCGTGGAGTGGACTCAGGCATGGAAGGCTCAGAAGCCGGGATCTGGATTGAAAGAGGAGGATCCTCTAAAGCAAAAGTTTCTAATATTAGCTTCATGTATTCCTCCCATGTGTAATATCCGGTCTGCAGCAATTCCCTCCACTGGCAAGCTGTGAGTCCGATCCAGTATATGGATTTCAGGGTGGAATCATCGAATCCTGTGTGGCAGGCTATGGTGCTGAAAAAATGAGAGTATTCCCTTATCGATAAGTCCACTTGGCTCAGTTGTATGAAGTATGCCGCTAGATCCATTTTGTGCCGAGTTGTTCTGTAACATTTTGAAGGAAGTCATGAGAGTTGGATCTAGATGCGGCTTTCAGAATTTTAATAAAGAAATAAAGTAAGGTACAAAATAACATGGAATACACTGGAACTAGGCAGAACTAAGAAATAAAACAAACGTTACATCCATGCTGGGAACTGATATGGGAACGGGAGGAAAAACACAACAACTCACAAAGTCTGGGTAGAAATCAGGGCATTATATACACAGAAATGAAACACAGGTGAAAACAGTAAGGAACAGCTGGCAGTGATGAGGGCAGGGAATTATGAGAAGTGTAGTCCAGGGGAAACAGATGACGGGGCAAAACACATGGCAAAACAATAGTGAATCATGACAATAATATGTGTCTATTGTGTATTATTGTATGTATATTGTGTATATTATGTGTATAATGCAGGTACTGAGAATACTGTGCATAGTCAGTATACACGCAGTGTCTACAATATATACATTATGTGTACTGAATTTTGGATATTGTCGTATATTGTCACTATTACTATTTTATTTCATTTATTGTTTCACTTGTGGATACAGTGTAAAAATAGGGGTTACCTGTAATTGTGAACTTTAGGAGCTATTTCTACCTGACCTAACCTTTAAATTTTGTTTTGTAGGTGTAACCTAATGTAGTCAGGTTGATTCAGATAAGTTAAATAACAAATTTGATTTGAATCAAACCAGTTCATTTAGATGTAAACACATGAAGCAAATTTTTTTATGTTAACATTTTTCAGTGTACAGTGTAGTAACAATAAAGTTGTGGAACGATCGCCATGGAGAAGAGAAGAGCAGGTCTTGTTGTGACCGCACTGGTTGCATCGCCCTAAGGATGGCCCTAACCTGACTTTTGGATGCTTAAAATAGAAAACTTGTGCTCTGCCCTTGCAAACCACTCATCAAAGCAACTTCATTCTCATAAAGTGATGCTCAATTGGTAAGTAACAGGTAAAATTTGGCCTCAAATGCACCCAAGCAACATGAGATGAGAAAACAGTTAACACATCGAAAGCTATCAGGGCTATGTAAGGCTGTCCTGCTGTTACTTGGCAGCAGGAGAAAATTAGGTCAAGATATGCAAAATGCCTCAAACGGATCATCTGCAACAGGAAGTCTGCCTTGACAGTACATGCTGACATGAGTGTGATGAAAATATGGTTGATTTGAAAGAAATCATGTGTTAATATGAATGTATCTAACATACTACCACTATTAGGAACCAGTAAAAGTGATAAACCGAGGCTAGACCTAATAATCTCACAAGCAGCGTTCGTGAATGTGGTGACATAGTAATTTAGTTTATGGTGGACTAGCAGGTTTTAATCGGTTTACATAACAGATTAAAGCTAATGAGGAATTGTGTAACTAGACACAGGCAAACTTTAAACACAGCCACAAAACAGGTTTTGTTGGAAGAGATTTTTCCAGTGGATGTAAATCCAATTAGAAAGATTGCTCCTCTAGAAATAATTACAATAATGACTTCTAACAGGAGATACTTGAGAGGGGAGTGAAGATGATATCATCTACAAAGATATGATCGTTCGAGATGGGAGACCTATTTATGTCATGTGCATCAACAAATCCTCTTCACTCAGCACTGGCATGTGACATGGACAGAATGTAAAAAGCATAAATAATGATGACATTCATGTCTGAAAAGCAATAAATGATGGTCTCGTTCTGAATACTTCATTGCACTCTTGCATTCCCTTCCCTGCTGAAAAACACCCCCAGCATATTTTGGATGCTGGTGTGCTGGTGACCCCACCAGGTTTTTAAACTAGAATTAAAAGTGAATCTGAGTAAGGAAGAAAGACACTAATTTATGCTAGTCAGGTACAGATGGAGCATAGTCAGCACTTCAACCATGCCCTGACCTCCATCCTGTCTGATGCTATGCTATTGCTTTGCTTATACTTATGTAAAACAGGGTGTTTTGAATGTGGATGGGGCGGATGTTGTTTCCGGAGATGCAGATGTGTGTGTGTGTGTGTGTGTGTGTGTGTGTGTGTGTGTGTGTGTGTGTGTGTGTGTGTGTGTGTCATATGACCGGGGATTAATGGGCAGTCAGCCATGTTGCTGTTGGTCAGAGCTGAGGAAGCCTGAGGAAGCTACAGTGTGGAGTCTATCCGCTGTGTTTAACATGATATGGAAATCAAACAAATGTCTATGGTTATAATAGACAATGCACAGGAGAAAGGAGAGGATACTGTTACAGCTTAGCCTCTTGGGTTATTTTAAAGGTGATGTGTGTAACTTTCTTATAAATTTAAATGTGGCTTTAAATGGATGCGAATGACTATAAAATTAAAAATATCACCAAATAATGAACATTCTCTCATCATTTACTTACCCTCATGCCATCCCATTTGTGTAAGAGCTTCTCTCTTCTGCTGAACACAAATGAAGTATAGGTCCATACAATGCAAGTGATTAGGGTCCAACATTTTGAAGTTCCAAAAGCACATTTAGGCAGCATAAAAGTAATCCATATTACTCCAGTGGTTAAATCCATGTCTTCAGAAGCGATATGATAAGTGTGGGTGAGAAACAGATCAATATTTATTTCCTTTTTTTTTTACTATAAATCTCCACTTTCACATTCTTCTTCTTTTGCTTTTGGCAATTTGCGTTCCTGCATATCGACACCTTCTGGGCAGTGAGGAGAACTATAGTAAAAAAGCTTCAATATTGATCTGTTTCTCAACCACACTTATCATATCGCTTCTAAAGACATGGATTAACCACTAAAGTCATGTGGATTTCTTTTATGCTGCCTTTATGTGCTTTTAGGAGCTTTGATAGCCATTCACTTGCATTATATGGACCTACAGAGCCAAGATATTCTCCTAAAAATCTTTGTTTGTGTTCAGCAGAAGAAAGAAAGTCATACATATCTGGGATGACGTGAGGGTGAGTAAATGATGAGAGAATTTTCATTTTTGGGTGAACTATTCCTTTAAGATGCATGGTTTGACAACCAGAAACAGTCTGCGGTTATGATAATGAACTTTACTACTTGGTGGAAGCATTGTGTATTCGAATTATTATTATTTATAAATTTAAAGGAATAGTTCACCAAAACATTGAAATATGTAATTATTTACTCACTCTCATTTTCTAATGTAGTCTTTCTTGTTTAGAAAAGATGAGTGCTGTGTTAATGTTTTGCTTCATTTTTGGCATTCGTTAACATTAGGTAATGTATTAGGTGTTGTTAACTAACAGTGGACAGTATATTTTCTGCAGCATTTATTAATCTTTGTTCATGCTAAAAATACAATTGTTCATTGTTAGTTTATTTTAGTTAATAGTGCATTAACTAATGTTAACATATACAACATTTGATTTTAAAAATGTGTTACTATATGTTGAAATTAACATTAACCAAAATTAATAAATGCAATAAAAGTATTGTTCATTGTTAGTTCATGTTAACTAATGTTGTTACCTAATGTTAAAAAAATGGAACCTTATTGTAATGTTTTCATAGTGAACAAATTATTCAGTGTAACTAATTAATTAATAACAAATAATAATAATAATAATTTGTTTCTTGAACCTCTGTCAAGATAAAACTTGTTTAACTTTCACATATCATATAGAGAACAAGATGAACCATTTCCTCTGAGCACAGTGACTAATTGGGTAAACATCAGTATCACTACCCTAATCCATAGCTCACAGTGCTGGTGGCTTTGCATTTCCTCCCAATCATAAAGACAATAAAAACTCATCAAAACATGAAAAGGCAGATATGAGTTTGCCCTGCTGCTTCTGTTCCTCACTTTTTTATTTATGAACAACCACATAGATTTTGTCGTTGGTAGAGTTTTATTGTGTCCTGAGCTAGAGCTCTCATTTTTTTCTCTACAAATTATATCAAAATCAGATTTTTTTAGCTCACCCATAAGTGATTACATCATTTACTTTGTTTTTTTACACTTGATACACGTGCCGTAACGTTCTGTTTCCAAGGTTGATGAGTCATGTTCAGGGACAGGAATGGGGTGGTAATGACATGTTTGCTTAATAATGCTGCAACAACATGAGAACCTCCAGGCCTGGACCCTCATGGTTTTATTGACTCTCCTCAAAAGCGATTGCACAAAAGATGGTTTCTGCATGCCTGAAGAGCTCATCATCATGGAATCAAGAATCAACAGATGAGGAATGAAGGAGTGTTCTCAGTGGCCTTTATTTTTTCATGGGGTTTGAATAACTTCCAATGAACAACAACCTAGTCATACCGTAGTTTGTCCTTTGGAACCGATAACATAACAAAAACAATAATAAACAGCATACTTTTTTAGGCACTTTTAATTACAATGCTCCTTTCTCTTTTGTTAAACCCATCTGTGTACAGAAGTGTCAGAAATTAGCCAGTGATTGGGCAAAAACGGCACTTATATTTAAAACATAAGGATAAAAATTCACCCATTGTGAATTCCTCTGTTTTTATCTAAAATTTTATACAGTATATCTAACTTTTGATATGTTTCATAACATTCTATTCTAAGCCTATGTAGTTATTTGTTTAGACAATGTAGAGACCATTTCAGTTAATTGATTTATTTGTAGTTATTTGACAAGTATTTGACAAAAAGACAACATGCTGTTTGTTATATCTGAGAAATGTCCATGAAAAACAATTTCAGAGGGCAAATATCACCCTTAAAGGGGTCATGACAGACTTTTTTATTTTAATATGTTCCTTGAGGTTCACTTATAATATAAGGAAAGTTTTTCGCACAAAAAAACAGTCACATATTTGTAAAACATAATCATTTTCCACCCTCATTCTGACCCTCTGTCAGAAACGCTTGGTTTTGGTGTTGCTTCTCCTTTAAGACTTGACAGTAAAAGCCTGCTGTTATGATTGCTCTCTCCTCGTGACCGACCTGCTTTCTCTTCTTGCCATCTCACTATTCACCGCTTCTGGGCCGGCTGCGGAAGTGATTAAAGGTAAATTAGGCTTTGATGTATTGTTGTGGAGGCGGTCAGATGCAAATGTCTACCACAGTGTGATATCACAATTTGGAGGAAGAATAGAAAGAGTCACTTTGACAGCTTGGTTTCAAAAAATGCTCTTTCTGCAGTAAGGAGAAAGTTTTGAGTTCTGAAACTTACAGTAAGTTTTCATAGTACAATGATCACTTATATGTCAAAAGATCAATGAACATTTGACTCTGTATGTCATGACCCCTTTAATACAAAAAATGTCACATGACTGAGATCAAATATCTAGTTGGAAAATCATTCTGTATTATGCCTAAGTGTGTTCAATACACATGGGTATGTTTATTTCATGAATAATATGGACAGCAAAAAAGAAAATGCAGTATGACTCTTGGGAGGGACCAGTATAATGAGGGTGACAGTGTTGGATCCAGTTACTCATGTTCAATATCCCAGGACTAGACCACTTCCTGTTTGTCAGATGAGTATAGATACTGGGTACTACATGTACAAAAGTATCTCTGTAATGTACAGAATATAAAGTCCTACTCCCTGTACTGTATGAACATACATAAAATCAGCCTCACCCCACCTGCTCTAAACACTCACACATAAACATATATCCTCACACATCATTATAGAGGTGATGGCAAGTTTGACTTCAGCTCAAAGTAGCTGCTCCTGCACTGTCTCCACATCATCCCTTTGCAGTTTCTTCATGTGCCATCCCTTAGTTGCTATGACAGCTATGATATACCCACAGACCCTGTTAGAGCATAGTGCACTGCACGGAGCTGCCATGGCGACAGGCCACAAGGCTGCTGTGGAGGCTGTCACTGGTTTCCCATTCACAGCCTCCCCATGTAGACTCATCATGCTTTCTACTCAGAGTCATTCAAAACTACACACACATAATTCAGCTTATACAGCAATGCAACACTGCAAAGCAGACTTAAACCTTAGCATAGATTAAAGGCCATGTGTTTATACAAAATAAAGGTTTATAGGCTCTGTTGAAAGATGCTTAATAATGTGTAGGTAAGTGAAAATTTGAATAGCGACGGCACTTGGTTGATGTATATACATTGTGTACAGCAGTGTCAGAAATTAACTTTTCCATTAAGAAGCAATATTTGCCCTGGGTAGCTCAGCAAGTAAAGACGCTGACTACCACCCCTGGAGTCGCGAGTTCGAATCCAAGGGCTTGCTGAGTGACTCCAGCCAGGTCTCCTAAGCAACCAAATTGGCCCGGTTGCTAGGGAGGGTAGAGTCACATGGGGTAACCTCGTCGTGGTCGCTATAATGTGTGGTTCTCGCTCTCGGTGGGGCACGTGGTGAGTTGTGCGTGGATGCCGTGGAGAATAGCGTGGGCCTCCACCCGCGCTACGTCTCTGCGGTAACACACTCAACAAGCCACGTGATAAGATGCACGGATTGACGTCCCAGAGGCGGAGGCAACTGAGATTCGTTCTGCACCATCCGGACTGAGGCGAGTCACTACGCCACCATGAGGACTTAGAGCGCATTGGGATTTGGGCATTCAAAATTAAAAAAAAAAAAAAAAAAAAAGCAATATTTGCCCCCTGGATTTAATTTTGGGGGCATTTTATACTTTTGGGCATCTTATTTTCTTACCAAATCAAAAAATATTAGTTTTATCCTTTTACTTTAAATACTTTAATAACATTTATTATTTTATTCAAATAAATTCACAAACTGAATAATTAAATTGATAATGCATTAACTGTTATCAATAAAATTAAATAAACCAAATCATATTGTGATAATATGTGATTATAAATAAGGCCTAGAATACAATATTAAGAGCTATTTCAGATTTTACAAATAAAAAAAATGAGTGGAGCAATTTTTGCCCCTACATTTCGAATTTCAGGGGCATTTATGTCACTTTCTTTGGCATTTTTGCCCCAAGCCCCCTTTATTTTTGAGCCTGTACTACATTTTATGTTCAGCATAACATGCAACTTGAAAAGATATCTGCATTTAGTCTGATGAAATAAAAAAAAAATTAAACACTTTTTAGCATATTAATAACTAACACCGATAAACTAAATTTAAATATTCTGAATAAGTCAGTTGAGTCATATAGGAGCAACTGCAGTCTAAGGTAAATTTCAGGAGAAACTAAAATCAATTATTCGACACTTTAATTAGATCAAGACTTATGTGAATTGTTTTCAGACACAAATGAATGCAAAACCATGCACATTCACAGCTTTGATGGTGTGGAGGGGGAAGGGAAGATGCCTCCAGAAGGATGTGTCATATCATAACATTAACACATCTTTTGGATAGTGGCCCTTCCTATCTATGCTCAACTGAAGCAATGATGGCAAAGCACAATGCAAATACAGGAGTGTCATGAACGAGCTTGTGTTATATCATGCAAATACTTTATATTCGAGATCCGGAGAATTGAAAAACAACATGTTTAAAATCCAAAACCATTCTTTCATGGATGAAAGTAAGTACATGCATAGCTTATGTCCATGTATTTTGAGAATCTGGTAACTTTGAATTAATTAAGGAAGAAAGCAGAAATACTATTTGTTACATGATGGTGAAGTACATTTATGTGTAATGAAGGTTTACACAAATAAACTGCAAACAAACAAAATAACTGCAAGAAAAAAAAATCACATTTCCAAAGAATTTTTTTTTTTAACTTAAAATCCCTTTTGATGTCAATCTACAAATTTCTAATAGATTTATTTATGTTTAATAAATGTGTATTGCATTTTGCCATCCCAGATGTGTATGACTTTCCTTCTTCTGGTGAAGACAAACAAAGATTTTTTTGAATAGCTCTGTAGGTCCATACAATGCAAGTGAATGTTAGCTAGACCTTTCAAGCGCTAAAAAAACACATAAAGGCAGCATAAAAGTAATCCATATGACTCCAGTGGTTTAATATATGTCTTCTGGAGCGATGCATTCACTTTCGATGAGAAACAGATCAATATTTCAATCCTTTACTATAAATCTCCCTTTTCACTTTCACTTTTCAGAATATTAAATATTGATCTGTTTCTCACAGATCGCTTCTGAAGACATGGATTTAACCACTGGAGTCATATGGATTACTTGTATGCTGCCTTTATATGATTTTTGGAGCTTGAAAAGTATGGTCACCATTCATTATTGCATTGCACTATTGAAAGGACCTACAGATCTTCATTTGTGTTCAGCAGAAGAAAGTCATACACATCTGGGATGGCATTTTTGGGTAAACTATCCCTTTAACAAAATAAATATGTGCAATCAAATAGGCTATAATCCATTCGCATATTATACATGTTTGCAACTGAATTTTGAAGAAGAGCAGTGGTGTTTTAAACTGTGACGCAGTTCTCTTACTGATGTGAAGCAGGCGGAAGGAGGGCGCTTTGGGTTGGCTCGCCGTGCCAAGTTAAAAAAAAAAAAAAAAAAAAAAAAAAAACTTGAGCTGTTAAAAACGCTTCTCGAGACGCGTGCGTTCGTGGCGCTGCGTCTAGATTTTTTAACGCAAGGACGCAGTGTGAACGGCCCCTTAGAATTATCAAGCAACCTAAATGCTTTATTCACTCATTTTGCCCGAGGTGCAGTTTGCTTTTACCTCAGTTCAATTCGTCATATTTTCTTTGATTTATTTGGGTATTATTAGCCTATTCCGATCCCACTGTAAATATGTATTAAATACAATTAAAGCAAACTGTTTGGTTGTTTCATTAACTCGAGAGAACTATTTGATGGCTGTAATTCGGTTTAAGGTGACGGCGGTCATCATCGATCGCCGCTGACTCTTTTATGAATGAAGAGAGAACACAGAGCGGTGTTCTGAATGGAGCTCGTAGAAGACGTCATCTCAATTGTGACGTCACGCTCCTTTTATGGAGCGTGCGTCTGAAGCCCATTCATAAAACGGAAAGAGATGAGCCCGTGGTAGTAATGCACTCAGGAGGGGTAACACAACATTACACTGCGCACAGGCAGCTCTGGATTTGACGTGCTATTTTTGTGAACCAGCATTTGACCAGAGGAAAAATGGTCACAATGGACGAACTTTGTGAAATGGATTGCGGCGTTTTGAAAAGGTTGATGAAGGACGACAGTGCGAAATGTCTGGTGTTGGACTGTAGATCATTTCTCGCGTTTAGTGCTGGTCATATCCGCGGCGCTGTAAATATTCGGTGTAACACGATTGTTCGGAGGCGAGCGAAAGGCTCCGTGAGTTTGGACCAGATTCTGTCGAGTGACGACGAAGTCCGAGCCAGACTCAAGTCAGGGTTGTACTCCGCCGTGATCTTGTACGATGAGCGGACGTCAGATACAAACACTATTAAAGACGACAGCACAATCACCCTGGTACATAACGCGCTGTGTAGGGATACATTTAGGACAGAAGTCTATCTGCTGAAAGGTATACCATCTACATTACAAACTACGTTACCATTAATTGTGTTTTTGTATGTTAAATAAAGCTACCATATGTCTTGGGGAAATATCTGTTGTCACTGTGGTCAGATCTAAGCATCAAGTCAGCTTTATGACAATGATGTAAGGAAGATTGCCATATCTGTGTGTGTAGCCTATCTGAAGCACCCGAGATCTTGACAATCATTTTTTTTATCTATTTCTAATTTTAGGCCTGACACAAAACAACACATTTTTTATGATATAAATGTAATATACATCCATCGAGATTGCTTGTTACATTGTGTCAAATTGCATGGCTTAATAATCTGTCTATTTTTGCATGCGAACTGTATTATAAAATAAAATGCAGGCCTAATGCAGCCCTATTTATAAATGTCCGATTTGAGGTCTATTTTTGTTCATATTGTAAGTGTCATGGCTATGTTCTTCAAAAATGCGCAAAATAATTTTAAAATGGCTACTTTGTTAACGACTTTTGTTTTTATATCATTATTGTTACTAAACATTTATATATCTAATAGAGTGAATGAAATCATCTGATAAATTCTGGCCTAAGTGCAAATCACATGTTTTTTTTTTTTTTTTTTTTTTTCCTTCTTCTTGATAGGAGGCTATGACAGATTTTCCACACAGTATCCCAAATACTGTTTGAAAACGAAAACATTGACAGTCTCCACTCCCCTATCCCGTGTTGGGGCCAGCTGCACCTCCTGCGGAACTCCCCAGCACGACCAGGTAAACTACATTAGCGGCGGCGGCGGATATTTTGAGGTCAGATAATGGGCAGCATTGTGTAACATTAAACGTACTGTTGACTCGCTGTCTTTCCGGCTGATATAGCAGTACTTTACTGTGCGTTCATCCGGTCTTCCTCTGTGTAATAGGGGGTGTAGCCTACTGTGTCTGTGTCGGACACATTAGTACTCTTCTGTGTTGATTCTCACATCGATCATTTCCTGTCTCTACAGCTTGTTAAGCGGGCCACCAGTGACATAACAGTAGGCCAAATCGATACGCGTTTCCCGAATAAATAAACTCGACTTTATTAGCGTGACCTTTTTAAAACAAAGATGTGAGTGACCTAATGTTGTGGCCTGTCACAGAACATTTGGATAATTTATTTAGAGAATTCAAAGTGGCCTGTGGTTTCATTACTGCAGTGACAAATTAATAATACCATTTAGGCCTATTTTTGAAATATATGGTACAAAATTATTTTAAAAGAATACAAAATATATCAAATTAATTTAAAAAAATGGTATTGTGTGTGTGTGTGTATGTGTGTGTGTGTGTGTATATATATATATATATATATATATATATATATATATATATATATATATATATATATATATATATATATATATATGATCAGCCACAACATTAAAACCACCTGCCTAATATTGTGTAGGTCCCCCTTGTGCCGCCAAAACAGCACCAACCCGCATCTCAGAATAGCATTCTGAGATTACATTCTTCTCACCACAATTGTACAGAGTGGTTATCTGAGTTACCGTAGACTTTGTCAATTCGAACCAGTCTGGCCATTCTCTGTTGACCTCTATCATCAACGAAGCATTTCCGTCCACAAAACTTCTGCTCACTGGATGCTTTTTGTTTTTGGCACCATTCGGAGTAAATTCTAGAGACTGTTGTGTGTGAAATTCCCAGGAGATCAGCAGTTACAGAAATACTCAAACCAGCTCATCTGGCACCAACAAACATCCATGTGATTATCTAATCAGCCAATCATGTGGCAGCAGTGCAGTACATAAAATCATACAGATCCAGGTCAGGAGCTTCAGTTAATGTTCACATCATCCATCAGAATAGGGAAAAAATGTGATCTCAGTAATTTGGACTGTGGCATGATTGTTGGTGCCAGATGGGCTGGTTTGTTTATTTCTGTAACTGCTGATCTCCTGGGATTTTAACACACAACAGTCTCTAGAATTTACTCAGAATGGTGCCAAAAACAGAAAACATCTATTCTGTTGATGGAAATGCCTTGTTGATAAGGGAGGTCAACAGAGGATGGCCAGACTGGTTTGAACTGACAAAGTCTACGATAACTCAGATAACCGCTCTGTACAATTGTGGTGAGAAGAATATCATCTCCGAATGCTATTAAACAGGTGGTTTTAATGTTGTGGCTGATCAGTGTATGTGTGTGTATATATATATATATATATATATATATATATATATATATATATATATATATATCCTATTTATTTTTTCACTGGGGCATTATGATCACCTCATAAGTATATGTTTTGTATTTGTTCATCGTAAGAGTAAAAATAGTTTCTAGATCAATCAAGAAGTAAAAAAATAAGAAAAGTATGGTATATACAAAAGACACGATTGTTTGTAATGAAACATTTAGGATATATACTTTTCAGTAGCACTTTACATCAGGTTCCATTCGTTAAGATTAGTTAACGCATTAGGTATCATGAACTAACAATGAACAATATATATATATATATATATATATATATATATATATATATATATATATATATATATATATATATATATATATATTTACAGCATTTATTAATCTTTGAATGTTAGTTAATAAAAATACAATAGTTCATTGATAGTTTATAGTGCTTTAACTAATGTTAACATATAGACATACAATTTTTGATTTTAAAAATGTATTACTACATGTTGAAATGAACATAAACCAAGATTAATAAATGCTGTAAAAGTATTGTTAACAGTTGAGTAATGTTAACAATGGAACCTTATTGTAAAGTGTTACCTAATTTTCTTTAGTTTTCAGGATGTTTCATACAGTGTGTATAAAGTGTAAAGAGTGTACTGTGTCATAAAATGTGTAGTCTGTGGAGTGTAAACTTAAATGCCACTCACTTGGTTGTTTTCATTACAGGGTGGCCCTGTGGAAATTCTACCCTTTCTGTTTTTGGGCAGTGCCTTCCATGCATCTAAGAAGGATGTGTTGGATGGTATGGGCATTTCTGCTCTACTGAATGTATCTTCAAACTGTCCTAACCATTTTGAGGGGGCTTATCAGTATAAGTGCATCCCAGTGGAAGACAACCACAAGGAAGACATCAGCTCTTGGTTCATCGAAGCAATTGAATTTATAGGTATGGTATTATTTTTATTTTTATTGAATAAACGTGCTAGAAATGTTTGATTTCATTTTAAATTACAGACTGGATGGTTTTCTCCACAACCATTATGCGTTTGTGGGATGTCACTGTCTGTGTAAATTAGTCTTGGTTGCTACTGCTTCTTTCAACTGCAAGTCATTAGCAGTTAAAACGCTGATCTGCATTGCAAAGCTTTAACAACAATTACACCCTCCTTTTTTAGTCCTGTGATGTCAGATTGGTCATTAATGCGTGTATATATAGAGGCTTTGTTCAAACGTTTTGTTGATGCATAAAGCTGTTTGTGCAAATAAGCTGATGAAGAGGAAGCACTTTATAGGTGCAATAGGTCTTCATGTAAATATGGCGTGTGTGCTGCTGTTTGCGGGTGGGTCTTCTACATGCGAGGGTTTCCATGACTGTGGGTGGGGGATGGGGATCCTGTATATCCAATTTCAGTTTAGCATCCTCTGAACTAAAGCAAGGCCCCCAATAAGGCTTGCCGCATTTGATCGCATCATCCTAGGTGCATGTGCGCGTGTGCATGCACTTGTATGTATGCGTCAGAGTGCGGAGCTTAGGGACCAGAGTCTGACTCATCCTCCATTCAGGGGTGCCTTGATACTGGAGTCACATCAGATCTGGGTGTGTATGATTGTGCAAAGGCATCTATATGCAGAGAGGAGAAGTGATCTGGTTTGTGTTTTGATATACCTGTCTACTCTCTCTTTGTTCTGTGAATATCTCACTTCATTGCTTGTTAGTAATGGTAAAGGGTATCTGTATTTAGATGTTCCAGCAGTGTGAAAACCACCCTAGACCATTTTGTCATGGGGCTTTTGTTGTCCAACTGTTACTATCAGCTCTGGATGAATTCCCAGTTGTATGTGTATTCATACAACTGCATTATCCTAATTGTTGGGCATGGGTTTTATAATACCCAAAGATAATGGCTCATTGTGTAAATGAAAACGGATATGTCAATAGGGTTATTACAGTTTCGAAAACGTAGTTTTATTTTATTTATTTATTTTAATATCTGTAAATATTAAAAGTAAAAAGATTTATATTTTTTAAAATATTACAATGATATGAGCATAATTTGTTTGTTTGTTTTGTATTTTAATTTAGTCTTGTTTTTTAATTTGTATCTGAGCAAAATTACTAGTTTTTATTTAGTTTCAGGATTAGTTTTAGTTTTCATCCCTTATAACAGCATTATAAATTGTTCCATCTGTATATGACAACACGTGCATTACTTGATCAGAAAATGCAACAAAGAAACTGTGGTTGGGTTGTTCTACATATCAATCAGACAGCCGCTTTTTTTTTTTACAGAATACACAGTCTGCAACTGAGATAAATTAAATTAGTATATCTAACATTGATTAAAAATATGAAAACTAAAGTCATTTTTGGACTCTTATTTAATTTTTTAGTATTTTCTATTCATATTTTAGTGCATTTATAGTTTTTATCTTTTTATTTTTTTGCCATATGTGATGAAACACAAAATCAATATTTATATCATTTTTAGTTATTCATATTTTAGTGCACATTTCAGTTTAGTTTTGTTCTTTGTTTTTTCGTCATTTATATATATAAAAAAAAATCACTGCTTGTTTTCATCTTTTGTAATTGTTTTTATTAACAATTATAACCGTCATTTTTCTAACATTTTTGAAATATTTTGTATGTATTTAATTTTTATTTATATATTATATATAATACATATTTTTTCGTTTTTATTCATATTTTAGTGTAAATTTAGTTTCAGTTTAGTTTAGTTTTTTTTTTTTTCACTGCTTGTTTTCATCTTTTTAATCGTTTTTGATTATAACCTTGATAACGACAATAGCCATGGTTGTCAGAGTATTTTACAATCATGACTTGTATGTGAACCTGCACCAATAAGTTCTGAACTACAGCTTCACTGTGTATGCTGTTAAGATGACACATATCTGAGCTTCATCCATGTTTAACAAAATTCTCTACTTTTCACAGACTCCGTCAAAGATTCCAACGGCCGTGTTCTAGTGCACTGTCAGGCTGGTATCTCACGGTCGGCCACTATATGCCTGGCGTACCTCATGAAGAAGAAGCGAGTGCGTCTGGAAGAGGCCTTTGAATTTGTTAAACAGCGACGCAGCATCATCTCCCCCAACTTCAGTTTCATGGGTCAGCTGCTGCAGTTCGAGTCTCAGGTGCTGGCCACTTCCTGTGCTGTAGAAGCAGCCAGCCCTTCCGCCACACTCTGCCCTAAGTCTTCCTCCACGCCCACGTCTCCCTTCATCTTCAGCTTCCCAGTCTCAGTGGTGACGCACAGTCAGCCCAGCAGTCTTGCGTACCTACAGAGTCCAATCACAACCTCGCCAAGTTGCTGATAAATTGTCCCTTTCTGCGAGACTGAAAGACTGCACTCGCACACCAGAAAGAGATTGTTGGAAGTTTTGTTAACAAGGTCTTTGAAGGAAGGTTGAATTTTTTGACACCCTTCATTTGGCACACTCATGTAGTCATTCAAGCAAAGTTTTTTTTTTAATTCTTTGTAGTCGTTACTGCACCAAACTTATGCGTTAAATGGATTGTTCATCCAGAAATTAAATTCTGTCTTCAGTATTTACCCTCATGTTGTTTCAAACAGGTATGACCTTCTTTCTTCCGTGGAACACAAAACGAGATATTTTGAAAAATGTATTGGTCGATCTTTTCCATGCAACTACAATGAATGGGAACTGGAGCTTTCAAGCTTCAAAACACTGACAGCCTCATTTCCCATTCACTTTTATTGTATAGAAAAGAGCAGCGTTAACATTCTTTAAGATTTGGAAAAAAGTCATACAGGTCTGGAACGACACCATGAATGATGACAGACTTTTCCTTACTTTTTTGAGTGAACTATCCCTTTAATACCAGAAGAATACAATCATAATATACTGTCACAGGATTCCTGTGAGGACAGTACATTTCCTTCATTTCCTGTGGTTTACGTCCAAAGACTTCCAAAGGTCCGCCATGTGATTGGCTGGCAGGTTGGCGAGAGCAGTGGGAAACGGAGCTGTGATTTCATAAAGCAAACTTGGCAGTCTACGTCTTTCTTTTTTGATGGAGAGCAGGAGGTCCTTCAACCCTGACAGGTGCTTCAGACTGTGTCTGGACTCCCCATTTATCGTCCCTCCAATCTCTCTCTGGCTCTTCTTTGCCATTTGGACAAGACTGATCTCCTTTAATACAGACATTCCTGCTGGAGCTCCGAGACTTGCTGTCTTTGGCAAAAGTTAGCTGGCATGATCTTTTGCAGGAAATGGCTTTCATCTAGGCTGTTTTGCATTTGTCAGTGCCTTTTACAAAGAAGGTACAGGACATTCAGACACATTGGGGCAGACATGAGCTCCCAATCGCCTTTCCTTCAGAAATGAACACAATGGCAGACTGGTGGCTGGATGTTTGGCAAAGGGACTAAAGTAATTAGAACTGCAATACAGACATATTCTACAATCCGTTCCTCTCATAAATTAGAGCAATAACATAATTCTCCTTCCTCCCAGTCACCACCAAAGCAATGTATGATTTATTAACTTTTTTGGTTGCATTGTATGATCACTTTAAACTTCTGATTTTGTTTGCCAATTTGTACCGAGACCTCAATTATTTCTTCTGTATGCCTTACCAATAATGACTGTGGTGTTCTTCCATGTGGAATGTTCTCATTAATAGACTATTTAAGGAACAGCGTATGTAATATGATAGGTTTGAAGGTACCAGCTGTGACCACTGTAACTACTGTAATGATTTAAGAGGGATCCAATTTGGTATCAAAATGCCCCGATTAACTTGACGGACTTATACACTGAAACCTTTTGCACTGGAAGTTTGGGAATGGGAGAATTGGGAAACCACCACTTGTTTTTAATATTTCCCCTTGATAACGTCACTGGAAGGGAATCTTCTTGCCTTGAAGAGTTATAGCAGACTGCTTTTGCTTGAAAATTTACAATGTGTATGTGTGTGGGGCCTATTTCTCATTAGTTTCTCATGAGATTGTGGGCATCTTTTATAGAGCACTTTTAAGTGATGCAAAATTTATTTGACGTTCCTTTCGCACCTCGCCGGAACTGAAGTGGTAGCTGAGCAGCATACATTTCCCATATTCAGTTGAGCTTTAGTTTTTTTGCATACTAAATGGTCTGTTTGTTAACATACTGATGATTGCAATATTTTTACTGTACTTGATGTAAATGTCTGACGCTCATGGCAATATTGTTCAGAGGGTTACGATTTTTGAACTCTGCCCTGTTCTGTTGTATTATATGTACATTTTATTTATCTCATGATTGTCATTGTTAAATATAAAAGTGTTCTTTAATGAATGTGTGGCATCCTTTAATCATAAAAAAAGATCACTTGGGACATTTTTCTCTACAGCAATCTGCCTGTAAGTAATAAAGCATTTATTTCGTAAGATTAAAAGAACATGAGCCATCTAAGTTACTCTGAATGAGAAAGATATAAAAGAAATGAGTGCTATTGTGCAAGGGAACATAATTAGTATAATATCTGACTAATGGAGGTTGGGGAAGTTCAATAGAGGCATTTTGTTTAAGAGTCACAGTGCCCCCTAGCGTGTATTTTGGTAATTGAAATTTCATGGTTAGTGCAGCAGTGTCCGAATTCTCGTACCAGAGCCCTTCTATCAAGGTGGGCCTACATGCATAATGTGGCGGTCCCATAGGAAAAGTTTAATGCTGTCCGCCAGTGCTTTATAGATGAGGCTTCAGATTTAAGTTTTAAGCCAGACCACTCTTGTCAATATTTGTCTAGTTCTGCTCCTACAAACCCCTCCTCTATCAGTGACTTAATACTGAAATCCAATTCTTCATCTTGCAGACTTGATCCTGCTCCCACATCCCTCCTCAAACTCTGTAATTCTGTCATCTCTACACCTATCTCACTTTTCATAAACAGATCTCTAGCTTCTGCTTCTCTCTCTTTACCACTTAAAACTGCAGTAACACCAGTACTTAAAAAACCTAACTTGGACCCTACTGTTCGCCCTATCTCTAACTTACCATTCATTTCCAAAATACTGGAAAGAGTTGTTGCCTCCCAGTTACAATCTTTCCTTGTTCAAAATGATCTTTTTGACCCCTTTCAGAACTCATGGTTCTTCAGCTTTTTAAAAGTAAAAATACTGCATTTGAAATATGACATCAATGAATATAATAGTAAAGTGTTCCCAAAAGCCTATTTTTAAGATTTATGCTTTACAATCTCATAACAAATTTCAATATTGAATTTTGTGATCCTTAACAAAATTAAATTAACAAAATTAAGTTACAGAAATCAGTTCAATTTGTTGGAAAATTATTATTTATTTATTTTTTTTTCCATTTATGCACATTTGATTTCCTCTGGTTTAAATGTATGAATGTCTTTTTTTAAAACTTTATATATAATTTTATACTTTATACATAAATATTCATTTTAAATCATTTAAATGTTCAGTGTGAGTCATAAACTCAAGAAAACTGCTTAGGGCCAGTAAAATAAATATTTTAAACCTGCATGCACGCACACACATAAAAATACTTTTTTTATACATTTAAATTTCATAAAATTAAATAAAATTGAATTGTGTAATCCTTAACAAAAATAAACATTGTTTTATTTAATTTTTTTAAATTACACGATTCATCTTTTCGAGTGTATTGATGTTGTTTGAATTATATGCTATATATGCAGTAATTTCCATATAAAACAGAGTAAACAATAAATCATTTTTATTTCTTGTATGATGGCCAACAAAACGTTTTTCAGTCATTCAGGTTCTCATCAGGTTTCCAGGAATTATACAGGGCCAAGGTGGCAACCCTACCTCACACACTTCAGTAGACTGCTTCAAGACCTGAAATGGGTGCATCAGATAAGTGAGACATCCAAAATGTGTAGTGCTGGAGGGTCACCAGGAACAGGGTCAGATGTACCAATGTAAGCAAACCTTCCCCCTGATTTCACAAGTATTTTGCTGAAAATTACACTAAAAATAACACTAGCTTCCCTGATCATTGATTGTTCCACCACAAAGTGAAAAGGATGCAACCATAATTAAACAAGGGATCAGCAAACAGAAAAAAGACAGTAGATGGTATTTATGACATGTACTTTATTAAGACCATTTTACACAACTGACGAGTGTTTGATTAGTCCGCAGATTGCTTATGGTAGATAAGACGCTTCTAGATCTGATTTAAGTTCACAGGAAAACGGAAATAAAATAAAAATACAGATCATAGAATTGAGATTATAAAGGAATGTTTCTCTCCCACTTATTGACTTTAAGAGGGGAGAAAAACAAGTCTGATCTCTCTTTCTCTCTGGTTTGAACACAGAGAGCCCTGGAGTAAGGCAGATCACCTTCACCTGAGCAAAGCAACCAAACCAGACAGGAGTGTTGTGAACTTGCGAACAGACTTCAAGAGGTAGAGCCATGTCCATATACAAGACTACATCCTTCATTTTATTCTGTAACATGAATGTGTGCCATCCAAGCTGCTGATATATCAGTAGTGTGTAACTGGAAATACGTTACTGACATCCTCAGAAAAGAGGCGTTTCTCTTGCACCAGAGAAACAGTATTGGAATGAACAAAATTAAGGAATTTCTGTGGTCGTGAGCTAAAACAAAGTGAAACCAAATGAGTGACTTCCAAAGCGGAGACACTTAATCAACGATCATCTGAAAATATAGAAGGAAAGATCTGAAAGAAAGAATTCCCACTTCTTTTACAGTACTAATAAAACCCACTCTGTATCAGTAAACAACATTAAAAGATATACAAAGGCATTGTCCATTACACAACATGTACATTACTGGACTTTTTTTTTTCCTGTGTCATTTTAAAATTATTCAGAATAACTTAAGTCCTGCTTAAAAGTGCAAATTTATGTGTTTTCTGATGGTAATGGAATGGAACATTCAGAGCAGAATTCCTGTGCAAAGAAATGGGGGGTAAAAATGAGTACAAAGTACATAAAAAAAACATATAAGATTTTTTTTTTCTGTTTTGTTGTTAAAGGCCTTTTGAATAGCTCTGGTCTCCACATCAACATTCTTTTTACTTTTATAAACCCTCTAAGGCTTTTTTTTTTAATACAATACATAAAGAAGAAAAAATAAAACCGCAACACAATAAGTCCTCACTTCAGTGAACTTCAAGGGTGACGGGATCACTGAAATATCAGGTCCCTTTGAAGTGTAACGGGGACAAGGCCCATTTTCTTAATGTGAATTATATGGAGGAAAATAAAAAACAAATATATGTAGATCACAGTAATAATAAAACTGTTTCAAAGAAAGAGAAGCTTAATAAAGTGTAATGCTCGAGTTAAAACAGTGTTAAATTGAGTTTAATGAAGGGGAAGAGGTCACTTGTTGTCTTTCACAGAGCGTCATTTTACAGAGTCATTCGCTCTTTCAAGTCCTTTCATTTAGCCCTGAAACAGTGCATGACCTTTATCCTGTCCTAAAAGAGCTAGGACGCGGCCAGCCAAGGCAACTCTTTCTTGTAAACACTCATGGGGACAGAAATGGCAAATAACTGCAAAATAAAAAGGCAGTACAGAGGTTTATGGGTAAATGAATGAATTCCTATTGTACTGTTTGGGCAGAGGACATGAGGAGTCATCTGTGGAAGTTTGAAGTGTGTGTGAGAGTGTGTATGAAATGTTTGGGTAACAGTCTGAGCCTGCTGATCTTGGTCCCATGTGGACTAGGATTTCTGCTCTGCTGCTTTTGGGGATGGAGGTGTACTGTCTGGCTTGATGATCTGATATGTGATGAGGTACTCTGGGTAGGCCTGCAAAACACACAAGGTTGCAAATGTAAATACATATGTTAATAAATGTTAACCTGAAATATTTTTTGATAAAAACGTCTATGGACATGTTATGCATCAGCTAACCAAATATCTGTCAGCTCTCTCACCTGTTCCCCTCGATAGATGACATATTCGGCGTAGGCTAATCCATTGACGCTGGGACGACCAATGATGGAATGATGCCCTGGAGGAGCGTGAGCCATTTTCATGGCACTGAATTGCAAGAAGGATTTACCCAGAGTGACCCTACAGAACAGCATCTGCCTGCAAAGAGAGTTAAAAGAACACTATGAGGTAAACAGCACCATCAACTGGTCATTTAAGATCAGTACGCTTGTATCTCATCCATAAGCAACTACTTCTAAAGCACATCATATCAGAGCTAATCTGGGATCTGTTCTGTGATTACTAAATTGAAAGAATCAGATCTTGGGCTTGGATGAAAAACGTACCTATGACAAATATAACAGGACCGGTCTTTATGTGTGGGGCAGCCCGTTCCACCTCCAATGCCATAGACATACTGGTTGCTTTTAGAGGAGTTCTCTGCAAAGTAGATCCCAGCCCCAAACATGCCCCCAATGTAGGCGTGTCTCTCATCAAACCCTTTATGGATAATGGCGTTGATGAATGGTGACCCTGCAGATGAGGAGAAAAAGGAAAAGGATGATCTTTATGTAAAATAACTTGCAGAATGCTTGAAAGATCAACTGGGAAAGCTTCTTTTGTAGCTTGAACTTTCCCAAATAGCACTTTTGACAGGTCATTCATCTTGCGACAGCAAGTTGTGGCCGGGCCCTGGAGCAGTACCGTGAAAGAGCATGCGCTCGTTGTGATGATTGTGGTTCTCGTCTGCAATCTCCTTCTGCCGGTGTGCATATCTTTCCCTCAGCTTCTTGTTCACCACCTTCTGAATCTGCACCAACATTAAACAAAGTTTTAATATGGCAGCTCAAACAATTGACAAACTAGTCAAAAAGTTTCGAACCTTTAAATCAGTTTTTAAATTACACCCCCATCCCTTTAACCACAAGTGTTCTCTCCAAAGCCCCACCCTCATGTCAGTAAACCCGAACCAACCCAAACAAAGATATTCTGATGGAGATATGATGTAAATATATCCATACAATGCAAGTCAATGGGGTCCAACACATCCAAGTACAGTGCTCTGCGCATGCGTCAAGTTCAAGGAAGTGTAATCGAGCTTGAATTCATGATTGCACCTAGGAGACTGCAGATGTCAAGAGTTATAGTGAAAAAGGAGTTACATTTAGGTCTATTTCTCGATCAGGTCGCTTCAGAAGACATGGATTAAACAACGATTCGTATGGATCACCTTTATGCTGCCTTTATGTCCTTTTTGGAACTTGAAAGTGTTTGACCACAATGACTTGCATTGTATGGATATTCACATCATATCTCCACCAAAATATCTTTGTTTGTGTTACACAGAAGAATAAAAGTCATACAAGTTTGAGACGGCATGAGGGTGAGTAAATAATGAGAATTATTTGTAGGTGTTCTAGGGCATTTAAAGGAGCCATGTATTCTGACAAAATAATTATTTTTGCAAGCAACATATTAATTGCCAATATTTCATTGTATAAAGTAGATATTTTGCCAATGCACAGTTTTTGGAGAGATTTTTTTCCACAGCTCAGGATAGTACGGAGCCTGTTAGCGGACAGGGCGGGATTTGTTTTTTTCTTTTTTTTTGTTTTTTTTTTACAAACCATGGATTTAATACAGTATACTGTATCCATATAGTAACCATGGTATAACTATATATTAACATGGTTTTCGTTTGCCTGTATTATTACTGTGGTTTTAAAATATGGTTACTATAGCAAAACCATGGTAAATTTATTGAGAGGGCATGCAAAACTATTTCAGAAAAAAAATGAATCTGCCATCTTTGCACATGTACTCCATAGGATAGTCGCTAGTGAAGGCCGTGGGACTATGCACGCTCTTGTGGTGCCATCAGCAAGTCAGCGTTGTCATGATGCAATTTCCCTGTGGTTCCAGAGTGATTAGTCACATGTCATTTACTTCTCATGTGATTTGTTAAAAAAAAAATAATCCCCTGAGTCCATGAGCAAATATGGCAGATTTCAAATCACATACTTCTTGGTATGGCAGATACTGGCAGATTTCAAATTACAACTGCCATTAAGATGAATAGAAATGCTAATAGATAGATATCTCCAGGTAGTATAGATCTCCTTGACTTGAATGCACAAAATATTACACAGACAGAGAGCATGTTTTGGATTGGCTAGTTTTCTGATTGGCTAATGTAGCACGGCTGCTGCTCAGACTCTTTTATGCCATTTATACAGCCTAGGGCTGTCACAGAGACAGGTGTGATTTTTCAGAACATATATTTCAGTGATATCTGTCAGATAGTAGGAACATTTTATGCATTTTATGAAAAATGCTTACAGCAGCTTTAAGGGCAGAATGGTGCATAAAGTTACAACTTACCTTCAAGATGTTGTACCTGCTGAAAACGCCTCCTGCATTGCCACCATCCCTGTGCTCTCTGATCGTGCTTTGCAGCTGTAAAACAATAACACAACGTACATGTTACATATGTTTGGGTCACAAGTGGATTTCTATGGGGTTTTCAAACTGTGGTCCAGGGACCCCTTGGGGTAGGTAGTGTAAAAGTATAAAAAATATATACATTAAATATTTACCAAATTTGACATTATAACGGTCTACAAATACATTTCAATTGAACTGATAATGTTTCTATTGAGGTTTATCTATGTGGCATTACTAATAGTACGTAGCAAAAAAGATAAATGGTCGATATATATATAAGGTAAATATTTTCAAGATAAGATTCAGATAATTTCTTTTGGCTTTAGTGCAATAACATTTTGCAAACCACATATTGTATTTATAGTATAACACTTAATATTTTTCTTATATAGTATAAATGCATTTTAACGCATTAAAATAGGAAGGGGTTCCCTTACAAGTGGATCATCATATCTGGGGGCCCTTGGCCCTTTTGTTTGGAACCACTTCTGCTTTTTTTTTTGTTTTTTTTCACATGCTTTGAAAGGAAAAACACCCTAGTTCGGGGGAAGAAGTGATGATTTTGGCTCCAAAGCTCTCACCTCCTCCTCTACTGACTGAAACTCCTTATCATCAGGGGCTAGGTCGATCAGCACTGTGCCCTGAGTTGCACAGTGGAATGTCAGGTATGGGTTGGCACCTGTGTGGTAAAACATGAACAAATTAAACAAAAAGGTACTTCAATGTGCGGTGGTTCATGTAACCATGCTTTTATACTTTGTTTGAATGCTTTTGGACTGACCTTGTTGACCACCCAGTAGTCTCTCAATGCCTTTGATAAGTTTGTGTCTGTGCCCATATGCGTTGATCCCAATCTCCTTGAGCTCCTCATGCC
Source organism: Myxocyprinus asiaticus (assembly GCF_019703515.2). Lineage (NCBI taxonomy): Eukaryota > Metazoa > Chordata > Actinopteri > Cypriniformes > Catostomidae > Myxocyprinus > Myxocyprinus asiaticus. The sequence goes on along the minus strand of NC_059381.1, from coordinate 16,020,625 downwards.
CCATATCAGCCAGCACATCCAACGTAATCTTATACAACAGGTAAACAACAATCAGATTTAGGGAATCCATTGTAGACTACAGGAAAAAACTATCAGAAAAAGCTGATAACAATCTCGACAAGATGCACCCAATAAGACGACATCGACGCCACTCTTTGTAATGTAGGTTGTAATGAAAATTGACATTAAGCGATTTACTTCAGGGTTGATTTAGACTCAATTCTGTGTCAAAAGTAGCAGACAGCGCAAATTTATTTTCTTAGCTTTTTGATACGTGTAACTTCCTCCTACAGAGAACATAAACTCTGTGAACTGCAGGAGGCTTGGATAGATATTATGCTGTGTGACTCATAACAAACAGGATGATAATTGCTGTGCCAATCTCAATATGCCTCCTACACGGTACATGTACACAAAAGCAAACATGCAGATGGCGGTTTGCGTATGCTAGACTGCGAGGCAGGGAAATGTTTGAGCCAGCATGTGCCACAGAGAGAGTCTCAGCTCCTGAGAGCATCACACCTCAGCATTACATTTGACTCTTCTTCAACCTCTGTCAGGATATAATCTCAAACTCTCACACTTCCAATTGGCCCATGATCCATTATATCTGTGGTAGGCCTGTCAAAGGCCATAAGCTGCCAACTGCTCTCTCTCTCAGGAAGCACTCTGCTCACTGTACGTTTTCCATTTACGGCAATGTTCAGAGGGAAGTGGAGATGCAGCAAATGTACAACAACTCTGTTGCAAAGTTAGCCATTTACGGCAGTGTTAAAAGTGAAGTGGAGATGCAGTAGACATAATACAACATTGTTGCAAAATTTGCCATTTAGGACAAAGTTCAAAGGGAAGTGGAGATGCAGCAAGTGTACTACAACATTGTTGCAAAGTTTGCCATTATGGCAAAGTTCAAAGGGAAGTGGAGATGCAGCAAATGTACTACAACATTGTTGCAAAGTTTGATATATACAGCAAAGTTCAAAAGGAAGTGGAGATGCAGCAAATGTACTACAACACTGTTGCAAAGTTTGCCATTTACGGCAAAGTTCAAAGGGAAGTGAAGATGCAGAAAATGTACTACAACATTGTTGCAAAGTTATCTATTTACGGCACAGTTCAAAGGGAAGTGGAGATGCAGCAAATGTACTACAACATTGTTCCAAATTTTGCCACTTACGGCAAAGTTCAGAGGGAAGTCGAGATGCAGCAGACATAATACAACATTGTTGCAAATTTTGCCATTTACTGCAAAGTTCAGAAGGAAGTGGAGATGCAACAAATGTAATACAATATTGTTGCAAAGTTTGCCTTTATGGCAAAGTTCAAAGGAAATGGAAATGCAGCAAATGCACTATAACATTGTTGCAAAGTTCGCCATTTACAGCAAAGTTCAAAGGGAAGAGGAGATGCAGCAGACATACTACAACATTATTGCAAAGTTATCCATTTATGGCAAAGATCAAAGGGACGTGAAGATGCAGCAGACGTAATACAACGTTGTTGCAAAATTTGCCATTTACTGCAAAGTTCAGAAGGAAGTGGAGATGCAGCAGACGAACTACAGACCTCATAAAGAAACAAATATTTGTCATATCAGCCTTTTGACAGCACTTGTAAAGTGAGGAGACAGCTCAAAACAGTGCAGCGGCTAAAATCAGACGGGTCTAATGACAACAACGATCTGTGAGCAGTGTCCTCAATCTCATTTTCACTCTGTCACTGAAAAACAACAATTTACTGTTGCCTCCTTATGCTCCATCTCCCTCAGGTACAGCAAGCCAGAAAAAATGGAGAGCGAGCGAGTGAGTCACTGTAAGATGGATGAATGCCTCTTACTAAAGCCACAATCAAAGCTGATTTCAGCCCTACACATCTAGTGCTCTTCCCAGCTGGTGGCCATCAAGAGCATTTCTGTTCATCTATGTGCAAATGAGCGACAGGTCTCGCACAGAATGGCAATCAGGTCCCACAGCTTGGCCTCAGTGAGTCGGAGCCGAGGAGCTGAAGGAACAACAGAGCATTGAGCTCAGTGTGAGAGAGAATGGCATGACTGTATTAATCACAAGACGGGGCACAAAGGTCAGCCCCATCACCTCTCTCTCCCATAAAAATGTAGATGCTAATAATCTCACAGGGTTCAGCTGTGGGAGGAGTTGGATTGAAATGATGAAGCCAAGGTGCTTAGAAAGTACACTGAAAGATTTTGAGGTCACAGATGTCATTGTATCCGAACAACTTTTTAAGGGAAGGACCTGGATTTTTCTCCAGGAAACTATGGCTATTTTATTTTGCAGGACAGAAGGTAATTTGATGTGTGGAGAGGAACTGTGTGACCAGCAATGTGATTCAGTGGTTATTTAATAATAGGAATTGGTCTTACCTGTTCCCTCTCAAAAATATCACGCAAATGCTCCAAACCCAAACTCTTCAGAAACTGACTGATGTTCATATCCAGAATTGCAACTAAAGAGAAAAAAATCCTCATGTTAACTCTATTAACATTATCTTCACAAAGCAGGACTGTAAATCAACAAAAAAAATCTATTATAATATGCTGATTAATCAAATAAGACTAGTGTTGGATAGACTACAAAAAGTGGCTTAAGAAGTCAAAACATTGTTTTTTTTTTTTAACATGGTTAAAATTAGGCCTATGACTGGTCTACAGTCCACAGCAATCTATTTTGCAATCTTTCCGAGGAAAATAATTTCTGTATGTGTCAGGTGTAAAAATTATAATCATAATAAATTAACATGCTTGACTGAAAACTCTACAACAAATATCTTATTTACATGAAAACGTATCACTGTAAAAGGATTTGAAGTGAAGTGCTTTGGAACTACTCACTTTCTCCCTCCTTCCTCTCTGATCCAGTGGCCCCATCAGCCGGGCCCGAGGCCCCAGACACAGCCAGTTCTGCTAGGGGTCCGGCCAGATTGTCTATGCTGCTGGCAGCAGACAGGCAGGAGGGTGTGGATGTTGGGGAGATGACAGAAGCACTGACCACTGTAGCCTGTGGTTTGAAACAACTAGGAAGGGCTTCAGGGGGCATGGCATCAATCAGCAGTGCCCGGATATCATCAGCCTGGAGATGAAAGAAACAGAGGAGAATCAAGAAAAACACTAGTTTCTATGAGAAATCGGTGTCTGATTTGTTATAAATTAGGGCTGGGACATTTACGCACTAAAAAGCAGCAAGAGAAAATGATAGTTTTGAAATTGTAAACTTCAGCAAATTAAACATAAGCATTAAATGTGTTTTTTATCTGTGTGTAGTGTTAATAATGCATTGGCAATGTACACGTAAGTTTCTTTTGAATTGAATCAGACCATTTGATCTTATTATTAAAGTCCACAGAAAATTGCAGATGATTTTGCCCAACTTTTAAATACAGCATGTCCACTAATTTTATGGCATGTATACATATATTTGTATAGTAGATTTATACCTATAAAAATGTGCCTAATTTAACTATATTAGCAAAAAACTGAACATTCTGATGTACATTTTAAATAATTAAAAAAAAATTATGATTCTTGTAAGTTCTTTATATAGTAAATATATTTATGATTATATTTTAATGTTGTGATAAAACTGTGCAATTAATTAGTTACAGCCATATTCTAAATAAAACTAACTATAACATCTAATTCTGTTTACACCTGGTATTAACCTCCATTTTGGGTGATTCAATCACAAGTGGTCAGGCAAGAAAGCCTTTTAAACTTGGTAGTAACATGCTTCTAAGGTGTGTTTTCTGTAACCACTTGATTTCAAGACTAAAAACATTGCTCACTACATCAGCGCAGAGACTGCATTTTGATAAAGCACAAAAAAGTCAATTAAACCGTATTAAATTAACTTCGGATTAGCTGCGTCACTGCATGTTTGTATCAGGCAAACTGAAGACATTTTGTCTTATGCATAACTATGTGGGCTTTTTCATTTATTTTCCGATTGGATGGTTGTTGTTGTTTTTTTAAAAGCTGTACATAACTGGTAAAGTGTAAAGACCCTGTTTTAGCATAATGATAGATATGTTTAATTGATAGACAGATAGACAATAACTGACAGGTGAGTAGGCGATCCTTCATTGTTATCCAGAACGCATTATGATACATTCACATTTACACTACTAATACAATTTGGTCACATGTGTTTCTGGCTACCTCTTAATTAGGTTTGAGTGATCGGATAACACAACATTTTTGACTATGTATACACCTGTATTTTGGACTTTCCACTTGTGATCAGATCACCAGAGACAGATGTTCATATGAGATGTAAACAGAAGCAGTGTCCGAAATCGCCCCCTATCCACTGTACTGTATAGTGCACTATTTTGGGTGTCAGCCATTTTGTAGTTGTGTCCCAATTTGCTTCCTATATTTGTTCAATCATTCTTACCCACAATGCACTCTGATTTCGACAGCTGATGTACACTTGCTGACGCTATCTTGCCCATAATCCACTGCAGGGAGGACTGGCATGCTGGGAGAGCAAGCACAAGTGGGTGAGCGAGAGAGAGAGGAAGCACGAGAGATGGCAGTTTACAGCTTCATTCATTCCTGCAATGTTTTATTTCACGCTGGCTGTAGTGTTTTACTTTTTGACATATCAATACTTGATTAAAAATTACATAAAATATAGCGATCCAAAATCACACAGATAAATTGAACAGTTTGATTTATTTATACAGATGAAAATATATTTGATATGGTTATTTATTTATTTATTTTTGCCATTAATGCGAAGTGATTTCTTTCATCACTAATTCACTGAGGTGATATTGTCAACTCAGAAGAAATTATGCTATATATTTGGTTATCACACGTACGTTTTTGTCTAATAATCAATGGATGTTGTTAATATTAGCTTTAGTACTGTATTATAGTCGCATGAAGGCACTAAGCGCACATGCCATCTCTCTCAGCGCTCAGAAATGCTGCCCAGTTTGGAGGGAAGAGTGTCAGATTGCTAAAAAAATAATAAATAAATACAATTATGTATGCTTGTTCATGTGTTTTTATTCTTGTTGGCAGTTTTTAGCAATATTATTATTTTAATCATTATGAAATTTTGATCATTTTATATGCATAACAAGTATTGTTATTGTGGTTATTATGATTATTATTATCCTACATGTAAAATAAAAGTACATATGTGACGAAGTTGTTTCTGTGAGTGCTCCAGCAGTGCTCTCCCCGACGCTCCATGTACACATCAGCGTCCAAATTCACTCACTCATTTCGTTCACTCCTGATATAGTGCACTCACTGACATCCACTATATTGGACACAGTGAATGAGTGAACAAGGGACTGATTTGGGACACAGCTAGTGTCTATGATTCATGTTAGAATACCAGGGTAGGGTTGCACCAGCTGTGCGGATGGTCTCACCCAAGTTTGGGCATAAAGTTCAACATAGGGCCTTAGTAACTACTAGTTAGTTTGTAACTAAGTCGGTGCTTAAGTTGGTTGCACCACCTGTTCTTGAGACTTAGCTAGAAGGCCGTAAGCTCTCCGTAAAGCAATGTGTTGTCCCATAATTTGATGTTTGCAGCCTTCAAATTTGTAAACAGAGGCGTTGAAAAGCCACGCATTTCAGTTTTATCTTGTCTGGGTTGATGTTCAAACCTTTTTTTATCGCTCATAACTAAACAGTTATACACTGCATTTCAATTGAAAAATGATATGTAAAAAAATAATATAATAAATAGTAGGCCTTTAAATATGTATATAATATTCAAGTCCTGCATCTAACATTAATAAGGGTCAATAATAAATTCATTTGAATATCCTATATATTTTGTACCTGTGCATGTCAGTGACTTTGGGCGATGCGCACAGGAAAGTGCACCGTTTAGATCAGTTTCATGCTGAAGAGCCGCTAAGACGACTTTTTATTTTTACATGGTGTTCTCTCATTTATGTAAACGAGTTTAAATGTCAACATCATCATATATGTCTAAAGGATTTAATTCTGTCGTGCAAAACATCAGCACATTTATGTCATTTAATCAGTTTGCATTTTTGTTTCAACTGCTACTCCAGGTTTGCTTAATTATTTAGTTTCAGTGTTGGGTATATCAGATTAAAAAGTAATTTGTTCCTGTAATCTAACTACTTTTTTGTCAAAAAAGTAACATTACATTTCAAATTCTTGTAATCAGATCAAGTAACTGACTTTCAATTAAATAACTTTTAAGTACATTACTTGTGCTAAAGTAATATGTACTGTATCATTCATTTAAAATATGAATTCATATGTATGTCTGTTAGCGTTTCTGTGACAGCTGAAGGGAGTGCGACAATGAATGAGGAAATACAGACATTGAAATTGAGCAGAAAACAAAACACTTTTCTAGGAAAAGTGATTTAGAAAGTAACTTAAAAGTAAAATAATTAGTAATGTGATTATTTTTATTAAGTAATCGTTAAAGTAATCAGATTACATTTTTAGAGAATTAGTCATTTCTGTGGATTACTTATTTTGAGTAATTTACCCAACACTGTTTAGTTTACACGTAGGATTACGTTCCACCTTAGTTTAATGTTGCAACGCTTATTTAGTAGTGCAAAAATGTTAGATTAATGCCCATTTATGCCACAACTAGCATTAGTTATCACGAAGGTGCAACCAGCCCCAGGCCACTTGGGCGAGGAGATAATTACATGGTAGTTCTACATAGCAATATTTTGGCTTCTTGGTCTAGAATTGGACTGTAAAAGCTGAGAACAGCTGTGTCATTAGCACCTGGCATGAGTGCAGCCACTGAAGCCCACTTACTAAAGATTACAGAAGCTTTACCTTTCGCTTTGTTCACGTTTGAACACAGGAGACGCAGGCTTAAACAGCTCAGCTTATGTGTTTAGAAGACAAATGTCCCAATATCTCAGGATAGTCTATGCCGGGGACCTGGGTAGCTCAGCAAGTATTGATGCTGACTACCACCCTGGAGTCGCGAGTTCAATTCAAGGTGTGCTGTGTGACTCCAGCCAGGTCTTCTAAGCAACCAAATTGGCCCGGTTGCTAGGGAGGGTAGAGTCACATGGGGTAACCTCGTGGTCACGAATATTGGTTCTCGCTCTCAATGGGGTACGTGGTAAGTTGTGCGTGGATCATGGATAGTAGCATGTGCCTCCACATGCTGTGAGTCTCCGCGGTGTCATGCACAACGAGCCACATGATGCGTGGATTGACTACTTGTCCTCCGCCACCCAGACTGAGGTAAGTAACCGCGCCACCACGAGGACCTACTAAGTAGTGGGAATTGGGCATTCCAAATTGGGTAGAAAAGGGGATTTAAAAAAAAAAAAAGAAGGATCGTCTATGCCACCTGAACAATATGAGACCTCAAAGCCAGAACAAACAATCCGGCAGAGCATAAAACTTTATAGGTTATAAAAGTCCCAGGTCTGAAACTGGTCTATATTTAGATATGCAAATATATAGCTCTGTTCATGATATGCTAATATATAAGTGCACTTCAACAGTTAGTTCACCTGAAAATTAAAATTCTTTCTTTATCTTTCACCCTCATGTCGTTTCAACCCCGGCTGACATTCATTCTTTGAATAGAAAGAAATTCAGAAGGTTTGAAACAATACGAGGGTGAGTAAATGATGAAAGAGCTTTAATTTTGGATTTAACTATCCTGTGAATCTGTGTGAGAGTGTTAAAGTATGTGTGTATTACCGTCGCCAAGTCCAGTGGCGCCTGGCCCTCCTGGTTCTTCATGGTGGGGTCGGCCCCGTGGGCAAGCAGCAGTGCACAGAGCTGCGTGCGGCCCTTCTGTGCAGCCTCATGGAGGGGGGTAAAGGCCCATTTATCAGTGGCATTTACACAGGTGTTATACTTGATCAGCAGGGCTGCAATATCCACATGCTGGGAGGAAGACAAAAGCTTATTACTAACAGAATTATTGTTGCTTTAACACACAATGTTTAAGGCCTGGCTGTAAATTAAACCAGGTTAGTTCTTTCTATAGCAGCTCTATTTTATTAAAAGCTTTGGTTTAAGGGTATCTTGCCGGGTTGATGGATTGTTGTTTAACCCTTTAATGCATTCATTATTAAAGACTCGCTTGACTAGCAGTTTTCTGTCCTGACAGCAATTTGTGTGGTGCAGCACGAGTCATGGATATTTTTGGTGTATTTTCCCAGAATAAAAACAATATTTTTAGATGTGTTTATCTGCAAAAAGTTAGTTGTCAACTTTTTGGAGTTAATAGATAGCTTCAAAGCTAATAGAATGGACTAAAAGCCATAAAACTAAATGTTTTATTTTATTTGACTGTGTCACAATTTTTAATATTTCTTTTTACAACATATTTTAATTTCCTTTTTTCCAAAATGTATTTTGAGAGTGTTACACATCTCCACTGCAATTAGATAGATGAAGATAGTAGAAACTATTTCAGAATTACAGGAAATTATTATTTTTTTTATTATTAATGGACGACACATAGAATTATGACTAAGGGCCAAAGACTATCCCACATGAAGGTTTGGATGCAACATCACACCCTGAATGGGTAAAAATGACTTGCAAAAATATGTGCACTGTAAGTTAAACTCAATCAACGCAAAAATCACTATTTGAAAAAACAGTGGAAGAACAAAACAATGGCTCTAATGGGAGACTAATCTCCCATTTATAGTGGTGAGATTTAATGGCATTTGGGATTTAATGGCATTCCAGTTCCATTATCGATAGCACTGGAGAGCGAAGGAGAAAACAACTTTGGTTTTGGTTTGTGTATGACTGAGCTGTGCTGAGCTGGCCTCCCGTCAGCAGCAGTGATTGTATGGAACTGTGATCAGCTGGCTGTGTTTACCGAGCACTGACAGCCTCTACACAAACAGGCCGCGTATGAACAGAGGGAGGCGCACTTAAGGTCAGCTAGCATCAGCCAGCCGCCAGCCCTCCTCCTGCCAATCAACAGTGCCCGGGCCATCTGCCACCTCCGACACAGCCAATCATAAGCTCCAGGGACCAGCGGCAGATGTAGTGTATATCTAAGTGTGATCGAGGTCTAGCCAATGACTTCAATTCTGAATAGGGCTGGATAATATAGCATCTCATTATTTTTCAGCCCTTTGGACGCTATTCAATATATCTCTCAATATTTTTGTATTTGTTCAGAAATGGTCTATAATCTTTGATTCAAAGTAGATTCAAAATGCTCACTGTAAAAATTACAACAGTCGAAATCTAGATAATCATTATCAAGGCCGTTATATTCACCTACATATATTCTTACTAAAACACTTCAATAAAATGCAACACAGAAATGGCAGTGAAAATTTTTCATTGATGATGTTAATTAATGGTTGAATCAGCAACTAATTCATTTTAGTTTAAACTGATTCATGAAAACTAACTTACCGACTTAAAATGTTTTCTACTGATGTTTAAATCAGAGACACTATTAAAACCTGATTTAACACTCCCATAATTGCAAGTCACGAGACAACAAGGAAGGATCGCGAAACTAGTCTAAATATATGGTCTCATTTCTTAATTGGCAAATAAAAAGCGCATTAAAAGCACAAATATATCATGAGTATTTGAATTTTCGCCCAGCCATGGCTTGAGGGCCAATGCCCGACCAAATCCAGTTCTGATCCAGTATGCTTATATAACCACAATCTGCTCCCTACCATCTGCATGGTCTAATCACATCCCTGAAGGCCTCCAGAGATACCTCCAACAATCAACTAGCCCTAAATTGATTTCCCTTCTAGAAAGACAAAATCCTGCATAAGAAGCGTTTTGTGCCATGCGGATTAAATCTTGTCTGGGTTATGGCTGGCAAGTGGAATCAAGTCAGTATCATGGTTGTTTCTGAGGGGAAACGGAACTGAAACCACCTGAAAGAATTATGAGCAACAGCGATGCATTAAAAGTGCATAAGCTGAGGTTCTGCTGGCAAGACCTCTAAAATGCTGCACAAACACTCTCTGCCATCTCCAATGTACACAGACGCACAAAAATTTTTGCATTTAGCCACACACACAATGATCTCCTAAGTCAGGAAATGAAGTGAAAGTGCTATATCAAAGACAGCAGGGTTCAAGTGAGGGTCTACTTTTGTTCAGGGACGAAAAAAGCTGTGCGTCTGGATTTCAAGAACACATACATAGATTATTCAGCATTTAAATCTGTTTATGTATGTCTGATGTTCCCATCGCACTGTTGCCAGTCAGACCTGACATGACACCGGAGGCATGACGTGTTGACTTAACAGATGTCTGTATGTAGTCCCTGTCACACTGAAATATAAGCTCTGTTCCAAAATCTAGTAAGCTGCCCACGGAGACTGCCTTTTAAAGCACCACAGGTGCTCCCAATGCAAAGGCTGCCTACTAAGTTACCTTGTTCTGGCCAAATTCTAAGGCAGCATTGCACATATCCTATGCAGTGTGGCGATGGAAGACGAGGCAAGAGACATGTTAATTGAAGTTAATTATAAATAAACTTACAGTTCTTAATACTGAAAAGTATAGCTAAAAATGGTTCAGTGTGATTAAAAGTGGATTTTCCCACCAATATTTGTGTGTGCTATGTATTTTGATGTTTATAAGAGTACAATGTCATTAAATCTTCGTGTCTCTGTTGAAATCACTTGTGAGTCAAGTCTCCGTGTGAAGCATTGTTTGTGGCACACAAACTGCCTACGTAGTTCCTGCCTACGTAGTGTTCCAAATTAGTGGGGTTATGGGGTTCCTCGATGGTTAGGGTTAGAGATGCATTGACACCAATTCTGGAAGAACAATACAAGTATCAATACCTAGTTTTAGGTGTCAGCCAATATGAAGCACTGATATGAGTAGTTTTGTGTTTGTATACGTGTGCCATTTTATTGGATATATTGATATAGCTAATATATGCATTTTCAGTAATTAAAAATGACAATTAAGGACAGTTTTACCAGGGTTTTACTTAACTTTAAAAGTAACCAAGCTAACACGTATGATACTTTATTCATGCTTTAACGGTATTAATATTCATATTGTTGGGTTTGTTGCGTTGTGCCTGACAGAGTTCGACATTCGTTTGATTGTTTTATCCTGTGTTGTTGTTGGGTTAAATAAAAGTGACAGACAATAACTTCAATCCCTTTTCCCAGCATCTTCTTTACAAATAACACATTTTTTTGGAGTCACTGTGTTTAGGATGACAATGATAGTGTGGTGCGAATCTGATGAAAGCGCTCTTTTTCTCTCCCTCAAACACAAGAGTGCAGAGAGAGAGAAGCTTCATATATCACATGAAGATGAATGAAATGAAACACATGCCAGTTTAAATAGTTTTCTTTCTTTTCTTGCTGTTTTTATGATGGAAAATATATAAAGATAAAGTCTTCCATTTAATAGGCAGTTCTTATTGCACTCACCCCATACGAGGCTGCATTGTGGAGGGGAATAAGGCCACCTTTGTCTTGCGCATTTACGTCCGCCCCATGTTCAAGTAGGTACTCAGCGACCTCTAGATTGTTATAGCCAGCTGTGGAGAAACAGATGCAGAAAAATGTAAATAAACATCTATGACATCTGGACACTTACAATCTGGTATAATCAAATTTATGTGATTAATCCATTAATCCATATGTTCTTTTCAGAGAGATAAGGGTATTTTGACACCTGAACAACAAAAACCAATGGCAAAACAGCCATTTCATAGAGAAGTCTGTTTGAGGCTGTATCCCTATTAATCCGGATAAAACTTTGCTTTCGTTTTCGAAATGCTCATCTACACTGTGGTTTTCAAATGTTTTCCAAAAGTTGCTCGTCCACACTGAAGCGTCTGACAACACTTAAATCCCCTTCCTGCACATGCAAAAAAAATGGTAAGGAGCATGGCCTTGCTTCATTTCCATGTACGGTCTGAAATGCAATTGTTCTTGGGTTCTACCCCCGGCCAGCAATTCCACGCAAACTTTCCGTCGCCTTTGAAGGAATGTAATGTGAATCTTGCACAAAATAACATTTATTTTTAACAACACTATCAAAGTGGATAGCAGGCACAACAATGGCGCTACAATATGGGCCGCCATCTTGATTGTTTTGGATTGAATGGATCACATGACTGCATCACATGACTACAAATACGTCATCGTTTTCAAATATCTCAGTTTTCCCTATCCACACTACAACGCAAAGACGACGTTTTCAAATTTATCCACTTGGGAGAGCTTTTTTAAAAGCTCTGTTTTTGCTGGACAAAACACTGTGTCAGTGTGAACAGAAGGCAAACCCGTAGTGAAATGAATGCATTTTCAAACAAAAACATGTTGGTGTGGACGTGGCCTTAAGTTCTTTTAATTCACCTTTGAAACCCTTAAAGGTGAAGTGTTTAATTTTTGTTTCACTAACGACAACAGACAAGGTTGCCAATATAATGTTTAGCAGTGTCCGAATTTGCATAGTATCAGAGTATGCACTTCATTTGATAAAGAACGTACTTCTCGGCCATAAATAAAGTACATTATTTAGGTATGCAGGTAAGTAGTATGAATACATTCTTGGTCTTATGGGAACATGGGCATTGTACCGTGACCCGAATATTTGTCGTAGTAACAAGCGCAAAAATTGTTTACTCTGGTTTTGCACAATTTAACCAAAAGGAACAACTTTATTGGTATATATTGCACTTAAAGTTGAAAAGAGCCATCTGACTCATGGTTCTTTGAAGTTTTTTTTTTTTTTTTTTTTTTTTTTTTAATTCAGCGCTTTGAATGTGATGTTTCCTCAGCTCCTCAGATTATGGAATAGTAAACTGTCCAGTGGTTGCGAACTTCAGAGTCTCGCTGGATGTAGTAGGTCATCCTTAATACAGTTAAGTGCCTTGCTCAAGGACACAATGGTGATGGCTGTGGGGATTGAACCAGCAACCTTAATACCAGTTATGTGCTTTAGCCCACTACACCACCACCACTACATTTTTAATACTGAGGATTTGTAGAAACTACTTAATTGACATACTGGTTTTGGCATAATTTATAGAAGGAAGTATGCATATTCATATTATATTTCCAAACAGTTTCCCAAACACTTCCCCCCTCTCACATTGTTCAAACAAACAATTCCACCCCAAAGACACAATATTGGTTGAGACAAAAGTTGACCTGCTCAAACAACCACAGGTTAACTTAAAACAATGTTGAAAGTGCTACATTTGTCTGGGAAACTGCACTTTCAACTGGGATAGTATTTTTGCATAGAAAAAAAAAGACACTTCTGTAAGGTTGGAAATGAATAAAAGAATTCATTCCTGTGTTACAACCCCCATTTATTAGTGAAAACAGTCCTATTGCAATTATAAGACATACAGAGGGAGCTAGTGATCTATCAGCCTATTTGCTGAGGTGTTTGTGTATTTGGGCAAATGGGTTACAGGCCTTTAGGCCATTCCCTCAGCTCTCAATAGCATTTCTCTCTCTACCCTTTTTATCCTCTATTCTCTCTCACTCAGGTAGTATGCATACTGGTTTCATATACATCTTTCATACATCAATTTTGTAACTATTATATCTAAATTGTAACCATCTGATATAACCTTGTAAGACTTTTTTTTACTGTTTTTAAACATTTTCTTTTGAATCCATTTCTAGTTTAATTAAACTGTTTAACTAATATTAAGATTAAACATTTAAGTGCTACATATTGCATTACAATAAGGACACAGTACGGTTCTAAACAATGCTCTCACATATTTAGCTATTCTAACTGTGCATATTTCCTTCTGCTACTTATACCAACGACAGTGGTAATAGACAAGAAATGCAGTTTTATTCCACCTTGCAGTTAACATTTCTTCAGTCACCTCAGCATTCCTACAGCTTGAACCACTGTAGTTGAAAAACCCACCTTACACTTCACACACTTTAATATCACATGTTATACTATGATTCCACTGGAGGCCAGTGAAAAGATCCCACTAACGACCCACTAAAAACAACATGATTTAAGCATTCTGCTTTAAGCGGACTAGGCCAAAAACCCTCACTCAGGTCCATTGAACAAGCAGCTGCTGACCATTCCACAAGAGGACCAGGCACCTATTTTCAGTTTTAATGGTCTCTCTTGGTTCCTTTGAGTTCCAAACACACATGACTGCCCACAGGACTATCGCTAATTAAAGCCCTCATCATAACATGCTGCAGTTCTCTAATAATGCACAAACCCAGCCCCGTGCACTGTGCTCATCAAATGCTTCCTGCAGGGTATCCTCCATAAACTATAAGCAGCTTTAGCAGTGTTTCTCATAGAAAACTGGCAAGTACTTTCTCAATTTTGATTGGTTGACTCTATGCAACTTTCAAGAGTAAGGAAAAAGGTTTTTTTTTATTTTTTTTATCAGTCCATCTGGAAACAAAGTTGTGTTAAAGTAATGGACTACTACTACTAAGTGATTTTGAGGATGAAATTATCTCTCGATTTGTCTAAGTTTTTGTTTGAAGGACTTGGCAAGTTAACTAGATATCTGCAAGCACAGCTGTATATTCCGTTTTGTTTTCTGAGTTATATCTGTGAAATAATCTGTCCTTATTACTTTTGTATTCTGATCACATAGTCTATATACAGTACATTTACAGTGTTTTCTGTACAAACATTTGGAGAGATTGCCACGCCAAAATGTAAATAATTTTGATCTATTATTGACGTACAACCAACGTCAGACAAACCCGCCCCTTAATGCCATGTAAAAACTAAAGAAGAATCAACGTTGGTTGTTTTGCTTGTCAGTCAGATGGTCTTTAGTAGCCAGTTCTTGGCCAGAATAAGCAGCTATGAGAACCAGACCTTAAAGAGAAAGCTTAAAGAATTTTAAATTCTGTCATCATCAGTTCACACTCATGTTGAACCCATATGTATTACTTTCTTCCACTGAACACAACAGGATATATTAGGCAGTTACCAGTCACCATTAACTTTAATTGGAATAGTTGTTCCTATACAAATGCCTAACATTATGTTCCATGAAAGAAAGTCATACACATTTGAAACAACATGAGGGTGAGTAAATGGGTGAACTGTCCCTTTAAGCTGTTTAGTCAAAGGTCAGGCTGCACAAGACAACATCATAGTAAATATTAGGTTTATGGTGAATGATAAGACTACTTGATACAGTGCGTTAGCATGTCGTAATGAAGTAGTGAGGTATCATCCCATGTAGTCAGTCAAAATGAATGCTTCAGTGAGCGTCTTATGATTCTCCTCTCAGGCAAACAGCAGACGAGCAGCATGTTCTCTAGGCAGGGGTCACAATGAGCACATTAGTCACAGTCCATTGCACTCTGGTAGAGATGGTTTATGTGTGCTAGCTGAAGTAAAAGTGAGTGTGTGTGTATGTGTCTGTATCTCTGCCTGATGGTTAGGGCCATAAACCACCTGCTGCTGGCCTGGCCCAGCAAGATAAGTGGAGTGACCAGAGCGCTCAGTCCATCTGTTCAGTGACATTTGCTGGTCTGTGCTGTTCTGCACGCAGTATGTGTCCTGCTATGAGTCGCTGGCATGGCTGTAGTGTACTGCAAATTATGATCCTAGAGCAGTACACTCATACCCTGGACTCAGAGTGCAAAAGGCAAATCTGTTTAACAGTCTCGGGCTTCTGGGTATTGTTTTTAAGCCTGTATATTTGCAGCTAGATATAGATATAGAGCACGTTTCAATGTGCACGAATATTCCCATGTGACTTTGAATATATTGTCAATAGAGTTATGAACTTAGCCTCTGGAAACACTATGGATATGTTCACACAGTGAGTGTTAGAGATTGACGACTGTATTTACTAACAGATTTGATTTTCGAAATGTCCCGTTCATACAACAGCTTACAGGAGTGGCCTGTCAACAGTGTGTATGAATGAATAAACAAAGTCAATCTCCTTTTCTATTCTCATGATAGCTGTGAAAAACAGCTGTGACCACAGTTTTAACCATTTAACTTTTTCTTAATCAAAATTAAGTGCATTTGCCAATTTTCACATTAGATTCTGACATTTTATTCAGCTCCGTGTGAGTGCTGAACACTGGTTGTAAGAAAGCGGAACCTTTGCAATGTGACCCAGACAGAACTTGCGATAAGCCTCATTCACACGACCTGCTTGAGTGAACCATCAACATTTCTCCAGCGTTGCATTCCAGTATAATTACATGGACAATGCCGGCACTAAAAGCAAAACAACACATTCTCTGCAAGCACTTTTCATGTGGAGTTTAAAGTGGCAAATCATGTTAATGCAGCTTCACCATAGCTGTAGCAAAGTGTATTGCCACTATTAATATTGTGGAGGATGAGGGTTTAAGAGATTTAATGCCAATTGCAATAACAACGCAAACTAAAGGGACTACATATTTCAATTAGTTAACTACCCACTTAGACTTTGCGAAATGTTTGTTACTTGAATTGGTGCTATTTTAGAGCATTTTTATCTTTATACTTTGCAATGCTTTGTTTGGAAGAAGTTAATAAAACATTATTGTTACATATTGTTTTCTTTTCTAAGAATGAAATAAATGCATTTAGACAGGAACGGAAGTATATATAGACCCAAACTCTGACACTTTTTCAATTTTTTTTGCAAGTAATCGCGATTAACTGAAAAATCATGCGATTAATCAAGATTAAATATTTGTATCTACTGAGAGCACTAATTTTAATAGAACAGATTTTTGCTCTTTAATATATTTTTTCATTCATATAATTTTTCAACATATCACTAATTACACATTTTTTTTCTTATTATCTTTACATACACATTGTCATATCAACAACCATCCGGTTATTATCTCTGTTTTAAGTATCACAAGCCAAAGGTACACATAACATCACTATTTGTTCATTTCAAGTCAGACATGACGAAAAGATTTACTTCTTTGGTTCAGTAAATTCACTAAGAAGAACCAGCTGATAAAAGTCATTTGTTCAGGAATTGGATTACACTGATCATGCTGTTGTATTATGCACATTAGATTCAAAAGAACCGACTCATACGAGTATTTTAGCACAGTGTTGCATTTAAGAACCGGTAACAAAACATGCCATGAAAATCATTCACCCTGATATTTATAAAAAAAATAAATAAAAAAAAAAGGAACAAATTCTGAATAAGAACCGGTTCTTGGATCCAAAGCCTACAACTGACATAAACAAAAAGTCCAAACAAGGAGCGTATTCATCCATCAAATTTTAATTAACCAACAACAATTTTAAATGCTTTTTTAGAAAGCAATATTTGGGTCATAACCAGACTACAAAACTGAGCCTAAGCTTGGTATCAAAATACTGCATGTAGAAAATTATATACTATACTTTTTTCCATGTTTTTGCCTTTTTATTGAGTACAAGAAATTATGGAGAGGAGTTAATTCAAACTTGCATTGCCTCTGTGAGCATCACAGCTAACCAATAATCCATGACTATTCTACATATTTTATACTCAATACGACTGAATAGGATTTTCATTAATTATTCTATAGTTCCTACAGTTTTTTATTCTATAACCACAAAAAACACTTTTTAAAGAGTCATAAGATTTGGTCTGTTCACCTCTGATCGATTGATGCCATTGGACATAATAATATAATAGTCCTCACAAATACAAGAAAACCCATTAACAGGATGTAAAAGAGTCACATTAAGAGCTTATTCTGAACAAGACTCTTTCGGGGACATGAGCCATATAGAGAACATTTTCGGGTGTATAAATATTGGTGACGGTACAAACGGTGTGGAAGTCAGACTTAATATTTTGCAGGGAAGCTTTTGAATCCCTGCCTGGGAGCCAGGCTTACATAGAGCTTAGAAAGGGATAAAAGCCAAGATTTAATTCAACATTCCCCCTTTTGTTTCCAACTGGGGTTCCTTGCCTCGTCTCTGCAGTGGGATGATATCTTACACACATGCTTCATCACTTTTGTAGAGACAATTCTCTGGATGGCAGTACAGCTTGATTTTTTCATATGAAAGAGAGAAGTGCTCTCATTTCTGTGTTGAATAAGATGGCTTGGAAGGATGCAAATAATTTTTCATTACCTGCCAGGTGCAGGGGAGTGGAGTTGCGTCCCTGTGTGTCTCTGCAGTTGATGTTCTCCAAGCTGCACAGTTTTTGGACCCGGGCCAGGCAGCCTTTTTTGGCGGCATCCAAAAGTGCTGCATCTCCTCTCAGCAAGTCCTGGATATCTGTGTCTCCCTCCTTCACCATGTCCAATGGAGTGTTTCCATCCCGATTCTTCTTGGTGGGGTCTGCTCCATGCTGTAGGAGATAATGACATTGAGCATAGATCCACAGAGAAGCACTAAAGGCTGACACATAACAGTATCTAACCCTCACCTGAGATCTTGCTAGGATATTATTGTATACTGCCCTACAAAGGCAAAGCGAACTACGCATTATTGAAATTAAGAAAAATAGCTTTAAAGTTTTTTTGATTGTCCAGCCAAATGTGTTGAACATACACACGATAAATGTCTAAGAGACTGGATTTCTTCAATTTTGCCAAAATATGTTGCCTTTGCACAAGGTAGGGTCTGATATTGATTTTAAATTTTTTTTGTGGTAATCAACTTTCAAGCTTGTGAAGCACAAGTGTGTTATTTTGTTCCCCCCCATGAATTCTTTGCAAATTAATTAGGTGGGTGTACACTGGACACTACAAGACGGTTGATGGTCTGCTTTGGACAGCATATCTGCAAAACCGGAGTTGGCTATATCCCATACTGAGATACAAAATCAAGCTTCATATCGATAGAGATTTTGCTATATCGTGTATATTGCAATATGTAAATATCCATGTGCACACCGTGGACTTATCTATCAGTGGGCAGGGCTTTACGTGAGACTGAGAGAATTGAAGAAAAATGGACAAGGTTTTTCCAGCATTTAATTTTTTTTTGCAGCCACCCAAACAAACTGAATGACCTTCATAGCACGTTTGGCGCTTTAAAAGCGAAATATTCTTCTCATCTGACACGCAAATGTTTCACATGGCGTACGCTATCTCTGGTGCTCCGAAGTGTGCGCGAATCCAACAGGCTTTCCGATATTTGTGCTCCAGAGACAGGAGAGCTCAGAGCGGGATCACTCGTGCTACTCAATCATTTTTGACCCAGGAAACCCCAAATGGAGAAAGACATCTCCACAGAATGGGACGACTCCCAAACAGGTCAAGAAAATGAAGAGGAGCTTGTTATTAAAACAGGTGCGACAAATGTGGTTCACACAATGATAATCACTTGTAATACAAGCAGTCTGTTTTTCCACCTCAAAATTAAGCACTAAAAAGAATACGAAAGCCAAAAGATAAACTCCGCATTAATTCGGTCATTTATTTATTAATTAAGCAAGAAGTGATATTTATTTGATTTTGATTTTTTTTCAAGAAGTGTTTATTTTCGTTGGATATATAATTATATATTTTTTTTACTTATGTTTTATTTTCTTTGTTGCATTGCTTTGAGAAGATCTTAAATTTTTTTGAGCAAAGTTTATAATAATAATATTGTTCAACAACATTTTAAATATAAATGTGGCATACTGTTATATTTAGCATTTTGGTAAGGTTGATTTGTGAAAACAAGTTGATTTTTATTTATTTACTTTGACATTGTTTTTCTCGTTTCAAATATAGAGGAAGTAGTGTTATTTTTCATAAAGTATTTAATTCACTGACTGGAATTCCAAAAACAGGGATTACAATAGGGCTATTAAATATATTTTTTTAATAGATTTTCGATTTTTATTGATTTTCCAGAAAACTTTTTCATTGTGATAAATATCGTTATCATGATATAAAATTACTCATATTGTGATTTTGATCATATTGCCCACCCCTAATTGAACCCAGAATATTCCATTAATATTTTAGTAATGCATCAAGTTAAAGGGTTCTATGTACAGTTCACAACATTAGATCAAAGAAAATTTTTCAAATCTAAGAAAAATTTACCTTGTAACGGAACTATTATAACTGAATTAATTTATAATTGGAATTAACTTGAATCAGGAAATTAGTATTAGTGCCCTACATGACACTTCCAATCGTTATACAGCTGCCTGTACAGATTTAGATTCAGTGGATGTTAAATACAAATAATTTTCCTGCAGTTTCTAACACAAGAACAAAGAGAACTTCATCACTTCCACTTTAAGAAACAAAGTGAGATGTTTATTTAATGAGTTCTGAAGCTGCACCTCTCTGTGACAGGAACCTGAGGTGCAATGAAAGCAGACAGCATTAAAACCTTTACAGAGTGATAAAAACCATTAACAACCCCAGGCTATGTCAGACGTCTCGAAAAGAGAGCTATCACCTGAATTAACAAGTATGTTGAGTGACGTGATGCGGTGCCGATTCAGGTGCGTTCGTGTTTTAGCAAGTTTGTGTGTGTTTATGTGTGTGATAACCCAGCAGGACTAGCAGGGCTTTTTACTATGGCAACATTTTTATTGGCCTCACCGCAAAAAATTATATATATATATTATTATTTTGTTTTTTCAGGTTTTACATTTACAAAAATAGTTGGAAATTATAGTTATATTATTTAATACAGTATTAAATACTACAGAAATACAGTTATACTACCCTACATAGACAAAACACAATAAATACGCCAACACTGAAACAGAAAAATGGCTTCAAAGTTCCTTTGCCTTGTTTTTTTTGGGGTTTTTTTATATTGTGGATTTTGTAGTTACTGCATATGGCATACTCTGTTTTAATTGTATAAATCGGAGCATAGTTGAGCCCAACCCTGTGTAGTTAATGCATTTTGCCTGTGCACGGCAGTATAATGTAACTGCATGGCAGCTCATTAAAAAACGTTTTCTTGGAAACCCATGGCATACAGTGATTTGTTTATCATTTTCAACCCATTCTAAATTAAGTTTTCAAGACTCGCAACCTCATACTTTGGGGGCATTAAACTTGCAGAATTAACTACAACAGATGTTCAAGAAATAACAGAAAATCAAATGTTTAAGTTGGCAAAGAACAAACCTCATGTGCATGATGAAAGAATGTGAAATTAATTGCCCTGGCTGGTAAGAGTAGTACCTTCAGAAGCAATTTGCAGATCTCATATTTGCCCTTGGCCGCTGCCTCGTGCAGTGGGGTGAACTTCCACAGGTCGGCCACGTTGACCGAAGCTCCGTGCCTAACCAGCAGCTCTGCCACTTCATAATGGCCGTATGAGCAAGCATTATGCAATGGCACCAAACCTCTGACAGCAGAAATGCAGAGAGAGATAAACAGAGCGAGATAAACAGTGACAGAGAGATTATAGTTTATATAACAACAGAGCGAGAATTTCTGATGAAGAGCAGCTTGGAGTCTCGCTCACCCTTTGTCTTTGGCGTGAACATCGGCGCCGTGGTGTAACAGGTACTCAACCAAGGCCACGCGATTGTAGCCGGCGGCAAAGTGGAGTGGCGTGGAGTGCCGGCCCTCTAGGTCTCGACAGTTCACATTCTGAGAAGAGCAGAGTTGCTGTACAAGACCAAACAAAACCAAGAGGGTGTTTGTGGGGTGCAGCCAAAACATCATTAAAATTTTGAATAAACAGTGAAACTGAATAAAAAATTAGGACCAGGTTTCAATTGTAAAAATGGTTACATTTTCCTTTAAAACTCAGACTACTACAAATCTTCCTTCCATCTTTAAATATAAGAAATATTTGTATAACTGTAACATTAGACAACAGACCTATAATGAGTAAAACACTGTATTTAAATACAAGAAATCAAGAGTGGTACAATTGCCCCATTTCCAGTGAAAAATAAATCATTGAAAAAAACAATTGAGAAACAAATTATATTAATCCACTGTATCAAATAAGAGCACACCAAATTACATAATTGCTAGGGCTGGGTATTGATGCAGATTTCCCGACTGATTCAATTCCAGTTCACAAGCTCTCGGTTCGATATCGATTCATATAGGTATATTTCAGTTATAATGTCCCTTTTTCTTACATATGAAAGAAATTCTCTACTAGCTAATGCTGTTAATTATACAGGGGAACTTCTAACTAGGTAGATTACTAAAATATTAATTTTACTAATTATATTTTATTAGTTTATCATTTTGGTGAAATTTTAGCTTTTAAAAATGAACAAATCATGTTTGTTTAACTGCATAATTTGTACTATTTACAGGTATTAACATTCATTTGTTGAACACATAATAAAAACCGGTTCTGTCTCTTTAAGAAAATCAATATCTCTGTAAGGAACGTCTGTAGATGAACCCATGTTAACCAGAGAGGGCTCGAATGGCTTTATCTCATCCCCGCTATGCATGATTAGAACTAAATGTTTATTTTTTGGCAGAAAGGGTATTAAAAGAGACATTATTCAATGACAAATGGGTCGCGTGGATCTCGTCTTTGGATTTGGTTGTGCAGAGTAAAAGCTTGATCTTGGGATTTAAGAATCAATATTGAGATTGTTCAAATGAAGATCATGATGCATCGGAAAATCTATATTTTTACCCACCCCTAATAAATTTCATTTTTTAATATTTCTGAATAGTTCTGACCTTTAACTAGTGTTACAAATGACCCAACCTCATAGCCGTGATACAATTTTGTATGGTATCTACCAGCTACAGTGTGTGCATCAGTCAATCATGTCAAATTTTAACCAAGAACATAGAGATTAACTAGAAACATATTGGACATTATATCAAAACCTCCTTTAGGCAGAGAGAGAACTTTACTGAGCATGTGCTGAGTATGTATGTATGTTTGAGTAAGTTTGTGATTGAAACTTTTTTGTATGTGACAACTGCACCGTCTCCCCTAAACTACACAGTTAATACGGCAAGTTGACTTCAACGATAAGCATTTAAAAACAAGTACTAATTTAATACATTTTCGATTTGCTTTTATGGGGTACCAGGCCAGAATTATGGCAGGCAGCAGTAGAGATTCTGATTAATTGCCTGTCAAAAGTCTAATTGGAGCTCTGATCTAATTACTTTATGCATAATGAGGCATCCAGATAACGAGGATCTGATCGCATTAAAAGACATTCATCACATCCAGACATTTTGATCATCTGTTTCTAAATCACTCTCTTTAGTCTTGTGAAACAGGATACTTTGTGTTTGTGTATGTGTGTCCAGGGCATAGACCTGGCTCAGCATTTCTCTATAACGCTTCCACTGAAGAGTCGAATGTGAGCTTTTCCTACATCGGCTACCTCGTTTAAGGTTGTGAATAGGAACAAGGGCTTCAAGTTGCGCCCTTGAAAAGTTTCATTGGTTGGCGTAAATATGCCAATTTGATTTTATTGCATCAAAAACGCAGTTGTAAAAATTCTATCAATAACTGCAGATATATTTTTATGAAGCCTGGAGCTCTTTTATGACCTTAGCACTGAGCACATGAAAATATTTCTAAAGGTTATCACAAAGTATCTGAAACAATTTTAAAAGTTTTCACAAAGTTCCTCACAAAAATGAGGAACAAGGACAGCCCAAATTTTTATTCTTTTATTTTGTTATATCCCCCATAGTTTCAAACAAAAGGCATCTCACCTTCACAGTGTCTAAGTCTCCTGCTTTTGCTGCTTCTAAGAGTCTGTAGTCCACATCAGAGTTCCTCACTGGAATGTTTTCTAACAGACAAAAAAAAAAAAAAAAAAAAAAAGAAATTCTGCAACTGTAAATGAACATCAAAGCCCAAATAAACAAATATAAGGTTGGGTCAGGATGGTGGACTTGTCGACTCATTGTTCAGACAACCCACTGACTACTTGAAAAATATGAAGTAAAAAAAATGTAGATTTTAATATCAATAAACAAATGCCTAACTGAAGCCTAAATCCACACATAACCCCACATTCAGTTCATACCGTTCAGTATCTGCTGTACAGCTTCATTGCCCATCTGTGCAGCTGAGAAGCCCTGTAGAGAGACTATGGCAGGATCGGCTCCATAACTCAACAGCAGCCTGCAGGTCTGCAAGTGTCCAGCCAGAGCTGCCCTGTGCAATGCCGTCTGACCCAGAGTATCAACGGCATTCATCTATAAACACATACAGAAAGGGTTGGAAAGATACGAGTAAAATCCCCTTCTCTTAACTGATCACTGAAGTGCAGAGCTGAGAGCAGCCCACCGAGCAGGATTGAGCTGTAAGTAAACTTGGTCTGTTTTCAAATGAACACAAACATGAATTAATCAGACAAGCCCTTGGGAAACTTCTGTGCTACTTCAAAGACTATCAGCAACGCACAGGGAAGAAAGACAGGGACCAAGTACATAATTGTATATTGTGTGTGGCTGAGCATTTGTGCAGGCCCACACGGAATCTGTGGCTGCAGAATTTCACAGATTTCTGCAGAAATCACATGCTTGTCGTTCACAAAGTGATACAAATCCCTCCCGCTTGTGTTTATATTTGTGAAATATTTAGGCTAATTTGATTATGCTTTCAGATTTTTTAATGTATTCTCAGCTCCATTTAACACATTCTACCATGTTTAAATCCATCACACAGAATTCCAAAGATTTTCCCCTAAAATCAGCAAAGAAAATGCAAAAAAATGGTCTTCAGAAGCCATCTGGGCCTGCATATATCACGATTACCATTCATTATTGTCACAACTATTTTCAACTCCAATTTAAAAAACTAAAAATCTGCTAAATCATGCTGTCACTAATAAATATTCAACACAATTTGTTTTTAAAATCCAAACTTTAGGACTGACTTTTTGCACTGACATTTTGTGACAGATCCATTATTTGAATAGTGCAGTCAATGTCCAGTGGTCTTTGCCAAAGTAATGACTTACAAGAGATTTTCTTCTTCAACAACTACAGAGTAGTTGTGAGTGTGGAAAGAGAAGACAGACAACTGTAAGTTTTGCATGTTGCCGTGGTGCTGAACTCATGGGGTGTATTATTGTATTACTGTAACAGAATGACTGTATTTTACATTTATGCAAATGCTGTGTCCAAAACTGCTCACATGTTGATTCATTTACAATTCACTACATAGCGAATGGCACATAGTTTACTATACGGGGAAAGAGTGAGCAAAAACAAGAAAAAAATGACAACTATATACAGTGATGTGAAAAAGTATGATTTGTTCTATTTTTGTGTTTTTCATGCTAAATTGTTTTAGATCTTCAAACGAGATATAAAACAAAAGGCAACCTGAGTAAACACAAAATACAGTTTTCAAATATATATCTTTTTTATTGAAACCAAAAAGTTTTCCAACACCTATATCACCCATGTGAAAAACTAACTGACCCCTTAACCTTAATAGCTGGTTGTGCCACTTTTAGCAGCAACAACTGCAACCAAACACTTCCAACAACTGGAGATCAGTCTTTCACAACGCTGTGGTAATTTTGGCCCACTCTTCTTTGCAGAACTGCTTTAGTTCAGTCACATTGGAGGGTTTGAGCATAAACTGCCTGTTTAAGTTCCTGTCACAGCATCACAATCAGGTTCAAGTCAAGACTTTGACTAGGCCACTCCAAAACTTTAATTTTGCTTATTTTGATTCATTCAGAGGTGGACTTAATCCTCTGATTTGGATCCTTGTCTTGCTGCATAATCCAGTTGCACTTGAGCTTCAACTCACGGACTGATGACCGGACGTTCTCCTTTAGGATTTTCTGGTAGAGAGAAGAATTCTTGTTTCCCTCGTTTATTGCAAGTCACCCTGGCCCTGAAGCAGCAAAGCATTCCCACACCATCACACTACCACCACCATGCTTGACCGTAGGTATGATGTTCTTTTTGTGGCATTCTGCGTTTGATTTACGCCAGATGTAACAGGACTCGTGTCTTCCAACAGTTCCAATTCCGACTCATCAGTCCACAGAACATTCCCCCAAAAGGTTTGAGGATCATCAAGGTGTGTTTTGGCAAAATTCAGACAAGCTTTAATGTTCTTCTGGGTTAGCAGTGGTTTTCGCTTCACCACTCTTCCATGGATGCAATTTTTGGCCAGTGTCTTTCTGATAGTGGAGTCACGAACAGTGACCTTTATTGATGCGAGAGAGGCCTGCAGTTCCTTGGATGTTGTCCTTGGCTTTTTTGCTCTTGAATGAATTTTGGAAGGTCGGCTACTTCTGGGAAGGTTCACTACAGTGCCAAATTTTCTCCATTTAGAGATAATGGCTCTCACTGTGGTTTTTCACAAATGCATTTCGGTCTGAGTGGTGGTGGCGTAGTGGGCTAAAGCACATAACTGGTAATCAGAAGGTTGCTGGTTCAATTTCCACAGCCATCACCATTGTGTCCTTGAGCAAGGCACTTAACTCCAGGTTGCTCCAGGGGGATTGTCCCTATAATAAGTGCACTGTAAGTCGCTTTGGATAAAAGCATCTGCCAAATGCATAAATGTAAATTTCCAAAAATCTAATTTTAATGAGATTTCAAAACCCAACCTCAATTGGATGGGTTAACTGGATGGGTTTTCTTAAAATCGATTTTCATTTGAATTTTTTTGTGCTATTCAGACTTCAAACACACAAACTTGCTGGCTGTTTGAAAACAAGTGAAGTCAGGCACAGCCACACTATACACAGATCAGACACAACATTAAAACCACCTGCCTAATATCGTGTAGGTCCCCCTCGTGCCACCAAAACAGGTGTCCTGTGGTATCTGGCACCAAGACGTTAGCAGCAGATCCTTTACGTCCTGTAAGTTGCGAGGTGGGGCCTCCATGCATCGGACTTGTTGGTCCAGCACATCCCATAGATGCTCAATCGGATTGAGATCTGTCAACACCTTGAACTCTTTGTCATGTTCCTCAAACCATTCCTGAACAATCTGTACAGTGTGGCATGGCGCATTATCCTGCTGAAAGAGGCCACTGCCATCAGGGAATACCGTTGTTATGAAGGGGTGTACGTGGTCTACAACAATCATTAGGTAGATGGTACATGTCAAAGTAGCATCCACATGAATACCAGGAACCAAGGTTTCCTAGCAGAACACTGCCCAGAGCAACACACTGCCTCCGCCGGCCTGCCTTCATCCCATGGTGCATCCTGCTGCCATCTATTCTCCAGGTAAATGACGCACACACACCCGACTGTCCACATGTTCTAAAAGAAAACGTGATATGTAAGACCAGGCCACCTTCTTCCATTGCTTCATGGTCCAGTTCTGACGCTCACGTGCCCATTGTAGGTGCTTTTGGCGGTGGACAGGGGTCAGCATGGGCACTCTGACAGGTCTGCAGCTATACAGCAAGCTGCAATGTATGTGTGTTCTGACACCTTTCTATCATGGCCAGCATTAAGTTTTTCAGCAATTTGTGCTACAGTAGCTCTTTTGTGGGATCGGACCAGACGGGCTAGCCTTCGCTCCCCGAGCCTTGGGCGCCCATGTCCCTGTTGCCGGTTCACAGGTTGTCCTTCCTTGGACCACTTTTGGTAGGTACTAACCACCGCATACCGGGAACACCCCACAAGACCTGCCATTTTGGAGATGCTATGACCCAGTCGTCTAGCCATCACAATTTGGCCCTTGTCAAAGTCGCTCAGATCCTTATGCTTGCCCATTCTTCCTGCTTCCAACAAATGAAATTCAAGAGTTGACTGTTCACTTGCTGCCTAATATAACCCACCCCTTGACAGGTGCCATTGTAGCGAGACAATCAATGTTATTCACTTCACCTGTCAGTGGTTTTAATGTTGTGGCTGATCAGTGTATATATTACTGCACATTGAGTATGGCCCCATTTACACCTTGCATTAACATGCGTTAATGTAACATCATTCAAATGTGTCAACACTGATCGGATAGTTATCCAATCAAAATTACCCATGCAAAATGGAGAACGCTACTTACATATTACATTAGAGCCTGTGTTAACTGAAAATGCTTTCTTTCTATCACTTTAACAGTCAGGGTTTCCCAGCGGTCGCCAAAGCTATATTTCGGGCTGCCGAAGCAAATGAAATGATATTTGTCTCACGATTACCACTTTGCTAAATATCCGATATAAAAAAAAAATAAATCCTAAAAAAAAGAAATAAAATAATCCATACCGACAAGGCACGCTGAAAAGCACTTCCAAAAGTCAGATTTTAATCTAATTTTAAACAACACAAACGTGGTTTGGTGGGTTTTGAAAACAAATCGGATTTTATGCATTTTTTTGCATTGTTTAAATTACAAACAATTAAATGGATTTGAGAAAAAAAAAAACCTCTTCAGCAAACCAGTGCAAACCATCGACTGATTTTCTCAGTAACACATGAGCTGATGTGTTTACTTTAGATAGCTTTATTATTCCTGTTTCCTGGTCCATTATTATCAGTTTACTGTTTCCTCACATGCTCTGTAAACACACTAGTGACAACAGCCTTTTGTATTTGAACCACCAGCCTGACTAATTATCTAGTCCATTTATGTCACTTAAGTCTTATGGCAATCCGGCCACTGAAGTTTGCACCTGTTAACGATCTGATGCGTTTCTGCAGGGTCGTATTGAAACAGATGGATACTGATAATGAGGAAATTGGGGTTATAGCAGACCATTCCCAGTTTATCGATCATGCAGAAGAGCTGGGATCCGAACACAAGGGGGTTGGTTTTGAAAATCAAGCTGCTCCAGGCAACATAAAAGAGCCACAAAGCATCAAAGAAGAAGACCTCTGGATAATGCAACCTTGCATGAAAGTAGCACTTGCAAGTTTGATGAATGGGTAGGCTCTTTAGATACACCGGCTTGAACAAAGAGGGCATATGGTGGATGAGATTATTTACAGGTGTATCGGCTCCCCTCGTCTCTCTGATTAAGAATAGCTGATCAGCCCTTATGCTCTCAGCCAAGGCAGTAACTGAATGCCTGATCAGTTAGTCGATGCTTATCTGATTTGGCTCTCTAAAAGAGCTCCATTGATTTGGAAGTCTTTCACCCCTCTCTACACTGGAGAGGTAATGACATGACTGATATAGCTTGTAAATGGCCTCCAGTTTCTCTGACATAGCTCAGCTGTGTGGCTAGGGCAGCCAGGCTTTTAACTTATACAGTTTCACTGGAAAATGTTTTCAAAGTAAACACTTTTGACCACGGGCCCGTACAAACACATTTAACACATGCACACAACGGCAGCTTTGTTATTCTCTTTACTAATAAGAACTCCAGGTGCAAGCGCAGATGACACACACAGACGACAGGTATAGGCTAGAAAAACTGGGCTACATGCAGACTGTCAGGTGTCATGCTGATTTTTGACTCCCTAGTATGGTTATGGTTAGGGGTAGGTGTGGCCTTTAGGGAGAGGGACAAAGGTCTCCCTACTATGGTAAGGGTTATGGTTGGGTGTAAAGGTGGGCTTTAGGGATAGGGACCAATAGCGGGGAGTAAAAATTTGATGGGGAGTCCAATTTCGGTACAACAGTGGACAGATGACGAAAATTATGTCATGTGCTCTTTGCGTGAGACGTAGTGCCATACTGAACCAAGTATACTTTGGCCTTAAGGTTGTTTAAATTGTAAACAAACAAAAACTGTAAACATTTGCTTTCAATGAAATATCAACTATAAGACTCGAAATATACACAATGCTATCCTATGACTTGTAATGTTGTGCAAAAGTCATATAGGTAAGAATAGGATTTTTCCATGTTGAGCCTAACAAAATCACAAGGCTTAAGATAAAAATAAGGCTTAGGGATGGGTAAAAATATTAATATCTACATATCAATGTAACTACTTGTAAATGGTACAAATTAACCAAGTAAACAATAAATGTGATAAAACGTATGTATGCAATATAATGTGTAATTTCAAGACATCATATTTATTGATAGAATACATGGAATTTGCACAGTTTTAAAAAGCTAAAATGTGACAAAAATTATGAAAAACTAAAATGTGTACAATTTATATTTTGTAATGTACCAAGTTAGAAGGCTAATTAACAGCATTAGCCAAGAGATTATTTTTTTCATATGTAAGCAAAATGGACATTATAACTTAAATTGACCCGAATCGAAATCTAATCAGGAAATCTTTATCAATACTAATGAAACCTAAAAGATCAAACTAATACTGATTCATCAGTAATAATCAAATATTAATGATAATGTAAAATGATATTCAGTTTTTGGTACACATCTTTGGTTTTGTGTCGATGAAGGGGTACTTTGGGAGCACTTAAGGCAAAAAAGGGTAGGAAACACTGATATAGATCACTTAAATGGCACTTTTATTGTGTTTTTGCATTCTTTCTGATGCTTGAAAGCTCCAGTTCCCATTCATTGTAATTGCAGGGAAAAGAGTGGCCAGTCCATTCTTCAAATTTTCTAATTTTGAGTAAATGATAACAGAATCGTAATTTTAAGGTGAACTATTCCTTTAAGGGGAATGGGGTGATGAATGTTTGGTCGTTAATTAGGAAGATGTTAGCATATAAAGCCCTCCATACTGATGATGAGCTCTTCTATCTTTGTCAATTATCTTAACCACTGATAAGCAGGAAAATTACTCATAGAAAAAACTGAATTGAATAAAATTTAGCTGCGTTAGCAATTTTCATTGTTCTCCTCTTGCCGCTTAAATGCGATGACTCAACTGCACACAGACTTAAATGTGACAGAAAGGCTGCTCCCACTGAACAGATTTTTCTTGGCTCAGGTGAGAACAGGCACAGATGGTATTCATCTATAAAGGGGACATATCCTACACTAGAAACAATCATAATTTAGTTTTACATGACAGGTTCCCATCCTTTCTTTGACTCGTAGAATAAAACAGGCAGTTTTTGATACTGTACCCTTTTTATGCATGAAGTGTGCAGATTTTCAAACAGGTTTCTCGACATGAGGATGGGTAAATTATGACAGAATTTTCATTTTTGATGAACTACTCCTTTAAGGCAGAGTATATTGTAAGAATTGAGAGGAGAATTGCAGAGTGTTAGATGTGCGATCTGTGTGTGTGAAGATGTGTGATGTGTGAAAATGCGATGTGTTGCATCTCTGTAGGGATCTAGAGGGAACAGGCAGGGAATATGGCGTGTGCTGATGCAGGAACAGATGTTTACCTTTGCCCCGTGTTTCTGCAACACCTCCATAATGTCGTTGTGTGCCCGCTCTGCCGCCACATGGAGAGGTGTCATGAAGCTGCACAAGGAGAGAGGAGAAGATAATAGAGACAGGAAGGGGCAGAGGAAGATCATGAGAAAGACCTTGAAAGGCATGAATCTCCAGGGGAAAAACTATTGCAATTTCAACACGTAACGGGCACATTCACTCACTCTTTGTTCTTTTCATTGACATTGGCTCCTTTCCGTAGCAGCATTTCGGTGACCTGTTTTCTTTTTGGATGGGGTGAGGCAACTGCACAGTGCTGAAAAACAAGATACAGGTCTTGTCAAAGCCTTTTGAACAATGAATTTCCAATATTTTTCCATTACTTTTCCAGTCGTTCATGATTACTGGATAAGGAATAAAAAAAAAAAAAAAATGCATTTAAAGAGATTGCATTTACAACTTAATTTCTATTCGATAAAATTTTTTAGAGCATAATTACCAAAATAATATTCACAAGAGAAATGTACATGGCATTTCCATGTCTTAAAAGGTTTTATTAATTTACACTACTTTTCTGGCCTGGAAATCACAATTTTAAGATATTCCAATTTTGCTTAAGATTTCCGTGACCATGGGAAGTCTGTAAAAGGAATAGTTCACATAAAAATGAACATTTGCTCATCATTTACTGAAGAATGTTTATCCAGATCACAAAACTTGTTTGAACGATTCATTCACTAATCAGAAATCACTTCTCTTATTAACACACCAAGGAGAGCCAAGGTGGACATCAAGATTTTCAGTGAATAACAACTTAAATTTCGGTTAGTTTCACACCCAAAGCTATCATATGACTTCAGAAGACTTGAAATATAGCACACAAGTCATATAGACCACTTTAATGACTTTTATAAGCCTTTTTTAAGCTTGAAATCTCCAGTACCCATTCATTGTAATTGCATGGAAAAGAGCTACAGGTACTTTCTTCAAAATTTCTCCTTTTGAAAGTCATACAGGTATGACACAAGGGTGAGTAAATTATGCCTTTTTCCTTTTGCAGTGAACTATTCCTTTAATATTTTTCTTCATCCTTATCTACTAGCAGTGTAGCTTTGAAGTGGATCGGCAGGAGCTCACCAGTGCTGTCTCTTGCGTCTGTGGGTGCTTGAAGTTGATGATCTCCAGAGCCAGGTTCTTCTTCACTTTTGTCATGTCTGCCTCCCGTGCTGCCTGGAGCAGTGAGTGGCCCTTGAACTCATCTGGACCAGATGAAAACAGAGAATATTTAGAGAGATGATGCAAGAAGCTCTGAGAGAAGCCAGTGGAAGACATAATTCATCAAGGCAAAGCGTGAAAATGTAATTTAAGATGCACAGCTATAATGCGATCTGGCTTTATGGCAGCAGAAATTACAGTCAGGATATCTACAATGGCAACTGATCCATTTGACCTGATTGAATGAATTTCATATATACCGATTTTTATGTGCATACAATCTGTTATGCTTTTGCGCATAGCACTCTACACATCATATTCCATCTAAATATACATGTTCTCATTTACCAGGCACCGTTCTCCAAAGCGACTTGCAAAGAAGGAAAACAAAGTGTTCGTCTCTTAAAATATACATCCACACAGACTCAAAACCAAACACAAATTCAACATAAAGGAAAATCTTTACACAGCAAATGTTTCACTCTACTGCACACTGGGAGAAGCCAGATGGAGAATTCACAGGCAAAATATATATAACGATACTGCCTGCCAACCTCATCAGCACACTGAAGCTCAGACTCCACTGCAATTGAATAATGCAGAATGAGAGTATTGTACATTTAAAGCAGTCTTTCTCTAAATCTTGAGGTATCTGTGTCAGTGCCAGGGAAGAATGTATCAGGAACAATCAGAGCCAATCTGCTTATAGCTTACTCACACTTGCAAGGTGGAGGAATGCTTGGTTTTTTTTTTTTGGGCTGATGCAACTTGTGCTGGGAAATGTTGAAAGATTCTAGTCTACTGCCATTGCATTACTCTTATGCAATAAGGTTTAAGAGATGGTCTTATAAAAGAAGTAAGGAACTTGAAACCATGCTTTGATGTGAATATAGTCATTGCTAAAGGGGTGGCATTAATGTGTGTTGTGCCTAATAACGCCCTAATAACAATATAGCACAGTCTTGAGTGCCTTTTTACTTTAATAAAACTTCTGTCAGTTGTACAAACAGTTGTGACCCAATGCTGCTGTGTTGGGCCGAATAGGCCACTCTACCAAACGAGAAATATAGTGCCACAGAGCCACAATGACTACATTTACCTGGGCACCAGAATGCGGCTCATTTCTAGAAAGCAGAATTGCGGTTTACATGCACTGTATAAGCGGCGTACTCTTTACTCCCGTATACATGCGGCACGGTCAGTAAGCAGCTTTCTCCACAGCAATGTAATTTCCCCACAAAGCGTATGTAAATAACAAACATGGCATGTGAGGAAGACCTTGCTATTTTACTCCCCATTACTTTGCTTTATTTCCAGATATTCCACAATTGTTGCTGTTTTTGTTTCCTTTGACTTTGCATCACGACCTGTAGCGGAATTTCGCTGCAATAGTGGGGTTTCCCTCTTAAGTAAAACTCTGGGATTCCCCAAATGTGCGAGCACATATACGCAAACGTGAGGGGCAGTCGATATTTTACATTGGTGTGTATAAATGGGTATAAATGGGTGGTCGCGTAGCGATTCGCCTCAGTCCGGGTGGCGGAGGACGAATCCCAGTTGCCTCTGTGTCTGAGACAGTCAACCCAAGCATCTTATCACGTGGCTTGTTGAGCGCGTTGCCACGGAGACATAGCACGTGTTGAGGCTTTAGTGCATTTCTCACTAAACTCTGGGAAATTTTTTATTCCTTCCACTGTGTTGACTTGTTGTTGGGCTCCATCCTATGACTCGTGATATCCTGTCTGTTCACGCACATGCACACTCTTCAAACTCCCATCAAAACACCTCTTATGTGTTTACATAAGCCACATTCTCCAGGAGAAACCTGGGTATGTTAAACCACTCTTTTTTTTTTTTTTCCTTTTTCTCCCAATTTGGAATGCCCAATTCCCATTGCGCTCAAGTCCTCGTGGTCGCGTAGCGATTCGCCTCAGTCTGGGTGGCAGAGGACGAATCCCAGTTGCCTCTGCGTCTGAGACCGTCAACCCACGCATCTTATCACGTGGCTTGTTGAGCGCGTTGCCACGGAGACATAACGCGTGTGGCGGCTTCACGCCATCCACCGCGGCAACCACGCTCAACTCACCACGCGCCCCACCGAGAACGAACCACATTATAGTGACCACGAGGAGGTTACCCCATGTGACTCTATCCTCCCTAGCAACCGGGCCAATTTGGTTGCTTAGGAGACCTGGCTGGAGTCACTCAGCACGCCCTGGGATTCGAACTAGCGAACTCCAGGGGTGGTAGCCAGCATATTTTTACCACTGAGCTACACAGGCCCCCACAAACCACTCTCTTGATCCCTTAAATGTCGTAAGGAAATCCTTGTTCTCGTTTACATGACGTTTCAGAATGGCGCTTACTGCAATAACCCTGGAATAAACAGTTTTCTTAAATGTTTGTAAATGTGGTCAATGTTAAACTTTTAAGTGAACTTAACATACAAATGTTTTACTCTGATTCATCACCGGTAATTAGGCTAGGATCTACTTTTTTTGGTGACTGTTGCACCAGTTCAAGTACAACAACCTCTGTTTTAATGTTTAGGACCTTAATACCTTGCCAACTTTAACTAGAAAAAGTACTGATGTAGGTAAAAACAAAGTTATACTCACAGGTGAGCCTCTCTTTGAGTTCTGGGGTCGGGGCCATATCCACCGCGCTCTTTCCATGGCAATTGACCAGAGTGGGGTCGGCTCCGTGACTCAGCAGTAAGGAACACACTTCCACGCGATTCTTGGAGGCGGCCTCGTGCAAAGGGGTGAACTGCCAGAGGTCCATGGCATTGACGCACGCCCCATGCTACAGAAAAACATTCAGGGTAAGATGAAGGCTGGTTCACGCAGCAAGGAGGAAACCAGATTCATTTTCAGATACTTTGAGAACATTACACCGTTTTACTCGATCAGTTTTAGAATCAATTATGAATTTCTATCTAAGGGGGAGCCTGCTATGCACCAGAAGCTGTGTTAATAGCAATGAGGGAAAAGAATATCTAACACATTTTTAGAAAATGGCAGTTTTCCAGGAGGGAGGAACATCAACTTGCATTCAGATGCAAGGATAAACAGAATGAAGCGCTTAAAACACCTCAAGCTGACAAGACATTATTTCAACTGATGTTACCATACACTAGAGGTTGACCAATAATAGATTTTGTAGATACTGACAACTAAGGTGTGTGAGCTGTTTGCTGATTAATCTGGCAGTAGTTTTAAATTAATATTTTTTAGCAATATACCATTTATTACGAAAAAAAAAAAAAAAAAGAACTTTGTAACTTCAATTCAACCTATAACTGTTAAACAACACAGTAACAGTTCTCGGTTCATTTAGAGTCAGACATGAATTAAATTATGACGACTTGCGGTTCAGTAAGTAATTTTAATTTGGTAACCACTTAGATTC
Source organism: Myxocyprinus asiaticus (assembly GCF_019703515.2). Taxonomy (NCBI): domain Eukaryota; kingdom Metazoa; phylum Chordata; class Actinopteri; order Cypriniformes; family Catostomidae; genus Myxocyprinus; species Myxocyprinus asiaticus. The sequence goes on along the minus strand of NC_059381.1, from coordinate 15,984,968 downwards.
AGTGGACGCACAATGATAAATGATTAATGAATCAAAACGATAACTCGGGAGTTATTGTGAGTGTCTTTATGAACGTTTCATTAAAAAACCGTCAAAAGAGTAATTTGTTCGTCAATCAGACTACACTGGTCACACTGTATGCTTGTTTATTGGCGTGTAGCCTGCGAACATAACGCAATAGAAAAATTTGTTGTATTTGTTTTATTTGCACTTCACAACCCTTTTAACTCATTACATTCAATTCACACTTCAAGCTCAAAAATATAATTTATTTTGCCGTGGTGCTTTAAACCTAGTATGTAAACACTGCAATTCTTGTGCAGAAACTAGTAATATATATATGAAAAAACCATCTACTATTACCAACTATAAAAACTATATTGATTTTATCAGTGCAGATTATTCTGCAAAAATGATAAAACTGACTATATAAAAACACAAACTTAAAGTGAGATAAGCCAGATAAGAGCTCATGGGCAACAAGATCCAAAGGGGCTTTCACACTGGAAGTCTGAAGCAGAGCACGGTTTGCATGAAAAATTGGTAAAATGAAAGCTGTTTTGCAGAACGGTGAGCAGATTGTGGTACTGAACCCAAGACTACCTGTTGGAGGTGGTCTGAGCTTGGTTGCAATGGAACTGTGGCATGGTTCGCATGTGAGTGAGAAAGCAACCTGTACTTGGGTCCGCACTTCTTCAGAAGTAAAATAACTTGTGCATGCATTTTGCTGATTTAAGCATGACAACATCATTAGTTGCACAAAAACACGCACAGGCGCACAAACACACACGTGCAAAATGACTGACAGGGGAACATAAGCAGCGCTGCAAAAACTACTCACAACCAGCTTTTCCTCAAAAAAAAGACTGTTTGCGAGCATCAGATACAGTCACCTTCTCCTGGACATTCATATCTGCTGAATTATGGCATGTGACGCACAGAGGCGCAAGTGTCATTAACTCTGGTGTGCATAATGCACACCAAATTAATAAACAAAAAACCCCACAAATACAGCGACTCGTGACAATGCTGCAGGGGGCGCTGGGAACAATCGCACTCGGATGCAGACAGCAGCAAACGTGCCCTGAATGAAAACCACCCAAACGAACAGCCTTGAGCAACTCCACTGATATAGAAACACAAACGCATTCCCAATACAGCTGTGTATGATACAAGGATTGTTAATTGTCTTTTTGATCATTGCACAGCACATTTAATCTGATCTTATGATTCACAAGGCTTAAGGAGATCTGGGGGCTGCTGATATTGTGATAAGCTTTCCTGAGGGCGAGAGCATGCGGTGTTAGACTCTGCAGTATATCAAACTCCAGACTTTGTTCTAGAGACAGGCTGGCCACTCAGCAGGGCTCTGTTGACACAGCAACCATGGGAGAACACACAGTGAGCATAGTGTCCCATATAGCGGTTTTGTAAATAAAGGAAGCTGGGCTAGTTAAAGGCTGTACTCTGTGGAACTTCTGGCTCAAGGTAAAGCTTGTGTTTGGACTAAGACAAATGAAACTAATAGGACATGCAGAATGAAGCAGCATGTGCAGAAAAAAAATATTTCTGTACTCAGTATTTGCATTGTTTTTAACTAAAAATATTTAAACATCCTTAAAACAAGATAACTTAAGCAAAATTAACTTGAGAAGCAAGATTTACTTGAGAAGCAAAATTAGATATATTATCTTGTTTTTAGAGAAATCTAACAAAAATTTGAGGTTTACGCTTAAAGCAAAAAAAAAAAAAAAAAAAAAGAAACTACAAAAGTTTTTTCTTCCGTCATTCACCAATAGACTTTTTATTGGTTCATGCATAAACCTCACAAAATTTTGTTAAGATTTCTCTGAAAACAAGACTTATTTTCTTCTCAAGTTAATGTATCTTGTTTTAAGGATGTTTAGATATTTTTACAGGGGAATAAAGGACCAAAATACAAAGGGTATTGTATCTGTATTTGTAGCAATGGCAAAATTATCTGAACTGTATTTGGATATAACCGGGTGTGGGTGGGGCCTAAACCAGACGTGCATCAAAACTAAATGAAAAGCCCATTTTTTAAATGTAACTATTCTATTTATTGTTTCCATACAGAAAATATGCTTTGTATAATTCATAAAATAATGTCTTCTTTTATTATTATTATTATTAGAGATGTCCCGATACCTGTTTTTTTCTGACCTGCATATTAACAGTTTATTTCAATGTTATCATCAAAATGGTATTTAAATAACTACATTCATTAAAACTTTAATCAAATGAAAATATAACAATTAATTTTCAACATGATATTGTATATTTTTTTTATCAAATTAAGTGATTTTATACAGAACCTCACAGCACAATCCTAAATACAACATTGGAGTTATTTTTGTCAAATAAAGTGCTGCATCACAGACCATAACAGGTGTGAGATGCTGCTTAAATATAATACAATTACTACTGATTTATTATTATTAGTTGTAGTTGTAGTAGTAGTAGTAGTATCACAGTAAATATTACATAACTATACAGTAGTGACCTATTTCTGGCATACTTTTTTCATTTAAATTGAGCTTTTATTTTGGCAGAGCTTTTAATTTTAAGTGTTTCTGTGCTGTTTTGACCAAGGAGCTCTGATGTAATGACGGCAGCTTCCCAATCACTACGTGACTCAAAGTGATTATTAAACCGCAAAAGGCTACTAGAAAGTGAATTAGCGCTTTGCCTGCTGTCATCTGCTACAAACCGAGCATGCGATGCTCATAATAGTGTTTTCCATGTATGAGTCAAGGATCTCTTAAAGGTATGAACACTTTGTGTCTTTGTCAGCACAACACCGGCTCCACACATTCACAAGCACTCACATTTAAAATGCTGCATGTGTAAACTACATATTTATCACATTAAATCACAGCTTTAGCTGTTAAATAATCTCACTAGGACATGACATGATTTGAATTTGTGCGCTGAATGTTTACGTAATGACAATCGTACGTCAGATGGTATCAGTTTTTGGTATCAGAGCATTTTTCAGAGTACAAGATCCAGTACATGAGCACGGTATCGGACCTGATTCCAGTATCAGTATCGGGACATCCCTAATTATTATGAACTAGTCTGTATTTTTTTTTTGCATGCAGAACAGCGTGTCATTCACTCTGAAGAAGAGGTCAACCGATGGATTTTGCCGATACAATAACTAAGGTGGTGGAAAAGGCTGATAACCGATTAATCGGCTGACAGTTTTTAAAATCGAATTACAGACTGTTAAAAAAATTGGCTTAGCTTTCATTAATGTGACGGGCGCTGACATAGAGGCAACAAGAGTACAAAATGTAGATGCAGTTTATTGTTAATCCAAAATCCCAATAATAACTACAAGTAACTGAATATATACACACACACACACACACACACAGGGTTGGGAGGGTTACTTTTAAAATGTAATCCATTACAAATACAGATAATGTAGTAAAAAATGTATTCTGAAACTTAATCCAGTTACCGCAATAAGAAAGTAATGTAATCAGATTAATTTGTTACTTTTTGAATACCTCAAGATCGCATATGTGAATGAATTCAAGAGAAAAGCTATATTTCTCAAAGACTTTTAATCATGCCTTCTGAATGCAAACAAACTGTATTTGAATAATGTTATGAGTGATGTAGCTATTATTATATACAGTATAAGAATAAAAACATGAAAAACAGGGACACTGCCTCCTTAATAGGAAAACAGAATATGTTCAAATGTAGAACAACTAATTTTTAACCAAATCAGGTCATCTGTTACAAAAAATTATTTTCTCATCAAGCAAATACAGTTCGAACAGATGCACTGAATTATGTCTTGGTTAACATTAAACAAAATATGACAGGATATACCTCAGAGTTCTGCCATGTATTGCTGTTAGCATGTAGACTAATTAGCACTGACCATTCATTAACTTCAAACCAAAATAGGTAGATCAGAGGCCATCCTCTTCTTCATCATCATCATCATCATTATTATCAATACCTCCAGTGCCTGTCCTCTGCTTGCTCATGATCCACAGTCAAATATCACCAGCTAACGTTTATGGGTGATTCTGTTTATGTTTAAGGAGTATTTTAATGAGAAAAAATAAAGAAAAGAAAAAGAAAATATTTTAAAAAATCTTGTTTTAAAGAATAGATCAAAATAGATTTAAACCTTTTTAGTGTGTCTTGATTTACTTATTCCTACTTTCTATGAGTTTTCAAATGATACATCTGCCAGTATTTCACCCTCACCCATACTTCTGAACTGTTCTTAACAATACATTTATAATAAGTATCAAAATCAGATACATTATCCATTGCACTTTCCCCTAAGAACTTAACATTTTCAGTTCATTAGGTATTCATGTGTACTATCTGGATTTTTTTCAACAAAGAAAAAAAGAAATGCTGTTCCAATTACTGTTGTCATTACAACATGAACTCAATTCAGAGAACAATTTTAGAGTTTCAACTGAAGGTAAGATGGAAATGAGAAGTCACACTAAAGTTTCGACAGTAGGCGTCTGGTGTACTGGAATACTGGCCGTTCGCCAGAGGGAGTGGTCGTTTCTCCGCTTCTATTCCTGCTCCCATGAAAACAATCGAAAGACGTTCTGACTGTGAAATTAGGGAACACTTATGACTAATTTTAGCTATCCTTGCTAACATGATTTTTGTGTGGGTCTTGAATCACTGCATCTTTACAGCTGGAAGGTATAAATTGCACTGAACTGTAATGTTGTTTCCCTTTTCTCTACTGCAGTGACAAGAATGTTGGAATTTCCACAAAAATTATAATATTTTTCCAGTGGCCATTGCAATAAAACTGCCCTTTTAATGGTTTGAACTCATTTGGAGAGCACCGTGTTGATGTGAGACGTGCTGCCAAAACAGCGCCAACCCTATTCTTCTCACCACAATTGTACAGAGTGGTTATCTGAGTTACCGTAGACTTTGTCAGTTCGAACCAGTCTGGCCATTCTCTGTTGACCTCTCTCATCAACAAGGCGTTTCCATCCACAGAACTTCTGCTTACTGGATGTTTTTTGTTTTTGGCACCATTCAGAGTAAACTCCAGAGACAATTCTAAATCGTGTGTGAAAATCCCAGGAGATCAGCAGTTACAGAAATACTTAAACCAGCCCATCTGGCACCAATAATCATCCATGTGATTATTTAATTAGCCAATCGTGTGCCAGCAGTGAAGTGCATAAAATCATGCAGATACGGGTCAGGAGCTGCAGTTAATGTTTACATCAACCATCAGACTGCGAAAAAAATATGATCTCAGTGATTTGGACCGTGACACGATTGTTGGTGCCAGATGGGCTGGTTTGAGTATTTCTGTAACTGCTGATCTCCTGGGATTTTCACACACAACAGTCTCTAGAATTTACTCTGAATGGTGTCAAAAACAAAAACAAAAAAACATCCAGTGAGCAGCAATTCTGTGGACAGAACTGCCTTGTTGATGAGAGAGGTCAACGGAGAATGGCCAGACTGGTTCGAACTGACAAAGTCTACGTTAACTATGATAACCGCTCTGTAACAAATAACAAATCATGCATTAATGAAGTGAGGATAAAAATGTGGATTAATATTTTCAATGAAGAAAGATTTAGAAACAGCAAATTCCAATGAGGTGTCAGTGATTATTTTTATTTTGCCTCTAAATGCCAGTGTTATACTGTAGAACCAAGCCGTTTTAACCGTAGAATCCTCTAGTGCCAGCCAAAAAAACATCTGCATCGATTTCTGCTGATAAACAATAGTTCCAAAAAGCAACTACTGGCACCCATTAATCGATACAACCGATATATCTGCCTATCTCTACTCTGAAGCACACATAAACCGTGTAGGCTATTCATTTCATTTAAATCACAACCTTTTGTGGTTTAATAATCACATATGACTATGGAGCAGGAGACCAATGAGATTTAACTCTGGGCAGGGCTACTCACTGCGACCCCACAAAATGTCTCATTGCCATCGTGGTTGTGAATGGTTAGGACAAAAACTAGATTAAAGGTGCTGTAAGCAATTTTAGCAGTTCTAACTTCCACGAGACTGAGCCGCTGATTTAGTCACAACCCCTCTTTCCAAAACACTGGACCAATACTTTTGAAACCGACACAAAGCATGCTCCCATGCTTGTCAAACACGACAGTATCTAAATAGTGCCCTCAGCTAACAAATTGTAAATCAGAATATGGCAGTGAGCCTCAATATTTCGCAGCAAGGTCAAAAAAATAAATAAATAAATTGGCTTACAGCACCTTTAACATGGAAGAGAATTGCTTTAAACTCGGACATACATAAATATCCAAACACACACACACTGAGGTTTTTGTTCGTACCTTTAGCAGTAGCTCTGTAACCTCATAGTGTCCATACGAGCAGGCATTGTGTAGAGGAACAAGACCACTAGGGATTAAAAGAGAAAAATCACAAATATCGTTACTTCATTTACATGCAAAATGTGCTCTCACTTCTCACAACTAATATCTAGTCAAAAGCAGACCAAATTAATGAACCAATGTTTTTACCCAGCATGTAGGAAATTATGAAACAATTAATGCATCTTAATTCATACATATTATAGGAAAGAAAAAGAAAAACACAAGCAGACCTACCCTTTATCTTTAGCGTGAACATCAGCTCCATGTTGGAGAAGCAGCTGAACTATTCGGACTCTGTTGTACCCAGCTGCCAGATGTAATGGAGTGGACTATGGGAGAGAACACAACAATTGCTTAAAAACTTAAGATCTACACAGATCCTGCAAGATTTCACAACACCTATTAGTGTAGCTATTTCCCATCTTTTCTGATATCGGGCTGCCTGGGGACTAAGGGAGGTCTTGGTTTCACGAACATGTGAAGAAATTAAACCCAAACTGAGGTTCCTCAGTGAAGTCACACTTCACTGCAGCTCTGCGGCTTGAGGAACCTTCTAAAAAATTAGACACTGTAGGATTTTTCCATCCCGCTGAGAGATTTGGACAAAATACGGGCTAATGTGATAAGAATACGGTACTTAACACCAAATATTTGTGTAAAGGAAGACACAGCGAGGGTATAACAACAACTCCCACAAAGCAGTGATCATTCCAAAAATTCACATCACCCATATGTTGATGACAATTTGACGGTTGGCATTTGTTACGAGAACTAATTAAAGACAGTAGCTGATATTTTGTGTGTCAAGCCAACAAAAATGAAACAAGAAGAAAATTCAAATTAAAAGACACCCTGATGGCAAGAAGCAAATAGAAAATCCTTTGTTCAAACATCATATGAGAACATTAGGTCAAGGTATAGTTCACCCAAAAATGAAATTTTGGTCATTATTTACTCACCTTCATGAATCCCCTCTGACTTCCTTTCATCTGTGGAACACTAAAGGAGATGTTAGGCACTAGGCAGTAAGTCTCAGTCATCACTCACTTGCATTGCGTCTTTCTTCCATTTTCAAAATGAATGGTGATTGAGGCTGTCCTTCTGCCTAACATCTCCTGTTGTGTTCAACAGAAGAATAAAAGTCATACGTGATATGACTTATATGACAAAATTTTCATTTTTGGGTGGGCCATGCCTTTAACTTTCAAACTTCAAGCATTCATGCATTCAAGAACAACACATCAAAACAAAAGAAACCAAGTCAAACAAATACAAATCAAAATTAAATGAGAATCAGTTGGCACAAACAAATCAAACCCCAATAAAAGTCTCCAATGAAATATGACAAGACGGCAGTAAACCATAACAGTGTATCAATGTGAGCAAAGCACAATGCGCAAACTCCATGTGTTCTTGCACTGTCACCTGCAATAAACATGGATCATTCCACATACAGCTGAAAACAAACAATGAAAAATCAATCCAAAATAAATGGGAAAACTACAAGTTGCACCCTTATATTACAAAATAATGATCAACAATATGCAGTGACAAGCTTTTGTAGGCATGCACACTACTTTGGAGGATGTAAAAGACAAGAAACCAACCGAATTAAAGTGTTTGAAGGTGGTAAATTAGAGCTCAATTAACAAGCAGGTGGTATTCTAAGCCTCCTCTTTAGGACAGAAGGTCCACACCAGGGTTAACCCCCAACACCTTTACCCCAAACCACTGCATTCACAAAGCTGCTGAGTGTGAATGAAGAATGGCCAATCAAGCCCAAAAAGCCCAAGTCCACAACGTAAAAAGTTTCTGAACCAGCAAACCAATTAATATAATGTAAAATAAAGGAAAGAAAAACAACAAAACCAAAACAAGTGCAATCAAGATCAAACTTTTAGCGAAAAACAACTTACCAGCATTTTTTGAGATGTCGACTGATAGACAATGTCGCCAGAATGACAAATAAAAACAAAAACAAACATACAAACAAAAACAAAAAAACACAAATAATGACTTAATGATATGTTAATGTTATTTTGGCACATCCTGTAATGATTTCTTGTCTTTTATAAAGTAACTTTTCTTGGACATATGGCTCTTTATCATTAAACCCAAATGTCCAAAGCACCTGCAGACAGAGAATGGCAGCACTGCATTGTGATGGTGACAGAAATGATATTTCAACACTGCGAGGAAATGTGAACAATTTGAAGCTGCAGTCTATCATTCTTTTTACTCTCCGGGGAGTTTGTGCTGACTTGATAGAAGAGTTGGTGCCAAATCAGTGGCACTCAACCAAAACTCATTTCAGGCGTCTGTGACTTATGTGATTCATCCTGTGGCTAAACACTGTGGTCTGCTGACGTGTGCTTAAGATCGTCCACTGAATTTGGATTATCGGTACAAAACAAGCTATTTCTTACAGTGTAGCGGATTGGACAAAGGCTGACTTTATTGGAATGGAGCAGACGAAACTAAATAAGGGCTCAACAATAATGATGGCATAGTGTCCCAGGGCCAGTGTTAGAAAGTTTCGTGCAAGTTGACAGAACGGTCACTTGACAAATCGGGACAGTGCTGTGTTGCCATTAAACCTTAAATTTGTTGATCTTGTACACGTCCTTTAATACATAACAAAAGTTAACATCCACTTTTCTGTTTGTATTTTTTTATATTGTTGTAATGCATTCTGCTCATTTAAATTTATAACTAAGATAACGTTATCTTACACAGATGAGGATTTGTTGGTTCTGATTATAAATAGGGCTGTCGATTTAATGCATTAATTCAGTGTGATTATGCCCCCCGGACCGTAATGTGTAATTGTCCTACCATCAGAGGAATACAAGCTTGAAGTACCACCTGTTTTCAGCAGGGGGCAGTAAGCACAAATCCAGCTGTACAGGCAACACTCAGCTGTACAAGCAACAAACTAAAATTGACAGCAGAAAGTACAAGAGAGGACGCGTTCTTGCGTTTAAACACAGCTGGACGGAGCGCAACTTTGAATGCAGGGGTCTTGAGATGTTTTTTGTTTTTTTGGTCCTCAAAACAGTGTTTATGACTTTACGCAAACAAAGTGAGATGCACCAAAAGCGTCCGTCTGACATGATGTAACCAGGGCTCAAGTTGAAGAGGGATGCGAGGGGATGGCATCCCCCTTGTTGCAAGAAATACCAGAAAGCATCCCCTTGTAAAACCACCATCCCCCTTATCATCCTCTTTAGATTAATTGTGTCATGTATTACTTAGAACTAATCATGCAAGTAAAATATTTAATTTTCTACATTTGAGAAAATAACAGACTTTAAATAACCCCGATTTGCCAGTCAGAATTAGATTTCGTCATGTGTAAGGTTGCCAGATTTCTATAGGTGAAATCCCCCAATCAAATCTTGACACTTGTATAGTTTGGGAATATTCTGCCAGGGTGATGCTTTAGTCACACAATCTGGCAACCTTGAGCGTGCAAGCTCTCTCTCCACTGCGAAAAGCCGGTTTTCTGAAAACACAGGCAGGTATGTCGGAGTTTAGTGATGGGTTGATTTGTTCTTCCTAATGTTTAAATGGAAGTTACACCACTGCAGGTAATGCAAGTTTTCAAAAGTTTCACGCACTTTCAAAAACGGCCAAGAGAACAGTTCAAGGAAATCTTTTATCTTTCTTTAAAACAAAAAATAAAAGAGAACTTTTTTATAATATGGTTAATGAAGTGATGTACATTTTTGTCCAGAGCTATTCAATTAAAAATACATAAAAAATGCAATTCACACAAACCATTTACTTGATTACACCTCTTCTATGATGAGCATATTTTCCAAGTCATATTGATATTTGTTCTGGGGCTTAAAGTAAAAAATATCATGTGGTGTTCAGAGACAGAAAAAGCTGAAATTCCTGAAAAAAAGAAATGTTGGCATGACTAGTGCAGAATAATCTTTTATTGTTACTTCTTAACACGTTAAGCAGTGAAACAATTGTGTTTTAAAATATGATTCATATTTAAAAATGCTTTTGTCCACCAAATCAAAGTCATGGTGTAATCAACATGTAGGTAGCCATTTTGTTGTTTATTTTGACTATAAAAAACAAAACAGAGCAGACACCTTTAGACCCTCAAGACTGAGCATGAAGTTTTAAAAAACATGATATTTATTATGACCTTTTTATGAAAAGGCACATTTAGCCACTGACTGATACTGAACATACAAGTACACTGATGTTTATTTAGCTATTTATTGTATTTTTATTTATTCTTTATTTTCTCAGTGTTTATTTCTAGAATTGGTTGACTTTGGTCCTAAGCAACCAATGGCGCGTGGTGAGTTGGATGCCGCGAAGAATAGCATGAAGCCTCCACATGCGCTGACTCCACGGTAACACGCTCAACAAGCCACGTGATAAGACACTGGGAATTTGGCATTCCAAATTGCGGAGAAAAAGGGGAGAATACTGGTTTCATATACATATTTCATACATCCAATTTGTAACTATTATATCTAAATTGTAACCATCTACTGTAACATTGTAAGGCTAAATTGTTATTAAACATTTCCATTTAATCTATGTCTAGCTTCTCTCACTGTATAAACTATAAACTTTTAAGTGCTACATATTGCATTACAATAAGATCATGGTACAGTTCTAAACAATGCTCTCCCACATTATCAGCTATTTTAACTGCGCTTATTTCCGTCATTGGTATAAGTAGCAGAAGGTGGTAATAGACAAGAAATGCACAGTTTTATACCATCTTGCTGTTAACATTTCTTTATTCACCTCGGCATTCCTATCGCTTCAACCACTGTAGTTTGAAAAACCCACCATACAAACTTATTTTAAATAACAAAATTTGTACAAAGAACGCAACCGCAATTTTCTCTATATCATTAAATCTGCTTTAAAGGGGGATTACTTGATAAACTAAATCTAAACAAAAACACAGCTCGTATCATAAGAAAGATTAAATTTTCATTATCTTTTGGCCCCACAGATCTATTATGGTATTAAGGTCATTCTGACATATGACACTTATGTATCAGATACTGGGCTCAAGATTAAGACTGGAATGAATTAACTTATTATACTGATGTTTTGACATGTCTTTTTACTGTTTTCTTACTATTAAACAGAGCACTTTTTCAATTCAGAATAACACAGTGAAAAATAAAAGGGCCTAAGATTTACCCTTGGAGTACACCTTGTTAATTACCTGGTGGAATATACTTAAGAATATTTTGCTTTTGGAGCAACCTGAATCCTGCATACAAACGAATTATGAGGCTAGATCACCATGGCGACACAGTCATACAGTAGCCATGGCTACGCTCAATCACTTTAGCCCCTCCTGCCAATCTGTCCACCCTACAGAAAACAGGCAGGGCTAACAGGAAACACACATCCTGCAGAAAACACACACATCCTAGTATGCTCTCTGCAAAATGAAAAGTAAAACAGAAAATGAAATAGAAGCTTAACCGTAGGCTATTAAAATTGCTTCACACATACAAATCCTCAATCAATTACTTTAAGAGCCAGATATACCACAGCAACATCACTGTCTCACTCGAGAGCTGATCCTATTGAATCAGTCAAAGATCAATGTGTTGCCTAAATATGTAAGGCTGGAAATGTTACCCCATACATACTCCAAATAGCAATGTCCTGATATTGTTTAAAACAGCATAATACTACGATGAGCTTTTTCTTTGTTTTAGGGGTAAAGAACTTGTAAATCCTGATGCTCTGTTCCAGAACCTAGTAAGTTGCCTCGCTTCCTACAAAGGCAGCATTCTAATCATCAAAACAGCACTCCGAATGGGAGACATGCAAGTTATTTCAATAGAGATGTAATGCTTTAACATCCCGAAAATCTAATAGGTAAAAAAAATACAAATATTTGTCAGAATAATACATTTTTACTTATATGGAATGATTTTTATCAGTATTTTTCAGTACTTAATAAATTATTTATTTATGAATAATCAACATTTCTCTAGTCTCATGCGCCATCTTGGATTTATTTATTTTTTTGACTGAGCTTGTCACAGTTCATTCTGGCATTGCCTTCTCCCAAATAATACATGCAATACTGCCTTAGAATTTGGACAAAATTAATCTTAAGAGGTGGCATAATTAAGTTGCCTACATTCTAGAATAGCCTATGCATCAGGAGCTTGCCTATAATGCCTTAAAATGCTATGCCATGTTTTGGAACAAAGCATGAGAGAATCCTCAGTGCATTTGACTCTGTCATGCAATCTCTTTCTGGAGCTGGCAGAAAAATCGTACAGGTGAACTGAAGCGAAGATCCATGTCCATTCAGATGGCTTCTTGCCCAAAGCAACAGTAATACAATGTGGCAGGCTTGAACTTTTGCCAGCAGACCCTGAAGCGTGAGAGGGAGACAGCCAGTGCAGGTCACTCGAATGACAGCTCTTGGGTAACTCTGCCCAGTCAAATGCAGGCTGCCAATAAAACATAAATCAGAGCAACTGAAGCCTGCCCAAGTTACATCAGCATGGGTGTACTCAATAAATATATGAAAAACAATTTAAAAGGCAGAGTTCACCAGAAATGAAAATTCTGTTATTATTTAAAGGAATGTACTGGGTTCAATACAAGGAAAGCTCAAATAACAGCAATTGTGGCATAATGTTGATTTCCACCAAAAAATAATTTTCAACTTCTGTAAGTCTGCACTGTAAAAAAGCACTGTAAGGCACTTACAGTATTACAGCTTCATTGTCATGACAACAAAACCCTGTAATCCTGATAAGGTTGGTAAGTGATTGTATCACACTAAAATTATGTTTACATATTATGTTTAGGTCTTGTGGCTATACTTTCGAAACAATATGTATTTTTGCATTTACGGACTGGCCCCATTCACTTACACTGTAAGGGCCTTTCTGTAACCGCTATCTTTTATTAAACAAGGGGCAAGTTGCTACAAATGCTGTTGATCGAGTTTAACTCATAACATTTCTCTAATTTAATATCGTTCCATACCTGTATAACTTCCCTTTTTCTGTGGAACACCAAAGGAGTGGTTTAGTAGAATGTCTGAGCTTTTCTCTTACAATGAAATCGATAGGTACCAGGGTCTGTCTAGCTCCCTAAAGCAGCATAAGTAGTCCATGAGAATTCCATATGTGTTATATTTCAAGTCTTCTGAAGACATATTACAGCACTGTGTCAGGAACAGTCTTAAATTCAAGTTATACACAGAAAACTTTGCCTTAAAAATGTTGCTTGACAGCTGTGGCTGCTATTCTCTTTCACTGTACAGAAAAAAAAAAAAAAAAAAAAGCTTGAACTGCTATAAATAATTTTATTTTTTTTGTACCACAGAAGAAAATCATAGTTTTGAAAGATATGAGGGTAAGTAAATGATGACAATCTTTATTTTTGGGTACAATATTTAATTGGGTAAAGTTTTAGAAAGAGAGGAACAGCATGAACTTTGGAGTAAATACAAGCTAACAAAACAGGGGAAAAAAGGATTTAAAAGACTGTGAAATGGTTCTGTGCTTCTCACAGATGAAATCTGTGCTGCTGGTCCTGCCCTTATAAACACTGAAAAGAATATGTACAAATACAGACAATGACCAAACCAGGCACCTAAACCACAACTTCTTTCTAATGTCTAACAATGACTCACGGCTCCACTCTCATACAAAAAATAACGTATTTCAAACAGAAAGACATTCAACAGAAGTGGATGGACAAAAAGCTAATAAGCAGTGAAAATGTTCTGTGTAATGATTTTCTTTAGGGCAGAAATATCCCTTTGTCTGTTTCTTCCCCCTTGTCTTGCCATGCAGGAATTGTGACCTGTAACCATGCCAACGGTGAGTGCTTCTCCACAGCTGTTGCCATGACTGCGGTACATACTATAACTAGCGTGAATTCAGTGCGAATGGAGCCTTTAAAACAGTATGTTGCCCTTTAGTGCACCTCCACACAGGAGAGGGTAGAGGGCTGATGGTCTCTTCCGTCCCCATGCTACCTTAAAGTAAACAACCAGTCCAGAGAGAGAAGTCATACTAGCTGGAGGCAAACAGCAGGAAGGTACTACTAAGCACACTAATGCCAGTTACACACTGAGTGGATCAATAAGATATTACCTCTCTACCAGGCCTGCTGATGTCCCAATGCAAAAAGGGGAAAACATATTTATCCTATAGGGGCTTCTTGCTACATACCGAGCTCCTTGAAATCAAAATGAGAGTTTTGTGCCTATAAATCCATGTCTGTTAGTTGTAAGATTTGCAAGAAACGTTGACAAAAAAAGTTACTTTTAGCTAGAGATGCACAAATTTATCGGCCAAACATCAGTATCGTCCCCAAAAAATTTAAAGAATTATCTGCACAATCAGACACCGGCCGACGGAAAAAGATTCGGACAATTAGCCTACAACTCATGCTGTGTGAGAAAGAATGTGACAATGACTGTATCTAAATCTTTAAGTTTTGCATAAGAACACATACAGAGTAGCTCTGTTCCTTCCATCAACCTACATTTCTATGGGGGTTGCAGATTCAATGTGCAAAGAGGGATGCGAAGAGATGCTCAAACGGACACCAAATATTTCTTAATCTCTAGAAATATGGAAATGAAACCAAAAAAGTTGTAACTGAACTAATATATTCTCATCAGCAACCATTGCACAGACTGCGCAGTGTTAGTTTTATCTCAGCCTGCGCAGCAAGGCTGCCTGAACTTGATACTTTATCAAAGATGGCAAAGCACATTCTGTCTCGTTCATTTCACAGCCTAAAGAAAAAACAAACCTAGCGCTACAGGTGATGGCAAGTTTCACTGAAAGGTAATGGCAAAACTGCCAGGGTGTTTGTGCGGACACTTTATAATTGCTTGAGCAGTAGTAGACTGTGCTCTCAAAACCGAAGCCTACCAACCACAGAGCGAGAGAGCTGTCTTGAGTAACACAGTATCCAGAGACTTGGCGCAAAGCAAATCTCTCAAGCTTATTCCTTTACGAGCCACTTCCCACATCATTCTCCTCATATATACATAATCTTTAAGCTATAGCCTGCACTACATTAAAGCAAATGTTTTCACTCCAAAAAAACAGCTGTTTCACAATCCTGCCCAGACAAAAAATTAGGTATTCAATGGATCAATAGAGAACTTTGTAATGACATAGATGAGAATGAGTCTTGACTTATCCATTGTTGAAAGTATTTACTGTGAGGTTTAACTAGAAGACACCAAAAACCTAAAAGATATTAAGGTATGAAATACGGTCGGCTTGGTAATTAAGCCATATCACACTCGCAACTGGGTTGTGACTTGTAATTGTACTGAATATTAGCACCTCTGTGATTCGGCCATAGGTATGAGGCCACATGACGGAACAATTGTGAGGGTAATAGTGCTTTTATACATCAGTTCTATAAACAAAAAAAACCAATACTGAGTTACTTTTACGGCTACAATATGGCTAGCTATTTTGTCTATTTTTGCTCTGCTAACAAAAATAGATCCAAACAAAGCCAAAGCAGGATCAACCGTTGTGTCACCAAGCAACACACCAACTAAAAGCCTGGCTGGAATGCTGCAAACATAGACAAGTGGAGTGATACAACCAGTGAAGCATCCCAGTGCAGTTATAAGAAATATCAGCATTATTGGAACGCCGCTTGTCCAATCAAATTACAGGCCTAATGTATAATACCTGTTAGCAATTCCTCTAAATGAAAGTGGAATATAAAGAGTGGGGTATTTCAAAAGAGCTAAAGAAGATCAGATGGTACTGGCTATGAATGCAACATTGAGAGAAAAATAACAACATGACAACGTTTTCAATTAAAAACGGAAAACTTTATGCGTTTTGGCTGTTCGTTTACACGACAACAGCGTTTTGGGGCCTGAAAACGGAAACTTTTAAAAACGGGTTTCAAAGTGCACGTTTTTGAAAACGATGCCGTTATCGTCTCCGCGTATACATGCAAAAAAAAAAAAACGATGACATCATGTGCACGCGTATTACGTGTTATATAAAGAATGATGGATTGATAGGCATCAATTTGAGATGTATAATTATCAATATGAATACTGGTGTCTGTGCAAATATCAATAATCAACAATTTATTCATTTGGAGTGTTTTGTATGGAGTGTGAACACTACAGTAGGCAGAACCTGCAGTTTGAAAATCTTGAAATTAATGTATGGATTCAGATGGGAAAAATGTATTTGTATTTTAAATGTTATTTATTTATTTACTTTTATTTGATGTACGTTTACCCTGCAATTCATTCACCCACCGCTTATGTATATAGCCTATAGATGTGATGCCATGTATTCAATGTTATGCTTCGAATATGAAAACATGAGGCAGTAAAAAAGCATGTTAGATCCAGTGTACACAAGACCTCTCTCTCCGTCAGAAGATATCCATATATCAAAGTTCTGTCTGATATCCAAAACCAGTCAACATCAACAGCTTGTTATGTTAACTTACTCTCCTACCAGCCCAAGAGTCAGCAGGGGGAATACAGAAAAAGGCAGGAGATGAAGTGATGGTAAAAATGAGCAGAGTTTATTGAATAATCTTGAGAGTTCAGTCTATAGGCATGCGCGCGAGTACTTCAAAACAACGCGTGAGACATTCAAAACTACAATGGCGGACTACAGGACTGTGTTTGTGCTGTTCAAGATTTTGAGTTTATTGACGCTTCTCCAGCAAAGTGTAGATTTACTGCATCACTACTACGACCAGTAATCACCGCTCTGTGGAAGAATGCTTATGTGCGCAGGCACGTAGTGTTTCTATACAAAGTGACATTGCCAACTACTGGCCTGGCATGCATAACACAGCATTTTTAGTCGTTTCGCGAATCTGTGTGAACGGGGATTGTTTTGACAACGTTGTCGTCTGTACGTGAATCTTTTCAAAAACGCAAAGGAAAAACTTTTCAGTTTTTAGTACATCGTTGTCGTGTAAACGTACCCTTAGTTAACAAACACACAAACTTGGCTGTGTCAGTTTCAGTTAAAGTTTCAGAAAGGTTAAGTGGAATTAAGTGGAAGTTTCAGACAGGTTCAGTGGAACTGACTACAGCATATTCTAAACACAACGAAACCCAAGTAAAAATGGGGGAAAGAAAATTAACAAGTCAATTGTACACCATGGCACAACTGTGACATGATTGATGGGATCTGCGGTGGGCATACGGCAAGTGATTGTTTTTCCCCGAACCCCTGTAGAAGGCATCTAGATAATGTGCTCCAGTGTGCTGCGTTAATAACGTCCTGCACTTCAGAGAGCTCCATCATTTTCAGGCCTAGACCGTGGCAAATTACACACTCATTGTTCACTTTCACTCTTTCCAGCGCTCTAACACAGGCACACAAATAATGGCTTTCAATCCGTGTTCTGAGACATCCTCTAAAGCTAGCATGGCACTAAATTCTTTTATACAACAGGAAAGCTGGTGAGATCGAGTTATATATCTCAGCCTTTATTTTAAGTGGACGAGTTATCTGATCAACCCCAACAAAACACATAAGGTGGTGTTGGGCTAATCAGGGCCCTTTTTCAGACTAAAGTGCTTTCATACTAAATGTTAGGTGCCGATTCAAACTCAACTGACTGTACAGCTCAGCTTAATTAGTGTGAAAGCCGTCTACAGTATTTGAGTTTGCGATAAAGTACCACATTTTAGTCAGTTCGAAAAGGAGGGTGTGGAGTTCGGTTCATGCGAACTGTAGGGGTTAAGAGGTTGGTGTGGATCCATGCTTATCTGACCATAAAACCTGTCTTGTTTGATTAGTGTGAAAGCAGTCTTCAGAATTTGAGTGTGCCAAGAACGTACAAGTCAGATTGAAAATGGGGATCAGTAGTTCAGTTCATGTGAACCGCAGTAGACTGTGGTTGCTGTGAACACAATCTGGTGAGTGAACTGCTTACTGCTATATGGAATCAATAAACAGCTTCCTGGGGTATTACGATTGACGTAGAAAGCATTTTGCAAACGTATCGTCATTCGGAACAACGTTACAATATGAAAGCAAAGAAACAGGGGTAGATACAAGCAAACATACCAAGTTTGAAAACTGCAAAAAAGATGGCTTCTGAAATTATACTGCTCATACATATCCACTGCAGAAGGTGGGATTTACAGATTTCCTGTTGCTCAACTGGTAGAGCACGACAAAGTCCCTTTAAGGCTAGTCAGATAAAATGGCGTCCATGTTCGAATTTCCTATGGATTCAAGCAGGATACAAGTACAGTTACAATCTGCTTGAATGGAGTATGACCGAAAACTCCAAAAAGGTTGGTCAAGATTACAATTAAATAACATTTTATCTGACAACAATGGTATCATAAATTGTACTGCTTTAGCTCAGATCACAGAAAAAAAAACTTTTTTTCAGGCTGGTCCAGCTAATGCTTATGCGCATTCGAGTAAACTGACAATCGATTTCTCTATCTAAAAGGCAGTTGGCTCTGTTAACTGTATACCAGTGACCTTTCTCATCCCACTGTCATCTAGCCATACCAAGGGTCTCAGGTTTGATTCTCAGGGAATGCATGGAAACAAAAATGTGTGCTTTGAAAGCACTGTGTCTGCCAAATGCATAAAAGAAAGTCTGAGATTATTTTGCATTTCTGCCATTTCAAGAATCCAACTTTAATTTAAGCAAAACAAAAAACAAACTTTTTTTTTTTTTAGAATTAACAGTACAAATAAAACAATTAGAAATAGAAAAGTATTAACAACAGCAAAAATCCACTTCAAAATGTGCCACAGGGTCATCTTTTTTCAATTTTATTTAGCAGCCAATCCGATCTGCTAATGGGTGTAAACATCTCATATTTTGATGAAAAGCCTGTCCACTTATAGTGCCCTTACAATGAAAAAGCACCAACACAAAGAGGGCCTCTTCAGCCAAGATGAAGCTGCCCTTAAACGTATCCTGATGAGCAGTGTATCTGTCTTCACTGACAATCTCTTCTCCAGAAAGGAGACTAATTACTCTGCTTTTTCCATCTTTCAGACAGCAACAACTATGGAGAAGCACTCCTTCCTTTAACACAGACACTCCCTCTCTGTCTCTCTTGGCCAAACCACTCTTTCTCTAAGTAACTTAACTCCCTCACAGCCCAGTAAATGAGCCCTTTAGAAATGAGACAAGACACCAGCAACCTCTTAGGGTTGGGGTTAGGGGTAGTTCATGGTTAGGGTAAGGGGATGGGGTTAGGACTATTTTTCTTTGAAAAGAATGTTGTCCAGGTCCATTAAAATATGTTGATTGTGGAACAGGTCTTGCTTGGCTTCAACCCCTGCCCCACCACCAGCCGCCCTGTGCGGAAATCCCATACTGCCTCCGTTAAGGTCCCTCTGTGCCTGATGTGACTTCTAATGGATGCAAAGCGGACATCCTCATCAGTGTTCCAATTAAAACATTGGTGGTTGATCTTAATAGGAAAGCAGTTCCAAGCAAAGCCATGCAGCGTGAGAGAGATGTTCGCATCGAAAGATTCAGGGCTAAAGAGAAAAGTCTTAGGAGTGCGATGGACAAATCAGCATGACTCACTTTAACCAGGTTTCAATATGCCAGTGTTTAATCGCACATCTCGTTACCCATCAGCTATTGCTGACATCCCACATACACCCACACAACACTAGCACCTGTTTTGTTCGGTCTCATTAATTTTTTTTCTTTCTAGCATACAGGAAAAACAAAAGCACGAGTATGATTAAAAGTAATGGAATTAAATTTTGCAGATCTTAAAGCTGAAACTCTTTTGAAGCTCTTTCTGAAGCATTTTTTTTAAAGAACTTGTTGAACTTGTAAAGCATCTAGAAAAATCTGCCTTCAAGGAACAGTTCACCAAAAATCTCAATTCTGTCATTTTTTACTTACCCCTCATGTTGTTCCGAACCTGTATGATGTTATTTTTCCTGTGAAACAAAATTCTGTCAAAATCAAACATTTTTTAAAAATTGTTACGCAGCTTGCTATACCAGACTGATTATGACTTTTGGTCAATTACTCACATAAAGCTATAAAAATGGCATGGAATACAAGACACAAGTCATATGGACTACTTTTATGTTATTTTTATAATGCTTTTTTGTCCATCTTTTAAGAGCTTAATAGCCCTTGGTCACTATGAAAGGTCATTAACTGGAAGGGGCTGCACAACGGTTCTTCAAAAATGTTCTAATCTTGTGTAGAACAAATTACACGAGGGTGAGCATAATAATGACAGAATTTTCATTTTTGGGAGAACCATTCCTTTCAGTCTCTTAAGTCTTCAGTTAGACTGGTGGTCACTATTTCCTTACTCAAGGCTTTGATTCAGAGGACAACTATTGTTCGTCTTTCAGATCATCATTGCTCTCAGGGGCACTGGATCCTCACTGGTTGTGGTAAATTGCAAACATGCAGGCAAGAGTGGCGCAGGCAGAGACCCAACCTGAATACAAAGTAGTTCAAGTGGATACATTTAACACACTAACGCTTCGGTAAGCAGGAGCTTCTCTAGGGTCACAGCTGCCATGGAATGCTGAGACAACACGGGCAGAAAATATGACAGAAGGGAAAAAATTGCTGTTTACATGATGTACGTTTCTAAAGGAGTTGGAAAAATATCAATGGACATTTTTAAATGTGTAACAATCTAGATATTATATGAAAGGCAAAACAAAGAGACAGATTATCTAGCGCAGGGGAAATCTCGCACCACATGGTTGGGTCAAAAAATACAATAACAAAACCCCATTCAAATACAGATGCTAAACATATATTTAAGGGGTGGTTCACACACAAAAAAATAAATACAAATAAAATGTTGTTATCATATATCCACCTTAATATTTTTTCAAACCTGACATTCTTCCATGAAACAAAAAAGGATATATAGGCTTTGGAAGTCTTGGAATATAGCACACAAATCATATGTACTATTTTTATGGCATTATGTCCTTTTTGGAGCTTGGCAGTTTGAATCACAATTAATTTTCATTGTATGGAAAAAAGTAGCTTGGACATTCTGCAAAACATCTCCTTTTGTGTTCCATGGGAAAAAACATATGGTTTTCAAATTATATAAGGGCATTAGGTGATGACAGTTCTAATTTTTGGGTTAACTATTAGGGCTTAAAATAGGGCTGCCAATATAAAAATGTTTATTATTTTTTTTTTTTTTTTTTTTATTATTTTCTTTATTTATCACACATTATACATTTGCACATATACAGTGAAATTCTTCTTTTTCACATATCCCAGCTAGGCTGGGGTCAGAGTGCAGGGTCAGCCATGATACGGCGCCCCTGGAGCAGATAGGGTCAAGGGCCTTGCTCAAGGGCCCAACAGTGGCATCTTGGCGGTGCTGGGGCTTAATGATCAGCGGTGCTGGGGCTTGAACCCCCGATCTTCTGATCAGTAACGCAGAGCCTTAACCGCTGAGCTACCACTGCCCCCCCTAATTTATCCATCTTAAAAAGCAAATGTTGCTTTTTAAGATGGATAAATTATATTTAAAGCCATCAAAACAAACACCATTAAATTCAACACTGGACTGTGTTTCAAAGACATCTGAGACAAATGTTTTCTTTCAACATTTTTAGGCCCTAAATGCAATAAAATGGGCAACAATTAATTGTTATAATAATTTATTACATTATTATACTATGTTACCAGCCGTAATATAAATGTGATAATAAATGAGAAACAACCCATAAGAGATAACTGAGAGTGGGTTGTGGAAGTAAATCTAACAACCACACTTTTGAAGCTTGTTGCCTTAAGAGACCTATTTAATCTGAGCAATAAATTGAAGAATAGAACGGTCAAGACCTTTGCCTCCTACACAATATGAAGACAATGTAGAAAAAAATGAAACTAGAGTACTCGGAGGAAATATGAGAAAAGTAATGCAGAGTAGTACAAATATTCCAAACAATATATAGATATGGTCTACAACATACCTTTCAAAAGAAGTCTTCCAGTTTGATATGGTTTATATTACATTTATTAAATTAATAAAATAATGCAACTAAAAGCTGAAATGTTAAAGCAAAAAGACAAATTAAATTAAACCTGTAAAAGGCACAGGTCACTAAAATGATTTCTAAAAGGATGACAATGGACTGGCATCATAACCTCTGAATGTCTGAATAGTTAGACTTGAGTAAATCTCACTGAATTTTCACATTGGCAAAATCAATGACTTTGCAGTGATGCTGATTCAGTGTAGTCCTGCAAGGAGACAGCACTGCATATATTTAGCAGTATAAAAGAAATCACAGCACATTATAAGATGGCCCTTCTAATAGGAAACAGGAAGCCCTAATTTAATTTCATGGGACCTGAGGTGAGCTTTTAATATATCTATGTTGTTACAGCTAGATGCTCCTGAAATTCATCAAAACTAGAACAGCATTACATGAGAAAAATGTGTGGTAGAGGCTGAGATAAGATTTTTACCAGTGGAGAAGGTTGCATGCTCCCCCATCATCCCCTTTGATTTATATTTTTTTTTTTTTTTTTTTTTTTTTTAAGTTCTACAATCTGTTCATGCTGTTACACTTAAGATGTGGAGGAATAACCAAACTTAGTACATGATAATTAGGTTTGAGGCTTGTCTATTAAAAAGCTGTCAGAACTCCCTAAAAACTCTGTAAAAGGGATGTGCAAAATAAATTCTCTAAATCAAAAAACATCAAAACCAAAAAAAAAAAAAAAAACGAAGTAAACCAAAAACTAGTAAAAAAATTTGACAATAATAAAAAAAATAAAAATAATAAATAAATAAAAAAGTAAAAAACATAATACTAACAAATTTCATGACTCTGAAACTAAAATAATAATAATAAAAAAAAAAAAAATTTATTTCATTTTTAAATGCATCATATACCATAACATTTAGAAACCTGTTAACCATATTTAAATGATATCAGTTTACGCAATCAGTTTGGCAGCCCTAAAATACTAAAACTAAAAAACTACATAACTCAAAAAACAAACTTAAACACTGAAAAAAAATCAAATAAACTTTAATTTACAGTCAGTCACAGAGTGACCACTACCGAACTAAACTGAAAGGACAAACTGAAAATCAAACAAAAACTAAATTGAAAACTGTAAACTTTATTGACAACTAGTTAAACAAGTCGATTAGTTCACCACTATGACCCATTCCTATCCCTAACTACTCTTTACAATGCAAGTTACAGGTTTCAAGTGCTTGTTTTCTACTAAAAAACAGAGGGTGGGGAAAAAAAAAACACAACAGCTAAATAAATATTATTTCATAAATGATGTGCCCTGTATAATCCAAAAATCCCCAGAGAGGTTAAGTGTGTGGAAAAAAGCTAGCATTAAATTGAGGGCCCAAGACCATCTGTTACAACCCATCCAGGGCTTAGAGCGTAATGGCCACTGAGGCAAACATGATATTATGAAATTAAAAGTGGTTCACATGTAATGGAGAGAGAGTGAAAGTGCGTCACACCATTGCTATTTATCCAAAGATGGTCGTACAACGCAGCCGAGTGAAGAAGGTAATATAACATTGAACAGAGATAACTTTGTCTAATTAAAGCTTGGCAGGAGGGAAGCCTACAGCATTCTCTTGCTACAGTCAGGATATCAAAGCACTATGGAATACAAAAGCAACTGCTGTGAACTGCTGTGTACTTCTGTGACTTGACAATTTGAAACAATATATAAAAATATGGAAAATATGGACAATATGGGCCTGCTGAGCCTCCATCACCAGAATATGGTGTTTTCACTTAAAGAAAACTCATGGGCCATGTTTCCGACCATAATAAAAGCAAAAAAAGTAACCCAACCTGCTCGATTGGTCATGTGACTTTAAGAGACTGTGACAAGAGCTCTGTAAAAAAACTACAGCACTGAGGACAGTGCTATCAACAAAAACATCCTACTCATTGAGAACAGAGAGGTGAATGTAGCTATCCAATGAGGTGTGTGTACTCTGTAAACATTTACAATAGGTAACAGGAAGAAATGGCCACAACAAATATCTGTTAAAGAATCATATTACCATGTTATAGCTAGGGGTGAAAGGGTTACCGTAATAAACAAAACAAAAATAACCATATTTTTAAATAAGGGCTGCACAATTAATTGAAAAACGAATCGCAATTACAATTACGGCTGCCATGATTATGTAATCGTGAAAACTGACGATTACAGCCTTCAATTTAAATCAATTTAAGCTCCTGTTGCGTCAATGACTTCTATTTACAATGTGTTTTTGAAGTGGCTGAGTATTCTAACCAATCACAGACATATCTGTTGAGCAATGAAATGGCAATGCCCACTCAAGAGATGCTTAAATCAGTCCTCCGTCCTATCAGTAATGACAACTGATCCTAATGCGCAAGTTTTAAACAGTCAGATGCATCCTTTATGTTTCACCTCTGTTCACGGTAGCACACGAAAATTAATACTGAAGAAACATCACCTGACACTCAAAAAGAAGCTGTAGAACAAAAGCAAAAAGCACTTTAGAATTATTTTGGATTCATTACATGTTGCGCCGCTCGCTTGAAATATAGATGGTAAATACACTGCAAATGAGCAATGCAACAAAACTAAAATTCTCCATGTATAATCAAGGCATAGATACAATGTAAATAATTAAATTATTATGCTGATTAGACTGCTTTGTTTTTAATTAGAGCATTTGCAAGAGGGCAGAACTCTGTTTGGAGCGTCAGTGAGCTCGCACTGGCTGTAGGGCTGAAAAAGTACAAACCTGCAGTGAGTGACAGTTTCTGTCATTGTAATAGGAGCATTCATCTCATTGCTCGATTTCGGTGTACAACTTTAAAAAAAAATTAACAGTTTAGGTTTGTTAATGTTAAGGGCATGTTAATAAGTATGCCAATGTAAATTTGATTTGTATAAAATAGCAATAAAGTAAATCAGCTTAACTGTTCCAAGCATTAATTGCATACATCACGAATCACTGTCATTATTATCGTGTCTGTTCTAATAAGACCCATTTGCACCGCAGCTGCTACAGGTAGATTTAAAATGTTCACGTATCGCACAAAATCCGATCGCAAATGGCTGTTTTTAATTTCCAAAGTGCAACCGCTGAGGCCAATTATGATCTATCGATGATCTTACATGAATAATATAACCACTGAAGATCTAACAGTATGAATGGGCACACGTCTTGCCACCACAGCACTTTCTGAATGCAGTAAGTAACTTGGTCAATTTAAATTGAAAAAGCTGTTAATAAGTTTGAATATTGAATGTCATATTATTTGCTGTACGTGGACCATTTTAAGCAGTAAAGACACATACTGCATAGCTCACATCCACCATTAAAATCTGTTCCTCTGAAGTACTACGCAGTAGCTTACTCTGTGAAGTCATGGTAATGTAATCTTTTAATCAACATTAATAATCGCAATTACAATTAGAGGTAACGATTAATCGGTGCTGATAGTTGCTTTTTGGAACTATCGGTTAACTGCAAAAATCTGTCAATTGTTTTTTTTTTATCATATAGTAATTTCAAAATAAGTGTCCCCAATGTGTTTTGGGCTTGTTTATACTTAAAAGACCCACATTATGTACCTAATCTTAATTGTTTCTAGTTATTATTGGGATTTTGGTTGAGAGAAAAAAAAAGGCATCCGGGATTTCATTTATTTTGGACTCTTTGTCCGCCATAATAAAGAAAGAATAATATATATATATATATTTTACATTCTATAAATCAGTTTGAAAACTACTGGCCGATGAATTGTTTATCAGCCTTTCCCACCACCTTAGTTAACGGTCTCGGCAAAATCCACTATCGGTTGACCTCTAATTACAATATCAAGGGCAATAATCAACTATTATGATTTTTGTCATAATTAGGGATGGCACCGATCCGATACCTGGATCGGTATCAGGTCCAATACTGACGTTTTTACCCGGATCGGGTATCGGTCCAACAAGCCCGATCCAAATCCGATAACCCCATGTTGGTCATTGATGTTACTGTAAAGCTCAAAGAATGACATAAATAACCTTCAAATCACCATTAAAGTAGTCCATATATAGCATTTTATTCAGGCACTTACAGTCATCCAAAAACTTTGTGAATTGCAAAAGGCTGCATTTAATAAATATACAGTCTGCATGCACAGTTAAGTAGTCTCTGGCACCACGCTTTACTGAACGAGCACCGCTTTGCTGACACACACACACATAAAAACGTGCAGAAGCTTGTGATGCGCTGCTCAGCACAATATGTGGTCGCTCCACACAAACTCCATCTTAGATGTAGATGCTCAATAGTTCGGTCCGCCTATAACATTCATTTAGAATGGCACCAGACAAGCATTTTACCAGATGTTGAATGAGAAGTGCATTACACTACTGTGAATTAGCCTACAAACAAACACTCAAACACAGACTTCCTGGAGCGCTCAACGTCAAATTAAAAGCCTTAAGAAATTGAAATGAAATGTATTACCAATGTACAGTAAAATTATTATTATTATTAGAAATTACAATAAAAACAAATTGGGTTCCAAAAATTACTTTGTGATTGAAATGCGGATTGATATACTAATAAAACTAAAATGAAATAAAGAGAGAGAGAGAGATCTGAAACCATTTACCATGTGTAAAGAGAACTGGCTTCTTTTCTACTGAAGACTTTCGCTAGAATTACTGTTATTTTTGCTGCTGCATCCTGCAGACTAGTTAAAAATAAAGTTTTGCACATGCTCTTATTTAATTGTTTTTTGTTTTTCCTATTTTATAATGAAATAATGTATTGTTTGAGGTTTTTGTTTCTTTACACAAAGAGTACTCCCAATCAGTTCCACACAGTGAATTATAGATGTTCTAAACTCATTAAGGAAATAAACAACACTGGTATCAGATCTGGATCGGTATCAGCCGATACTAAGAGTTCGGGCATTGGAATCGGATCAGAAGATAAATTTTTTTTATCGTTGCATCCCGTAGTCATAATCGTGCAGCCCTATTCCAAACGAATAAATATTTAAGCCTATTAATTGGTATTTATCGTGTAGCAATTGTGAGGTATTATTTTCAAGAGTAATTATGGTAAATCTCTGTAAGCTCATGCATCGATAGACACACATGTACAGTGCATCCGGAAAGTATTCACAGCGCTTCACTTTTTCCACATTTTGTTATGTTACAGCCTTATTCCAAAATTGATTAAATTCATTATTTTCCTCAAAATTCTACAAACAATACCCCATAATGACAATGTGAAAGAAGTTTGTTTGAAATCTTTGCAAATGTATTAAAAATAACAATGTTGTTATGTCGGGCTGGACAGGCCGCTCAAAATAAATAAATAAATAAATAAATAACTTTTTATAGCACGACAGAGAGACCGTGTTTACAGTTTGAGAAAATTAACCAATAAATCACTTACTGTATAGTTGTCTCTGCATATTAAGCTGGGATAGGAGAAAGTATTTTCACACTGAAAAAGTTACACACTTTAGCTTTAAAATAATGGTTATTGGTATCAGCCTCCAATTAATTTACATTTTTATTAACTGTAAAAATAATAATAAAAAAACATACCATTAAATATTTGAACCATTAAACCGCTAGTTAGTACAGAACATTGACTATAACCACAACACACTTGTTTGGAACAGAAAAGTGTGGACAGGATGTCAAGGAAGTGCTTCTCTGTTTGAGCACAGAATACATAATTCATCCATACGGGGGCTGGTGGAGGACCAGCTCAAATCTGCTTGAGTGTTAATGGATGGGGATATTTTGTGGAGGAAGGCTCTGTCTCTAAACAGTGCTGGCGGTCTGTGTAACTCAAATGCTTATTTCATGGTTGGGGCTTGAGTATCAGGTGGATGAAATTGGCTAGGAAATTAAAGGGATGGAACTCTAAATAATGTCAGGGCTCAACAATAAGGATGGCCCGGGGTCGGCGTGAGCGAGTTTCGGGCCAGCTGAAGTTACTGTCTGTGTTTTCACAAAATCTTCCATTTGTTTATCATGTATACTGTTATTGTAAGATCTGCTGATTTACACTTAACGCCAAGGTGACGTTATCTTGCTGGCTAACACAGATTTGATGAAATTGCAATTACTTGTCTTGGAAGCATCAGTTACAAGGCTTGACAATAAGGAATGCCCAAAGGCCCGGGCCAGTGTGAGAGTGATTCGGGCCAGTTGCTAGAACCATCACTTGCCCGATTGGGCCAGTGCAGCATTTACAGTGTTAGAGCAAGCAGCGCATTTATATTTAGCTCGCAAAGACGCGTGAGCGCATAATACACTGGATGCGGCGAGGTGTGGTCATGTGAGCGCACAAGAGTATGTAGACACTAAGCGCACTCTACTAGAACTGTTCTTGCTCTTTTCCTAGTGTCTTAGCAGCATCAATTACCAATGTGTATAAAATAGCAAGCAAAACCCTGCTATTTTGGGAATTTCGTGCACTGTGAACATGGAATGTGTGGGAATACTTCAAATGTTACGTATGACGTGCAATCCCACTCCGAAATTCACTTCATGAATTAACATGTTGGTGAAAATTAGCAATCCACACATTGGAATACAAGAAATCAATATCTCCGTGTATCTCTCTCATCAACTCTCTCTGTAAAGGGACAGAGTGCTCGTTTTGTTCCACGGTAAAAAAAAAAAAAAGCTATTTTTTTTTTCCATTAATTCGCTTTTAGGCCTTGTTCAGACTGCCACTAAAAATCAGATTTTTTGCATATCCATATTGTATCCAGATGAGTTTTTGATAGTCTGGACAGCAAAAAACCACTGATTTTTCCCAAATCCTTTCAAATTTTCCAATCTGGTTTCAAATGTGATTGAAATCTGATTTTTTCAGATGCGTCTCAGTCCGGACGCTCTGGCTGCTCAAATCGGATTTCAAATGGTCTTTTGCGTCACTCTTAACGTGACACACAACGATGACATCAAAAATCGGTGACTGCAGCACGGAACAATCACAATATTTACCAGTCGGAGGAGACTGGTAAATATTGTGATGTTCCTTGCTGCAGTCACCGATTTTTTAGTTCTGCACCGCGACTGGACAGGGCGCTTATTTGGAGAGCGAGATGATGCACCTCCAATTTTCCCGCATCTGTTTTGAAAGCATCGTCACGTGGGTACGCCTACGTCATTACCAAAGCAACCCATGCAGATAGGTTGGCTATGTCTGAACGTGCAAATCTGATTTGATCACTTGCAATTAATAGTGCAGACAGTCTGCCTGAAAAGATCTGATTTGAGCAAAAATCAGATTTGCCTGCGGTCTGAACACATCCTTAGAGATAAGGCGCTGAATGAAACGTAACAAACTGTTATACACAAGTTATCCACGTGGCTGGAAATCATGAGCTGCTCAGTATCCAAAATGCAAGTATACATTTAATAAGGTAATATTAAACATTACTTCAACATGCTAATGGGGTTTGTTATGAAAAGAAGCAAAATCACTTTGGGTATTATTAGAAGAGTTGTTCAGCTTGAAGATGACATTTAAATCTGGCTACTTCATATCATTCTCATAACACACCGGTTACATTTCTCATTTCTGGACTGTACAGGTATTTTCATTATGTGCTTTGTGTATCACAGTCAGTTTTGGTCTTGGCTATTTTTATGTTTATATCCGCATTCTTAATTCACATATCAGGCCTAATATCTGCCAACTGTATTTAATACGTCACAACTGATTAATTAGCAAGGTCTCCTCTCTCAGAGATTCATATGTTTATTACATTTAGCCAATAATATAATGTTTAACTCAGTGATTAGGCCTAAACCTTTGATTGGTTGTGAAGACACTACACAAGGCCCAAAAGTTGACAGCATGACTAAACGGGTGACCGAAAACCCATCCTCTGCTCCACAGAACTCTTTGCTTAAAAAGACGTGTAAATGGCAGGACGGCTGAGGTTAATATGATGTATTTAAGAATTTATACTGTAAAGCGCTCATCTGATATTACGTAAGGCATAAATCATGTCTTATCAATTATAAATGTAATACAATTTTGGAGGAAAATGTCTTAAAGATGTAATATATATTAAAAAGTTAACTTCAGACACATTTTTTTAAAGTCATGATGGTAAAAACAGCTATTTAAAATTTTTGTGGTGGGGCCAGTGAAAAAAGGGCAGGGCAAGTAAAAATTTGAACATCTCACCTGACTGGGCCATCTTCCATCCAACACTTACAAGAATATCTCAAAGTCTTTCACATCACCATTAATCTGCAGCTACTGTTCAGCAGAAAATATGAGACATAATACCAGCTAACCAGACAATAGGGAATAACTTATCCTTGGATCTATAGATGAAGGCATCCTCTGATTCCATAAATCAAACAAAAGGATTCAGGTTTTGGAGCAGCAGCAAGCTGAAATGCTCTATTCTTTCTTTTGGTCTCTCTCAATATCTAATGAAGCACTGTACATCTGGTGTATTCAGAGGCAAAGAAAGCAACAAAAGGCCATAGAGTGGCATCTCTGTGATTCAGTCAGAGGCATGCTGAAGCTGCTATTGACATTAGCTTGATCTTAATACATCCATAAAGCTGCCTGGGAGAGCAAAACAGCCAACTAAAGCAGATGGGACCAGAAAGAGCATTTTTTCATTAAGACCAAAAAAGCTAAAGATCATCCCGGGTGCAGTAAACACGCCAGCTTTCTGTGTTTGAATAAGCATCACCGTGGTGGTTGTTAAATTCATTCCCATCATTTCTAAACAAAAAACTATTAATCACAAAATGCAATGCTAATCTATGCTCTCAGTGAGTTGAATCCATTCAAGAGGCTAAAGATGGACACTATATGACCAAAAGTATGTGGACACCCAAAAACCATATCACTATTATGCTTGAGCATTTCATTTCAAAGCATTAGCATTAATATGAGTTGGTTCTAGAATGTGTCTCAACTGGAATTAAGAAGCATAGACAAACACGTTAATTAGTAGGGGTGTCCACATACTTCTGGCCATGTTGTGTATTTAAATACTATACTCTCTTTACTAATAATGGTATCTCACATAGAACAAGAACTCAAACAACTAAAGCCCATTGTTATAAAGGGGATGAGTATCAGACTTTGTTGCTGAGGTCAGTTAACACAGAAAGGGGAGATATGGGCCACAAAAGCCCATGGGTCGATAAAAGCCAATTTCAGGTTCATCCTCGGTGAGCCTACACTCCTCTCACCTGTAAGTTAATTAGAGACCTTGTTAAACAAGTTCAGGAACGAATTTCAATCTAGACCGTTATTTTGTTTGTTTTTTAACGAGGATAATTGGAGCAGCATTTGCCAACTTTAAATAAATGATCAACATTCTGATGAAAGGAAGAAATTTATGTTGCTGTATAAATTTTTCAAAATAAACAGCAGTTAGCAGCTCTGGGATGTCTGGCT
Organism: Myxocyprinus asiaticus; assembly: GCF_019703515.2. Classification (NCBI taxonomy): domain Eukaryota; kingdom Metazoa; phylum Chordata; class Actinopteri; order Cypriniformes; family Catostomidae; genus Myxocyprinus; species Myxocyprinus asiaticus. The sequence goes on along the minus strand of NC_059381.1, from coordinate 15,953,120 downwards.
TTTTTAAACATGCAGTACTCCATGACTTAAAATTTTTTTTAAAAAAATTAAATAAAGTTCAGTAGAGTCTGGCTGCATCCGTGCACTCAACCATTTTTGTAAAAGAGTTTTACCACTTCAGTAATTGTAAAAATAAGAAAATAAATCATATGTATGATTGTTTCGGCATCATTTTGAGTGCAAAGAGTTAAAATAGGAGAATCATGATGTATTACCACAACAATCTTTTTTAATGCCTTTCTGATTAATTAGCAAACATGAATGGACTGCAATTTATTTTTGGTTCCTTTGTAGAGTGCACATATGTCGTCACAGACAGCAGAGAGGGCATATGAGCAGAGAATGTGCCTGCAGCCAGGCTCTTCTCAAAATGTTTGCTAAAGCAGAGAAAAACATTTTGGGGAGCAGGCTTGGGAATTCAGTCAATATTCAATAAATATGCATGAGGACTACATGCAGCACTAGCTAAATGTAATTCCTCCAAATCAAGCCCTTGATCACACAGAGAGATTAGGACACCTCTGCAACCATTTTACTGCTCCTATCTTGTCCTGAGTGAAAAAATAAACCTTGATGGAAGAAGCCTTACAAAATGCAAAATTACATGTGCTGCTGACAAAATGTCAGATGTTTATGTATGCAAGTCAACTTCAAATATACACTGCAAAAAAAGTACTTTTGTCTTATTTTCTGGTAAAATAACTTAACATCCTTAAAACAACAAAAAATACTTGAGAATCAGAACAGCATGAGATATTAAGTCTTGTTTTTTGAGAAATCGAACAAAATTTGGTGTGGTTCATGTTTAAAACAAGACAAGACTATCTGCCAATGGCGTAAGAAAAATCAACTTGTTTTCCCTATGAATCAAGTTTTATTTCTTACCCCATTGGCAAATGTAGTTTTTTCTTGTTAAAGCATAAACATTACTAAACTTTGTAAGATTTATCTGAAAACAAATCTTTATACCATTTATCTTTAAGTAGCTGTATCTTTTTTAAGAAATTTTACTGGAAAACGACAAAAATACTTTTTTTGCAGTGTAAACCAATTCAGAAGTGTGAAACTTCTTATTCCATATTCCATTTTGTTAGTTCCATCAGTGAACTGAAAAGGTACTGTTATTTTAGAGCTAGTGTAGTTTAGTACTATTGCAGAACATAAACCTGAGGGTTTGCTTTAATGTTGAATCTAATTTAAGCCATGTTTGTGCAACAGAGAAAACACATTTCTTTGAACCTCAAACGCTCAGATAAGTGAAATTTTGAGCCCCAAAATTAATGCACAACGACGACTGCCTAAACTATTCTAATTACATGGCAGCTCCACAAACAAATTATTTGATTAATGTACTTGATTAAATACAAGCCAATTAAATAATGCAGAGGGATGCTGCTCAGTACTGGCTTCAAACCAAACCCTCCACATTCACTTTTACCTTTAATTTGATGACGATGACTGAAACATTTTCATTTCAACTCCGAAATTGGCTCAATGAAGCATTGTAATTTTTCATAAACACAGTATTTCCAAACATGTGGTTTGGATCTTAATCATGGTAGACACCATATATAATCTGACACCAATGTAAACAAGTGATAGATGTACAGTCTGTTCAATGGATTGTTCTGGTGTTTGTCTATCATCATCTTGTAAAACACTGAAAATATATCTTACCAAAAAACTTAGTGAACAGGAAAACATGGGTTTAAAAATGTTGTCATGACCTAGAACTTCCTACAAGTCAGTACAACCCATTATCCCACACAGCCTCATTTTCATTTGTGTCAATTTAAAAATGGTGTCTGCCTTGACAAGGTCCATGCCAGTAGATTAGAACTGGTCTGAAAGAACATTAATTGTTCTACAGAATATACACAAACAGTGGTAAAATGTGAATGGTTAAGTAAGCGTTCTTACCTTACGACCGTCGCTGGCGTGGCAGTTGACGTTTAATGGTGTAAGCAGTGCCATGAGCTTCTCTTCATTTCCGCTCCTGAAGCAAAGCAGCAGTTTTTAAAGGATATGGGGGTATAATAAAACAGAAAAAGCTAACACAGTGAAATTCAGAGAGAAGGAGTAGTGAAGTGAAGGGTAAGAGTAGATATGGGGGGTGATAAATGGAATAGTCCAGAGAGGAGGAACGTGTTAGATAAACAGCATCTGTCAGGAGATTGATTCATGGAACAAAAATCACAAAGTACCTTTAATACAATTTTCCTAGGCAAATATCACAAGCCAGATTTGAGTTATTATTAGAGTGAGTCTTCCTCAAAGTGATGAGGAGATTGACAACCCCTGCCTGTGGTCGGCCAAGGATTTGGCTCAATAGCAACGGCCAATGAATCCTCACTGCCTCGCCAACAGGCCAAGCGTGACCAAGTATGACAGTGCATGACTTGCAAGGCCTGCCATGACTACAGCCAAAAACCTCCTGTTATCTTGGGCCAGATGCCACCTTAATCAAAGGTGAACAATGGCAAGGAGAAATATTTGTTTCAGAAACAGGTCAGGCTCCTTTCAGAGCCTTGGTGCTCCTGTGCTGGAACGTATTGACAGATGATTTATTAGCAATGGCCACAACGTAATGGAAACATTATTTTTTGTCTTCGCAAACTGTCAGGGCCTTAAAACTACAGCAAAACAATTGCAGACTTGAGACGATTCTTTCAAAAGACCAAGTGTACCTGATCAACATGCACATGTACAGGCCGCACACACAGCGTACAGGAGCTTTCCTGTCTTTCTCTACAGGTCAAGCCTTGCCAAAATCCTCCAAAAAAAACAGTAGGGTTTATTCCTCCCCAGCTGCTCTGGTCTTCCTCTGCCAGTAACTACAGATAACTGGCTTCAGTGAAAAACGTGAGATCATTCATTTAGATGCAAGCTATGCTGCAGAGATGGAAAAACAGGACTGGCCATGAGATTACAACTGGGAAGAGAGGCTGAGGAACGGGAGGGTTTCATCAATCTTCTTGATGTGTTTGCAGATGCATCCTGGACTTCAGGAGATTACCACTAAGATGAGTGCAAGACATAAGTCAAACTCGCCTTTCTCTTGTCTATCTGCTTTGTCTATCTTCCAATCAACAAGTCTCTACAAAGGAATGAATAAAGAACAAACAATATTCTTAATTCATAGAAATACTCATGCTGCAGTCCAAGCAGGGGGATAGATATAAACATAATTGCACAACAATGAAGCCCCTGTAATCACATTTCTTCCTAATGATCATGTTGGAGAGAGTTACAAGGCCTTTGTAGTTCCTTTTCTCTCTTCGCTCTCTCTTGATCATTAAACAACAAGAGTCTTGATTTGTATCCATGCTGCAGGCTTTGCCTGAAGGCAGTGCTCCAAAAAGAGGAGATGTAGACCTGGGCATGAAAAGAAACGTCTTTCTCTCTGTGACACGCAGCAAGGCAGTGATTGCTGGGATTGACTGTGTGTCACGTGTTTCTAGAAGCAGGCCTGTTTCTCCATGGCTACTTGTCCAATGGTAACAATCAACCCCGGAAATAGAGGTGTTTGGTGAAATGGAGTTTCCCTACGCACTTGGAAGCAACAGGTAGGAGGATAGAATTTGAAGTTTTGAATCGAATTCGCATCCTCCTCTGGTTCCACCTGCAGCTCTCAGAAACCAATTAAAAACAATCCCGCTGAATTTGCTAAATTTGATAAAGCATTTTGCCTGTGGCATGATGCTAAATAGAAACTGTGCCAAATGGGCTGTCTTTTGTGTAGGATGTGGACTCCTCCAGACCATCTCATGCACATATAAAGAGACATCGATTGAGTCAGACATCTCTGACCCTTACGGCACCTTCTTTGACACATGCCTTAATCCATGTGCACAGACAAAAACAACAACATGTAAGGAGTGAAAGGGAGGGGGGAAAAGAGAAGAATCATGGGAGAAAGGGTGATGAGAAAGGATAAAGAGTGGATAGGAGGGAAAAAGGTAGAGGAAAAAGGGGGATGGGGGTATGAGGGGGTGTTTGACAACATGTACTCACCTCGCAGCTTCCAGGAGTTCGTCCTTCTTGTATTCACCTAAATGATTACAAAAAATCATGGTGTCAGAGGCAGGCAGGATGAAGTACAGCCAGAGACACTAAGCAGCAGCAGAACGCCGGCAGCCCCACACCAAGACAGACACGCTCAAACACACGCACACAAGAGCATCAGTGCACCAACACTGCCTTGCTGTTCTCTCTTCTCTCTGCTTCTCTCCCTCTCGTACTCTCTTCTGGTGGTGGCGTAGCTGAGCGCACACCTCTCTCGCCTGATGAAGCCGTGACGTTGGGCAGATTGTGGACTCGGCATAGGCAGTGTCTTGGATATGGCAGGCAAACTGATGCACATCCCTGTTCACTCCACAAATTAAATGGCTCTCTTTCTCAGGCAGACAGACAGTATGAGCACACACACACACACACACACACAAACACACCCCTCCTCTTGTATACAGTGAGCTCAACCTCCCTATACCTGCTCTCCACTGTCTATTTGTATAGGAGCTGTTTCTGTGATAAAACGAGATAAGGGAAAGGAGGGAAATACGTAATAAAACTCCACGCAACCCGCATCCCCCCCCACAGATAATATCCAGCCTCTCAGCCAATCAGAGGGATACGACTAATTCAGCTGTGATTCTCCCCACCCCCACATGTGCTCTCACTCGCTCCCTGTCTCTCTCTACCAAAGCTTTGTGGAGACAAGAGAAGCAAGGGATAAGGGGGGGAGGATGCAAAAAGACGTGGCAAAAGAGGGAGGGAGTAAAAAAAAAAAGAAAAGAAAAAAGAGGAAAAGCAAATGAAAATGCTGTGAAGAGGTGGATGGCATGACATATGGGTGGCATGCAGAGGGGGGTGTTTGAACAACAAAATGGCGAAAAACCAAACACCGCAAATACTTCATAAGCTGGGCTTGTTTTGTGCTTTGTGGCGCTCGTAAACAAAAGGTTGCAAAAGCACAGAGTGGGAAAGGATGTTAATAAATTGGATTGGGACATAAGCGGTTCTTGTAAATAACTGTTTCCATTTTTCAAAAACACAGAAACCGTATGAACAGTTACTGAATTAAAATCTGACTTGCTCACTGAACTGCAAGTCATTATTTTCCGACTACCTTGACTGTGTTGTGCACTCCGTGACACTTAAATTAGAGTAATTTCTGACTGATTGCAGTTATAGAGATACTTGCAGTTATAGAGATATTAGGAACAGAGCTTTGCTGCTATAAATAGCCCTTAAATATTATAATATATAATACAAATAGTACTTAAAAATATATACATATATAAACAAAATATAGTAAGGCTATATGGCAGGGGTGTCAAACTAATTTTAGGTCGAGGGCCAGATTGGACTAAGCGTCATTGTATGAGGGCCGAGCTGTTAATACAGTGCATTCGTAAAGTATTCAGACCCCTTCATTTTTTTCACAATTTGTTATGTTGCAGTCTTATGCTAAAATGCTTTATTTTTTATTTTTTTCACATCAATCTACACTCCACACCCCATAATGACAAAGCAAAAACCAGACTGATATCTCTGGAAATTTATTAAAAATAAAAAACTGAAATATAACATTGACATAAGTATTCAGACCCTTTGCTATGACACTGGAAATTTAGCTCAGGTGCATCCCATTTCACTGGATCATCTTTGAGATATTTCTACACTTTGACTGGAGTCCACCTGAATCAAATTCAATTGATTGGACATGATTTGGGAAGGCACACACTTGTCTAAGGTCTCACAGCTGAAAATTCATATCAGAGCAAAAACCAAGCCATGAGGTCAAAGGAACTGCCTGCAGAGCTCAAGAGAAAGGATTGTGTCGAGGCACAGATCTGGGGAAGGCTACAAAAAAATTTCGGCTGCATTGAAGGTTACCAAGAGCACAGTGGCCTCCATAATTCTTAAATGGAAGTTTGGAACAACCAAGACTCTAGAGCTGGCCACCCAGCCAAACTGAGCAATTGGGGGGCAAGAACCTTGATAAGAGAGGTCAAAGAACCCGATGTTCACTCTGGTTGAGCTCTAGAGATCATGTGTGGAGATGGGAGAAACTTGCAGAAGGACAACCATCACTGCAACACTCCACTGATCTGGGCTTTATAGCAGAGTGGCTAGACAGAAGCCTCTCCTCAGTGCAAGACACATGAAAGCCCGCTTGAAGGAAAGCTGAATGCAGCAAAATACAGAGATAACCTTAATGAAAACCTGG